>NC_090327.1:139974048-141329041 GCF_035084215.1 Heptranchias perlo
CAGAGCCTCCTCCTCCCGTTAGTTGTTTAATTGTCCACCACCATTCACGACTGGATGTGGCAGGACTGCAGAGCTTTGATCTGATCCGTTGGTTGTGGAATCGCTTAGCTCTGTCTATAGCATGTTGCTTCCGCTGTTTAGCATGCATGTAGTCCTGAGTTGTAGCTTCACCAGGTTGGCACCTCATTTTTTGGTACGCCTGGTGCTGCTCCTGGCATGCTCTTCTACACTCCTCATTGAACCAGGGTTAATCCCCTGGCTTGTTGGTAATGGTAGAGTGAGGAATATGCCGGGCCATGAGGTTACAGATTGTGGTGGAATACAATTCTGCTGCTGCTGATGGCCCACAGCGCCTCATGGATGCCCAGTTTTGAGCTGCGAGATCTGTTCTGAATCTATCCCATTTATCATGGTGGTAGTGCCACACAACACGTTGGATGGTGTCCTCAGTGCGAAGACGGGACTTCATCTCCACGAGGACTGTGCGGTGGTCACTCCTCCCAAGACTGTCATGGACAGATGCATTTGCGACAGGTGGATTGGTGAGGACGAGGTCAAGTAAGTTTTTCCCTCGTGTTGGTTCGCTCACCACCTGCCGCAGGCCCAGTCTAGTAGCTATGTCCTTCAGGACTCGGCCAGCTCGGTCAGTCGTGGTGCTACCGAGCCACTCTTGGTGATGGACATTGAAGTCCCCCACCCAGAGTACATTCTGTGCCCTTGCTACCCTCAGTGCTTCCTCCAAGTGGTGCTCAACATGGAGGAGGACTGATTCATCAGCTGAGGGAGGGCGGTAGGTGGTAATCAGCAGGAGGTTTCCTTGCCCATGTTTGACCTGATGCCATGAGATTTCATGGGGTCCAGAGTCAATGTTGAGGACTCCCAGGGCCACTCCCTCCTGACTGTATATCACTGTACCGCCACCTCTGGTGGGTCTGTCCTGCCGGTGGGACAAGACATACCCAGGGATGGTGATGGAAGAGTCTGGGACGTTGGCTGAAAGGTATGATTCTGTGAGTATGGCGATGTCAGGCTGTTGCTTGACTGGTCTGTGGGACAGCTCTCCCAATTTTGGCACAAGTCCCCAGATGTTAGTAAGGAGGACCTTGCAGGGTCGACTGGGCTTGGTGTTTTGCCGTTGTCGTGTCCGGTGCCGAGTGGTCCGATGCCGGGTGGTCCGTCCGGTTTTATTCTTATTGTGACTTTTCGTAGCGAGATTTTACAACTGAGTGGCTTGCTCGGCCATTTCAGAGGGCAATTAAGAATCAACCACATTGCTGTGGGTCTGGAGTCACATATTGGCCAGACCGGGTAAGGACGGCAGGTTTCCTTCCCGAAAGGACATTAGTGAACCAGATGGGTTTTTACGACAATCCGGTAGTTTCATGGTGACCATTACTGATACTAGTATTTTAATTCCAGATTTTATTTAATTAATTGAATTTAATTAATTAATTGAATATAAATTCGCCAGCTGCCGTGGCGGGATTTGAACTCATGACTCTGGATTTTAGTCCAGGCCTCTGGATTACTAGTCCTGTAACATAACCACTATGCTACCGTACCCAAGTGAGCCCCACACAGAGCAGGAAAGACCCAGACTCAATCCCTGGCCTGTGCTGTGTTACCTGATCTCACCCAGTGTGATACTGAGCCCCACACAGAGCAGGAAAGACCCAGGCTCAGTCCCAGGCCTCTGCTGCGTAATGTATTCAAACAGATAAGTGTGAGATGGTGCAGATTGGTTTGAACAATAAGGGGGCAGAGGGATCTGGGGGTAATAAGACCATAAAAAGGCAAATCAAGCACTAGGGATAGAAATAAAAGCAGGGAAGTTATGTTAAAGTTGTATAGAACCTTGGTTAGACCACACTTGGAGTATGTGTACAGTTCTGGACTCCATATTATAAAAAGGATATAGAGGCATTGGAGAGGGTGCAAAGAAGCTTTACAAGGATGATACCAGAACTTAGAGGTTATACATTGCTCACAAACTTTAAGTCTTTTCACATCTTCCATTTCTGATGAAAGGTCTTTGTTTCTTTCTCCACAGATGCTGCCTGAATTGCTGAGCTTCTCCAGCATTTTCTGTTTTTATTTCAGGTTTCCTGCATCTGCAGTATTTTGCTTTTGATTGAGAGGTTATACCAGTGAGGAAAGATCGATTGGGCTGGGGGCATTTTTCTCGAGAAAAGCGAAAGCTGAGGGGTGACCTGATGGAGGTCTTTAAGATAATGATAGGGTTTGATAGGGTCGAAATCGAGAAGATGTTCCCACTTGTGGGGAGACCAGAATTAGGGGCCATCAATATAAGATCGTCACTAATAAATCCAATGGGGAATTCAGGAGAAGCTCCTTTACCCAGAGTGTGGGTGGAACATGGAACTCACTACCACAGCGCATAGGGTGCAAAAAAGGTTTACTGGAATGATTCCAGGGATGAGGGACTTTAGTTACGTGGATAGACCGGAGAAGCTGGGCTTGTTCTCCTTGGAACAGAGACGGTTGTGAGGAGATTTGATAGAGGTATTCAAAATCATGAAGGGTCTAGACAGAGGAGATAGAGAGAAACTGTTTCCATTGATGGAAGGGTCAAGAACCAGAGGGCATAGATTTAAGGTGATCGGCAAAAGAACCAAAAAAATCTGTTTTTACACAGCGAGTGGTTAGGATCTGGAATGTACTGCCTGAGGGGGTGGCGGAGGCAGATTCAATCATGGCCTTCGAAAGGGAACTGGATAAGTACTTGAATGGAAATAACATGCAGGGGTACAAGAAAGAACAGGGGAGTGGGACTGGCGAGATTGCTCTTACAAAGAGTCGGCATGGGGTCGATGGGCCGAATGGCCTCCTTCTGAGCTGCATTTATTCTACGATTCTATGGGATGCATTTAAGGGGAAGCTGGATAAGCACATGCTGGAGAAAGGGATAGAAGGATATGTTGATATAGTTGGATGAAGTCGGGTGGAAGGAGGCTCATGTGGAGCATAAACACCAGCATAGACCAGTAGGGCCGAATGGCCTGTTTCTGTGCTGGACTCAATTTATCTCGATGTAACACCCGGTGTGATACAGAGTCCCACACAGAGCAGGAAAGGCCCAGGCTCGATCCCCGGTCTGTGCTGTGTTGTCTAATTTCTGCTGCTGTGGTACTGAACCCCACACAGAGCAGGAAAGGCCCAGGCTCGATCCCCGGCCTCTGCTGTGTTATTTAATTTCTGCTGCTGTGGTACTGAACCCCACACAGAGCAGGAAAGGCCCAGGTTCGATCCCCGGCCTCTGCTGCGTTATCTCAGGGGGAGTTTTAACCCCTAACAACGGGTGGGTTGGGGGTTGGGTGGGAAGTAAAAATTGTCGAAGTTTGAAGTGGGATCACAACCCGGCTCCAAGGGGGATCATTAGGCCAGGCGGGTCGGTAATTACCACAGCCGTTTAGATGACTAGCACATGGTAATGAGGCAATTTTAGATTGAATTTAACAGGGACTTGAGTTTAATGCCTCCAGCATGGATTTCCAGGGGCTCGGGAAACTCGCCAGTGAAAGAGAGGCGAGATTGAGTCACAATTCATGGGAGTGGTGATAATCAATACTGTTTATGTGCCGATATAAAAAAGGAACTTCACAACATAACATTTCTTCAAACACTCTTGTGCAGACCCTCAGTGGACTACGATTGTTTGAACTTACACTTCCAGTAGGTGCATCCTCCATGGATTCAGCAGAGGCAGCGGCAGGTTGCTCAGATCCCTGCCCTCACTGCTGGCATGCTTTCAGCCCACACCCTCTGGGTTTTGGAGCCCGTGATGGTCCTGCCAAAGTCTGCTCCAACTGCACCTGTGTGAGGGAGAATCAGCCCTCAGGAAAGGAGGCAACACTTCGGGTACTGGTTGAGGGAGTGGGGGAGGTGCAATGAGTGTGATGTGGGAGTGTTTTGAGTGGAGTCCCCACTCAATGTCCCCTTTCACCATCAGCCCTCTCCCGGACCAGCGCAATGTCACTCCCACCACTCTGCTGGAGAGCAGGTTGGTGCAGATCAGTGACATCTTGTCAGGCCACCGATAAGGTATCTGTTATCTTGTTGAAGGCAACAGAAATCTCCTGCACGGCCGTGGTCATGTCCTGCACAGACTTATTTGGGAGCCATGCTTGAAGCTCCAAGGAAGCAGCCACTCTCTCCATGGCGGACATTCTCACAATTACCTGAGACAACAATCCACTACTGTTGGAGTTGGACTCCTCCATCCTCTCCGCTGTTGTGCAGAGTGTGTGTGACATATTTTCAATTGCCTCGCAAATGTGGAGCTGTACCTCAATCATTCTCATTCTCAACTATGGCCCCCAGGATTCAGCATCTGCGTCCAACTGAGCAGAGCTTGGAGAGGAGTGCGCCCATCGAAGTGGACTCTCCACAACTGCTCCTGCCACCAGTGTCTGCTCGTGCTCACTTGTGAGTGGTGAAAACATGACTGACTGAATAAGAGGACACACTAAAGAGGACCCACCTATCTTCACTGGTGCATGGCTGGATATCCGGTGATGGTGAACCCACCGAAGTGCGAGTATCTGCGCTGGTGCATGGCAGGATATCCGGTGACGGTGAACTCACCAAAGTGTGAGTATCTTCACTGGTGCATGGCAGGATATCCGGTGATGGTGAACCCACCGAAGTGCGAGTATCTGTGCTGGTGCATGGCTGGATATCCAGTGATGGTGAACCCACCGAAGTGCGAGTATCTGTGCTGGTGCATTGCTGGATATCCGGTGATGGTGAACCCACCGAAGTGCGAGTATCTGCGCTGGTGCATGGCTGGATATCCGGTGATGGTGAACCCACCGAAGTGCGAGTATCTGCGCTGGTGCATTGCTGGATATCCGGTGATGGTGAACCCACCGAAGTGCGAGTATCTGTGCTGGTGCATGGCAGGATATCCAGTGATGGTGAACTCACTGAAGTGCGAGTATCTGCGCTGGTGCATGGCTGGATATCCGGTGATGGTGAACTCACCAAAGTGCAGGTATCTGCGCTGGTGCATGGCAGGATATCCAGTGATGGTGAACCCACCGAAGTGCGAGTATCTGCTCTGGTGCATGGCAGGATATCCAGTGATGGTGAACTCACTGAAGTGCGAGTATCTGCGCTGGTGCATGGCAGGATATCCAGTGATGGTGAACCCACCGAAGTGTGAGTATCTGCGTTGGTGCATGGCTGGATATCCGGTGATGGTGAACCCACCAAAGAGTGGGTATCTGCGCTGGTGCATGGCAGGATATCCGGTGATGGTGAACCCACCAAAGAGTGGGTATCTGCGCTGGTGCATGGCAGGATATCCAGTGATGGTGGCCTGGTGTCAGAGATATTTTAAGTTCTGTCACCAGGCATCTGGTATTGGATAGGATAAAAGTAGATAAAGAGGAGGTCGTTAAAAGATTGGCAGGACTCAAAGTAGAAAAGTCACCCGGTCCAGATGGGATGAATCCAAGGTAACTGAGGCAGTAAGGGTGGAAATTGTGTAGGTTCTGGCCACAATCTTCCAATCCTCCTTGGATATGGAGATGGTGCCAGAGGACTGGAGGATTGCAAATATCACACCCCTGTTCAAAAAAGGCCGGTCAGCCTATCGTCGGTGATAGGGAAACTTCTGGAGAGAATAATCCAGGACAGAATTAATTCTCACTTGGAAAAGTATGGATAATAAATGAAAGACAACATGGATTTGTTAAAAGAAAATCATGTTTGACTAACTTGATTGAGTTCTTTGATGAAGTAACGGAGAGGGTTGATGAGGGTAGTACGGTTGATGTTGTGTATATGGACTTTCAAAAGACATTTGATAAATTACCACATAATAGACTTGTTAGCAAAATTAAAGCCCATGGGATTAAAGGGACAGTGGCAGCATGGATACAAAATTGGCGAAGGGACAGAAAGCAGAGAGTAGTGATGAATGGTTGTTTTTCAGACTGGAGGGAAGTATACAATGGTGTCCCCAGGGGTCGGTATTAGGACCACTGCTCTTTTTGATATATATTAATGACCTGGATTTGGGTATACTGGGTATAATTTCAAAGTTTGCAGATGACACGAAACTTGGAAATGTAGTAAACAATGTGGAGGATAGTAACAGACTTCAGGAGGACACAGACAGACTGGTGAAATGGGCAGACACATGGTGGATGAAATTTAGCACAGAGAAGTGTGAAGTGATACATTTTGGTCGGAAGAATTAGGAGAGGTGATAGAAACTAAATGGTACAATTTTAAAGGAGGTGCAGAAACAGAGAGACCTGGGGGTGCTCATACACAAACCTTTAAGGGTGGCAGGACAAGTTGAGAAGGCTGTTCGAAAAGTAATATGGGATCCTGGGCTTTATTAATAGAGGCACAGAGTACAAAAGCAAGGAAGTTATGCTCAACATTTATGAAACACTGGTTAGACCCCAGCTGGAGTATTGTGTTCAATTCTGGGCACCACACTTTAATAACGATGTCGAGGCCTTCATAGAATCATAGAATTTTACAGCACATAAGGAGGCCACTTGGCCCATCGTGTCCGTGCCGGCCGAAAAAGAGCCATCCCACATTGCAGCTCTTGGCCTGTAGCCCTGTAGGTTACGGCACTTCAAGTGCATATCCAAGCACATTTTGAATGAGTTGAGGGTTTCTGCCTCCACCAGCCTTTCAGGCAGTGAGTTCCAGACCCCCACCACCCTCTGGGTGAAAACAATTCTCCTCAACTCCCATCTAATCCTTCCACCAATCACTTTAAATCTATGCCCCCTGTTTATTGATCTCTCTGCTAAGGGAAATAGGTCCTTCCCATCCACTCTATCTCTGCCCCTCATAATTTTATACACCTCAATTAAATCTCCCCTCAGCTTCCTTTGTTCCAAAGAAAACAACCCCGGCCTATCCAATCTTTCCTCATAGCTAAAATTCTCCAGCCCTGGCAATACCTTCATAAATCTCCTCTGTACCCTCTCTGGTGCAATCACAACTTTCCTGTAATGTGGAGACCAGAACTGTAAGTAGCACTCCAGCTGTGACCTAACTAGTGTTTTATACATTTCTAGCATAACCTCCCTGCTCTTATATTCTATGCCTCGGCTGATAAAGGAAAGTATCTCATATGCTTTCTTACCCACTTGATCGACCTGTCCTACTACCTTCAGGGATCTGTGGACAAGCCCTCCAAAGTCGCTCTGTTCCTCAACACCTCTCAGTGTCCTCCCATTTATTGTGTATTCCCTTGCCTTGTTTGCCCTCCCCAAATGCATTACCTCACACTTCTCTGGATTAAATTCCATTTGCCACTTTTCTGCCCACGTGATCAGTCCATTGATATCTTCTTGCAGTCTACAGCTTTCTTCCTCATTATCAACCACAAGGCCAATTTCTGTATCATCTGCAAACTTCTTAATCATGCCCCCTGCATTTAAGTCTAAATCATTAATATATACCACAAAAAGCAAGGGACCTCGTACTGAGCCCCGCGGAACCCCACCGGAAATGGGGTTCCAGTGACAAATGGGGTTCCAGTCACAAAAACACCCATCGACCATTACCTTTTGCTTCCTGCCACTGAGCCAATTTTGGATCCAATCTGCCACTTTCCTTTGGATCCCATGGGCTTTTATTTTTCTAACTAGTCTGCCATGTGGGGCCTTGTCAAAAGCCTTGCTAAAATGCATGTACACTGTAAGGGGTGGTGGTGTGTGTCAGCTTCACCTCTGACTTCTGAGCGGTTCGAATCGCTCCCACTCCCTGGGTTCTAGACCTTGGACTTATTTGGGGGTTGTGACAAAGTGCAGCAGAAAACTGGTTTTGGTGCAAGAGAAACTGGGTTTATTGAAGTCACAAATGAACTCATAACATGAGGATTACACTGAGATTATACAGACCTACAAAAGTACACTTTGTTAAGAATGGGGAACACACGGCATAACGAGGGAAAATCACCCTACTAATCCCCTTACCCTTGTCCCACCCCCAAAACCTAACTAAATTGAACTAGGAGAGGTCAGGGATCATGCTCACCAACCAGGGTTCCTTGAGAGTTCGAAATCCAGCCAGGTAATCCGGTTGCAGTTTTGGGGTACACTCTTTGTGTCCTTTGGGGCCTGCCGTCCCCACGTGGTCCTGGTCTGTGGAATCTGTGAAGGTTCTTCAGTTGGGTGGAGTCCGCTGATGCGGTAAGGCGCGGTTGTGGGTGGGCGATCTTCGTGGAGGGCTGCGGTAGCGGCCTTGTTGTCTTCGGTTGAGCCTGCCACACCGTGCCCCTTGCCGTGATGTTGCCTGCGGGCCTGCAAACCTCCGGATCTCCTTCCTCCGCTTAGCTCAGCTACCTCTCCCTGCTTAAACTCTGCTTCCACTCTGCTTGAAACCTGATTCAAAACTGCTTAAAACCTGCCCCCTTCGTAACTGGTGGCCAGTTATACTGTTTTTCGAATTTCTTATCTGGGCGCCAAATCAAGGTTAGTTCTTTGTCTGATTTTGGTGGGCTTCTTCAGGTGATTGTGGTCTCGTTGTTTTTAATGGGCTCGCATAATGTTTATCGTTGCCTTCCTGTCCCCCGTAACTCGTCTTGAACTGAAAGCCATTGTATATGTGAGGTCTTGATGGGCTCGCATAATTGCTCCATTGTTGACTTCCTGACTTAGTAGTTAGTAATGATTATTTATGCAGGGTTTTGATGGGCTTTAGTTTTGTGTAAGATGAAGTCTTTCTCTGGGTTGATTGTTTTAAAGGGAAGAATGCCTATTCTGTCTCCTCTCGTTGTCTGGTTTCAGGCAACAATCCACACTGCACCCAACAAGCCCGGGCATGTCCAGTCCCAGGCCCTCATGGGCCTAACCTCCTGTCTGCAGGGTTCCACAATTAACCCAGCAGTTGGGTCCTCTGCCATAAAAGTCCAAAAGTCACATCCTTGTTGATGATATGAAAAATGTGGGAATTTTGAGAACCCTTCAACACTATATCAAACGCGCTACCCTCATCGATCCTCCTTGTTACCGCCTCAAAAAATTTAATCAATTCAGTCAGACACGACCTTCCCTTAACAAATCCATGCTGACTGTCCTTGGTTAATCCGTGCCTTTCTAAATGACGATTAATACCGTCCCTCAGAACTTTTTCCAATAATTTGCCCACCACCGATGTTTGGCTGACTGGCCTGTAATTACTCGGTCAATCCCTTTCTCCCTTTTTAAACAATGGTACAACATTAACAGTCCTCCAGTCCTCTGGCACCACGCCTGTAGCCAGAGAGGATTGGAAAATGATGGTCAGAGCCTTGCTTTATTTAACAGTCTAGGATTCATTTCATCCGGGACTGGCACTTTATTTCCTTTCAAAGATGCTAATCCCCTTAATACTTCCTCTCTCACGATGTTTATCCCATCCAATATTTCACACTCCTCCTCCTTAACTACAAGGTCTGCATCGTCCCCTACTTTTGTGAAGAC
The DNA here is from genome assembly GCF_035084215.1 of Heptranchias perlo. Taxonomy (NCBI): domain Eukaryota; kingdom Metazoa; phylum Chordata; class Chondrichthyes; order Hexanchiformes; family Hexanchidae; genus Heptranchias; species Heptranchias perlo. The sequence continues at coordinate 139,983,510 of NC_090327.1, forward strand.
AGACGCAAAGTATTCATTTAGAACCAGACCCACATCTTCCGCCTCCACACACAGGTTACCTCTTTGGCCTGAGAGAGGGTGCAAAAGAGATTTACTAGAATGGTTCCAGGGATGAGGGACTTCCGTTATGTGGAGAGACTGGAGAAGCTGGCGTTGTTCTCCTTCGAACAGAGAAGTTTAAGAGGAGATTTGACAGAGGTGTTCAAAATCATGAATGGTTTTGATAGAGCAAATAAGGAGAAACTGTTTCCAGTGGCAGAAGGGTCAGTAAACAGAGGACACAGATTTAAGATGATCGGCAAAGGAACCAGAGGCAACATGAGGGAACAATTTTTTTACACAATGAGTTGTAATGATCTGGAATGCACTGCCTGAAAGGGCGGTGGAAGCAGATTCAATAATAACTTTCAAAAGGGAATGGGATAAACACTTGAAGAGAAACAATTTACAGGGGTATGGGAAAAGAGCAGGGGATTTTTTCAAAGAGCCTGCACAGGCACGAAGGGACGAATGGCCCCCTCCAGTGCTGTACCGATTGCGATACTACATTCTGCAGGATTAGCATTCCAGAATCTCCATCAGAATCTGATCAGAGGGTGAATATCAGACCGATACATCAGAGGGTGAATATCAGAGAGATACATCAGAGGGTGAATATCAGAGAGATACATCAGAGGGTGAATATCAGAGAGATACATCAGAGGGTGAATATCAGACAGATACATCAGAGGGTGAATATCAGAGAGATACATCAGAGGGTGAATATCAGACCGATACATCAGAGGGTGAATATCAGACCGATACATCAGAGGGTGAATATCAGAGAGATACATCAGAGGGTGAATATCAGACAGATACATCAGAGGGTGAATATCAGAGAGATACATCAGAGGGTGAATATCAGACCGATACATCAGAGGGTGAATATCAGACAGATACATCTGAGGGTAAATATCAGACCGATACATCAGAGGGTGAATATCAGACCGATATATCAGAGGGTGAATATCAGAGAGATACATCAGAGGGTGAATATCAGACCGATACAACAGAGGGTGAATATCAGACCGATACATCAGAGGGTGAATATCAGACAGATACATCAGAGGGTAAATATCAGACCGATACATCAGAGGGTCAATATCAGAGAGATACATCAGAGGGTGAATATCAGACCAATACATCAGAGGGTAAATATCAGACCGATACATCAGAGGGTGAATATCAGACCGATACATCAGAGGGTGAATATCAGACCGATACATCAGTGGGTGAATATCAGAGAGATACATCAGAGGGTGACTATCAGAGAGATACATCAGAGGGTGAATATCAGAGAGATACATCAGAGGGTGAATATCAGACAGATACATCAGAGGGTGAATATCAGACCGATACATCAGAGGGTGAATATCAGACTGATACATCAGAGGGTGAATATCAGACCGATACATCAGAGGGTGAATATCAGACTGATACATCAGAGGGTGAATATCACACCGATACATCAATGGGTGAATATCAGACAGATACATCAGAGGGTGAATATCAGACTGATACATCAGAGGGTGAATATCAGACAGATACATCAGAGGGTGAATATCAGACCGATGCATCAGAGGGTGAATATCACACCGATACATCAGAGGGTGAATATCAGACAGATACATCAGAGGGTGAATATCAGACCGATACATCTGAGGTTGAATATCAGACCGATACATCAGAGGGTGAATATCAGACCGATACATCAGAGGATGAATATCACACCGATACATCAGAGGGTGAATATCAGAGAGATGCATCAGAGGGTGAATATCAGACAGATACATCAGAGGGTGAATATCAGAGAGATACATCAGAGAGTGAATATCAGAGAGATACATCAGAGGGTGAATATCAGAGAGATGCATCAGAGGGTGAATATTAGACAGATACATCAGAGGGTGAATATCAGACAGATACATCAGAGGGTGAATATCAGACCGATACATCAGAGGGTGAATATCAGACCGATACATCAGAGGGTGAATATCAGAGAGATACATCAGAGGGTGAATATCAGACCGATACATCAGAGGGTGAATATCAGAGAGATACATCAGAGGGTGACTATCAGAGAGATACATCAGAGGGTGAATATCAGACCGATACATCAGAGGGTGAATATCAGACAGATACATCAGAGGGTAAATATCAGACCGATACATCAGAGGGTCAATATCAGAGAGATACATCAGAGGGTGAATATCAGACCAATACATCAGAGGGTGAATATCAGACTGATACATCAGAGGGTGAATATCAGAGAGATACATCAGAGGGTGAATATCAGAGAGATACATCAGAGGGTGAATATCAGAGAGATACATCAGAGGGTGAATATCAGACAGATACATCAGAGGGTGAATATCAGAGAGATACATCAGAGGGTGAATATCAGACCGATACATCAGAGGGTGAATATCAGACCGATACATCAGAGGGTGAATATCAGAGAGATACATCAGAGGGTGAATATCAGACAGATACATCAGAGGGTGAATATCAGAGAGATACATCAGAGGGTGAATATCAGACCGATACATCAGAGGGTGAATATCAGACAGATACATCTGAGGGTAAATATCAGACCGATACATCAGAGGGTGAATATCAGACCGATATATCAGAGGGTGAATATCAGAGAGATACATCAGAGGGTGAATATCAGACCGATACAACAGAGGGTGAATATCAGACCGATACATCAGAGGGTGAATATCAGACAGATACATCAGAGGGTAAATATCAGACCGATACATCAGAGGGTCAATATCAGAGAGATACATCAGAGGGTGAATATCAGACCAATACATCAGAGGGTAAATATCAGACCGATACATCAGAGGGTGAATATCAGACCGATACATCAGAGGGTGAATATCAGACCGATACATCAGTGGGTGAATATCAGAGAGATACATCAGAGGGTGACTATCAGAGAGATACATCAGAGGGTGAATATCAGAGAGATACATCAGAGGGTGAATATCAGACAGATACATCAGAGGGTGAATATCAGACCGATACATCAGAGGGTGAATATCAGACTGATACATCAGAGGGTGAATATCAGACCGATACATCAGAGGGTGAATATCAGACTGATACATCAGAGGGTGAATATCACACCGATACATCAATGGGTGAATATCAGACAGATACATCAGAGGGTGAATATCAGACTGATACATCAGAGGGTGAATATCAGACAGATACATCAGAGGGTGAATATCAGACCGATGCATCAGAGGGTGAATATCACACCGATACATCAGAGGGTGAATATCAGACAGATACATCAGAGGGTGAATATCAGACCGATACATCTGAGGTTGAATATCAGACCGATACATCAGAGGGTGAATATCAGACCGATACATCAGAGGATGAATATCACACCGATACATCAGAGGGTGAATATCAGAGAGATGCATCAGAGGGTGAATATCAGACAGATACATCAGAGGGTGAATATCAGAGAGATACATCAGAGAGTGAATATCAGAGAGATACATCAGAGGGTGAATATCAGAGAGATGCATCAGAGGGTGAATATTAGACAGATACATCAGAGGGTGAATATCAGACAGATACATCAGAGGGTGAATATCAGACCGATACATCAGAGGGTGAATATCAGACCGATACATCAGAGGGTGAATATCAGAGAGATACATCAGAGGGTGAATATCAGACCGATACATCAGAGGGTGAATATCAGAGAGATACATCAGAGGGTGACTATCAGAGAGATACATCAGAGGGTGAATATCAGACCGATACATCAGAGGGTGAATATCAGACAGATACATCAGAGGGTAAATATCAGACCGATACATCAGAGGGTCAATATCAGAGAGATACATCAGAGGGTGAATATCAGACCAATACATCAGAGGGTGAATATCAGACTGATACATCAGAGGGTGAATATCAGACCTATACATCAGAGGGTGAATATCAGACTGATACATCAGAGGGTGAATATCACACCGATACATCAGAGGCTGAATATCAGACAGATATATCTGAGGGTAAATATCAGACCGATACATCAGAGGGTGAATATCAGACCGATACATCAGAGGGTGAATATCAGACAGATACATCTGAGGGTAAATATCAGACCGATACATCAGAGGGTGAATATCAGACCGTTACATCGAAGGGTGAATATCAGACCGATACATCAGAGGGTGAATATCAGAGAGATCCATCAGAGGGTGACTATCAGAGAGATACATCAGAGGGTGAATATCAGAGAGATACATCAGAGGGTGAATATCAGACAGATACATCAGAGGGTGAATAGCAGACCGATGCATCAGAGGGTGAATATCACACCGATACATTAGAGGGTGAATATCAGACAGATACATCTGAGGGTGAATATCAGACCGATACATCTGAGGTTGAATATCAGACCGATACATCAGAGGGTGAATATCAGACCGATATATCAGAGGATGAATATCACACCGATACATCAGAGGGTGAATATCAGAGAGATGCATCAGAGGGTGAATATCAGACCGATACATCAGAGGGTGAATATCAGAGAGATACATCAGAGGGTGAATATCAGACAGATACATCAGAGGGTGAATATCAGACCGATACATCAGAGGGTGAATATCAGACAGATACATCAGAGGGTAAATATCAGACCGATACGTCAGAGGGTCAATATCAGAGAGATACATCAGAGGGTGAATATCAGACCAATACATCAGAGGGTAAATATCAGACCGATACATCAGAGGGTGAATATCAGACCGATACATCAGAGGGTGAATATCAGACCGATACATCAGAGGGTGAATATCAGAGAGATACATCAGAGGGTGAATATCAGAGAGATACATCAGAGGGTGAATATCAGAGAGATACATCAGAGGGTGAATATCAGACTGATACATCAGAGGGTGAATATCAGACCGATACATCAGAGGGTGAATATCAGACCGATACATCATAGGGTGAATATCAAACCGATACATCAGAGGGTGAATATCACACCGATACGTCAGAGGGTGAATATCAGACAGATACATCAGAGGGTGAATATCAGACTGATACATCAGAGGGTGAATATCAGAGAGATACATCAGAGGGTGAAAATCAGACCGATGCATCAGAGGGTGAATATCAGACCGATACATCTGAGGTTGAATATCAGAAAGATGCATCAGAGGATGAATATCACACCGATACATCAGAGGGTGAATATCAGAGAGATGCATCAGAGGGTGAATATCAGACAGATACTTCAGAGGGTGAATATTAGACAGATACATCAGAGGGTGAATATCGAACAGATACATCAGAGAGTGAATGTCAGACCGATACATCAGAGGGTGAATATCAGACCGATACATCAGAGGGTGAATATCAGAGAGATACATCAGAGGGTGAATATCAGAGAGATACATCAGAGGGTGACTATCAGAGAGATACATCAGAGGGTGAATATCAGACCGATACATCAGAGGGTGAATATCAGACAGATACATCAGAGGGTGAATATCAGACCGATACATCAGAGGGTGAATATCAGACAGATACATCAGAGGGTGAATATCAGACTGATACATCAGGGGGTGATTATCAGAGAGATACATCAGAGCGTGAATATCAGAGAGATGCATCAGAGGGTGAATATCAGACCGATACATCAGAGGGTGACTATCAGAGAGATACATCAGAGGGTGAATATCAGAGAGATACATCAGAGGGTGAATATCAGACAGATACTTCAGAGGGTGAATATTAGACAGATACATCAGAGGGTGAATATCGAACAGATACATCAGAGGGTGAATGTCAGACCGATACATCAGAGGGTGAATATCAGACCGATACATCAGAGGGTGAATATCAGAGAGATACATCAGAGGGTGAATATCAGAGAGATACATCAGAGGGTGACTATCAGAGAGATACATCAGAGGGTGAATATCAGACCGATACATCAGAGGGTGAATATCAGACAGATACATCAGAGGGTGAATATCAGAGAGATGCATCAGAGGGTGAATATCAGACAGATACTTCAGAGGGTGAATATTAGACAGATACATCAGAGGGTGAATATCGAACAGATACATCAGAGGGTGAATGTCAGACCGATACATCAGAGGTTGAATATCAGACCGATACATCAGAGGGTGAATATCAGAGAGATACATCAGAGGTTGAATATCAGAGAGATACATCAGAGGGTGACTATCAGAGAGATACATCAGAGGGTGAATATCAGACCGATACATCAGAGGGTGAATATCAGACAGATACATCAGAGGGTGAATATCAGACCGATACATCAGAGGGTGAATATCAGACAGATACATCAGAGGGTGAATATCAGACTGATACATCAGAGGGTGAATATCAGAGAGATACATCAGAGCGTGAATATCAGAGAGATGCATCAGAGGGTGAATATCAGACCGATACATCAGAGGGTGACTATCAGAGAGATACATCAGAGGGTGAATATCAGAGAGATACATCAGAGGGTGAATATCAGAGAGATACATCAGAGGGTGAATATCAGAGAGATACATCAGAGGGTGAATATCAGAGAGATGCATCACAGGGTGAATATCAGACCGATACATCAGAGGGTGACTATCAGAGAGATACATCAGAGGGTGAATATCAGAGAGATACATCAGAGGGTGAATATCAGATAGATACATCACAGGGTGAATATCAGAGAGATACATCAGAGGGTGAATATCAGACTGATACATCAGAGGATGAATATCAGAGAGATACATTAGAGGGTGAATATCACACCGATACATCAGAGGGTGAATATCAGACTGATACATCAGAGGGTGAATATCAGACCGATACATCAGAGGGTGAATATCAGAGAGATACATCAGAGGGTGAATATCAGACCGATACATCAGAGGGTGAATATCAGAGAGATACATCAGAGGGTGAATATCAGACCGATGCATCAGAGGGTGAATATCAGACCGATGCATCAGAGGGTGAATATCAGACCGATGCATCAGAGGGTGAATATCAGAGAGATACATCAGAGGGTGAATATCAGAGAGATACATCAGAGGGTGAATATCAGAGAGATACATCAGAGGGTGAATATCAGAGAGATACATCAGAGGGTGAATATCAGACCGATACATCAGAGGGTGAATATCAGAGAGATACATCAGAGGGTGAATATCAGACAGATACATCAGAGGGTGACTATCAGAGAGATACATCAGAGGGTGAATATCAGACAGATACATCAGAGGGTGAATATCAGACCGATACATCAGAGGATGAATATCACACCGATACATCAGAGGGTGAATATCGGACAGATACATCAGAGGGTGAATATCAGAGAGATACATCAGAGGGTGAATATCAGAGAGATACATCAGAGGGTGAATATCAGAGAGATACATCAGAGGGTGAATATCAGACCGATACATCAGAGGGTGAATATCAGAGAGATACATCAGAGGGTGAATATCAGACAGATACATCAGAGGGTGACTATCAGAGAGATACATCAGAGGGTGAATATCAGACCGATACATCAGAGGGTGAATATCAGACCGATACATCAGAGGGTGAATATCAGAGAGATACATCAGAGGGTGAATATCAGACAGATACATCAGAGGGTGAATATCAGACCGATACATCAGAGGGTGACTATCAGAGAGATACATCAGAGGGTGAATATCAGACCGATACATCAGAGGGTGAATATCAGACAGATACATCAGAGGGTGAATATCAGACAGATACATCAGAGGGTGAATATCAGACAGATACATCAGAGGGTGAATATCAGACCGATACATCAGAGGGTGACTATCAGAGAGATGCATCAGAGGGTGAATATCAGACAGATACATCAGAGGGTGAATATCAGTCCGATACATCAGAGGGTGAATATCAGACCGATACATCAGAGGGTGAATATCAGACCGATACATCAGAGGGTGAATATCAGACCCATACATCAGAGGGTGAATATCAGACCGATACATCAGAGGGTGAATATCAGACCGATACATCAGAGGGTGAATATCAGACCGATACATCAGAGGGTGAATATCAGACAGATACATCAGAGGGTGAATATCAGACCGATACATCAGAGGATGAATATCACACCGATACATCAGAGGGTGAATATCGGACAGATACATCAGAGGGTGAATATCAGAGAGATACATCAGAGGGTGAATATCAGAGAGATACATCAGAGGGTGAATATCAGAGAGATACATCAGAGGGTGAATATCAGACCGATACATCAGAGGGTGAATATCAGAGAGATACATCAGAGGGTGAATATCAGACAGATACATCAGAGGGTGACTATCAGAGAGATACATCAGAGGGTGAATATCAGACCGATACATCAGAGGGTGAATATCAGACCGATACATCAGAGGGTGAATATCAGAGAGATACATCAGAGGGTGAATATCAGACAGATACATCAGAGGGTGAATATCAGACCGATACATCAGAGGGTGACTATCAGAGAGATACATCAGAGGGTGAATATCAGACCGATACATCAGAGGGTGAATATCAGACAGATACATCAGAGGGTGAATATCAGACAGATACATCAGAGGGTGAATATCAGACAGATACATCAGAGGGTGAATATCAGACCGATACATCAGAGGGTGACTATCAGAGAGATGCATCAGAGGGTGAATATCAGACAGATACATCAGAGGGTGAATATCAGTCCGATACATCAGAGGGTGAATATCAGACCGATACATCAGAGGGTGAATATCAGACCGATACATCAGAGGGTGAATATCAGACCCATACATCAGAGGGTGAATATCAGACCGATACATCAGAGGGTGAATATCAGACCGATACATCAGAGGGTGAATATCAGACCGATACATCAGAGGGTGAATATCAGACAGATACATCAGAGGGTGAATATCAGACCGATACATCAGAGGGTGAATATCAGACCGATACATCAGAGGGTGAATATCAGACAGATACATCAGAGGGTGAATATCAGACCGATACATCAGAGGGTGACTACTGTTATATTCGAACAGCCAGGTGGTGAAGGATTGAATACTGGAACCAATCCTTCCGTTTTTCACAAGCTTTTATTTACGAGGTACACAGTACACACCATACACCCCTTAACGAAAAGCCTCCTTCTTCCCAAGCTTGCTCCCTTCCAAATGACAGTAAGAGAGTTCCCAATTGCTGCATGCACCTGAACATGAACCTTAACATCAATTGGTACAAATCATATGTCTTTAATGAACAGATTCCCTTCTGTCTTTTGTTTCACTTTTTAAATGAAAAACAAATTATGTATAATACAAACAAAAATTATCGTACCATACAAATTATTACATTGTGAGCTGACCCTTCTCCAGGACCCCTAATCATTTCTTCGTACATGTATTTCTTTTCGTAAAACAATCCGACAGTTGATGGCTTGAATCTAACCATTTAATTTTAGAGATTTCCATTCTCTCCAGCATTTGTTTGAAGCCAGCAAGGTCAATCTATAATCTTTTCTCATTCATATTTTTCGTACAATGAACGATTCTCTACATAACATTCACTGGGTATACTATCTTCAGTACTCCCATTGTAAAGGATGTCACTCAAGATATTTACCAAATAGAATCCCATATCCACTGTGTCTACAAGATCCAGTGTTTCAGCAGCCAGAGTATTTTTAAAAACCCTTTTTATTTTCTTAGCTTCTCAAGCTAAAGGACAACATTTCCCATTCTCGCCCATAAACACAATGAAACCAGCTGCACCAGAATACCCATCAGGAAGATTAACATGTGAAGCATCGCTAAAGATAACTTGCTTCATTTTCTTTGTGTCTTCTAAGGATGGGAATTTAAGTGCGTCTTTTTCTATATTTCATTTTCGTAATGTTTTATTTGCTCTTAAAACATCCTCTACTATGGGATGTTTCACTGAAGTACTTAACTCAACACATCAAAACTAGCACCTGGTCTGGTCTGAGTGCACAACCAGTTCAACTGACCAATCATGGTTTGTAATTGCTCTGTCTCTTCTTTAGATGTAACATTATCTTTCTGTGATGATTCTCCACGATGGGAGTAACTCTAAATAGGACAGTTGATTTAAAGTTATACCAGACCCACTTTGCTCAACATCTAAACCAATATATTTAAAAGCCCCACAGGCCTGACTCCTAATTTTAAATTCTACCCTAATTTTATTAATGATGAATTTCTCAAATTCCGCAGTACCTCCCCATAAGAAATCATCAACAGGCCTCATGAAGACGCCTGAGTTTCCGTTATGGTGCAAATAAAACATTGTGGGATCTGATTTTAGTTGAACACAACCTATTATCAGCAAAACAGATCTCATCGAAAAATACCATATCCTGGAAACATCATTCAGGCCATGGACGCATTTGTTTAGTTTCCATAGTTTTCCTTCCATATTTGCTGCCTCTTTAGGCGGTTTTAGAAACACTTCTCTCTGAAAAGTATCGACCTGCAGAAATGCGGCTTTTATGTCAATTGACCTGCATTCCCATCAAAATATTGATAAAAGAGCCAAAATGATTTTTAAGATTACCTTTCCAGCAGTGGGACAATCCACTCAAACATCTGGATCACCCAGTTTCTCCTCAAAACCCCTGGCTGCCATCCTCGCTTTAGCCTTTTAAGTCCCATCTGCATGGACATTTTCAGTACAAACCCATCGATGTGACAAAGCTGGTTGACCCTTAACTGTTACCTCAGAATAAATTCCAAATTCTTTCCAACTATCTCACTCCCTTTGTTTCACCTCCCTGATTCTTTTATCCTCAAGTCTATTAGCAGCCACCAAAACTTCACAGTCACAAGGATTTCTGCTTCTAGTTTTGTGTCGTGATGGTTCTGTGGGAATTGTTTCAGTGTCTGATCTATTTAAGCTCCAGCTTCTACTTCTATGTCCGTAGGGACTCCTACTTCAAGATTTCCCTCTTGCAGTATCTGAGGCTCTTTCTTTAGTACATGATCGTTTTCTGACGTGATGTTCAATGTCAGACCCCCTTTCAGTACTTGTACTGCACTTCCAGACTCTCCACTCCACATTCTGCTAATCCATGGACCTCACTTCTTGGCCATCATCCTGAACATTTAACCAATATTTAAACTTCACACTAGCTTTTCCTGCATGTCCCAAAATTGACCATCTCTCCATTCATCATTTCCTTCTGGAACATTCATTACCCGTGTCCCCACTTTGGGTAATTGTAGTTTGGATGTGACAGCTCGGTCATGTATTTGATCACTCACATTATTACTGTCCAGCCCTTGATCTACCTCACTCTGTTCCTCAGGACCTGGATCAAAAACATCATGAAGATTTGAGGTACAAGGTGCCTCGTTTACTGCTCTCACCTGCTCAGAGTCCGAGATTCTATAATTAATTCCAATTAAATGTGAGGAATGAACCTTAACAGTTTGATTGCTGTGTTGGATAATTACAGACTTACAATCACGACTTATTACCTTACCAGGGCCTTTCCATTTTCTATGACCCTCTCTTTTATACTATCCCAATTCTCCTGAACTGAACTCTGTCTCAGGTGGTCCAATATGATACCTCAGTGCTCTACGAATTTTCTCTGATACCTCAGCCTTGATAAAAGCCTGTCTCCCTGCATGCATAGCATTTAAATGCTCAGAAAATATAGCACTAATTGTAGTACTTTCTAGAGTAGGAGGATTATCACAAAGCACAGAAGGTAGTTTGGGATTGTGCCCATGGACTCGTTGGTCAGGATTATATCCTCCAACCATCTGAAGAGAATTCTTTGCATGAACTTCCCATGTTAGGGCAGTTGACAATTTACACTCTGTGCAATCAGCCAAAATGTTCTGCCCCATGCTGTCAATCACAGCATGATTCCTTTCACAAAGACCATTGCTAAAAGGGCTCTCAGCCGCTGTAGTCTTGACAAGTATATTCATATTCTCACATCTTTCTCTCAACTCCGCATTAGCGAATTCACCTCCATTATCGGTCAAAAGTTTGGCTGGTGTCCCAAGTCCAGTCCCGATCCATTTTTCCATAATTTGGTCCAGAATAACCTTCTTCTCCTTACTCCGTGTCAGGGAAGAATTACTAAATCTCGTAGCCAGGTCAATAAAATGTAGGATGAAAACATTTCTGGCCTTGACCCACACTTTTATACCCATGGCCGTGACCTCACTGAAGTCCTGTGCTAATGGAACACTTACAATAGGACGAGGGTCATCATTCGCCTTATCATGCTCCATGGCCAGTTTCATTGAAGGTTTACACAAAAGCATGGGTATCTCACTCGAGACTACACCTGTGCTTATATCATGGCTTTCTCTACCTATTTTACATGGTATGACTACTCACTTGAGTGACCGTAAGGTGTTGTCATCGCCAAATCTAAAGGCTGAAGTCTTATACCGTTTAACCTTGTGCCAATCTTCACTGCTGAGCGAATCAAGGTAACATGTGAACCAATCCACCCCAGAAACGGTCGAAGTACATGCATTATCGAGCTCCGCACAATTGAAAGAATCCACAACTAACACCTTCATCACCGGATTAAAACTCCTGGTGACCAAAATGATTTGTTCATCTGTATCATTAAATTCATCCTCTGCCTCAGGGTTACTGTCGTCAAGGGTCATCACAAATTTCCTGTTTCTACGCTACCTCCTGATTTCTCTTTGGCCATTCCTGGAATTCATTGCAGATAATTCCTGTCCCAAATTTGCCGTCTGTCGAGATACCCGGATTTGCTTTGCTGGCGCTCAGCCCCGGTCTGCCCGTCCCTAATCCATTCATCGCCTTGACGTCTCCGTCCAGTCTCCTGAGAATTTAAAATATTGCATGGCACCGCGTTCAGTGTCCGAATCATCTGTAAACCTGGTCACCATGGAATCTTCCATTCTCTGTGTGACCGCAGAAGGCCCCATGTAATCCATGAGGGCCAAAGGAAGTAAATGTTCCCCTGGGAATTGTTTAAACGCGGCAGACATCTGACCTAAGAGAAACAATCTGTCTGAGAACTCGACGTCAGTTAAGACCAGTTGTCTGTCCACATGAGACATTTTAGCACAGTTCAACAACTTAAAATCAAGGAACGATTGAAGGGATTCGCAAAATTTCACATGTCCCCGCACCCCCCCGAAGATTTATTGGAGTTATTAAAGAAACCCTGGTGTGACTTCAAGTTAAGTTGAAAGACAAAGGTCCTCAGCCATCAGTCGCGGGCTGTGAGGGACCAGAAGTAAAGGTCAGTACAGCCACGCCGCAGGGAGCAGCCTGCAGCAGTCCTGACAGAATCTGAGCTGGCCGCTCGGAGACGGGCGGCGGATGTATATAACTTTAGCAGTTAAGTTTGTAGTTTTAAGTTAAGATGTTTAGGTTAATTATAAGGTGTGGAACCGTAGTGTAATTTTAAGATGGAACCGTTCCAGTGTTGTCTACGTGAGCCGAGGTCGAGGGACCCGCTCACACTTCACCCGAGCCAGGAAGCCGATAGGGAGCCCGGCCAGATGTTCTTTATCTTTTACAGGGAATTAAAGGGAATGTTCGGAGGCGTGATCCTGCTCGCCCTGTCTGGGCTGAGCCTCGCGAGAAGGGGCGACACCGAGGACCACCACATCTTCGGATGCTCTGGAAAAACGGCGCCCCTAGCCCACGATGGGAGTGGCCTACGCGAGGCGGATGAAATCGCCTTGTACACTCACGAGGGGAGCTGGCCCGGATGGTTGGGGTCAAATTCAACCCAGTACTCGAGCCAGACCGGTTTCTCATATGGGGAGACCTCCCTCCAGTGCCCGAGGATACGAATTGTCACCCCAAGGATTAGCGTCACCGTGGGAAAAGGAATATGTTTGTCATGTAAAGGCAACGTTCCCCTGGATAGGTGGTGGTGGCTTAGAAAATTAAGTCAGGATATGGTGAACCCCAGGGTAGAGTGGGAGAGGTTAGGGAATAACACCCACAGGACCATCACAGGGACCCAGGGAGGGTTCAGTGTGTGCTGGGACAAATGGTGGGAACCGGATCAGGGGATCTATGTCTGTATGTGGGGTTCAGAGAAGGTCTGCCCCACAGGCATTTCCATCATTTTCCGCAGCCAGTGGCAAGATGATGGGAGGGGGATGGACTGGGAATCGCGCCTGGGCGCATGCGCGATCCCATACTCCCCAATCTCGGTTAATGCCACTGAATTAGTAACCCGCCCCCGACAGCCCCTGCCCACGACCGTGACGTCATGTATGATAGTAGAGAGATGCCCCACCACCACCAAGGGACCAGGGAACGGCTTGGTGCTAGTACCTGCAGACCAGGTGCTGTATCAAGGGGTGCACTACGCGGTAGCCTCCATGATTTTAAATCTCACCGAGGTAAACCTACCCGCGTGGTGCCCCACAGAGACCGCGCAGTTGTATCAAGCCCTCTTAAAAGAGATGTTCCGTAAATTTTATCAGTTTGATTTTTCAGACGTTGTCAGTACCAGACTATACACCCACGAGCTTTTGGACGGGATTGGGAGACAAAGAAGGGGTGCTTTTAACGATGTCTTAACTGGTTTTAGCACGGGGTCTTCTGTCATCAACAGCTTAGATGACATTGAGCTGCAGACCCAGATTAATGGTTTAAAAACGCAATTAAAGAAAATATTAATCGATGTGAATAAGGTGGTGGGTTCGGAACTGCACGAAGATCAGGCCATGACTCTCCACTTAAAGGAGATCATAGCGGAGCTGGAAAAGCATGCAGAGACGGTGAATGCGCTCATTAGGGAGGGTCGAAATGTGTCAGACCAGGCGGTGCAGAATGAAGTGTGCGTGCTGTATGGGGCATGGTTGCTGGGCGAGGCCTGCAGCAATCTGGAGGATTTAAAGCAAGGTTTAGTCCCCTCCTGGAGCAGCAACAAACACCTCGCAGCCCTCCACCCTTTTGAGAATACATTAAGTCCGTGCCAGTTCCGCCCAGCTTCTGAGGCCTACCCAGTCCCAGTGGACTGTGGGTATTCCAACCACACCATCATAGGGATAGTTGTAAGGATGCCAGTCATGGGCGGGACGGCCCGACCCGTGCCGGTGTACAGGGTGGAGAACATTGGTGTCATTCAGGGGGGTGCACACGTTCGTTTCACAGCGGTCCCGCCCTACGTTATAAAGTGGGAGCATGCTATGACGGTACTGACCTCGCGGGGTGCCAGAGCCGGGGATCACACATAATCCTGTGTCCCTAGCCCTTGAACGCCGATTCAAAACCGCAGTGCGGGTTCAGAGCTGCTGACGCGAAGCCTATAAACTGCACCATGGAAGCCATGGTACAAGGCCGTGTTCTCCCACAGGTGACGTATATAGGAGGTGGGACATATTGCGTCACCACAGCAGCGTCTCACTACCAGCATGGTCAGCACAGCTGGTGCGCGGTGAGTGACAGCAGTTTCTGCTTTAAACCCGAGGCAGAAGTTCAAGTGGCACAGATACGAATTGTCCCCATCCCTGAACCATCCACTGTTCACCTCACTGTGAAAGAGAATTTCACCAACCTCCAAAAGTATTTAGCCCACTTCGGCTACCAGATTCCCCCTCTCCCAGAACACCTCGTTAAATTATTAAAAGCAGTCGTGGTTTCCCAAAAACACTTTTACACACTGGGACAGAAGACTGTCCAGATAGGGGCCGATATTCTGAGTATTACGACCCCACTCTGGTGGGACATCTTTGAGAATATACAGGTCCCCTCCTGGATTTGTCTGGCATCGCACGTACTAGTAATCTGTCAGCTCGGGATCGTCCTCTACCTGGTTTGCGTCCAGTGTAGGAAAAGGGGTCTCGAGGTAGTAGTTAGAACACAAAGGGTATGGAAGGACCAGTATGCTCGGGGAGACGAAACACCCGCGTGAGTTCGGTGACACATCACTTGCAAGTGATGGCAGCCTGTTTCATTACTTTAATAAAGATGGTCCCTTCCGTTTGTTGTTTTCAATAAAGATTGTTCTCGTTGTATTTTCATTTTAATAAAGAATGTATAGTATGCGAAATACTGTTTCATCCCAAGTGGTGCAGGGGTATTTGGACCCCTCCGTGCTGGGATTGTTGTAATTCAACCTTGTTTTCTATCTGAATGCCTGCCGTACACTGGGGCTCTCTCCAAGTAAGGGAATGTATGTGTTGAGGGATTAGGGATAAGTAAATAAAGGGGAGGGTTGTTCGCGACGGTCAGAAAATTTTGCTCAACTTGCATGGACACTTCAAGCAAGTTTAAGTATCTACAGGGGGGACTGAAGGGATTCGCAAAATTTCACATGTTCCCCCACCCCCCCCGGAGATTTATTGGAGTTATTAAAGAAACCCTGGTGTGACTGCATTTTAAAAAATCCAGGGCCTCTCAAAATGGCTGCGGTCAGACACATGGCCAAGGGCCGGCAGCATTTGAAATTGGATTCTCTGACAGCTTGGCAGTTCCGTGTTTAACACGTCTGCAAACACCTTTCCACAAGAGCAGACAGGGCTCTTTGAACAATGCAGTGAGGCAAGCACAGTTGCATTCACGCCATGAGGCAAGCCATCAACGTTGCCTGCCTACACAATCAAAGTTCGAGCAGAAGTAATCCCAGGACTAAGGTGACCCATTAAGGAACAGTCGGAACAATGGAAAGCAGTTATGGAACAGATCAGTACAGGTACCGGCCATTAATGGAAATGGGTCAAGATCGGGGCCCTCTTGTCTTACGTTTTCGCGCCCAAATCGGACAATGGAGCAAACTGATGAGGCGCGAAAATAACCTATTACCGGGAGGGTATAACTGGGGCATCCCAGAACCTCCCTCTCTCTTCGCCTCGGCCCGGCGTCCTGCTTGCCTGCTAGCAACCAAGAAGGAAGGCTGTCCAGTAAACATCGCAACCACATGTCGACGGCAGCAGCAGGATACAGGGGCCAGGCCTTTTCATCTGTTTCACCGGTGAGCATTATTTTTTTTCTGCCGTCAGAAGTCAACCTAGCTCAGTGTCAGGGTGGGAGTTAAAGGGGTATTGCTAAAATTGTGATTTTAGAATTTTCCCTCGATGTGTCCGTTTCTTCCACCCCGTTAAGTGTAAGACTGTATTGCATCCATAGCGATTCCTTTTATCTTCTGTCTAATACTGTTTACCTTGTAGTTTTAGTTTTCTTATCAATAAACATTGGTTTTCCTTGCACCAATCCACCGGTCTGTTCGCCTGTCCTTATTACCACTCGATAAGTCCTGAGCTCAGAATCAGGAAGGGGAAAGCGATTCGAAACCGCACAGCGGGCAGGGCAGCTCAGAAAAACATAACTGGCTGACCTACGATAAGCCCCAGAAACAAAACCCCTTTCAAATGGTTTTCGTCACTTAAAAAAAGCCTCTGATATATTGATCTGATATTCACCCTCTGATATATCGGTCTGATATTCACCCTCTGATATATCGGTCTGATATTCACCCTCTGATACATCGGTCTGATATTCACCCTCTGATGTATCGGTCTGATATTCACCGTCTGATATATCGGTCTGATATTCACGCTCTGATATATCGGTCTGATATTCACGCTCTGATATATTGATCTGATATTCACCCTCTGATGTATCGGTCTGATATTCACCCTCTGATGTATCTCTCTGATATTCACCCTCTGATGTATCGGTCTGATATTCACCCTCTGATATATCGGTCTGATATTCACGCTCTGATATATCGGTCTGATATTCACCCTCTGATGTATCGATCTGATATTCACCCTCTGATATATCGGTCTGATATTCACCCTCTGATATATCGGTCTGATATTCACGCTCTGATATATCGGTCTGATATTCACGCTCTGATATATTGATCTGATATTCACCCTCTGATGTATCGGTCTGATATTCACCCTCTGATGTATCTCTCTGATATTCACCCTCTGATGTATCGGTCTGATATTCACCCTCTGATATATCGGTCTGATATTCACCCTCTGATGTATCTCTCTCATATTCACCCTCTGATATATCGGTCTGATATTCACGCTCTGATCAGATTCTGATGGAGATTCTGGAATCCTAATCCTGCAGAATGTAGTATCGCAATAGGTACAGCACTGGAGGGGGCCATTCGTCCCTTTGTGCCTGTGCAGGCTCTTTGAAAAAGTTATTCAATTGGTCCCATTCCCCTGCTCTTTTCCCATTCCCCTGTAAATTGTCTCTCTTCAAGTATTTATCGCATTCCCTTTTGAAAGTTATTATTGAATCTGCTTCCACCGCCCTTTCAGGCAGTGCATTCCAGATCATTACAACTCACTGTGTAAAAAATTGTTCCCTCATGTCGCCTCTGGTTCCTTTGCCGATCACCTTAAATCTGTGTCCTTTGTTTACTGACCCTTCTGCCACTGGAAACAGTTTCTTCTTATTTACTCTATCAAAACCATTCATGATTTTGAACACCTCTGTCAAATCTCCCCTTAAACTTCTCTGTTCCAAGGAGAACAACCCCAGCTTCTCCAGTCTCTCCACATAACTGAAGTCCCTCATCCCTGGAGCCATTCTAGTAAATCTCTTCTGCACCCTCTCTCAGGCCAAAGAGGTAACCTGTGTGTGGAGGCGGAAGATGTGGGTCTGGTTCTAAATGAATACTTTGCGTCTGTCTTCACAAAAGAAGGGGACGATGCAGACCTTGTAGTTAAGGAGGAGGAGTGTGAAATATTGGATGGGATAAACATCGTGAGAGAGGAAGTATTAAGGGGATTAGCATCTTTGAAAGGAGATAAATTGCCAGGCCCGGATGAAATGAATCCCAGGCTGTTAAAAGAAGCAAGGGAGGAAATAGCGGAGGCTCTGACCATCATTTTCCAATCCTCTCTGACTACAGGCGTGGTGCCAGAGGACTGGAGGACTGTTAATGTTGTACCATTGTTTAAAAAGGGAATAAGGAATTGACCGAGTAATTACAGGCCAGTCAGCCTAACCTCGGTGGTGGGCAAATTATTGGAAAAAGTTTTGAGGGACGGTATTAATCATCATTTAGAAAGGTAGGTTTAATCAAGGACAGTCAGCATGGATTTGTTAAGGGAAGGTCGTGTCTGACTAACTTGATTAAATTTTTTGAGGAGGTAACAAGGAGGATCAATGAGGGTAGCGCGTTTGATGTAGTGTACATGCATTTTAGCAAGGCTTTTGACAAGGCCCCACATGGCAGACTGGTTAGAAAAATAAAAGCCCATGGGGTCCAAGGGAAAGTGGCAAATTGGATCCAAAATTGGCCCAGTGGCAGGAAGCAAAGGGTAATGGTCGATGCGTGTTTTTGTGACTGGAACCCCATTTCCAGTGGGGTTCCGCGGGGCTCAGTACGAGGTCCCTTGCTTTTTGTGGTATATATTAATGATTTAGACTTAAATGTAGGGGGCATGATTAAGAAGTTTGCAGATGATACAAAAATTGGCCGTGTGGTTGATAATGAGGAAGAAAGCTGTAGACTGCAAGAAGATATCAGTGGACTGATCAGGTGGGCAGAAAATTGGCAAATGGAATTTAATCCAGAGAAGTGTGAGCTAATGCATTTGGGGAGGGCAAACAAGGCAAGGGAATACACAATAAATGGGATGATACTGAGAGGTGTAGAGGAACAGAGGAACTTTGGAGGGCTTGTCCACAGATCCCTGAAGGTAGCAGGACAGGTCGATCAAGTGGGTAAGAAAGCATACGGGATGCTTTCCTTTATTAGCCGAGGCATAGAATATAAGAGCAGGGAGGTTATGCTCGAACTGTATAAAACACTAGTTAGGTCACAGCTGGAGTATTAGTTACAGTTCTGGTCTCCACATTACAGAAAAGTTGTGATTGCACCAGAGAGGGTACAGAGGAGATTTATGAAGGTATTGCCAGGGCTGGAGAATTTTAGCTATGAGGAAAGTTTGGATAGGCCGGGGTTGTTTTCTTTGGAACAAAGGAAGCTGAGGGGAGATTTAATTGAGGTGTATAAAATTATGAGGGGCAGAGATAGAGTGGATGGGAAGGACCTATTTCCCTTAGCAGAGAGGTCAATAAACAGGGGGCATAGATTTAAAGTAATTGGTAGAAGGATTAGATGGGAGTTGAGGAGAATTGTTTTCACCCAGAGGGTGGTGGGGGTCTGGAACTCACTGCCTGAAAGGGTGGTAGAGGCAGAAACCCTCAACTCATTTAAAATGTGCTTGGATATGCACTTGAAGTGCCGTAACCTACAGGGCTACAGGCCAAGAGCTGCAATGTGGGATGGCTCTTTTTCGGCCGGCACGGACACGATGGGCCAAGTGGCCTCCTTATGTGCTGTAAAATTCTATGATTCTATGAAGGCCTCGACATCGTTATTAAAGTGTGGTGCCCAGAATTGAACACAATACTCCAGCTGGGGTCTAACCAGTGTTTCATAAATGTTTAGCATAACTTCCTTGCTTTTGTACTCTGTGCCTCTATTAATAAAGCCCAGGATCCCATATTACTTTTCGAACAGCCTTCTCAACTTGTCCTGTCACCCTGAAAGGTTTGTGTATGAGCACCCCCTGGTCTCTCTGTTTCTGCACCTCCTTTAAAATTGTACCATTTAGTTTCTATCACCTCTCCTAATTCTTCCGACCAAAATGTATCACTTCACACTTCTCTGTGCTAAATTTCATCTGCCATGTGTCTGCCCATTTCACCAGTCTGTCTGTGTCCTCCTGAAGTCTGTTACTATCCTCCACATTATTTACGACATTTCCAAGTTTTGTGCCATCTGCAAACTTTGAAATTATATCCTGTATACCCAAGTTCAGGTCATTAATAGATATCAAAAAGAGCAGTGGTCCTAATACCGACCCCTGGGGACACCATTGTATGCTTCCCTCCAGTCTGAAAAACAAACATTCATCACTACTCTCTGCTTTCTGTCTCTGAGCCAATTTTGTATCCATGCTGCCACTGTCCCTTTAATCCCATGGGCTTTAATTTTGCTAACAAGTCTATTATGTGGTAATTTATCAAATGCCTTTTGAAAGTCCATGTACACAACATCAACCGCACTACCCTCATCAACCCTCTCCGTTACTTCATCAAAGAATTCAATCAAGTTAGTCAAACACGATTTTCTTTTCACAAATCCATGTTGTCTTTCATTTATTAGTCCATACTTTTCCAAGTGAGAATTAATTCTGTCCTGGATTATTCTCTCCAGAAGTTTCCCTATCACCGACGATAGGCTGACCGGCCTGTAATTGCCGTGTTTAACCCTCTCTCCTTTTTTGAACAGGGGTGTGATATTTGCAATCCTCCAGTCCTCAGGCACCATCTCCATATCCAAGGAGGATTGGAAGATTGTGGCCAGAACCTACACAATTTCCACCCTTACTTCCTCAGTAACCTAGGATTCATCCCATCTGGACCGGGTGACTTTTCTACTTTGAGTACTGCCAATCTTTTCAGTACCTCCTCTTTATCTACTTTTATCCTATCCAATACCAGATGCCTGGTGACAGAAGTTAAAATATCTCTGACACACATATTGACTTTATTTCACCAATGACTGAACTCTGACAGACCTGAGTATAGTGATTGGAAAGATTGTCATTTTGCCAATGAATAATTCAGATCACTTTCTATTGTTTTCCAGGGTCTTCACGTGCACAAGAAGAATGTGGCGAGATGGAAGACATTGATTCCTCAGAGGAGCTCATTCCTTCTGAGAGAGCGCCGTCACCGGATATCCTGCCATGCACCAGCGCAGATACCCACGCTTCGGTGGGTTCACCATCACCGGATATCCAGCCATGCACCAGCGCAGATACCTGCTCTATGGTGGGTTCACCATCACTGGACATCCTGCCATGCACCAGCGCAGATAGGTGGGTCCTCTTTAGAGTGTCCTCTTATACATAAGAACATAAGAACATAAGAAATTGGAGCAGGAGTAGGCCAATCGGCCCCTCGAGCCTGCTCCGCCATTCAATAAGATCATGGCTGATCTGATCCCAACCACAAATCTAAAGAACACAAGAAGTCGGAGCAGGACCCGGCCACATAGCCCCTGGGCCCTCTCCGCCACCCACAGGGCATTGACCGATCCGAACTCAGCTTCATGTCCAATTTCCTGCCCGCTCCCCATAACCCCTAATTCCCTTTACTTCTAGGAAACTGTCTATTTCTGTTTTAAATTTATCTAATGATGTAGCTTCCACAGCTTCCTGGGGCAGCAAATTCCACAGACCTACCACCCTCTGAGTGAAGAAGTTTCTCCTCATCTCAGTTTTGAAAGAGCAGCCCCTTATTCTAAGATTATGCCCCCTAGTTCTAGTTTCACCCATCTTTGGGAACATCCTTACTGCATCCACCCGATCAAGACCCTTCACAATCTTATATGTTTCAATAAGATCGCCTCTCATTCTTCTGAACTCCAATGAGTAGAGTCCCAATCTACTCAACCTCTCCTCATATGTCCGCCCCCTCATCCCCGGGATTAACCGAGTGAACCTTCTTTGTACTGCCTCGAGAGCAAGTATGTCTTTTCTTAAGTATGGAGACCAAAACTGTATGCAGTATTCCAGGTGCGGTCTCACCAATACCTTATATAACTGCAGCAATACCTCCTTGTTTTTATATTCTATCCCCCTAGCAATAAAAGCCAACATTCCGTTGGCTTTCTTGATCACCTGCTGCACCTGCATACCAACTTTTTGATTTTCTTGCACTAGGACCCCCAGATCCCTTTGTACTGCAGTACTTTCCAGTCTCTCGCCATTAAGAAAATAACTTGCTCTCTGATTTTTCCTGCCAAAGTGCATAACCTCACATTTTCCAATATTATATTGCATCTGCCAAATCTCCGCCCACTCACCCACCCTGTCTATATCCCCTTGCAGGTTTTTTATGTCCTCCTCACTCTCTACTTTCCCTCCCATCTTTGTATCATCTGCAAATTTTGATATGTTGCACTCGGTCCCCTCCTCCAAATCGTTAATATAGATTGTAAAGAGTTGGGGACCCAGCACCGACCCCTGTGGAACACCACTGGTTACTGGTTGCCAGTCCGAAAATGAACCATTTATCCCAACTCTCTGCTTCCTGTTTGATAACCAATCCTCCACCCATGCCAGAATATTACCCCCAATCCCGTGATTTTTTATCTTAAGTAATAATCTTGTATGTGGCACCTTGTCGAATGCCTTCTGGAAGTCCAAATACACTACGTCCACTGGTTCCCCTTTATCCACCCTATACGTTATATCCTCGAAGAACTCAAGCAAATTTGTCAGACATGACTTCCCCTTCATAAAGCCATGCTGACTTTGTCCTATTAAATTATGCTTATCTAAATGTTCCGTTACTGTCTCCTTAATAATAGACTCCAAAATTTTATCCACCACAGATGTTAAGCTAACTGGCCTATAATTTCCAGCCTTCTGCCGACTACCCTTTTTAAATAACGGTGTTACATTAGCAGTTTTCCAATCTGCCGGGACCTCTCCTGAGTCCAGGGAATTTTGGAAAACTATCACCAAAGCATCCACAATCCCTACTGCCACAGTCAGTCGTGTTTTCACCACTCACAAGTGAGCACGAGCAGACACTGGTGGCAGGGGCAGTTGTGGAGAGTCCACTTCGATGGGCGCACTCCTCTCCAAGCTCTGCTCAGTTGGACGCAGATGCTGAATCCTGGGGGCCATAGTTGAGAATGAGAATGATTGAGGTACAGCTCCACATTTGCGAGGCAATGGAAAATATGTCACACACACTCTGCACAACAGCGGAGAGGATGGAGGAGTCCAAGTCCAACAATAGTGGATTGTTGTCTCAGGTAATTGTGAGAATGTCCGCCATGGAGAGAGTGGCCGCCTCCATGGAGCTTCAAGCATGGCTCCCAAATAAGTCTGTGCAGGACATGACCACGGCCGTGCAGGAGATTTCTGTTGCCTTCAACAAGATGACAGATACCTGACAAGATGTCACTGATCTGCACCAACCTGCTCTCCAGCAGAGTGGTGGGAGTGACATTGCGCTGGCCCGGGAGAGGGCTGATGGTGAAAGGGGACATTGAGTGGGGACTCCACTCAAAACACTCCCACATCTCACTCATTGCACCTCCCCCACTCCCTCAACCAGTACCCGAAGTGCTGCCTC
Source organism: Heptranchias perlo (assembly GCF_035084215.1). Lineage (NCBI taxonomy): Eukaryota > Metazoa > Chordata > Chondrichthyes > Hexanchiformes > Hexanchidae > Heptranchias > Heptranchias perlo. The sequence goes on from NC_090327.1 coordinate 140,007,720, forward strand.
CTTTCCTGAGGGCTGATTCTCCCTCACACAGGTGCAGGTGGAGCAGACTTTGGCAGGACCATCACGGGCTCCAAAACCCAGAGGGTGTGGGCTGAAAGCATGCCAGCAGTGAGGGCAGGGATCTGAGCAACCTGCCGCGACCTCTGCTGAATCCATGGAGGATGCACCTGCTGGAAGTGTAAGTTCAAACAATCGTAGTTCACTGAGGGTCTGCACAAGGGTGTTTGAAGAAATGTTATGTTGTTGAAGTTCCTTTTTTATATTGGCACATAAAAAGTATTGATTATCACCACTCCCATGAATTGTGACTCAATCTCGCCTCTCTTTCACTGGCGAGTTTCCCGAGCCCCTGGAAATCCATGCTGGAGGCATGAAACTCAAGTCCCTGTTGAATTCAATCTAAAATTGCCTCATTACCATGTGCTAATCATCTAAACGGCTGTGGTAATTACCGACCCGCCTGGCCTAATGATCGACCTGCCCCAGGCAACTAGGTTACTCACACCACCAAACACGCCTCCGTTAAACCCGGAAATGTGCCCCTTGGAGCCGGGTTGTGATCCCACTTCAAACTTCGACAATTTTTACTTCCCACCCAACCCCCAACCCACCCGTTGTTAGGGGTTAAAACTCCCCCTGAGACAACGCAGCAGAGGCCGGGGATCGAGCCTGGGCCTTTCCTGCTCTGTGTGGGGTTCAGTACCACAGCAGCAGAAATTAGACAACACAGCAGAGGCCGGGCATCGAGCCTGGGCCTTTCCTGCTCTGTGTGGGACTCTGCATCACACCGGGTGTTGCATTGAGATAAATTGAGTCCAGCACAGAAACAGGCCATTCGGCCCTACTGGTCTATGCTGGTGTTTATGCTCCACATGAGCCTCCTTCCACCCGACTTCATCCAACTATATCAACATATCCTTCTATCCCTTTCTCCAGCATGTGCTTATCCAGCTTCCCCTTAAATGCATCCCATAGAATCGTAGAATAAATGCAGCTCAGAAGGAGGCCATTCGGCCCATCGACCCCATGCCGACTCTTTGTAAGAGCAATCTCGCTAGTCCCACTCCCCTGTTCTTTCTTGAACCATGCATGTTATTTCCATTCAAGTACTTATCCAGTTCCCTTTTGAAGGCCATGATTGAATCTGCCTCCGCCACCCCCTCAGGCAGTACATTCCAGAACCTAACCACTCGTTGTGTAAAAACAGATTTTTTTGGTTCTTTTGCCGATCACCTTAAATCTATGCCCTCTGGTTCTTGACCCTTCCATCAATGGAAACAGTTTCTCTCTATCTCCTCTGTCTCGACCCTTCATGATTTTGAGTACCTCTATCAAATCTCCTCACAACCGTCTCTGTTCCAAGGAGAACAAGCCCAGCTTCTCCGGTCTATCCACGTAACTAAAGTCCCTCATCCCTGGAATCATTCCAGTAAACCTTTTCTGCACCCTATGCGCTGTGGTAGTGAGTTCCATGTTCCACCCACACTCTGGGTAAAGGAGCTTCTCCTGAATTCCCCATTGGATTTATTAGTGACGATCTTATATTGATGGCCCCTAATTCTGGTCTCCCCACAAGTGGGAACATCTTCTCTATTTCGACCCTATCAAATCCTATCATTATCTTAAAGACCTCCATCAGGTCACCCCTCAGCTTTCGCTTTTCTGGAGAAAAATGCCCCCAGCCCAATCGATCTTTCCTCACTGGTATAACCTCTCAATCAAAAGCAAAATACTGCAGATGCAGGAAACCTGAAATAAAAACAGAAAATGCTGGAGAAGCTCAGCAATTCAGGCAGCATCTGTGGAGAAAGAAACAAAGACCTTTCATCAGAAATGGAAGATGTGAAAAGACTTAAAGTTTGTGAGCAATGTATAACCTCTAAGTTCTGGTATCATCCTTGTAAAGCTTCTTTGCACCCTCTCCAATGCCTCTATATCCTTTTTATAATATGGAGTCCAGAACTGTACACATACTCCAAGTGTGGTCTAACCAAGGTTCTATACAACTTTAACATAACTTCCCTGCTTTTATTTCTATCCCTAGTGCTTGATTTGCCTTTTTATGGTCTTATTACCCCCAGATCCCTCTGCCCCCTTATTGTTCCCACCAATCTGCACCATCTCACACTTATCTGTTTGAATACATTACGCAGCAGAGGCCTGGGACTGAGCCTGGGTCTTTCCTGCTCTGTGTGGGGCTCAGTATCACACTGGGTGAGATCAGGTAACACAGCACAGGCCAGGGATTGAGTCTGGGTCTTTCCTGCTCTGTGTGGGGCTCACTTGGGTACGGTAGCATAGTGTTACAGGACTAGTAATCCAGAGGCCTGGACTAAAATCCAGAGTCATGAGTTCAAATCCCGCCACGGCAGCTGGCGAATTTAAATTCAATTAATTAATTAAATTCAATTAATTAAATAAAATCTGGAATTAAAATACTAGTATCAGTAATGGTCACCATGAAACTACCGGATTGTCGTAAAAACCCATCTGGTTCACTAATGTCCTTTAGGGAAGGAAACCTGCCGTCCTTACCCGGTCTGGCCTATATGTGACTCCAGACCCACAGCAATGTGGTTGATTCTTAATTGCCCTCTGAAATGGCCGAGCAAGCCACTCAGTTGTAAAATCTCGCTACGAAAAGTCACAATAAGAATAAAACCGGACGGACCACCCGGCATCGGACCACTCGGCACCGGACACGACAACGGCAAAACACCAAGCCCAGTCGACCCTGCAAGGTCATCCTTACTAACATCTGGGGACTTGTGCCAAAATTGGGAGAGCTGTCCCACAGACCAGTCAAGCAACAGCCTGACATAGCCATACTCACAGAATCATACCTTTCAGCCAACTTCCCAGACTCTTCCATCACCATCCCTGGGTATGTCTTGTCCCACCGGCAGGACAGACCCACCAGAGGTGGCGGTACAGTGATATACAGTCAGGAGGGAGTGGCCCTGGGAGTCCTCAACATTGACTCTGGACCCCATGAAATCTCATGGCATCAGGTCAAACATGGGCAAGGAAACCTCCTGCTGATTACCACCTACCGCTCTCCCTCAGCTGATGAATCAGTCCTCCTCCATGTTGAGCACCACTTGGAGGAAGCACTGAGGGTAGCAAGGGCACAGAATGTACTCTGGGTGGGGGACTTCAATGTCCATCACCAAGAGTGGCTCGGTCGCACCACGACTGACCGAGCTGGCCGAGTCCTGAAGGACATAGCTACTAGACTGGGCCTGCGGCAGGTGGTGAGCGAACCAACACGAGGGAAAAACTTACTTGACCTCGTCCTCACCAATCCACCTGTCGCAAATGCATCTGTCCATGACAGTATTGGGAGGAGTGACCACCGCACAGTCCTCGTGGAGATGAAGTCCCGTCTTCGCACTGAGGACACCATCCAACGTGTTGTGTGGCACTACCACCATGATAAATGGGATAGATTCAGAACAGATCTCGCAGCTCAAAACTGGGCATCCATGAGGCGCTGTGGGCCATCAGCAGCAGCAGAATTGTATTCCACCACAATCTGTAACCTCATGGCCCGGCATATTCCTCACTCTACCATTACCAACAAGCCAGGGGATTAACCCTGGTTCAATGAGGAGTGTAGAAGAGCATGCCAGGAGCAGCACCAGGCGTACCAAAAAATGAGGTGCCAACCTGGTGAAGCTACAACTCAGGACTACATGCATGCTAAACAGCGGAAGCAACATGCTATAGACAGAGCTAAGCGATTCCACAACCAACGGATCAGATCAAAGCTCTGCAGTCCTGCCACATCCAGTCGTGAATGGTGGTGGACAATTAAACAACTAACGGGAGGAGGAGGCTCTGCAAACATCCCCATCCTCAATGGTGGCGGAGTCCAGCACGTGAGTGCAAAAGACAAGGCTGAAGCGTTTGCAACCATCTTCAGCCGGAAGTGCCGAATGGATGATCCATCTCAGCCTCCTCCCGATATCCCCACCATCACAGAAGCCAGTATTCGGCCAATTCAATTCACTCCACGTGATATCAAGAAACGGCTGAGTGCACTGGATACAGCAAAGGCTATGGGCCCCGACAACATCCCAGCTGTAGTGCTGAAGACTTGTGCTCCAGAACGAGCTGCGCCTCTAGCCAAGCTGTTCCAGTACAGCTACAACACTGGCATCTACAACGACAATGTGGAAAATTGCCCAGGTATGTCCTGTCCACAAAAAGCTGGACAAATCCAATCCGGCCAATTACCGCCCCATCAGTCTACTCTCAATCATCAGCAAAGTGATGGAAGGTGTCGTCGACAGTGCTATCAAGCGGCACTTACTCACCAATAACCTGCTCACCGATGCTCAGTTTGGCTTCCGCCAGGACCACTCGGCTCCAGACCTCATTACAGCCTTGATCCATTAATGGACAAAAGAGCTGAATTCCAGAGGTGAGGTGAGAGTGACTGCCCTTGACATCAAGGCAGCATTTGACCGAGTGTGGCACCAAGGAGCCCTAGTAAAATTGAAGTCAATGGGAATCAGGGGGAAAACTCTCCAGTGGCTGGAGTCATACCTAGCACAAAGGAAGATGGTAGTGGTTGTTGGAGGCCAATCATTTCAGCCCCAGGACATTGCTGCAGGAGTTCCTCAGGGCAGTGTCCCAGGCCCAACCATCTTCAGCTGCTTCATCAATGACCTTCCCTCCATCATAAGGTCAGAAATGGGGATGTTCGCTGATGACTGCACAGTGTTCAGTTCCATTCGCAACCCCTCAAATAATGAAGCAGCCCGAGCCCGCATGCAGCAAGACCTGGACAACATCCAGGCATGGGCTGATAAGTGGCAAGTAACATTCGCGCCAGATAAGTGCCAGGCAATGACCATCTCCAACAAGAGAGAGTCTAACCACCTCCCCCTGACATTCAACGGCATTACCATCACCGAATCCCCCACCATCAAGATCCTGGGGGTCACCATTGACCAGAAACTTAACTGGACCAGCCATATAAATACTGTGGCTACGAGAGCAGGTCAGAGGCTGGGTATTCTGCGGCGAGTGACTCACCTCCTGACTCCCCAAAGCCTTTCCACCATCGACAAGGCACAAGTCAGGAGTGTGATGGAATACTCTCCACTTGCCTGGATGAGTGCAGCTCCAACAACACTCAAGAAGCTCGACACCATCCAAGATAAAGCAGCCCGCTTGATTGGCACCCCATCCACCACACTAAACATTCACTCCCTTCACCACCGGCACACCGTGGCTGCAGTGTGTACCATCCACAGGATGCACTGCAGCAACTCGCCAAGGCTTCTTCGACAGCACCTCCCAAACCCGCGACCTCGACCACCTAGAAGGACAAGAGCAGCAGGCACATGGGAACAACACCACCTGCACGTTCCCCTCCAAGTCACACACCATCCCGACTTGGAAATATATCGCCGTTCCTTCATTGTCGCTGGGTCAAAATCCTGGAACTCCCTTCCTAACGGCACTGTGGGAGAACCTTCACCACACGGACTGCAGTGGTTCAAGAAGGCGGCTCACCACCACCTTCTCAAGGGCAATTAGGGATGAGCAATAAATGCCGGCCTTGCCAGCGACGCCCACATCCCGTGAACGAATAAAAAAAAAAGGTAACACAGCACAGGCCAGGGACTGAGCCTGGGCCTTTCTTGCTCTGTGTGGGGCTCAGTCCCACACCGGGTGAGATCAGGTAACACAGCACAGGGTGGGGATCAAGCCTTGGCCTTTCCTGCTTCATGTGGGCCTCAGTATCACACCGGGTGAGATCAGGTAAGACAGCACAGGGTGGGGACTGAGCCTGGGCCTTTCCTGCTCTGTGTGGGGCTCAGTCCCACACCGGGTGAGATCAGGTAAGACAGCACAGGGTGGGGACTGAGCCTGGGTCTTTCCTGTTCTGTGTGGGCCTCAGTATCACACCGGGTGAGATCAGGTAAGACAGCACAGGCCAGGGATTGAGCCTGGGCCTTTCCTGCTCTGTGTGAGGCTCAGTATCACACCGGGTGAGATCAGGTAAGACAGCACAGGGTGGGGACTGAGCCTGGGCCTTTCGTGCTCTGTGTGGGGCTCAGTATCACACCGGGTGAGATCAGGTAAGACAGCACAGGGTGGGGACTGAGCCTGGGCCTTTCCTGCTCTGTGTGGGGCTCAGTATCACACCAGGTGAGATCAGGTAAGACAGCACAGGCCAGGGATTGAGCCTGGGCCTTTCATGCTCTGTGTGGGGCTCAGTATCACACCGGGTGAGATCAGGTAAGACAGCACAGGGTGGGGACTGAGCCTGGGCCTTTCCTGCTCTGTGTGGGCCTCAGTATCACACCGGGTGAGATCAGGTAAGACAGCACAGGGTGGGGACTGAGCCTGGGCCTTTCCTGCTCTGTGTGGGGCTCAGTATCACACCGGGTGAGATCAGGTAAGACAGCACAGCGTGGGGACTGAGCCTGGGCCTTTCCTGCTCTGTGTGGGCCTCAGTATCACACCGGGTGAGATCAGGTAAGACAGCACAGGCCAGGGACTGAGCCTGGGTCTTTCCTGCTCTGTGTGGGGCTCAGTATCACACCGGGTGAGATCAGGTAAGACAGCACAGGGTGGGGACTGAGCCTGGGCCTTTCCTGTTCTGGGCCCTTCCTCCTCCAACGCCTCTCCTCCATCGTCTTGCTGGGTGGGCCTGAGCTCGCCTGGTTCCATTCTTATCTATCCATTCACAGCCAGAGCTTCTCCTATATTGGCTTCCCTTCCCACACCCACACCGTTACCTCTGGAGTCCCCCAAGGATCTATCCTTGGCCCCCTCCTATTTCTCATCTACACGCTACCCCTCGGTGACATCATCCGAAAACACAACATCAGGATCCACATGTCTGCTGATGACACCCAGCTCGACCTCACAACCACCTCCCTCGACCCCTCCACTCTCTCTCATTTGTCACACTGCTTATCTGACATCCAGTACCGGATGAGCAAAGCTTTTGGGAAAACCGAAGCCATTGTCTTTGGCCTCTGCCACGAACTCCGTTCCCGATCCACTGACTCCATCCCTCTCCCTGGCCACTGTCTGAGGCTGAACCAGACCATTCACAATCTTCTCATCCTGTTTGACCCTGAGATGAACTTCTGACCACATATCCGCTCCATCACCAAGGCCGTCTACTTTCACCTCCACAACATCGCCCGTCTCCGCCCCTGCCTCAGCTCATCTGCTGTTGAAACCCTCATCCATGCCTTTGTTACCTCTAGACTTGACTACTCCAATGCTCTCCTGGTTGGCCTCCCATCTTCTACCCTCCGGAAAATCCAGCTCGTCCAAAACTCCTGCTGTCCGTATCCTAACTCGCACCAGATCCCATGTGCTCGCTGACTTACATTGGCTCCCGGTCTAGGAATGCTTCAATTTCAAAATTCTCATCCTTGTTTTCAAATCCCTCCATGGTCTCGCCCCTCTGTATCTTTGTAACATCCTCCAGCCCTACAAGCCTCCGAGATCTCTGAGCTCTTCCAATTCAGGCCTCCTGCACATCCCCAATTTTAATCACTCCAACATTGGTGGCTGTGCCTTCAGCTGCCTAGGCCCTAAGCTCTGGAATTCCCTCCCTAAATTTCTTCGCCTCTCTACCTCCCTCTCCTCCTTTACGATGCTCTTTAAAACCTACCTCTTTGACCAAGCTTTCGGTCACCTGTCCTAATATCTCCTTATTTGGCTTGGTGTCAAATAGTGTTTGATAACATTCCTGCAAAGCACCTAGTGATGTCTTACTACATCAAAGGAGCGATATAAATGCAAGTTTTTATTGTTGTGTAAGTATTTACAAGGGTCTGTGAGAGTGAGTCGATATATAAAGGAGTGCTAAGGATTGGAGACATTCAGGGAGCCCCCAGACTGTGTCAGTCTGAATTTGGGCCTGTGGGAGTGAGTTAATGTTTGCAGGGGTTCCAAGGACCGTAGACATTCAAGCTTTATCCAGACCTTGTCAGTACTTACAGAGGTCTGTGGGAGTGATTCAATATTTATGGTGTTACTCGGCAGTGTACACATTTAGCCAGTCAACAGATTGTGTCGGGAAATCTGGAAGTGGGCCAATATTTTTAGAATTACCCAGAGCCTTTATCACAGTCTGTAGGAATATTTGGAGGGAAATCCATAGACTGTGCGAATATTTACAATTGAATCCAAAGAATGTGCCATTATTTACAGGTAAATCCAGAGACTGTACCAATATTAAGAAGAGGATCCATAGACTTGCCAATATTGATGGGGTATCCAGAGATTGCACCAATATTCGCAGGGTGGTCTCCAAACTAACTGGTAGAATGGTTCAGTTTCCATCTCTGAGTTTAAACCCAATTCTTGAGAAATGGATAGAAACTCTCTGAAATTAAAGGATTTCACTCCGAAATTATCTGAAATCTGTAAATGAAGCTGCTCTCACTTCACATCCATGCTGTCAGACTGTGGGATCATAGTTCCTGATCTTCCAAATATTTATTAAAATAATATACTGGGCTTTGGGTTTTCCATCTGCATAATATTTGGTTAAATATATGTTGTGCTGCAAAAGTTGTTGGATTGAAAGTTGTAAACAGAATCTGTTTGTTCAGTGACTGTAATTAATGTCAGTCTCCATTGGCCCTAATTGTGTCACTGGAGTGTTTCTCTCTGTTATTTATAAGCGACGACTTTCAACGTGTTATCCCATAGTGTCAGTGGGAGCATCACCCCCGGCACTAACAGGGATCAGCGGCTCCACAGAGAGGGAAAGAATAGATCGGAATCTGAGAACAATAGATTGGAATGTTACAACAATGGGTCGGAATCTGAGAACAATAGATTGGAATGTTACAACAATGGGTCGGAATCTGAGAACAATAGATTGGAATGTTACAACAATGGGTCGGAATCTGAGAACAATAGATTGGAATGTTACAACAATGGGTCGGAATCTGAGAACAACAGATTGGAACAGTCCATTCTGGATATTTCAATATCTCGACGGAAATTATGATTTAGTCTCATTAGAGGATCGGATAAATTTTGTGCTTTTGGGTATACAAGTAATTTACTATCCTCTGCTCGCTGCTATTGGTGTTTCTGGTAAGTCTCTATATCCAGCTATTAATTCGATAAAACATGTTTCACTGCATAATTGTTCTTGTTCCCTGTCCAGCACTCGCTGCTGTTTGATTTGATGGTAAGTCTCTATATCCAGCTCAAAAATTAAAAGGGGTACCTGGGCTGGGAGATACATTGATGGGGGAGTGGGATCAGTGATGAGAGATATATATACGGGGACTTTCTGGGTGTGAGATTGAATTCACAATCGGACCCTGAAAGTGAGGCTGTACTTCAGGGTCCCTGAGCATGCACCTGTTTTACAGGGTCACTGGGGTGTGTCAGTATTGGAATGGGGTCCAGACACGATACTAAAATACAGAGGATGCAGAGACAGTGATAATATACAGGGGATCCAGAGACAGTGATAATATACAGGGGATCCAGAGACAGTGATAATATACAGGGGATCCAGAGACAGTGATAATATACAGGGGATCCAGAGACTGTGATAATATACAGCGGATCCAGGGACAGTGCTAATATTTACAGGGGTCCAGAGACAGTACTAACATTTATAGGGGATCCAAAGAAGGTACTAATATTTACAGTGGGATCCAGAGACAGTGCTAATATTTAAAGGGGATCCAGTGATGATTGTAATATTTACAGGGAATCAAGAGACTGTACTAATATTTACAGGGGATCGAGAGACTGTACTAATATTTAAAGGGGATCGAGAGACTGTACTAATATTTACAGGGAATCAAAAGACTGTACTAATATTTACAGGGGATCGAGAGACTGTACTAATATTTACAGGGGATCGAGAGACTGTACGAATATTTACAGCGGATCGAGAGACTGTACGAATATTTACAGGGGATCGAGAGACTGTACTAATATTTACAGGGAATCAAGAGACTGTACGAATATTTACAGGGGATCGAGAGACTGTACTAATATTTACAGGGGATCGAGAGACTGTACTAATATTTACAGGGGATCGAGAGACTGTACTAATATTTACAGGGGATCAAGAGACTGTACTAATATTTACAGGGGATCGAGAGACTGTACTAATGTTTACAGGGAATCAAGAGACTGTACTAATATTTACAGGGGATCGAGAGACTGTACGAATATTTACAGGGGATCGAGAGACTGTACGAATATTTACAGGGGATCGAGAGACTGTACGAATATTTACAGGGGATCGAGAGACTGTACTAATATTTACAGGGGATCGAGAGACTGTACTAATATTTACAGGGGATCGAGAGACTGTACTAATATTTAGAGGGAATCCAGAGATGATGATAATACACAAGAGATCCAGAGTTGGTACAGATATTAAAAGGTGATCCGGAGATGGTACGAATATTTACACGGGCTCAGGAGATGGTGACAATATACAGAGCATCCAGAGGCAGTGATAATATACAGGGGATCCAGGGACAGTGATAATATACAACAGATCCAGAGATATTACTAATATTTACATGGGATCTAGAGACATTGCTAATAGTTACAGTGCATCTGGAGAAGGTATTAATACTTAAAGGGCATCCAGAGATGGTTCTAATATCTACAGGGGATCCAGGGACCGTACTAATATTTACAGGGGTTCCATAAATGGTACTAATATTTACAGCGGATCCAAATTTTTAAATATTTAGAGGGGATCCAGAGAGGGTGCTAATATTTACAGGGGATCCAGAGATGGTGATAATATTTACAGGGGATCCAGAGACAGTGCTAATAACTACAGGGGATCCAGAGGCGGTGCTAATATTTACAGGGGATCCAGAGAGGGTGCTAATATTTACAGGGGATCCAGAGGTGGTGCTAATATTTACAGGGGATCCAGAGAGGGTGCTAATATTAACAGGGGATCCAGAGGCGGTGCTAATATTTCCAGGGGATCCAGAGGCGGTGCTAATATTTCCAGGGGATCCAGAGGCGGTGCTAATATTTACAGGGGATCCAGAGAGGGTGCTAATATTTACAGGGGATCCAGAGGCGGTGCTAATATTTACAGGGGATCCAGAGACGGTGCTAATATTTACAGGGGATCCAGAGATGGTGATAATATTTACAGGGGATCCAGAGACGGTGCTAATAATTACAGGGGATCCAGAGGCGGTGCTAATATTTACAGGGGATCCAGAGAGGGTGCTAATATTTACAGGGGATCCAGAGGTGGTGCTAATATTTACAGGGGATCCAGAGAGGGTGCTAATATTTCCAGGGGATCCAGAGGCGGTGCTAATATTTCCAGGGGATCCAGAGGCGGTGCTAATATTTCCAGGGGATCCAGAGGCGGTGCTAATATTTACAGGGGATCCAGAGAGGGTGCTAATATTTACAGGGGATCCAGAGGCGGTGCTAATATTTACAGGGGATCCAGAGACGGTGATAATATTTACAGGGGATCCAGAGACGGTGCTAATAATTACAGGGGATCCAGAGGCGGTGCTAATATTTACAGGGGATCCAGAGAGGGTGCTAATATTTACAGGGGATCCAGAGGCGGTGCTAATTTTTACAGGTGATCCAGAGAGGGTGCTAATATTTACAGGGGATCCAGAGGCGGTGCTAATATTTCCAGGTGATCCAGAGGCGGTGCTAATATTTACAGGGGATCCAGAGAGGGTGCTAATATTAACAGGGGATCCAGAGGCGGTGCTAATATTTACAGGGGATCCAGAGAGGGTGCTAATATTTACAGGGGATCCAGAGGCGGTGCTAATATTTACAGGGGATCCAGAGGCGGTGCTAATATTTACAGGGGACCCAGAGATGATGATAATATTTACAGGGGACCCAGAGAGGGTGCTAATATTTACAGGAGATCCAGAGACGGTGCTAATATTTCCAGGGGATCCAGAGGCGGTGCTAATATTTCCAGGGGATCCAGAGGCGGTGCTAATATTTACAGGGGACCCAGAGATGGTGATAATATTTACAGGGGACCCAGAGAGGGTGCTAATATTCCAGGGGATCCAGAGAGGGTGCTAATATTTACAGGGGATCCAGAGAGGGTGCTAATATTTACAGGGGACCCAGAGATGGTGATAATATTTACAGGGGACCCAGAGAGGGTGCTAATATTTACAGGGGATCCAGAGGCGGTGCTAATATTTCCAGGGGATCCAGAGGCGGTGCTAATATTTACAGGGGACCCAGAGATGGTGATAATATTTACAGGGGATCCAGAGACGGTGCTAATATTTACTGGAGATCCAGGGACGGTAATAATATTTACAGGCAGTTCCAGCCTGATGTACAATTGCCCTGTTTATTTCCCTTCCTTACAGTTAACTTATTGACGATAGTTATCCTATCTCGGGGAAAGTGCGGTCTCTCCAAATGTGTCACTCGTTACCTGGTGGCGATGGCAGCGGCGGATCTACTGGTCGTTATCTTCGATCTGATACTCAGGCAGATTCCCATTGTCTATCAGGGTCAGTTTCGTTTCCTGTGGTCCATCCCCGTGTGTAATATCCACGCCGTCCTGCTTTTCGCAGCCACAGACTGTTCCGTCTGGTTCACCGTCACTTTCACCTTCGATCGATTTGTGGCCATTTGTTGCCAGAATCTGAAAACTAAATATTGCACCGAGAGAACGGCGGCTGTGGTTCAGGGAACAGTGAGTGTGGTGGGCTGTTTAAAGAACATCACCTGCTTCTTTATGTTCACGGGTCGGTATTTGCTTTACAATGAACCGTGGTTTTGTTCTGTACCTGTCCTTGTTATGATTTCACGTGTGTGGGCAGTCATCGAACTCCTTCATTATATCCTCACCCCGGGGATCCCATTTGTTCTGATTCTGTTGCTCAATGTTTTCACCGTCAGATACATTTTAGTGGCCAGCAGAGCTCGCAGGAGACTCCGGGGTCACAGCAGTGGGGAGAGTCCCAGAGACCCAGAGATGGAGAGCCGAAGGAAATCCATAATTTTACTCTTTGTGATATCAGGAAACTTTATACTGTTCTGGGCACTGTTTATGGTGTATTCTATATGGAACCGGGTGTGGTTCATGGGGTTTTATTCTGTAATTCTACCTCAGTTTATACTAGAACTGGGATACATGCTCCAGCTCATGAGTTGCTGCACAAACACTTGTATTTATGCCGTGACACAGACTAAATTCAGAGAGCAGTTGAAGAATGTGGTGAAATATCCCTTTACTGTAATTATAAAATTGATTAAATAATGAGAAGATCTGAAGACTTTCTCAGATCAGAGACCGTTCTGCGTCATACGGTGTCTGATTCTCTCTCCACCAGGCCACGGTGCTGCAAACACTGTGTATTCTCCAATCACTGAAACCTTTATAACCTGAGGGAATTTAGCAACTCATTTACAGTGCTGTCAAAGATTATATATCAGGAAAGTACAAGTTGTAAAATTATATATCACGACTAATTGCACCAATACTTTCATCATATTGGAGAATTTAAAAGATAATAAAATAAACAAAAATACAAGTCCAGATTCTCCCCCCACCCCCCTGGAGAGAGCAGTAAGTAGTAAAGTCCACACTCTCTCCCCTCACCCCTGGGGAGAGCAGTGAGTAATAAAGTCCACACTCTCCCCCCACCCCCTGGGGAGAGCAGTGAGTAATAAAGTCCACACTCTCTCCCCTCACCCCTGGGGAGAGCAGTGAGTAATAAAGTCCACACTCTCTCCCCTCACCCCTGGGGAGAGCAGTGAGTAATAAAATCCACACTCTTCCCCACCCCCTGGGGAGAGCAGTGAGTAATAAAGTCCACACTCTCCCCCCACCCCCTGGGGAGAGCAGTGAGTAATAAAGTCCACACTCTTCCCCCACCCCCTGGTGAGATCAGTGAGTAATAAAGTCCACACTCTCCCCCCACCCCCTGGGGAGAGCAGTGAGTAATAAAGTCCACACTCTCTCCCCCCACACACCCCTGGGGAGAGCAGTGAGTAATAAAGTCCACACTCTCTCCCCCCACACACCCCTGGGGAGAGCAGTGAGTAATAAAGTCCACACTCTCTCCCCACACACACACACCCCTGGGGAGAGCAGTGAGTAATAAAGTCCACACTCTCTTCCCCCACACACCCCTGGGGAGAGCAGTGAGTAATAAAGTCCACACTCTCTCCCCCCACACACCCCTGGGGAGAGCAGTGAGTAATAAAGTCCACACTCTCTCCCCACACACCCCTGGGGAGAGCAGTGAGTAGTAAAGTCCACACTCTCTCCCCCCCCCACCCCCTGGGGAGAGCAGTGAGTAATAAAGTCCACACTCTCTCCCCCCCCACCCCCTGGGGAGAGCAGTGAGTAATAAAGTCCACACTCTCTCCCCCGCACACCCCTGGGGAGAGCTGTGAGTAATAAAGTCCACACTCTCTCCCCCCACCCCCTGGGGAGAGCAGTGAGTAATAAAGTCCACACTCTGCCCCCGCCCCCTGGGGAGAGCAGTGAGTAATAAAGTCCACACTCTCCCCCCACCCCCTGGGGAGAGCAGTGTGTTTTAAAGTCCACACTCTCTCCCCTCACCCCCTGGGGAGTGCAGTGAGGAGTAAAGTCCACACTCTCCCCCCACCCCCTGGGGAGAGCAGTGAGTAGTAAAGTCCACACTCTGCCCCCACCCCCTGGGGAGAGCAGTGAGTAATAAAGTCCACACTCTCCCCCCACCCCCTGGGGAGAGCAGTGAGTAGTAAAGTCCACACTCTCCCCCCACCCCCTGGGGAGAGCAGTGTGTATTAAAGTCAATTTATCCTCTTCCCAATAATTCCGATGAGACACGCTCCGTGGGGAAAGTGGGAAGGAGTGGAACAGAAACAATGACAGTATGAAGACGGTTAAACATCGAATTTCTGAAGAAAGACCACTTTGATATTTATACCCTAAGGTCATCATTTACTGATATATTTTGTGCTGGACAGAAAATCAAGGGGCTTGAGAATCTAAAGTGGAAATCTGGTTCCAATTCATGCCGTCTTCTGGCCCATAACTGATGTCAATTCTCAGGTACAACAGTTTTACTGATCCCAGAAAATACTTTGTTCAGCCTCCTTCTCCAAAATAGTTAATAAACAAATGGCTCTTTCCAAGACTTTTTAAAAATTTGTTCTCAGGATGTGGGAGATTTGGGATATTCGTTACCCATCCCTAATTGCCTGAAGATGGTGGTCGGCAGCCTTCTTGAACTGCAGCAGTCTTTGTGGTGATGTTCCTGGGATTGTTCTCAATTGCTGGGCAACATCAGAGAGCATTAAGGGTCACCAGATAGTTTAGACCAGTCGTGAGTCGGCCTGATCATGCAGGGTTGGTCGGAGGTTCCTTTCCCTGAAAGACATGAGTGAACCATCTGGGTTTTTACAACCATTTAGCAGCTATCATGCTCATTTTTATCCAGCTAGCCCACAAATTAGGAAATCAAATTTTTCCTGACTTGTCTTGGTGAAATTTGAACTCATGGGGGGTTAAACTCGATAACCCCCGAATCCTGGTGCGGAGGTCGCGGTGCGCGATTAACCCGTGCCCGGTCTTTGCGATGCAGACAGCAGGTGAGATTGGTGCTGTCTGGTGGTTCACCTGATTCCTGTGAGCAGCCAGGCCGAGCTGAGTTGTTTAATGGCTTCTCACCAGCAGGGGGTCCCAGATATTGCGTGAGTGGCTCACACCTCTTAAAGGCAGCCTGCACCTCTTAAAGGCAGCCTGCACCTCCTATTTGCAAAATATAAGATGTGGGTCCACATGGAATCTGAACAGAGATCAGACATCTCACACACAAAACACAGATGCAGCTCCCGTCCTTACGTCTACAAATCCTTGAGTTATGTTAAAACATTGAATAAAAGTTGTGCACTGCTAAATCCCACATCCTCCAATCTGCACGCCACACCTCACCAATCTGCCAATCTGAGTTGGAATCAGGTCTGTGAGAGTGTGCGCACCAAGACTCTCTGCTGATGCACTACAGACCTTAGTGCAAGAGGTGGACAGAAGGAGGGACATCTTATATCCACAGGGGGGCAAGAAGCCCTCCAGACATGTGCTCCCGAGGTAGTGGGAGGCAGCAAGGGATGAAGTCAATGCCAGGCGTGTCATGAACATGGATACAGTGCAGGAAGAAGTTCGATGCTTTGACATGAGTGGTCAATGTGAGTGAGGTCAACTGTCAAGTGGCATCTCCCACCAACTGCACCACGCACTCCACCCCCATCACCCACATACCAACAAACTCTTTCAATCAGTACTCAACTCTTCAATCAGATGCTTCCTCTTACCCTCACACATTACCATTACTGCAAGCCACCCACCCACAACTCACAGGTCACACACACTGTCAACTATTCAATCACGACAGGCAGAGCACCCAAACCTCTTGCAGGACACTCACCGACACACGGGAGGAGAGTCTGAGAGTCTAAGGCAAGTCATGGCAGCAGAGCTCGCACCTGTGATACGCTCCTCCTGCACTATGTGGGAAGTCATGGACACTACCAGTGTTCCTGGCGACCATGTGTGCAGAAAGTGTGTCCAGTTGCAGCTATTGGCTAACCGTATTTCGGAGCTGGAGCTGCAGGTGGATTCACTGTGGAGCATCCGCGATGCTGAGACTATCGTGGACAGCACGTTCAGTGAGGTGGTCACACCGCAGGTAAAGATTACGCAGGCAGAAAGGAAATGGGTGACCGCCAGGCAGAGTAAAAGGACTAGGCAGATAAAGCAGGAGTCCCCTGGGACCATCTCCCTCTCAAACAGATATTCTGCTTTGAATGCTGTTGGGGGAGATGGCTTATCAGGGGAAAGCAGCAAGAGCCAGGTTCGGGGCAGCACAGGTGGCTCTGCTGCACAGGAGGGGAGGAAGAAGAGCGGCAGGGCAACAGTGATAGGGGATTCATTTGTAAGGGGAACAGATAGGCGTTTCTGCGGCCATAAACGTGACTCCAGGATGGTATGTTGCCTCCCTGGTGCTAGGGTCAAGGATGTCGCGGAGCGGCTGCAGGGCATTCTGGAGGGGGAGGGTGAACAGCCAGTAGTCGTGGTCCATATTGGTACCAACGACATAGGTAAAAAAAGGGATGAGGTCCTGCAAGTTGAATTTAAGGAGTTAGGAGATAAATTAAAAAGCAAAGGTAGTGATCTCAGGATTACTACCAGTGCCACGTGCTAGTGAGTATAGGAACAGGAGAATAGACAGGATGAATGAGTGGCTGCAGGGATGGTGTAGGAGGGAGAGATTTAGATTCCTGGGACATTGAGACTAGTTCTGGGGAAGGTGGGACCTGTACAAGCGTGACGGGCTACACCCGAGCAGGACCGGGACCAATGTCCTCGTGGAGGTGTTTGCTAGTGCTGTTGGGGAAGGTTTAAACTCGAGTAGCAGGGGGATGGGAACCTGAGCGGTGAGTCAGAAGGGAGTAAAGTTGAGAGCAGCAAGAGAGGGGAAGACTCAGGGGAAATTTACAATACAAATAGTACAAACAGTTGTTCAAGAACAAGTGGAAGGGAAAAGCGTGGAGCAGAAGAAAGAAAGTGTACTTTAGGCACGACAGATAAGGTAAAAACTAGAAGGCATAAGGCGATTAACTCAGCATCAAAGCTGAAGGTCAGGCTAGGGTGTGTGGCCCAACTAAGAGTTCTATATACAAATGCACGGAGTAGAAGGAATAAATTAAATGAACGACAGGTTCAAATTCAAATTGGAGGGTATGACATGATAGCTATTACTGAGACATGGCTGCAGGATGGTCAGGATTGGGAACTAATTTTACCAGGTTATAAGGTCCACAGGAGAGATAGGGAAACTGGAAGAGGGGGAGGAGTAGCCTTAATGATTAGAGATGAAATCACTTCAATGATAAAGGGGGATACAACGAGAGGTAAGCAGCCAACAGAGACCTTATGGGTTGAATTGAGAAATAGGAAAGGATCGAAGACTATAGTGGGAATTGTGCATAGGAGCCCTGGCAGCAGCTCTGAAGTGCGAGATTGTATAAATGCAGAGATTAGACAAGCGTGTAAGAAAGGCATAGTGGTCTTAATGGGGGACTTTAACCTTCACATAGATTGGGAAAAGCAGACTAGCAACTGTCAGAAAGGTAGCAAATTTCTTGAGCGTGTCCGGGATAGTTTTCTACAGCAGTATGTCCTCGAGGCAACAAGGGGGCAAGCCATACTAGATTTAGTTAACGGCTTAACTATGCGTGAACATCTATCCAATAGTGATCATAAAATGATCGAGTTCAATGTAGTGTTTGAAAGGGAAAAAAGTGATTCAGCTGCTAAGATTCTAGACTTGGGCAAGGTCGACTTCAATTGGATGAGACAGAGACTGTCCACAGTAAACTGGGCAAATCTGTTAATGGGTAAAACGACTGATGATCAGTGGGAAATGTTTAAAGAAACATTTAACGTGATACAGAATCGGTTTATACCCCTGAGGGGCAAGAACTCTACTTGCCAAAAAAAACAGCCATGGACAACTAAAGAGGTAAGGGACAGTATAAGACATAAGGAAAGGGCATACAAAAAGGCAAAAAATGGCACAGATCCTGGCAAATGGGAAAGATACCAAGATCAACAAAGGGTCACAAAACTGATAGTAAGAGTTACAAAAAGAGAGTATGAAAAGAAACTCGCAAGGGATATCAAAACCAAAACAAAGAACTTTTATAGTTATATTAGGAAAAAGAGGGCGGTCAGGAGCAGTGTTGGCCCCTTAAAAACTGAAAGTGGGGTTATTGTCATTGACAATGGGGAAATGGCGGACATGTTGAACAATTACTTTGAGTCAGTATTTACAGTCGAAAATGAGGATAGCATGCCGGAAATCCCAAGAAAACTAATATTGAATCGGGGACAGAGACTCGATAAAATTAACATAAGTAAAGCAACAGTAATGACGAAAATAATAGCACTAAAGGGTGACAAATCCCCAGGACCAGATGGTTTTCATCCCAGGGTTTTAAAGGAAGTAGGTGAGCACATTGCGGATGACCTAACTATAATCTTTCAAAGTTCTCTAGTTTCAGGAACTGTCCCTCTAGATTGGAAAATTGCACATGTCACTCCGCTTTTTAAGGAAGGAGAGAGAGGGAAACCGGGGAATTATGGACCAGTTAGCCGAACATCTGTTGTGGGGAAAATGCTGGAGTCTATAATTAAGGATAGGGTGACTGAACACCGAGAATTTTCAGTTAATCAGAGAGAGCCAGCATGGATTTGTGAAAGGTTTGTCATACCTGACAAACCTGATTGAATTTTTTGATGAGGTGACTAAAGTAGTGGACAGGTGAATGTCAATGGATGTTATTTAGATGGACTTCCAGAAGGCATTTGATCAGGTCCCACATAAGAGACTGTTAGCTAAGATAGTAGCCCATGGAATCGAGGGAAAAGTACGGACTTGGTTAGGAAATTGGCTGAGCGAAAGGCGACAGAGAGTAGGGATAATGGGTAAGTATTCACATTGGCAGATGTGACTCGTGGAGTCCCGCAGGGATCTGTCTTGGGGCCTCAATTATTCACAATATTTATTGACGACTTAGATGAAGGCATAGAAAGTCTCATATCTAAGTTTGCCGATGACACAAAGATTGGTGGCATTGTAAGCAGTGTAGATGAAAACATAAAATTACAAAGGGATATTGATAGATTAGGTGAATGGGCAAAATTGTGGCAAATGGAATTCAATGTAGACAAATGTGAGGTCATCCACTTCGGATCAAAAAAGGATAGAACAGGGTACTTCTAAATGGTAAAAAGTTAAAAACTGTGGATGCCCAAAGGGACTTAGGGGTTCAGGTTCATAGATCATTGAAGTGTCATGAACAAGTGCAGAAAATATTCAATAAGGCTAATGGAATGCTGGCCTTTACATCTAGCGGACTAGAGTACAAGGGGGCAGAAGTTATGCTGCAGCTATACACAACCCTGGTTAGACCGCACCTGGAATACTGTGAGCAGTTCTGGGCATCGCATCTTCGGAAGGACATATTGGCCTTGGAGGGAGTGCAGCGTAGGTTTACTGGAATGATACCCGGACTTCAAGGGTTAAGTTACGAGGAGAGATTACACAAATTTGGGTTGTATTCTCTCGAGTTTTGAAGGTTAAGGGGTGATCTGATCGAAGTTTATAAGATGTTAAGGGGAACGGATAGGGTGGATACAGAGAAACTATTTCCGCTGGTTGGGGATTCTAGGAGTCGGGGGCACAGTCTAAAAATTAGAGCCAGACCTTTCAGGAGCGAGATCAGAAAACATTTCTGCACACAAAGGGTGGTAGAAGTTTGGAACTCTCTTCCGCAAACGGCAATTGATACTATCTCAATTGCGAAATTTAAATGTGAGATAGATAGCTTTCTGGCAACCAAAGGTATTAAGGGATATGGGCCAAAGGCAGGTATATGGAGTTAGATCACAGATCAGCCATGATCTTATCAAATGGCGGAGCAGGCACGAGGGGCTGAATGGCCTTCTCCTGTTCCTATGTTCCTATGAGATGTTAGTAACGGCTGGTTATCCTGCTTGCTTAGAACATGTTGTGATTGTGTGTTTGATTCCTTTATGGGCTGGTGAGAAGTTCACTTTGTGTCGGGTATTTTTTAACTTTTAAAATGCAAGCTTTGCAAACAAATCCAAACACAAAGTCACGGGGACAGTTTTTTGAATAACATCCTTTGCATCTTTGCCCTTGTGGTGGAGAAACAGATCTTTCTTTTTATTTGTCTTTCTCCGCTTTGCAGATAAACGATGAACTCGCGGCCTGTCCCCATTAATGGTCATCAGCAGTAACAGACAGATAGAACGTGTCTGACCGCCTCGAGATGTGGAAAAGGCATCAGTTCAGGACAAATGCATCAAATCAAATGGTCACCCGGCACTGAGAGAGACAAAAACAAGAGATAAAGACAGAAGGTAACTGAGAAATAAAAGCTCAATGAAGACGATAGAAATATTTTCCAACCTTGACGCGTGTCTTTTACATCCCCAATCCTTCAGTGGCAGGAATAGATTTTCACTGTAAATAAATGCAAGAATCGACCCAAAGAAGCAGAAGAGCACGGGTGGCAGTGAAATCATCTCCTGAGCATTAAAATATTCCGCATAGGAAAGAAAGAGGGAGATGAGATTTATGTGTCTATTTATCCAGCATGTTCAAATTCCATCAGCTCTCAATGCCCAGCACCTTTCATTCTCTCTCTCCCTGCTGCCCATGTCAGGATGGGTTTCAGGAATTCGCTGTGATTGCTTCGAGCACCTAATTCACTTGGCAGTTGGGGAAGCAGAGGAAGCAGGAGGGAAGAAAGAATCAGAAACAGGAGAAGCCACGTGACCGGATTACAGGTCAAAATAGGACAAAAATGTTGACAGGGAAAAATTAAAGGCACTTTATCTGAAAGCACGCAGCATTCGCAACAAGGTAAATGTATTGACAGCACCAATAGTAGTAAATGGGTTTGATGTAATTGCCATTACGGAGACGTGGCTGCAGGGTGACCAAGGCTGGGAACTGATTATTCAAAAATATTCGACATTTAGGAAGGACAGGCAAAAAGGAAAAAGGAGGTGGGGTAGCGCAGTTAATAATGGATGAGATCAGCACAATAGTGAGAAAGGATCTTGGCTCAGAACGTTGAGATATAGAATCAGTTTGGGTGGAGCTAAGAAACAGCAAGCGGCAGAAAACATTGGTGGGAGTTGTTTCTCGGCCAGCAAACAGTAGTGGTAATGTAGGGCACGGTGTAAAGCAGGAAATTAGAAGTGCATATAACAAGAGTAATGCAGTAATCATGGGGGTCTTTAGTCTACAATATAGATTGGGCAAACCAAATTAGCAGTAATACTGTGGAGGACGAATTCCTGCAATGTATACGAGATCGTTTTCTAGATCAGTATGTTGAGGAACCAACTAGGGTACAGATCTGGTATTGTGCAATGAGAAAGGGTTAATTTATAATCCTGTAAGGGAACCCTTAGGAAAGAGTAACCACAATATGATGGAATTCTTCATTAAGTTTGAAAGTGATGTAGTTGTATCTGAAACTAGGATCTTTAATTTAAACAACGGAAACTACGAAGGGATGAGGTGCAAGTTTTCTGTGGTTGATTGGGGAACTACATTAAAAGGTATGACGGTAGACAGTCAATGGTTCACATTTAAAGAATGAATACATAATTTGCAACAAATATATATTCCTTTACTGCACAAAAACCCAAGAGGTAAAGTGGTCCAACCGTGGCTAACAAGAGAAATTAAAGATCGTATTAAATCAAAGGAAGAGGGATATAAATTTGCCAAAAAACGCAGTAAGCCTGCGGATTAGAGCATAATAGAATTCAGCAAAGCAGCACCAAGAAATTGATAAAGAAAGGGAAAATAGAATATGAGAGTAAACTAGCGAGAAACATAAAAACGGACTGTAAAAGCTTCTATAGGGATGTAAAAAGGAAAAAAAAACTGGCAAAGGCTAATGTGGATCCCTTATAGACAGAGACGGGATAATTTATAATGGGGAATAAGGAAGTGACAGTGAAATTAACAAATACTTTGTGTCTGTCTTCACGGAAGAAGATACAAAAAAAACTCCCAGAAATAGTAGAGAACCAAGGGTCTGGGAGAATGAGGAACTGAAAGAAATTAGTATCAGTAAAAAAAATAGTACTCGAGGAATGAATGGGACTGAAAGTCAATAAATCCCAAGGACCTGATGATCTATATCACATGGTTTTGACAGGTGGCTATGGAGATAGTGGATGCATTGGTTGTCATCTTCCAAAATTCTAGAAATTATAGAACTGTTCCTGCAGATTGGAGGGTAGCAAATGTAACCCCACTATTTAAGAGAAGAGAAAGAGAGAAAACAGGGACGACAGACCTGTTAACCTGACATCAGGAGTCGGAAAAATGCTCGAATCTATTATAAAGGATGTGATAACAGGAAACTCAGAAAATAATAATAGGATTTGGCAGAGTCAACATGGATTTATGAAAGGAAAATCATATTTGACAAACCTATTGGAGTTCTTTGAGGATGTAACTCGTGAAATAGATTAGAGGGGACCAGTGGATGTGGTGTATTTGGATTCTCAGAAGGCTTCAGATCAGGTCCCACACAGGAGGTTGGTGAACAAAGTTAGAGCACATGGAATTGGGGGTAATATACTGGCATGGATTGAGAATTGATCAACAGCCAGAAACAAGAGAGTAGGAATAAACGGGTCTTTGTCAGGTTGGCAGACTGTGACTAGTGGGGTACTGCAGGGATTGGTGCTTGGGCTCCAGCTATTCACAATTATATCAATGACTTAGATCAGGGAACCAAATGTAATATTTCCAAGTTTGCTGATGACACAAAACTAAGTCGGGATGTGAATTGTGTGGAGGATGTAAAGAGGCTTCAAAGGGATATGGACAGGTTTCGTCAGTGGGGAAGAACAAGGCAGATGGAATATAATGTGGAAAAATGTGAAGTTATCCACTTTGGTCGAAAAACAGAAACACAAAGTATTTTTTAAATCGTGAGAGATTGTGAAATGATGATGTTCAAAGCGACCTGGGTGTCCTTGTACATGAGTCACTGAAAGCTAACATGCAGGTGCAGCAAGCAATTAGGAAGGCAAATAGCATGTTGGCCTTTAATACAAGAAGATTTGAGTACAGGAGTAAAGATGCCTTATTGTATTTAAATAGGGCCTTGTTGAGAACACACCTGGAGTATTGTGTACAGTTTTGATCTCCTTACCGAAGAAAGGATATACTTGCCCTAGAAGGAGTGCAACAAAGGTTCACCAGACTGATTCCTGAGATGGCAGGATTGTCGTATGAGGAGAGATTGAGTAGACCAGGCCTGTATTCTCTAGAGTTTAGAAGAATGAGAGGTGATCTCTTTGAAACTTAAAAAATTCTTACAGGTCTCGACAGGTCAGATGCAGGGAGGATGCTTCCTCTGGCTGGGGAGTCTCGAACCAGGGGTCATGGTTTCAGAATAAAGGGTAGGCCATTTAGTTCTGAGATGAGGAGAGATTTCTTCATTCAGAGGGTGGTGAATCTTTGGAATTCTCTACCCTAGAGGGCTGTGGAGGCTCAGTCATTGAGTACATTCAAAACAGAGATCGATAGATTTCTAGATATTAAAGACATCAAGGGATATGGGGATAGTGCATGAACATGGTGTTGAGGTAGAAGTTCAGTCCTGATCTTGTTGAATGGTGGAGCAGGCTCGAGGGGCTGGATGACCTTCTCCAGCTTCTAATTCTTAGGTTCCTGTGTGAAACGAGCAGAACCTTGTATGTGGGCAATTGCTTCACATGATCCAGGGCGACCCTGCGTCACCTCGCAGCTTTCCCGGGAGATGCATCGATTTGGGCCGTGCGTGCGTGTGTTTTGGAAATGGAAACAGAGACATCAGCAGCTTGTGTCGAATTTGACCTCACTTTCCATTTCACGCGCAGGCCTACCCGCACTCGGTGCTCTCACTGCCTCAACAAGTCATTCTTGTCTCACAGAAAATGCCACTTTGTGCCAGCAGCTTGTCTGGACTGGACTGCACTGAGCTGGGACACTGAGGACAGTCAAATACTGAAATCAGTACTTTGGACAGAAGTTCTCGATACCTGAATTATTGTTTCATTCATTGGAACAGAAGAGCAGGGGTTGGGAATTCAGCCCCTCGAGCCTGGAGGTTAACATATCCTTCCTGTGGCGCGGTGCCCAGAACTGAATGCAGTATTTCAGATGGAGTCTCTCCACTGGTCTGTACAGCTGGCACATAATTTCACCCCATTGTAGTCCAATCCCCTTGAGATAAAGGAGGAGAGTGAGAGCGCAAGAGAGAGAGAGCAAGAGAGGGGGAAAGGGAGAGAGGTTGTAACCTCTGGTCCTAAAGTAGTTGAATTTTCGTGGTTCTGGCGTTGGGAAGTGAAATTTTGAAGTAAAACAGCAACAGGGTCAATCATATCTTTAGAGGAAACGAAACTGCCTCTGACACTTCCTCTGAGACAAGTGAGGCGGTGGAGCAGAGGGGGGAGTGAGGAGCACAGGATCAGCTGAGGCGGAGGAGCAGAGGGGGGAGTGAGGAGCACAGGATCAGCTGAGGCGGAGGAGCAGAGTGGGGAGTGAGGAGAACAGGATCAGCTGAGGCGGAGGAGCAGAGGGGGGAGTGAGGAGCACAGGATCAGCTGAGGCGGAGGAGCAGAGGGGGGAGTGAGGAGCACAGGATCAGCTGAGGCGGTGGAGCAGAGGGGGGAGTGAGGAGCACAGGATCAGCTGAGGCGGAGGAGCAGAGGGGGGAGTGAGGAGCACAGGATCAGCTGAGGCGGTGGAGCAGAGGGGGGAGTGAGGAGCACAGGATCAAGGACAGCCAGCATGGATTTGTTGAAGGCAATTCATGCGTGGAAAATTTCACTGAGTTTTTTGAAGAAGTGATCGATTGAATCGATAAAAAGGATTGCAGCAAATGTCATAAATATGGATTTTCAGGAGGTGTTCAGCGGATGGACGGAGGGACGGAGGAGAGGAGGGACGGAGGGACGGAGGGGCGGAGGAGCGGAGGGACGGAGGGGCGGAGGGGCGGAGGGACGGAGGGGCGGAGGAGCGGAGGGACGGAGGGGCGGAGGAGCGGAGGGACGGAGGGGCGGAGGGGCGGAGGGACGGAGGGGCGGAGGAGCGGAGGGACGGAGGGGCGGAGGAGCGGAGGGACGGAGGGGCGGAGGGACGGAGGGGCGGAGGGGCGGAGGGACGGAGGGGCGGAGGGGCGGAGGGGCGGAGGGGCGGAGGGACGGAGGGGCGGAGGGGCGGAGGGACGGAGGGGCGGAGGGGCGGAGGGACGGAGGGGCGGAGGAGCGGAGGGACGGAGGGGCGGAGGGACGGAGTGGCGGAGGGACGGAGGGGCGGAGGGGAGGGGCGGAGGGACGGAGGGGCGGAGGGACGGAGGAGCGGAGGGACGGAGGAGGGGAGGGGTGGAGGGACGGAGGGGCGGATGGGCGGAGGAGCGGAGGAGCGGAGGGGCGGAGGGGCGGAGGGACGGAGGAGCAGAGGGACGCAGGAGGGGAGGGGCGGAGGGACGGAGGGGCGGAGGAGCGGAGGGAGGGAGGAACGGAGGGACGGAGGAGTGGAGGGGCGGAGGGACGGAGGGGCAGAGGGGCGGAGGGACGGAGGGACGGAGGAGGGGAGGGACGGAGGAGCGGAGGGACAGAGGGACGGAGGAGCGGAGGGACGGAGGAGCGGAGGGACGGAGGGACGGAGGGGCGGAGGGGCGGAGGGGCGGAGGGACGGAGGGACGGAGGAGGGGAGGGACGGAGGAGCGGAGGGACGGAGGAGCGGAGGGACGGAGGAGGGGAGGGACGGAGGGACGGAGGAACGGAGGGACGGAAGGGCGGAGGAGCGGAGGGGCGGAGGGGCGGAGGGACGGAGGGACGGAGGAGGGGAGGGACGGAGGGACGGAGGAGCGGAGGGACGGAGGAGCGGAGGGACGGAGGGACGGAGGAGGGGAGGGACGGAGGGACGGAGGAACGGAGGGACAGAGGGGCGGAGGAGCGGAGGGGCGGAGGGACGGAGGGGCAGAGGGGCGGAGGGACAGAGGGGCGGAGGAGCGGAGGAGGGGAGGGATGGAGGGACGGAGGAGCGGAGGAGCGGAGGGACGGAGGAGCGGAGGGACGGAGGGACGGAGGAGGGGAGGGACGGAGGAGCGGAGGGACGGAGGAGCGGAGGGACGGAGGAGCGGAGGGACGGAGGGGCGGAGGAGCGGAGGGGCGGAGGGGCGGAGGAGCGGAGGGGCGGAGGGGCGGAGGGACGGAGGAGTGGAGGGACGGAGGAGCGGAGGGACGGAGGGGCGGAGGAGCGGAGGGGCGGAGGGGCGGAGGAGCGGAGGGGCGGAGGGGCGGAGGGACGGAGGAGTGGAGGGACGGAGGGGCGGAGGAGCGGAGGGGCGGAGGGGCGGAGGAGCGGAGGGGCGGAGGGGCGGAGGGACGGAGGAGTGGAGGGACGGAGGGACGGAGGAGCGGAGGGACGGAGGGACGGAGGAGCGGAGGGACGGAGGGACGGAGGGACGGAGGGGCGGAGGGACGGAGGGACGGAGGGACGGAGGAGCGGAGGGACGGAGGGACGGAGGAGCGGCCGAGCGCGAGGGTTAGGGAGAGAGAAAAAAACCCCAAAGTGACGTCAGCAGAAGGGAAGGAGCTGATTGGTGAGTCGCTGATTGTTTCGGGGGAGGATCGAGCTGCTGGAGGCACGAAGTCACAGCCAACAGGTGAGTGATTGGCTGGTGACTGGGAAGTAGTTTTTCTTTCCTTTTTTTTTCTCTTGACATTGTCGTTGTTGTTAAGATAACTTAAGGGTTAAGTCATGGCAGGAGATCCCAGAGCCATGTCATGTTCCTCTTGTGGGATGTGGGAATTCAGGGATCCTTCCTGTGTCCCTGGTTCCTTCACCTGTGGGATGTGTGTCCAGCTGCAGCGACTGTTTGACCGCTTGACGGCTCTGGAGCTGCGGATGGACTCACTTTGGAGCATCCGCGATGCTGAGGAAGTCGTGGATAGCACGTTCAGTGAGTTGGTCACACCACAGATAAAAATTACTGAGGGAGATAGTGAATGGGTGACCAACAGACAGAGGAAGAGTAGGAAGGCAGTGCAGGGGTCCCCTGCGGTCATCTCCCTCCAAAACAGGTATAACGTTTTGGATACTGTTGTAGGAGATGGCTCACCAGGGGAAGGTGGCAGTGGCCAGGTTCATGGCACCGTGGCTGGCTCTGCTGCACAGGAGGGCAGGAAAAAGAGTAGCAGAGCTATAGTGATAGGGGACTCGATTGTAAGGGGAATAGACAGGCGTTTCTGCGGACGCAACCGAGACTCCAGGATGGTATGTTGCCTCCCTGGTGCAAGGGTCAGGGATGTCTCAGAGCGGCTGCAGGACATTCTGGAGGGGGAGGGTGAACAGCCAGTTGTCGTGGTACATATAGGTACCAACGATATAGGTAAAAAACGAGATGAGGTCCGACAAGCTGAATTTAGGGAGTTAGGAGTTAAACTAAAAAGTAGGACCTCAAAGGTAGTAATCTCAGGATTGCTACCAGTGCCACGGGCGAGTCAGAGTAGGAATGACAGGATAGCTAGGATGAATACGTGGCTTGAGAGATGGTGCAAGAGGGAGGGATTCAAATTCCTGGGCCATTGGAACCGGTTCTGGGGGAGGTGGGACCAGTACAAATTGGACGGTCTGCATCTGGGCAGGACTGGAACCAATGTCTTCGGGGGAGTGGTTGCTAGTGCTGTTGGGGAGGGTTTAAACTAATGTGGCAGGGGGATGGGAACCGATGCAGGAAGTCAGTGGGAAGTAAAGTGGTGACAGAAACAAAAGGCAGTAAGGGAGTGTGTACAAAACATGATCGGACAGATGGTCTGAGAAAGCAGGGCAAAGACCAAGGAAAGTCTAGATTAAACTGCATTTATTTCAATTCAAGAAGTCTGATGGGCAAGGCAGATGAACTCAGGGCATGGATGGGTACATGGGACTGGGATGTTATAGCTATCACTGAAACATGGCTAAGGGAGGGGCAGGACTGGCAGCTCAATGTTCCAGGGTGCAGATGCTACAGGAAACATAGAGCAGGAGGTAAGAGAGGAGGAGGAGTTGTGTTCTTGATTAGGGAGAACATCACGGCAGTAGTGAGAGGGGATATATCCGAGGGTTCGCCCACTGAGTCTATATGGGTAGAACTGAAAAATAAGAAGGGAGAGATCACTTTGATAGGATAGTACGACAGACCCCCAAATAGTCAACAGGAAATTGAGGAGCTAATATGTAAGGAGATTACAGACAGCTGCAAGAAAAATACGGTGGTAATAGTCGGGGACTTTAACTTTCCCAACATTGACTGGGACAGCCATAGCATTAGGGGCTTGGATGGAGAGAAATTTGTTGAGTGTATTCAGGAGGAATTTCTCATTCAGTATGTGGATGGCCCGACAAGAGAGGGGGCAAAACTTGACCTCCTCTTGGGAAATAAGGAAGGGCAGGTGACAGAAGTGTTAGTGAGGGATCAATTTGGGACCAGTAATCAGAATTCCATTAGTTTTAGGATCGATATGGAGAATGATAGGTCTGGCCCAAAAGTTAAATTTCTAAATTGGGGAAAGGCCAATTTTGATGGTATTAGACAGGAACTTTCAGAAGTTGATTGGTAGAGTCTGTTGGCAGGCAAAGGGACGTCTGGTAAGTGGGAGGCTTTCAAAAGTGTGTTCACCAGGGTTCAGGGTAAGCACATTCCTTATAAAGTGAAGGGCAAGGCTGGTAGAAGTAGGGAACCTTGGATGACTTGGGAGATTGAGGCCCTAGTCAGAAAGAAGAAGGAGGCATATGACATGCATAGGCAGCTGGGATCAAGTGGATCCCTTGAAGAGTATAGAGATTGCCGGAGTAGAGTTAAGAGAGAAATCAGGAGGGCAAAAAGGGGATATGAGATTGCTTTGGCAGATAAGGCAAAGGAGAATCCAAAGAGCTTCTACAAATACATAAAGGACAAAAGAGTAACTAGGGAGAGAGTAGGGCCTCTTAAGGATCAACAAGGTCATCTATGTGCGGAACCACAAGAGATGGGTGAGATCCTAAATGAATATTTCACATCGGTATTTACGGTTGAGAAAGGCATGGATGTTAGGGAACTTGGGGAAATAAATAGTGATGTCTTGAGGAGTGTACATGTTACAGAGAGGGAGGTGCTGGAAGTCTTAACGCGCATCAAGGTAGATAAATCTCCGGGACCTGATGACATGTATCCCAGGACGTTATGGGAGGTTAGGGAGGAAATTGCGGGTCCCCTAGCAGAGATATTTGAATCATCGACAGCTACAGGTGAGGTGCCTGAAGATTGGAGGGTAGCAAATGTTGTGCCTTTGTTTAAGAAGGGCGGCAGGGAAAAGCCTGGGAACTACAGACCGGTGAGCCTGACATCTGTAGTGGGTAAGTTGTTAGAGGGTATTCTGAGGGACAGGATCTACAGGCATTTGGAGAGGCAGGGACTGATTAGGAACAGTCAGCATGGTTTTGTGAGAGGAAAATCATGTCTCACGAATTTGATTGAGTTTTTTGAAGGGGTAACCAAGAAGATAGATGAGGGCTGTGCAGTAGACATGGTCTACATGGACTTTAGCAAAGCCTTTGACAAGTTACCGCATGGTAGGTTGTTACATAAGGTTAAATCTCACGGGATCCAAGGTGAGGTAGCCAATTGGATACAAAATTGGATTGACAACAGAAGACAGAGGGTGTTTGCAGAGGGTCGTGTTTCAAACTGGAGGCCTGTGACCAGCGGTGTGCCTCAGGGATCGGTGCTGGGTCCGCTGTTATTTGTTATTTATATTAATGATTTGGATGAGAATTTAGGAGGCATGGTTAGTAAGTTTGCAGATGACACCAAGATTGGTGGCATTGTGGACAGTGAAGAATGTTATCTAGGATTGCAACGGGATCTTGATAAATTGGGCCAAGGGGCCGATGAATGGCAGATGGAGTTTAATTTAGATAAATGTGAGGTGATGCATTTTGGTAGATCGAATCGGGCCAGGACCGACTCTGTTAATGGTAGGGCATTGGGGAGAGTTATAGAACAAAGAGATCGAGGAGTACAGGTTCATAGCTCCTTTAAAGTGGAGTCACAGGTGGATAGGACGGTGAAGAAGGCATTCGGCATCCTTGGTTTCATTGGTCAGAACATTGAATACAGGAGTTGGGATGACTTGTTGAAGTTGTACAAGACATGAGTAAGGCCACACTTGGAATATTGTGTACAGTTCTGGTCACCCTATTATAGAAAGGATATTATTAAACTAGAAAGAGTGCAGAAAAGATTTACTAGGATGCTCCCGGGACTTGATGATTTGACTTATAGGGAGAGGTTAGATAGACTGGGACTTTTTTCCCTGGAGAGTAGAAGGTTTAGGGGTGATCTTATAGAAGTCTATAAAATAATGAGGGGCATAGATCAGGTAGATAGTCAAAATCTTTTCCCAAAGGTAGGGGAGTCTATAACGAGGGGGCATAGATTTAAGGTGAGAGGGGAGAGATACAAAAGGGTCCAGAGGGGCAATTTTTTTCACTCAAAGAGTGCTGAGTGTCTGGAACGAGCTGCCAGAGGCAGTAGTAATGGCGGGTACAATTTTGTCTTTTAAAAAGCATTTGGACAGTTACATGGGTAAGATGGGTATAGAGGGATATGGGCCAAGTGCAGGCAATTGGGACTAGCTTAGTGGTATAAACTGGGCGACATTGACATGTTGGGCCGAAGGGCCTGTTTCCATGTTGTAAACTTCTATGATTCTATGATTCTATAAAATGTAAAGGGGTGCAAAGTACTGTGGGCGTTCAGCGAGTCCCCAGATTGTCAGTATTTACAGGGGTAAACGAGAGTGAATTTCTTTATTCATTCATGGGTTGTGGGCGTCGCCTGCAATGCCAGCATTTGTTGCTGATCCCTAATTGCCCTTGAGAAGGTGGTGGTGAGCTGTCTTCTTGAAACTCTGCAGTCCGTGTGGTGAAGGTTCTCACACAGTACTGTTGGGTAGAGAGTGAATCAATATATAAAGGGGCACCAAGGATTGTAGATATTCAGGCTGGACCGAGATTGTGTCAGAATTTACAAGGGTCTATCAGTTAATATATAAAGGGGTACCAAGGACTGTAGACATTGAGGGAGTCCCGAGACCACATCAGTATTTGCAGGCGTCAATGGAAGTGAGTCAATATATAAAGGGGTACCAAGGACTGTACACATTCATTGAGTCCCTAGACTGCGTCAGTGTTTACAGGGGTCTGTCAGTTAATATATAAAGGGGTAACAATGACTGTAAACATTCAGGATTCTCCAGACTGCATCAGTATTTACAGCGGTGTATTAGTCTGAATCAATATATAAAGGGATACGTCGGACTCTCGGCATTAAGGGAGGCCCCAGACTGTGGCAGTATTTACAGCAGAGGTCATTTAGAATGAATCAATATATAAAGGGTTTCCCTTGGAAGTGTAGACTTTTCGGCTGTACGCAGACTGTGTCAGTATTTACAGGGGTCTGTTAGAGTGAATCAGTATTTAACTGCATCAAGGACTGTAAACGTTCACGGTGCCCCCACACTGTATCACTATACTGGGGTCTGTGAGATGAGTTAATAAATAAAGGTGTACCAAGGACTGTCGGCATTCAGGGGTATTCCCAGACTGTGTCACTATTTACGGGGTCTGCAAGAGTGAATCAATATATAAAGAGGTATCAAGACTGTAGACATTGAGGATTGCCCAGACTCTGTCAGTATTTTTTTTTGATTCGTTCATGGGATGTGGGTGTCGCTGGCGAGGCCGGCATTTATTGCCCATCCCGAATTGCCCTTGAGAAGGTGGTATTGAGCCGCCTTCTTGAACCGCTGCAGTCCGTGTGGTGACGGTTCTCCCACAGTGCTGTTAGGGAGGGAGTTCCAGGATTTTGACCCAGCGACGATGAAGGAACGGCGATATATTTCCAAGTCGGGATGATGTGTGACTTGGAGGGGAACGTGCAGGTGGTGTTGTTCCCATGTGCCTGCTGCTCTTGTCCTTCTCGGTGGTCGAGGTCGCGGGTTTGGGAGGTGCTGTCGAAGAAGCCTTGTGAGTTGCTGCAGTGCATCCTGTGAATGGTACACACTGCAGCCACTGTGCGCCGGTGGTGAAGGGAGTGAATGTTTAGGGTGGTGGATGGGGTGCCACTCAAGCGGACTGCTTTATTTTGGATGGTGTTGAGCTTCTTGAGTGTTGATGGAGCTGCACTCATCCAAGCAAGTGGAGACTATTCCATCACACTCCTGACTTGTGCCTTGTAGATGGTGGAAAGGCTTTGGGGAGTCAGGAGGTGAGTCACTCACAGCAGAATACCCAGCCTCTGACCTGCTCTCGTAGCCACAGTATTTATATGGCTGGTCCAGTTAAGTTTCTGGTCAATGGTGACCCCCAGGATGTTGATGGTGGGGGATTTGGTGATGGTAATGCCGTTGAATGTCAAGGGGAGGTGGTTAGATTCTCTCTTGTTGGAGATGGTCATTGCCTGGCACTTGTCTGGCGCAAATGTTACTTGTCACTTATGAGCCCAAGCCTGGATGTTGTCCAGGTCTTGTTGCATGCGGGCTCAGACTGCTTCATTATCTGAGGGGTTGTAAATGGAACTGAACACTGTGCAATCATCAGCGAACATCACCATTTCTGACCTTATGATGGAGGGAAGGTCATTGATGAAGCA
Source organism: Heptranchias perlo (assembly GCF_035084215.1). Taxonomy (NCBI): domain Eukaryota; kingdom Metazoa; phylum Chordata; class Chondrichthyes; order Hexanchiformes; family Hexanchidae; genus Heptranchias; species Heptranchias perlo. Next base: position 140,041,011 of record NC_090327.1, read on the forward strand.
GCTGAAGATGTTTGGGCCGAGGACACTGCCCTGAGGAACTCCTGCAGCAATGCCCTGGGGCTGAGATGATTGGCCTCCAACAACCACTATCATCTTCCTTTGTGCTAGGTATGACTCCAGCCACTGGAGAGTTTTCCCCCTGATTCGCATTGACTTCAATTTTACTTGGGCTCCTTGGTGCCACACTCGGTCAAATGCTGCCTTGATGTCAAGGGCAGTCACTCTCACCTCACCATTTGCAGGCGCCAGTGAGAGTGAGTCAATATATAAAGGGGTATCAAGGATAGGAGACATTCAGGCAGTCCCCAGACAGTGACAGTATTACAGGGATCTGTGTTAGTGTATCAATATATAAAGGGGTGCCATGTAGTGGAGACTTTCAGCGAGTCCCCAGTCTGTGTCAATTTTTACAGGGGTCTGTGAGAGTGAGTCAATATATATCGTAATACCAAGGACTGTAGATATTCAGGCTGGCCACAGACTGGGTCAACATTAAGAGGGGTCCATGACTGTGAGTCAATATATAAAGGAGCACGATGGACTGTGGACATTAAGGGAGTCCCCGGACTGTGTCATTGATTATAAGATGTCAGTTAGTGAGAATCAATATATAAAGTGGAACCAAGAACTGTGGACATTCAAGATGTCCCCAGACTGTGTCAGTATTTATCGGGGTCTGTGAGAATCTGATAATTCATTTAGTGGTACAAGAACTGTCGACATTCAGGCAGCAGCCAGACTTTATCAGTACTTACAGGGGTCTATAAGAGTGAGTCGATATTTAGAGCAGTACCAGGGACGATGCACATTCATGCTGTACCCAGTTTGATCAAACTTATTGAATTCTTTGAAGAAGATTTTAAGACTCATAACTAAGGTCAGAGCATGTGGAGTCAGTGGACAAGTAGCAGAACGGATAGCAACTTGGCTACGAAACAGAAAACTGAGCGTAGGGGTTAAAAGTAGCTCCTCAGACCAGCAAAAGGTGGGAAATGGTGTCCCACATTGGTCAGTGTTGGGACCGCAGATGTTCAAAATTTAAATAAACGATTTGGATTCGTGAATTGGACGTACAGTTTCAAAATTTGCGGACGGCACCACATTGGGAGGTCTGGTTGGGAGTAATTTTGCGGAGAAGGCTCGGAGGGCCGAATGGCCGAGTCCTGCTCCTATTTTCTATGTTTTATTTTCTATGTAACGAGAGTCTGTAGGAATATTAGCAGGGAAATCCATTGACTGTGCGAATATTTACAGTGCAATCCAAGGACGATGCCATTGTTTACTGGTCGATCCAGAGACTGTACCAATATTAACAAGAGGATCCATAGACTTGTCAATTTTGACGGAGTATCCAGAGATTGCACCAATATTAGCAGGCGGTCTCCAAACTGACCAGTGTAATGGTTCAGTTCCATCTCTGAGTTTAAACCCAACCCTTGAAAGTGGGTTGAAAGTCTCTCAGATTAAAGGATTTCACTGAGAAATAAACTAAAATCTGCAAATGAAGCTGTTCTCTCATGACATCAGTGCTGTCAAGACTGTGGGTCTCATTGTTCCAAATAATTGTTAAAATAATATACAGGGCTTTGGGCTTTCCAACTGTGTAATATTTGGTTAAATATATGTTGTGATATAAAAAGTGATGGGTTTAAAGATTTTAACTGAATCTGTTTGTTCAGTGACTGTAATTAATGTCAGTCTCCATTGGCCCTAATTGTGTCACTGGAGTGTTTCTCTCTGTTATTTATAAGCGACGACTTTCAACGTGTTATCCCATAGTGTCAGTGGGAGCATCACCCCCGGCACGAACAGGGATCAGCGGCTCCACAGAGAGGGAAAGAATAGATCGGAATCTGAGAACAACAGATTGGAATGTTACAACAATGGGTCGGAATCTGAGAACAACAGATTGGAATGTTACAACAATGGGTCGGAATCTGAGAACAATAGATTGGAATGTTCCAACAATGGGTCGGAATCTGAGAACAATAGATTGGAATGTTCCAACAATGGGTCGGAATCTGAGAACAATAGATTGGAACAGTCCATTCTGGATGTTTCAATATCTTTATGCACATTATGATTCGCAATTATTAGAGGATCGGATGTATTTTGCCCTTGCCTGTATACAAGTGATTTACTATCCCCTCCTCGCTGTTGTTGGTATCACTGGTAAGCCTCTATATCCAGCTATTAATTCTATAAACCATGTTTCAGTGTATTACTGTTCTTATCATTCCCTTCCCACACTCGCTGATCTTGGTGTCTCTGGTAAGTCTCTATATCTATCTATTAATTCTATAAACCATGTCTCACTCTATTACCGTTCTCTCATTTACGGTCACAGACTCACTGCTGTCAATGTCGGTGCTAAGTCTCTACATCCAGCTGTTTATTCCCCACCACCTCCCTCGGCCCATCCACCGTCTCTCATTTGTCACACTTCTTGTCCAATATCCAAGAATGGATGAGCAACAATTTCCTCCAAATAAATATTGGGACAACTGAAGCCATTATTTTCGGTCCCCGCTACAAACTCCATTCCCCAGCCACCCACTCCACTCCTCTCCCTGGCCACTCTCTGAGGGTGAACCAGACCGTTTCTATTTGACCCTGAGATGAGCTACCGATCACATATCCGCTCTATCACGGAGACCGCTTACTTCGCACTCCGTCAGCCTCCGCTCCTGCCTCAACTCATTGCTGCTGAAACCCTCACCCATGCCTTTGTTACCTCTAGACTTGATGATTCAAATACTCTCCTGGTGGGTCTCCCATCTTCCACCCTCCATAAACTTGAGCTCATCCAAAACTCTGTTGCCCGTAACTGAACTCACCCCTTGTCCCGTTCTCCCATCACCTCAGTGCTCCCTGACTTCCATTGGCTCCCGTTTTGGTCACACCTCGATTTTAAAATTCTCATCCTTGTTTTCAAATCCCTCCATGTCCTCGCCCCTCCCGATCTCTGCAACCTCCTCCAGCCCTACAACCCTCCGAGATCTTTCCACTTATCAAATTATTGTCTCTTGCTCATCCCCGATTTTAATCGCTCCACCATTGGCGGCCATGCCTTCAGCTGCCTACGTCCCAAGCTCTGGAATTCTCTCCCGAGACATCTTCAGCTCTCCACCTCTCTCCTTCTTTAAGATTCTTCTTAAAACCTCCCTCTTTGACCGAACTTTTGGTCATCTGTCCGAATAACTCTTTATGTGGCTCGGTCATAAATTTTGTTTGATAATCGCTCCTGTGAAGCGTCATGGGATGTTTTACTACGTTAAGAGCGCGATATAATTGCAAGTTGTTGATGTTAATTCTGCAAACCGTGTTTCACTGTATTACCGTTCTTATTCCCTGTCCAACACTTGCTGCTGTTGGTGTCTCCGGGAAGCCTGTATGTCATGTTTCACTGTATTACCGTTCTTGTCATTCTCTTTCCCACACTCATTGATGTCGGTATTCCTGGTAAGTCTCTACATCCAGCTATTAATTATATAAATCATGTTTCACAGGGGATCCAGAGAATGTACTAATATTTACAGTGGGATCCAGAGACGGTACTAATATTTGCAGGGGATATAGTGACAGTAGTAATATTTACAGAGAACCAGAGATGGTACTAATCAAGGCAGGGGATGCACAGTCTGAATCAATAGTCAGAGTGGATCAAGAGAAGGTGCTCATATATCCAGCGTAACCAGATGTGCTTCCAATATTTCCATGAATCCAGAGACGGTACATAAGAACATAAGAACTTACGAAATAGGAGCAGGAGAAGGCCAATCGACCCGTCGAGCCTGCTCCACCATTCAACAAGATCATGGCTGAACTTCTATGTCAATACCATTTTCCTGCACTATCCCTATATCCCTTGATGCCTTTAATATGTAGAAATCTATCGATCTCTGTTTTGAATGTACTCAATGACTGAACCTCCAAAGAGAATTCCAAAGATTCACCACCTTCCGAGTGAAGAAATTTCCACTCATCTCAGTCTCAAATAGCCCACCCCTTATTCTGAGACTGTGACCACTTGTTCTGGACTCCCCAGCCAGGGGAAACATCCTCCTTGCATCCACTCTGTCGAGCCCTTTAAGAATTTTTGCCTGTTTCAATGAGATCATCTCTCATTCTTCCAAACTCGAGAAAATGCAGGCCGAGTCGACTCAATCCCTCCTCATACCACAATCCCTCCATCACACGAATCAGTCTGGTGAACCTTCGTTGCACTCCCTCTATGGCAAGTATATTCTTGGAGATCAAAATTGTGCACAACACTCCTGATGCAGTCACAATTAATTGCAGTAAGATGTCTTTACTCCTGTACTCACATCCTCTTGCAATAAAGGTCAATATACCATTTGCCTCCCTAATTGCTTGCTGCACCTGCATGTGAGCTTTCAGTGACTCATGTACAAGGACACCCAGGTCCCTTTGAACATCAACATCTCCCAATCTCTCACCATTTAAAAATATTCTGCATTTCTGTTTTCTCTGTCTTTCCCACCAAAGTGGATAACATCACATTTTTCCACATTATATTCCATCTGCCATGTTCCTTCATACTCACTTAACCTGTCTGTATCCCCTTGAAGCCCCATTGCATCCTCCTCACAACTCACATTCCCACCGAGTTATGTGTGTCATCAGCAAACTTGGAAATATCATATTTGGTCCCCTCATCCAAATCTTTGATACAGATTGTGAATCGGTGGGGCCCAAACATTGATCCCTGCGGCACCCCACCAGTCACAGTCTGCCAAATCGAAAAATACCCGTTTATTCCTACTCTCTGTTTCTGTCTGTTAACCAATTCTCAATCCATTCCAGTATATTATCCCCAATTCCATGTGCTCTAACTTTTCTTTTTATTCGTTCATGAGATGTGGGCGTCGCTGGCAAGGTCGGCATTTATTGCCCATCCCTAACTGCCCTTGAGAAGGTGGTGGTGAGCCGCCTTCTTGAACCGCTGCAGTCCGTGTGGTGACGGTTCTCCCACAGTGCTGTTAGGAAGGGAGTTCCAGGATTTTGACCCAGCGACGATGAAGGAACAGCGATATATTTCCAAGTCGGGATGGTGTGTGACTTGGAGGGGAACGTGCAGGTGGTGTTGTTCCCATGTGCCTGCTGCTCTTGTCCTTCTCGGTGGTAGAGTTCGCGGATTTGGGAGGTGCTGTCGAAGAAGCCTTGGTGAGTTGCTGCAGTGCATCCTCTGGATGATACACACTGCAGCCACGGTGCGCCGGTGGTGAAGGGAGTGAATGTTTAGGGTGATGGATGTGGTACCAATCAAGCGGGCTGCTTTGTGCTGGATGGTGTCGAGCTTCTTGAGTGTTGTTGGAGCTGCACTCATCCAGGCAAGTGGAGAGTATTCCATCACACTCCTGACTTGTGCCTTGTAGATGGTGGAAAGGCTTTGGGGAGTCAGGAGGTGAGTCACTCGCCGCAGAATACCCAGCCTCTGACCTGCTCTCGTAGCCACAATATTTACATGGCTGGTCCAGTTAAGTTTCTGGTCAATGGTGACCCCCAGGATATTGATGGTGGTGGATTCTGCAACTGTCATGCCATTGAATGTCAAGGGGAGGTGATTAGACTCTCTCTTGTTGGGGATGGTCATTGCCTGACACTTGTCCAGCGTGAATGTTACTTGCCACTTATCAGCCCAATCCTGGATGTTGTCCAGGTCTTGCTGCATGCAGGCACGTACTGCTTCATTATCTGAGGGGTTGTGAATGGAACTGAACACTGTGCAATCATCAGTGAATATCATCATTTCTGACCTTATGATGGAGGGAAGGGCATTGAGGTTCAACAACCTCCTGTTTGGGACCTTATCGAAAGCCTTCTGAAAATCCAAATGCACCACATCCACTGGTTTGTCCTTTTCGATTCTACTTGTTTCATCCTCAAAGATCTCCAATAGGTTTGCAAACATGATTTCCCTTTCAAAAATCCATGTTGAGTCTGCCAAATCCCGTTCATATTTTCTCAGTGTCCTGTTATCACATCCTTTATAATAGAGTCTCGCACTTTCCCTACTACTGATGTCAGGCTAACAGGTCTGCAGTTATCTGTTGTCTCTCTCCCTCCTTGCTTAAATAGTGGAGTTACATTTGCTACCCTCCAAGCTGCAGGAACCGTTCCAGAATCTATAGAATTTTGAAGATGATTCAGAGACTGCAATAACATTTGCAGGGGGATCCAGAGACGGTATTAATATTCACAGGGGATGCAGAGACTTTACGAATATATACTGGGGATCCAATGACGGTACTAATATTTACAGGAAGTCCAGAGTCTTAACGAATATTTACATGGATGGCGTTAGTAATTACAGGGGGACCAGAGTCTTAACGAATATTTGCAGATGATTCAGAGATGGCAATAATATTTGCAGTGGGATCCGGAGACGGTAGTAATAATTACAGGGATTCCACAGATTTTATTAAAATTTACAGGAGATCCACAAACAGTACTAATATTACAGAGGATCCAGAGACATTACTAATATTTCCACGGGATCCAGAGACGGTATTAATATTTACAGTGGATCCGGAGGCAGTGCGAATATTTATCGGAGATCCAGAAATGGTAATAATATTTACTGGAGATCCAGGGATGGTAATAATATTTACAGGCAGTTCCAGCCTGATGTACAATTGCCCTGTTTATTTCCCTTCCTTACAGTTAACTTATTGACGATTGTGATCCTATCTCGGGGAAAGTGCGGTCTCTCCAAATGTGTCACTCGTTACCTGGTGGCGATGGCAGCGGCGGATCTACTGGTCGTTATCTTCGATCTGATACTCAGGCAGATTCCCATTGTCTATCAGGGTCAGTTTCGTTTCATGCGGTCCATCCCCGTGTGTAATATCCACGCCGTCCTGCTTTTCGCAGCCACAGACTGTTCCGTCTGGTTCACCGTCACTTTCACCTTCGATCGATTTGTGGCCATTTGTTGCCAGAATCTGAAAACTAAATATTGCACCGAGAGAACGGCGGCTGTGGTTCTGGGAACAGTGAGTGTGCTGGGCTGTTTGAAGAATATGTTCTGGTACTTTATGTTCACGGGCCAGTATAATCTTTACAACCAACCGTGGTTTTGTGCTGTACCTGTCCTTGTTATGTTTTCACGTGTGTGGACAGTCATCGAACTCCTTCATTATATCCTCACCCCGGGGGTCCCATTTGTTCTGATTCTGCTGCTCAATGCTTTCACCGTCAGATACATTTTAGTGGCCAGCAGAGCCCGCAGGAGACTCCGGGGTCACAGCAGTGGGGAGAGTCCCAGAGACCCAGAGATGGAGAGCCGAAGGAAATCCATCATTTTACTGTTTGTTATATCAGGAAACTTTATACTGTTATGGGCGCTGTTTATGGTGCATTCTATATGGTACCGGATGTGGGTGTTGGGGTTTTATTCTGTAACTCTACCCAGGTTGATACTAGAACTGGGATACATGCTCCAGCTCATGAGTTGCTGCACAAACACTTGTATTTATGCCGTGACACAGTCTAAATTCAGAGAGCAGTTGACGAATGTGGTGAAATATCCCTTTACTGTAATTATAAAATTCATTAAATAATAAGAAGATCTGAAGACTTTCTCAGATCAGAGACCATTCTGCGTCATACGGTGTCTGATTCTCTCTCCACCAGGCCACGGTGCTGCAAACACTGTGTATTCTCCAATCACTGAAACCTTTATAACCTGAGGGAATTTATCAACTCATTTACAGCATTTGTCAAAGTTTATATCTCAATGAAGTACAAGTTGTAAAATAACATATCGCAACTAATTACACCAAATGTTTCACCGTATTGGAGAATTGAAAAGGAAACAAGAGAAATATTATTTAATATTAGTACCATCTCGGCATTCCCTGTAAGATAGCAGTGAGTAATAAAGTCCACTCTCTCTCCCCACACACACACACCCCTGGGGAGAGCAGTGAGTAATAAAGTCCACACTCTCTCCCCACACACACACACCCCTGGGGAGAGCAGTGAGTAATAAAGTCCACACTCTCTCCCCCCACACACCCCTGGGGAGAGCAGTGAGTAATAAAGTCCACACTCTCTCCCCACACACACCCCTGGGGAGAGCAGTGAGTAATAAAGTCCACACTCTCTTCCCCCACACACCCCTGGGGAGAGCAGTGAGTAATAAAGTCCACACTCTCTTCCCCCACACACCCCTGGGGAGAGCAGTGTGTAATAAAGTCCACACTCTCTCCCCACACACACCCCTGGGGAGAGCAGTGAGTAATAAAGTCCACACTCTCTCCCCCACACACCCCTGGGGAGAGCAGTGAGTAATAAAGACCACACTCTCTCCCCCCACACACCCCTGGGGAGAGCAGTGAGTAATAAAGTCCACACTCTCTCCCTCACACACCCCTGGAGTGAAATACATTGAAGTTATGGAAAGCTGACCCACCAGCGGTGACCTCACAGTGTTCGGGATGAAAAGCATTGGTCAAACTCCTGCCTTATGATATCAAGGACTAAGCAAGCCTGATTTGACTGATCAGCTCCCTGCTCTCACGTTTTGAGTTTATTAACTAATATCATGGGCTCTATTTTACCACCCGCTATCGGGTGCGTTCCTGGCGGGGGGGCTCCGAAAATCGGAGAATCCCGGCGCGGTACCGGAGCCCGCCCCGAACCCGCGCACTTCCGGGTTCCCCGCTGACGCGCCGGCGTGCGCGCGCAGCCCCCGCTGGTGGGAATCCCGCAGGCAATTAAAGCCAGCGGGATGCTACTTGACAGTATTTATTTAGGTATTTCAGGTCATTAACTGACCTGATTAAGGGACTATGTGGGATTTTAGAACAAAGTGGGACTGTTTCCCACACTGGGGGAAACACTCCCAGGTCAAATGGACCTGTTGCAGCTGTCAGCCTGTGGCAGCTGCAAAGGTCCATTTGACAGGTGTGGGGGGAGACCCTCACCCATTGCAGGAGGCCACTCTGTCACTTGGGACAAAGTTTGGCCTCCACCACCCTCCTCCTGACAATCAAATTCACCAACCTGCACACTTACCCCGGGGTCCGGAGACATGTACCTACCTTGCGGACCCCCTCGGATGTACATCTTGCGGATGGGGGCCGCCGTAGCTGCAGTCATGACCTCCTCGGAGGGCGAACAGCATCACCAGCCTCACCAGCCTTGCCATCCACGCCGTCCACCTCTGACACGTGGAGCTCCACAACACAGTGCTGTGACACATCCACCTGTACAGCAGGAGGGAGGGCTACCGCAGAGAGAGATGCGTCGCAGAGGGCACTACCCTCGCCACAGGGTCCACAGACCGAGGCTCAGCCTCCTGGACCTCTCTGAGCAGCAGTGCACAGAGAGGCTCAGAGTCACTCGACATGTCGCCTTGGACATCTGCAGCCTCTTTCATGCCGAGCTGCTCCTGGCTGGCCCGAGCACCATCTTCTTACCTGTCGCTGTCAAAGTCACCACTGCCCTCAACAACTTCTCCTCCGCATCCTTCCAGGGTGCCACCGGGGACATCGCCGACGTCTCTCAGTCGTCTGCACAAAAGAGCCCTGAAAATACACCTACACCCACTCTGCAGTGACACAATGGGTGACATCAGTTGTGGGTCTTCATAGTGATCCTCAGGAAAGGGCATTATTGCACAAACCAGACAGGATTCGCGAAGACGTGGCAGTAGTGGTGCCAATATAATATGTAATGTGAGTTGTTCAGAAATTCAATATACGTAACACCCATGACAAACCCTCAAACACCCTTGTGCATCCCCTTCATGCTCACGACACGTTTGCCTTACGCTTCCCACTGCACATATGTGATGCATGTCCTGTGGCTGCAGCACAGGTAGTGGCAGGTTGAGTGAGGCTGACCGTGAAAGAGATGCACGAGAGGGTGAGTATGAGATAGAGCCATGAGATTGTATGAGGATTGGGTTGAGTGGTAGTGGTGGGATGAGTACTGGCGAGGTGAGTAAGTGCAGGTAAGATGAGGATGAGGTTTGAGTGGGTGTGAGGGGTGATGTGACAGAGTAGTGTTGGCAGTGCAGAAGGAGGTGTGGGGTGGGGGCAGTGATGTGGCAGACGGAGTGTAGGGGAATGAGTAAGTGTACTCACTTTGGCTGACCTACTTAGGTCATTGGAGCGCCTCCTGCACTGTATGCAGGTTTGTGATATGTTGGTGGTGCTGGTGACCTCCTCTGCCACCTCGAGACAGGCCTTCTTGGTGGCAGAGGCAGGCCGCTTCCTCCCGCCCACCGGGGGGAAGATCTCTTTCCTCCCCCTCCTCCTCACCCCATCTATTGATACCTGGAGTGAGGCATCATTAAACTGGGAGCAGCCTTCCCCCTGGGCTGCTCCATGCTGTAATTTTTCCTATTTGTTGCAGCATCTGTCAGTAGAGGACTGCCCCTTTAAATAGAGCTCCTCCAGCTGACAGATCTTACTGCGCATGCGCAGTCCGCCCGATGCGCAGATCAGCAGTGGGGAACCCGGAAGACAGAGTAAGTGGCTCCAATTGGGCTGCGATCGCGCGGGTGGCTGACTAATTTCACCGGGCGCGTTACCCACGCGCCCAATCGCCCCCCCGCCGCGAACCCACAGCCCTGCTAACATCGAGCCCATGGTTCTGTGAGTATGGCTATGTCAGGCTATTGCTTGACTAGTCTGTGGGACAGCTCTCCCAATTTTGGCACAAGTCCCCAGATGTTGGTGAGGAGGAATTTGCAGAGTCGGCTGGGCTTGGTTTGCCTTTGTTGTGTCCGGTGCCTTGTGGTCCGTCCGGTTATATTCTTGTTATGACTTTCTTCAGCGAGATTGTCCAACTGAATGGCTTGATCGTCTATTTCAGAGAGTGATTAAGAATGAACCACATTGCTGTGGGTCTGTGGTCACAGAGAGGCCAGGCCGGCATGTTTCATTCCCTAAAAGATATTCGTGAACCAGATTGGTTTTTACAACAATCACATGTCCACCATTATTGATATAAGTTTTTCTTTAATTTCAGATTTTATTTAATTAATTGAATATTAAATTCCCCAGCTGCTGTGATAGGATTTGAACTCATGACTCTGGATTATTAGTCCAGTAACATAGCCACTATGCTACCGTACCCATACTGTGTGCAGTGTGAAATACACTGAAGTTTTTATAAACACTGGAATATGACACGGTGTGAAGTACACTGAAGTTATCATAAACACAGAGAGCTGACACACCAGGGGAGGCCTCACAGTTATGGACACGGAGTCAAATACACTGAATTGCTTATAAACTCAGAAAGCTGACACACCAGGGGAGGCCTCACAGTGTTAGCCACGGAGAGAAATACATTCAGGTGTTTATTAAAACAGAAAACTGACACACCAGGGGAGGCCTCACATTGTTGCACAAGGAGTGAAATATATCGAGGTGTTTATAAACACAGAAAATTGACAGACCAGGGGAGACCTCACATTGTTTGACACGGAGTAAAATACAATTAAGTGTTGATAAACACAGAAAGCTGACAGACCAGGGGAGATCTCACATTGTTAGAAACGGAGAAAAATACAATTAAGTGTTGATAAACACAGTAAGCTGACAGACCAGGGGAGATCTCACAGTGTTAAAACAAAGAAACATAGAAAATAGGAGCAGGAGTAGGCCATTCGGCCCTTCGAGCCCGTTCCACCATTCAATATGATCATGGCTGATCCTCTATCTCAATATCTTATTCCCGCTATCTCCCCATACCCCTTGATGCCTCTCTGTCTAGAAATCTATCCATCTCCTTCTTAAATATATTCAGTGGCTTGTCCTCCACAGCCTCCTGAGGTGGAGAATTCCACAGGTTCATCACCCTCTCAGTGAAGGAATTTCTCCCCATCTCAGTCCTAAATGTCCTTCCCCGTATCCTGAGACTGTGACCCCTCGTTCTGGACCCCCCAGCCAGGGGAAACATCCTCCCTGCATCCAGTCTGTCCGGCCCTGTCAGAATTTTGTACGTTTCAATAAAATCCCCTCTCATTCGTCTAAACTCGAGAGAATACAGGCCTAATCGACCTAATCTCACCTCATACGACAGTCCTGCCATCCCAGCAATCGGTCTGGTGAACCTTCGCTGCACTCCCTCTCTGGCAAGTATATCCTTTCTTAGGTAAGGAGACCAAAACTGCACACAATACTCCAGGTGTGGTCTCACCAAGGCCCTGTATAGCTGCAGTAAGACATCCTTGCTCCTGTACTCAAATCCTCTTGCAATGAGGGCCAGCATACCATTTGCCTTCCTAACTGCTTGCTGCACCTACATGTTTGCTTTCACTGATTGGTGTACAAGGACACCCAGGTCCCTTTGTACATCAACATTCCCAATCTATCACATTTACATAATACTCTGCCTTTCTGTTTTTTCCTTCTGAAGTGGATAACTTCACATTTATCCATGTTATACTGCATCTGCCATGTATTTGCCCACTCACTCAACTTGTCTAAACCGCCTTGAAGCCTCTTTGCATCCTCCTCACAACTCACGATCCCACCTAGTTTTGTGTCGTCAGCAAACTTGGAAATATTACATTTGGTTCCCTCATCCAAATCATTGATATATATTGTGAACTGGTCCCTGCGGTACCCCACTAGTCACCGCCTGCCACCCCGAAAAAGACCCATTTATTCCTACTCTCTGTTTCCTGTCTGTTAACCAATTCTCAATCCATGCCAGTATATTACCCCCAATCCCATGTGCTTTAATTTTGCACACAAACCTCTTAACGTGGCACTTTATCAAAGTCCTTCTGAAAATCCAAATACACCACATCCACTGGTTCTCCCTTATCTATCCCACAAGTTACATCCTCAAAAAACTCCATTAGGTTTGTCAAACATAATTTCCCTTTCATAAATCCATGTTAACCTTGTCAAATCCTGTTGATATTTTCTAAATGTCCTGTTATCACATCCTTTATAATAAACTCTAGCATGTTCCCTACTACTGATGTTAGGCTAACCGGTCTGTAATTCCCTGTTTTCTCTCTCCCTCCTTTTTTTAAATAGTGGGGTTACATTTGCCACCCTCCAATCTGCAGGAACTGTTCCTTAATCAATAGAATTTTGGAAGATGACAACTAATGCATCCATTGTTTCCATGGCGACCTCTTTTAGTGCTCTGGGATGCAGATTATCAGGCCCTATAGATTTAGCGGCTTTCAGACTCATTAATTTCTCCAGCACTATTTTTTACTAATACTGATTTCCTTTAATTCCTCATTCTCACTGGACCCTTGGCTCCCCAGCATTTCTAGGAAATTAATTTGTGTCCTCTTCCATGAAGGCAGAACCAAAGTATTTGTTTAATTGCTCTGCCATTTCCCTGTTCCCCATTATAAATTCTCCCGTTTCTGACTGTAAGGGACCTACATTTGTCTTCACTAATCTTTTTCTTTTTACATGCTTGTACAAGCTTTTACAGTCCACCTTTATGTTCCTTGCAAGTTTACTCTCATACTCTATTTTTCCCCTCTTAATCAATCTCTTCGTCCTTTTTTGCTGAATTCTAAACTGCTCCCAATCCTCAGGCTTGCTACTTTTTCTGGCAACTTTATATGACTCCTCTTTGGATCTAATACTATCCTTAATTTCTTTTGTTAGCCATGGTTGGGCCGCTTTTCCTTTTGTGTTTTTGCTCCAGAAAGGAATGTATAATTGTTGCAATTCATGCATTTGTTTCTTAAATGTTAGCCATTGTCTATCCCCCATCGTGCCTTTTTATGAAGCTCTCCAATCTGTCATAGCCAACTCACTGCTCATAAATTCGTAGTTCCTTTGTTTAGATTTAGGAACCCAATTTTGCATTAGATTACTTCATTTTCCATCTGAATGAAGAATTCTATCATGTTATGGTCACTCTTCCCTAAAGGACCCCACACAACAAGATTATTAATTAACCCCTTCTCATTGGATCTAGGATAGCCTGCTCCCGAGTTGGTTTCTCAATCTTCTGGTCTAAAAAAAACATCTTGTACACACTCCAGGAATTCATCCTCCACAGTATTATAGCTAATTTGTTCTGGCCAGTCTATATGTAGATTAAAGTCACCCATTATTACTGTAGTGCCCTTGTTACATGCATCTCTAATTTCCTGTTTGATGCCGTCCCCTACATTAACATTACTGTTTGGAGGCCTATAGACAACTCGCACCAGTGTTTTCTGCCCATTGGTGCTTCTTAACTCCACCCACACTAATTCTACATCTTGATTTTCTGAGCCAATGTCTTTTCTCACGATTGCTCTGATTTCATCCTTTTATAACAAAGCCACCCCACCTCCTTTTCCTTTTTGTCTGTCCTTCCCAAATATCAAATACCCTTGGATATTCAGCTGCCAGCCTTGATCACACTGCAGCCACGTTTCCGCAATCGCAATTATGTTGTATCTGTTTACATCAAGTTGTGCTGTGAAATTGTCTACCTTATTACGAATGCTTCGTGCATTCAGGTTATGTGCCTTTAGATTTGTATTTTTAAAATTTTTAGACATCTTAACATTTTTTTGTACTATGGCCCTATTTGTCTTATTACCATTTTTTCTTACCCCCACCCTATTTGTTAGTGCACTTTTTCATTTATACGCTCTGTCCCTTCCTAAAGAACAATCTGGTTATCCTTATCCCAATCACTTTCCTGCACTGCGTCCTTGTCTTTTCTCTTTAGCGTTCTCGACTTCGCTCCATCAGGACCCTCCCCCCGCCTATTTACTTTAAAGCCCCATCTATGACCCTAATTATTAGATTCGAGAGAACTCTGGTCCCAGCACGGTTCAGGTGTAGTCTGCCCAACAGAATAGCTCTGTCTTTCCACAGTACTGGTGCCAGTGCCTCACGAATCGAGTCCCACTCCCCCACACCAATATTTGAGCCACAAGGAGTGAAATATATTGACCATAAGAGATTGGAGCAGGAGTAGGCCATTCGGCCCCTCAAGCCTGCTCTGCCATTCAGTGAGATCATGTCTGATCTGATTTTTACCTCAACTCCACTTTCCTGCCTTTTCCCCATATCCTTTGACTCCCTTGCTGATCAAAAGTTTGTCCAACTCAGCCTTGATTGTATTCAATGACTCAGCCTCCACAGCTTTTTGGGGTAAAAAATTCCAAAGATTCCCAATCCTCTGGGAGAAGAAATTCCTCCTCATTTCTGTCTTAAACGGGCGACCCCTTATTCTGAGACTATGCCCCCTAGTTTTAGATTCCCCCATGAGGGGTAACATCCTCTCAGCATCTACCCTATCGAGTCCCCTCAGAATCTTGTATGTTTCAATAAGATCTCCTCTTATTCTCCTCAACTCCAGTGAGTATAGACCCAACCTGTTCAATCTTTCCTCATAAGACAATCCTTCCATACCCGGAATCAACCGAGTGAAACTTCTCTGAACTGCCTCCAATGCAAGTATGTCCTTCCTTAAATCAGGGCACCAGAACTGTACGCAGTACTCCAGGTGTGGTCTCACCAGCACCCTGTACAGTTGTAGTATGATTTCCCTGCTTTTATACTCCATCCCACTAGAAATAAAGGCCAATATTCCGTTTGCCTTCCGGATTACCTGCTGCACCTGTATGTTGACTTTTTGTGTTTCATGTACGGGGGCACCCAGATCCCTCTGTACTGCAGCATTTTGTAATATTTCTCCATTCAAAAAATATTTTGCTTTTTTATTTTTCCTCCCAAAGTGGACGACTTCACATTTTCCCACATTATATTCCATCTGCCAAATTTTTGCCCATTCGCATAACCTGTCGATATCCCTTTGCAGACACTTTGTGTCCTCATCGCAACTTACTTTTCCACCTTTGTATCATCATCACGTTTGGCCACAATACCCTCTGTTCCTTCATCCAAGTCATTGATATATATTGTAAATAATTGAGGCCCCAGCACTGATCCCTGTGGCACCCCACTAGTTACAGATTGCAAATTTGAAAATAACCCTTTTATCCCGATTCTTTGTTTTCTGTTAGTTAGCCAATCCTCTATCCATGCCAGTATATTACCCCCAACACCATGAGCTCTTATCTTGTGAAGTAATCTTTTATGTGGCACCTTATCGAATGCCTTTTGGAAATCCAAATATACTGCATCCATTGGTTCCCCTTTATCCACCCTGCCCGTTACTTCCTCAAAGAACTCTAATAAATTTGTCAGACACGATTTCCCCTTCATAAAATCATGTTGACTCTCCTTGATTGTATTATAAGTCTCCAAATGTCCTGCTACTACTTCCTCAATGATGGATTCTTGCATTTTCCCAATAACAGATGTTAGGCTAACTGGTCTATAGTTACCTGCTTTCTGTCTCACTCCATTCTTCAATACATTTGCGGTTTTCCAATCCACTGGGACCTTTCCAGAATCTAGTGAATTCTGGAAGATTGCAAACAATACATCCATTATCTCTGTAGCCACTTCCTTTAAGACCCTCGGATGCAAGCCATCAGGTCCAGGGGACTTGTCAGCCTTTAGACCCATTACTTTACCTAGTACTTTTTCTCTAGTGATAGTGATTGTTTTTAGTTCCTTCCTCCCCTTTGCCCCTTGATTTTCTACTATTATTGGTACATTATTCGTGTTTTCTACTGTGAAGACAAATACAAGATATCTGTTCAATTCCTCTGCCATTTCCTTGTTTTCCATTATTATTTCCCCAGTCTCATCCTCTAAGGGACCAATGTTTACTGTAGCTATCCTCTTCCTTTTTATATACTTGTAGATGCTTTTACTGTCAGTTTTTATATTTCTTGCTCGTTTACTCTCAATTGATTTTCTCCCTCTTTATTATTCTTTTAGTCATCCCTTGCTGCTTTTTAAAGTTTTAAAGTTTTCCCAATCTTCAGGCCGACCAGTAATCTTAGCTCCAAACCTTGGTCACCTTGCAACCACGTCTCTGTAATGGCCACGAGATCAAACCCATTTGTTTCTATTTGTGCCGTCAATTCATCTATCTTATTACGAATGCTGCGCACATTCAGATAAAGAACCTTTAATTTTGTCTTTTTACCATTCCTTCCTACCCCGGCCCCATTTGCTAGTGCACTCTTATGTTTGTACGCTCTGTCCCTTCCTGACACACTGTTTATCATTACTCCCATTACTTTCCTGTACTACTTCCTTGTCTTTTCTCTTTATCAATCTAAACTTCGCCCCACTGAACCCTCCACCCCGCCCCCCCCTCTATTTAGTTTAAAGCCTTCTCTACCGCCCTAGTTATTCAGTTCGCCAGAAAACTGGTCCCAGCATGGTTCAGGTGAAGCCCATCCCAACGGAACAGCTCCCTCTTTCCCCAGTACTGGTGCCAGTGCCTCATGAATCGAAACCCACTTCTCCCACACTAATCTTTGAGCCACGCATTCATCTCTCTGATCTGATTTACCCTCTGCCAATTTGCTCGTGGCTCAGGTAATAATCCAGAGATTATCACCTTTGTGGTTCTGCTTTTTAATTTAGTCCCTTGCTGCTCAAACTCCCTCAGCAGAAACTCTTTCTTGGTCCTACCTATGTCATTGGTACCTACGTGGACCAAGACAACTGGATCCTCCCCCTCCCACTCCAAGTTTCTCTCCAGCCCTGAGGAGATGTCCTTAACCCTGGCACCGGGTAGGCAACACAGCCTTCGGGACTCTCGCTCTTGGCTGCAGAGAACTGTGTCTGTCCCTCTAACTATACTGTCGCCTACTACAACCACATTCCTTTTTACTCCCCCCACTTGAACGGCCCCCTGAACCACAGTGCCGTGGCCAGTTTGCTCATCCTCCCTGCAGTCCCTGCACTCGTCCACAAGGGCTGCAAGAACCCCATATCTATGGGACAAGAGCAGAGGCTGAGGCTCCTGCAATGCTCCCTCCTGGATCCCCATACCTGCCTCACTCGCAGTCACACCCTCCTGTCCCTGACCACGTGCCAATTCTGCAGTATTTATATCATAGAATCATAGAATCATAGAAGTTACAACATGGAGACAGGCCCTTTGGCCCAACATGTCCATGTCGCCCAGTTTATACCACTAAGCTAGTCCCAATTGCCTGCACTTGGCCCATATCCCTCTATACCCATCTTACCCATGTAACTGTCCAAATGCTTTTTAAAAGACAAAATTGTACCCGCCTCTACTACTGCCTCTGGCAGCTCGTTCCAGACACTCAGCACCCTTTGAGTCAAAAAATTGCCCCTCTGGACCCTTTTGTATCTCTCCCCTCTCACCTTAAATCTATGCCCCCTCGTTATAGACTCCCCTACCTTTGGGAAAAGATTTTGACTATCTACCTCATCTATGCCCCTCATTATTTTATAGGCTTCTATAAGATCACCCCTAAACCTTCTGCTCTCCAGGGAAAAAAGTCCCAGTCTATCCAACCTCTCCCTGTAAGTCAAACCATCAAGTCCCGGTAGCATCCTAGTAAATCTTTTCTGCACTGTTTCTAGTTTAATAATATCCTTTCTATAATAGGGTGACCAGAACTGTACACAGTATTCCAAGTGTGGCCTCACCAATGCCCTGTACAACTTCAACAAGACATCCCAACTCCTGTATTCAATGTTCTGACCAATGAAACCAAGCATGCCGAATGCCTTCTTCACCACCCTATCCACCTGTGACTCCACTTTCAAGGAGCTATGAACCTGTACTCCTAGATATCTTTGTTCTATAACTCTCCCC
This sequence comes from Heptranchias perlo, assembly GCF_035084215.1. Lineage (NCBI taxonomy): Eukaryota > Metazoa > Chordata > Chondrichthyes > Hexanchiformes > Hexanchidae > Heptranchias > Heptranchias perlo. The sequence continues at coordinate 140,059,698 of NC_090327.1, forward strand.
AATGCCCTACCATTAACGGAGTAGGTCCTGGCCCGATTCGATCTACCAAAATGCATCACCTCACATTTATCTAAATTAAACTCCATCTGCCATTCATCGGCCCACTGGCCCAATTTATCAAGATCCCGTATTTAGTCTAAGGGAGTGACTGCCTCCTGGATCAAAGTGTCCAGGTAACTTTCTCCCTCTCTGATGCTTCGCAATGTTTGCAGCTCGGACTCCAGCTCCTCAACTCAGAGCTGAAGTTCCTCGAGCTGCAGACACTTACCGCAGATGTAGTCGCCCTGAACAATACTGTCTGGTCGCTCCCACATATTGCAGCTGCAACACATCTCCTGCCGTGTCATAACTATTTTATTTATTTAATTGATTACTACAATGCCAAATATTGGAGTGTTTATAACCACATAAAGCTGAGACACAAGGGGAGACCTCACAAAGTTGGACAAAGTTGGACACGGATTGAAATACATTGAAGTCTTTAGAAACACAAAAAGCTGACACACCAGGGGAGACCTCATTTTGTTGGAAACGGAGTAAAATACAGTACAGTGTTTATAACCACAGAAAGCTGACACACCAGCGACACCTCACCGTGTTGGACACAGAGTGAAATACATTGAAGTGTTTATAATCACCGAAAGCTGACAGACCAGGTGAAACCTCACAATTTTGGACACGGAGAGTAATACAGTGACGTGTTTTTAAGCACAGCAAGCTGACACGCCAGGGGAGACCTTACAGTGTTGGACATGTACTGAAGTACACCGAAGTATTTATAATCACTGGAGGCTGACACGCCAGGGGAGACACCACAGTTTTAGACGCGGAGTAAAATACATTCAAGTGTTTATAAACACAGAAAGCTGACACACCAGGGGAGACACCACAGTGTTGGACAAGGAGTGAAATATATTGAGATGCCGTAAGGGGGTCCTAGTGCAAGAAAATCAAAAAGTTGGTATGCAGGTGCAGCAGGTGATCAAGAAAGCCAACGGAATGTTGGCTTTTATTGCTAGGGGGATAGAATATAAAAACAAGGAGGTATTGCTGCAGTTATATAAGGTATTGGTGAGACCGCACCTGGAATACTGCATACAGTTTTGGTCTCCATACTTAAGAAAAGACATACTTGCTCTCGAGGCAGTACAAAGAAGGTTCACTCGGTTAATCCCGGGGATGAGGGGGCGGACATATGAGGAGAGGTTGAGTAGATTGGGACTCTACTCATTGGAGTTCAGAAGAATGAGAGGCGATCTTATTGAAACATATAAGATTGTGAAGGGTCTTGATCGGGTGGATGCAGTAAGGATGTTCCCAAAGATGGGTGAAACTAGAACTAGGGGGCATAATCTTAGAATAAGGGGCTGCTCTTTCAAAACTGAGATGAGGAGAAACTTCTTCACTCAGAGGGTGGTCGGTCTGTGGAATTTGCTGCCCCAGGAAGCTGTGGAAGCTACATCATTAGATAAATTTAAAACAGAAATAGACAGTTTCCTAGAAGTAAAGGGAATTAGGGGTTATGGGGAGCGGGCAGGAAATTGGACATGAAGCTGAGTTCGGATCGGTCAATGCCCTGTGGGTGGCGGAGAGGGCCCAGGGGCTATGTGGCCGGGTCCTGCTTCGACTTCTTGTGTTCTTTAGATTTGTGGTTGGGATCAGATCAGCCATGATCTTATTGAATGGCGGAGCAGGCTCGAGGGGCCGATTGGCCTACTCCTGCTCCAATTTCTTATGTTCTTATGTTCTTATGTTTCCAAGCACAGAAAGCTGACAGACCAGGTTAACCTCTCAGTGTTGGACACGGAGTGAAATGCATTGAAGTGTTTATAAAGTCAGAAAGCTGACACATAGGTACATAGGAATATAATAGCAGGAGTAGGCCATTCAGCCCCTCGAGCCTGTACCACCATTCCATGAGATCATGGCTGATCTGTTACCTCCATAATACCAAAGGTATGAATGGATATTGGGCCTTAGCATCATATCCATTAATACCTTTGGTTAACAAAAATCTTTCAATGTCAGATTTAAAATTGACAATTGAGCTCGCATAATCTGCCATTTGTGGAAGAGAGTTCCAAACCCTTTGTGTGTAGAAGTGTTTCCTAACTTCACTCCTGAAAGTATTGGCTCTAGTTTTGAGACGAAGTCTCCTCGTCCAAGACTCCCCAAACAGTGGAAATAGTTTCTCTCTATCTATCATATCAGTTCCCCTTAATATCTTGAAAACTTCGATCAAATCACTCCTTAATCTTGTAAACTCCAGGGAATACAACCCGAGTTTGTGTAATCTCTCCTCGTAATTTAACCCTTGGAGTGCAGGTATCATTCTAGTAAATCTACGCTGTTCTCCCTCCAAGGCCAATATATCCTTCCTAAGGTTCAGTGCCCAGAACTGAACACAGTACTCGAGCTGTGGTCTAACCAGGGCTTTGTATATCTGCAGTATAACTTCTACCCCCTTGTATTCTGGTCCTCTAGATAGAAAGGTCAGCATTCCATGAGTCTTTTTTGATGATTTTCTGTACCTGTCCATGACATTTAATGATCTATGTACATGGACCCCAAAGTCTCTTGTGATTTTGTGATTTCCGTTCCCACTGCTATTTTCCTGCTCCAGTTACAAAGTACAGACCTGGTCCCACTGCTGCTGAGTCCCTGATCTGAGCTTCTGCCATCTCAAGTCTTCATTTCACCAACATTCTCGCCACCTCACATATTTAAATTAGCCGAGCGAGGAAATCCCACCTGGAATCCTACAGCACAGAAGGAGGCCATTCAGCCCATCATGCCTGAGCCGGCTCTTTTATAAAGCTATCCAATTAGTCCCACTCCCCCGCTCTTTCCCATAGACCTGAAAATGTCTCCTTCAGTGTATATCTAATTCCCTCTTGAAACTTACCACCTGCTCCAATGTCAGGAACATTGGGGCTGCTCCCAAGCTCAGTCAATGCAGTTCCAGTGGGACTACTGCCGAGGGGAACATCCAGTCCTAAGTTTCCACTTGGAGGCCCAGTGAGTATCAGTAACCGCACTCCAGGCCTCGGCCTACCTGTGGGTAAAGTCACAGGAAATCTGACAGTGACAACAAATCAATCACTCGACCCTGCTGTGCCTCAGTGTTACTGGATCTGTTCAAATGTTCACACCTTCGAATCCGCTCCATTTGCCCACTGGACCAAATGGTGACTGTAGCCCACTGACCATTCAGCGCATTCCCCATCTACTGCTGCTCAATTACAGAACAGAAGAAGATACCTTAGATTGACCAACTCTGACCAGTGCAATGTGGTAATGCGAGCCGTCCAGTTAAAGGGGCCTCACCCTGTGATCTCACGGTGTGACCCGTCCAGTTAAAGGGGCCTCACCCTGTGACCTCACGTTGTGACCCGTCCAGATAACGTGGCCTCACCCTGTGATCTCACGGTGTGACCCGTCCAGTTAAAGGGGCCTCACCCTGTGATTTCACGGTGTGACCCGTCCAGATAACGTGGCCTCACCCTGTGATCTCACGGTGTGACCCGTCCAGTTAAAGGGGCCTCACCCTGAGATCTCACGGTGTGACCCGTCCAGTTAAAGGGACCTCACCGTGTGATCTCACAGTGTGACCCGTCCAGATAACGTGGCCTCACCCTGTGATTTCACGGTGTGACCCGTTCAGTTAAAGGGGCCTCACCCTGTGATCTCACGGTGTGACCCGTCCAGATAACGTGGCCTCACGCTGTGATCTCACGGTGTGACCCGTCCAGTTAAAGGGGCCTCACCCTGAGATCTCACGGTGTGACCCGTCCAGATAACGTTGCCTCACCCTGTGATCTCACGGTGTGACCCGTCCAGATAACGTTTTCTCACCCTGAGATCTCACGGTGTGACCCGTCCAGATAAAGAGGCCTCACGCTGTGATCTCACGGTGTGACCCGTCCAGATAAAGGGACCTCACCCTGTGATCTCACAGTGTGACCCGTCCAGTTAAAGGGACCTCACCCTGTGATCTCACAGTGTGACCCGTCCAGTTGAAGGGACCTCACCCTGAGATCTCACAGTTTGACCCGTCCAGTTAAAGGGGCCTCTCCCTGATGAAACAGTGTTTGGCAGCCCTTGGTCTCCATGTTGGTTACACCGACTTGATGCGCTGGAATGCATCGAGTTCCATCGAGTCAAAGGCGAGAGAGTGACAGAGGTGATTGTCCCAGCTCCAGAGAAGCATGCAGGATCTGCTCCAGCTGCAGTCGATGGGGGTCGATGCCGGGGAGGCACTCAGAGAGGTGAAGGGCCAGCAAGCCTCGCTCTTTGCCTCTGAGGACCCAAAGATCATCTTCCGGTCCAGAGTCCGCTCCGTGGAGCAGGACGAGAAGTGCTCGAGCTTCTTGTTCCAGAAGCTGCACAGAGAGAGCTCTGTGATCAGCAGCCTGAAGGAGGAAGACGGCTCGGTGACGTCTTCACAGGCCGACAAACTGAGGATCAGCAAGTCCTTTTATGCCGTGCTGTATGACGCAAAGCCCACAGACAGCACGGCCTCCCAGTCCTCCCTGTCGTCTATCACAGAGTCTTCGAGGACAGCGAGTGGCAGAGCGTGGGTCAGACACCGACTTTGGTCGAGCTGACGAAAGCCATCCGGCCCTTCGAGAAAAGTAGAACTCCCGGAAGCGATGGTTTACCGGTTGTGTTGTCCTCGGCTCTGTGGGACTGGATAGGCCCAGACCTGCTGGAAGTGTATGAGAGTTTGCTTCTGGCGGGCAGCGTATCAGAGTCCATGAGTAAAGGCATCATCACCCTTATCAACAAGTGGAAGGGGGAGAGGGAAGAAATCAGAAATTGGACATCCTTTTCCTTGTTAAATGTCGACCACAAGATTCTGTCTGAGCTCATCACCAACAGGCTGGAGTCTGCTCCAGAGCGGGTGATCCACCCGGATCAGACCTGTACCGTACCTGGCACGAAGGTCTCTGATAACCTTGCGCTGCTCAGGGATACAATCGCCTATGTGCAGGACAGGGGGTGAACACCTGCCTCATCAGCCTGGACCAGGAGAAGGTCTTTGACAGAATATCCCACACGTACATGATGGACGTGCTCTCCAAAATGGGGTTTGGGGAGGGAATCCCTGATTGGATCCGACTGCTCTCTGCAGATATCCGTAGTGCAGGTCTAATCAACAGGTGGGAGTCGGAGAGCTTTCCAATCAGATCTGGAGTCAGACAAGGCTGCCCTCTCTCTCTGTGGTCTTGTTCGTACGTTGTATCGGCCGTTTGCCGCGTCCGTCAGGAAGGACGCAGGTATTTGGGAGGCGGGGGTGGGGGCATGACAATCCCAGGCAGCGGAGGCTCTCAGGTTAAACCTCCCTGCACATGGACAATGGCACCATGTTTTGCTCCGATCAATGGTCGGTTCACAGACTGATGGGCATCAGCGACTGGTTCGAACTGGCCTCGGGGGCCAGAGTGAACCGCAATAAGAGCGAGGCCATGTTCTTTGGCAGGTGGGAGACTCGATCCTTTGTCCCCTTCACCATCAGATCCGTCTACCAGAAGGTGCTGGGGATCAGGTTCTGTGGGCCACAAGCCTGCATCAAGAACTGGGAGGAGCAGATCGCCAAGGCCAAATACAAGCTTGGTATGTGGATGGGGCGATCCCTGTCCGTCCCATGCAGGAATCTGGTGACAAGGTATGAGGTACTCGCGGTGTTGCTCAACGTGTCCCATGTCTGGCCCATTCATCGCCCCTTGGCCAACACAGTCACCCGAGCTATCTTTCAATTTGTCTGGAAGTCCAAGGCAGAACGCGTCCGCAGGGAAACCATGTACAAGCCCCCAGACAAAGGAGGGAAGAGCGCCCCCAATGCTGCCCTGATCCTGATGGCCACCTTTGTGTGTGGCTGCATGAAGATGTGTGTGGAGCCCCAGTACGCAAAGACCAAGGGGGTGATTTTAAACCTCAAGAACGGGTGGGACGGGGGCGGGTGGGAGTTGAAAATAGTTGGTTTTTCTTGGGTTGCGACCGCAAAATTTTTGGACTTGGCGTTCCCAGTGGGAAGCCTGTACATTTCTGTGCTGACGGTAAACCGCAAATAAAGCCAGGCTGCATTCGCGACCCAAAAAACAAATGTTTTCAACTCCCACCGGCCCCCCACCCACCCGTTCTTGGGGTTTAAAATCAACCCCCACCTGTCACTACGTGCTGAGTTTCTACCTGTCCACCACACTGAGAAGGCTGGGTCTGGCCACGCTGGCCGAGCAGACGCAGAACGTCCATCTGGACTGTCCCCCACCACCTGTCCCAGGTGAAGAAGGTCCTGACGAGGAACCCCTTCTACCACAAGGCCATCAGACCGTGGTCAACACCGAATGTTCTGGGGGTCCTGCAGGGAAAGGAGAGGGTGGAGCCGATCGGGCAATTCACCAATCAGAACGTCTCGTCACCAGAACTGACCAACAGGGTGTAGCCTGGATTGTGTTGAGAAGGGCCCTCCCAGTGTGGTCCTTCCAACATGCACAGAATCTCAGCACTGCTGCGAGCTGCCCTCAAGGCTACAGCACAGAGAAGACCGCTGCCCACCTCCTGATGGACCACCCCTTCACACAGAAGGTGAGGAGAGAGATGTGTTGGTATCTGTCCCAGTTCATCCCCAACAGCTCGGTAAAACAGGACGCTGTGCTCTACGGGCTGTTTCCAGGGATGACACTGAGACAGAATTCAACTGTTGCTGGAAGACCACCAACTCGGTGAAGGAGGTCCTTTGGTCCGCCTGAAACCTGCTGGTCTTCCAGCTGAAGGAGCTGTCCATGACTGAGAGTATCCGACTGGACATTCCAAGGTCCAGGAGTACGTGCTGTGACCTACACAAAGGCCCTGTGGGGAAAGGCCACCGTGTAAGGCAATCCGACCTTGTATTGTACTCAAAGTATTAAAGAGATGTATCCTTAAATTTTATGAAATAAAGTATATTTTGAAAAATCAAGAAGAAAAAGGGTTTGAAGTGTTGCTGCTCAAAGGCACCCCCTGCTGGTGAGTGGAGGCGAATGGAGACGATGGGCCGAATGGCCTCCATCTGTGCTGTAACTTTTGATGATTCTATGAAATGCTCGAGATAAACAGTCGTGTTCGGGCAGACACAGAAACCTTTAATGTTTGAGAAAGCTAAAAAGTTGTTCTGTGCCTTTGTGCCAACATGTTAAACTGTAAACTACCCGTAAAGTTAAGAGCCCGGCCTTGAGCTAATTGCTGCTTACTCCAAAAGCACACTCACTCCTTCGAGGCAGAATGGAACCGGTAAATTCAGGATGATTTGTGTTTCGGTTTTTTACTGTATGTCATCTGCTCGAGCAGCTGACCTATCGAGAGAGAGCAACAAAGGCTCGTCTCGTTGGTGATTGTTCACCGTGCACCTTTGGACACTCCTGGACTCGTGGAGTTACGTGGACATGACCGAGACTGACTCGGTACCTGCTCATACTGCAGCTCTGTGAGAGCGTGAACTGCTGCTGACACTTCACAACTTGCACCAGTGGAGCAATGGTTAACATATTTGGCTCTGGATTAATAGTTTGTAGTTTCGAATCCGACCTGGTTGGAAAGTTTTTGCAAACTGCGCATTACTTTATGACTTTTGATGCGTTGCAAACTGTCCCACTTCCTTAACGCAGCAGGCAGCACGTCACTTTCATTAATCCTGAAGGCCCTGATTTCAATCCTGAGAAAAAGGCTTCAGGGTTTGTGGAGCGTTTTTTCCATCTTTACTCAACAGTAAAATCAAGAACTTTTGCTTCCTGCAGCAAACCAATCGATTTGCTGCCCTTTGACCTCTCCGTACCACAGCACGAGGCGAAGCTCAGGAAGTACGTGGGTTGCAGGCTCGCTGAAAACTGACGCCACTTTTGTTTCAGGTCAATTGCCCCGAGGAAAACTAAAAATACAAGCATTGATCCTGCTCTTTCTGATATGCTGATCAAGCACTCCACCATTTGAGGGAACTTCCGGGTCACTGTTTGGAAATTGCCCTTCACAGTCGTCACTTCACACTCACCTCCAGGAAACTCCACCATCAGCAGAGAAAGTTTGCCTTGGGTTGGCCCCTCCCTGAAAACATTCAATAATTTGGGGACATGAACGGGGGAGGAGCGGTGACCTGAGCGGGGGAGGGGCGGTGACCTGAGCGGGGGAGGGGCGGTGACCTGCGCGGGGGAGGGGCGGTGACCTGAGCGGGGGAGGGGCGGTGACCTGAGCGGGAGGGGCGGTGAACTGAGCGGGGGAGGGGCGGTGACCTGAGCGGGGGAGGGGCGGTGAACTGAGCGGGGGAGGGGCGGTGACCTGAGCGGGGGAGGGGCGGTGACCTGAGCGGGGGAGGGGCGGTGACCTGAGCGGGGGAGTGGCGGTGACCTGAGCGGGGGAGGGGCGGTGACCTGAGCGGGAGGGGCGGTGACCTGAGCGGGGGAGGAGCGGTGACCTGAGCGGGGGAGGGGCGGTGACCTGAGCGGGGGAGGGGCGGTGACCTGAGCGGGGGGGGGGGGGCGGTGACCTGAGCGGGGGAGGGGCGGTGACCTGAGCGGGAGGGGCGGTGTCCTGAGCGGGGGAGGGGAGAGGCGGTGACCTGAGCGGGGGAGGGGCGGTGACCTGAGCGGGGGAGGGGCGGTGACCTGAGCGGGGGAGGGGCGGTGACCTGAGCGGGAGGTTCGGTGACCTGAGCGGGGGAGGGGCGGTGACCTGAGCGGGGGAGGGGCGGTGACCTGAGCGGGGGAGGTGCGGTGACCTGCGCGGGAGGGGCGGTGACCTGAGCGGGGGAGGGGCGGTGACCTGAGCGGGGGAGGGGCGGTGACCTGAGGGGGAGGGGCAGTGACATGATTGGTGGAGGTGCGGTGACCTGAGCGGGGGAGGGACGGTGACCTGAGCGGGGGAGGGGTGGTGACCTGAGCGGGGGAGGGGCGGTGAACTGAGCGGGGGAGGGGCGGTGAACTGAGCGGGGGAGGGGCGGTGACCTGAGCGGGGGAGGGGCGGTGACCTGAGGGGGAGGGGCAGTGACATGATTGGTGGAGGTGCGGTGACCTGAGCGGGGGAGGGACGGTGACCTGAGCGGGGGAGGGGTGGTGACCTGAGCGGGGGAGGGGCGGTGACCTGAGCGGGGGAGGGGCGGTGACCTGAGCGGGGGAGGGGCGGTGACCTGAGCGGGAGGGGAGGTGACCTGAGCGGGGGAGGGGCGGTGACCTGAGCGGGAGGGGCGGTGACCTGAGCGGGGGAGGGGCGGTGACCTGAGCGGGGGAGGGGCGGTGACCTGAGCGGGGGAGGGGCGGTGACCTGAGCGGGGGAGGGGCGGTGAACTGAGCGGGGGAGGGGCGGTGACCTGAGCGGGGGAGGGGCGGTGACCTGAGCGGGGGAGGGTCGGTGACCTGAGCGGGGGAGGGGCGGTGACCTGAGCGGGGGAGGGGCGGTGACCTGAGCGGGGGAGGGGCGGTGACCTGAGCGGGGGAGGGGCGGTGACCTGGTTGGCGGAGGGGCGGTGGTCTGAGCGGGGGAGGGTGAACTGGGAGGCTCAGGGTGGAGGGGGAGCTGAGTGGGGGAGAGGGAGTGATTTGTGGAATGAGAGTGACTGAAGCGGTGGGAGGAGGAGTGTGAGAGGGGAGGTGGACCGGAGTGGGGGAGGGGAGAGGCGAGAGTGGGTAGGAGGAGGTGGTGTGGGTGGAGGGAGTGGTGAGAGGGAGGTTGAGTGGAGGGGGTGAGTGGGAGGGAAGGGACGGGTGAGGAGAAAGTTGGGTGGGTGGGTAGGGGGAGAGGTGAGGGTGAAGGAATTGGCGGGAGTTGTGAGTGTGGAATTGGGTGAGGGAAGAGGGGGCCAGAGTAGGGGAGGAGTCGGGGCAAGGGGATTTGAGAGGGAGGGGACCGCAGCAGGGGAGGGGTGAGGGGGTGGGGAGGGTGTTAGTGAGGAGTGGACCGGAGTGGAGAGGTGAGGAAGAGGGGAGGGGGTGAGAATTGATGGGTGAGGGTGGGTGATGGGTGAGGAGGCAAGTGGTGAGCGGGCAGGAGACCGGAGTGGGGAATGGGTGAGACGAGGAAGTGGACTGGAGCGGGATAAGGGTGAGGGGGAAAGGGTGGGTGAGGGTGGAGGGGGACCGGAGTGGGGGAGGGGGAGGGGTGGGTGAGGGTGGAGGAGGACCGGAGTGGGGGAGGGGGAGGGGTGGGTGAGGGTGGAGGGGGACCGGAGCGGGGGAGGGGGAGGGGTGGGTGAGGGTGGAGGGGGACCGGAGCGGGGGAGGTGGAGGGGTGGGTGAGGGTGGAGGGGGACCGGAGCGGGGCAGGGGGAGGGGTGGGTGAGGGTGGAGGGGGACCGGAGCGGGGGAGGGGGAGGGGTGGGTGAGGGTGGAGGGGGACCGGAGCGGGGAGGGGGAGGGGTGGGTGAGGGTGGAGGGGGACCGGAGCGGGGGAGGGGGAGGGGTGGGTGAGGGTGGAGGGGGACCGGAGCGGGGGAGGGGGAGGGGTGGGTGAGGGTGGAGGGGGACCGGAGCGGGGGAGGGGGAGGGGTGGGAGAGGGTGGAGGGGGACCGGAGCGGGGGAGGGGGAGGGGTGGGTGAGGGTGGAGAGGGACCGGAGCGGGGGAGGGGGAGGGGTGGGTGAGGGTGGAGGGGGACCGGAGCGGGGAGGGGGAGGGGTGGGTGAGGGTGGAGGGGGACCGGAGCGGGGGAGGGGGAGGGGTGGGAGAGGGTGGAGGGGGACCGGAGCGGGGGAGGGGGAGGGGTGGGGGAGGGGAGGAATTGGGTGAGGGGGAAGGGAGTTGGGTGTGGGGGGAGGGGACCGAAGTGGTGCAGAGTGAGATGGTGAGGGACCGGGCCTGACAGGAGTGAGCGCAGAGTGGCTCACAAACAACAACAACAGCAATACAGGAGTGAGATCACAGGGCACCAGGTCAGTGATTGATCGGTGAGTTTTCCCGTTTTTCCAGGACTGTGGTTTACACTAAGAGCTGGGAAATTAAAAAGGGGTCGGTTAATCGGGGTAAGTAAACAGTAAGTAAATTAATAATGAGTATTTTAGTTTATTTCTGATGAGTTTAGCGAGTAATCTAATAAATCGAGGCATGGCAGAGCTCCTCAGCCCCATCGAATGCACACCCTGTGCCATGTGGGAACTCCAGGATGCTTCCTGTGTTCTGGACAATCAAAGGTGCAGGAAGTGTCGCCAGCTGGAGGAGCTCGAGCTCAGAGCTTGAGCAGCGGCTGGTGTCACTACAGAGCGTCCGCCAGGCCGAGAGCTACCTGGATAACATGTTTCAGGAGGTGGTCACCCTGCAGCTTAAGAGAGTGCAGGCAGAGAGGGACTGGGTGACCCCCAGACAGACAAGGATGACCAGGCAGGTAGTGCAAGTGTCCCCTGAGTGTATCTCACACTCTAAACGGTATCAATACTGGTGAGGATGATGGTTCCCTTTGGGAGTACAGCCAGAGCCAAGTCCAAGGTACCATGTGTGGCTCAACTGTACAGGGGGGAGGAGAAAGGTCAGGAGAGCAATAGTGAGAGGGGATTCTATCTTTAGGCGAACAGGCAGGCGTTTCTGTGACCACAGACCTGAGTCCAGGATGGGATGTTGCATCCCTGGTGCCAGGGTCAAGGATATCACTGAGCAGCTGCGGAATGTTCTGAGGGCGGAGGGTGAACAGCCAGAGGTCATGGTTCATATCAATACCAACGACACAGGTAGAAAGAGGGATGAGGTCCTGTGGGCAGAATTTAGGAAGCTGGGAACGAGATTAATACGGAGGACCTCAAAGGTAGTAATCTCCGGATTACTCCCACTAACCCGCGCCAGCGAGTACAGAAATAGGAGGATAGAGCAGATCAATGCGTGGCTGGAGAGATGGTGCAGGAGGGAGGGCTTTAGATTCCTGGGGTATGGGGACCGGTTCTGGTGCAGGTGGGACCTGTACAGGCCGGTCGGGTTGCACTTCAACAGAGCTGGGACCAATATCCTCGCAGGGAGGTTCGCCAGTGCTCTCGGGGAGGATTTAAACTAATTTGGCAGGGGGATGGGCACCAGGATGTAGCATTGGAAAGGAGAAACAAAGTGTACAAAGCATTGGGGGGGACAGACAGCACTCGAGTAAGAAATAGGTGGCATTAGGTGGGATCAGGCTAAGACTGAATACAAGAAGGTCTAAGATAGGTTTACAGTGCATGTGTGTAAACGCACCAAGCATGGTAAACAAGGTCGGTGAGCTGCAGGTACAAATAGCCACATGGGAATATGATGTCGTGGTGATAACAGAGACCTGACTCTAAAAAGGGCAGGATTGGGTACTAAATATTCCAGGATACAAGTTGTTCAGGAAAGATAGGGAAGGAAAGAAAGTGGGGGAGGGGGTGGCAGTATTGATTGAGGAGAACATTGCAGTGCTGGAGAGAGAGGATATCCTGGAGGGGTCAAGGACAGAATCTATTCGATTAGAGTTAAGAAACAATAGAGTTGCCAGCGTACTACTTGATGTGTTCTATAGGCCACCAACTAGTGGGAAGGACATAAAGGAGCAAATTTGCAAGGAAATTACAGAGATGTGCATGGACTATAGAGCAGTGATAATGGGGGACTTTATCTATCCAAATATAGACTGCGATAGTAATAGTGTAAAGGGCAAAGAGGGGGAGGAATTTTGAAGTGTGCTCATGAGAACTTTCTTATCCAGTACGTTTCCGGCCAAATGAGGAAGGAGGCATTGCTGGATCTGGTTCTGGGGAATGAGGCGGGCCAAATGGAGCAAGTGTCAGTGGGGGAACATTTGGTGGACAGCGATCGTCGTATCATAAGGTTTAGATTAGTTATGGAAAAGGACAAGGAGCATTTTAGAGTAATTTTTTAAATTGGAGTAGGGCCAATTTCAGTGGGTTGAGAACGGATCTGGCCCGGGTAAATTGGAATCAAGAGTTAGCAGGCAAAACTGTAATCGAACAATGGGCGGCTTTTAAAGAGGAGAAGGTTCAGGTAGAGTCTCAGTACATTCCCACGAGAGGGAAAGGTGGGGCAACCAAAGCCAGAGTTCCCTGGATGATGAAAGAGATAGAGAGTAAGGTGAAGCAGAAAAGAAAGGTGCCAATGACAGATATCAGGTTGATAATACCAGTGAGAACCAGGCTGAATATAGAAAGTTCAGAGGGGAAATGTAAAAGGTAACAAGAGGGGCAAAGAGAGAGTATGAGAATAGATTGCAAGCTAACGTAAAACGGAACCCAAAGGTCTTCTATAGGCATGTAAACATTAAACAAGTATTAAGAGGAGAGGTGGGACTGATTCGGGACCAAAAAGGAGATCTACGCATGGGGGCAGAGGGCATGATGGAGGTCCAAAATGAGTACTTTGCGTTCATCTTTACCAAGATACTGACAAAGTCACAGTAAAAGAGAAGTTAGTTGAGATACTGGATGGGCTAAAAAAAGATTAAGAGGAGGTTCTAGAGAGTGTAGCTGTACTTAAATTCGATATGTCCCCCGGTCCAGATGGGATGCTGAGGGGCGTAAGTGTGGAAATTGTGGAGGTACTGTCTATAATCTTCCAATCCTCCTTAGATACTGGGAGTGGTGCCAGAGGACTGGAGAATTGCAAATATTACACCCTTGTTCAAAAAACGGTGCAAGGATAAACCCAGAAATTATAGGCCAATCAGTTTAACCTCGGTGGTGGGGAAACTTTTAGAAATGATAATCCTGGACAAAATTAACAGTCACTTGGACAAGTGTGGATTAATTAAGGAAAGCCAGCACGGATTTGTTAAAGGCAAATCGCGTTTACCGAACTTGATTGAGTTTTTTGACGAGGTAACAGAGAGGATCGATAAGGGTAATGTAGTTGATGTAGTGTATATAGACGTCCAAAAGGTTTTTGATAAAGTGCCACATAATAGGCTTGTCAGCAAAATTGAAGCCCATTGAATAAGAAGGCAGTAGCAGCATGGATGCAAAATTGTTGAAGTGACAGGAAACAGAGAGTAGTGGTGAACTTTTTTCAGAGCGAAGGGAGATATGCGATGGTGTTCCCCAGAGCTCGGTGCTAGGAACACTGCTTTTCTTCATATATATTAATGACTTGGACTTAGGGGTACAGGGCACAATTATAACATTTGCAGAGTACACAAAATTTAGAAGGGTAGTGAACAGCAAGGAGGATAGTGATCGACTTCAAGAGGACATAGAGAGGCTGGTTGAATGGGCAGACACGTGTCAGATGAAATTTAATGCAGAAATGCAAAGTGAAAAATTTTGGAAGAAAGAACGAGGAGAGGCAATGAAAACTAAAGGGTACAATTCCAGATGGGGTTCAGGAACACAGAGATCTGGGGTATATCTGTATTACTGACTGTACTCAGACTCTCCTTTATCTTTCTTCCTCTGTTGGTGTTTCTGCGTCACTCCACTCAGTCTCACCTTTATCTCTCTCCCTCTATTGGTGTTTCTGCATCACTCCACTCAGTCTCACCTTTATCTCTCTCCCTCTGTTGGTGTCTCGCTGTATCATTCATCGCACTCAGTTTACCCTTTATTTGTCCTTCTTTCAATTTAGTATACTACTGCTCATGATGCGGTCTCCTCGACATTGGGAAGACCAATCACAGATTGTGTGATCACTTTGCTGAACACCTCCGCTCAATCCAGAAGCTCGCTCACCATTTTAATTCCCGTCTTGGTCACACTCTGACCTCTCTGTCCTCTGCCTCTTACACTGTTCCAATGAATCTCAACGGAAGCCCGAGGTACAGCCCCTCATCTTTCGATTAGACATTTTACAACTTCCGGAATCAATGTTGATTTCAATAACTTCAGATCATCACCACTGCTCCCATTTTTATTCGGACAGCAGGTGTTGGTAATGGTTCAGCTGTTGCCATTTACACTACTCTAGACCCTTCTTTTGTTTCTTTTCTTGTCCCATTCCCACCCTCCTTGCCTTGCACCATCATCCCTTTTGTCATTTAATCACTCCTGCTCTCCACCCTATCAGAGGTCGGCCCTTTTGTTCTTTCCTCCCCCTCCTCACCCCCTCCTTTCCCTGGCTCTGTACTTACTAAAAAAACTGTTTCATCTTCAACTTCTTCCATTTCTGAAGTGAGATCATCGACCTGAAACGTTAATTCTTTCTTTCCCCACAGATGCTGCCTGACTTGCTGAGCTTCTCCTGCATTTTCTGTTTTTATTTCAGATTTGCAGCATCCGCGGTATTTTGATTTGATTTAGTGTTTAATTCACGGCCACTTCTCTCCCAGGAATGCTCCACCTTGAAGAAGTTCTGCTCTTCTCTCCGACTGGATTTCCATTTGTCTCTTTTAACTTGTTCACCTTCATTGATTTCTGTTCCCCTCTCCTGTTTGATCAGGTTTCTACTAAAACTCTCTTTCACAGACATAACTCTTTCCTCATTAACTGTCCCCAGCTCCGACTTATCCCACGTGATTTTGAACTTAAATTTCCCCCGTCATGTTTCTAATCCACCCGTGATTACAGATATCTCCCTGATATTCAGCGTCCCTCGAACCACTGCTCTCGCCGTTTCCTCAGATCCACGCTCAATGTCATGCGCCGACATATCCACACTCTCCACCTCTCTCTCCAGCAGCACCGACTCACTCTATCTCAGAGCTGTCCTGGTCCACAGTTCCATTTTATCCTTCACCTCATCCGGTGCTTTAACAGCAAACTTTTCTTTTTCCTTTCATTTGTCAAGGACTGCAAGTTTCAACAAGCTTTAGATATCAGCGCCCCTCCTGATCCTTGTTCCCCTTTGCTTTCCTCTGACTCCATCCCTCCCACCAATCTCACACTTTGTCGTGTTTTCATATCCCCTCTCACCTTCCCCTCTCTGACCCCAAACGATTAGTCACAAGGACTTTTAAAGAGTAAATGGTGGTTTGGGGGACAGCGCAGGTGGTAAAGGGAGTATAAATAATAATTCTAAAACAAACAAAAATGAAGAGAGTCGAGTGAGAGTCAGGGATTATGCTTTAGGCACGACGGGTAAAGGAAAAACGAAAAGATGGAAAGTAATTAAATCGGGAGGGAGAAATAAGAAATGTGTGAGAAAGGCAAAATTAGTAGAAGGACAGATAAGGGTGTGTGGCTCAAATAAGCGTTTTTTATACGAATGCACGGAGTATAAAAGAGAAACTCAATGAATTGCAGGCGCAAATTCAACTTAGTGGGTCCGATGTGTTTGCCATTACTGAGACACGGCTGCAAGGCGGCAGGACTGGGAACGGAATAAACCAGGTTATAAGGAATAGAGGAAGGAGAGGGAAACTGGTAGAGGGGGAGGAGCAGCCTTACTGATTAAGGATGAAATGACTTCAATGATAAGAGAGGACATAACGAGAGGCAATTTGGCAGTGGAGACTTTATGGGTACAATTTAGAAATAGAAAAGGATTTAAGACTGTAGTGGGAGTTGTGTATCGGCCCCCTGGTAGCAGCTGTGAAGTGATGGAATGTATAAATGCAGAGATTGGACAAGCATGAAGCAAAGGCAGAGTGGTTTTAATGGGGGATTTTAACTTTCATATAGATTGGGATAAGCAGACGAGCTCATGTCAGAAAGGTAACGAATTTCTTCAGTATGTTCAGGACAGCTTTCTGCAACAATATGTCCTGGAACCAATAAGGGAGCAGGCCATATTAGCTTCAATAATGAGTAACGAGCCAGATTTAGTCAACAGACGAATGGTGCGTGAACATTTATCTAACAATAGTGACAATAGTGTGAATGAGTTCATCGGTGAGTTTAAAAGGGAGAAATCCATATCAGCTGCTAAGGTTCTAAATTTAGGTCAGGCCGACTTCAATGGG
This sequence comes from Heptranchias perlo, assembly GCF_035084215.1. Taxonomy (NCBI): domain Eukaryota; kingdom Metazoa; phylum Chordata; class Chondrichthyes; order Hexanchiformes; family Hexanchidae; genus Heptranchias; species Heptranchias perlo. The sequence continues at coordinate 140,076,503 of NC_090327.1, forward strand.
ATGAGACAGAGACTGTCCACAGTAAACTGGGGAAATCTGTTAATGGGTAAAACGACAGAAGATCAATGGGAGTTGTTCAAAAAAGCATTTAATGAGATACTGAACCACTTTATGCCCCTAAGAGGCAAGAGCTCTACTTACCAAAAAAAACCAGCCATGCACGACAAAAGAGGTAAGGCACAACATGAAGCTATAAGAAAAAGCATACAAAAATGCCAAAAATAGCACAGATCCTGGCAAGTGGGAGAGATACCAAGAACAGCAAAGGATGACAAAACAGATGGTAAGAACTATAAAAAGGGAGTATGAAAAGAAACTTCCTAGGGGTATCAAAATCAAATATTTCTTTTTTACAATTATATTAGAAAAAGACGGTAGCCAAGAGCAATGAGGGTTCCTTAAAAATGGTGACATTATAAATCAAAATAAGGAAATGGTGGACATGTTAAATAATTACTTTACCTCAGTATTTAGAGTAGAGGAAGAGGGTGGAAAGCAGGACACCCCAAGGAAACTACTTTTGAATCATTAGGTCGGGCACTCACCATAATTAACGTAAGCAAATTAACAGTAATGAAGAAAATAATGGCACTGAAAGGTGACTAAGAAGTGGACAGGGGAACGTCTACGGACGTTGTTTATATGGACTTCCAAAAGGCATTCCAAAAAGTCCCTCAAAAGAGATCATTAGCTAAAGTCATTGAATTGAGGGCAAATTATTGATCTGGATCGGAAATTGGCTAAGTGGCAGGAGACAGAGAGTAGGGATAATTGGCAGGTACTCACATTGACAAGATGTGACTAGTGGTGCCCCACAGGAAAGTGTGTTAGGGCCTCAACTATTCACTGAATTTATTGATGACTTAGATGACGGGATAGAGAGCCACATATCCAAGTTTGCCCATGACACAAAGATAGGCAGCATTGTAAGCAGTGTAGGTGGAAGCATGAAATTACAGAGAGATATTAATAGATTACGTGAATGGGTAAATGGATTTCAATGAAGACAATTGTGAGGTCATCCACTTCGGACCTAAAAAAGATAGAACGGAGTAATTTCTAAATGGTGAAGAGGTCGAAGCAGTGGAGGTCCAAACAGACCTCGGGATCCATGAATATAGATCATTAAAATGTCATGGACAGGGACAGAAAATAATCAAAAAGGCTAATGGAATGCTGGCCTTTATAGCTCGAGGACTAGAATACAAGGGGTTAGAAGTTATCCTACAGATACACAAAGCCCCAGTCGGACCACACCTGGAATACTGGGTTCAGTTCTGGGCACCGCACCTTAGGAAGGATATATTGGCCTTGGGGGGAGTGCAGCGTAGATTTACAGGAATGATACCTGGATTCCAAGGGTTAAATTACGAGGAGTGATTACACAAACTGGAGTTGTATTCCTTTAGAAGATTAAGGGGTGATTTGATCGATTTTTTCAAGATATTAAGGGAAACTGATAGGGTAGATAGAGAGAAACTATTTCCGCTGGTTGGAGAGTCCAGGACGAGGGGACGTGGCCTAAAAATTAGAGCCAGGACTTTTAGGATTGAAGTTAGGAAACACATCTACACGCAAAGGATGGTAGAAGTTTGGAACTCTTTTTCACAAAGGGCAGTCAATCTTAGCTCAATTGTTAATTTTAAATCTGACATTGATATATTTTTGTTAGCATAAGGTATTATGGGATATGGGGCGAAGGTGGACATAAGGAGTTAGGTCACAGATCGGTCATGATCACATTGAATGGTGGAACAGGCTCGAGGGGCGAAATGGCCTATCCCTGTTCCTATGTTCTTACCCGCAGTGAGATGTACATGTACAGGAGATGACACTGAGTCACACACAGGATTGCCTGTGTCTGTCTAGCAGCTGTCTCGACCTGTCTGCGTTATTTAAAGAGGAGATGGTTCGGGTGCAGTCTAGGCTCATTCCATGATGCAGAAAAGTAGGGGAACTAAAGCCAGAGCTTCCCGGACAACAAAAGAGATAATGAGTGAGATGAAACTGAAAAATGGGGCGTATGGTCGATGTCAGGTTGATATCGCAAGTGAGAACAGGAATAATATAGAAAATTCAGAGGAGAAGTCAAAAAGGAAGCAAGAGGGGCAAAGAGAGAGTATGAGAATAGACTGGTGGCCAACATAAAAGGGAATCCAGAAGTCTTCTACAGGCATGTAAACAGTAAGCGGGTAGTCAGAGGAGGGGGGCAAATAGGGACCGTAAAAGAGATCTACTCATGGAGGCAGAGGGCATGGCCGAGCTACTATATGAGTACTTTGCATCTGTCTTCACCAAAGGAAGAAGATGCTGCCAGAGTCTCAGTGAAGGATGATGTCGTTGAGAGACTGGATGGGCTAAAATTGATAAAGAAGAGGAACTAGAAAGGCTATCTGTACTTAAAGTAGATAAGTCACCCAGTCTGGATGGGATGAATCCCAGGTTGCTGAGGGAAGCAAGGGTGGAAATTGGAGAGGTACTGGTCATAATCTTCCAAACATCCTTCGATACGGGGGTGGTGTCAGAGGACTGAGAATTGCAAATGTTACATCGTTGTTCAAAAAAATGATATAAGGATAAACCCAGCAACTATAGGCCAGTCAGTTTAACCTCGGTGGTGGAGAAAGTTTTAGAAACGATAATCCGGAACCAGATTAACGGTCATTTGGACGAGTGTGGATTGATTAGTGAAAGCCAGCACGGATTTGCTAAAGAAAAATCATGTTTAATTAACCTGATAGAGTTTTTTTTGATGAGTTAACAGAGTGGTGTATATGGACTTTCAAAAGGTGTTTGATAAAGTACCACATGGTAGGCTTGTCATCAAGATTGCGGCCCATGGAATAAAAGGGGCAGAAGCAACATGGATACAGAATTGGCAAAGTGACAGGAAACAGAGAGTGGTGGTGAACGGTTGTTTTTCGGACTGGAGGTAGGTGTACAGTGGTGTTCCACAGGGGTCAGTACTGGGGTCACTGCTTTTCTTGATATATATTAATGATTTGGACATGAGTGTAAGGAGCACAATTTCAACATTTTCAGATGACGTGAAACTTGGAAGGGTAGTGAACAGTGAGGAGGATAGTGATAGACTTCAAGAGGATATAGAGAGGCTGGTGTCATGGGCAGACACGTGGCAGATGAAATTTAACACAGAAAAATGCGAATTGACACATTTCGGTTGGAAGAACAAGGAAAGGCAATCTAAACTAGAGGGCAAATAGCTAAGGGGTATAGGAACAGAGAGATCTGGGGGGTATATGTGCACAAATTGTTGAAGGTGGCAGTGCAGATTGAGAAAGCGGTTAAAAAAGTATATGAGACCCTGGGCTTTATAAATAGAAGCCTAGTGTGCAAAAGCCATGATGAAACTTTACAAAACACTGGTTCAGCCACAACTGGAGTATTGTTTCCAGTTCTGGGCACCACATTTTAGGAAAGATCTGAAAGCCTTCGACAGGGTGCAGAAGAGTCTTACTAGAATGATTCCAGGGATGAGGGACTTTAGTTACGTGGATAGACTGGAGAAGCTGGGCTTGTTCTCCTTGGAACAAATGAGGTTGCGAGGAGATTTGATGGAGGTATTCAAAATCATGAAGGGTCTAGGCAGAGTAGATGGAGAGAAACTGATCCCATTGGCGGAAGGGTCAGGAACCCGTAAGCATAGATTTAAGGTGATTGGCAAAAGAACAAAAGGTGACATGAGGAATAACATTTTTACCCAGCGAGTGGTTAGGATCTGGAATGCACTGCCTGAAGGGGTGGTGAAGGCAGATTCAATCATGGCCTTCGAAAGGGGACTGGATAAGTAATTGAAAGTGAAAAATTTGCAGTGATACGGGGATAGAGCGGGGAATGGGACTAGCTGGATTGCTCTTGCATAAAGACAGCGCGGACTCGATGAGCCGAATTGCCTCCTTCTGTGCTCTAACCTTTCTATGATTCTTTGATTCTAACCTGTGTGTGGAGGTGGAAAATGTGGGTATGGTTCTTAATGAATACTTTGCATCTGAATTCACAAAAGAGGGGGAGGTTTCAGACATTGTAGTTAAGGAGGAAGTGTGTGAAATATTGAATGGGAGGTAATAACTGAGGGTCTGTCTATCATTGTCCAATCCTCTCTGGTTACAGAAGTGGTACCGGAGGACTGAGGACTGCTAATGTTGTACCTTTGTTTAAGAAAGGAGAAAGGGATAGACTGAGTAATTACAGGTCAGTCAGCCTAAACTCGGTGGTGGGCAAATTATTGGAAAAAAATCTGAGGGACAGTATTAATCGTCACGTAGAAGTGTCACGGATTAATCAAGGACAGTGAGCATGGATTTGTTAAGGGAAGGTCATGTCTGACTAACCTGATTGAAATTTTTGAGGAGGTAACAAGGGGGGGGTCGATGAGGGTAGCGCGTTTGATGTTGTCTCCATGGATATTAGCAAGGATTTTGACAAGGCCCCACAAGCCTGACTGGTCAGAAAAGTAAAAGCCCATGGGATCCGAGGGAAACTGGCAAGTTGGATCCAAAATTGGCTCAGTGGCAGGAAGCAAAGGGTAATGGTCGACAGTTATTTTTGTGACTGGAAGGCTGTTGCCAGTGGTGTTCTGGTGGACTCAGTACCTGGTCCCTTGCTTTTTGTGGTATATAATAGAAACATAGAAACATATAAAATTAGAGCAAGAGTAGGCCAATCGGCCCTTCGGGCCTGCTCTGCCATTCAAAATGATCATGGCTGATCGTCTAACTCAGTACTCTGTTCCTGCTTTTTCCCCATATCCCTTGATTATTTTAGCATTAAGAAATATATCTATCTCCTTCTTGAATACATCAAATCACTTGGCCTCCACTGCCTTCTGTGGTAGAGAATTCCACAGGCTCACCACCCTCTGAGTGAAGAAATTTCTCCTCATCTCGGTTCTAAATGGCATACCCCGTATCCTGAGACTGTGATACCTGGTTCTGGACTCCCCAGCCATCGGGAACATCCTGCCCGCATCTAGTCTGTCTAGTCCTGTTAGAATTTTATATGTTTCGATGAGATCACCTCTCATTCTTCTAAATTCTAGTGAATACAGGCCGAGTCGACCCAATCTCTCCTCATACGTCAGTCCTGCCATCCCAGGAATCAGTCTGGTAAACTTTTGTTGCACTCGCTCCATGGCAAGGACATCCTTCCTCAGATAAGGAGACCAAATGATGATCAGTGGGCAATATGTAAAGAAACATTTAACGTGATACAGAACCGGTTTATACCCCTGAGGGGCAAGAACTTTACTTGCCAAAAAAGCAGCCATGGACAACTAAAGAGGTAAGGGGCATGATAAGACGTAAGGAAAGGGCACACAAAAAGACAAAAAATGGCACAGATCCTGGCGAATGGGAAAGATACAAAGATCAACAAAGGGTCACAAAACAAATAGTAAGAGCTACAAAAAGAGAGTATGAAGTCTCCAGCTTTACTTCTAACGATCAACTGCACTGCCATTTGTTTATCAGCTGCAAACTTCTTAATCGTCCCCCTACTTTTAAGTCTAAACCATTGACATATTTGAAGCTGATCAGCAAAAGAACCAAAGTTGACGTGAGGAATAGATTTTTTCACAGTGAGTGGTCAGGATCAGGAATGCACTGCCCAAGGGGGCAGTGGAGGCAGATTCAAGTAAGCCTTCAAAAGGGAACTGGGTAATGACCTGAAAGGACAATAATTGTAGGACTACGGGGATAGGGCGGGGGAGTGGGACTCGCTGCATTGTTCTTGCAAAGAGTCGGTGCAGACTCGATGGGCCGAATGGCTTCCATCTGTGCTGTAACCATTCTATGATGCAATGCTTCATGAGGTCTGAGAGGTGAGCGCAGTGTAAAAGGAGAGTCAGAGAGGTGAGTGCAGTGCGAAAGGAGAGTCCGAGAGGTGAGCGCTGTGTAAAAGGAGAGTCAGAGAGGTGAGCACAGTGTAAAAGGAGAGTCAGAGAGGTGAGCGCAGTGTAAAAGGAGAGTCAGAGAGGTGAGCGCGGATTAAAAGGAGAGTCAGAGAGGTGAGCGCGGTGTAAAAGGAGAGTCAGAGAGGTGAGCGTGGTGTAAAAGGAGAGTCAGAGAGGTGAGCGCAGTGTAAAAGGAGAGTCAGAGAGGTGAGCGCGGTGTAAAAGGAGAGTCCGAGAGGTGAGCACAGTGTAAAAGGAGAGTCCGAGAGGTGAGCACAGTGTAAAAGGAGAGTCAGAGAGGTGAGCGCAGTGTAAAAGGAGAGTCAGAGAGGTGAGCACAGTGTAAAAGGAGAGTCAGAGATGTGAGCGCGGAGTAAAAGGAGAGTCCGAGAGGTGAGCACAGTGTAAAAGGAGAGTCAGAGAGGTGAGCACAGTGTAAAAGGAGAGTCAGAGAGGTGAGCGCGGAGTAAAAGGAGAGTCAGAGAGGAGAGCGCGGTGTGAAAGGAGAGTCCGAGAGGTGAGCGCAGTGTAAAAGGAGAGTCAGAGAGGTGAGCACAGTGTAAAAGGAGAGTCAGAGAGGTGAGCGCGGAGTAAAAGGAGAGTCAGAGAGGAGAGCGCGGTGTAAAAGGAGGGTCTGAGAGGTGAGCACCATGTAAAAGGAGAGTCCGAGAGGTGAGCGTGGTGTAAAAGGAGAGTCCGAGAGGTGAACGCGGTGTAAAAGGAGAGTCCGAGAGGTGAGCGCCGTGTAAAAGGAGAGTCAGAGAGGTGAGTGCAGTGTAAAAGGAGACTCAGAGAGGTGAGCGCAGTGTAAAAGGAGAGTCCGAGAGGTGAGCGCGGTGTAAAAGGAGAGTCCGAGAGGTGAGCGCGGTGTAAAAGGTGAGTCCGAGAGGTGAGCGCAGTGTAAAAGGAGAGTCCGAGAGGTGAGCGCGGTGTAAAAGGAGAGTCAGAGAGGTGAGCGCGGTGTAAAAGGAGAGTCAGAGAGGTGAGCGCGGTGTGAAAGGAGAGTCCGAGAGGTGAGCGCAGTGTAAAAGTAGAGTCAGATAGGTGAGCACAGTGTAAAAAGAGAGTCAGAGAGGTGAGCGCGGAGTAAAAGGAGAGTCAGAGAGTTGAGCGCGGTGTAAAAGGAGAGTCCGAGAGGTGAGCACAGTGTAAAAGGAGAGTCAGAGAGGTGAGTGCGGTGTAAAAGGAGAGTCAGAGAGGTGAGCGCAGTGTAAAAGGAGAGTCAGAGAGGTGAGCGCAGTGTAAAAGGAGAGTCAGAGAGGTGAGCGTGCTGTAAAAGGAGAGTCAGAGAGGTGAGCGCGGAGTAAAAGGAGAGTCCGAGAGGTGAGCGCGGAGTAAAAGGAGAGTCCGAGAGGTGAGCGCGGAGTAAAAGGAGAGTCCGAGAGGTGAGCGCGGTGTAAAAGGAGAGTCAGAGAGGTGAGCGCGGAGTAAAAGGAGAGTCAGAGAGGTGAGCGCGGAGTAAAAGGAGAGTCAGAGAGGTGAGCGCGGAGTAAAAGGAGAGTCCGAGAGGTGAGCGCGGTGTAAAAGGAGAGTCAGAGAGGTGAGCGCGGTGTGAAAGGAGAGTCCGAGAGGTGAGCGCGGTGTAAAAGGAGAGTCAGAGAGGTGAGCACAGTGTAAAAGGAGAGTCAGAGAGTTGAGCGCGGTGTAAAAGGAGAGTCCGAGAGGTGAGCACCATGTAAAAGGAGAGTCAGAGAGGTGAGCGCAGTGTAAAAGGAGAGTCAGAAAGGTGAGCGCAGTGTAAAAGGAGAGTCCGAGAGATGAGCGCAGTGTAAAAGGAGAGTCCGAGAGGTGAGCGCAGTGTAAAAGGAGAGTCCGAGAGGTGAGCGCAGTGAAAAGGAGAGTCCGAGAGGAGAGCGTGGTGCAAAAGGAGAGTCCAAGAGGAGAGCGTGGTGCAAAAGGAGAGTCCGAGAGGAGAGCGTGGTGCAAAAGGAGATTCCGAGAGGTGAGCGCGGTGTAAAAGGAGAGTCAGAGAGGTGGGCACAGTGTAAAAGGAGAGTCAGAGAGGTGAGCGCAGTGTAAAAGGAGAGTCAGAGAGGTGAGCGCAGTGTAAAAGGAGAGTCAGAGAGGTGAGCGCAGTGCAAAAGGAGAGTCAGAGAGGTGAGCGTGGTGTAAAAGGAGAGTCAGAGAGGTGAGCACAGTGTAAAAGGAGAGTCAGAGAGGTGAGCGCAGTGTAAAAGGAGACTCAGAGAGGTGAGTGCAGTGTAAAAGGAGACTCAGAGAGGTGAGCGCAGTGTAAAAGGAGACTCAGAGAGGTGAGCGCAGTGTAAAAGGAGAGTCAGAGAGGTGAGCGCAGTGTAAAAGGAGAGTCCGAGAGATGAGCGCGGAGTAAAAGGAGAGTCAGAGAGGTGAGCGCAGTGTAAAAGGAGACTCAGAGAGGTGAGCGCAGTGTAAAAGGAGAGTCAGAGAGGTGAGCGCAGTGTAAAAGGAGAGTCCGAGAGGTGAGCGCAGTGTAAGAGGAGAGTCCGAGAGGTGAGCGCAGTGTAAAAGGAGAGTCAGAGAGGTGAGCGCAGTGTAAAAGGAGAGTCAGAGAGGTGAGCGCAGTGTAAAAGGAGAGGCAGAGAGGTGAGCGCAGTGTAAAAGGAGAGGCAGAGAGGTGAGCGCAGTGTAAAAAGAGACTCAGAGAGGTGAGCGCAGTGTAAAAGGAGAGTCCGAGAGGTGAGCGCAGTGTAAAAGGAGACTCAGAGAGGTGAGCGCAGTGTAAAAGGAGAGTCAGAGAGGTGAGCGCAGTGTGAAAGGAGAGTCCGAGAGGTGAGCGCAGTGTAAAAGGAGAGGCAGAGAGGTGAGCGCAGTGTAAAAAGAGACTCAGAGAGGTGAGCGCAGTGTAAAAGGAGAGTCCGAGAGGTGAGCGCGGTGTAAAAGGAGAGTCAGAGAGGTGAGCACGGTGTAAAAGGAGAGTCAGAGAGGTGAGCGCGGTGTAAAAGGAGAGTCAGAGAGGTGAGCGCAGTGTAAAAAGAGACTCAGAGAGGTGAGCGCAGTGTAAAAGGAGAGTCCGAGAGGTGAGCGCGGTGTAAAAGGAGAGTCAGAGAGGTGAGCACAGTGTAAAAGGAGAGTCAGAGAGGTGAGCGCGGTGTAAAAGGAGAGTCAGAGAGGTGAGCGCGGAGTAAAAGGAGAGTCAGAGAGGTGAGCGCGGTGTAAAAGGAGAGTCAGAGAGGTGAGCACAGTCTAAAAGGAGAGTCCGAGAGGTGAGCACAGTGTAAAAGGAGAGTCCGAGAGGTGGGCGCGGTGTAAAAGGAGAGTCAGAGAGGTGAGCGCGGTGTAAAAGGAGCGTCAGAGAGGTGAGCGTGGTGTAAAAGGAGAGTCAGAGTGGTGAGCGCGGTGTAAAAGGAGAGTCAGAGAGGTGAGCACGGTGTAAAAGGAGAGTCAGAGAGGTGAGCGCAGTGTAAAAGGAGAGTCAGAGAGGTGAGCGCGGAGTAAAAGGAGAGTCAGAGAGGAGAGCGCGGTGTGAAAGGAGAGTCCGAGAGGTGAGCGCAGTGTAAAAGGAGAGTCAGAGAGGTGAGCACAGTGTAAAAGGAGAGTCAGAGAGGTGAGCGTGGTGTAAAAGGAGAGTCAGAGAGGTGAGCGCAGTGTAAAAGGAGAGTCAGAGAGGTGAGCGCAGTGTAAAAGGAGAGTCAGAGAGGTGAGCGCGGTGTGAAAGGAGAGTCAGAGAGGTGAGCGCAGTGTAAAAGGAGAGTCCGAGAGGTGAGCGCGGTGTGAAAGGAGAGTCAGAGAGGTGAGCGCAGTGTAAAAGGAGAGTCAGAGAGGTGAGCGCAGTGTAAAAGGAGAGTCCGAGAGGTGAGCGCAGTGTAAAAGGAGAGTCCGAGAGGTGAGCGCAGTGTAAAAGGAGAGTCCGAGAGGTGAGCGCAGTGTGAAAGGAGAGTCCGAGAGGTGAGCGCGGTGTAAAAGGAGAGTCCGAGAGGTGAGCGCAGTGTAAAAGGAGAGTCAGACAGGTGAGCGCAGTGTAAAAGGAGAGTCCGAGAGGTGAGCGCAGTGTAAAAGGAGAGTCCGAGAGGTGAGCGCAGTGTAAAAGGAGAGTCCGAGAGGTGAGCGCAGTGCAAAAGGAGAGTCCGAGAGATGAGCGTGGTGTAAAAGGAGAGTCAGAGAGGTGAGCACAGTGTAAAAGGAGAGTCAGAGAGGTGAGTGCGGTGTAAAAGGAGAGGCAGAGAGGTGAGCGCAGTGTAAAAGGAGACTCAGAGAGGTGAGTGCGGTGTAAAAGGAGAGGCAGAGAGGTGAGCGCAGTGTAAAAGGAGAGTCCGAGAGGTGAGCACAGTGTAAAAGGAGAGTCCGAGAGATGAGCGTGGTGTAAAAGGAGAGTCAGAGAGGTGAGCACAGTGTAAAAGGAGAGTCCGAGAGGTGAGTGCAGTGTAAAAGGAGACTCAGAGAGGTGAGCGCAGTGTAAAAGGAGAGTCCGAGAGGTGAGCGCGGTGTAAAAGGTGAGTCAGAGAGGTGAGCGCGGTGTAAAAGGTGAGTCCGAGAGGTGAGCACGGTGTAAAAGGAGAGTCCGAGAGGTGAGCGTGGTGTTAAAGGAGAGTCCGAGAGGTGAACGCGGTGTAAAAGGAGACTCAGAGAAGTGAGCGCGGTGTAAAAGGAGAGTCAGAGAGGTGAGCGCGGTGTAAAAGGAGAGTCAGAGAGGTGAGCGCGGTGTGAAAGGAGAGTCAGAGAGGTGAGCACAGTGTAAAAGGAGAGTCAGAGAGTTGAGCGCGGTGTAAAAGGAGAGTCAGAGAGGTGAGCACAGTGTAAAAGGAGAGTCAGAGAGTTCAGCGCGGTGTAAAAGGAGAGTCCGAGAGGTGAGCACCATGTAAAAGGAGAGTCAGAGAGGTGAGCGCAGTGTAAAAGGAGAGTCCGAGAGATGAGCGCAGTGTAAAAGGAGAGTCCGAGAGGTGAGCGCAGTGTAAAAGGAGAGTCCGAGAGGTGAGCGCAGTGAAAAGGAGAGTCCGAGAGGAGAGCGTGGTGCAAAAGGAGAGTCCGAGAGGAGAGCGTGGTGCAAAAGGAGAGTCCGAGAGGAGAGCGTGGTGCAAAAGGAGAGTCCGAGAGGTGAGCGCGGTGTAAAAGGAGAGTCAGAGAGGTGAGCACAGTGTAAAAGGAGAGTCAGAGAGGTGAGCGCAGTGTAAAAGGAGACTCAGAGAGGTGAGTGCGGTGTAAAAGGAGAGGCAGAGAGGTGAGCGCAGTGTAAAAGGAGACTCAGAGAGGTGAGCGCAGTGTAAAAGGAGAGTCAGAGAGGTGAGCGCGGTGTAAAAGGAGAGTCAGAGAGGTGAGCACGGTGTAAAAGGAGAGTCAGAGAGGTGAGCGCGGTGTAAAAGGAGAGTCAGAGAGGTGAGCGCGGAGTAAAAGGAGAGTCAGAGAGGTGAGCACGGTGTAAAAGGAGAGTCAGAGAGGTGAGCGCGGTGTAAAAGGAGAGTCAGAGAGGTGAGCACAGTGTAAAAGGAGAGTCAGAGAGGTGAGCGTGGTGTAAAAGGAGAGTCAGAGAGGTGAGCGCGGTGTAAAAGGAGAGTCAGAGAGGTGAGCGTGGTGTAAAAGGAGAGTCAGAGAGGTGAGCGTGGTGTAAAAGGAGAGTCAGAGAGGTGAGCGCGGTGTAAAAGGAGAGTCAGAGAGGTGAGCGTGGTGTAAAAGGAGAGTCAGAGAGGTGAGCGCGGAGTAAAAGGAGAGTCCGAGAGGTGAGCGCGGAGTAAAAGGAGAGTCAGAGTGGTGAGCGCGATGTAAAAGGAGAGTCAGAGAGGTGAGCGCGGAGTAAAAGGAGAGTCAGAGTGGTGAGCGCGGAGTAAAAGGAGAGTCAGAGTGGTGAGCGCGATGTAAAAGGAGAGTCAGAGAGGTGAGCGCGGAGTAAAAGGAGAGTCTGAGAGGTGAGCACAGTGTAAAAGGAGAGTCCGAGAGGTGAGCGCGGAGTAAAAGGAGAGTCAGAGTGGTGAGCGCGGAGTAAAAGGAGAGTCAGAGAGGTGAGCGCGGAGTAAAAGGAGAGTCTGAGAGGTGAGCACAGTGTAAAAGGAGAGTCCGAGAGGTGAGCGCGGAGTAAAAGGAGAGTCTGAGAGGTGAGCACAGTGTAAATGGAGAGTCCGAGAGGTGAGCGCGGTGTAAAAGGAGAGTCAGAGAGGTGAGCGCAGTGTAAAAGGAGAGTCAGAGAGGTGAGCACAGTGTAAAAGGAGAGTCCGAGAGGTGAGCGCGGAGTAAAAGGAGAGTCCGAGAGGTGAGCGCGGTGTAAAAGGAGAGTCAGAGTGGTGAGCACAGTGTAAAAGGAGAGTCAGAGAGGAGAGCACAGTGTAAAAGGAGAGTACGAGAGGTGAGCGCAGTGTAAAAGGAGAGTCCGAGAGGTGAGCGCGGAGTAAAAGGAGAGTCAGAGTGGTGAGCACAGTGTAAAAGGAGAGTCAGAGAGGTGAGCGCGGTGTAAAAGGAGAGTCCGAGAGGTGAGCGCGGAGTAAAAGGAGAGTCTGAGAGGTGAGCACAGTGTAAAAGGAGAGTCCGAGAGGTGAGCGCAGTGTAAAAGGAGAGTCAGAGAGGTGAGCGCAGTGTAAAAGGAGAGTCCGAGAGATGAGCGCAGTGTAAAAGGAGAGTCAGAGAGGTGAGCGCAGTGTAAAAGGAGAGTCAGAGAGGTGAGCGCGGAGTAAAAGGAGAGTCCGAGAGGTGAGCACAGTGTAAAAGGAGAGTCCGAGAGGTGAGCGCAGTGTAAAAGGAGAGTCAGAGAGGTGAGCGCAGTGTAAAAGGAGAGTCCGAGAGGTGAGCACAGTGTAAAAGGAGAGTCCGAGAGGTGAGCGCTGTGTAAAAGGAGAGTCAGAGAGGTGAGCGTGGTGTAAAAGGAGAGTCCGAGAGGTGAGCGTGGTGTAAAAGGAGAGTCCGAGAGGTGAACGCAGTGTAAAAGGAGAGTCCGAGAGGTGAGCGCAGTGTAAAAGGAGAGTCCGAGAGGTGAACGCGGTGTAAAAGGAGACTCAGAGAGGTGAGCGCCATGTAAAAGGAGAATCAGAGAGGTGAGTGCAGTGTAAAAGGAGAGTCCGAGAGGTGAGCGCGGTGTAAAAGGAGAGTCCGAGAGGTGAGCGCGGTGTAAAAGGTGAGTCAGAGAGGTGAGCGCGGTGTAAAAGGAGAGTCAGAGAGGTGAGCGCGGAGTAAAAGGAGAGTCCGAGAGGTGAGCACAGTGTAAAAGGAGAGTCCGAGAGGTGAGCACCATGTCAAAGGAGAGTCAGAGAGGTGAGCGCAGTGTGAAAGGAGAGTCCGAGAGGTGAGCGCGGTGTAAAAGGTGAGTCAGAGAGGTGAGCGCGGTGTAAAAGGTGAGTCCGAGAGGTGAGCGCATTGTAAAAGGAGAGTCCGAGAGGTGAGCGCGGTGGAAAAGGTGAGTCAGAGAGGTGAGCGCAGTGTAAAAGGAGAGTCCGAGAGGTGAGCGCGGTGTAAAAGGAGAGTCAGAGAGGTGAGCGCGGTGTAAAAGGAGAGTCAGAGAGGTGAGCGCGGTGTGAAAGGAGAGTCCGAGAGGTGAGCGTGGTGTAAAAGGAGAGTCCGAATGGTGAGCGCGGAGTAAAAGGAGAGTCAGAGAGTTGAGCGCGGTGTAAAAGGAGAGTCCGAGAGGTGAGCGCAGTGTAAAAGGAGAGTCAGAGTGGTGAGCGCAGTGTAAAAGGAGAGTCAGAGAGGTGAGTGCAGTGTAAAAGGAGAGTCAGAGAGGTGAGCGCGGTGTAAAAGGAGAGTCAGAGAGGTGAGCGCGGTGTAAAAGGAGAGTCAGAGAGGTGAGCACAGTGTAAAAGGAGAGTCCGAGAGGTGAGCGTGGTGTAAAAGGAGAGTCAGAGAGGTGAGCGCAGTGTAAAAGGAGAGTCAGAGAGGTGAGCGCGGAGTAAAAGGAGAGTCCGAGAGGTGAGCGCGGTGTAAAAGGAGAGTCAGAGAGGTGAGCGCAGTGTAAAAGGAGAGTCCGAGAGGTGAGCGCGGTGTAAAAGGAGAGTCAGAGAGGTGAGCGCAGTGTAAAAGGAGAGTCAGAGAGGTGAGCACAGTGTAAAAGGAGAGTCCGAGAGGTGAGCGTGGTGTAAAAGGAGAGTAAGAGAGGTGAGCACAGTGCAAAAGGAGAGTCCGAGAGGTGAGCGCGGTGTAAAAGGAGAGTCAGAGAGGTGAGCGCAGTGTAAAAGGAGAGTCAGAGAGGTGAGCGCGGTGTAAAAGGAGAGTCAGAGAGGTGAGCGCAGTGTAAAAGGAGAGTCAGAGAGGTGAGCGCGGTGTAAAAGGAGATTCAGAGAGGTGAGCGCAGTGTAAAAGGAGAGTCCGAGAGGTGAGCGCGGTGTAAAAGGAGAGTCAGAGAGGTGAGCGCAGTGTAAAAGGAGAGTCAGAGAGGTGAGCGCGGTGTAAAAGGAGAGTCAGAGAGGTGAGCGCAGTGTAAAAGGAGAGTCAGAGAGGTGAGCGCGGTGTAAAAGGAGATTCAGAGAGGTGAGCGCAGTGTAAAAGGAGAGTCAGAGAGGTGAGTGCGGTGTAAAAGGAGAGTCAGAGAGGTGAGCGCAGTGTAAAAGGAGAGTCAGAGAGGTGAGCGTGCTGTAAAAGGAGAGTAAGAGAGGTGAGCACAGTGTAAAAGGAGAGTCCGAGAGGTGAGCGCAGTGTAAAAGGAGAGTCAGAGAGGTGAGCGCAGTGTGAAAGGAGAGTCAGAGAGGTGAGCGCAGTGTAAAAGGAGAGTCAGAGAGGTGAGCGCAGTGTGAAAGGAGAGTCAGAGAGGTGAGCGCAGTGTAAAAGGAGAGTCAGAGAGGTGAGCGCAGTGTAAAAGGAGAGTCCGAGAGGTGAGCACAGTGTAAAAGGAGAGTCAGAAAGGTGAGCGCAGTGTAAAAGGAGAGTCCGAGAGGTGAGCGCAGTGTAAAAGGAGAGTCCGAGAGGTGAGCGCAGTGTAAAAGGAGAGTCCGAGAGGTGAGCGCAGTGCAAAAGGAGAGTCCGAGAGGAGAGCGTGGTGCAAAAGGAGAGTCCGAGAGGTGAGCGTGGTGTAAAAGGAGAGTCAGAGAGGTGAGCACAGTGTAAAAGGAGAGTCAGAGAGGTGAGCGCAGTGTAAAAGGAGACTCAGAGAGGTGAGTGCAGTGTAAAAGGAGACTCAGAGAGGTGAGCGCAGTGTAAAAGGAGACTCAGAGAGGTGAGCGCAGTGTAAAAGGAGAGTCAGAGAGGTGAGCGCAGTGTATAAGGAGACTCAGAGAGGTGAGCGCAGTGTAAAAGGAGAGTCAGAGAGGTGAGCGCGGTGTAAAAGGAGAGTCAGAGAGGTGAGCACGGTGTAAAAGAAGAGTCAGAGAGGTGAGCGCAGTGTAAAAGGAGACTCAGAGAGGTGAGCGCAGTGTAAAAGGAGAGGCAGAGAGGTGAGCGCAGTGTAAAAGGAGACTCAGAGAGGTGAGCGCAGTGTAAAAGGAGAGTCAGAGAGGTGAGCGCGGTGTAAAAGGAGAGTCAGAGAGGTGAGCACGGTGTAAAAGGAGAGTCAGAGAGGTGAGCGCGGTGTAAAAGGAGAGTCAGAGAGGTGAGCGCGGAGTAAAAGGAGAGTCAGAGAGGTGAGCGCGGTGTAAAAGGAGAGTCAGAGAGGTGAGCACAGTCTAAAAGGAGAGTCAGAGAGGTGAGCGCAGTGTAAAAGGAGAGTCCGAGAGGTGAGCACAGTGTAAAAGGAGAGTCCGAGAGGTGAGCGCGGTGTAAAAGGAGAGTCAGAGAGGTGAGCGCGGTGTAAAAGGAGAGTCAGAGAGGTGAGCGTGGTGTAAAAGGAGAGTCAGAGTGGTGAGCGCGGTGTAAAAGGAGAGTCAGAGAGGTGAGCGCGGAGTAAAAGGAGAGTCCGAGAGGTGAGCACGGTGTAAAAGGAGAGTCAGAGAGGTGAGCACAGTGTAAAAGGAGAGTCAGAGAGGTGAGCGCGGTGTAAAAGGTGAGTCAGAGAGGTGAGCGCATTGTAAAAGGAGAGTCCGAGAGGTGAGCGCGGTGGAAAAGGTGAGTCAGAGAGGTGAGCGCAGTGTAAAAGGAGAGTCCGAGAGGTGAGCGCGGTGTAAAAGGAGAGTCAGAGAGGTGAGCGCGGTGTAAAAGGAGAGTCAGAGAGGTGAGCGCGGTGTGAAAGGAGAGTCCGAGAGGTGAGCGCAGTGTAAAAGGAGAGTCCGAGAGGTGAGCGCGGAGTAAAAGGAGAGTCAGAGAGTTGAGCGCGGTGTAAAAGGAGAGTCCGAGAGGTGAGCGCAGTGTAAAAGGAGAGTCAGAGAGGTGAGCGCAGTGTAAAAGGAGAGTCAGAGAGGTGAGCGCAGTGTAAAAGGAGAGTCAGAGAGGTGAGCGCAGTGTAAAAGGAGAGTCCGAGAGGTGAGCGCAGTGTAAAAGGAGAGTCAGAGAGGTGAGCGCGGTGTAAAAGGAGAGTCAGAGAGGTGAGCGCGGTGTAAAAGGAGAGTCAGAGAGGTGAGCACAGTGTAAAAGGAGAGTCCGAGAGGTGAGCGCAGTGTAAAAAGAGAGTCCGAGAGGTGAGCACAGTGTAAAAGGAGAGTCAGAGAGGTGAGCGCGGTGTAAAAGGAGAGTCAGAGAGGTGAGCGCGGTGTAAAAGGAGAGTCAGAGAGGTGAGCGCAGTGTAAAAGGAGAGTCAGAGAGGTGAGCACAGTGTAAAAGGAGAGTCCGAGAGGTGAGCGTGGTGTAAAAGGAGAGTCAGAGAGGTGAGCGCGGTGTAAAAGGAGAGTCAGAGAGGTGAGCGCAGTGTAAAAGGAGAGTCAGAGAGGTGATCGCAGTGTAAAAGGAGAGTCAGAGAGGTGAGCGTGGTGTAAAAGGAGAGTCAGAGAGGTGAGCACAGTGTGAAAGGAGAGTCAGAGAGATGAGCGTGGTGTAAAAGGAGAGTCAGAGAGGTGAGCACAGTGTAAAAGGAGAGTCCGAGAGGTGAGCGTGGTGTAAAAGGAGAGTCAGAGAGGTGAGCACAGTGTAAAAGGAGAGTCCGAGAGGTGAGCGTGGTGTAAAAGGAGAGTAAGAGAGGTGAGCATAGTGTAAAAGGAGAGTCCGAGAGGTGAGCGCGGTGTAAAAGGAGAGTCAGAGAGGTGAGCGCAGTGTAAAAGGAGAGTCCGAGAGGTGAGCGCGGTGTAAAAGTAGAGTCAGAGAGGTGAGCGCAGTGTAAAAGGAGAGTCAGAGAGGTGAGCGCGGTGTAAAAGGACAGTCAGAGAGGTGAGCGCAGTGTAATAGGAGAGTCAGAGAGGTGAGCAGTGTAAAAGGAGAGTCCGAGAGGTGAGCGTGCTGTAAAAGGAGAGTAAGAGAGGTGAGCACAGTGTAAAAGGAGAGTCCGAGAGGTGAGCGCGGTGTAAAAGGAGAGTCAGAGAGGTGAGCGCAGTGTAAAAGGAGAGTCAGAGAGGTGAGCGCAGTGTAAAAGGAGAGTCAGAAAGGTGAGCGCAGTGTAAAAGGAGAGTCCGAGAGGTGAGCGCAGTGTAAAAGGAGAGTCAGAGAGTTGAGCGCGGTGTAAAAGGAGAGTCCGAGAGTTGAGCGCGGTGTAAAAGCAGAGTCAGAGAGGTGAGCGCAGTGTGAAAGGAGAGTCAGAGAGGTGAGCGCAGTGTAAAAGGAGAGTCAGAGAGGTGAGCGCAGTGTAAAAGGAGAGTCAGAGAGGTGAGCGCAGTGTAAAAGGAGAGTCCGAGAGGTGAGCGCAGTGCAAAAGGAGAGTCCGAGAGGAGAGCGTGGTGCAAAAGGAGAGTCCGAGAGGTGAGCGTGGTGTAAAAGGAGAGTCAGAGAGGTGAGCACAGTGTAAAAGGAGAGTCAGAGAGGTGAGCGCAGTGTAAAAGGAGACTCAGAGAGGTGAGTGCAGTGTAAAAGGAGACTCAGAGAGGTGAGCGCAGTGTAAAAGGAGACTCAGAGAGGTGAGCGCAATGTAAAAGGAGAGTCAGAGAGGTGAGCGCAGTGTAAAAGGAGACTCAGAGAGGTGAGCGCAGAGTAAAAGGAGAGTCAGAGAGGTGAGCGCGGTGTAAAAGGAGAGTCAGAGAGGTGAGCACGGTGTAAAAGGAGAGTCAGAGAGGTGAGCGCAGTGTAAAAGGAGACTCAGAGAGGTGAGCGCAGTGTAAAAGGAGAGGCAGAGAGGTGAGCGCAGTGTAAAAGGAGAGTCAGAGAGTTGAGCACAGTGTAAAAGGAGAGTCAGAGAGGTGAGCGCGGTGTAAAAGGAGAGTCAGAGAGGTGAGCACGGTGTAAAAGGAGAGTCAGAGAGGTGAGCGCGGTGTAAAAGGAGAGTCAGAGAGGTGAGCGCGGAGTAAAAGGAGAGTCAGAGAGGTGAGCGCGGTGTAAAAGGAGAGTCAGAGAGGTGAGCACAGTCTAAAAGGAGAGTCCGAGAGGTGAGCATAGTGTAAAAGGAGAGTACGAGAGGTGAGCACAATTTAAAAGGAGAGTCCGAGAGGTGAGCGCGGAGTAAAAGGAGAGTCCGAGAGGTGAGCGCGGTGTAAAAGGAGAGTCAGAGAGGTGAGCGCGGAGTAAAAGGAGAGTCAGAGAGGTGAGCGCGGAGTAAAAGGAGAGTCCGAGAGGTGAGCACAGTGTAAAAGGAGAGTCAGAGAGGTGAGCGTGGTGTAAAAGGAGAGTCAGAGTGGTGAGCGCGGTGTAAAAGGAGAGTCAGAGAGGTGAGCGCGGAGTAAAAGGAGAGTCCGAGAGGTGAGCACAGTGTAAAAGGAGAGTCAGAGAGGTGAGCGCGGAGTAAAAGGAGAGTCTGAGAGGTGAGCACAGTGTAAAAGGAGAGTCCGAGAGGTGAGCACAGTGTAAAAGGAGAGTCCGAGAGGTGAGCACAGTGTAAAAGGAGAGTCCGAGAGGTGAGCGCAGTGTAAAAGGAGAGTCAGAGAGGTGAGCGCAGTGTAAAAGGAGAGTCCGAGAGATGAGCGCAGTGTAAAAGAAGAGTCAGAGAGGTGAGCGCAGTGTAAAAGGAGAGTCAGAGAGGTGAGCGCAGTGTAAAAGGAGAGTCAGAGAGGTGAGCGCAGTGTAAAAGGAGAGTCAGAGAGCTGAGCGTGGTGTAAAAGGAGAGTCAGAGAGGTGAGCGCAGTGTAAAAGGAGAGTCAGAGAGGTGAGCGCGGAGTAAAAGGAGAGTCCGAGAGGTGAGCACAGTGTAAAAGGAGAGTCCGAGAGGTGAGCACCGTGTAAAAGGAGAGTCCGAGAGGTGAGCGCAGTGTAAAAGGAGAGTCAGAGAGGTGAGCGCAGTGTAAAAGGAGAGTCCGAGAGGTGAGCACAGTGTAAAAGGAGAGTCAGAGAGATGAGCGCGGTGTAAAAGGAGAGTCAGAGAGGTGAGCGCAGTGTAAAAGGAGAGTCAGAGATGTGAGCGCAGTGTGAAAGGAGAGTCAGAGAGGTGAGCGCAGTGTAAAAGGAGAGTCAGAGAGGTGAGCGCAGTGTAAAAGGAGAGTCCGAGAGGTGAGCGCGGTGTAAAAGGAGAGTCTGAGAGGTGAGCGCAGTGTTAAAGGAGAGTCAGAGATGTGAGCGCAGTGTAAAAGGAGAGTCAGAGAGGAGAGCGTGGTGCAAAAGGAGAGTCCGAGAGGTGAGCGCAGTGTAAAAGGAGAGTCAGAGAGGAGAGCGTGGTGCAAAAGGAGAGTCCGAGAGGTGAGCGCAGTGTAAAAGGAGAGTCAGAGAGGAGAGCGTGGTGCAAAAGGAGAGTCAGAGAGGTGAGCGCAGTGTAAAAGGAGAGTCAGAGAGGAGAGCGTGGTGCAAAAGGAGAGTCAGAGAGGTGAGCGTCGTGTAAAAGGAGAGTCAGAGAGGTGAGCGTGGTGTAAAAGGAGAGTCAGAGAGGTGAGCGCAGTGTAAAAGGAGAGTCAGAGAGGAGAGCGTGGTGCAAAAGGAGAGTCCGAGAGGTGAGCGCAGTGTAAAAGGAGAGTCAGAGAGGAGAGCGTGGTGCAATAGGAGAGTCAGAGAGGTGAGCGTGGTGTAAAAGGAGAGTCAGAGAGGTGAGCACAGTGTAAAAGGAGAGTCAGAGAGGTGAGCGCAGTGTAAAAGGAGACTCAGAGAGGTGAGTGCGGTGTAAAAGGAGAGGCAGAGAGGTGAGCGCAGTGTAAAAGGAGAGTCAGAGAGGTGAGCGCGGTGTAAAAGGAGAGTCAGAGAGGTGAGCACGGTGTAAAAGGAGAGTCAGAGAGGTGAGCGTGGTGTAAAAGGAGAGTCAGAGAGGTGAGCGCGGAGTAAAAGGAGAGTCAGAGAGGTGAGCGCAGTGCAAAAGGAGAGTCCGAGAGGTGAGCACAGTGTAAAAGGAGAGTCAGAGAGGTGAGCGCGGTGTAAAAGGAGAGTCAGAGAGGTGAGCGCGGTGTAAAAGGAGAGTCAGAGAGGTGAGCGCGGTGTAAAAGGAGAGTCAGAGAGGTGAGCACGGTCTAAAAGGAGAGTCCGAGAGGTGAGCACAGTGTAAAAGGAGAGTCCGAGAGGTGAGCGCGGTGTAAAAGGAGAGTCAGAGAGGTGAGCGCGGTGTAAAAGGAGAGTCAGAGAGGTGAGCACGGTGTAAAAGGAGAGTCCGAGAGGTGAGCGTGGTGTAAAAGGAGAGTCAGAGTGGTGAGCGCGGTGTAAAAGGAGAGTCAGAGAGGTGAGCGCGGAGTAAAAGGAGAGTCCGAGAGGTGAGCACAGTGTAAAAGGAGAGTCAGAGAGGTGAACGCGGAGTAAAAGGAGAGTCTGAGAGGTGAGCACAGTGTAAAAGGAGAGTCCGAGAGGTGAGCACAGTGTAAAAGGAGATCCGAGAGGTGAGCGCAGTGTAAAAGGAGAGTCAGAGAGGTGAGCGCAGTGTAAAAGGAGAGTCCGAGAGGTGAGCGCAGTGTAAAAGGAGAGTCAGCGAGGTGAGCGCAGTGTAAAAGGAGAGTCAGAGAGGTGAGCGCGGAGTAAAAGGAGAGTCCGAGAGGTGAGCACAGTGTAAAAGGAGAGTCCGAGAGGTGAGCACCGTGTAAAAGGAGAGTCCGAGAGGTGAGCGCAGTGTAAAAGGAGAGTCCGAGAGGTGAGCACAGTGTAAAAGGAGAGTCCGAGAGGTGAGCACCGTGTAAAAGGAGAGTCCGAGAGGTGAGCGCAGTGTAAAAGGAGAGTCAGAGAGGTGAGCGCAGTGTAAAAGGAGAGTCCGAGAGGTGAGCGCAGTGTAAAAGGAGAGTCCGAGATGTGAGCGCAGTGTAAAAGGAGAGTCAGAGAGGTGAGCGCAGTGTAAAAGGAGAGTCAGAGATGTGAGCGCAGTGTAAAAGGAGAGTCAGAGAGGTGAGCGCAGTGCAAAAGGAGAGTCCGAGAGGTGAGCGCGGTGTAAAAGGAGAGTCCGAGAGTTGAGCGTGGTGTAAAAGGAGAGTCCGAGAGGTGAGCGCGGTGTAAAAGGAGAGTCCGAGAGGTGAGCGCGGTGTAAAAGGAGAGTCAGAAAGTGAGCGCGGTGTAAAAGGAGAGTCAGAGAGGTGAGCGCGGTGTAAAAGGAGAGTCAGAGACGTGAGCGCGGTGCAAAAGGAGAGTCAGAGAGGTGAGCGCGGTGTAAAAGGAGAGTCCGAGAGTTGAGTGTGGTGTAAAAGGAGAGTCCGAGAGGTGAGCGTGGTGTAAAAGGAGAGTCCGAGAGGTGAGCGCGGTGTAAAAGGAGAGTCAGAGAGGTGAGCGCGTTGTAAAAGGAGACTCAGAGAGGTGAGCGCCGTGTCAATGGAGACTCAGAGAGGTGAGCGCAGTGTAAAAGGAGAGTCAGAGAGGTGAGTGCAGTGTAAAAGGAGACTCAGAGAGGTGAGCGCAGTGTAAAAGGAGAGTCCGAGAGGTGAGCGCGGTGTAAAAGGAGAGTCCGAGAGTTGAGCGCGGTGTATATGGAGAGTCCGAGAGGTGAGCGCATTGTAAAAGGAGAGTACGAGAGGTGAGCACAGTGTAAAAGGAGAGTCCGAGAGGTGAGCGCGGAGTAAAAGGAGAGTCCGAGAGGTGAGCGCGGTGTAAAAGGAGAGTCAGAGAGGTGAGCGCGGTGTAAAAGGAGAGTCAGAGAGGTGAGCGTGGTGTAAAAGGAGAGTCAGAGTGGTGAGCGCAGTGTAAAAGGAGAGTCCGAGAGGTGAGCGCAGTGTAAAAGGAGAGTCAGAGATGTGAGCGCAGTGTGAAAGGAGAGTCAGAGAGGTGAGTGCGGTGTAAAAGGAGAGTCAGAGAGGTGAGCGCAGTGTAAAAGGAGAGTCAGAGAGGTGAGCGCAGTGTAAAAGGAGAGTCCGAGAGGTGAGCGCGGTGTAAAAGGAGAGTCAGAGAGGTGAGCGCAGTGTGAAAGGAGAGTAAGAGAGGTGAGCGCAGTGTAAAAGGAGAGTCAGAGAGGAGAGCGTGGTGCAAAAGGAGAGTCCGAGAGGTGAGCGCAGTGTAAAAGGAGAGTCAGAGAGGAGAGCGTGGTGCAAAAGGAGAGTCCGAGAGGTGAGCGCAGTGTAAAAGGAGAGTCAGAGAGGAGAGCGTGGTGCAAAAGGAGAGTCAGAGAGGTGAGCGTCGTGTAAAAGGAGAGTCAGAGAGGTGAGCGTGGTGTAAAAGGAGAGTCAGAGAGGTGAGCGCAGTGTAAAAGGAGAGTCAGAGAGGAGAGCGTGGTGCAAAAGGAGAGTCCGAGAGGTGAGCGCAGTGTAAAAGGAGAGTCAGAGAGGAGAGCGTGGTGCAATAGGAGAGTCAGAGAGGTGAGCGTGGTGTAAAAGGAGAGTCAGAGAGGTGAGCACAGTGTAAAAGGAGAGTCAGAGAGGTGAGCGCAGTGTAAAAGGAGACTCAGAGAGGTGAGTGCGGTGTAAAAGGAGAGGCAGAGAGGTGAGCGCAGTGTAAAAGGAGAGTCAGAGAGGTGAGCGCGGTGTAAAAGGAGAGTCAGAGAGGTGAGCGCGGTGTAAAAGGAGAGTCAGAGAGGTGAGCGCGGAGTAAAAGGAGAGTCAGAGAGGTGAGCGCGGTGTAAAAGGAGAGTCAGAGAGGTGAGCACGGTCTAAAAGGAGAGTCCGAGAGGTGAGCACAGTGTAAAAGGAGAGTCCGAGAGGTGAGCGCGGTGTAAAAGGAGAGTCAGAGAGGTGAGCGCGGTGTAAAAGGAGAGTCAGAGAGGTGAGCACGGTCTAAAAGGAGAGTCCGAGAGGTGAGCACAGTGTAAAAGGAGAGTCCGAGAGGTGAGCGTGGTGTAAAAGGAGAGTCAGAGTGGTGAGCGCGGTGTAAAAGGAGAGTCAGAGAGGTGAGCGCGGAGTAAAAGGAGAGTCCGAGAGGTGAGCACAGTGTAAAAGGAGAGTCAGAGAGGTGAGCACAGTGTAAAAGGAGATCCGAGAGGTGAGCGCAGTGTAAAAGGAGAGTCAGAGAGGTGAGCGCAGTGTAAAAGGAGAGTCCGAGAGGTGAGCGCAGTGTAAAAGGAGAGTCAGAGAGGTGAGCGCAGTGTAAAAGGAGAGTCAGAGAGGTGAGCGCGGAGTAAAAGGAGAGTCCGAGAGGTGAGCACAGTGTAAAAGGAGAGTCCGAGAGGTGAGCACCGTGTAAAAGGAGAGTCAGAGAGGTGAGCGCAGTGTAAAAGGAGAGTCCGAGAGGTGAGCACAGTGTAAAAGGAGAGTCCGAGAGGTGAGCACCGTGTAAAAGGAGAGTCCGAGAGGTGAGCGCAGTGTAAAAGGAGAGTCAGAGAGGTGAGCGCAGTGTAAAAGGAGAGTCCGAGAGGTGAGCGCAGTGTAAAAGGAGAGTCCGAGAGGTGAGCGCAGTGTAAAAGGAGAGTCAGAGAGGTGAGCGCAGTGTAAAAGGAGAGTCAGAGATGTGAGCGCAGTGTAAAAGGAGAGTCAGAGAGGTGAGCGCAGTGCAAAAGGAGAGTCCGAGAGGTGAGCGCGGTGTAAAAGGAGAGTCCGAGAGTTGAGCGTGGTGTAAAAGGAGAGTCCGAGAGGTGAGCGCGGTGTAAAAGGAGAGTCCGAGAGGTGAGCGCGGTGTAAAAGGAGAGTCAGAAAGTGAGCGCGGTGTAAAAGGAGAGTCAGAGAGGTGAGCGCGGTGTAAAAGGAGAGTCAGAGACGTGAGCGCGGTGCAAAAGGAGAGTCAGAGAGGTGAGCGCGGTGTAAAAGGAGAGTCCGAGAGTTGAGTGTGGTGTAAAAGGAGAGTCCGAGAGGTGAGCGTGGTGTAAAAGGAGAGTCCGAGAGGTGAGCGCGGTGTAAAAGGAGAGTCAGAGAGGTGAGCGCCGTGTCAATGGAGACTCAGAGAGGTGAGCGCAGTGTAAAAGGAGAGTCAGAGAGGTGAGTGCAGTGTAAAAGGAGACTCAGAGAGGTGAGCGCAGTGTAAAAGGAGAGTCCGAGAGGTGATCGCGGTGTAAAAGGAGAGTCCGAGAGTTGAGCGCGGTGTATATGGAGAGTCCGAGAGGTGAGCGCATTGTAAAAGGAGAGTACGAGAGGTGAGCACAGTGTAAAAGGAGAGTCCGAGAGGTGAGCGCGGAGTAAAAGGAGAGTCCGAGAGGTGAGCGCGGTGTAAAAGGAGAGTCAGAGAGGTGAGCGCGGTGTAAAAGGAGAGTCAGAGAGGTGAGCGTGGTGTAAAAGGAGAGTCAGAGTGGTGAGCGCAGTGTAAAAGGAGAGTCCGAGAGGTGAGCGCAGTGTAAAAGGAGAGTCAGAGAGGTGAGCGCAGTGTAAAAGGAGAGTCAGAGAGGTGAGCGCGGAGTAAAAGGAGAGTCAGAGAGTTGAGCACAGTGTAAAAGGAGAGTCAGAGAGGTGAGCGCGGTGTAAAAGGAGAGTCAGAGAGGTGAGCACGGTGTAAAAGGAGAGTCAGAGAGGTGAGCGCGGTGTAAAAGGAGAGTCAGAGAGGTGAGCGCAGTGTAAAAGGAGAGTCAGAGAGGTGAGCACGGTGTAAAAGGAGAGTCAGAGAGGTGAGCACGGTGTAAAAGGAGAGTCAGAGAGGTGAGCACGGTGTAAAAGGAGAGTCAGAGAGGTGAGCACGGTGTAAAAGGAGAGTCAGAGAGGTGAGCACGGTGTAAAAGGAGAGTCAGAGAGGTGAGCGCGGAGTAAAAGGAGAGTCAGAGAGGTGAGCGCGGTGTAAAAGGAGAGTCAGAGAGGTGAGCACAGTCTAAAAGGAGAGTCCGAGAGGTGAGCATAGTGTAAAAGGAGAGTACGAGAGGTGAGCACAGTGTAAAAGGAGAGTCCGAGAGGTGAGCGCGGAGTAAAAGGAGAGTCCGAGAGGTGAGCGCGGTGTAAAAGGAGAGTCAGAGAGGTGAGCGCGGTGTAAAAGGAGAGTCAGAGAGGTGAGCGTGGTGTAAAAGGAGAGTCAGAGTGGTGAGCGCGGTGTAAAAGGAGAGTCAGAGAGGTGAGCGCGGAGTAAAAGGAGAGTCCGAGAGGTGAGCACAGTGTAAAAGGAGAGTCAGAGAGGTGAGCGCGGAGTAAAAGGAGAGTCTGAGAGGTGAGCACAGTGTAAAAGGAGAGTCCGAGAGGTGAGCACAGTGTAAAAGGAGAGTCCGAGAGGTGAGCACAGTGTAAAAGGAGAGTCCGAGAGGTGAGCGCAGTGTAAAAGGAGAGTCAGAGAGGTGAGCGCAGTGTAAAAGGAGAGTCCGAGAGATGAGCGCAGTGTAAAAGAAGAGTCAGAGAGGTGAGCGCAGTGTAAAAGGAGAGTCAGAGAGGTGAGCGCAGTGTAAAAGGAGAGTCAGAGAGGTGAGCGCAGTGTAAAAGGAGAGTCAGAGAGCTGAGCGTGGTGTAAAAGGAGAGTCAGAGAGGTGAGCGCAGTGTAAAAGGAGAGTCAGAGAGGTGAGCGCGGAGTAAAAGGAGAGTCCGAGAGGTGAGCACAGTGTAAAAGGAGAGTCCGAGAGGTGAGCACCGTGTAAAAGGAGAGTCCGAGAGGTGAGCGCAGTGTAAAAGGAGAGTCAGAGAGGTGAGCGCAGTGTAAAAGGAGAGTCCGAGAGGTGAGCACAGTGTAAAAGGAGAGTCAGAGAGATGAGCGCGGTGTAAAAGGAGAGTCAGAGAGGTGAGCGCAGTGTAAAAGGAGAGTCAGAGATGTGAGCGCAGTGTGAAAGGAGAGTCAGAGAGGTGAGTGCGGTGTAAAAGGCGAGTCAGAGAGGTGAGCGCAGTGTAAAAGGAGAGTCAGAGAGGTGAGCGCAGTGTAAAAGGAGAGTCCGAGAGGTGAGCGCGGTGTAAAAGGAGAGTCAGAGAGGTGAGCGCAGTGTGAAAGGAGAGTCAGAGAGGTGAGCGCAGTGTAAAAGGAGAGTCAGAGAGGAGAGCGTGGTGCAAAAGGAGAGTCCGAGAGGTGAGCGCAGTGTAAAAGGAGAGTCAGAGAGGTGAGCGCGGTGTAAAAGGAGAGTCAGAGAGGAGAGCGTGGTGCAAAAGGAGAGTCAGAGAGGTGAGCGCAGTGTAAAAGGAGACTCAGAGAGGAGAGCGTGGTGCAAAAGGAGAGTCAGAGAGGAGAGCGTGGTGCAAAAGGAGAGTCAGAGAGGTGAGCGTCGTGTAAAAGGAGAGTCAGAGAGGTGAGCGTGGTGTAAAAGGAGAGTCAGATAGGTGAGCGCGGTGTAAAAGGAGAGTCCGAGAGGTGAGCGTGGTGCAAAAGGAGAGTCCGAGAGGTGAGCGCAGTGTAAAAGGAGAGTCGGAGAGGAGAGCGTGGTGCAAAAGGAGAGTCCGAGAGGTGAGCGCAGTGTAAAAGGAGAGTCAGAGAGGAGAGCGTGGTGCAATAGGAGAGTCAGAGAGGTGAGCCTGGTGTAAAAGGAGAGTCAGAGAGGTGAGCACAGTGTAAAAGGAGAGTCAGAGAGGTGAGCGCAGTGTAAAAGGAGACTCAGAGAGGTGAGTGCGGTGTAAAAGGAGAGTCAGAGAGGTGAGCGCGGTGTAAAAGGAGAGTCAGAGAGGTGAGCGCGGAGTAAAAGGAGAGTCAGAGAGGTGAGCGCGGTGTAAAAGGAGAGTCAGAGAGGTGAGCACGGTCTGAAAGGAGAGTCCGAGAGGTGAGCACAGTGTAAAAGGAGAGTCCGAGAGGTGAGCGCGGTGTAAAAGGAGAGTCAGAGAGGTGAGCGCGGTGTAAAAGGAGAGTCAGAGAGGTGAGCACGGTCTAAAAGGAGAGTCCGAGAGGTGAGCACAGTGTAAAAGGAGAGTCCGAGAGGTGAGCGTGGTGTAAAAGGAGAGTCAGAGAGGTGAGCGCAGTGTGAAAGGAGAGTCAGAGAGGTGAGCGCGGTGTAAAAGGAGAGTCAGAGTGGTGAGCGCGGTGTAAAAGGAGAGTCAGAGAGGTGAGCGCGGAGTAAAAGGAGAGTCCGAGAGGTGAGCACAGTGTAAAAGGAGAGTCAGAGAGGTGAACGCGGAGTAAAAGGAGAGTCTGAGAGGTGAGCACAGTGTAAAAGGAGAGTCCGAGAGGTGAGCACAGTGTAAAAGGAGAGTCCGAGAGGTGAGCGCAGTGTAAAAGGAGAGTCAGAGAGGTGAGCGCAGTGTAAAAGGAGAGTCCGAGAGATGAGCGCAGTGTAAAAGGAGAGTCAGAGAGGTGAGCACAGTGTAAAAGGAGAGTCCGAGAGGTGAGCGCAGTGTAAAAGGAGAGTCAGAGAGGTGAGCGCAGTGTAAAAGGAGAGTCCGAGAGGTGAGCGCAGTGCAAAAGGAGAGTCAGAGAGGTGAGCGCAGTGTAAAAGGAGAGTCAGAGAGGTGAGCGCGGAGTAAAAGGAGAGTCCGAGAGGTGAGCACAGTGTAAAAGGAGAGTCCGAGAGGTGAGCACCGTGTAAAAGGAGAGTCCGAGAGGTGAGCGCAGTGTAAAAGGAGAGTCCGAGAGGTGAGCACAGTGTAAAAGGAGAGTCCGAGAGGTGAGCACCGTGTAAAAGGAGAGTCCGAGAGGTGAGCGCAGTGTAAAAGGAGAGTCAGAGAGGTGAGCGCAGTGTAAAAGGAGAGTCCGAGAGGTGAGCGCAGTGTAAAAGGAGAGTCCGAGAGGTGAGCGCAGTGTAAAAGGAGAGTCCGAGAGTTGAGCGTGGTGTAAAAGGAGAGTCCGAGAGGTGAGCGCGGTGTAAAAGGAGAGTCCGAGAGGTGAGCGCGGTGTAAAAGGAGAGTCAGAAAGTGAGCGCGGTGTAAAAGGAGAGTCAGAGAGGTGAGCGCGGTGTAAAAGGAGAGTCAGAGACGTGAGCGCGGTGCAAAAGGAGAGTCAGAGAGGTGAGCGCGGTGTAAAAGGAGAGTCCGAGAGTTGAGCGTGGTGTAAAAGGAGAGTCCGAGAGGTGAGCACAGTGTAAAAGGAGAGTCAGAGAGGTGAGCACAGTGTAAAAGGAGAGTCAGAGAGGTGAGCACAGTCTAAAAGGAGAGTCCGAGAGGTGAGCACAGTGTGAAAGGAGAGTCCGAGAGGTGAGCGCGGTGTAAAAGGAGAGTCAGAGAGGTGAGCGCAGTGTAAAAGGAGAGTCAGAGAGGTGAGCGCAGTGTAAAAGGAGAGTCAGAGAGGTGAGCGCAGTGTAAAAGGAGAGTCAGAGAGGTGAGCGTGCTGTAAAAGGAGAGTAAGAGAGGTGAGCACAGTGTAAAAGGAGAGTCCGAGAGGTGAGCGCGGAGTAAAAGGAGAGTCCGAGAGGTGAGCACGGTGTCAAAGGAGAGTCAGAGAGGTGAGCGCGGTGTAAAAGGTGAGTCAGAGAGGTGAGCGCAGTGTAAAAGGAGAGTAAGAGTGGTGAGCACAGTGTAAAAAGAGAGTCCGAGAGGTGAGCGTGGCGTAAAAGGAGAGTCCGAGAGGTGAGCGCAGTGTGAAAGGAGAGTCCGAGAGGTGAGCGCAGTGTGAAAGGAGAGTCAGAGAGGTGAGCGCAGTGTAAAAGGAGAGTCAGAAAGGTGAGCGCAGTGTAAAAGGAGAGTCCGAGAGGTGAGCGCAGTGTAAAAGGAGAGTCAGAGAGGTGAGCGCAGTGTAAAAGGAGAGTCCGAGAGTTGAGCGCAGTGTAAAAGGAGAGTCAGAGAGGTGAGCGCGGTGTAAAAGGAGAGTCAGAGAGGTGAGTGCAGTGTAAAAGGAGAGTCCGAGAGTTGAGCGCAGTGTAAAAGGAGAGTCAGAGAGGTGAGCGTGTTGTAAAAGGAGAGTCCGAGAGGTGAGCGCAGTGCAAAAGGAGAGTCCGAGAGGAGAGCGTGGTGCAAAAGGAGAGTCCGAGAGGTGAGCGTGGTGTAAAAGGAGAGTCAGAGAGGTGAGCGCGGTGTAAAAGGAGACTCAGAGAGGTGAGTGCGGTGTAAAAGGAGAGGCATAGAGGTGAGCGCGGTGTAAAAGGAGAGTCAGAGAGGTGAGCACGGTGTAAAAGGAGAGTCAGAGAGGTGAGCGCGGTGTAAAAGGAGAGTCAGAGAGGTGAGCGTGGTGTAAAAGGAGAGTCAGAGAGGTGAGCGTGGAGTAAAAGGAGAGTCCGAGAGGTGAGCGCGGAGTAAAAGGAGAGTCCGAGAGGTGAGCACAGTGTAAAAGGAGAGTCAGAGACGTGAGCACGGTGTAAAAGGAGAGTCAGAGAGGTGAGCGCGGAGCAAAAGGAGAGTCCGAGAGGTGAGCACAGTGTAAAAGGAGAGTCAGAGAGGTGAGCACAGTGTAAAAGGAGAGTCAGAGAGGTGAGCACAGTCTAAAAGGAGAGTCCGAGAGGTGAGCACAGTGTGAAAGGAGAGTCCGAGAGGTGAGCGCGGTGTAAAAGGAGAGTCAGAGAGGTGAGCGCGGTGTAAAAGGAGAGTCAGAGAGGTGAGCGTGGTGTAAAAGTAGAGTCAGAGTGGTGAGCGCGGTGTAAAAGGAGAGTCAGAGAGGTGAGCGCGGAGCAAAAGGAGAGTCCGAGAGGTGAGCACAGTGTAAAAGGAGAGTCAGAGAGGTGAGCGCGGAGTAAAAGGAGAGTCCGAGAGGTGAGCACAGTGTAAAAGGAGAGTCCGAGAGGTGAGCGTGGTGTGAAAGGAGAGTCTGAGAGGTGAGCGCAGTGTAAAACGAGAGTCAGAGAGGTGAGCACAGTGTAAAAGGAGAGTCCGAGAGGTGAGCACAGTGTAAAAGGAGAGTCCGAGAGGTGAGCGCAGTGTAAAAGGAGAGTCAGAGAGGTGAGCGCAGTGTAAAAGGAGAGTCAGAGAGGTGAGCGCAGTGTAAAAGGAGAGTCCGAGAGATGAGCGCAGTGTAAAAGGAGAGTCAGAGAGGTGAGCGCAGTGTAAAAGGAGAGTCCGAGAGGTGAGCGCAGTGTAAAAGGAGAGTCCGAGAGATGAGCGCAGTGTAAAAGGAGAGTCAGAGAGGTGAGCGCAGTGTAAAAGGAGAGTCAGAGAGGTGAGCGCAGTGTAAAAGGAGAGTCCGAGAGATGAGCGCAGTGTAAAAGGAGAGTCAGAGAGGTGAGCGCAGTGTAAAAGGAGAGTCAGAGAGGTGAGCGCGGAGTAAAAGGAGAGTCCGAGAGGTGAGCACCGTGTAAAAGGAGAGTCCGAGAGGTGAGCGCAGTGTAAAAGGAGAGTCAGAGAGGTGAGCGTGCTGTAAAAGGAGAGTACGAGAGGTGAGCACGGTGTAAAAGGAGAGTCAGAGAGGTGAGCGCAGTGTAAAAGGAGAGTCCGAGAGTTGAGCGCGGTGTAAAAGGTGAGTCAGAGAGGTGAGCGCGGTGAAAAAGGAGAGTCAGAGAGGTGAGCGCAGTGTAAAAGGAGAGTCCGAGAGTTGAGCGCGGTGTAAAAGGTGAGTCAGAGAGGTGAGCGCGGTGTAAAAGGAGAGTCAGAGAGGTGAGCGCGGTGTAAAATGAGAGTCCGAGAGGTGAGCGCGGTGTAAAAGGAGAGTCAGAAAGTGAGCGCGGTGTAAAAGGAGAGTCAGAGAGGTGAGCGCGGTGTAAAAGGAGAGTCAGAGACGTGAGCGCGGTGCAAAAGGAGAGTCAGAGAGGTGAGCGCGGTGTAAAAGGAGAGTCCGAGAGTTGAGCGTGGTGTAAAAGGTGAGTCAGAGAGGTGAGCGCGGTGTAAAAGGAGAGTCAGAGAGGTGAGCGCGGTGTAAAAGGAGAGTCCGAGAGGTGAGCGCGGTGTAAAAGGAGAGTCAGAGAGGTGAGCGCAGTGTAAAAGGAGAGTCCGAGAGTTGAGCGCGGTGTAAAAGGTGAGTCAGAGAGGTGAGCGCGGTGTAAAAGGAGAGTCAGAGAGGTGAGCGCGGTGAAAAAGGAGAGTCCGAGAGGTGAGCGCAGTGTAAAAGGAGAGTCAGAAAGTGAGCGCGGTGTAAAAGGAGAGTCCGAGAGGTGAGCGCGGTGTAAAAGGAGAGTCAGAAAGTGAGCGCGGTGTAAAAGGAGAGTCAGAGAGGTGAGCGCGGTGTAAAAGGAGAGTCAGAGACGTGAGCGCGGTGCAAAAGGAGAGTCAGAGAGGTGAGCGCGGTGTAAAAGGAGAGTCCGAGAGTTGAGCGTGGTGTAAAAGGAGAGTCCGAGAGGTGAGCGCGGTGTAAAAGGAGAGTCAGAGAGGTGAGCGCAGTGTAAAAGGAGAGTCCGAGAGTTGAGCGCGGTGTAAAAGGTGAGTCAGAGAGGTGAGCGCGGTGTAAAAGGAGAGTCAGAGAGGTGAGCGCGGTGTAAAAGGAGAGTCCGAGAGGTGAGCGCAGTGTAAAAGGAGAGTCAGAAAGTGAGCGCGGTGTAAAAGGAGAGTCCGAGAGGTGAGCGCGGTGTAAAAGGAGAGTCAGAAAGTGAGCGCGGTGTAAAAGGAGAGTCAGAGAGGTGAGCGCGGTGTAAAAGGAGAGTCAGAGACGTGAGCGCGGTGCAAAAGGAGAGTCAGAGAGGTGAGCGCGGTGTAAAAGGAGAGTCAGAGATGTGAGCGTGGTGTAAAAGGAGAGTCCGAGAGGTGAGCACGGTGTAAAAGGAGAGTCAGAGAGGTGAGCGCGGTGTAAAAGGTGAGTCAGAGAGGTGAGCGCGGAGTAAAAGGAGAGGACGAGAGGTGAGCGCAGTGTAAAAGGAGAGTCAGAGACGTGAGCGCAGTGTAAAAGGAGAGTCAGAGAGGTGAGCGCATTGTAAAAGGAGAGTCCGAGAGGTGAGCACAGTGTAAAAGGAGAGTCCGAGAGGTGAGCACAGTGTAAAAGGAGAGTCCGAGAGGTGAGCGTGGTGTAAAAGGAGAGTCAGAGAGGTGAGCGCGGTGTAAAAGGAGAGTCCGAGAGGTGAGCACAGTGTAAAAGGAGAGTCCGAGAGGTGAGCGCGGTGTAAAAGGAGAGTCAGAGAGGTGAGCGCGGTGTAAAAGGAGAGTCAGAGAGGTGAGCGCAGTGTGAAAGGAGAGTCCGAGAGGTGAGCGCAGTGTAAAAGGAGAGTCAGAGAGGTGAGCACAGTGTAAAAGGAGAGTCAGAGAGGTGAGCGCGGAGTAAAAGGAGAGTCAGAGAGTTGAGCGCGGTGTAAAAGGAGAGTCCGAGAGGTGAGCGCGGTGTAAAAGGAGAGTCCGAGAGGTGAGCACAGTGTAAAAGGAGAGTCCGAGAGGTGAGCGCGGTGTAAAAGGAGAGTCAGAGAGGTGAGCGCGGTGTAAAAGGAGAGTCAGAGAGGTGAGCGCAGTGTGAAAGGAGAGTCCGAGAGGTGAGCGCAGTGTAAAAGGAGAGTCAGAGAGGTGAGCACAGTGTAACAGGAGAGTCCGAGAGGTGAGCGTGGTGTAAAAGGAGAGTCCGAGAGGTGAGCGCGGTGTAAAAGGAGAGTCCGAGAGTTGAGCGTGGTGTAAAAGGAGAGTCCGAGAGGTGAGCGCGGTGTAAAAGGAGAGTCAGAGAGGTGAGCGCCGTGTAAAAGGAGACTCAGAGAGGTGAGCGCGGTGTAAAAGGAGAGTCAGAGATGTGAGCGTGGTGTAAAAGGAGAGTCCGAGAGGTGAGCACAGTGTAAAAGGAGACTCAGAGAGGTGAGCGCGGTGTAAAAGGAGAGTCAGAGATGTGAGCGCGGTGTAAAAGGTGAGTCAGAGAGGTGAGCGCGGTGTAAAAGGAGAGTCAGAGAGGTGAGCGCGGTGTAAAAGGAGAGTCAGAGAGGTGAGCGCGGTGTAAAAGGTGAGTCAGAGAGGTGAGCGCGGAGTAAAAGGAGAGTACGAGAGGTGAGCGCAGTGTAAAAGGAGAGTCAGAGAGGTGAGCGCGGAGTAAAAGGAGAGTCCGAGAGGTGAGCACGGTGTAAAAGGAGAGTCAGAGAGGTGAGCGCGGTGTAAATGGTGAGTCAGAGAGGTGAGCGCGGAGTAAAAGGAGAGTACGAGAGGTGAGCGCAGTGTAAAAGGAGAGTCAGAGACGTGAGCGCAGTGTAAAAGGAGAGTCAGAGAGGTGAGCGTGGTGTAAAAGGAGAGTCAGAGAGGTGAGCGCAGTGTGAAAGGAGAGTCCGAGAGGTGAGCGCAGTGTAAAAGGAGAGTCAGAGAGGTGAGCGTGGTGTAAAAGGAGAGTCAGAGAGGTGAGCGCAGTGTGAAAGGAGAGTCCGAGAGGTGAGCACGGTGTAAAAGGAGAGTCCGAGAGGTGAGCACAGTGTAAAAGGAGAGTCCGAGAGGTGAGCGCAGTGTAAAAGGAGAGTCAGAGAGTTGAGCGCGGTGTAAAAGGAGAGTCCGAGAGGTGAGCGCAGTGTAAAAGGAGAGTCCGAGAGGTGAGCACAGTGTAAAAGGAGAGTCCGAGAGGTGAGCGCGGTGTAAAAGGAGAGTCAGAGAGGTGAGCGCGGTGTAAAAGGAGAGTCAGAGAGGTGAGCGCAGTGTGAAAGGAGAGTCCGAGAGGTGAGCGCAGTGTAAAAGGAGAGTCCGAGAGGTGAGCGCAGTGTAAAAGGAGAGTCAGAGAGGTGAGCACAGTGTAAAAGGAGAGTCAGAGAGGTGA
This sequence comes from Heptranchias perlo, assembly GCF_035084215.1. Classification (NCBI taxonomy): domain Eukaryota; kingdom Metazoa; phylum Chordata; class Chondrichthyes; order Hexanchiformes; family Hexanchidae; genus Heptranchias; species Heptranchias perlo. The sequence goes on from NC_090327.1 coordinate 140,109,798, forward strand.
GCGCGGAGTAAAAGGAGAGTCAGAGAGTTGAGCGCGGTGTAAAAGGAGAGTCAGAGAGGTGAGTGCGGTGTAAATGGAGAGTCAGAGAGGTGAGCGCAGTGTAAAAGGAGAGTCAGAGTGGTGAGCGCAGTGTAAAAGGAGAGTCCGAGAGGTGAGCGCAGTGTAAAAGGAGAGTCAGAGAGGTGAGCGTGCTGTAAAAGGAGAGTCCGAGAGGTGAGCGCGGAGTAAAAGGAGAGTCAGAGAGTTGAGCGCGGTGTAAAAGGAGAGTCAGAGAGGTGAGCGTGCTGTAAAAGGAGAGTCCGAGAGGTGAGCGCGGTGTAAAAGGAGAGTCCGAGAGGTGAGCGCAGTGTAAAAGGAGAGTCAGAGAGGTGAGCGCGGTGTAAAAGGAGAGTCCGAGAGGTGAGCGCAGTGTAAAAGGAGAGTCAGAGAGGTGAGCGTGCTGTAAAAGGAGAGTCAGAGAGGTGAGCGCAGTGTAAAAGGAGAGTCATAGAGGTGAGTGCGGTGTAAAGGGAGAGTCAGAGAGGTGAGCGCAGTGTAAAAGGAGAGTCAGAGAGGTGAGCGTGCTGTAAAAGGAGAGTAAGAGAGGTGAGCACAGTGTAAAAGGAGAGTCCGAGAGGTGAGCGTGGCGTAAAAGGAGAGTCCGAGAGGTGAGCGCAGTGTGAAAGGAGATTCAGAGAGGTGAGCGCAGAGTAAAAGGAGAGTCAGAGAGGTGTGCGCAGTGTAAAAGGAGAGTCAGAAAGGTGAGCGCAGTGTAAAAGGAGAGTCCGAGAGGTGAGCGCAGTGTAAAAGGAGAGTCCGAGAGGAGAGCGTGGTGCAAAAGGAGAGTCCGAGAGGTGAGCGTGGTGTAAAAGGAGAGTCAGAGAGGTGAGCACAGTGTAAAAGGAGAGTCCGAGAGGTGAGCGCAGTGTAAAAGGAGAGTCCGAGAGGTGAGCGCGGTGTAAAAGGAGAGTCAGAGAGGAGAGCGTGGTGCAAAAGGAGAGTCCGAGAGGTGAGCGTGGTGTAAAAGGAGAGTCAGAGAGGTGAGCACAGTGTAAAAGGAGAGTCAGAGAGGTGAGCGTGCTGTAAATGGAGAGTCAGAGAGGTGAGCGCAGTGTAAAAGGAGACTCAGAGAGGTGAGTGCGGTGTAAAAGGAGAGTCCGAGAGGTGAGTGCGGTGTAAAAGGAGAGGCAGAGAGGTGAGCGCAGTGTAAAAGGAGAGTCCGAGAGGTGAGCACAGTGTAAAAGGAGAGTCCGAGAGGTGAGCGTGCTGTAAAAGGAGAGTCAGAGAGGTGAGCGTGGTGCAAAAGGAGAGTCCGAGAGGTGAGCGTGCTGTAAAAGGAGAGTCAGAGAGGTGAGCGTGGTGCAAAAGGAGAGTCCGAGAGGTGAGCGCAGTGTAAAAGGAGAGTCCGAGAGGTGAGCACAGTGTAAAAGGAGAGTCAGAGAGGTGAGCGCAGTGTAAAAGGAGAGTCAGAGAGGTGAGCACAGTGTAAAAGGAGAGGCAGAGAGGTGAGCACGGTGTAAAGTGAGAGTCAGAGAGGTGAGCGCAGTGTAAAAGGAGAGTCAGAGAGGTGAGCGCAGTGTAAAAGGAGAGTCAGAGAGGTGAGCGTGGTGTAAAAGGAGAGTCAGAGAGGTGAGCGTGGTGTAAAAGGAGAGTCAGAGAGGTGAGCGCAGTGTAAAAGGAGAGTCCGAGAGGTGAGCGCAGTGTAAAAGGAGAGGCAGAGAGGTGAGCGCAGTGTAAAAGGAGAGTCCGAGAGGTGAGCGTGGTGTAAAAGGAGAGTCCGAGAGGTGAGCGTGCTGTAAAAGCAGAGTCAGAGAGGTGAGCGTGGTGCAAAAGGAGAGTCCGAAAGGTGAGCGCAGTGTAAAAGGAGAGTCAGAGAGGTGAGCGCAGTGTAAAAGGAGAGTCAGAGAGGTGAGCGCCGTGTAAAAGGAGAGTCAGAGAGGTGAGCACGGTGTAAAAGGAGAGTCAGAGAGGTGAGCGCAGTGTAAAAGGAGAGTCAGAGAGGTGAGCGCAGTGCAAAAGGAGAGTCAGAGAGGTGAGCACGGTGTAAAAGGAGAGTCAGAGAGGTGAGCGCGGTGTAAAAGGAGAGTCAGAGAGGTGAGCGCGGAGTAAAAGGAGAGTCAGAGAGGTGAGCGCGGTGTAAAAGGAGAGTCAGAGAGGTGAGCACAGTCTAAAAGGAGAGTCCGAGAGGTGAGCACAGTGTAAAAGGAGAGTCCGAGAGGTGAGCGCGGTGTAAAAGGAGAGTCAGAGAGGTGAGCGCGGTGTAAAAGGAGAGTCAGAGAGGTGAGCGTGGTGTAAAAGGAGAGTCAGAGTGGTGAGCGCGGTGTAAAAGGAGAGTCAGAGAGGTGAGCGCGGAGTAAAAGGAGAGTCCGAGAGGTGAGCACAGTGTAAAAGGAGAGTCAGAGAGGTGAGCGCGGAGTAAAAGGAGAGCCAGAGAGGTGAGCGCAGTGTAAAAGGAGAGTCCGAGAGGTGAGCGCAGTGTAAAAGGAGAGTCAGAGAGGTGAGCGCGGAGTAAAAGGAGAGTCCGAGAGGTGAGCGTGGTGTAAAAGGAGAGTCCGAGAGGTGAGCGCAGTGTAAAAGGAGAGTCCGAGAGGTGAGCGCAGTGTAAAAGGAGAGTCCGAGAGGTGAGCGTGGTGTAAAAGGAGAGTCCGAGAGGTGAGCACAGTGTAAAAGGAGAGTCAGAGAGGTGAGCGCAGTGTAAAAGGAGAGTCAGAGAGGTGAGCACAGTGTAAAAGGAGAGTCAGAGAGGTGAGCGCAGTGTAAAAGGAGAGTCAGAGAGGTGAGCACAGTGTAAAAGGAGAGTCAGAGAGGTGAGCGCAGTGTAAAAGGAGAGTCAGAGAGGTGAGCGCAGTGTAAAAGGAGAGTCAGAGAGGTGAGCGCCGTGTAAAAGGAGAGTCAGAGAGGTGAGCGCAGTGTAAAAGGAGAGTCCGAGAGGTGAGCACAGTGTAAAAGGAGAGTCCGAGAGGTGAGCGCATTGTGAAAGGAGAGTCAGAGAGGTGAGCACAGTGTAAAAGGAGAGTCAGAGAGGTGAGCACAGTCTAAAAGGAGAGTCAGAGAGGTGAGCGTGGTGTAAAAGGAGAGTCTGAGAGGTGAGCACCGTGTAAAAGGAGAGTCCGAGAGGTGAGCACAGTGTAAAAGGAGAGTCCGAGAGGTGAGCGCAGTGTAAAAGGAGAGTCAGAGAGGTGAGCGCAGTGTAAAAGGAGAGTCTGAGAGGTGAGCGCAGTGTAAAAGGAGAGTCAGAGAGGTGAGCGCAGTGTAAAAGGAGAGTCAGAGATGTGAGCGCGGAGTAAAAGGAGAGTCAGAAAGTGAGCGCGGTGTAAAAGGAGAGTCAGAGAGGTGAGCGCGGTGTAAAAGGAGAGTCAGAGACGTAAGCGCGGTGCAAAAGGAGAGTCAGAGAGGTGAGCGCAGTGTAAAAGGAGAGTCCGAGAGTTGAGCGTGGTGTAAAAGGAGAGTCCGAGAGGTGAGCGTGGTGTAAAAGGAGAGTCCGAGAGGTGAGCGCGGTGTAAAAGGAGAGTCAGAGAGGTGAGCGCGTTGTAAAAGGAGACTCAGAGAGGTGAGCGCCGTGTAAATGGAGACTCAGAGAGGTGAGCGCAGTGTAAAAGGAGAGTCAGAGAGGTGAGTGCAGTGTAAAAGGAGAGTCCGTGAGTTGAGCGCGGTTTAAAAGGTGAGTCAGAGAGGTGAGCGCGGTGTCAAAGGAGAGTCAGAAAGTGAGCGCGGTGTAAAAGGAGAGTCAGAGATGTGAGCGTGGTGTAAAAGGAGAGTCCGAGAGGTGAGCACGGTGTAAAAGGAGAGTCAGAGAGGTGAGCGCGGTGTAAAAGGTGAGTCAGAGAGGTGAGCGCGGTGTAAAAGGAGAGTCAGAGATGTGAGCGTGGTGTAAAAGGAGAGTCCGAGAGGTGAGCTCGGTGTAAAAGGAGAGTCAGAAAGTGAGCGCGGTGTAAAAGGAGAGTCAGAGAGTTGAGCGCAGTGTAATAGGAGAGTCCGAGAGGTGAGCGCAGTGTAAAAGGAGAGTCAGAGAGGTGAGCGCAGTGTAAAAGGAGAGTCCGAGAGGTGAGCGCAGTGTAAAAGGAGAGTCCAAGAGGTGAGTGCAGTGTAAAAGGAGAGTCCGAGAGGTGAGCGCAGTGTAAAAGGAGAGTCAGAGAGGTGAGCGCGGAGTAAAAGGAGAGTCAGAGAGGTGAGCGCGGTGTAAAAGGAGAGTCCGAGAGGTGAGCACAGTGTAAAAGGAGAGTCAGAGAGGTGAGTGCGGTGTAAAAGGAGAGTCAGAGAAGTGAGCGCGGTGTAAAAGGAGAGTCAGAGAGGTGATCGCGGAGTAAAAGGAGAGTCAGAGAGGTGAGCGCGGTGTAAAAGGAGAGTCAGAGAGGTGAGCGTGGTGTAAAAGGAGAGTCCGAGAGGTGAGCGCGGTGTAAAAGGAGAGTCAGAGAGGTGAGCGCGGTGTAAAAGGAGAGTCAGAGAGGTGAGCGCCGTGTAAAAGGAGAGTCAGAGAGGTGAGCACGGTGTAAAAGGAGAGTCAGAGAGGTGAGCGCAGTGTAAAAGGAGAGTCAGAGAGGTGAGCGCGGTGTAAAAGGAGAGTCAGAGAGGTGAGCGCAGTGCAAAAGGAGAGTCAGAGAGGTGAGCACGGTGTAAAAGGAGAGTCAGAGAGGTGAGCGCGGTGTAAAAGGAGAGTCAGAGAGGTGAGCGCGGAGTAAAAGGAGAGTCAGAGAGGTGAGCGCGGTGTAAAAGGAGAGTCAGAGAGGTGAGCACAGTCTAAAAGGAGAGTCCGAGAGGTGAGCACAGTGTAAAAGGAGAGTCCGAGAGGTGAGCGCGGTGTAAAAGGAGAGTCAGAGAGGTGAGCGCGGTGTAAAAGGAGAGTCAGAGAGGTGAGCGTGTTGTAAAAGGAGAGTCAGAGTGGTGAGCGCGGTGTAAAAGGAGAGTCAGAGAGGTGAGCGCGGAGTAAAAGGAGAGTCCGAGAGGTGAGCACAGTGTAAAAGGAGAGTCAGATAGGTGAGCGCGGAGTAAAAGGAGAGCCAGAGAGGTGAGCGCAGTGTAAAAGGAGAGTCAGAGAGGTGAGCACAGTGTAAAAGGAGAGTCAGAGAGGTGAGCGCAGTGTAAAAGGAGAGTCAGAGAGGTGAGCGCAGTGTAAAAGGAGAGTCAGAGAGGTGAGCGCCGTGTAAAAGGAGAGTCAGAGAGGTGAGCGCAGTGTAAAAGGAGAGTCAGAGAGGTGAGCGCAGTGTAAAAGGAGAGTCAGAGATGTGAGCGCGGAGTAAAAGGAGAGTCCGAGAGGTGAGCGCAGTGTAAAAGGAGAGTCCGAGAGGTGAGCACCGTGTAAAAGGAGAGTCCGAGAGGTGAGCGCAGTGTGAAAGGAGAGTCAGAGAGGTGAGCGCAGTGTAAAAGGAGAGTCCGAGAGGTGAGCACAGTGTAAAAGGAGAGTCCGAGAGGTGAGCACCGTGTAAAAGGAGAGTCCGAGAGGTGAGCGCAGTGTAAAAGGAGAGTCAGAGAGGTGAGCGCAGTGTAAAAGGAGAGTCCGAGAGATGAGCGCAGTGTAAAAGGAGAGTCAGAGAGGTGAGCGCAGTGTAAAAGGAGAGTCAGAGAGGTGAGCGCGGTGTAAAAGGAGAGTCAGAAAGTGAGCGCGGTGTAAAAGGAGAGTCAGAGAGGTGAGCGCGGTGTAAAAGGAGAGTCAGAGACGTAAGCGCGGTGCAAAAGGAGAGTCAGAGAGGTGAGCGCAGTGTAAAAGGAGAGTCCGAGAGTTGAGCGTGGTGTAAAAGGAGAGTCCGAGAGGTGAGCGTGGTGTAAAAGGAGAGTCCGAGAGGTGAGCGCGGTGTAAAAGGAGAGTCAGAGAGGTGAGCGCGTTGTAAAAGGAGACTCAGAGAGGTGAGCGCCGTGTAAATGGAGACTCAGAGAGGTGAGCGCAGTGTAAAAGGAGAGTCAGAGAGGTGAGTGCAGTGTAAAAGGAGAGTCCGTGAGTTGAGCGCGGTTTAAAAGGTGAGTCAGAGAGGTGAGCGCGGTGTCAAAGGAGAGTCAGAAAGTGAGCGCGGTGTAAAAGGAGAGTCAGAGATGTGAGCGTGGTGTAAAAGGAGAGTCCGAGAGGTGAGCACGGTGTAAAAGGAGAGTCAGAGAGGTGAGCGCGGTGTAAAAGGTGAGTCAGAGAGGTGAGCGCGGTGTAAAAGGAGAGTCAGAGATGTGAGCGTGGTGTAAAAGGAGAGTCCGAGAGGTGAGCTCGGTGTAAAAGGAGAGTCAGAAAGTGAGCGCGGTGTAAAAGGAGAGTCAGAGAGTTGAGCGCAGTGTAATAGGAGAGTCCGAGAGGTGAGCGCAGTGTAAAAGGAGAGTCAGAGAGGTGAGCGCAGTGTAAAAGGAGAGTCCGAGAGGTGAGCGCAGTGTAAAAGGAGAGTCCGAGAGGTGAGCGCAGTGTAAAAGGAGAGTCCGAGAGGTGAGCGCAGTGTAAAAGGAGAGTCAGAGAGGTGAGCGCGGAGTAAAAGGAGAGTCAGAGAGGTGAGCGCGGTGTAAAAGGAGAGTCCGAGAGGTGAGCACAGTGTAAAAGGAGAGTCAGAGAGGTGAGTGCGGTGTAAAAGGAGAGTCAGAGAAGTGAGCGCGGTGTAAAAGGAGAGTCAGAGAGGTGAGCGCGGAGTAAAAGGAGGGTCTGAGAGGTGAGCGCAGTGTAAAAGGAGAGTCCGAGAGGTGAGCGCAGTGTAAAAGGAGAGTCAGAGAGGTGAGCGCGGAGTAAAAGGAGAGTCAGAGAGGTGAGCGCAGTGTAAAAGGAGAGTCAGAGAGGTGAGCGTGCTGTAAATGGAGAGTAAGAGAGGTGAGCGCAGTGTGAAAGGAGAGTCAGAGAGGTGAGCGCAGTGTAAAAGGAGAGTCAGAGAGGTGAGCGCGGAGTAAAAGGAGAGTCAGAGAGGTGAGCACGGTGTAAAAGGAGAGTCCGAGAGGTGAGCGCAGTTTAAAAGGAGAGTCCGAGAGGTGAGCGCAGTGTAAAAGGAGAGTCCGAAAGGTGAGCACAGTGTAAAAGGAGAGTCCGAGAGGTGAGCGCAGTTTAAAAGGAGAGTCCGAGAGGTGAGCGCAGTGTAAAAGGAGAGTCCGAGAGGTGAGCGCAGTGTAAAAGGAGAGTCCGAGAGGAGAGCGTGGTGCAAAAGGAGAGTCCGAGAGGTGAGCGTGGTGTAAAAGGAGAGTCAGAGAGGTGAGCACAGTGTAAAAGGAGAGTCAGAGAGGTGAGCGCAGTGTAAAAGGAGAGTCCGAGAGGTGAGCGCGGTGTAAAAGGAGAGTCCGAGAGGGGAGCGCAGTGTAAAAGGAGAGTCAGAGAGGTGAGTGCGGTGTAAAAGGAGAGTCAGAGAGGTGAGCGCGGTGTAAAAGGAGAGTCCGAGAGGTGAGCGCGGTGTAAAAGGAGAGTCCGAGAGGGGAGCGCAGTGTAAAAGGAGAGTCAGAGAGGTGAGTGCGGTGTAAAAGGAGAGTCAGAGAGGTGAGCGCAGTGTAAAAGGAGCCTCAGAGAGGTGAGCGCAGTGTAAAAGGAGAGTCAGAGAGGTGAGCACAGTGCAAAAGGAGAGTTAGAGAGGTGAGCGTGGTGTAAAAGGAGAGTCAGAGTGGTGACCGCGGTGTAAAAGGAGAGTGAGAGAGGTGAGCGCGGAGTAAAAGGAGAGTCCGAGAGGTGAGCGCAGTGTAAAAGGAGAGTCCGAGAGGTGAGCACAGTGTAAAAGGAGAGTCCGAGAGGTGAGCACCGTGTAAAAGGAGAGTCCGAGAGGTGAGCGCAGTGTAAAAGGAGAGTCAGAGAGGTGAGCACGGAGTAAAAGGAGAGTCCGAGAGGTGAGCACAGTGTAAATGGAGAGTCCGAGAGGTGAGCACCGTGTAAAAGGAGAGTCCGAGAGGTGAGCGCAGTGTAAAAGGAGAGTCAGAGAGGTGAGCGCAGTGTAAAAGGAGAGTCCGAGAGGTGAGCACAGTGTAAAAGGAGAGTCCGAGAGGTGAGCACCGTGTAAAAGGAGAGTCCGAGAGGTGAGCGCAGTGTAAAAGGAGAGTCAGAGAGGTGAGCACAGTGTAAAAGGAGAGTCCGAGAGGTGAGCACGGTGTAAAAGGAGAGTCCGAGAGGTGAGCGCAGTGTAAAAGGAGAGTCAGAGAGGTGAGCACAGTGTAAAAGGAGAGTCCGAGAGGTGAGCGCAGTGTAAAAGGAGAGTCCGAGAGCTGAGCGCAGTGTAAAAGGAGAGTCCGAGAGTTGAGCGTGGTGTAAAAGGAGAGTCCGAGAGGTGAGCGCGGTGTAAAAGGAGAGTCAGAGACGAGAGCGCAGTGTAAAAGGAGAGTCAGAGAGGTGAGCGTAGTGTAAAAGGAGAGTCAGAGAGGTGAGCGCAGTGTAAAAGGAGAGTCAGAGAGGTGAGCGCAGTGTAAAAGGAGAGTCAGAGAGGTGAGCGCAGTGTAAAAGGAGAGTCAGAGAGGTGAGCGCGGAGTAAAAGGAGAGTCAGAGAGGTGAGCGCGGTGTAAAAGGAGAGTCCGAGAGGTGAGCACAGTGTAAAAGGAGAGTCAGAGAGGTGAGTGCGGTGTAAAAGGAGAGTCAGAGAGGTGAGCGCGGTGTAAAAGGAGAGTCCGAGAGTTGAGCGCGGAGTAAAAGGAGAGTCCGAGAGGTGAGCGCAGTGTGAAAGGAGAGTCAGAGAGGTGAGCGCAGTGTAAAAGGAGAGTCCGAAAGGTGAGCACAGTGTAAAAGGAGAGTCCGAGAGGTGAGCGCAGTTTAAAAGGAGAGTCCGAGAGGTGAGCGCAGTGTAAAAGGAGAGTCCGAGAGGTGAGCGCAGTGCAAAAGGAGAGTCCGAGAGGTGAGCGCAGTGTAAAAGGAGAGTCCGAGAGGAGAGCGTGATGCAAAAGGAGAGTCCGAGAGGTGAGCGTGGTGTAAAAGGAGAGTCAGAGAGGTGAGCACCGTATAAAAGGAGAGTCCGAGAGGTGAGCGCAGTGTAAAAGGAGAGTCAGAGAGGTGAGCGCAGTGTAAAAGGAGAGTCAGAGCGGTGAGCGCAGTGTAAAAGGAGAGTCAGAGAGGTGAGCGCAGTGTGAAAGGAGAGTCAGAGAGGTGAGCGCAGTGTAAAAGGAGAGTCCGAAAGGTGAGCACAGTGTAAAAGGAGAGTCCGAGAGGTGAGCGCAGTTTAAAAGGAGAGTCCGAGAGGTGAGCGCAGTGTAAAAGGAGAGTCCGAGAGGTGAGCGCAGTGCAAAAGGAGAGTCCGAGAGGAGAGCGTGCTGCAAAAGGAGAGTCCGAGAGGAGAGCGTGGTGTAAAAGGAGAGTCAGAGAGGTGAGCGCAGTGTAAAAGGAGACTCAGAGAGGTGAGTGCGGTGTAAAAGGAGAGTCAGAGAGGTGAGCGCAGTGTAAAAGGAGCCTCAGAGAGGTGAGCGCAGTGTAAAAGGAGAGTCAGAGAGGTGAGCGCAGTGTAAAAGGAGAGTCCGAGAGGTGAGCACAGTGTAAAAGGAGAGTCCGAGAGGTGAGCGCGGTGTAAAAGGAGAGTCAGAGAGGTGAGCGCGGTGTAAAAGGAGAGTCAGAGAGGTGAGCGTGGTGTAAAAGGAGAGTCAGAGTGGTGAGCGCGGTGTAAAAGGAGAGTCAGAGAGGTGAGCGCGGAGTAAAAGGAGAGTCAGAGAGGTGAGCGCAGTGTAAAAGGAGAGTCAGAGAGGTGAGCGCGGAGTAAAAGGAGAGTCTGAGAGGTGAGCACAGTGTAAAAGGAGAGTCCGAGAGGTGAGCACAGTGTAAAAGGAGAGTCCGAGAGGTGAGCGCAGTGTAAAAGGAGAGTCAGAGAGTTGAGCGCAGTGTAAAAGGAGAGTCCGAGAGATGAGCGCAGTGTAAAAGGAGAGTCAGAGAGGTGAGCGCAGTGTAAAAGGAGAGTCAGAGAGGTGAGCGCGGAGTAAAAGGAGAGTCCGAGATGTGAGCACAGTGTAAATGGAGAGTCCGAGAGGTGAGCGCAGTGTAAAAGGAGAGTCAGAGAGGTGAGCGCAGTGTAAAAGGAGAGTCCGAGAGGTGAGCACAGTGTAAAAGGAGAGTCCGAGAGGTGAGCACCGTGTAAAAGGAGAGTCCGAGAGGTGAGCGCAGTGTAAAAGGAGAGTCAGAGAGATGAGCGCAGTGTAAAAGAAGAGTCAGAGAGGTGAGCGCAGTGTAAAAGGAGAGTCAGAGAGGTGAGCGCAGTGTAAAAGGAGAGTCCGAGAGGTGAGCGCAGTGTAAAAGGAGAGTCCGAGAGCTGAGCGCAGTGTAAAAGGAGAGTCCGAGAGTTGAGCGTGGTGTAAAAGGAGAGTCCGAGAGGTGAGCGCGGTGTAAAAGGAGAGTCAGAGACGTGAGCGCGGTGCAAAAGGAGAGTCAGAGAGGTGAGCGCGGTGTAAAAGGAGAGTCCGAGAGGTGAGCGTGGTGTAAAAGGAGAGTCCGAGAGGTGAGCGCGGTGTAAAAGGAGAGTCCGAGAGTTGAGCGCGGTGTAAATGGAGAGTCCGAGAGGTGAGCGCATTGTAAAAGGAGAGTCCGAGAGGTGAGCGCGGTGTTAATGGAGAGTCCGAGAGGTGAGCGCGGTGTAAAAGGTGAGTCAGAGAGGTGAGCGCGGTGTAAAAGGAGAGTCCGAGAGTTGAGCGTGGTGTAAAAGGAGAGTCCGAGAGGTGAGCGCGGTGTAAAAGGAGAGTCAGAGACGTGAGCGCGGTGCAAAAGGAGAGTCAGAGAGGTGAGCGCGGTGTAAATGGAGAGTCCGAGAGGTGAGCTTGGTGTAAAAGGAGAGTCCGAGAGGTGAGCGCGGTGTAAAAGGAGAGTCCGAGAGTTGAGCGCGGTGTAAATGGAGAGTCCGAGAGGTGAGCGCATTGTAAAAGGAGAGTCCGAGAGGTGAGCGCGGTGTTAATGGAGAGTCCGAGAGGTGAGCGCGGTGTAAAAGGTGAGTCAGAGAGGTGAGCGCGGTGTAAAAGGAGAGTCAGAAAGTGAGCGCGGTGTAAAAGGAGAGTCAGAGATGTGAGCGTGGTGTAAAAGGAGAGTCCGAGAGGTGAGCACGGTGTAAAAGGAGAGTCAGAGAGGTGAGCGCGGTGTAAAAGGTGAGTCAGAGAGGTGAGCGCGGTGTAAAAGGAGAGTCAGAGAGGTGAGCGTGGTGTAAAAGGAGAGTCCGAGAGGTGAGCGCGGTGTAAAAGGAGAGTCAGAAAGGTGAGCGCAGTGTAAAAGGAGAGTCCGAGAGGTGAGCGCGGTGTAAAAGGAGAGTCAGAGAGGTGAGCGCGGTGTAAAAGGAGAGTCAGAGAGGTGAGCGTGGTGTAAAAGGAGAGTCAGAGTGGTGAGCGCGGTGTAAAAGGAGAGTCAGAGAGGTGAGCGCGGAGTAAAAGGAGAGTCAGAGAGGTGAGCGCAGTGTAAAAGGAGAGTCAGAGAGGTGAGCGCGGAGTAAAAGGAGAGTCTGAGAGGTGAGCACAGTGTAAAAGGAGAGTCCGAGAGGTGAGCACAGTGTAAAAGGAGAGTCCGAGAGGTGAGCGCAGTGTAAAAGGAGAGTCAGAGAGTTGAGCGCAGTGTAAAAGGAGAGTCCGAGAGATGAGCGCAGTGTAAAAGGAGAGTCAGAGAGGTGAGCGCAGTGTAAAAGGAGAGTCAGAGAGGTGAGCGCGGAGTAAAAGGAGAGTCCGAGATGTGAGCACAGTGTAAATGGAGAGTCCGAGAGGTGAGCGCAGTGTAAAAGGAGAGTCAGAGAGGTGAGCGCAGTGTAAAAGGAGAGTCCGAGAGGTGAGCACAGTGCAAAAGGAGAGTCCGAGAGGTGAGCACCGTGTAAAAGGAGAGTCCGAGAGGTGAGCGCAGTGTAAAAGGAGAGTCAGAGAGATGAGCGCAGTGTAAAAGAAGAGTCAGAGAGGTGAGCGCAGTGTAAAAGGAGAGTCAGAGAGGTGAGCGCAGTGTAAAAGGAGAGTCCGAGAGGTGAGCGCAGTGTAAAAGGAGAGTCCGAGAGCTGAGCGCAGTGTAAAAGGAGAGTCCGAGAGTTGAGCGTGGTGTAAAAGGAGAGTCCGAGAGGTGAGCGCGGTGTAAAAGGAGAGTCAGAGACGTGAGCGCGGTGCAAAAGGAGAGTCAGAGAGGTGAGCGCGGTGTAAAAGGAGAGTCCGAGAGGTGAGCGTGGTGTAAAAGGAGAGTCCGAGAGGTGAGCGCGGTGTAAAAGGAGAGTCCGAGAGTTGAGCGCGGTGTAAATGGAGAGTCCGAGAGGTGAGCGCATTGTAAAAGGAGAGTCCGAGAGGTGAGCGCGGTGTTAATGGAGAGTCCGAGAGGTGAGCGCGGTGTAAAAGGTGAGTCAGAGAGGTGAGCGCGGTGTAAAAGGAGAGTCCGAGAGTTGAGCGTGGTGTAAAAGGAGAGTCCGAGAGGTGAGCGCGGTGTAAAAGGAGAGTCAGAGACGTGAGCGCGGTGCAAAAGGAGAGTCAGAGAGGTGAGCGCGGTGTAAAAGGAGAGTCCGAGAGGTGAGCACCGTGTAAAAGGAGAGTCCGAGAGGTGAGCGCAGTGTAAAAGGAGAGTCAGAGAGGTGAGCACAGTGTAAAAGGAGAGTCCGAGAGGTGAGCACGGTGTAAAAGGAGAGTCCGAGAGGTGAGCGCAGTGTAAAAGGAGAGTCAGAGAGGTGAGCACAGTGTAAAAGGAGAGTCCGAGAGGTGAGCGCAGTGTAAAAGGAGAGTCCGAGAGCTGAGCGCAGTGTAAAAGGAGAGTCCGAGAGTTGAGCGTGGTGTAAAAGGAGAGTCCGAGAGGTGAGCGCGGTGTAAAAGGAGAGTCAGAGACGAGAGCGCAGTGTAAAAGGAGAGTCAGAGAGGTGAGCGTAGTGTAAAAGGAGAGTCAGAGAGGTGAGCGCAGTGTAAAAGGAGAGTCAGAGAGGTGAGCGCAGTGTAAAAGGAGAGTCAGAGAGGTGAGCGCAGTGTAAAAGGAGAGTCAGAGAGGTGAGCGCGGAGTAAAAGGAGAGTCAGAGAGGTGAGCGCGGTGTAAAAGGAGAGTCCGAGAGGTGAGCACAGTGTAAAAGGAGAGTCAGAGAGGTGAGTGCGGTGTAAAAGGAGAGTCAGAGAGGTGAGCGCGGTGTAAAAGGAGAGTCCGAGAGTTGAGCGCGGAGTAAAAGGAGAGTCCGAGAGGTGAGCGCAGTGTGAAAGGAGAGTCAGAGAGGTGAGCGCAGTGTAAAAGGAGAGTCCGAAAGGTGAGCACAGTGTAAAAGGAGAGTCCGAGAGGTGAGCGCAGTTTAAAAGGAGAGTCCGAGAGGTGAGCGCAGTGTAAAAGGAGAGTCCGAGAGGTGAGCGCAGTGCAAAAGGAGAGTCCGAGAGGTGAGCGCAGTGTAAAAGGAGAGTCCGAGAGGAGAGCGTGATGCAAAAGGAGAGTCCGAGAGGTGAGCGTGGTGTAAAAGGAGAGTCAGAGAGGTGAGCACCGTATAAAAGGAGAGTCCGAGAGGTGAGCGCAGTGTAAAAGGAGAGTCAGAGAGGTGAGCGCAGTGTAAAAGGAGAGTCAGAGCGGTGAGCGCAGTGTAAAAGGAGAGTCAGAGAGGTGAGCGCAGTGTGAAAGGAGAGTCAGAGAGGTGAGCGCAGTGTAAAAGGAGAGTCCGAAAGGTGAGCACAGTGTAAAAGGAGAGTCCGAGAGGTGAGCGCAGTTTAAAAGGAGAGTCCGAGAGGTGAGCGCAGTGTAAAAGGAGAGTCCGAGAGGTGAGCGCAGTGCAAAAGGAGAGTCCGAGAGGAGAGCGTGCTGCAAAAGGAGAGTCCGAGAGGAGAGCGTGGTGTAAAAGGAGAGTCAGAGAGGTGAGCGCAGTGTAAAAGGAGACTCAGAGAGGTGAGTGCGGTGTAAAAGGAGAGTCAGAGAGGTGAGCGCAGTGTAAAAGGAGCCTCAGAGAGGTGAGCGCAGTGTAAAAGGAGAGTCAGAGAGGTGAGCGCAGTGTAAAAGGAGAGTCCGAGAGGTGAGCACAGTCTAAAAGGAGAGTCCGAGAGGTGAGCGCGGTGTAAAAGGAGAGTCAGAGAGGTGAGCGCGGTGTAAAAGGAGAGTCAGAGAGGTGAGCGTGGTGTAAAAGGAGAGTCAGAGTGGTGAGCGCGGTGTAAAAGGAGAGTCAGAGAGGTGAGCGCGGAGTAAAAGGAGAGTCAGAGAGGTGAGCGCAGTGTAAAAGGAGAGTCAGAGAGGTGAGCGCGGAGTAAAAGGAGAGTCTGAGAGGTGAGCACAGTGTAAAAGGAGAGTCCGAGAGGTGAGCACAGTGTAAAAGGAGAGTCCGAGAGGTGAGCGCAGTGTAAAAGGAGAGTCAGAGAGTTGAGCGCAGTGTAAAAGGAGAGTCCGAGAGATGAGCGCAGTGTAAAAGGAGAGTCAGAGAGGTGAGCGCAGTGCAAAAGGAGAGTTAGAGAGGTGAGCGTGGTGTAAAAGGTGAGTCAGAGTGGTGACCGCGGTGTAAAAGGAGAGTGAGAGAGGTGAGCGCGGAGTAAAAGGAGAGTCCGAGAGGTGAGCGCAGTGTAAAAGGAGAGTCCGAGAGGTGAGCACAGTGTAAAAGGAGAGTCCGAGAGGTGAGCACCGTGTAAAAGGAGAGTCCGAGAGGTGAGCGCAGTGTAAAAGGAGAGTCAGAGAGGTGAGCACGGAGTAAAAGGAGAGTCCGAGAGGTGAGCACAGTGTAAATGGAGAGTCCGAGAGGTGAGCACCGTGTAAAAGGAGAGTCCGAGAGGTGAGCGCAGTGTAAAAGGAGAGTCAGAGAGGTGAGCGCAGTGTAAAAGGAGAGTCCGAGAGGTGAGCACAGTGTAAAAGGAGAGTCCGAGAGGTGAGCACCGTGTAAAAGGAGAGTCCGAGAGGTGAGCGCAGTGTAAAAGGAGAGTCAGAGAGGTGAGCACAGTGTAAAAGGAGAGTCCGAGAGGTGAGCACGGTGTAAAAGGAGAGTCCGAGAGGTGAGCGCAGTGTAAAAGGAGAGTCAGAGAGGTGAGCACAGTGTAAAAGGAGAGTCCGAGAGGTGAGCGCAGTGTAAAAGGAGAGTCCGAGAGCTGAGCGCAGTGTAAAAGGAGAGTCCGAGAGTTGAGCGTGGTGTAAAAGGAGAGTCCGAGAGGTGAGCGCGGTGTAAAAGGAGAGTCAGAGACGAGAGCGCAGTGTAAAAGGAGAGTCAGAGAGGTGAGCGTAGTGTAAAAGGAGAGTCAGAGAGGTGAGCGCAGTGTAAAAGGAGAGTCAGAGAGGTGAGCGCAGTGTAAAAGGAGAGTCAGAGAGGTGAGCGCAGTGTAAAAGGAGAGTCAGAGAGGTGAGCGCGGAGTAAAAGGAGAGTCAGAGAGGTGAGCGCGGTGTAAAAGGAGAGTCCGAGAGGTGAGCACAGTGTAAAAGGAGAGTCAGAGAGGTGAGTGCGGTGTAAAAGGAGAGTCAGAGAGGTGAGCGCGGTGTAAAAGGAGAGTCCGAGAGTTGAGCGCGGAGTAAAAGGAGAGTCCGAGAGGTGAGCGCAGTGTGAAAGGAGAGTCAGAGAGGTGAGCGCAGTGTAAAAGGAGAGTCCGAAAGGTGAGCACAGTGTAAAAGGAGAGTCCGAGAGGTGAGCGCAGTTTAAAAGGAGAATCCGAGAGGTGAGCGCAGTGTAAAAGGAGAGTCCGAGAGGTGAGCGCAGTGCAAAAGGAGAGTCCGAGAGGTGAGCGCAGTGTAAAAGGAGAGTCCGAGAGGAGAGCGTGATGCAAAAGGAGAGTCCGAGAGGTGAGCGTGGTGTAAAAGGAGAGTCAGAGAGGTGAGCACCGTATAAAAGGAGAGTCCGAGAGGTGAGCGCAGTGTAAAAGGAGAGTCAGAGAGGTGAGCGCAGTGTAAAAGGAGAGTCAGAGCGGTGAGCGCAGTGTAAAAGGAGAGTCAGAGAGGTGAGCGCAGTGTGAAAGGAGAGTCAGAGAGGTGAGCGCAGTGTAAAAGGAGAGTCCGAAAGGTGAGCACAGTGTAAAAGGAGAGTCCGAGAGGTGAGCGCAGTTTAAAAGGAGAGTCCGAGAGGTGAGCGCAGTGTAAAAGGAGAGTCCGAGAGGTGAGCGCAGTGCAAAAGGAGAGTCCGAGAGGAGAGCGTGCTGCAAAAGGAGAGTCCGAGAGGAGAGCGTGGTGTAAAAGGAGAGTCAGAGAGGTGAGCGCAGTGTAAAAGGAGACTCAGAGAGGTGAGTGCGGTGTAAAAGGAGAGTCAGAGAGGTGAGCGCAGTGTAAAAGGAGCCTCAGAGAGGTGAGCGCAGTGTAAAAGGAGAGTCAGAGAGGTGAGCGCAGTGTAAAAGGAGAGTCCGAGAGGTGAGCACAGTCTAAAAGGAGAGTCCGAGAGGTGAGCGCGGTGTAAAAGGAGAGTCAGAGAGGTGAGCGCGGTGTAAAAGGAGAGTCAGAGAGGTGAGCGTGGTGTAAAAGGAGAGTCAGAGTGGTGAGCGCGGTGTAAAAGGAGAGTCAGAGAGGTGAGCGCGGAGTAAAAGGAGAGTCAGAGAGGTGAGCGCAGTGTAAAAGGAGAGTCAGAGAGGTGAGCGCGGAGTAAAAGGAGAGTCTGAGAGGTGAGCACAGTGTAAAAGGAGAGTCCGAGAGGTGAGCACAGTGTAAAAGGAGAGTCCGAGAGGTGAGCGCAGTGTAAAAGGAGAGTCAGAGAGTTGAGCGCAGTGTAAAAGGAGAGTCCGAGAGATGAGCGCAGTGTAAAAGGAGAGTCAGAGAGGTGAGCGCAGTGTAAAAGGAGAGTCAGAGAGGTGAGCGCGGAGTAAAAGGAGAGTCCGAGATGTGAGCACAGTGTAAATGGAGAGTCCGAGAGGTGAGCGCAGTGTAAAAGGAGAGTCAGAGAGGTGAGCGCAGTGTAAAAGGAGAGTCCGAGAGGTGAGCACAGTGTAAAAGGAGAGTCCGAGAGGTGAGCACCGTGTAAAAGGAGAGTCCGAGAGGTGAGCGCAGTGTAAAAGGAGAGTCAGAGAGATGAGCGCAGTGTAAAAGAAGAGTCAGAGAGGTGAGCGCAGTGTAAAAGGAGAGTCAGAGAGGTGAGCGCAGTGTAAAAGGAGAGTCCGAGAGGTGAGCGCAGTGTAAAAGGAGAGTCCGAGAGCTGAGCGCAGTGTAAAAGGAGAGTCCGAGAGTTGAGCGTGGTGTAAAAGGAGAGTCCGAGAGGTGAGCGCGGTGTAAAAGGAGAGTCAGAGACGTGAGCGCGGTGCAAAAGGAGAGTCAGAGAGGTGAGCGCGGTGTAAAAGGAGAGTCCGAGAGGTGAGCGTGGTGTAAAAGGAGAGTCCGAGAGGTGAGCGCGGTGTAAAAGGAGAGTCCGAGAGTTGAGCGCGGTGTAAATGGAGAGTCCGAGAGGTGAGCGCATTGTAAAAGGAGAGTCCGAGAGGTGAGCGCGGTGTTAATGGAGAGTCCGAGAGGTGAGCGCGGTGTAAAAGGTGAGTCAGAGAGGTGAGCGCGGTGTAAAAGGAGAGTCCGAGAGTTGAGCGTGGTGTAAAAGGAGAGTCCGAGAGGTGAGCGCGGTGTAAAAGGAGAGTCAGAGACGTGAGCGCGGTGCAAAAGGAGAGTCAGAGAGGTGAGCGCGGTGTAAAAGGAGAGTCCGAGAGGTGAGCACCGTGTAAAAGGAGAGTCCGAGAGGTGAGCGCAGTGTAAAAGGAGAGTCAGAGAGGTGAGCACAGTGTAAAAGGAGAGTCCGAGAGGTGAGCACGGTGTAAAAGGAGAGTCCGAGAGGTGAGCGCAGTGTAAAAGGAGAGTCAGAGAGGTGAGCACAGTGTAAAAGGAGAGTCCGAGAGGTGAGCGCAGTGTAAAAGGAGAGTCCGAGAGCTGAGCGCAGTGTAAAAGGAGAGTCCGAGAGTTGAGCGTGGTGTAAAAGGAGAGTCCGAGAGGTGAGCGCGGTGTAAAAGGAGAGTCAGAGACGAGAGCGCAGTGTAAAAGGAGAGTCAGAGAGGTGAGCGTAGTGTAAAAGGAGAGTCAGAGAGGTGAGCGCAGTGTAAAAGGAGAGTCAGAGAGGTGAGCGCAGTGTAAAAGGAGAGTCAGAGAGGTGAGCGCAGTGTAAAAGGAGAGTCAGAGAGGTGAGCGCGGAGTAAAAGGAGAGTCAGAGAGGTGAGCGCGGTGTAAAAGGAGAGTCCGAGAGGTGAGCACAGTGTAAAAGGAGAGTCAGAGAGGTGAGTGCGGTGTAAAAGGAGAGTCAGAGAGGTGAGCGCGGTGTAAAAGGAGAGTCCGAGAGTTGAGCGCGGAGTAAAAGGAGAGTCCGAGAGGTGAGCGCAGTGTGAAAGGAGAGTCAGAGAGGTGAGCGCAGTGTAAAAGGAGAGTCCGAAAGGTGAGCACAGTGTAAAAGGAGAGTCCGAGAGGTGAGCGCAGTTTAAAAGGAGAGTCCGAGAGGTGAGCGCAGTGTAAAAGGAGAGTCCGAGAGGTGAGCGCAGTGCAAAAGGAGAGTCCGAGAGGTGAGCGCAGTGTAAAAGGAGAGTCCGAGAGGAGAGCGTGATGCAAAAGGAGAGTCCGAGAGGTGAGCGTGGTGTAAAAGGAGAGTCAGAGAGGTGAGCACCGTATAAAAGGAGAGTCCGAGAGGTGAGCGCAGTGTAAAAGGAGAGTCAGAGAGGTGAGCGCAGTGTAAAAGGAGAGTCAGAGCGGTGAGCGCAGTGTAAAAGGAGAGTCAGAGAGGTGAGCGCAGTGTGAAAGGAGAGTCAGAGAGGTGAGCGCAGTGTAAAAGGAGAGTCCGAAAGGTGAGCACAGTGTAAAAGGAGAGTCCGAGAGGTGAGCGCAGTTTAAAAGGAGAGTCCGAGAGGTGAGCGCAGTGTAAAAGGAGAGTCCGAGAGGTGAGCGCAGTGCAAAAGGAGAGTCCGAGAGGAGAGCGTGCTGCAAAAGGAGAGTCCGAGAGGAGAGCGTGGTGTAAAAGGAGAGTCAGAGAGGTGAGCGCAGTGTAAAAGGAGACTCAGAGAGGTGAGTGCGGTGTAAAAGGAGAGTCAGAGAGGTGAGCGCAGTGTAAAAGGAGCCTCAGAGAGGTGAGCGCAGTGTAAAAGGAGAGTCAGAGAGGTGAGCGCAGTGTAAAAGGAGAGTCCGAGAGGTGAGCACAGTCTAAAAGGAGAGTCCGAGAGGTGAGCGCGGTGTAAAAGGAGAGTCAGAGAGGTGAGCGCGGTGTAAAAGGAGAGTCAGAGAGGTGAGCGTGGTGTAAAAGGAGAGTCAGAGTGGTGAGCGCGGTGTAAAAGGAGAGTCAGAGAGGTGAGCGCGGAGTAAAAGGAGAGTCAGAGAGGTGAGCGCAGTGTAAAAGGAGAGTCAGAGAGGTGAGCGCGGAGTAAAAGGAGAGTCTGAGAGGTGAGCACAGTGTAAAAGGAGAGTCCGAGAGGTGAGCACAGTGTAAAAGGAGAGTCCGAGAGGTGAGCGCAGTGTAAAAGGAGAGTCAGAGAGTTGAGCGCAGTGTAAAAGGAGAGTCCGAGAGATGAGCGCAGTGTAAAAGGAGAGTCAGAGAGGTGAGCGCAGTGTAAAAGGAGAGTCAGAGAGGTGAGCGCGGAGTAAAAGGAGAGTCCGAGATGTGAGCACAGTGTAAATGGAGAGTCCGAGAGGTGAGCGCAGTGTAAAAGGAGAGTCAGAGAGGTGAGCGCAGTGTAAAAGGAGAGTCCGAGAGGTGAGCACAGTGTAAAAGGAGAGTCCGAGAGGTGAGCACCGTGTAAAAGGAGAGTCCGAGAGGTGAGCGCAGTGTAAAAGGAGAGTCAGAGAGATGAGCGCAGTGTAAAAGAAGAGTCAGAGAGGTGAGCGCAGTGTAAAAGGAGAGTCAGAGAGGTGAGCGCAGTGTAAAAGGAGAGTCCGAGAGGTGAGCGCAGTGTAAAAGGAGAGTCCGAGAGCTGAGCGCAGTGTAAAAGGAGAGTCCGAGAGTTGAGCGTGGTGTAAAAGGAGAGTCCGAGAGGTGAGCGCGGTGTAAAAGGAGAGTCAGAGACGTGAGCGCGGTGCAAATGGAGAGTCAGAGAGGTGAGCGCGGTGTAAAAGGAGAGTCCGAGAGGTGAGCGTGGTGTAAAAGGAGAGTCCGAGAGGTGAGCGCGGTGTAAAAGGAGAGTCCGAGAGTTGAGCGCGGTGTAAATGGAGAGTCCGAGAGGTGAGCGCATTGTAAAAGGAGAGTCCGAGAGGTGAGCGCGGTGTTAATGGAGAGTCCGAGAGGTGAGCGCGGTGTAAAAGGTGAGTCAGAGAGGTGAGCGCGGTGTAAAAGGAGAGTCCGAGAGTTGAGCGTGGTGTAAAAGGAGAGTCCGAGAGGTGAGCGCGGTGTAAAAGGAGAGTCAGAGACGTGAGCGCGGTGCAAAAGGAGAGTCAGAGAGGTGAGCGCGGTGTAAATGGAGAGTCCGAGAGGTGAGCTTGGTGTAAAAGGAGAGTCCGAGAGGTGAGCGCGGTGTAAAAGGAGAGTCCGAGAGTTGAGCGCGGTGTAAATGGAGAGTCCGAGAGGTGAGCGCATTGTAAAAGGAGAGTCCGAGAGGTGAGCGCGGTGTTAATGGAGAGTCCGAGAGGTGAGCGCGGTGTAAAAGGTGAGTCAGAGAGGTGAGCGCGGTGTAAAAGGAGAGTCAGAATGTGAGCGCGGTGTAAAAGGAGAGTCAGAGATGTGAGCGTGGTGTAAAAGGAGAGTCCGAGAGGTGAGCACGGTGTAAAAGGAGAGTCAGAGAGGTGAGCGCGGTGTAAAAGGTGAGTCAGCGAGGTGAGCGCGGTGTAAAAGGAGAGTCAGAGAGGTGAGCGTGGTGTAAAAGGAGAGTCCGAGAGGTGAGCGCGGTGTAAAAGGAGAGTCAGAAAGGTGAGCGCAGTGTAAAAGGAGAGTCCGAGAGGTGAGCGCGGTGTAAAAGGAGAGTCAGAGAGGTGAGCGCGGTGTAAAAGGAGAGTCAGAGAGGTGAGCGTGGTGTAAAAGGAGAGTCAGAGTGGTGAGCGCAGTGTAAAAGGAGAGTCAGAGAGGTGAGCGCGGAGTAAAAGGAGAGTCAGAGAGGTGAGCACAGTGTAAAAGGAGAGTCCGAGAGGTGAGCACAGTGTAAAAGGAGAGTCCGAGAGGTGAGCGCAGTGTAAAAGGAGAGTCAGAGAGTTGAGCGCAGTGTAAAAGGAGAGTCCGAGAGATGAGCGCAGTGTAAAAGGAGAGTCAGAGAGGTGAGCGCAGTGTAAAAGGAGAGTCAGAGAGGTGAGCGCGGAGTAAAAGGAGAGTCCGAGATGTGAGCACAGTGTAAATGGAGAGTCCGAGAGGTGAGCGCAGTGTAAAAGGAGAGTCAGAGAGGTGAGCGCAGTGTAAAAGGAGAGTCCGAGAGGTGAGCACAGTGTAAAAGGAGAGTCCGAGAGGTGAGCACCGTGTAAAAGGAGAGTCCGAGAGGTGAGCGCAGTGTAAAAGGAGAGTCAGAGAGATGAGCGCAGTGTAAAAGAAGAGTCAGAGAGGTGAGCGCAGTGTAAAAGGAGAGTCAGAGAGGTGAGCGCAGTGTAAAAGGAGAGTCCGAGAGGTGAGCGCAGTGCAAAAGGAGAGTCCGAGAGGAGAGCGTGCTGCAAAAGGAGAGTCCGAGAGGAGAGCGTGGTGTAAAAGGAGAGTCAGAGAGGTGAGCGCAGTGTAAAAGGAGAGTCCGAGAGGTGAGCGCAGTGCAAAAGGAGAGTCCGAGAGGAGAGCGTGCTGCAAAAGGAGAGTCCGAGAGGAGAGCGTGGTGTAAAAGGAGAGTCAGAGAGGTGAGCGCAGTGTAAAAGGAGACTCAGAGAGGTGAGTGCGGTGTAAAAGGAGAGTCAGAGAGGTGAGCGCAGTGTAAAAGGAGCCTCAGAGAGGTGAGCGCAGTGTAAAAGGAGAGTCAGAGAGGTGAGCGCAGTGTAAAAGGAGAGTCCGAGAGGTGAGCACAGTCTAGAAGGAGAGTCCGAGAGGTGAGCGCGGTGTAAAAGGAGAGTCAGAGAGGTGAGCGCGGTGTAAAAGGAGAGTCAGAGAGGTGAGCGTGGTGTAAAAGGAGAGTCAGAGTGGTGAGCGCGGTGTAAAAGGAGAGTCAGAGAGGTGAGCGCGGAGTAAAAGGAGAGTCAGAGAGGTGAGCGCAGTGTAAAAGGAGAGTCAGAGAGGTGAGCGCGGAGTAAAAGGAGAGTCTGAGAGGTGAGCACAGTGTAAAAGGAGAGTCCGAGAGGTGAGCACAGTGTAAAAGGAGAGTCCGAGAGGTGAGCGCAGTGTAAAAGGAGAGTCAGAGAGTTGAGCGCAGTGTAAAAGGAGAGTCCGAGAGATGAGCGCAGTGTAAAAGGAGAGTCAGAGAGGTGAGCGCAGTGTAAAAGGAGAGTCAGAGAGGTGAGCGCGGAGTAAAAGGAGAGTCCGAGATGTGAGCACAGTGTAAATGGAGAGTCCGAGAGGTGAGCGCAGTGTAAAAGGAGAGTCAGAGAGGTGAGCGCAGTGTAAAAGGAGAGTCCGAGAGGTGAGCACAGTGTAAAAGGAGAGTCCGAGAGGTGAGCACCGTGTAAAAGGAGAGTCCGAGAGGTGAGCGCAGTGTAAAAGGAGAGTCAGAGAGATGAGCGCAGTGTAAAAGAAGAGTCAGAGAGGTGAGCGCAGTGTAAAAGGAGAGTCAGAGAGGTGAGCGCAGTGTAAAAGGAGAGTCCGAGAGGTGAGCGCAGTGTAAAAGGAGAGTCCGAGAGCTGAGCGCAGTGTAAAAGGAGAGTCCGAGAGTTGAGCGTGGTGTAAAAGGAGAGTCCGAGAGGTGAGCGCGGTGTAAAAGGAGAGTCAGAGACGTGAGCGCGGTGCAAATGGAGAGTCAGAGAGGTGAGCGCGGTGTAAAAGGAGAGTCCGAGAGGTGAGCGTGGTGTAAAAGGAGAGTCCGAGAGGTGAGCGCGGTGTAAAAGGAGAGTCCGAGAGTTGAGCGCGGTGTAAATGGAGAGTCCGAGAGGTGAGCGCATTGTAAAAGGAGAGTCCGAGAGGTGAGCGCGGTGTTAATGGAGAGTCCGAGAGGTGAGCGCGGTGTAAAAGGTGAGTCAGAGAGGTGAGCGCGGTGTAAAAGGAGAGTCCGAGAGTTGAGCGTGGTGTAAAAGGAGAGTCCGAGAGGTGAGCGCGGTGTAAAAGGAGAGTCAGAGACGTGAGCGCGGTGCAAAAGGAGAGTCAGAGAGGTGAGCGCGGTGTAAATGGAGAGTCCGAGAGGTGAGCTTGGTGTAAAAGGAGAGTCCGAGAGGTGAGCGCGGTGTAAAAGGAGAGTCCGAGAGTTGAGCGCGGTGTAAATGGAGAGTCCGAGAGGTGAGCGCATTGTAAAAGGAGAGTCCGAGAGGTGAGCGCGGTGTTAATGGAGAGTCCGAGAGGTGAGCGCGGTGTAAAAGGTGAGTCAGAGAGGTGAGCGCGGTGTAAAAGGAGAGTCAGAATGTGAGCGCGGTGTAAAAGGAGAGTCAGAGATGTGAGCGTGGTGTAAAAGGAGAGTCCGAGAGGTGAGCACGGTGTAAAAGGAGAGTCAGAGAGGTGAGCGCGGTGTAAAAGGTGAGTCAGCGAGGTGAGCGCGGTGTAAAAGGAGAGTCAGAGAGGTGAGCGTGGTGTAAAAGGAGAGTCCGAGAGGTGAGCGCGGTGTAAAAGGAGAGTCAGAAAGGTGAGCGCAGTGTAAAAGGAGAGTCCGAGAGGTGAGCGCGGTGTAAAAGGAGAGTCAGAGAGGTGAGCGCGGTGTAAAAGGAGAGTCAGAGAGGTGAGCGTGGTGTAAAAGGAGAGTCAGAGTGGTGAGCGCGGTGTAAAAGGAGAGTCAGAGAGGTGAGCGCGGAGTAAAAGGAGAGTCAGAGAGGTGAGCGCAGTGTAAAAGGAGAGTCAGAGAGGTGAGCGCGGAGTAAAAGGAGAGTCTGAGAGGTGAGCACAGTGTAAAAGGAGAGTCCGAGAGGTGAGCACAGTGTAAAAGGAGAGTCCGAGAGGTGAGCGCAGTGTAAAAGGAGAGTCAGAGAGTTGAGCGCAGTGTAAAAGGAGAGTCCGAGAGATGAGCGCAGTGTAAAAGGAGAGTCAGAGAGGTGAGCGCAGTGTAAAAGGAGAGTCAGAGAGGTGAGCGCGGAGTAAAAGGAGAGTCCGAGATGTGAGCACAGTGTAAATGGAGAGTCCGAGAGGTGAGCGCAGTGTAAAAGGAGAGTCAGAGAGGTGAGCGCAGTGTAAAAGGAGAGTCCGAGAGGTGAGCACAGTGTAAAAGGAGAGTCCGAGAGGTGAGCACCGTGTAAAAGGAGAGTCCGAGAGGTGAGCGCAGTGTAAAAGGAGAGTCAGAGAGATGAGCGCAGTGTAAAAGAAGAGTCAGAGAGGTGAGCGCAGTGTAAAAGGAGAGTCAGAGAGGTGAGCGCAGTGTAAAAGGAGAGTCCGAGAGGTGAGCGCAGTGTAAAAGGAGAGTCCGAGAGCTGAGCGCAGTGTAAAAGGAGAGTCCGAGAGTTGAGCGTGGTGTAAAAGGAGAGTCCGAGAGGTGAGCGCGGTGTAAAAGGAGAGTCAGAGACGTGAGCGCGGTGCAAAAGGAGAGTCAGAGAGGTGAGCGCGGTGTAAAAGGAGAGTCCGAGAGGTGAGCGTGGTGTAAAAGGAGAGTCCGAGAGGTGAGCGCGGTGTAAAAGGAGAGTCCGAGAGTTGAGCGCGGTGTAAATGGAGAGTCCGAGAGGTGAGCGCATTGTAAAAGGAGAGTCCGAGAGGTGAGCGCGGTGTTAATGGAGAGTCCGAGAGGTGAGCGCGGTGTAAAAGGTGAGTCAGAGAGGTGAGCGCGGTGTAAAAGGAGAGTCCGAGAGTTGAGCGTGGTGTAAAAGGAGAGTCCGAGAGGTGAGCGCGGTGTAAAAGGAGAGTCAGAGACGTGAGCGCGGTGCAAAAGGAGAGTCAGAGAGGTGAGCGCGGTGTAAAAGGAGAGTCCGAGAGGTGAGCGTGGTGTAAAAGGAGAGTCCGAGAGGTGAGCGCGGTGTAAAAGGAGAGTCCGAGAGTTGAGCGCGGTGTAAATGGAGAGTCCGAGAGGTGAGCGCATTGTAAAAGGAGAGTCCGAGAGGTGAGCGCGGTGTTAATGGAGAGTCCGAGAGGTGAGCGCGGTGTAAAAGGTGAGTCAGAGAGGTGAGCGCGGTGTAAAAGGAGAGTCAGAAAGTGAGCGCGGTGTAAAAGGAGAGTCAGAGATGTGAGCGTGGTGTAAAAGGAGAGTCCGAGAGGTGAGCACGGTGTAAAAGGAGAGTCAGAGAGGTGAGCGCGGTGTAAAAGGTGAGTCAGAGAGGTGAGCGCGGTGTAAAAGGAGAGTCAGAGAGGTGAGCGTGGTGTAAAAGGAGAGTCCGAGAGGTGAGCGCGGTGTAAAAGGAGAGTCAGAAAGGTGAGCGCAGTGTAAAAGGAGAGTCAGAGAGGTGAGCGCAGTGTAAAAGGAGAGTCAGAGAGTTGAGCGCAGTGTAATAGGAGAGTCCGAGAGGTGAGCGCAGTGTAAAAGGAGAGTCCGAGAGGTGAGCGCAGTGTAAAAGGAGAGTCAGAGAGGTGAGCGCAGTGTAAAAGGAGAGTCAGAGAGGTGAGCGCGGAGTAAAAGGAGAGTCAGAGAGGTGAGCGCGGTGTAAAAGGAGAGTCCGAGAGGTGAGCACAGTGTAAAAGGAGAGTCAGAGAGGTGAGTGCGGTGTAAAAGGAGAGTCAGAGAGGTGAGCGCAGTGTAAAAGGAGAGTCAGAGAGGTGAGCGCAGTGTAAAAGGAGAGTCCGAGAGGTGAGCGCGGAGTAAAAGGAGAGTCCGAGAGGTGAGCACCGTGTAAAAGGAGAGTCCGAGAGGTGAGCGTGGTGTGAAAGGAGAGTCCGAGAGGTGAGCGCGGTGCAAAAGGAGAGTCAGAGAGGTGAGCACGGTGTAAAAGGAGAGTCCGAGATGTGAGCGCAGTGTAAAAGGAGAGTCCGAAAGGTGAGCACAGTGTAAAAGGAGAGTCCGAGAGGTGAGCGCAGTTTAAAAGGAGAGTCCGAGAGGTGAGCGCAGTGTAAAAGGAGAGTCCGAGAGGTGAGCGCAGTGCAAAAGGAGAGTCCGAGAGGAGAGCGTGATGCAAAAGGAGAGTCCGAGAGGTGAGCGTGGTGTAAAAGGAGAGTCAGAGAGGTGAGCACGGTGTAAAAGGAGAGTCAGAGAGGTGAGCACAGTGTAAATGGAGACTCAGAGAGGTGAGTGCGGTGTAAAAGGAGAGTCAGAGAGGTGAGCGCAGTGTAAAAGGAGAGTCAGAGAGGTGAGCGAGGTGTAAAAGGAGAGTCAGAGAGGTGAGCACGTTGTAAAAGGAGAGTCAGAGAGGTGAGCGAGGTGTAAAAGGAGAGTCAGAGAGGTGAGCGCAGTGTAAAAGGAGAGTCCGAGAGGTGAGCGCAGTGTAAAAGGAGAGTCCGAGAGGTGAGCGCAGTGTAAAAGGAGAGTCAGAGAGGTGAGCACAGTGTAAAAGGAGAGTCCGAGAGGTGAGCGCAGTGTAAAAGGAGAGTCCGAGAGCTGAGCGCAGTGTAAAAGGAGAGTCCGAGAGTTGAGCGTGGTGTAAAAGGAGAGTCCGAGAGGTGAGCGCGGTGTAAAAGGAGAGTCAGAGACGAGAGCGCAGTGTAAAAGGAGAGTCAGAGAGGTGAGCGCAGTGTAAAAGGAGAGTCAGAGAGGTGAGCGCAGTGTAAAAGGAGAGTCAGAGAGGTGAGCGCAGTGTAAAAGGAGAGTCAGAGAGGTGAGCGCGGTGTAAAAGGAGACTCAGAGAGGTGAGCGCGGAGTAAAAGGAGAGTCAGAGAGGTGAGCGCGGTGTAAAAGGAGAGTACGAGAGGTGAGCACAGTGTAAAATGAGAGTCAGAGAGGTGAGTGCGGTGTAAAAGGAGAGTCAGAGAGGTGAGCGCGGTGTAAAAGGAGAGTCCGAGAGTTGAGCGCGGAGTAAAAGGAGAGTCCGAGAGGTGAGCGCAGTGTGAAAGGAGAGTCAGAGAGGTGAGCGCAGTGTAAAAGGAGAGTCCGAAAGGTGAGCACAGTGTAAAAGGAGAGTCCGAGAGGTGAGCGCAGTTTAAAAGGAGAGTCCGAGAGGTGAGCGCAGTGTAAAAGGAGAGTCAGAGAGGTGAGCGCAGTGTAAAAGGAGAGTCCGAGAGGTGAGCGCAGTGCAAAAGGAGAGTCCGAGAGGAGAGCGTGATGCAAAAGGAGAGTCCGAGAGGTGAGCGTGGTGTAAAAGGAGAGTCAGAGAGGTGAGCACCGTATAAAAGGAGAGTCCGAGAGGTGAGCGCAGTGTGAAAGGAGAGTCAGAGAGGTGAGCGCGGTGTAAAAGGAGAGTCAAAGCGGTGAGCGCAGTGTAAAAGGAGAGTCAGAGAGGTGAGCGCAGTGTGAAAGGAGAGTCAGAGAGGTGAGCGCAGTGTAAAAGGAGAGTCCGAAAGGTGAGCACAGTGTAAAAGGAGAGTCCGAGAGGTGAGCGCAGTTTAAAAGGAGAGTCCGAGAGGTGAGCGCAGTGTAAAAGGAGAGTCCGAGAGGTGAGCGCAGTGCAAAAGGAGAGTCCGAGAGGAGAGCGTGATGCAAAAGGAGAGTCCGAGAGGTGAGCGTGGTGTAAAAGGAGAGTCAGAGAGGTGAGCACCGTATAAAAGGAGAGTCCGAGAGGTGAGCGCAGTGTGAAAGGAGAGTCAGAGAGGTGAGCGCGGTGTAAAAGGAGAGTCCGAGAGGAGAGCGTGGTGCAAAAGGAGAGTCCGAGAGGTGAGCGTGGTGTAAAAGGAGAGTCAGAGAGGTGAGCGCAGTGTAAAAGGAGACTCAGAGAGGTGAGTGCGGTGTAAAAGGAGAGTCAGAGAGGTGAGCGCAGTGTAAAAGGAGCCTCAGAGAGGTGAGCGCAGTGTAAAAGGAGAGTCAGAGAGGTGAGCGCAGTGTAAAAGGAGAGTCCGAGAGGTGAGCACAGTCTAAAAGGAGAGTCCGAGAGGTGAGCGCGGTGTAAAAGGAGAGTCAGAGAGGTGAGCGCGGTGTAAAAGGAGAGTCAGAGAGGTGAGCGTGGTGTAAAAGGAGAGTCAGAGTGGTGAGCGCGGTGTAAAAGGAGAGTCAGAGAGGTGAGCGCGGAGTAAAAGGAGAGTCCGAGAGGTGAGCACAGTGTAAAAGGAGAGTCAGAGAGGTGAGCGCGGAGTAAAAGGAGAGTCTGAGAGGTGAGCACAGTGTAAAAGGAGAGTCCGAGAGGTGAGCACAGTGTAAAAGGAGAGTCCGAGAGGTGAGCGCAGTGTAAAAGGAGAGTCAGAGAGGTGAGCGCAGTGTAAAAGGAGAGTCCGAGAGATGAGCGCAGTGTAAAAGGAGAGTCAGAGAGGTGAGCGCAGTGTAAAAGGAGAGTCAGAGAGGTGAGCGCGGAGTAAAAGGAGAGTCCGAGAGGTGAGCACAGTGTAAATGGAGAGTCCGAGAGGTGAGCGCAGTGTAAAAGGAGAGTCAGAGAGGTGAGCGCAGTGTAAAAGGAGAGTCCGAGAGGTGAGCGCAGTGTAAAAGGAGAGTCAGAGAGGTGAGCGTGCTGTAAATGGAGAGTAAGAGAGGTGAGCACAGTGTAAAAGGAGAGTCCGAGAGTTGAGCGCGGAGTAAAAGGAGGGTCTGAGAGGTGAGCGCAGTGTAAAAGGAGAGTCCGAGAGGTGAGCGTGGTGTGAAAGGAGAGTCCGAGAGGTGAGCGCGGTGCAAAAGGAGAGTCAGAGAGGTGAGCACGGTGTAAAAGGAGAGTCCGAGAGGTGAGCGCAGTGTAAAAGGAGAGTCCGAAAGGTGAGCA
This sequence comes from Heptranchias perlo, assembly GCF_035084215.1. Classification (NCBI taxonomy): domain Eukaryota; kingdom Metazoa; phylum Chordata; class Chondrichthyes; order Hexanchiformes; family Hexanchidae; genus Heptranchias; species Heptranchias perlo. The sequence continues at coordinate 140,138,125 of NC_090327.1, forward strand.
CAGTGTAAAAGGAGAGTCCGAGAGGTGAGCGCAGTTTAAAAGGAGAGTCCGAGAGTTGAGCGTGGTGTAAAAGGAGAGTCCGAGAGGTGAGCGTGGTGTAAAAGGAGAGTCCGAGAGGTGAGCGCGGTGTAAAAGGAGAGTCCGAGAGTTGAGCGCGGTGTAAATGGAGAGTCCGAGAGGTGAGCGCATTGTAAAAGGAGAGTCCGAGAGGTGAGCGCGGTGTTAATGGAGAGTCCGAGAGGTGAGTGCGGTGTAAAAGGTGAGTCAGAGAGGTGAGCGCGGTGTAAAAGGAGAGTCAGAAAGTGAGCGCGGTGTAAAAGGAGAGTCAGAGATGTGAGCGTGGTGTAAAAGGAGAGTCCGAGAGGTGAGCACGGTGTAAAAGGAGAGTCAGAGAGGTGAGCGCGGTGTAAAAGGTGAGTCAGAGAGGTGAGCGCGGTGTAAAAGGAGAGTCAGAGAGGTGAGCGTGGTGTAAAAGGAGAGTCCGAGAGGTGAGCGCGGTGTAAAAGGAGAGTCAGAAAGGTGAGCGCAGTGTAAAAGGAGAGTCAGAGAGGTGAGCGCAGTGTAAAAGGAGAGTCAGAGAGTTGAGCGCAGTGTAATAGGAGAGTCCGAGAGGTGAGCGCAGTGTAAAAGGAGAGTCCGAGAGGTGAGCGCACTGTAAAAGGAGAGTCAGAGAGGTGAGCGCAGTGTAAAAGGAGAGTCAGAGAGGTGAGCGCGGAGTAAAAGGAGAGTCAGAGAGGTGAGCTCGGTGTAAAAGGAGAGTCCGAGAGGTGAGCGCAGTGTAAAAGGAGAGTCAGAGAGGTGAGTGCGGTGTAAAAGGAGAGTCAGAGAGGTGAGCGCAGTGTAAAAGGAGAGTCAGAGAGGTGAGCGCAGTGTAAAAGGAGAGTCAGAGAGGTGAGCGTGCTGTAAATGGAGAGTAAGAGAGGTGAGCACAGTGCAAAAGGAGAGTCCGTGAGTTGAGCGCGGAGTAAAAGGAGGGTCTGAGAGGTGAGCACCGTGTAAAAGGAGAGTCCGAGAGGTGAGCGTGGTGTGAAAGGAGAGTCCGAGAGGTGAGCGCAGTGTAAAAGGAGAGTCCAAAAGGTGAGCACAGTGTAAAAGGAGAGTCCGAGAGGTGAGCGCAGTTTAAAAGGAGAGTCCGAGAGGTGAGCGCAGTGTAAAAGGAGAGTCCGAGAGGTGAGCGCAGTGCAAAAGGAGAGTCCGAGAGGAGAGCGTGATGCAAAAGGAGAGTCCGAGAGGTGAGCGTGGTGTAAAAGGAGAGTCAGAGAGGTGAGCACGGTGTAAAAGGAGAGTCAGAGAGGTGAGCACAGTGTAAATGGAGACTCAGAGAGGTGAGTGCGGTGTAAAAGGAGAGTCAGAGAGGTGAGCGCAGTGTAAAAGGAGAGTCAGAGAGGTGTGCGAGGTGTAAAAGGAGAGTCAGAGAGGTGAGCACGGTGTAAAAGGAGAGTCAGAGAGGTGAGCACGGTGTAAAAGGAGAGTCAGAGAGGTGAGCGCGGTGTAAAAGGAGAGTCAGAGAGGTGAGCGCGGTGTAAAAGGAGAGTCAGAGAGGTGAGCACAGTCTAAAAGGAGAGTCCGAGAGGTGAGCACAGTGTAAAAGGAGAGTCAGAGAGGTGAGCGCGGTGTAAAAGGAGAGTCAGAGTGGTGAGCGCGGTGTAAAAGGAGAGTCCGAGAGGTGAGCGCGGTGTAAAAGGAGAGTCAGAGTGGTGAGCGTGGTGTAAAAGGAGAGTCAGAGTGGTGAGCGCGGTGTAAAAGGAGAGTCCGAGAGGTGAGCGCAGAGTAAAAGGAGAGTCTGAGAGGTGAGCGCGGAGTAAAAGGAGAGTCTGAGAGGTGAGCACAGTGTAAAAGGAGAGTCTGAGAGGTGAGCACAGTGTAAAAGGAGAGTCCGAGAGGTGAGCGCAGTGTAAAAGGAGAGTCAGAGAGGTGAGCGCAGTGTAAAAGGAGAGTCCGAGAGATGAGCGCAGTGTAAAAGGAGAGTCCGAGAGGTGAGCGCAGTGTAAAAGGAGAGTCAGAGAGGTGAGCGCAGTGTAAAAGGAGAGTCCGAGAGGTGAGCGTGGTGTAAAAGGAGAGTCAGAGAGGTGAGCGCAGTGTAAAAGGAGAGTCCGAGAGGTGAGCGTGGTGTAAAAGGAGAGTCCGAGAGATGAGCGCAGTGTAAAAGGAGAGTCCGAGAGGTGAGCGCGGTGTAAAAGGAGAGTCAGAGAGGTGAGCGCAGTGCAAAAGGAGAGTCAGAGAGGTGAGCGCGGAGTAACAGGAGAGTCCGAGAGGTGAGCACAGTGTAAAAGGAGAGTCAGAGAGGTGAGCACGGTTTAAAAGGAGAGTCCGAGAGGTGAGCGCGGTGTAAAGGAGAGTCCAAGAGGTGAGCACGGTGTAAAATGAGAGTCAGAGAGGTGAGCGCGGTGTAAATGGAGAGTCAGAGAGGTGAGCGCGGTGTAAAAGGAGAGTCAGAGAGGTGAGCGCGGTGTAAAAGGAGAGTCAGAGATGTGAGCGTGGTGTAAAAGGAGAGTCAGAGAGGTGAGTGGAGTGTAAAAGGAGAGTCAGAGAGTTGAGCGCAGTGCAATAGGAGAGTCCGAGAGGTGAGCGCAGTGCAAAAGGAGAGTCAGAGAGGTGAGCGCAGTGTAAAAGGAGAGTCAGAGAGGTGAGCACAGTGTAAAAGGAGAGTCAGAGAGGTGAGCGCGGAGTAAAAGGAGAGTCAGAGAGGTGAGCGCGGTGTAAAAGGAGAGTCCGAGAGGTGAGCACAGTGTAAAAGGAGAGTCAGAGAGGTGAGTGCGATGTAAAAGGAGAGTCAGAGAGGTGAGCGCAGTGTAAAAGGAGAGTCAGAGTGGTGAGCGCAGTGTAAAAGGAGAGTCCGAGAGGTGAGCGCGGAGTAAAAGGAGAGTCAGAGAGGTGAGCACAGTGTAAAAGGAGAGTCCGAGAGGTGAGCGCGGTGTAAAAGGAGAGTCTGAGAGGTGAGCACCGTGTAAAAGTAGAGTCCGAGAGGTGAGCGTGGTGTAAAAGGAGAGTCAGAGAGGTGAGCGCAGTGCAAAAGGAGAGTCCGAGAGGAGAGCGTGGTGCAAAAGGAGAGTCCGAGAGGTGAGCGTGGTGTAAAAGGAGAGTCAGAGAGGTGAGCACAGTGTAAAAGGAGAGTCAGAGAGGTGAGCGCAGTGTAAAAGGAGAGTCAGAGAGGTGAGCGCAGTGTAAAAGGAGAGTCCGAAAGGTGAGCGCAGTGTAAAAGGAGAGTCCGAGAGGTGAGCGCAGTGTAAAAGGAGAGTCCGAGAGGTGAGCGCAGTGCAAAAGGAGAGTCCGAGAGGAGAGCGTGGTGCAAAAGGAGAGTCCGAGAGGTGAGCGTGGTGTAAAAGGAGAGTCAGAGAGGTGAGCACAGTGTAAAAGGAGAGTCAGAGAGGTGAGCGCAGTGTAAAAGGAGACTCAGAGAGGTGAGTGCGGTGTAAAAGGAGAGTCAGAGAGGTGAGCGCAGTGTAAAAGGAGAGTCAGAGAGGTGAGCGCGGTGTAAAAGGAGAGTCAGAGAGGTGAGCACAGTCCAAAAGGAGAGTCCGAGAGGTGAGCACAGTGTAAAAGGAGAGTCCGAGAGGTGAGCGCGGTGTAAAAGGAGAGTCAGAGAGGTGAGCGCGGTGTAAAAGGAGAGTCAGAGAGGTGAGCGTGGTGTAAAAGGAGAGTCCGAGAGGTGAGCGCAGTGTAAAAGGAGAGTCAGAGAGGTGAGCGCAGTGTAAAAGGAGTCAGAGAGGTGAGCGTGGTGTAAAAGGAGAGTCCGAGAGGTGAGCGCAGTGTAAAAGGAGAGTCCGAGAGGTGAGCGCGGTGTAAAAGGAGAGTCAGAGTGGTGAGCGCGGTGTAAAAGGAGAGTCAGAGAGGTGAGCGCGGAGTAAAAGGAGAGTCAGAGAGGTGAGCGCGGTGTAAAAGGAGAGTCAGAGAGGTGAGCGCGGTGTAAAAGGAGAGTCAGAGAGGTGAGCGCGGTGTAAAAGGAGAGTCAGAGAGGTGAGCGTGGTGCAAAAGGTGAGTCAGAGAGGTGAGCACAGTGTAAAAGGAGAGTCAGAGAGTTGAGCGCGGAGTAAAAGGAGAGTCTGAGAGGTGAGCACAGTGTAAAAGGAGAGTCCGAGAGGTGAGCACAGTGTAAAAGTAGAGTCCGTGAGGTGAGCGCAGTGTAAAAGGAGAGTCAGAGAGGTGAGCGCAGTGTAAAAGGAGAGTCAGAGAGGTGAGCGCAGTGTAAAAGGAGAGTCAGAGAGGTGAGCGCAGTATAAAAGGAGAGTCAGAGAGGTGAGCGCGGTGTAAAAGGAGAGTCCGAGAGGTGAGCACAGTGTAAAAGGAGAGTCAGAGAGATGAGAGTGCTGTAAAAGGAGAGTAAGAGAGGTGAGCACAGTGTAAAAGGAGAGTCCGAGAGGTGAGCGTGGTGTAAAAGGAGAGTCCGAGAGGTGAGCGCAGTGTGAAAGGAGAGTCAGAGAGGTGAGCGCAGTGTAAAAGGAGAGTCAGAGAGGTGAGCGCAGTGTGAAAGGAGAGTCAGAGAGGTGAGCGCAGTGTAAAAGGAGAGTCCGAAAGGTGAGCGCAGTGTAAAAGGAGAGTCCGAGAGGTGAGCGCAGTGCAAAAGGAGAATCCGAGAGGAGAGCGTGGTGCAAAAGGAGAGTCCGAGAGTTGAGCGTGGTGTAAAAGGAGAGTCAGAGAGGTGAGCACAGTGCAAAAGGAGAGTCAGAGAGGTGAGCGCATTGTAAAAGGAGACTCAGAGAGGTGAGCGCAGTGTAAAAGGAGAGTCAGAGAGGTGAGCACGGTGTAAAACGACAGTCAGATGGTTGAGTGCGGTGTAAAAGGAGAGTCAGAGAGGTGAGCGCGGAGTAAAAGGAGAGTCAGAGAGGTTAGCGCGGTGTAAAAGGAGAGTCCGAGAGGTGAGCGCGGAGTAAAAGGAGAGTCAGAGAGGTGAGCACAGTCTAAAAGGAGAGTCTGAGAGGTGAGCACAGTGTAAAAGGAGAGTCCGAGAGGTGAGCGCGGTGTAAAAGGAGAGTCAGAGAGGTGAGCACAGTCTAAAAGGAGAGTCTGAGAGGTGAGCACAGTGTAAAAGGAGAGTCCGAGAGGTGAGCGCGGTGTAAAAGGAGAGTCAGAGAGATGAGCGTGGTGTAAAAGGAGAGTCCGAGAGGTGAGCGTGGTGTAAAAGGAGAGTCAGAGTGGTGAGCGCGGTGTAAAAGGAGAGTCAGAGATGTGAGCACAGTGTAAAAGGAGAGTCAGAGAGGTGAGCGCGGTGTAAAAGGAGAGTCAGAGAGGTGAGCGCAGTGTAAAAGGAGAGTCAGAGAGGTGAGCACAGTGTAAAAGGAGAGTCAGAGAGGTGAGCACAGTGTAAAAGGAGAGTCAGAGAGGTGAGCGCAGTGTAAAAGGAGAGTCCGAGAGGTGAGCGCGGAGTAAAAGGAGAGTCAGAGAGGTGAGCGCGGTGTAAAAGGAGAGTCAGAGAGGTGAGCGCAGTGTAAAAGGAGAGTCAGAGAGGTGAGCACAGTGTAAAAGGAGAGTCAGAGAGGTGAGCACAGTGTAAAAGGAGAGTCCGAGAGGTGAGCGCAGTGTAAAAGGAGAGTCCGAGAGGTGAGCGCGGTGTAAAAGGAGAGTCCGAGAGGTGAGCGCAGTGCAAAAGGAGAGTCAGAGAGGTGAGCACAGTGTAAAAGGAGAGTCAGAGAGGTGAGCACAGTGTAAAAGGAGAGTCAGAGAGGTGAGCACAGTGTAAAAGGAGAGTCAGAGAGGTGAGCGCGGTGTAAAAGGAGAGTCAGAGAGGTGAGCGCGGTGTAAAAGGAGAGTCCGAGAGGTGAGCGCAGTGCAAAAGGAGAGTCAGAGAGGTGAGCGCGGTGTAAAAGGAGAGTCAGAGATGTGAGCACAGTGTAAAAGGAGAGTCAGAGAGGTGAGCGCGGTGTAAAAGGAGAGTCCGAGAGGTGAGCGCGGTGTAAAAGGAGAGTCAGAGATGTGAGCACAGTGTAAAAGGAGAGTCAGAGAGGTGAGCGCAGTGTAAAAGGAGAGTCAGAGATGTGAGCGCAGTGTAAAAGGAGACACAGAGAGGTGAGCGCAGTGTAAAAGGAGAGTCCGAGAGGTGAGCGCAGTGTAAAAGGAGAGTCAGAGAGGTGAGCGCGGTGTAAAAGGAGAGTCAGAGATGTGAGCGCAGTGTAAAAGGAGAGTCCGAGAGGTGAGCACAGTGTAAAAGGAGAGTCCGAGAGGTGAGCGTGCTGTAAAAGGAGAGTAAGAGAGGTGAGCACAGTGCAAAAGGAGAGTCCGAAAGGTGAGCGCAGTGTAAAAGGAGAGTCCGAGAGGTGAGCGCAGTGTAAAAGGAGAGTCTGAGAGGTGAGCACCGTGTAAAAGGAGAGTAAGAGAGGTGAGCACAGTGTAAAAGGAGAGTCAGAGAGGTGAGCGCGGAGTAAAAGGAGAGTCAGAGAGGTGAGCGCGGTGTAAAAGGAGAGTCTGAGAGGTGAGCACCGTGTAAAAGGAGAGTAAGAGAGGTGAGCACAGTGTAAAAGGAGAGTCAGAGAGGTGAGCGCGGTGTAAAAGGAGAGTCAGAGAGGTGAGCACAGTGTAAAAGGAGAGTCCGAGAGGTGAGCGCAGTGTGAAAGGAGAGTCAGAGAGGTGAGCGCAGTGTAAAAGGAGAGTCCGAAAGGTGAGCGCAGTGTAAAAGGAGAGTCAGAGAGGTGAGCGCAGTGTAAAAGGAGAGTCAGAGAGGTGAGCGCAGTATAAAAGGAGAGTCAGAGAGGTGAGCGCAGTGTAAAAGGAGAGTCAGAGAGGTGAGATGCTGTAAAAGGAGAGTAAGAGAGGTGAGCACAGTGTAAAAGGAGAGTCAGAGAGGTGAGCGCAGTGTAAAAGGAGAGTCCGAGAGGTGAGCGCGGTGTAAAAGGAGAGTCAGAGAGGTGAGCGCAGTGTAAAAGGAGAGTCAGAGAGGTGAGCACAGTGTAAAAGGAGAGTCAGAGAGGTGAGCACAGTGTAAAAGGAGAGTCCGAGAGGTGAGCGCAGTGTAAAAGGAGAGTCCGAGAGGTGAGCGCGGTGTAAAAGGAGAGTCCGAGAGGTGAGCGCAGTGCAAAAGGAGAGTCAGAGAGGTGAGCACAGTGTAAAAGGAGAGTCAGAGAGGTGAGCACAGTGTAAAAGGAGAGTCAGAGAGGTGAGCACAGTGTAAAAGGAGAGTCAGAGAGGTGAGCGCGGTGTAAAAGGAGAGTCAGAGAGGTGAGCGCGGTGTAAAAGGAGAGTCCGAGAGGTGAGCGCAGTGCAAAAGGAGAGTCAGAGAGGTGAGCGGGGTGTAAAAGGAGAGTCAGAGATGTGAGCACAGTGTAAAAGGAGAGTCAGAGAGGTGAGCGCGGTGTAAAAGGAGAGTCCGAGAGGTGAGCGCGGTGTAAAAGGAGAGTCAGAGATGTGAGCACAGTGTAAAAGGAGAGTCAGAGAGGTGAGCGCAGTGTAAAAGGAGAGTCAGAGATGTGAGCACAGTGTAAAAGGAGAGTCAGAGAGGTGAGCGCAGTGTAAAAGGAGAGTCCGAGAGGTGAGCGCAGTGTAAAAGGAGAGTCAGAGAGGTGAGCGCGGTGTAAAAGGAGAGTCAGAGATGTGAGCACAGTGTAAAAGGAGAGTCAGAGAGGTGAGCGCAGTGTAAAAGGAGAGTCCGAGAGGTGAGCGCAGTGTAAAAGGAGAGTCAGAGAGGTGAGCGCAGTGCAAAAGGCGAGTCAGAGAGGTGAGCGCAGTGCAAAAGGAGAGTCAGAGAGGTGAGCACAGTGTAAAAGGAGAGTCCGAGAGGTGAGCACAGTGTAAAAGGAGAGTCCGAGAGGTGAGCGTGCTGTAAAAGGAGAGTAAGAGAGGTGAGCATAGTGCAAAAGGAGAGTCCGAAAGGTGAGCGCAGTGTAAAAGGAGAGTCCGAGAGGTGAGCGCAGTGTAAAAGGAGAGTCTGAGAGGTGAGCACCGTGTAAAAGGAGAGTCCGAGAGGTGAGCGCAGTGTAAAAGGAGAGTCAGAGAGGTGAGCACAGTGTAAAAGGAGAGTCCGAGAGGTGAGCGCAGTGCAAAAGGAGAATCCGAGAGGAGAGCGCAGTGTAAAAGGAGAGTCCGAGAGGTGAGCGCAGTGTAAAATGAGAGTCCGAGAGGTGAGCGCAGTGTAAAAGGAGAGTCCGAGAGGTGAGCGCAGTGTAAAAGGAGAGTCCGAGAGGTGAGCGCAGTGTAAAAGGAGAGTCCGAGAGGTGAGCGCAGTGCAAAAGGAGAATCCGAGAGGAGAGCGTGGTGCAAAAGGAGAGTCCGAGAGTTGAGCGTGGTGTAAAAGGAGAGTCCGAGAGGTGAGCGCAGTGCAAAAGGAGAGTCCGAAAGGTGAGCGCAGTGTAAAAGGAGAGTCCGAGAGGTGAGCGCAGTGTAAAAGGAGAGTCCGAGAGGTGAGCGCAGTGCAAAAGGAGAGTCCGAGAGGAGAGCGTGGTGCAAAAGGAGAGTCCGAGAGGTGAGCGTGGTGTAAAAGGAGAGTCAGAGAGGTGAGCACAGTGTAAAAGGAGAGTCAGAGAGGTGAGCGCAGTGTAAAAGGAGACTCAGAGAGGTGAGTGCGGTGTAAAAGGAGAGTCAGAGAGGTGAGCGCAGTGTAAAAGGAGAGTCAGAGAGGAGAGCGCAGTGTAAAAGGAGAGTCAGAGAGGTGAGCGCGGTGTAAAAGGAGAGTCAGAGAGGTGAGCACAGTCCAAAAGGAGAGTCCGAGAGGTGAGCACAGTGTAAAAGGAGAGTCCGAGAGGTGAGCGCGGTGTAAAAGGAGAGTCAGAGAGGTGAGCGCGGTGTAAAAGGAGAGTCAGAGAGGTGAGCGTGGTGTAAAAGGAGAGTCCGAGAGGTGAGCGCAGTGTAAAAGGAGAGTCAGAGAGGTGAGCGCAGTGTAAAAGGAGTCAGAGAGGTGAGCGTGGTGTAAAAGGAGAGTCCGAGAGGTGAGCGCAGTGTAAAAGGAGAGTCCGAGAGGTGAGCGCGGTGTAAAAGGAGAGTCAGAGTGGTGAGCGCGGTGTAAAAGGAGAGTCAGAGAGGTGAGCGCGGAGTAAAAGGAGAGTCAGAGAGGTGAGCGCGGTGTAAAAGGAGAGTCAGAGAGGTGAGCGCGGTGTAAAAGGAGAGTCAGAGAGGTGAGCGCGGTGTAAAAGGAGAGTCAGAGAGGTGAGCGTGGTGCAAAAGGAGAGTCAGAGAGGTGAGCACAGTGTAAAAGGAGAGTCAGAGAGTTGAGCGCGGAGTAAAAGGAGAGTCTGAGAGGTGAGCACAGTGTAAAAGGAGAGTCCGAGAGGTGAGCACAGTGTAAAAGTAGAGTCCGTGAGGTGAGCGCAGTGTAAAAGGAGAGTCAGAGAGGTGAGCGCAGTGTAAAAGGAGAGTCAGAGAGGTGAGAGCAGTGTAAAAGGAGAGTCAGAGAGGTGAGCGCAGTATAAAAGGAGAGTCAGAGAGGTGAGCGCGGTGTAAAAGGAGAGTCCGAGAGGTGAGCACAGTGTAAAAGGAGAGTCAGAGAGATGAGAGTGCTGTAAAAGGAGAGTAAGAGAGGTGAGCACAGTGTAAAAGGAGAGTCCGAGAGGTGAGCGTGGTGTAAAAGGAGAGTCCGAGAGGTGAGCGCAGTGTGAAAGGAGAGTCAGAGAGGTGAGCGCAGTGTAAAAGGAGAGTCAGAGAGGTGAGCGCAGTGTGAAAGGAGAGTCAGAGAGGTGAGCGCAGTGTAAAAGGAGAGTCCGAAAGGTGAGCGCAGTGTAAAAGGAGAGTCCGAGAGGTGAGCGCAGTGCAAAAGGAGAATCCGAGAGGAGAGCGTGGTGCAAAAGGAGAGTCCGAGAGTTGAGCGTGGTGTAAAAGGAGAGTCAGAGAGGTGAGCACAGTGCAAAAGGAGAGTCAGAGAGGTGAGCGCATTGTAAAAGGAGACTCAGAGAGGTGAGCGCAGTGTAAAAGGAGAGTCAGAGAGGTGAGCACGGTGTAAAACGACAGTCAGATGGTTGAGTGCGGTGTAAAAGGAGAGTCAGAGAGGTGAGCGCGGAGTAAAAGGAGAGTCAGAGAGGTTAGCGCGGTGTAAAAGGAGAGTCAGAGATGTGAGCGCAGTGTAAAAGGAGAGTCCGAGAGGTGAGCACAGTGTAAAAGGAGAGTCCGAGCGGTGAGCGTGCTGTAAAAGGAGAGTAAGAGAGGTGAGCACAGTGCAAAAGGAGAGTCCGAAAGGTGAGCGCAGTGTAAAAGGAGAGTCCGAGAGGTGAGCGCAGTGTAAAAGGAGAGTCTGAGAGGTGAGCACCGTGTAAAAGGAGAGTAAGAGAGGTGAGCACAGTGTAAAAGGAGAGTCAGAGAGGTGAGCGCGGAGTAAAAGGAGAGTCAGAGAGGTGAGCGCGGTGTAAAAGGAGAGTCTGAGAGGTGAGCACCGTGTAAAAGGAGAGTAAGAGAGGTGAGCACAGTGTAAAAGGAGAGTCAGAGAGGTGAGCGCGGTGTAAAAGGAGAGTCAGAGAGGTGAGCACAGTGTAAAAGGAGAGTCCGAGAGGTGAGCGCAGTGTGAAAGGAGAGTCAGAGAGGTGAGCGCAGTGTAAAAGGAGAGTCCGAAAGGTGAGCGCAGTGTAAAAGGAGAGTCAGAGAGGTGAGCGCAGTGTAAAAGGAGAGTCAGAGAGGTGAGCGCAGTATAAAAGGAGAGTCAGAGAGGTGAGCGCAGTGTAAAAGGAGAGTCAGAGAGGTGAGATGCTGTAAAAGGAGAGTAAGAGAGGTGAGCACAGTGTAAAAGGAGAGTCAGAGAGGTGAGCGCAGTGTAAAAGGAGAGTCCGAGAGGTGAGCGCGGTGTAAAAGGAGAGTCAGAGAGGTGAGCGCAGTGTAAAAGGAGAGTCAGAGAGGTGAGCACAGTGTAAAAGGAGAGTCAGAGAGGTGAGCACAGTGTAAAAGGAGAGTCCGAGAGGTGAGCGCAGTGTAAAAGGAGAGTCCGAGAGGTGAGCGCGGTGTAAAAGGAGAGTCCGAGAGGTGAGCGCAGTGCAAAAGGAGAGTCAGAGAGGTGAGCACAGTGTAAAAGGAGAGTCAGAGAGGTGAGCACAGTGTAAAAGGAGAGTCAGAGAGGTGAGCACAGTGTAAAAGGAGAGTCAGAGAGGTGAGCGCGGTGTAAAAGGAGAGTCAGAGAGGTGAGCGCGGTGTAAAAGGAGAGTCCGAGAGGTGAGCGCAGTGCAAAAGGAGAGTCAGAGAGGTGAGCGGGGTGTAAAAGGAGAGTCAGAGATGTGAGCACAGTGTAAAAGGAGAGTCAGAGAGGTGAGCGCGGTGTAAAAGGAGAGTCCGAGAGGTGAGCGCGGTGTAAAAGGAGAGTCAGAGATGTGAGCACAGTGTAAAAGGAGAGTCAGAGAGGTGAGCGCAGTGTAAAAGGAGAGTCAGAGATGTGAGCACAGTGTAAAAGGAGAGTCAGAGAGGTGAGCGCAGTGTAAAAGGAGAGTCCGAGAGGTGAGCGCAGTGTAAAAGGAGAGTCAGAGAGGTGAGCGCGGTGTAAAAGGAGAGTCAGAGATGTGAGCACAGTGTAAAAGGAGAGTCAGAGAGGTGAGCGCAGTGTAAAAGGAGAGTCCGAGAGGTGAGCGCAGTGTAAAAGGAGAGTCAGAGAGGTGAGCGCAGTGCAAAAGGCGAGTCAGAGAGGTGAGCGCAGTGCAAAAGGAGAGTCAGAGAGGTGAGCACAGTGTAAAAGGAGAGTCCGAGATGTGAGCACAGTGTAAAAGGAGAGTCCGAGAGGTGAGCATGCTGTAAAAGGAGAGTAAGAGAGGTGAGCACAGTGCAAAAGGAGAGTCCGAAAGGTGAGCGCAGTGTAAAAGGAGAGTCCGAGAGGTGAGCGCAGTGTAAAAGGAGAGTCTGAGAGGTGAGCACCGTGTAAAAGGAGAGTAAGAGAGGTGAGCACAGTGTAAAAGGAGAGTCAGAGAGGTGAGCGCGGAGTAAAAGGAGAGTCAGAGAGGTGAGCGCGGTGTAAAAGGAGAGTCTGAGAGGTGAGCACCGTGTAAAAGGAGAGTAAGAGAGGTGAGCACAGTGTAAAAGGAGAGTCAGAGAGGTGAGCGCGGTGTAAAAGGAGAGTCAGAGAGGTGAGCACAGTGTAAAAGGAGAGTCCGAGAGGTGAGCGCAGTGTGAAAGGAGAGTCAGAGAGGTGAGCGCAGTGTAAAAGGAGAGTCCGAAAGGTGAGCGCAGTGTAAAAGGAGAGTCAGAGAGGTGAGCGCAGTGTAAAAGGAGAGTCAGAGAGGTGAGCGCAGTATAAAAGGAGAGTCAGAGAGGTGAGCGCAGTGTAAAAGGAGAGTCAGAGAGGTGAGCGTGCTGTAAAAGGAGAGTAAGAGAGGTGAGCACAGTGTAAAAGGAGAGTCCGAGAGGTGAGCGCGGAGTAAAAGGAGAGTCAGAGAGGTGAGCGCAGTGTAAAAGGAGAGTCCGAAAGGTGAGCGCAGTGTAAAAGGAGAGTCCGAGAGGTGAGCGCAGTGTAAAAGGAGAGTCAGAGAGGTGAGCACAGTGTAAAAGGAGAGTCCGAGAGGTGAGCGCAGTGCAAAAGGAGAATCCGAGAGGAGAGCGCAGTGTAAAAGGAGAGTCCGAGAGGTGAGCGCAGTGTAAAATGAGAGTCCGAGAGGTGAGCGCAGTGTAAAAGGAGAGTCCGAGAGGTGAGCGCAGTGTAAAAGGAGAGTCCGAGAGGTGAGCGCAGTGTAAAAGGAGAGTCCGAGAGGTGAGCGCAGTGCAAAAGGAGAATCCGAGAGGAGAGCGTGGTGCAAAAGGAGAGTCCGAGAGTTGAGCGTGGTGTAAAAGGAGAGTCCGAGAGGTGAGCGCAGTGCAAAAGGAGAGTCCGAGAGTTGAGCGTGGTGTAAAAGGAGAGTCAGAGAGGTGAGCACAGTGCAAAAGGAGAGTCAGAGAGGTGAGCGCAGTGTAAAAGGAGACTCAGAGAGGTGAGTGCGGTGTAAAAGGAGAGTCAGAGAGGTGAGCGCATTGTAAAAGGAGACTCAGAGAGGTGAGCACGGTGTAAAACGACAGTCAGATGGTTGAGCGCGGTGTAAAAGGAGAGTCAGAGAGGTGAGCGCGGAGTAAAAGGAGAGTCAGAGAGGTGAGCGCGGTGTAAAAGGAGAGTCAGAGAGGTGAGCACAGTCTAAAAGGAGAGTCTGAGAGGTGAGCACAGTGTAAAAGGAGAGTCCGAGAGGTGAGCACAGTGTGAAAGGAGAGTCAGAGAGGTGAGCGCGGTGTAAAAGGAGAGTCAGAGAGATGAGCGTGGTGTAACAGGAGAGTCCGAGAGGTGAGCGCGGTGTAAAAGGAGAGTCAGAGAGGTGAGCACAGTCTAAAAGGAGAGTCTGAGAGGTGAGCACAGTGTAAAAGGAGAGTCCGAGAGGTGAGCGCGGTGTAAAAGGAGAGTCAGAGAGGTGAGCGCAGTGTAAAAGGAGAGTCAGAGAGGTGAGCGCAGTGTAAAAGGAGAGTCAGAGAGGTGAGCGCAGTGTAAAAGGAGAGTCAGAGAGGTGAGCGCAGTGTAAAAGGAGAGTCAGAGAGGTGAGCGCAGTGCAAAAGGAGAGTCAGAGAGGTGAGCGCAGTGTAAAAGGAGAGTCAGAGAGGTGAGCACAGTGTAAAAGGAGAGTCAGAGAGGTGAGCGCGGAGTAAAAGGAGAGTCTGAGAATTGAGCACGGTGTAAAAGGAGAGTCCGAGAGGTGAGCGTGGTGTAAAAGGAGAGTCCGAGAGGTGAGCGTGGTGTAAAAGGAGAGTCCGAGAGGTGAGCACGGTGTAAAAGGAGAGTCAGAGAGGTGAGCGCAGTGTAAAAGGAGACTCAGAGAGGTGAGCGCAGTGTAAAAGGAGAGTCAGAGAGGTGAGCGTGGTGTAAAAGGAGAGTCAGAGAGGTGAGCGCGGTGTAAAAGGAGAGTCAGAGAGTTGAGCGCAGTGTAATAGGAGAGTCCGAGAGGTGAGCGCGGTGCAAAAGGAGAGTCTGAGAGGTGAGCGCGGTGTAAATGGAGAGTCCGAGAGGTGAGCGCATTGTAAAAGGAGAGTCCGAGAGGTGAGCGCGGTGTAAAAGGTGAGTCAGAGAGGTGAGCGCGGTGTAAAAGGAGAGTCAGAGAGGTGAGCACGGTGTAAAAGGAGAGTCAGAGATGTGAGCACGGTGTAAAAGGAGAGTCAGAGAGGTGAGCGCCTTGTAAAAGGAGAGTCAGAGAGGTGAGCGCGGTGTAAAAGGAGAGTCAGAGAGGTGAGCGCAGTGTGAAAGGAGAGTCCGAGAGGTGAGCGCAGTGTGAAAGGAGAGTCCGAGAGATGAGCGCAGTGTAAAAGGAGAGTCCGAGAGGTGAGCGTGGTGTAAAAGGAGAGTCAGAGAGGTGGGCGTGGTGTAAAAGGAGAGTCAGAGAGGTGAGCGTGGTGTAAAAGGAGAGTCAGAGAGGTGAGCGCTGTGTAAAAGGAGAGTCAGAGAGTTGAGCGCAGTGTAATAGGAGAGTCCGAGAGGTGAGCGCAGTGTAAAAGGAGAGTCCGAGAGGTGAGCGCAGTGTAAAAGGAGAGTCAGAGAGGTGAGCGCAGTGTAAAAGGAGAGTCCGAGAGGTGAGCGCAGTGTAAAAGGAGAGTCAGAGAGGTGATCGCAGTGTAAAAGGAGAGTCCGAGAGGTGGGCGTGGTGTAAAAGGAGAGTCAGAGAGGTGGGCGTGGTGTAAAAGGAGAGTCAGAGAGGTGAGCGTGGTGTAAAAGGAGAGTCAGAGAGGTGAGCGCTGTGTAAAAGGAGAGTCAGAGAGTTGAGCGCAGTGTAATAGGAGAGTCCGAGAGGTGAGCGCAGTGTAAAAGGAGAGTCCGAGAGGTGTGCGCAGTGTAAAAGGAGAGTCAGAGAGGTGAGCGCAGTGTAAAAGGAGTCAGAGAGGTGAGCGTGGTGTAAAAGGAGAGTCCGAGAGGTGAGCGCAGTGTAAAAGGAGAGTCCGAGAGGTGAGCGCGGTGTAAAAGGAGAGTCAGAGTGGTGAGCGCGGTGTAAAAGGAGAGTCAGAGAGGTGAGCGCAGTGTAAAAGGAGAGTCAGAGAGGTGAGCGTGGTGTAAAAGGAGAGTCAGAGAGGTGAGCGCGGTGTAAAAGGAGAGTCCGAGAGGTGAGCGTGGTGTAAAAGGAGAGTCCGAGAGGTGAGCACGGTGTAAAAGGAGAGTCAGAGAGGTGAGCGCAGTGTAAAAGGAGACTCAGAGAGGTGAGCGCAGTGTAAAAGGAGAGTCAGAGAGGTGAGCGTGGTGTAAAAGGAGAGTCAGAGAGGTGAGCGCGGTGTAAAAGGAGAGTCAGAGAGTTGAGCGCAGTGTAATAGGAGAGTCCGAGAGGTGAGCGCGGTGCAAAAGGAGAGTCTGAGAGGTGAGCGCGGTGTAAATGGAGAGTCCGAGAGGTGAGCGCATTGTAAAAGGAGAGTCCGAGAGGTGAGCGCGGTGTAAAAGGTGAGTCAGAGAGGTGAGCGCGGTGTAAAAGGAGAGTCAGAGAGGTGAGCACGGTGTAAAAGGAGAGTCAGAGATGTGAGCACGGTGTAAAAGGAGAGTCAGAGAGGTGAGCGCCTTGTAAAAGGAGAGTCAGAGAGGTGAGCGCGGTGTAAAAGGAGAGTCAGAGAGGTGAGCGCAGTGTGAAAGGAGAGTCCGAGAGGTGAGCGCAGTGTGAAAGGAGAGTCCGAGAGATGAGCGCAGTGTAAAAGGAGAGTCCGAGAGGTGAGCGTGGTGTAAAAGGAGAGTCAGAGAGGTGGGCGTGGTGTAAAAGGAGAGTCAGAGAGGTGAGCGTGGTGTAAAAGGAGAGTCAGAGAGGTGAGCGCTGTGTAAAAGGAGAGTCAGAGAGTTGAGCGCAGTGTAATAGGAGAGTCCGAGAGGTGAGCGCAGTGTAAAAGGAGAGTCCGAGAGGTGAGCGCAGTGTAAAAGGAGAGTCAGAGAGGTGAGCGCAGTGTAAAAGGAGAGTCCGAGAGGTGAGCGCAGTGTAAAAGGAGAGTCAGAGAGGTGATCGCAGTGTAAAAGGAGAGTCCGAGAGGTGGGCGTGGTGTAAAAGGAGAGTCAGAGAGGTGGGCGTGGTGTAAAAGGAGAGTCAGAGAGGTGAGCGTGGTGTAAAAGGAGAGTCAGAGAGGTGAGCGCTGTGTAAAAGGAGAGTCAGAGAGTTGAGCGCAGTGTAATAGGAGAGTCCGAGAGGTGAGCGCAGTGTAAAAGGAGAGTCCGAGAGGTGTGCGCAGTGTAAAAGGAGAGTCAGAGAGGTGAGCGCAGTGTAAAAGGAGTCAGAGAGGTGAGCGTGGTGTAAAAGGAGAGTCCGAGAGGTGAGCGCAGTGTAAAAGGAGAGTCCGAGAGGTGAGCGCGGTGTAAAAGGAGAGTCAGAGTGGTGAGCGCGGTGTAAAAGGAGAGTCAGAGAGGTGAGCGCGGAGTAAAAGGAGAGTCAGAGAGGTGAGCGCGGTGTAAAAGGAGAGTCAGAGAGGTGAGCGCGGTGTAAAAGGAGAGTCAGAGAGGTGAGCGCGGTGTAAAAGGAGAGTCAGAGAGGTGAGCGTGGTGCAAAAGGAGAGTCAGAGAGGTGAGCACAGTGTAAAAGGAGAGTCAGAGAGTTGAGCGCGGAGTAAAAGGAGAGTCTGAGAGGTGAGCACAGTGTAAAAGGAGAGTCCGAGAGGTGAGCACAGTGTAAAAGTAGAGTCCGTGAGGTGAGCGCAGTGTAAAAGGAGAGTCAGAGAGGTGAGCGCAGTGTAAAAGGAGAGTCAGAGAGGTGAGCGCAGTGTAAAAGGAGAGTCAGAGAGGTGAGCGCAGTATAAAAGGAGAGTCAGAGAGGTGAGCGCGGTGTAAAAGGAGAGTCCGAGAGGTGAGCACAGTGTAAAAGGAGAGTCAGAGAGATGAGAGTGCTGTAAAAGGAGAGTAAGAGAGGTGAGCACAGTGTAAAAGGAGAGTCCGAGAGGTGAGCGTGGTGTAAAAGGAGAGTCCGAGAGGTGAGCGCAGTGTGAAAGGAGAGTCAGAGAGGTGAGCGCAGTGTAAAAGGAGAGTCAGAGAGGTGAGCGCAGTGTGAAAGGAGAGTCAGAGAGGTGAGCGCAGTGTAAAAGGAGAGTCCGAAAGGTGAGCGCAGTGTAAAAGGAGAGTCCGAGAGGTGAGCGCAGTGCAAAAGGAGAATCCGAGAGGAGAGCGTGGTGCAAAAGGAGAGTCCGAGAGTTGAGCGTGGTGTAAAAGGAGAGTCAGAGAGGTGAGCACAGTGCAAAAGGAGAGTCAGAGAGGTGAGCGCATTGTAAAAGGAGACTCAGAGAGGTGAGCGCAGTGTAAAAGGAGAGTCAGAGAGGTGAGCACGGTGTAAAACGACAGTCAGATGGTTGAGTGCGGTGTAAAAGGAGAGTCAGAGAGGTGAGCGCGGAGTAAAAGGAGAGTCAGAGAGGTTAGCGCGGTGTAAAAGGAGAGTCAGAGAGGTGAGCACAGTCTAAAAGGAGAGTCTGAGAGGTGAGCACAGTGTAAAAGGAGAGTCCGAGAGGTGAGCACAGTGTAAAAGGAGAGTCAGTGAGCTGAGCACGGTGTAAAAGGAGAGTCGGAGAGGTGAGCGCAGTGTAAAAGGAGAGTCAGAGAGGTGAGCACAGTGTAAAAGGAGAGTCAGAGAGGTGAGCACAGTGTAAAAGGAGAGTCAGAGAGGTGAGCGCAGTGTAAAAGGAGAGTCCGAGAGGTGAGCGCGGAGTAAAAGGAGAGTCAGAGAGGTGAGCGCGGTGTAAAAGGAGAGTCAGAGAGGTGAGCGCAGTGTAAAAGGAGAGTCAGAGAGGTGAGCACAGTGTAAAAGGAGAGTCAGAGAGGTGAGCACAGTGTAAAAGGAGAGTCCGAGAGGTGAGCGCAGTGTAAAAGGAGAGTCCGAGAGGTGAGCGCGGTGTAAAAGGAGAGTCCGAGAGGTGAGCGCAGTGCAAAAGGAGAGTCAGAGAGGTGAGCACAGTGTAAAAGGAGAGTCAGAGAGGTGAGCACAGTGTAAAAGGAGAGTCAGAGAGGTGAGCACAGTGTAAAAGGAGAGTCAGAGAGGTGAGCGCGGTGTAAAAGGAGAGTCAGAGAGGTGAGCGCGGTGTAAAAGGAGAGTCCGAGAGGTGAGCGCAGTGCAAAAGGAGAGTCAGAGAGGTGAGCGCGGTGTAAAAGGAGAGTCAGAGATGTGAGCACAGTGTAAAAGGAGAGTCAGAGAGGTGAGCGCGGTGTAAAAGGAGAGTCCGAGAGGTGAGCGCGGTGTAAAAGGAGAGTCAGAGATGTGAGCACAGTGTAAAAGGAGAGTCAGAGAGGTGAGCGCAGTGTAAAAGGAGAGTCAGAGATGTGAGCGCAGTGTAAAAGGAGACACAGAGAGGTGAGCGCAGTGTAAAAGGAGAGTCCGAGAGGTGAGCGCAGTGTAAAAGGAGAGTCAGAGAGGTGAGCGCGGTGTAAAAGGAGAGTCAGAGATGTGAGCGCAGTGTAAAAGGAGAGTCCGAGAGGTGAGCACAGTGTAAAAGGAGAGTCCGAGCGGTGAGCGTGCTGTAAAAGGAGAGTAAGAGAGGTGAGCACAGTGCAAAAGGAGAGTCCGAAAGGTGAGCGCAGTGTAAAAGGAGAGTCCGAGAGGTGAGCGCAGTGTAAAAGGAGAGTCTGAGAGGTGAGCACCGTGTAAAAGGAGAGTAAGAGAGGTGAGCACAGTGTAAAAGGAGAGTCAGAGAGGTGAGCGCGGAGTAAAAGGAGAGTCAGAGAGGTGAGCGCGGTGTAAAAGGAGAGTCTGAGAGGTGAGCACCGTGTAAAAGGAGAGTAAGAGAGGTGAGCACAGTGTAAAAGGAGAGTCAGAGAGGTGAGCGCGGTGTAAAAGGAGAGTCAGAGAGGTGAGCACAGTGTAAAAGGAGAGTCCGAGAGGTGAGCGCAGTGTGAAAGGAGAGTCAGAGAGGTGAGCGCAGTGTAAAAGGAGAGTCCGAAAGGTGAGCGCAGTGTAAAAGGAGAGTCAGAGAGGTGAGCGCAGTGTAAAAGGAGAGTCAGAGAGGTGAGCGCAGTATAAAAGGAGAGTCAGAGAGGTGAGCGCAGTGTAAAAGGAGAGTCAGAGAGGTGAGATGCTGTAAAAGGAGAGTAAGAGAGGTGAGCACAGTGTAAAAGGAGAGTCAGAGAGGTGAGCGCAGTGTAAAAGGAGAGTCCGAGAGGTGAGCGCGGTGTAAAAGGAGAGTCAGAGAGGTGAGCGCAGTGTAAAAGGAGAGTCAGAGAGGTGAGCACAGTGTAAAAGGAGAGTCAG
This sequence comes from Heptranchias perlo, assembly GCF_035084215.1. Classification (NCBI taxonomy): domain Eukaryota; kingdom Metazoa; phylum Chordata; class Chondrichthyes; order Hexanchiformes; family Hexanchidae; genus Heptranchias; species Heptranchias perlo. The sequence goes on from NC_090327.1 coordinate 140,157,135, forward strand.
AGAGGTGAGCACAGTGTAAAAGGAGAGTCCGAGAGGTGAGCGCAGTGTAAAAGGAGAGTCCGAGAGGTGAGCGCGGTGTAAAAGGAGAGTCCGAGAGGTGAGCGCAGTGCAAAAGGAGAGTCAGAGAGGTGAGCACAGTGTAAAAGGAGAGTCAGAGAGGTGAGCACAGTGTAAAAGGAGAGTCAGAGAGGTGAGCACAGTGTAAAAGGAGAGTCAGAGAGGTGAGCGCGGTGTAAAAGGAGAGTCAGAGAGGTGAGCGCGGTGTAAAAGGAGAGTCCGAGAGGTGAGCGCAGTGCAAAAGGAGAGTCAGAGAGGTGAGCGGGGTGTAAAAGGAGAGTCAGAGATGTGAGCACAGTGTAAAAGGAGAGTCAGAGAGGTGAGCGCGGTGTAAAAGGAGAGTCCGAGAGGTGAGCGCGGTGTAAAAGGAGAGTCAGAGATGTGAGCACAGTGTAAAAGGAGAGTCAGAGAGGTGAGCGCAGTGTAAAAGGAGAGTCAGAGATGTGAGCACAGTGTAAAAGGAGAGTCAGAGAGGTGAGCGCAGTGTAAAAGGAGAGTCCGAGAGGTGAGCGCAGTGTAAAAGGAGAGTCAGAGAGGTGAGCGCGGTGTAAAAGGAGAGTCAGAGATGTGAGCACAGTGTAAAAGGAGAGTCAGAGAGGTGAGCGCAGTGTAAAAGGAGAGTCCGAGAGGTGAGCGCAGTGTAAAAGGAGAGTCAGAGAGGTGAGCGCAGTGCAAAAGGCGAGTCAGAGAGGTGAGCGCAGTGCAAAAGGAGAGTCAGAGAGGTGAGCACAGTGTAAAAGGAGAGTCCGAGATGTGAGCACAGTGTAAAAGGAGAGTCCGAGAGGTGAGCGTGCTGTAAAAGGAGAGTAAGAGAGGTGAGCACAGTGCAAAAGGAGAGTCCGAAAGGTGAGCGCAGTGTAAAAGGAGAGTCCGAGAGGTGAGCGCAGTGTAAAAGGAGAGTCTGAGAGGTGAGCACCGTGTAAAAGGAGAGTAAGAGAGGTGAGCACAGTGTAAAAGGAGAGTCAGAGAGGTGAGCGCGGAGTAAAAGGAGAGTCAGAGAGGTGAGCGCGGTGTAAAAGGAGAGTCTGAGAGGTGAGCACCGTGTAAAAGGAGAGTAAGAGAGGTGAGCACAGTGTAAAAGGAGAGTCAGAGAGGTGAGCGCGGTGTAAAAGGAGAGTCAGAGAGGTGAGCACAGTGTAAAAGGAGAGTCCGAGAGGTGAGCGCAGTGTGAAAGGAGAGTCAGAGAGGTGAGCGCAGTGTAAAAGGAGAGTCCGAAAGGTGAGCGCAGTGTAAAAGGAGAGTCAGAGAGGTGAGCGCAGTGTAAAAGGAGAGTCAGAGAGGTGAGCGCAGTATAAAAGGAGAGTCAGAGAGGTGAGCGCAGTGTAAAAGGAGAGTCAGAGAGGTGAGCGTGCTGTAAAAGGAGAGTAAGAGAGGTGAGCACAGTGTAAAAGGAGAGTCCGAGAGGTGAGCGCGGAGTAAAAGGAGAGTCAGAGAGGTGAGCGCAGTGTAAAAGGAGAGTCCGAAAGGTGAGCGCAGTGTAAAAGGAGAGTCCGAGAGGTGAGCGCAGTGTAAAAGGAGAGTCAGAGAGGTGAGCACAGTGTAAAAGGAGAGTCCGAGAGGTGAGCGCAGTGCAAAAGGAGAATCCGAGAGGAGAGCGCAGTGTAAAAGGAGAGTCCGAGAGGTGAGCGCAGTGTAAAATGAGAGTCCGAGAGGTGAGCGCAGTGTAAAAGGAGAGTCCGAGAGGTGAGCGCAGTGTAAAAGGAGAGTCCGAGAGGTGAGCGCAGTGTAAAAGGAGAGTCCGAGAGGTGAGCGCAGTGCAAAAGGAGAATCCGAGAGGAGAGCGTGGTGCAAAAGGAGAGTCCGAGAGTTGAGCGTGGTGTAAAAGGAGAGTCCGAGAGGTGAGCGCAGTGCAAAAGGAGAGTCCGAGAGTTGAGCGTGGTGTAAAAGGAGAGTCAGAGAGGTGAGCACAGTGCAAAAGGAGAGTCAGAGAGGTGAGCGCAGTGTAAAAGGAGACTCAGAGAGGTGAGTGCGGTGTAAAAGGAGAGTCAGAGAGGTGAGCGCATTGTAAAAGGAGACTCAGAGAGGTGAGCACGGTGTAAAACGACAGTCAGATGGTTGAGCGCGGTGTAAAAGGAGAGTCAGAGAGGTGAGCGCGGAGTAAAAGGAGAGTCAGAGAGGTGAGCGCGGTGTAAAAGGAGAGTCAGAGAGGTGAGCACAGTCTAAAAGGAGAGTCTGAGAGGTGAGCACAGTGTAAAAGGAGAGTCCGAGAGGTGAGCACAGTGTGAAAGGAGAGTCAGAGAGGTGAGCGCGGTGTAAAAGGAGAGTCAGAGAGATGAGCGTGGTGTAACAGGAGAGTCCGAGAGGTGAGCGCGGTGTAAAAGGAGAGTCAGAGAGGTGAGCACAGTCTAAAAGGAGAGTCTGAGAGGTGAGCACAGTGTAAAAGGAGAGTCCGAGAGGTGAGCGCGGTGTAAAAGGAGAGTCAGAGAGGTGAGCGCAGTGTAAAAGGAGAGTCAGAGAGGTGAGCGCAGTGTAAAAGGAGAGTCAGAGAGGTGAGCGCAGTGTAAAAGGAGAGTCAGAGAGGTGAGCGCAGTGTAAAAGGAGAGTCAGAGAGGTGAGCGCAGTGCAAAAGGAGAGTCAGAGAGGTGAGCGCAGTGTAAAAGGAGAGTCAGAGAGGTGAGCACAGTGTAAAAGGAGAGTCAGAGAGGTGAGCGCGGAGTAAAAGGAGAGTCTGAGAATTGAGCACGGTGTAAAAGGAGAGTCCGAGAGGTGAGCGTGGTGTAAAAGGAGAGTCCGAGAGGTGAGCGTGGTGTAAAAGGAGAGTCCGAGAGGTGAGCACGGTGTAAAAGGAGAGTCAGAGAGGTGAGCGCAGTGTAAAAGGAGACTCAGAGAGGTGAGCGCAGTGTAAAAGGAGAGTCAGAGAGGTGAGCGTGGTGTAAAAGGAGAGTCAGAGAGGTGAGCGCGGTGTAAAAGGAGAGTCAGAGAGTTGAGCGCAGTGTAATAGGAGAGTCCGAGAGGTGAGCGCGGTGCAAAAGGAGAGTCTGAGAGGTGAGCGCGGTGTAAATGGAGAGTCCGAGAGGTGAGCGCATTGTAAAAGGAGAGTCCGAGAGGTGAGCGCGGTGTAAAAGGTGAGTCAGAGAGGTGAGCGCGGTGTAAAAGGAGAGTCAGAGAGGTGAGCACGGTGTAAAAGGAGAGTCAGAGATGTGAGCACGGTGTAAAAGGAGAGTCAGAGAGGTGAGCGCCTTGTAAAAGGAGAGTCAGAGAGGTGAGCGCGGTGTAAAAGGAGAGTCAGAGAGGTGAGCGCAGTGTGAAAGGAGAGTCCGAGAGGTGAGCGCAGTGTGAAAGGAGAGTCCGAGAGATGAGCGCAGTGTAAAAGGAGAGTCCGAGAGGTGAGCGTGGTGTAAAAGGAGAGTCAGAGAGGTGGGCGTGGTGTAAAAGGAGAGTCAGAGAGGTGAGCGTGGTGTAAAAGGAGAGTCAGAGAGGTGAGCGCTGTGTAAAAGGAGAGTCAGAGAGTTGAGCGCAGTGTAATAGGAGAGTCCGAGAGGTGAGCGCAGTGTAAAAGGAGAGTCCGAGAGGTGAGCGCAGTGTAAAAGGAGAGTCAGAGAGGTGAGCGCAGTGTAAAAGGAGAGTCCGAGAGGTGAGCGCAGTGTAAAAGGAGAGTCAGAGAGGTGATCGCAGTGTAAAAGGAGAGTCCGAGAGGTGGGCGTGGTGTAAAAGGAGAGTCAGAGAGGTGGGCGTGGTGTAAAAGGAGAGTCAGAGAGGTGAGCGTGGTGTAAAAGGAGAGTCAGAGAGGTGAGCGCTGTGTAAAAGGAGAGTCAGAGAGTTGAGCGCAGTGTAATAGGAGAGTCCGAGAGGTGAGCGCAGTGTAAAAGGAGAGTCCGAGAGGTGAGCGCAGTGTAAAAGGAGAGTCAGAGAGGTGAGCGCAGTGTAAAAGGAGAGTCCGAGAGGTGAGCGCAGTGTAAAAGGAGAGTCAGAGAGGTGATCGCAGTGTAAAAGGAGAGTCAGAGAGGTGAGCGCAGTGTAAAAGGAGAGTCCGAGAGGTGAGCGCGGTGTAAAAGGAGAGTCCGAGAGGTGAGCGCAGTGTAAAAGGAGAGTCCGAGAGGTGAGCGCCGTGTAAAAGGAGAGTCCGAGAGGTGAGCGCAGTGTAAAAGGAGAGTCAGAGAGGTGAGCACAGTGTAAAAGGAGAGTCAGAGAGGTGAGTGCGGTGTAAAAGGAGAGTCAGAGAGGTGAGCGCAGTGTAAAAGGAGAGTCCGAGAGGTGAGCGTGCTGTAAAAGGAGAGTAAGAGAGGTGAGCGCAGTGTAAAAGGAGAGTCCGAGAGGTGAGCGCAGTGTAAAAGGAGAGTCAGAGAGGTGAGCGCAGTGTGAAAGGAGAGTCAGAGACGTGAACGCAGTGTAAAAGGAGAGTCAGAGAGTTGAGCGCAGTGTAAAAGGAGAGTCAGAGAGGTGAGCGCGGTGTAAAAGGAGAGTCAGAGAGCGGGAGGAGAGCCCAAGAGGTGAGCGCAGTGTAAAAGGAGAGTCCGGAGAGTGGGAAGGGACTCCGAGAGTTGAACGCAGTGTAAATCTAAGGCAAGTCATGGTAGCAGAGCTCGGACCCATGATATTCTACTCCTGCACTCGGTGGGAAGTCATGGACACTACAGTTGTCCCTGGCGACCATGTATGCAGGAAGTGTGTCCAGCTGCAGCTGCTGGCCAACTGCATTTCGGAGCTGGAGCTGCGGGTGGATTCACTGTGGAGCATCCGCGAAGCTGAGATTATCGTGGATAGCACGTTCAGTGAGGTGGTCACACCGCAGGTAAAGATTACACAGGCAGGAAGGAAATGGGTGACCGCCAGGCAGAGTAAAATGACTAGACAGGTAGAGCAGGAGACCCCTGGGACCATCTCCCTCTCAAACAGATATTCTGCTTTAGATGCTGTTGGGAAAAGCAGCAAGAGCCAGGTTTGTGGAACCACAGGTGGCTCTGCTGCACAGGAGGGGAGGAAGAAGAGTGGCAGGGCAATAGTGATAGGGGATTCAATTGTAATGGGAACATATAGACGTTTCTACGGCCGCAAACGAGACTCCAGGATGGTATGTTGCCTCCCTGGTGCTCGGGTCAAGGATGTCACAGAGCAGCTGCAGGGCATTCTGGAGGGGGAGGGGGAACAGCCAGTAGTCGTGGTCCATATTGGTACCAACGACATAGGTTAAAAAAAAGGGATGAGTTCCTGCAAGGTGAATTTAAGGAGTTAGGAGATAAATTAAAAAGCAGGACCTTAAAAGGTAGTGATCTCAGGATTACTACCAGTGCCACGTGCTAGTGAGTATAGGAACAGGAGAATAGACAGGATGAATGCGTGGTTGCAGGGATGGTGTAGGAGGGAGGGATTTAGATTCCTGGGACTTTGGGACCGGTTCTGGGGAAGGTGGGACCTGTACAAACGGGACGGGTTACACCCGAGCAGGACCGGGACCAATGTCCTTGCGCGCGTGTTTACTAGTGCTGTTGGGGAAGGTTTAAAATAGAATGGCAGGGGGATGGGAACCTGAGCAGGGAGGCAGAGGAGGGGGAAACAAGGATAAAAACAAAAGACAGAAAGGGAAGAAGCAATAGCGGAAGGCAGAGAAAACAAGAAACAAATAGGGCCATAGTGAAAAGTAGGTACATAGGAACATAATAGCAGGAGCAGGCCATTCAGCCCCTCGAGCCTGTACCGCCATTCCATGAGATCATGGCTGATCTGTTACCTATCTCCATATAAACTCCATATCCCTTAATAACTTTGGTGAGCAAAAATCTTTCAATGTCAGATTTAAAATTAACAGTTGAGCTTGCATCAACTGCCGTTTGTGGAAGAGAGTTCCAAACCTTTGCATGTAGAAGTGACCAGCAATCTGAAAAAGATAAGACTAAAGGCATTGTGTCTTAATCCGTGGACCATTCGCAATAAGGTAGATGAATTAACAGCGCAGATCAATATTAACGGTTGTGATATAGTTGCGATTACGGAGACATGGCTGCAGGGTGACCAAGGATGGGAACTGAACATCCAGGGGTATTCAATGTTTAGGAAGGACAGGCAAAAAGAGAAAGGAGGTGGGGTAGTGCTGTTTGTAAAGGAGGAAATCAATGCAACAGTGAGGAAAGATATTGGCTCGGAAAATCACGATGTGGAATCTGTATGGGTGGAGGTAAGAAACACCAAGGGGCAGAAAACGTTGGTGGGGGTTGTCTATAGGCCCCCAAACAGTAGTGGAGATGTAGGGGAGGGCATTAAACAGGAAATTAGAGACGCATGCAAGAAGGGTACAACTATAATCATGGGTGACTTTAATCTACACACAGATTGATCCAACCAAATTCGCAATAATACTGTGGGGGAGGAATTCCTGGAGTGTGTACGAGATGGTTTTCTGGACCAATACGTTGAGGAACCAATAGAGAACAGGTGATCCTGGACTGAGTATTGTGCAATGAGAAAGGATTAATTAACAATCTTGTTGTGCAGGGTCCCTTCGGGAAGAGTGACCATAACATGATAGAATTCCTCATTAAGATGGAGATAGAAGTCGTTGAATCCGAAACTCGGGTCCGGAACCTAAGTAAAGGAAATTACGAAAGTATGAGGTGCGAGTTGGCTATGATAGATTGGGGAACTTTACTAAAAGGGATGACGGTGGATGGGTAATGGCTAATATTTAAAGAAAGTGTGCAGGAATTACAACAAATATTCATTCCTGTCTGGCGCAAAAATAAAACAGGAAAGGTGGCTCAACCGTGGCTTATAAAAGAAGTTAGGGATGGTATTAGATCCAAAGAGGAGACATATAAAATTGCCAGAAAAAGCGGCAAGCCTGAGGATTGGTAACAGTTTAGAATTCAGCAAAGGAGGACAAAGAGATTGATTAAGAGGGGAAAAATAGAGTATGAGAGTAAACTAGCAGGGAAAATAAAAACTGACTGTAAAAGCTTCTATAAATATGTCAAGAGAAAAAGATTAGTGAAGACAAATGTTGGTCCCTTACAGTCAGAAATGGGGGAAATTATAATGGGGAACAAATAAATTGCAGAACAATTAAACACATACTTTGGTTCTGTCTTCACAAAGGAGGACACAAATTACCTCCCAGAAATGTTAGGGAACCAAGGGTCTAGTGAGAGGGAGGAACTGAAGGAAATCAGTATTAGTAAAAAAAATGCTAGGGAAATTAATGGGGCTAAAGGCTGACAAATCCCCAGGGCCTGATAATCTACACCCCAGAGTACGAAAGGAAGTGGCCCTGGAAATAATGGATGCATTGGTGATCATCTTCCAAAATTCTATAGACTCTGGAACATTTCCTACAGATTGGAGGGTGGCAAATGTAACTCCACCATTTAAAAAAGGAGGGAGAGAAAAAACAGGGAATTACAGACCAGTTAGCCTAACATCAGTAGTGGGGAAATTGCTAGAGTCTATTATAAAAGATGTGATAACAGAACACTTGGAAGGCATTAACGGGATTGGACAAAGTCAGCATGGGTTCATGAAAGGGAAATCATGGTTAACAAAACTACTGGAGTTTTTTGAGGATGTAACCAGTAGAATAGATAGGGGAGAACCAGTGGATGTGGTGTATTTGGATTTTCAGAAGGCTTTTGATAAGGTTCCATACAAGAGGTTAGAGTGCAAAATTAAAGCACATGGGATTGGGAGGAATATACTGGCATGGATTGAGAATTGGTTGACAGACAGGAAACAGATAGTAGGAATAAACGGATCTTTTTCCGGGTGGCAGGCAGTGACTCGTGGGGTACCGTCGGGATCAGTGCTAATTATGGACTGGACAGAAAAGTGGCAAATGGATTTCAATCCGGAGAAGTGTGAGGTAATGCATTTGGGGAGGGCAAACAAGGCAAGGAAATACACAATAAATGATAGGATACTGAGAAATGTGGGGGAACAGAGGGACCTTGGAGTGTGCGTCCACAGATCACTCAAGGGAGCAGGAAAGGGAGGTAAGGTGGTTAAGAAGGCACACGGGATACTTTCCTTTATTAGCAGAGGCTATTATAGAACTGCATCAAACACTAGTTAGGCCACAGCTTGAATACTGTGTACAGTTCTGGTCACCACATTACAGGAAAAAGGTGATTGCACTAGAGAGGGTACAGAGGAGATTTACGAGGATGTTGCCAGGACTAGAGAATGTTAGCGATGTGGAAAGATTGGATAGGCTGGAGTTATTTTCTTTGGAACAGAGGATGCTGAGGGGAGATTTAATTGAGGTGTATAACTTTATGAGTGGCCTAGATAAAGTGGATAGGAAGGACCTAGTTTCCTTAGCATAGAAGTCAATAAGCAGGGGGCCAGAGATTTAAAGTGATTGGTAGAAGGATTAGAGGGGAGTTGATGACAACTTTTTTCATCCAGAGCGTAGTGGGGTCTTGAACTCACTGCCTGAAACAACGGTGCAGACAGAAATCCTCTTCGCATTTCAAGGACACTTGGATGTGCACTTGAGATTCCGTAACCTACAGAGCTATGGACCAAGAGCTTGAAAGTGGGATGAGGCTTGATAGCTCTTTTTCGGCCGGCACAGACACGATGGGCCGAATGGCCTCCTTCTGTGCCAGAAACTTCTATGATTCTAAGAATCAGCCTCCTCTAAGTATTAGATTTAGTAATGAGTATGAGCCAGACTTAGATAATAATCTAACAGTAAGGGAGCATTCATCCAACAGTGATCATAATATGAGCAAATTCAATGTTAGGTTTGAAAAGTAGAAACTTAACACAGTTTCTAAGGTAGTAGATTTTGGTATGGTAAACTTTAACTAGGTAAATCCCCAGAACCTGATGGTTTCCACCCCAGGGTTCTAAAGGAAGTAGGTGAGGAAATTGCAGATGCTTTAGCCATAGGCTTCCAAGGTTCTCTCGATTCAGGGATTGTCCCTTTAGATTGGAAAATTGCAAAACTAACTCCATTATTTAAAAAGGTGAGAGAGAGAAACCCTGAAATTATAGATCTGTTAGTCTAACATCTGTAGTGGGGAATTTATTGGAAACTATAATTAAGGACAGCGTGACTGAGCACTCAGAGAAATTTGAGCTGGTTAAAGAGAGCCAACATGGATTTGTAAAGTGTAGGTCATGTCCATCGAACCCAATAGAATTTTTTGCGGAAGTATCCAAAGTAGTAGACAGGGGAATGTCTATGGATGTAGTTTATATGGACTTCCAGAAGGCATTCTATAAGGTTCCACAAAGGAGACTGTTATCTAAAATAAAGCTCATGGAATTGAAGACAAATTATTGGCCAGGTTAGGAGATTGGTAAGACATAAAGTAAGGATAATGAGTATTTATTCAAATGGAAGGAAGTGACCAGTGGTGCCCCAAAAGGATTTATGCTGGGGCTTCAACTATTCACTATATGTATTAATGGCTTAGACAACACAATAGAGAGCCATATGTCCAAGTTTGACGATGACACAAAGATTTGTGGCATAGTAAGTATTGTAGATGGGAGCATAAAATTACAAAGAGACATTGATAGATTAAGTGAGTGGGCAAAACTGTGGCAGATGGATTTCAACGCAGTTAAGTGTGAGGTCATCCATTTTGAATCAAAAAGTATAGATCCGAGAATTTTTTAAATGTTGAAAAGTTAGGAACAGTGGAAGTCCAAAGAGATTTAAGGGTCCACGTACACAGATCACTAAAATGTAGTAATCATCACAAAAAAATAATCAAAAAGGACAATGGAATGTTAGCCTTGAGAGCTAGAAGGCTAGAATATAAAGGGGAGGGTGTTTTGCCACAGCCACACAAAGCACTGGTTAGACCACATCTGGAGTATTGTGTACAGTTCTGGGCAACGCATCTTAGAAACAACAATAACTTGCATCTATACCGTGCCTTTAATGTAGTAAAACGTCCCAAGGCGCTTCACAGGAACGATTATCATAGAACGTTTGACACTGATCCACATAAGGACTATGCTTTGGTCACTCTTACCAATACTGTCATGGACAGATGCATCTGTGACAGGTAGATTGGTGAGGACGAGGTCAAGTAGGTTTTTCCCTCGTATTGGTTCGCTCACCACCTGCCGCAGGCCCAGTCGAGCAGCTATGTCCTTCAGGACTCGGCCAGCTCGGTGAGTAGTGGTGCTACCGAGCCACTCTTGGTGATGGACATTGAAGTCCCCCACCCAGAGTACATTCTGTGCCCTTGCTATCCTCAGTGCTTCCTCCAAGTGGTGTTCAACATGGAGGAGGACCAATTCATCAGCTGAGGGAGGGCGGTAGGTTATAATCAGCAGCAGATTTCCTTGCCCATGTTTGACCTGATGCCATGAGATTTCATGGGGTCCAGAGTCAATGTTGAGGACTCCAAGGGCCACTCCCTCCTGACTGTATATCACTGTACTGCCACCTCTGGTGTGTCTGTCCTGTCACTTATCAGCCCAAGCCTGGATGTTGTCCAGGTCTTGCTGCATGCAGGTATGGACTGCTTCATTATCTAATAGGGTGCGAATGGAACTGAACACTGTGCAAACATCCCCATTTCTGACCTCATGATGGAGGGAAGGTCATTGATGAAGCAGCTGAAGATGGTTGGGACTAGGACTCTGCCCTGAGGAACTCCTGCAGCAATGTCCTGGGGCTGAGACGATTGGCCTCCAACAACCACTACCATCTTCCTTTGTGCTAGGTATGACTCCAGCCACTGGAGAGTTTTCCCCCTGATTCCCATTGACTTCAATTTTACGAGGGCTCCTTGGTGCAACACTCAGTCAAATGCTACCTTGATGTGAAGGGCAGTCACTCTCACCTCATCTCTGGAATTTAGCTCTTCTGTCCATGTTTGGACCAAGGCTGTAATGAGGTCTGGATCTGAATGATCCTGGTGGAACCCAAACTGAGCATCGGTGAGCAGGTTATTAGTAAGTAAGTGCCACTTGATAATACTGTCAAGGACACCTTCCACCTTCCTTTGCTGATGAGTGAGTGTCGACTAATGGGGTGTTAATTGGCCGGATTGGATTTGTCTTGTTTTTTGTGGACAGGACATACCTGTGCAATTTTCCACATTGTCGGTTAGATGCCAGTGTTGTAGCTGTACTGGAACAGTTTGGCTAGCGGCACGGCTAGTCCTGGAGCATAAGTCTTCAGCACTACAGCTGGGATGTTGTCGGGGCCAATTGCCTTTGTTGTATCCAGTGCACTCAGCCGTTTCTTGATATCACGTGGAGTGAATCGAATTGGCCGAAGACTGGCTTCTGTGATGGTGGGCATATCGGGAGGAGGCCGAGATGGATCATCCACTCAGCACTTCTGGCTGAAGATGGTTGCAAATGCTTCAACCTTGTCTTTTGCACTCACGTGCTGGACTCCGCCATCATTGAGGATGGGGAAGTTTACAGAGCCTCCTCCTCCCGTTAGTTTTTTAAATGTCCACCACCATTCACGACTGGATGTGGCAGGACTGCAGAGTTTTGATCTGATCCGTTGTCTGTGAGTTTGCTTAGCTCTGTCTTTAGCATGCTGCTTCTTCTGTTTAGCATGCCTGTATTTCCGTTTTGTAGCTTTACAAGGTTGGCACCTCATTTTAGGTATGCCTGGTGCTGATCCTGGCATGCTCTTCTACACTCTTCATTGAACAAGGGTTGATCTCCTGGCTTGTTGGTAATGGTGGAGTGAGGAATATGCTGGGCCATGAGGTTACAGATTGTGCTGGAATACAATTCTGCTGCTGATGGCCCACAGCGCCTCATGGATGCCAAGTTTTGAGCTGCTAGATCTGTTCTGAATCTATCCCATTTAGCACGGTGGCACTGCCACACAACACGTTGGATGGTGTCCTCAGTGTGAAGACGGGACTTCGTCTCCACAAGGACTGTTCGGTGGTCACTCCAACCAATACTGTCATGGACAGATGCCTCTGCGACATGTAGATTGGTGAGGAGGAGGTCAAGCAAGTTTTTCCCTCGTGTTGGTTCGCTCACCACCTGCCACAGGCCCAATCTGGCAGCTATGTCCTTCAGGACTCAGCCAGCTTTGTCAGTAGTTGTCGTACCAAGCCACTCTTGGTGATGGACATTGAAGTCCCCCACCCAGAGTACATTCTGTGCCCTTGCTACCCTCAGTGCTTCCTCCAAGTGGTGCTCAACGTGGAGGAGGACTGATTCATCAGCTGAGGGAGGGCGGTAGGTAGTAATCAGCAGGAGTTTTCCTTGCCCATGTTTGACTTGGTGCCATGAGATTTCATGGGGTCTGGAGTCAATGTTGAGGACTCCTAGGGCCACTCCCTCCTGACTGTATATCACTGTACCGCCACCTCTGGTGGGTCTGTCCTGCTGGTGACAGGACATACCCAGGGATGGTGATGGAAGAGTCTGGGACATTGGCTGAAAGGTATGATTCTGTGAGTATGGCTATGTCAGGCTGTTGTTTGACTTGTCTGTGGGACAGCTCTCCAAATTTTGGCACAAGTCCCCAAATGTTAGTGAGGAGGACTTTGCAGGGTCGACTGGGCCTGGTTTGACTTTGTCGTGCCCGGCGCCTAGTGCTCCGTCCGATATTATTCTTCTTATTAATTTTTGTAGCGAGATTGCACAGCTGAGTGGCTTGCCAGCCCATTTCAGAGGGTGATTAAGAATCAACCACATTGCTGTGGGTCTGGAGTCACGTATAGGCCAGACCGGGTCAGGATGGCAGCTTTCCTTCCCTAAAGTGAATAAGATGTTTTTTTTAAGACAATCCCATCAGTTTCATGGCCACCATTACTGACACTAGTTTTTTTTAATTCCAGATTTTTATTAATTAATTGAATTTAAATTCCCCAGTTACCGTGGCTGGATTTGAACTCATGATTCTGGATTATTTGTCCATGCCTCTGGATTATTAGTCCAGTAACATAACCACTATGCTACCGTACCCTACTCTAGCCTTATTGTGGTGCCCCTACTCTAAAATCCTACTGTAATATTACAGGTAGTGACCCTATTCTAACATTACTGCTGGAGACACTACTCCAAAAATACTGATGGTGATCCTCCTGTAATATTACTGGTGGTGACCGTGCTATAACATTACTAATAGAGTCACTACTCTGAAGTTACTTGTGGTGACCCGACTCGAACATTACTGGCGATGACTTTACTCTAAGATTACTGGTGATGACACTACGTTAACGTTACTGGTGAGTCCCCATGGATTGGAAGGCAGCAAATGTAATATTAAAGAATGGAGGGAGATTGAAAACAGGGAACCATTGTCCGGATAGCATGACATCAGGAGTAGGGAAATGCTATAATCTATTATTAAGGACGTAGTAACAGGGCAAGTGGAAAAGACATAATATGATTAGGCAGAATCAACACGGTTTTATGAAAGGGAAATCTTGTTTGACAAATCTGTAAGAGCTTCTTGGGAGTGTAACTAACGGGGTAGGTAACGGGGAGCCAGTGGATGTAATATATTTGGATTTTCAAAAGGTATTCGATAAGGTGCCACACAAGAACTTGTTACACAAGATTAGGGTTCATGGGATTGGAGGTAATGTATTAGCATGGATTGAGGATTGGATAGAGGATTGGTTAACGGACAGAAAACAGAGAGTAGGAATAAACAGGTAATTATAGGGTTGGCAGGTTGTTACTGGTGGGGTGTCGCACGGATCAGTGCTTGGGCCTCAGCTGTTTACAATATATGTCAATGACTTAGATGAGGGGGCCGTGTGTAATGTAACCAACTATGCTGACGATGCAAAGCTAGGTGAGAAAGTAAGTTGTGAGGAGGACACAAATGGATATGAACAGGTTAAGTGAGTGGGCGAGAAGGTTGCAGATGGAATATAAATGTGGGGAAGTGTGAAATTTTGCACTTTGGTAGGAAAAATAGAAAAGCAGAATATTTTTTAAAAGGTGAGAGACTAAGAAATGTTGGTAATCAGAGGGATTTGGGTGTCTTTGTAGCACAGAAAGTTAACATGCAGGTACAGCAAACAATTAGGAAGGCAATGGTATGTTAAGCTTTTTTGCAATGGGGTTGGAGTATAAGAGTAAGGAGGTCTTGCTGCAATTATACAGGGCTCGGGTGTGACCACACCTAATGTACCATGTACAGTTTTGGTCTCCTTACCTAAGGAAGGCTATACTTGCCTTAGAGGCGGTGCAAAAAAGGTTTACTAGATTGATTCCTGGGATGAGAGGGTTGTCATATGAGGAGGCATAGTGTAGAATGGGCATATATTCTCTGGAGTTTAGAAGAATGAGAGGTGATCTCATTGAAACGTATAATATTATTAGAGGGCTTGACAGGGTTGTAGCTGAGAGGCTGTTTCCCCTGGCTGGAGAGTCTCGGACTAGGGGTCATAGTCTCAGGATAACGGGTACGCCACTGAAATGAGGAAAACTTTCTTCACTGAGAGGGTTGAGAATCTTTGAAATTCTCTACCCCAGAGAGCTGTGTCTGCTCAGTCATTGAGTATATTCAAGACTGAGATCGATAGATTTTTGTACACGAAGGGAATTAAGGGATATGGGGATATGGCGGGAAAGAGGAGTTGAGGTAGAAGATCAGCCATGATCTTATTGAATAGCGGAGCAGGCTCGAGGTGTCGTATGGCCTACTCCTGCTCCTATTCCTGATGTTCTTTTGTTCTCATGCTCCTTAACCCCCGCACCGGGTAGGGAAAATAGCTTTCAGGACTCATGCTCCTGGCTGCAGAGAACAGTGTCTATCCTGCTAACTATACTGACACCTATTACAAACACCTTCCTTTTTACTCCCCCCACTTGAATGGCTTCCTGTACCACGGTGCTGTGGTCATTTTGTTCTTCCTCCCCGCAGTCCCCACACTTGTCCACAAGCGTTGCAAGAACCTCAAATCCATTGGACAATTGCAGGGTCTGAGGCTCCTGCAATACTACCTCCCTGATCCCCGTACCTGCCTCACTCGCAGTCACACCCTCCTGTCCCTGTCCACGTGTCAATTCTAAAGTATTTAATCTAAGGGGTGTGGCTGCCTCCTGGAGCAAAAGGTCCAGGTAGCTTTCCCCCTCCCTGATATCTCGCAACGTCCAGCACTCAGACTCCAGCTCCTCAACTCTGAGTCGAAGTTTCTCGAGCCGCAGATACTTACGGCAGATGTAGTCGCCCTGGACAAAAATGTCCGCAAGCTCTCACATATTACATTAGCAACACATCTCCTGTTCTCCCATTATTATATTTATTTAATTAATTAATTTAGAGTTATTCAACATATGTACCTCGTTTAATTTATTAGATGAATTAAATTAAGTTTAGTTTTTAAAATTTAGTTATATGCTATATGTTAGCTTCAAACTTAGCCCACTGCCACTACCAATCACTTACCTGCCTCACCTGTGACGTTACATTGCTGATTTCTCTTGTTGCAGGCCTGCTGCTTTTATCCCCGCTCTCGGGCCTCGGTCTGCTGCTGCTCGGGTCTGCCGCCATTCTGCGGAATAAGCTAGGAAAAGCAAAGGAGTACCTCCTTCCCCCAGTTCACCGAACTCTCACACTTACCAAACTCTCAAGTTGCTCCCTCTGTGCCCGTGCATGGGGTCCGGAATCAATGTTGAGGACTCCCAGGGCCACTCCCTCCTGACTGTTCTCTTCTTATTATGACTTTTTTTACTGAGATTGTACAACTGAGTGGCTTGCGAGGCCACTTCAGAGGGCAATTAAGAATCAACCACATTCCTGTGGGTCTGGAGTCACATATGGGCCAGACTGGGCAAGGACGGCAGGTTTCCTTCCCTAAATGGAAATTGTGAACCAGATGGGTTTTTAAGACAATCTAGTAGTTTCATGGGCACTACCAATGATACTAGTTTGTTTTAATTCCAAATTTTATTTAATGAATTGAATTTAACTTCTCCAGCTGCCATGGTGGGATTTGAACCCATGACTCTGGATTATTTGTCCAGGTTTGCATTACGAGTCCAGTAAGATAACCACTATTTTACCATACCCAGTGCGTTGATGGGACTGAAAGTCGATAAATCCTCAGGGCCTGATGATCTCCATCCCAGGGTTTTGAAAGAGGTGCCTATAGAGATAGTGGATACATTGGTTGTCATCTTCCAAAATTCTATAGATTCTGGAATGGTTCCTGCAGATTGGAGGGAAGCAAATGTAACCCCACTAATTAAGAAAGGAGCAAGAGAGAAAACAGGAAACTAGAGACCTGACATCAGTAGCAGGGACAATGCTAGAATCTATTACAAAGGTTATGATAACGGAACACTTAGAAAATAATAATAGGATTTGGCAGAGTCAACATGGATTTGTGAAAGGGAAATCATGTTTGACAAACCTATTGGAGATCTTTGAGGATGTAACTGGTAGAATAGATAAGGGGGAACCAGTGGATGTGGTGTATTTGAATTTTGAGGAGGCTTTCGATAAGGTCCCACACAGGAGGTTGGTGAACAAAGTTAGAGTGCATGGAATTGAAGGTGATATACTGTCATGGATTGAGAATTGGTTAACAGACAGAAACCAGAGAGTAGGAATAAACAGGCCTTTTTCAGATTGGCAGACTTTGACTAATGGGGTACCGCAGGGATCTGTGCTTGGGCCCCAGCAATTCACAATCTATATTAATCATTTAGATGAGGGGACCAAATGCAATATGTCCAAGTTTGGTGATGACACAAACCAGGTGAGAAAGTGAGTTGTCAGGATGATGCAAAGAGGCTTCAAGGGGATATAGACAGGCTAAGTGAATGGGCAAGAACATGACAGATGGAATATAACATGGAACAATGTGAATTTATCCACTTTGGTATGAAAATCAGAAATGCAGAGTACTTTTTAAATGGTGACAGATTGGGAAATGTTGATATTCAGAGGGACCTGGGTATCCCTGTACATGAGTCACTGAAAGCTAACATGCAGGTGCAGCAAGCAATTAAGAAGGCAAATGGTATGTTGGCCTTTATTACAAGAGGATTTGAATACAGGAGTAAAGATGTCTTACTGCAATTATATAGGGCCTTGTTGACACCGAACCTGGAGTATTGTGTAAAATTTTGTTCTTACCTAAGAAAGGATATACTTGCCATAGAGTTAGTGCAACAAAGGTTCATCAGACTGATTCCTGGGATGATGGGATTGTTGTATGAGGAGAGATTGAGTAGACCAGGCCTGTATTCTCTAGAATTTAGAAGAATGAGAGGTGATCTCATTGAAACCTACAAAATTCACAGGGTTTGACAGGGTGGATGCAGGGAGGATGTTTCCCCTCACTGGGGAGTCTAGAACCAGGGGTCACAGTCTCAGAATAAGGGGTGGGCCATTTAGGACTGAGATGAGGAGAAATTTCTTCACTCAGAAGGTGGTGAATCTTTGGAATTTTCCATCCCAGAGGGCTGTGGAGGTTCAGTCATTGGGTACATTCAAAACAGAGATCGATAGATTTCTACATATTAAAGGCATCAAGCGATATAGGGATAGTGCAGGAAAATAGTTTTTATGTGGAAGATCAGACTGATCTTGTTGAATGGCGGAGCAGGCTGGAGGGTCCGGATGGCCGAATGATGCTCCGATTTCTCATGTTCTTATGTTCTTATCCACCCTGCTAGATACATCCTCAGAAGACTCTAATGTTTTTTTTAAACACGATTTCTCTTTCATAAATCTATGTTGACTCTGCTTAATCATATTATGATTTTCTAAGTACCTTGTTACCACTTCCTTGATAAAAGATTGCAGCATTTTCCCGACGACTGAGTGTCAGGCTAAGTGGCCTGTAGTTCCCTGTTTTCTCTCTCCCTCCTCTCTTGAATAGCAGGGTTACATTTGCGACCTTCCATTCCATGCGGGCTGTTCAGGAATCTGGGCAATGTTGTTATGGTGAGAGACACGGAGAGGGTTCATTTGCTGCTCCTGTTAAATCACTGTTGCACGATAGGTAAAGACTGAGTGAGAATAGAACCGGCTGGTGTTTTACACAAAGACAGCGGTGCAGTGAGGGAAATTAACACCAAAATGTGAATTTCTGTAAAAAAAACTTGGATTAACATTTGGTTATTTGTACGTCATGCTTCCGGAGAAAGAGAAACCAGACATTCGGAGGATAGGTCAAATTAGCTATTTTGTGTACAGAATGTTATTTTGGCTTCTATTACATAAATTAGAGTAAAATGGGACTCAATCTGACTGTAATTCTGATCTGGGATTTGGTTAATTTCTCCATTATTCATATTTTTCCTTAATCTGAAACAATAACTGTATTTGTATCAGTAACAGAGCAGGAGAGTGCTGCAGGACCCTGGCAGCTCACTGGGAAAATTACACATGGTACAGATGGAGAAGCAAAAATTGTAAAGTGATTTTACAATTTCATTTGGGACAATGTCTTTTTATCTCCACGAGGTTTAATTTTATATTTAGCTTAATGACCTCTTTCCCTAAAGAAACTATAGGCTTAAACCATGGCTTTATAAAGCAAATAATAATTTATTATTAATACAACCAGAAAAATTGACTTTGGAATTTAAACAACATCTTGGGTTCATGCCCGATTCAGAACTGCTTTAACAACAGAAAAAAATTCTGAATTCTCAAAATGCATAAACGTTTGGAAATCCAGTGTCCATCTCAGACTAAGACCAGAACGAAAGTGATATCCTCACAGTTGGCTCAAACTTGCCGGGATGATTCCAGGTATTTTGATGGATACCGTTGTAGTGTAGCGTGGCTTTCTCTTGTAACCAGGTCATCTGCTTCACAGGCAATCTGTAAACCTGCATCGAGGCATCAAGCTGGGAGGTGGCGAGCAGTCAGGAAGATTCCCGGTGAGGTGGTGATGCCAGGAAGCGAAAGGCGAGGTTGGAGCAGTCGTGGTGGATCTGTGTCTCTCCCCACTCAACTTCTGCCCAGCTTTCAAAGACCTTTTAATACAGAATCACACCTCTGGGGCGGCGGTTTGTCAACAATAGGTTCCTGCAAATACAGCCCACGATTGATTGACATTTCACTTGTTTTCTTTCAGTGTCCACAAAATAACCAAGTTCAGTCGACAGGTGTTCAAATGACCTCTAGCCCTTCTGGAATCGTTCTTGTTGCTATGGTGATCCATCCTCTGTTGTGTGATCGTTTGCAATGTGTCATTAATAATCCTTTTAAGAATCCTTTTCCTACAGATATGCTGAAGCAGATTTAGTCTCAGTTTTGCTTTTATCAGGTGAATTTTTACTACACAGATCAGCTGGGAAACTCCTGCAGTGAGTAATGGTCAGGGTCAGGTACACAAGACTGAGGGACTTTATTGTGTAGACTCCAGGCATCACCTTTAGTAATGTCAAAATTAAATCCACAAGAGTGTTACCCGGGAACAAACATGAACTGTCCGGCCTGCTCCGCCTGCTGCTGTTCTGCTCGACAGCAGTCCCACTCACTCTCGGATGATCACACTTTATTTGATTATTTAATGCTTTCTCTGTTCTATTCTGAGTACTGTCTCTACCCTCCTGTCACTTTAATTTTTTGTCCGTCTTTCATTGTCTCCATTCACTGTTTAAAACATTTATCTCTGTTTATTTTCTGTGTGATTTTCTATCTTGTTATTTCCACTTCTACTTCTATCACTTGTGATTCTTTGTCCGTCTCTCTCTCTCGTTCCATCCCTGTCAGCTTGTTCTACCTTTCATATCTATATCTATATATATATATATGCTTTCTCTCTCTCTTTCTCTCTTAATTTTTCTCTCCTGCCTCACAAACTCTCTTTATTTCTCTCTGTCTCCGAGTAACTCCATCTCTGCCCATCATTGTTTCTATCTCTCTCACACACACTCCCTCCCTTTTATGTGAACCTGTCTTAATTTTTGTGCTTTTTTAATTGTTATATTTCTTTTATCCCTGTGTTCGCTCTCCGTCTGGCGGTCTGCCTCGTTCTCTCTCTTTCTGTCCCCTTCTCTCGCTGTCCCCCTCTCCCACTGTCTCTCTCTACCGCTGCCTCTCTCTTTCTTTCTGTCTCTCTGCTTCTCAGTCTCTGTCCCTCTCTATCACTCTCTCCCTCTCTGTCTCTCTCTCTCCACATCTCACTCTCCTGTCTCTCTCACTCTCTCTCTCTTTCTGTGTTTCTCTCTCTGTGTTTCTCTCTCAGTCTCTCTCAATGTCTCTCTCACCATCTCTCTCACTGTCTCTCACCCGCTGTTTCTCTCTAAACCTCTGTCTCTCTCTTTCTTTCTGTATTACAATCTCTCTCTCTATTTTTTTTGCGAATCTCTGCTTGTTTCTCCCTCTCGTCTGTCTCTTCTCTCTCGCTTCACTCTCTCCCTCCCTCTCTTCTCTGTCTCGCTATCTCATTCTCTCCCTCCCCCTCTGTCTCTGTCTCTCTGTCTCTCTTTCCTCTATCTCTCTTTCTCTATGTCTCTGTCCCTCCTCTCTCTCTGTATGTCTCTCTCTCTCTCAGTCTCTCTTTCTCTCTCACTGTCTCGCTGTCTGTCTCTCACCCTCTGCTTCTTTCTTTCTCTCTAAATTTCTGTATTACTATCTCGCTCTCTCTCACTCTCTATCTCTGTGTGTCTCTCTCTTTGTCTCTGTCTCTCTCTCTCCCTCTCTCTCTCCGTCTATGCCTTTTGTCGATCTCCCTCTCTTTTCTCATTCTCTTGTTTCCCTCGCTCCCGCTTTCTCCATCTCGTTGTCTCTCTCTCTCTCCCCCTCTCTCCCCCTCTCTCTCTCCCTCCCCATCTCCCTCTCTATCTCCATATCTCCCTGTCTATGTGGAGTGCATCCATTCTGATCAGGCCCACAGCAATGACTTTGATTATCAGCTTAGCCCATTTAGTTCAAGTTCAGCTGAGCCATTCAGTGCCTCCATTTTGAGCAACAATTCATGTGTCGTCTGCAGAGCAATTTCGGCCTCAATAGGTTAGATTATCAATAAAATATTTAAGATCATTTCAGGGCTCTGTGCTGTTAATATAAAATGTACTTTCCATCCCCTGGGAAGTGTAGGGGATGGAGAATGAAATTGGATTTAGTTCCAGTGTTTGAAACCCTTCCCCTCTTTCTATGATTTCACTAATTTAATAATTAGATTGAGCGGGTATTTCACCGCGTTCTTCAGCTCCTCTCTGAATTTAGTCTGGGTCAGGACATAAATACACGTGTTTGTGCAGGAACTGAGAAGCTGCAGCATCTTTGATGCGTGTTCTATAATATAAATAGGGTCAGAGTAGGAGGAATAACCCTGAGTGCCTGTCACTCGCACATAAATGTAAAAGACAATCTTTGTCAGCCATAACAGTACAAAAGTGCCCGATATACTGAAGAGTAAAATGATGGATTTCTTTCGGTTCTCCATCTCTGGGTCCTTGTGATTTTCTCCATTGCTGCGGCCCCGGAGACCCCTCCGGACTCGGCTGGACACTAAAATACGTCTGACCGTCAGGACATTGAGCAGCAAAATCAGACAGACCGGGACACAAGGGGTTAAAATGAGGTCAAACATCTCAAATGCGGCCCATGCGGGGGAAGCGCGGAAGCTCAGTTTCGGCACACAATACCAGGGAATATTATCAATTATATAGTAAGGTTTAATTGTAAAGCACCAGGGGAGACTCTCTAAACAGCCCAGCACACTCACTGTTCCCAGAACCACAGTCCCCGTTCTCTCGGTACAATATTTAATTTTCAGCTTCTCACAACAAATGGCCACAAATCGATCAAAGGTGAAAACGACTGTGGACCAGACAGAAATCCCCGTGGCTGCAGCACCCAAGAAGTAAATAATAGTGCACACGGGAGTAATGCTCAGGAATGATCCTGGGAGATAAATCGGAATAATCCACCCCAAAATCACACGAACAATAACGACCAGGAGATCGGCCACTGCCATTCCCACCAGGTAGACACTGATACATTTGGAGAGACCGCACTTTCCTCGGGACAGGATCACAATCGCCACCAAGTTAACTGTAAGAGAGAGAAAGGGAAGCAGAGAAATTACTGCTCAGACCTGGAGACAAGGCAGCAGTTTGAGAGGATCTGGGCTGAAATTTCCAGCTTTGTTGCTGCATCGAAGGGCGGAAAGTGATTCATTGACCTGGGCAGTGCTTTCAGGCAGAGAGATGTTTTTAAACACAATGATAAACAATGAATTGGGAGATGGATACAGAAAGTGAATAAAATGAGCACCGGACCCACTGGAAGGGCTGAGTGAGGGATCAGTGCCGGTGGGGAAGGGAGAAGGGGTTTTACACACCTGGAATCCAGCGGATTAAAGCCGGATTTGGGCTCCAGACGGACGGGGAAAGAGATCGAAGATCGGGGTGGTGAGGGGACAGGGGGAGGTGCAGCTGGTTTATTGCTCTGGGTTAAGAGAGCCGACAGGGACTGGAACTAAACGGGAAAAGCAGCTGGAGACCGAGCCAGTGAGTGAGATTGGGAGGAGGACAAGGACAAGGACATGTAGGAGCTGGAGGGGAGTCAGGAGCAGATAGTTTGTGAATTTGGATAAACTGAAGCAAGGGATGAGGATACAGAGGATTCACTGCAGTGGGTGGAATGACTGGGATTCACAGGGAGGGACTGCAAAAGAGTGTTGGAGGGAATCTAATCTACAGGTCCCACTAACACAATCCAACTAATACACTCAACAGTTCATGTCCAGGATTGGTGCCAGGGAACCGCTGTTTTGTATAAAACGTGCTCAATAAATTTACTTTGTACATTCAATTAAAATTAAATTGAAAAGTCTAAATTAAATCAACCTCGTTGTGTACTGAATTCCGCCGAGCTTTAAAAATAGAGTTTCAGAATAATTCACCACGAACAAGAAATTACTGATTCTATTCTGGAAGTAAATTTTAATTATTATTATTGTTAAGTTGCAAAACAAGGAACATTTACAAAAACAGACTGAGGATCTGACAGGATATAAACATGAGGAGTGAGTCCCACAATAAAAACTCCCCCAATCTGAACACATCATAATAAAACCTTCCAATCACATTTTCTATGTTTAATTGTGCTGGAAGTTTCAGCAGTTCATTCTGATGAATTATTCACACCACAGCCTCTCGCTTTCCCTCTCACTCACCCTCTCTATCACTCACTCTACTCTCTTTCTCAAGCCCATTTTCATATCTGATTAAATCCTATCATCCTGCCCCTGCATTCTGTTCACCAGCCCCGTGTCCCACCGATCCTATTCTCAGTCTCAGTTTGTTAAATAGTGAAGCCTCTGTGGAATAGTTTAATTTTTCTACAGATCATCCAAATCTCCACCTGTTCACCTACACTGTTCACTTCATCTACAAATCATGGAATAAACAGAATCAAATGCCTCTTCCAGACAGATCTCACAATCATTGAGATTCCTTCTCCTGTAATTAAAAATAAAGCGAGAGATGGCGGGATTGTTCAATTAACAAAACACCAACATGTTACTTATAATCTACAGATAAATAGAAGAGCTCCTGATTCCAACAGATACAGTGAAAACTGAGACAACATAACATCAAAACTTTTCATTTTACAATGAAGTTCATTGATAGCAAGTGAATTCATCGAGAGTGAAGCAGGGAAGGAGATGTGAAAGAATCATCAGTAAACTCAGTTCAGTTGCCTGATATCAGAAGCGGGGTCAGATACACAGATAATGGAATAATATTTTATCACAGTGATAACCAATAAATACATTGTAATCCCAGTTAAACTGGAGCATGTTATTGGGGAGGGAGGACATTGAGCTGCCTCCTTGTAACACTGAGACCGTGAGCTGTCTCATTATCAATCACTGAAAACACATTGATGAAAATATATTCCAGGACAGGTTAATTCCACAACATGAAACAGATCACAGCTCCTGAAGATCTGATCCGAAATCTTAGCCCAGACACCTGATTCCAATATATTCGGTACAGGGAATAATCCAGTAATATTGCTAGGTTTGTATTTACAGAAGTCGCGACAGATAGAATATAACCTCTAACAGACCAAACGTTTAGAAGTTAAGTAGACACCATTATTCAACAGTACATTCACTGCAGAGAATAATACAGCATCAATGCCAGGGTTGTATATAGAAAGTTAATTACAGATATAATGCAGCTTCTACAAGACAAAAAGAGCAGAGACTTAACACATTCCATCATTGAACTGATGGAACAGAACAGGCCACCGTGTCAAATATGGAGGGAGAAAAATTAATATGCCAATTATGGCAGCAGAGTTAACACTGATTTCCACCAATAACAGCTGAGATAACGGCTTACCTGGAACTCCAAAGGCTACAAGAACAGGAAAATAAATCTCTTCTATCCGATGAATTACTGGATATCCCATTTCTGTTGAAGCAGTGACTTGTGTCGGACTGGGAACCACAGCTCCGGCAGGGACTCTGAGCTGATCCATTCCAACTGGCCCAGATTTATACCGGGGACAAGTCTCCACTGACAAGGTTCTCTCTCTGATCATTGCGATTAGTTACAGTTACTTGAACAAACACATTATATCAGCAGCTTTGACTCAGATGAAAATAATGTGTTGGATACAATCCCGGGATCTCAAAGCCCAGGACATTATCTTAATCAGACCTCGCTCGGGAATAAGGCTGAAATCCGTGATCAGACAGGACTGATCCAACAATACTGAGCGGTTTCATTTACAGTTTCCATTGAATTGAATTGACCATGTTCACTCCTGGAGATTCATTTATAATTTATATGGATTCTCCGCAATGTGGACTGAATTCAGGGACACAAGCAGACCCGTTAAACTCTGTTCCTGCAGTTTCCCAGTTAAAATATGAATTTTGAGTCTCTGACACGGGGACAGTTAAAGGGCAGGTTGAGGATTGCAGACTAGAAATGACTGTAGGTGATATTAGGGGACGGACACTGAACGTCCTCTGACCTTCCTCTCTCCGTTATTTTACTGCAGATGTTTACCCGTTTATTCTACATTCGTTAAAGGCTCCAGTAAAATTGGTCCAATGTCATACCGAGCTCAGCTTCCCTCCATCACAAAGTCAGAAATGGGGATGTTCGCTGATGATTGCACAGTGTTCAGTTCCATTCGCAACCCCTCAAATAATGAAGCAGTCCGAGCCCGCATGCAGCAAGACCTGGACAACATCCAGGCTTGGGCTCATAAGTGGCAAGTAACAATCGCGCCAGATAAGTGCCAGGCAATGACCATCTCCAACAAGAGAGAGTCCAACCACCTCCCCTTGACATTCAACGGCATTACCATCGCCGAATCCCCCACCATAAACATCCTGGGGGTCACCATTGACCAGAAACTTAACTGGACCAGCCATATAAATACTGTGGCTACGAGAGCAGGTCAGAGGCT
Organism: Heptranchias perlo; assembly: GCF_035084215.1. NCBI lineage: Eukaryota > Metazoa > Chordata > Chondrichthyes > Hexanchiformes > Hexanchidae > Heptranchias > Heptranchias perlo. Next base: position 140,182,441 of record NC_090327.1, read on the forward strand.
GGGTATTCTGCGGCGGGTGACTCACCTCCTGACTCCCCAAATCCTTTCCACCATCTACAAGGCACAAGTCAGGAGTGTGATGGAATACTCTCCACTTGCCTGGATGAGTGCAGCTCCAACAACACTCAAGAAGCTTGACACCATCCAAGATAAAGCAGCCCGCTTGATTGGCACCCCATCCACCACCCTAAACATTCACTCCCTTCACCACCGGCGCACAGTGGCTGCAGTGTGTACCATCCACAGGATGCACTGCAGCAACTCGCCAAGGCTTCTTCGACAGCACCTCCCAAACCCGCGACCTCTACCACCTAGAAGGACAAGAGCAGCAGGCACATGGGAACAACACCACCTGCACGTTCCCCTCCAAGTCACACACCATCCCGACTTGGAAATATATCACCGTTCCTTCATTGTCGCTGGGTCAAAATCCTGGAACTCCCTTCCTAACAGCACTGTGGGAGAACCTTCACCACACGGACTGCAGTGGTTCAAGAAGGCAGCTCACCACCACCTTCTCAAGGGCAATTAGGGATGGGCAATAAATGCTGGCCTTGCCAGCGACGCCCACATCCCGTGAACGAAATAAAAAAGCTCATGACCCGATTTGACCTCCATCATAAAGGCCCCGTGATTCCCTCATCCTGCTCCATTCCATCCTCAGCCCATTGCCATTGAAACTCTCATCAATGCCTCTGTCCCCTCCAGACTCCATTCCTCCAATGCACTCCTGACCGGCCACCCAACCTCCACATTCCATAAACGTGGACTGATCCAAAATTCTGTTGTCCGTCTCCAACCAGCAGCAGGTCCTGCTCGGCATAACTGAACCTCACTGGTTCTCAGATCCCCATCGCCTTAAATTTAAAATTATCAACATTGGGTTCAAATTCCTCCATGGACACCTCACCCCATCTCCACACCTACAACAAACCCATTCGTCATCTTCTCATTCATCGGACTCTGGCCTCTTTTGGTGGGACTGCCCTCACTTGGTTCCACTCACCCATCTGATCAGAGCCTGGAGAAGATTCTCCTGCGACCCAACCGTGTTATCTCTTATGTCCCTAAAGGTCCATCGGTGAATGTCCACCATTGGGTGGAGAGTCCACCATCGGAGAGTGTCCACCATCGGAGAGTGTCCACCATTGGAGAGTGTCCACCATCGGAGAGTGTCCACCATCGGAGAGTGTCCATCATCGGAGAGTGTCCACCATTGGGGGGAGTTTCCACCATCGGAGAGTGTCCACCATTGGAGAGTGTCCATCATCGGAGAGTGTCCATCATCGGAGAGTGTCCACCATTGGGGGGAGTTTCCACCATCGGAGAGTGTCCACCATTGGAGAGTGTCCATCATCGGAGAGTGTCCACCATCGGAGAGTGTCCACCATCGGAGAGTGTCCACCATTGGGTGGAGAGTCCACCATCGGAGAGTGTCCACCATCGGAGAGTGTCCATCATTGGAGAGTGTCCACCATTGGAGAGTGTCCACCATTGGAGAGTGTCCACCATTGGAGAGTGTCCACCATTGGAGAGTGTCCACCATCGGAGAGTGTCCACCATTGGGTGGAGAGTCCACCATCGGAGAGTGTCCACCATTGGAGAGTGTCCACCATTGGAGAGTGTCCACCATCGGAGAGTGTCCACCATTGGGTGGAGAGTCCACCATCGGAGAGTGTCCACCATTGGAGAGTGTCCACCATCGGAGAGTGTCCATCATCGGAGAGTGTCCACCATTGGAGAGTGCCCATCATCGGAGAGTGTCCATCATTGGCGAGTGTCCATCATTGGAGAGTGTCCACCATTGGAGAGTGTCCACCATCGGAGAGTGTCCACCATTGGGTGGAGAGTCCACCATCGGAGAGTGTCCACCATTGGAGAGTGTCCACCATTGGAGAGTGTCCACCATCGGAGAGTGTCCACCATTGGGTGGAGAGTCCACCATCGGAGAGTGTCCACCATTGGAGAGTGTCCACCATTGGAGAGTGCCCATCATCGGAGAGTGTCCATCATTGGAGAGTGTCCACCATTGGAGAGTGTCCACCATTGGAGAGTGTCCACCATTGGAGAGTGTCCACCATCGGAGAGTGTCCACCATTGGGTGGAGAGTCCACCATCGGAGAGTGTCCACCATTGGAGAGTGTCCACCATTGGAGAGTGTCCACCATCGGAGAGTGTCCACCATTGGGTGGAGAGTCCACCATCGGAGAGTGTCCACCATTGTAGAGTGTCCACCATCGGAGAGTGTCCATCATTGGAGAGTGTCCACCATTGGAGAGTGTCCACCATTGGAGAGTGTCCATCATTGGAGAGTGTCCACCATTGGAGAGTGTCCACCATCGGAGAGTGTCCATCATTGGAGAGTGTCCACCATTGGAGAGTGTCCATCATCGGAGAGTGTCCACCATCGGAGAGTGTCCACCATCGGAGAGTGTCCACCATTGGAGAGTGTCCACCATTGGAGAGTGCCCATCATCGGAGAGTGTCCACCATCGGAGAGTGTCCACCATTGGGTGGAGAGTCCACCATCGGAGAGTGTCCACCATTGGAGAGTGTCCACCATTGGGTGGAGAGTCCACCATCGGAGAGTGTCCACCATTGGAGAGTGTCCATCATTGGAGAGTGTCCATCATTGGGTGGAGAGTCCACCATCGGAGAGTGTCCACCATTGGAGAGTGTCCACCATTGGAGAGTGTCCACCATCGGAGAGTGTCCATCATCAGAGAGTGTCCATCATTGGGTGGAGAGTCCACCATTGGAGAGTGTCCACCATCGGAGAGTGTCCATCATCGGAGAGTGTCCATCATCGGAGAGTGTCCATCATTGGGTGGAGAGTCCACCATTGGAGAGTGTCCACCATCGGAGAGTGTCCACCATTGGAGAGTGTCCACCATTGGAGAGTGTCCACCATCGGAGAGTGTCCATCATCGGAGAGTGTCCACCATCGGAGAGTGTCCACCATTGGGTGGAGAGTCCACCATCGGAGAGTGTCCACCATTGGAGAGTGCCCATCATCGGAGAGTGTCCATCATTGAAGAGTGTCCACCATTGGGGGGAGTTTCCACCATCGGAGAGTGTCCACCATTGGAGAGTATCCACCATTGGAGAGTGTCCACCATTGGAGAGTGTCCACCATTGGGGGGAGTGTCCACCATCGGAGAGTGTCCACCATTGGAGAGTGTCCACCATTGGAGAGTGTCCACCATTGGGGGGAGTGTCCACCATTGGAGAGTGTCCACCATTGGAGAGTGTCCACCATCGGAGAGTGTCCACCATTGGAGAGTGTCCATCATCGGAGAGTGTCCATCATCGGAGAGTGTCCATCATCGGAGAGTGTCCACCATTGGAGAGTGTCCACAATTATGGGGAGTATCCACCATCGGAGAGTGTCCACCATTGGAGAGTGTCCATCATCGGAGAGTGTCCACAATTATGGGGAGTTTCCACCATTGGAGAGTGTCCATCATCGGAGAGTGTCCACCATTGGAGAGTGTCCATCATCGGAGAGTGTCCACCATCGGAGAGTGTCCACCATCGGAGAGTGTCCATCATCGGAGATGTCCACAATTATGGGGAGTATCCACCATTGGAGAGTGTCCATCATTGGGGGGAGTTTCCACCATCGGAGAGTGTCCACCATTGGAAGGAGTGTTCACTATCGGAGAGTGTTCACCATCGGGTGGAGAGTCCACCATCGGGGTAGTTTCCACCATCGGAGAGTGTCCACCATTGAGGGGAGTGTCCACCATTGGGGCGAGTGTCCACCACCGGGGGCATTTCCACCATCGAGGGGAGTGTCCACCATCGGAGAGTGTCCACCATTGAGGGGAGTGTCCACCATTGAGGGGAGTGTCCACCATTGGGGCGAGTGTCCACCACCGGGGGCATTTCCACCATCGAGGGGAGTGTCCACCATCGGGGGAACCAGAAAGGCGTGGGCTACACATTGAAATTACAATATCGGTGGGAGGTGTCGGCTGATTGGGGGTCCTGTCAGCCACCTGAGCTTGTTGGGCCTGAATCAGATGTGGTCATGCTCCAAAAAGTTATTATTTTAACCTGCCAACCGCCGCCAATCCACTCGTTCTATAGGGAAAAAATTACCCCCATTCTCTCCCCGTCTCATTCTCTCTGTCTCTCTCTCTCTCACATACTATCGGCGTATTGTAGATGTACAGGAGCTGACACTGAGACACACACGGGCTGTACAGTACCAGTCAGGAATGAATCATTCCCTTTTACTCGCTGTATACTGTACATGTACAGGAACTGACACTGAGACACAGGAACCGTACAGTATCAGTCAGGAGTGAATCGTTCCCTGTCGGACTGTCCAACAACAGGGAGAGTATCTACCATCGGGGAGTATTCACCACCGGTGAGTATCCACCATTGGGAAGAGTGTCCATCATTGGTGGGAGTGTCCACCAACGGGAAGTGTCTACCATCGGGGGAAGTGCCCACCAATGAATATTGTCCACCATTGGGAAGTGTCCGCCAGCGGGGAATGTCCACCAAAGGTGGGAGTGTCCAACAACGGGGAATGTCCACCATCGGGGGGAGTGCCCACCAATGGGATTGTCCACCAAAGGTGGGTGTGTCCACCAACAGCGAATGTCCACCATCGGAGGGAGTGCCCACCAACGGGGATTGTCCAGCATCGGGGAATGTCCACCAGCGGGGAGTGACCAACATTGGGGAGGACTGTCCACCATCGGAAGGAGTGTCCACCATCGGGGGGATGGTCCATCATTGGGGCGACTGACCACCATCGGAGGGAGTGTCCACCATCGGGGGAGTGTCCACTATTGGGAGAGTATGCACTATCGGGGTGTGTGATCATCATGGGAAAGGAATCCAGTATTGAGGAGAGTGTCCCCCATCGGGGGGAGTGTCCACCATAGGGGGGAGTGTCCACTACCGGGTGAATGTCCACCATCAGGTGGAGTGTCCACTATCGGGGGAGTGTCCTCCATCGGGGGGAGTGTCCACCATCGGGAACGACCACGATCGGGGCGACTGATCACCATTGGGGTGGGGGGGATGGGTGTGTGCCACTATCGTGGGGAGTGTCCTCCATCGGAGGGAGTGTCCACCATCGGAGGGAATCTCCACCATCGGGGGGGGCGTGTCCACCATCAGGGAGAGTGTCCACCATCGGGGAGTGACCAACATCAGGATGACTGACCACCATTAGGGGATACTACAACAGCGAGAGGATGTCAAGCATCGGGGCGAATGTCCATCACTGGTTAGTGTCCGACATTGGGGAGTGTCCGCCATCGAGGGGAGTGTCCACCATCGAGGGGAGTGTACACGATCCGGGGAACCAGTAAGGGGTGGTCCCGCAATGAGGGTACAGTATCGGTGGGCAGTGTCGGCCGTTCGGGGGTCTTGTCAGCCTGCTGAGTTTGTTGGGCCTTAATGAAACACTCCTGATCCTCCAGCCCACAAGCAGTGCAATAAAGGCCCTCACTCGCCTCATGGATCCCGCCCTTCCTGCCTGCTTTCACCTGACGTGAATCTAAAGCAATGGGAAACCCAGACACGAAGGATGAGAATCATGTTACTTTTGCAATACACATAAACTTAAGAGTCCAGCACAATCTGTAACCTCATGGCCAGGCATATTCCTCACTCTACCATTACCAACAAGCCAGGGGGTCAATCCTGATTCAATGAGGAGTTTAGAAGAGCACGCCAGGAGCAGCACCAGGCGTACCTAAAAATGAGGTGCCAATCTGGTGAAGCTACAACTCAGGACTACATGCATGCTAAACAGCGGAATCAATATGCTATAGACAGAGCTAAGTGATTCCACAACCAACGGATCAGATCAGAGCTCTGCAGTCCTGCCACATCCAGTCGTGAATGGTGGTGGACAATTAAACAACTAACGGGAGGAGGAGGCTCTGTAAACATCCCCATCCTCAATGATGGCGGAGTCCAGCACATGAGTGGATAGGACAAGGCTGAAGCGTTTGCTACCATCTTCAGCCAGAAGTGCCGAGTGGTTGATCCATCTCGGCCTCCTCCCGATATCCCCACCATTAATGAAGCCAGTCTTCAGCCAATTTGATTCACTCCACGTGATATCAAGAAACGGCTGAGTGGACTGGATACGGCTTTGGGCCCCAGAAACATCCAGGCTGTAGTTCTGAAAAGTTGTGCTCCAGAACTAGCCACGCCTCTAGCCAAACTGTTCCAGTACAGCTACAACACTGGCATCTACCCAACAATGTGGAAAATTGCCCAGGTATGCCCTGTCCACAAAAGCAGGACAAATCCAATCCAGTCAATTACCGCCCCATCAGTCTATTCTCAATCATCAGCAAAGTGATGGAAGGTGTCGTTGACAGTGCTATCAAGTGGCACTTACTCGCCAATAACCTGCTCACCGATGCTCAGTTTGGGTTCCGTCAGGACCACTCGGCTCCAGGCCTCATTACAGCCTTGGTCCAAACATGGACAAAAGAGCTGAATTCCAGAGGTGAGGTGAGAGTGACTGCCCTTGACATCAAGGCAGCATTTGACCGAGTGTGGCACCAAGGAGCCCTCGTAAAATTGAAGTCAATGGGAATCCAGGGAAAAACTCTCCATTGGCTGGAATCGTACCGAATACAAAGTAAGGTGGTAATCGTTGTTGGAGGCCAATCATCACAGCCCCAGGACATTGCTGAAGGATTCCTGAGGGCAGTCTCCTAAGCCTGCCTTCAGCTGCTTCATCAATGACCTTTCCTCCATCATAAGGTCGGAAATGTGGATGTTCGCTGATGATTGCAGTGTTCAGTTCCATTCGCAACCCCTCAGATATTGAAGCAGTCTGTGCCTGCATGCAGCAAGTCCTGAACAACATCCAGGCTTGAGCTGATAAGTGGCAAGTAACATTCGTATCAGACAATTGCCAGGCAATGACTATCTCCAACAAGAGAGAGTCTAAGAACCTCCCCTTGGCATTCAATAGCATTATCATTGCTGAATCCCCCACCAACAATGGTGGTCAACATTGACCGGAAACTTAACTGGACCAGCCATATAAATACTATGGCTACAAGAGCAGGTCAGTGGTTGGGTATTCTGTGACGAGTGACTCAGCTCCTGACTCTCCAAATACTTTCCAACATTTACAAGGCACAAGTCAGAATTGTGATGGAATACTCTCCACTTACCTGGATGAGTGCAGTTCCAACATCACTCAAGAAGCTCAACACCATCCAGGACAAAGCAGCCCGCTTGATTGACACCCCATCCATTACCCTAAACATTCAGTCCCTTCACCAACAGCGCACTGTGGCCGCAGTGGGTAACATTCACAGGATACACTGCAGCAACTCGCCAAGGCTTCTCTGACTGCACCACCCAAAACCTGCGATCTCTATCTCCTAAATCGACAAGGGCAGCAGGCACTTGGGAACGACACCACCTGCACGTTCCCCTCCAAGTCACACATCATCCCAACTTGGAAATATACCGCCGTTCCTTCAACGTCGCTGGGTCAAAATCCTGGAACTCCCTTCCTAACAGCACTGTGGGAGAACCCTCACCACACAGACTGCAGCGGTTCAAGAAGGCGGCTCACCACCACCTTCTCAAGGGCAATTAGGGATGGGCAATAAATGCCGGCATTTCCTGCGACGCCCACATCCCATGAACGAATAAAAAAAGTGCATCACTATTTCAATGAGGTAGATTATCCCTTTAATTATCGGCTTTATTTCGGGGTGGGACATCCGGGTGTCTGTTGTTTGTGCACAAACGCACCTGGGTCAAACGCAGAAGTGAGCGGGTTGGAGCCGAGATGCGGTCCTGATCCAAACAGTTATTATGTTAACCTCCTAATCGCCCCCAATGCACTTGTTCTTGGGGGATAAATTACCCCCATTCTCTCTCCGTCTCATTCTCTTTCTCTCTCTCACACACATTCTATCATTGTATTTTAGACGTACAGGAGCTGACACTGAAACGCACACCGGAAGTACTGTACCAGACGGGAGTGAATCGTTCCCTTTTACCCGCTGTATACTGTACATGTACAGGAACTGACACTGAGACACACACGGACCGTACAGTACCAGTCAGGAGTGAAATGTTCCCTGTCGGACTGTCCACCAACAGGGAGAGTATCCACCATCGGGAGTATTCACCACCGGTGAGTGTCCACCATTGGGAGGAATGTCCACCATTGGTGGGAATGTCCACCAATGAGAAATGTCCACCATCGGGGGGAGTGTCCACCAACAGTAAATGTCCACCATCAGTGGGAGTGTCCAACAACGGGGAATGTCCACCATCGGGGGGAGTGCCCACCAACGGGGATCGTCCACCATCGGGGGGAGTGTCCACCAACAGTAAATGTCCACCATCAGTGGGAGTGTCCAACAACGGGGAATGTCCACCATCGGGGGGAATGCCCACCAACGGGGATCGTCCACCATCGGAGGGAATGTCCAATAACGGGGAATGTCCACCATCAGTGGGAGTGTCCAACAACGGGGAATGTCCACCATCGGGGGGAATGCCCACCAACGGGGATTGTCCACCATCGGGGGGAGTGTCCAACAACAGGGAGAGTATCCACCATCAGGAGTATTCACCACCGGTGAGTGTCCACCATCGGGGGGAATGTCCACCAACAGGAAATGTCCACCATCGGGGGAAGTGCCCACCAACGGGGATCGTCCACCATCGGGAAGTGTCGGCTAGCGGGGAGAGTGTCCACCAACAGGAAATGTCCACCATCGGAGGGAGTGTCCAATAACGGGGAATGTCCACCATCGGGGGGAATGTCCACCATCGGTGGGAGTGTCCAATAACGGGGAATGTCCACCATCGGGGGGAATGTCCACCATCGGTGGGAGTGTCCAATAACGGGGAATGTCCACCATCGGTGGGAGTGTCCAATAACGGGGAATGTCCACCATCGGTGGGAGTGTCCAATAACGGGGAATGTCCACCATCGGTGGGAGTGTCCAATAACGGGGAATGTCCACCATCGGTGGGAATGTCCAATAACGGGGAATGTCCACCATCGGTGGGAGTGTCCAATAACGGGGAATGTCCACCATCGGTGGGAATGTCCAATAACGGGGAATGTCCACCATCGGGGGGAATGTCCACCATCGGTGGGAGTGTCCAATAACGGGGAATGTCCACCATCGGGGGGAATGTCCAATAACGGGGAATGTCCACCATCGGTGGGAGTGTCCAATAACGGGGAATGTCCACCATCGGGGGGAATGTCCACCATCGGGGGGAATGTCCAATAACGGGGAATGTCCACCATCGGGGGGAATGTCCAATAACGGGGAATGTCCACCATCGGAGGGAGTGTCCAATAACGGGGAATGTCCACCATCGGGGGGAATGCCCACCAACGGGGATTGTCCACCATCGGGGGGAGTGTCCAACAACAGGGAGAGTATCCACCATCAGGAGTATTCACCACCGGTGAGTGTCCACCATCGGGGGGAATGTCCACCAACAGGAAATGTCCACCATCGGGGGAAGTGCCCACCAACGGGGATCGTCCACCATCGGGAAGTGTCGGCCATCGGGGAGAGTGTCCACCAACAGGAAATGTCCACCATCGGGGGAAGTGCCCACCAACGGGGATCGTCCACCATCGGGAAGTGTCGGCTAGCGGGGAGAGTGTCCACCAACAGGAAATGTCCACCATCGGAGGGAGTGTCCAATAACGGGGAATGTCCACCATCGGGGGGAATGTCCACCATCGGTGGGAGTGTCCAATAACGGGAAATGTCCACCATCGGGGGGAATGTCCACCATCGGTGGGAGTGTCCAATAACGGGGAATGTCCACCATCGGTGGGAGTGTCCAATAACGGGGAATGTCCACCATCGGTGGGAGTGTCCAATAACGGGGAATGTCCACCATCGGTGGGAGTGTCCAATAACGGGGAATGTCCACCATCGGTGGGAATGTCCAATAACGGGGAATGTCCACCATCGGTGGGAGTGTCCAATAACGGGGAATGTCCACCATCGGTGGGAATGTCCAATAACGGGGAATGTCCACCATCGGGGGGAATGTCCACCATCGGTGGGAGTGTCCAATAACGGGGAATGTCCACCATCGGGGGGAATGTCCAATAACGGGGAATGTCCACCATCGGTGGGAGTGTCCAATAACGGGGAATGTCCACCATCGGGGGGAATGTCCACCATCGGGGGGAATGTCCAATAACGGGGAATGTCCACCATCGGGGGGAATGTCCAATAACGGGGAATGTCCACCATCGGAGGGAGTGTCCAAGAACGGGGAATGTCCACCATCGGGGGGAATGTCCAGTAACGGGGAATGTCCACCATTGGGGGGAATGTCCAATAACGGGGAATGTCCACCATCGGTGGGAGTGTCCAATAACGGGGAATGTCCACCATCGGGGGGAATGTCCACCATCGGGGGGAATGTCCAATAACGGGGAATGTCCACCATCGGGGGGAATGTCCAATAACGGGGAATGTCCACCATCGGAGGGAGTGTCCAATAACGGGGAATGTCCACCATCGGGGGGAATGTCCAGTAACGGGGAATGTCCACCATCGGGGGGAATGTCCAGTAACGGGGAATGTCCACCATCGGTGGGAGTGTCCAATAACGGGGAATGTCCACCATCGGGGGGAATGTCCAGTAACGGGGAATGTCCACCATCGGGGGGAGTGTCCAATAACGGGGAATGTCCACCATCGGGGGGAATGTCCAGTAACGGGGAATGTCCACCATCGGTGGGAGTGTCCAATAACGGGGAATGTCCACCATCGGGGGGAATGTCCACCATCGGTGGGAGTGTCCAATAACGGGGAATGTCCACCATCGGGGGGAATGTCCACCAACAGGAAATGTCCACCATCGGGGAGTGACCAACCTCGGGACGACTGACCACCATAGGGGAGAGTGTCCACCATCGTGGGGAGGTTTCCCCATCGGGGAGAGTGTCCACCATCGGGCAGTGCCCACCATCGGGGAGTGCCCACCATCGGGGAGTGACCAACATCAGGGCGACTGACCACCATTAGGGGGATACTACAACATCGAGAGGATTGTCAAGCATCGGGGCGAATGTCCATCATTGGGTAGTGTCCGACATTGGGGATTGTCCGCCATCGAGGGGAGTGTCCACCATCGAGGCGAGTGTACACAATACAGGGAACCAATAAGGGATGGGTCCCGCAATGAGGGTACAGTATCGGGGGGCAGTGTCGGCCGATTGGGGGTCCTGACAACCTGCTGAATTTGCTGGGCCTTAATGAAACACTCCCTCATCGTTCTCTTTTACTCACGGTGTATGTAGATGTACAGGAGCTGACACTGAGACCCACATGGGCCGTACAGTACAGAGAGGGAGATATAGACTGAGATAAACATTTGTTTAAATCTAAAGCCAGTGATTTTGATTCAGGCGCAGGCCTCAATTTTGTGTTTATTCAGTACCACCATTTTGTATTGTCACAGCACTGGAACATTTATTATATAATGCCATTCCTCACTGGAAAAGAGACACACTGTCCACACATGAGGGAGTGTCAACCATCGGGCGGAGTTCCACAATGTGGGTATATCCACCATCGTGGTGGGTGGGGGGATCCACCATCGGGGTGAGTATCCTTCATCGGGGGGAGTGTCCATTATCTGGAGGAGTGTCCACCATCGGAGAGAATATCCACCAACGTGGGGATTGACCATCATCAGGGGGAGTGTCCACTATCGGGGAGACTGTCCACCATCGTAGAGAGTGTCCACCATCGGGTGAGTGACCACCATCGGGTGAGTGACCACCATCGGGGGGAGTGATCACCATCGAGTGGAGTGAACATCATCGGGGGGAGTTGTCCACCATGGAGGAGGGCACGAAGAGTCTGTGAAGGGATATAGACCAGTTAAGTGAGTGGGCAAGAACGTGGCAGATGGAGTATAATGTGGGGAAATATGAAGTTATTCACTTCGGTAGGAAAAATAGAAAAACAGAATATTTTTTAAATGGTGAAAAAACTATTAAATTATACTCTATGGTTAAAGGGGCCTGATAGGGAGCAGTCCTTAGACCTGAAATACACTTCAAATACCTGTGCAGTGAGACAGGGAGTCGAAAGATATTGATATATACACACACACATCACCCCGCAATGCACTTTAAGTACCTGTGCAGTGAGGCAGGTACAGAGTTTAAAGGTGCAGAAATGCAAACTCATCTTCCTACAATAAACTTTAAATATTTGTGCTGTTAGACCAAGAGTTTAAAGGTACAGAGACACGAACGATGTAGACATAGAAATACGGCAGGGGGACTGTGATATACTCGAACATATTAACATCGAGCGGGAGGAGGTATTGGCGGTTTTAGCAGGCCTAAAAATGGATAAATCCCCAGGCCCGGACGAAATGTATCCCAGCCTACTGTGTGAGGCAAAGGAGGAGATTGCGGGGGCTCTGACACATATATTCAGAACCTCTCTGGCCACAGGGGATGTGCCAGAGGACTGGAGAACCGCTAATGTAATACCATTATTCAAGAAGGGGAGTAGGGAAAAACCGGGGAACTACAGGCCAGTGAGCCTAACATCAGTGGTAGGAAAATTATTGGAAAAAATTCTGAAGGACAAAATTAGTCTCCACTTGGAGAAGCAAGGATTAATCAGGGATAGTCAACATGGCTTTGTCAAGGGAAGATCATGTCTGACTAATTTGATTGAATTTTTTGAGGGGGTGACTAGGCGTGTGGATGAGGGTAACGCAGTGGATGTGGTATACATGGATTTCAGTAAGGCCTTCGATAAAGTCCCCCACAGGAGACTGGTCAAGAAGGTACGAGCCCATGGAATCCAGGGTGCCTTGGCACTTTGGATACAAAACTGGCTTAGTGGCAGAAGTAAACAATTTTACAACACCAAGTTATAGTCCAGCAATTTTATTTTAAATTCACAAGCTTTCGGAGATTTTCTCCTTCCTCAGGCAAATGTTTCAAGATCTCCTTGAAGCCTACGCATTTATACATATTGAACAATACATGGTGTTTACAGACTGCCCCTGCAACTGCCCGTTGCCAAGGCAATCACCGTGTTCAGACAGAGAGGTGTTACCTGCAGAACCTCCGAATACACATTCAACAAAAAAACAAACAGGGGCAGAGGGTGATGGCCGAAGGTTGTTTTTGTGACTGGAAGCCTGTGGCCAGTGGGGTACCACAGGGATCGGTGCTGGGTCCCTTGCTGTTTGTGGTCTACATTAATGACTTGGATATGAATGTAAAAGGTATGATCAGTAAGTTCGCTGATGATACAAAGATTGGTAGGGTGGTAAATAGCGAGGAGGATAGCCTCAGTCTGCAGGACGATATAGATGGGTTGGTCAGATGGGCGGAACAGTGGCAAATGGAATTTAACCCGGAAAAGTGCGAGGTGATGCACTTTGGAGGGACTAACAAGGCAAGGGAATACACATTGAATGGGAGGACCCTAGGCAAGACAGAGGGTCAGAGGGATCTTGGTGTGCAAGTTCACAGATCCCTGAAGGCGGCGGAACAGGTAGATAAGGTGGTAAAGAAGGCATATGGGATACTTGCCTTTATTAGCCGAGGCATAGAATATAAGAGCAAGGAGGTTATGATGGAGCTGTATAAAACACTGGTTAGGCCACAGCTGGAGTACTGTGTGCAGTTCTGGTCGCCACACTACAGGAAGGATGTGATCGCTTTGGAGAGGGTGCAGAGGAGATTCACCAGGATGTTACCAGGGCTGGAGCGCTTCAGCTATGAGGAGAGACTGGGAAGATTGGGTTTGTTTTCCTTGGAGCAGAGGAGGCTGAGGGGGGACATGATTGAGGTGTACAAAATTATGAGGGGCACAGATAGGATGGATACTAAGGAGCTCTTTCCCTTCATTGAGGGTACTATAACAAGGGGACATAGATTCAAGGTAAAAGGCGGGAGGTTTAGAGGGGATTTGAGAAAGAACTTTTTCACCCAGAGGGTGGTTGGAGTCTGGAACTCACTGCCTGAAAGGGTTGTGGAGGCAGGAACCCTCACAACATTCAAGAAGCATTTGGATGAGCACTTGAAATGCCATAGCATACAAGGCTACGGACCAAATGCTGGAATATGGGATTAGAGTAGACAGGGCTTGATGGCCGGCGCGGACACGATGGGCCGAAGGGCCTCTATCCGTGCTGTATAACTCTATGACTCTATGACTCTATGACACACACACTGTCCTACAATGCACTTTAAATACCAGTGCAGTGAGACAAAGAGCTTAAAGCTACAGCGACATGAACACGTCATCCAACAATACACTTTAAATACCTGTGCAGTGAGACGGAGGGTTCAAAGCTGCAGAGACACACATACACCGTTCTACAATACATTTTGAATACCTGTATCGTAAGACAGAGAGTTTTAAGTTACAGAGACAAGCGCACTGAGTCGTACAAGACGTTTTAAGTAACTGTGCAGTGAGCAAGAGAGTTTAAATGTACAGAAGCATCAACGACATTTTTGCAGTCACCATCCCAGGAGCAAGCGAGAGCGTTTGTCAGTCTCCCTCCCCTGACACAGCCCAGGCTTGTCATTCAAAAGACACCTCCTCCCAGTCCAAAGCCCCTCACTTGTACCTGCTTTTCGCCACCTTGACCCAGCCCCCCAGGTGTGGGAGAGTCCAAGATGTGTCTGTCCGTAACCAGTGTCCCAAATGGTTCCTTCCTGAGGCCTGTGTGAGGCCTTTCACTGGGAGCCAGGTCTAAGGGCTGCTCACTGTCAGGTTTCTTCAGCAATAGAATACAGACAGAGCCTGGACTGATGTTCTGAGGGGAGCCTCACTTACCTGCACAGGCTCATTGTTCTGTCCCATTACCGTGTCTGTCCGGATTCACCATGCTGTAAGATTCCCTGATATCTCTTCAGTTCTCACCTCTTCTTTGGTTGATTTTTTGTCTGCTTCCTTTCTGCTGGTGTGGTTTCCTCCCCCCTCCCCCATGTTGTTTTCCCTCTTTCTCCTCTCTCTCACAATCCCCTTTACAAGCCCAAGTTTCCCCACATTTGCCCTGCTCGCAATATATATTCTGTAATTAGTGTTTGTTTATCCTCCGGGCTTTATACATTGAACTTTGATCAGTGTCTGTCTGTGGGTGAGGTATTATTGTTTATCCGGCTGCTTTTACTGAACCTCTCCGTGTCCATTTATTTTAACAGAACATGACAGATCCCTTTAAATCACTGCACAAAATCACATGATCACAAGATGGACATTGCTCAGTGCAACCAGTATTAGAGAAATCCCTGACTGCGTCTGCGCTTCGTGGCAGGAAGCAAAGGGTAATGGTGGACAGGTGTTTATGTGACTGGAAGGCTGTTTCCAGTGGGATTCCGCAGGGCTCAGTACTCGGTCCTTTGCTTTTTGTGGTATATATTAATGATTTAGACTTAAATGTAGTGGGCATGATTAAGAAATTTGCAGGTGAAACAAAAATTGGCCGTGTGTTTGAACTGAGCAGAAAAGCCGTAGACTGCAGGAAAATATCAATGGACTGGTCAGGTGGGCAGAGAAGTGATGAATGGAATTCAATGTGGAGAAGTGTGAGGTAATGCATTTGGGGACGTCAAGCAAGGCAAGGGAATACTCAATAAATGGGAAGATACTGAGTGGGGGAGAGCAACAGAGGCACCTTGGACTGCGTATCCACAGATCCCTGAACGTAGCAGGACAGGTAGATAAGGTGGTTTAGGAGGCAGACGGGATACGTTCCTTTATTAGCCAAGACATGGAATATAAGAGCAGGAGATTATACTAGACCTGTATAAAACATTAGTTCGGCCACAGCTTGAGTAATGCGTACAGCTCTGGTCAGAACATTACAGGAAATTTATGATCGCACTGGAAAGGATACAAAGGAGATTGACAAGGATGTTGCCAGGACTGGAGAATTTTACCTATAAGGAAAGATTGGATAGGCTGGGGTTGTTTTCTTTGGAATGGAGGAGGCTGAGGGGTGATTTAATTGAGGTGCATAAATTTATGAGAGGCCTAGATAGAGTGGATAGGAAGGACTTACTTCCCAAAGTTGAAAGGTCAATAACCAGGGGGCATAGGTTAAAATAATTGGTAGAAGGATTACAGGGGAGCTGAGGATATTGTTTTCACCCAAAGGGTGGTCGGGTGTGGAACTCATTGCCTGAGAGGGTGGTAGAGAGACAAACCCTCATCACATAAAAAGATACCTGGATATGCACTTCAAGGGCCATAATTTACAAGGCTACGGACCAAGTGCTAGGAAGTAGGATTACGTTGGGTAGCACTATTTCAACCAGCACAGACACGAATGCCGAATGGCCTCCTTCTGTGCCATAAATTTTCTATGTTGCTATGTATCTATCGAACCTGTATTGCACTGTCCTGGGAGTGTTTGATGGGACAGTGTGGAGGGAGCTTTACTCTCTATCTATGCTGTACCTGTGCTGGCAGTGTTTGATGAGACTGTGTAGTGGGAGCTTTTCTCTGTAAATAACCTATGCTGTACCTGCCCTGGAAGTGGTTGATGGGACTGTGTAGAGGGAGCTTTACTCTGTATCTAACCAGTACTGCGCTGCCCTGGGATTGTTTGATAGGACAGTGTAGAGGGAGCTTTACTCGTTGTCTAATCCGTACTGTACTGCAATGAGAGTGTTTGATGGAACAGTGTAGAATCATAGAATCATAGAATCATGGAAAGGATAAAGCATGGAAGGAGGCAATTCGGCCAATGAATTCCACGCCGGCTCTACACAAGAGCAATCCAGCCAGTCCCACACCCCGCCCTATCCCCGTTGTCTTGCAATTTTTTTTTCCTTTCAATTACTTATCCAGTTCTCTTTTGAAGTCCGTGATGGTATCTGCCCCCACCACTCCCTCGGACAGTGCATTCCAGATCCTAACCATTCGCTGTGTAAAAGAGTTTTTCCTCATGTCCCCTTTGGTTCTTTTACTAATCACCTTAAATCTATGTCCACTGATTCTTGACCCTTCCGCCAATGGGAACAGATTCTCTCTATCTACTCCCTCTAGGCCCCTCATGATTTTGAATACCTCTATCAAATCTCCTCGCAACCAAGGAGAACAACCCCAGCTTTTCCAGTCTATTCACCTAACTGAAGTCCCTCATCCCTGGAATCATTCGAGTAAATCTCTTCGGCACCCTCTCTAAGTCCTTCACATCTTTCCTAAAGTGTGGTACGTAGAATTAGTCGAATCAGTGTTTAATTAAGGTTCATCATGACTTCCTTGCTTTTGTACTCTGTGCCTTCATTTATAAAGCCCAGGATCCCGTATGCTTTTTTAACCACTTTCTCAACCTGCCATGCCACCTTCAACGATTTGTGTACATACACACCCAAATCTCTCTGTTCCTGTACCCCTTTTAGAATCGGGCCCTTTAGTTTATATTGCCTCTCCTCATTCTTCCTACCGAAATGAATCACTTTACATTTTTCTGCGTTAAATTTCATCTGCCACGTGTCTGCCCATGCCATCAGCCTGCCTATGTCCTTTTGAAGTCTATCACTATCCTCTTCAATATTCATTACACATCCAAGTTTTGTGCCATCTTCAAATTTGGAAATTGTGACCTGTCCATGTCCACGTCATCAATATATATCAAGATAGGCAATGGAACTAATACCGACCCCTGGGGAACACCACTGTTCACCTCCCTCCAGTATGAAAAATAGCCGTTCACCACTACTCTCTGTTTCCTGTTATTAGCCAATTCTGTATTCATGCTGTTACTGCTCCTTTTATTCCATGGGCTTCAACCTCGATGACAAGCCTATTATGTGGCACTTTTTCAGGAGCCTTTTTGAAGTCCATATCTTCCACATCAACTGCATTGCCCTCATCTACCTTCTCTGATACGTCACCAAAAAACTATCAAGTTTGTTAAACACAATTTGCCTTTAACAAATCCATGATGGCTTTCCCTGATCAATCCACACTTGTCCAAGTGTCTGCTAATTCTGCCCCGGATTATTGTTTCTAAAAGTTTCCCTACAACCGAGTTTAAACTGACTGGCCTGTAGTTGCTGTGTTTATCCTAACACTCTTTTTTGAACAAGGGCGTAATATTTGCAATTCTCCAGTCCTCTGGCACCACTCCCCGTATCTAAGGATGTTTGGAAGGTTAAGGTCAGTTCCCCCGCAATTTCCACCTTTATTTCCCTCAGCAACCTAAGGTGCATCCCATCCGGACTGGGCGACTTATCTGGTTTAAGTACAGCTGGACTTTTTAGTAAATCCTCTTCATGAGTTTTTAGCCCATCAAGTATCTCAACTATATTTTCCATGATGTGGAGATGCCGGTGATGGACTGGGGTGGACAAATGTAAGGAATCTTACAACACCAGGTTATAGTCCAACAATTTTATTTTAAAATCACAAGCTTTCGGAGATTATCCCCTTCGAAGGTGCATTCACCTGACGAAGGGGATAATCTCCGAAAGCTTGTGATTTTAAAATAAAATTGTTGGACTATAACTATATTTTCCTTTACTGAGACTCTGGCAGCATCTTCTTCCTTGTTAAAGGCAGATGCATAGTAATCATTTACTACCTCGGGCCATGCCCTCTGCCTTCATGAGTAGAATTCCTTTTTGTTCCCAAATCAGTACCACCCCTCCTCTTATTAAATGTTTACTGTTCACATGCCAGAAGACTTTTGGATTCTCTTTTATGTTGGCCGCCAGTCTATTCTCATACTCTCTCTTTGCCACTTTCTTTTCCCTTTTCACTTCTCGTCTGAACATTCTGTATTCAACCAGGTTCTCACTTGTGTTTTCAACCTAACATTTGTCATGCGCCCCGTTTTTCTGCTTCATCTTGCACTCTACCTATGTTGTAATCCAGGGAACTCTGGCTTTAGTTGCTCTACCTTTCTCCCTTGTGGGAGTTCTACAAACTCTTTTGACTACATTCCATGAACTTGCCCTCCAAACCACTTTTGCCAATTTGGCTTGCCCATTCTATTTGAAAATTAAAGCCCCCCACGATTATTGCATTACACTTGTTACCTGCTCCTCTAATTTCCTGATAAATAATCTGTCCAACACTATATCGACTGCAAGGAGCACTATAAACTAATCCCACAGCATGGATATGGTGCAGAGTAAAGCTACATCTATGCTGTCCCGTTAAACACTCCCACGAAAGGTACAGCAGCGGTTAAAGACAGAGCAACACTCCACTACACTGTTCCGTCAAACTCACCCAGCAGATGTAGGGCGAGTGTTAGATACAGAGTAAAGCTCCCTCTGCACGGTCCCGTGAAACAATCTTAAGATTGATACAGCAAGGATTAGATACAGAGTAATGTTCTCTCTATACTCAAATACTTCCAGCGCAGGTACAGCAAGTGTTAGACACAGAGTAAAGTCCCCTCTACACATCCCGGGCAATCATTCCCAGTGCGGGTACAGCACATGTTAGATGCAGAGCAAAGCTCCCTCTACACTGTCGGATCAAAAACTACCAGGCGAGGAACAGCATGGGTTAGAGACTTGCTGTACCTGCTGTGCGAGTGTTTGATGGGACAAGGCAGAGGGACCCTTATTCTGTATCTAACCTTGCTGTACTAGCCGTGGGAGTATTTGATGGGAAGTGCATTGGGAACTTTTGCTCGACATCTAACACATGCTGTTCCTGCACTGGAGTGTTTGATGGGACAATGTAGAGTGAGATTTTACTCTGTATCTGATCCATGCTGTTCCTGCCCTGGGAGTGTTATATGGGAGAGTGTAGAGGGAGCTTTACTCAGTATCAAACCCGTGCAGTACCTGCCCTGGGAGTGTGTGACGGAACAGTGTAGAGGGAGCTTTACTCTTTTTCCAACCCGTGATGTACCTGCCCTGGGAGTGTTTAATGGGACAGTGTAGAGCGAACTTTGCTCTTTCTCTAACCCATGCTGTTCCTGCCCTGGGAGTTTTTGATGGGCGGTGTAGAAGCAGCTTTGCTCTGCATCTAACTCATGCTGTACCTGCCATGGGAATGATTGCTGGGGATGTGTAGACTGGGCTTTACTCTGTGGCCGTAATGGATTTAGTTTTAGGGAATGAAGCTGGGCAGGTGGAAGGAGCATCAGTGGACGAGCATTTTGGTGGTAGTGATCATAATTCAGTTAGATTTAGCATAGTTATGGAAAACGACAAAGATCGCACAGGCGCAAAAGTTATAAATTGGGGAAAGGCCAATTTTACTAAGCTGGGAAGTGATTTCGCAAAAGTGGACTGGAAACAGCTTGAAGGTAAATCAGTGTCAGAGCAGTGGGAAACATTCAAGGGGGAGATTCAAGGGGTTCAGAGTAAACATGTTCCCACAAAGAGAAAAGGATGGGTCTGCCAAATGTGGAGCCCTCTGAGCATACAGGGTAAGATAAGTCCAAAAAGGGAAGCTTATGTCATACACCGAGAGTTTAAAACTTCAGAAAGCCTAGAGGAGTATAAAAAGGGGTGAAATTAAAAAGGAAATTAGGAAAGCAATGAGTGGGCATGAAAAAATATTGACAAGTAAAATTAAGGAAAACCCAAAAATGTTTTATATACATAAAGATCAAGAGGATAACTAAGGAAAGAGTAGGGCCTATTAGAGACCAAAAAGGTAATCTATGTATGGAGGTGGAAGATGTCCATATGTTCAGAACAAATACTTTGCTTCTATCTTCACAAAAGAGGGGGACAATGCAGAGACTGTAGTTAAAGAGGAGGAGTGTGAAATATTGGAATGGGATAAACATAGCGAGAGAGGAAGTAATAAAGGGTTTAGCATCTTTGAAAGTAGATAAATCACCAGGCCCGGATGAAATCTATTCCAGGCTGTTAAGAGAAGCAAGGGAGGAAATAGTGGAGGCTCCGACCATCATTTTCCGATCCTCCCTGTGAACAGGTGTGATGCTAGAGGACTGCTAAAGTTGAACCGTTGTTTAAAAAGGAAGGAAGAGATAGACCGAATAATTCTAGACCAGTAAGTCTAACCTCGGTGGTGGGCAAATAATTGGAATCAATTCTGAGGGACAGCACAAATCGTCATTTAGAAAGACACGGGTTAATCAAGGACAGTCAATATGGATTTGTTGTGGGAACGTCGTGTCAGGATAACTTGATTGAATTTTTGGAGGAGGTAACAAGGAGGGTGGATAAGGATAATGCGCTTGATATAGTGCACATGGATTTTAGCAAGGCTTTTGACAAGGTCCCTCATGGCAGACTAGTCAAAAAAGTAAAAGCCCATGGGATCCAAGGGAAAATGGCAAGTTGGATCCAAAATTGGCTCAATATAAGGAACATAAGAACATAAGAACATAAGAAATTGGAGCAGGAGTAGGCCAATCGGCCCCTCGAGCCTGCTCCGCCATTCAATAAGATCATGGCTGATCTGATCCCAACCACAAATCTAAAGAACACAAGAAGTCGGAGCAGGACCCGGCCACATAGCCCCTGGGCCCTCTCCGCCACCCACAGGGCATTGACCGATCCGAACTCAGCTTCATGTCCAATTTCCTGCCCGCTCCCCATAACCCCTAATTCCCTTTACTTCTAGGAAACTGTCTATTTCTGTTTTAAATTTATCTAATGATGTAGCTTCCACAGCTTCCTGGGGCAGCAAATTCCACAGACCTACCACCCTCTGAGTGAAGAAGTTTCTCCTCATCTCAGTTTTGAAAGAGCAGCCCCTTATTCTAAGATTATGCCCCCTAGTTCTAGTTTCACCCATCTTTGGGAACATCCTTACTGCATCCACCCGATCAAGACCCTTCACAATCTTATATGTTTCAATAAGATCGCCTCTCATTCTTCTGAACTCCAATGAGTAGAGTCCCAATCTACTCAACCTCTCCTCATATGTCCGCCCCCTCATCCCCGGGATTAACGGAGTGAACCTTCTTTGTACTGCCTCGAGAGCAAGTATGTCTTTTCTTAAGTATGGAGACCAAAACTGTATGCAGTATTCCAGGTGCGGTCTCACCAATACCTTATATAACTGCAGCAATACCTCCTTGTTTTTATATTCTATCCCCCGAGCAATAAAAGCCAACATTCCGTTGGCTTTCTTGATCACCTGCTGCACCTAGAATCATAGAATCATAGAAGTTACAACATGGAAACAGGCCCTTCGGCCCAACATGTCCATGTCGCCCAGTTTATACCACTAAGCTAGTCCCAATTGCCTGCACTTGGCCCATATCCCTCGATACCCATCTTCCCCATGTAACTGTCCAAATGCTTTTTAAAAGACAAAATTGTACCCGCCTCTACTACTGCCTCTGGCAGCTCGTTCCAGACACTCACCACCCTTTGAGTGAAAAAATTGCCCCTCTGGATCCTTTTGTATCTCTCCCCTCTCACCTTAAATCTGTGCCCCCTCGTTATAGACTCCCCTACCTTTGGGAAAAGATTTTGACTATCGACCTTATCTATGCCCCTCATTATTTTATAGACTTCTATAAGATCACCCCTTAACCTCCTACTCTCCAGGGAATAAAGTCCCAGTCTGTCTAACCTCTCCCTGTAAGTCAAACCATCAAGTCCTGGTAGCATCCAAGTAAATCTTTTCTGCACTCTTTCTAGTTTAATAATATCCTTTCTATAATAGGGTGACCAGAACTGTACTCAGTACTCCAAGTGTGGCCTCACCAATGCCCTGTACAACTTCAACAAGACATCCCAACTCCTGCATTCAATGTTCTGACCAATGAAACCAAGCATGCTGAATGCCTTCTTCACCACCCTATCCACCTGTGACTCCACTTTCAAGGAGCTATGAATCTGTACTCCTAGATCTCTTTGTTCTATAACTCTCCCCAACGCCCTACCATTAACGGAGTAGGTCCTGGCCCGATTCGATCTACCAAAATGCATCACCTCACATTTATCTAAATTAAACTCCATCTGCCATTCATCGGCCCACTGGCCCAATTTATCAAGATCCCGTTGCAATCCTAGATAACCTTCTTCACTGTCCACAATGCCACCAATCTTGGTGTCATCTGCAAACTTACTAACCATGCCTCCTAAATTCTCATCCAAATCATTAATATAAATAACAAATAACAGCGGACCCAGCACCGATCCCTGAGGCACACCGCTGGACACAGGCATCCAGTTTGAAAAACAACCCTCGACAACCACCCTCTGTCTTCTGTCGTCAAGCCAATTTTGTATCCAATTGGCTACCTCACCTTGGATCCCATGAGATTTAACCTTATGTAACAACCTACCATGCGGTACCTTGTCAAATGCTTTGCTGAAGTCCATGTAGACCACGTCTACTGCACAGCCCTCATCTATCTTCTTGGTTACCCCTTCAAAAAACTCAATCAAATTCGTGAGACATGATTTTCCTCTCACAAAACCATGCTGACTGTTCCTAATTAGTCCCTGCCTCTCCAAATGCCTGTAGATTCTGTCCCTCAGAATACCCTCTAACAACTTACCCACTACAGATGTCAGGCTCACTGGTCTGTAGTTCCCAGGCTTTTCCCTGCCGCCCTTCTTAAACAAAGGCACAACATTTGCTACCCTCCAATCTTCAGGCACCTCACCTGTAGCGGTGGATGATTCAAATATCTCTGCTAGGGGACCCGCAATTTCCTCCCTAACCTCCCATAACGTCCTGGGATACATTTCATCAGGTCCCGGAGATTTATCTACCTTGATGCGCGTTAAGACTTCCAGCACCTCCCTCTCTGTAATATGTACACTCCTCAAGACATCACTATTTATTTCCCCAAGTTCCCTAACATCCATGCCTTTCTCAACCGTAAATACCGATGTGAAATATTCATTCAGGATCTCACCCATCTCTTGTGGTTCCGCACATAGATGACCTTGTTGATCCTTAAGAGGCCCTACTCTCTCCCTAGTTACTCTTTTGCCCTTTATGTATTTGTAGAAGCTCTTTGGATTCTCCTTTGCCTTATCTGCCAAAGCAATCTCATATCCCCTTTTTGCCCTCCTGATTTCTCTCTTAACTCCACTCCGGCAATCTCTATACTCTTCAAGGGATCCACTTGATCCCAGCTGCCTATGCATGTCATATGCCTCCTTCTTCTTTTTGACTAGTGCCTCAATCTCCCGAGTCATCCAAGGTTCCCTACTTCTACCAGCCTTGCCCTTCACTTTATAAGGAATGTGCTTACCCTGAACCCTGGTTAACACACTTTTGAAAGCCTCCCACTTACCAGACGTCCCTTTGCCTGCCAACAGACTCTCCCAATCAACTTCTGAAAGTTCCTGTCTAATACCATCAAAATTGACCTTTCCCCAATTTAGAATTTTAACTTTTGGGCCAGACCTATCCTTCTCCATAGCTATCTTAAAACTAATGGAATTATGATCACTGGTCCCAAAGTGATCCCTCACTAACACTTCTGTCACCTGCCCTTCCTTATTTCCCAAGAGGAGGTCAAGTTTTGCCCCCTCTCTAGTCGGGCCATCCACATACTGAATGAGAAATTCCTCCTGAATACACTCAACAAATTTCTCTCCATCCAAGCCCCTAATGCTATGGCTGTCCCAGTCAATGTTGGGAAAGTTAAAGTCCCCTACTATTACCACCCTATTTTTCTTGCAGCTGTCTGTAATCTCCTTACATATTTGCTCCTCAATTTCCCGTTGACTATTTGGGGGTCTGTAGTACAATTCTATCAAAGTGATCTCTCCCTTCTTATTTTTCAGTTCTACCCATATGGACTCAGTGGGCGAACCCTCGGATATATCCCCTCTCACTACTGCCGTGATGTTGCATACCAACTTTTTGATTTTCTTGCACTAGGACCCCCAGATCCCTTTGTACTGCAGTACTTTCCAGTCTCTCGCCATTAAGAAAATAACTTGCTCTCTGATTTTTCCTGCCAAAGTGCATAACCTCACATTTTCCAATATTATATTGCATCTGCCAAATCTCCGCCCACTCACCCAGCCTGTCTATATCCCCTTGCAGGTTTTTTATGTCCTCCTCACTCTCTACTTTCCCTCCCATCTTTGTATCATCTGCAAATTTTGATATGTTGCACTCGGTCCCCTCCTCCAAATCATTAATATAGATTGTAAAGAGTTGGGGACCCAGCACCGACCCCTGTGGAACACCACTGGTTACTGGTTGCCAGTCCGAAAATGAACCATTTATCCCAACTCTCTGCTTCCTGTTCGATAACCAATCCTCCACCCATGCCAGAATATTACCCCCAATCCCGTGATTTTTTATCTTAAGTAATAATCTTTTATGTGGCACCTTGTCGAATGCCTTCTGGAAGTCGAAATACACTATGTCCACCCTATACGTTATATCCTCGAAGAACTCAAGCAAATTTGTCAGACATGACTTCCCCTTCATAAAGCCATGCTGACTTGGTCCTATTAAATTATGCTTATCTAAATGTTCCGTTACTGTCTCCTTAATAATAGACTCCAAAATTTTACCCACCACAGATGTTAAGCTAACTGGCCTATAATTTCCAGCCTTCTGCCTACTACCCTTTTTAAATAACGGTGTTACATTAGCAGTTTTCCAATCTGCCGGGACCTCTCCTGAGTCCAGGGAATTTTGGAAAACTATCACCAAAGCATCCACAATCCCTACTGCCACTTCCCTCAAGACCCTAGGATGGAAGCCATCAGGTCCAGGGGATTTATCCGCCTTGAGTCCCATTATTTTACTGAGTACCATCTCCTGAGTGATTTTAATCGTATTTAGCTCCTCCCCCCCGAGAGTCCCCTGTTTGTCCATTGTTGGGATATTCTTAGTGTCCTCTACTGTAAAGACTGAAACAAAATATTTGTTCAGCATTTTTGCCATCTCCATGTTTCCCACCATTAATTTCCCGGAGGAAGCAAAGGTTGAAGGGTGATTTTCCCACTGGAAGACTGTTTCCAGTCGGGTTCCACAAGGCAGAGTACTGGGTCCTTTGATTTTGTGGTATATATTAATGATTTGGACTTGAATGGAGGGGGGTTGATCAAGAAGTTTGCAGATCATACAAAAATTGACCGTGTGGTTGGTAGTGAGGAGGAAAGCTGTAGACTGCTGGAAGATATCAATGGACTAGTCAGGTGGGCAGAAAAGTGGCAAATGAAACTCAATCCAGAGAAAAGTGTGGTGATGCATTTTGGGAGCACAAACAAGGCAAGGGAACACACAATAAATGGGAGGATACTGAGAGGTGTAGACGAATAAATGGACCTTGGAGTGCATGTCCACAGATCCCTGAAGGTAACAGGACAGGTAGAAGAGGTGGACATTTTCCTTTATTAGCCGAGGCATAAAATATAAGAGCAGGAAGGTTATGCAGGAACTGTATAAAACACTGGTTAGGCCACAGCTTGAGTACTGCGTACAGTTCTGGTCACCACGTTACAGGCAAGATGTGATTGCACCAGAGAGAGTACAGAGGAGATTTACCATGATGTTGCAGGGGCTGGAGAATTCTAGCTATGAGGAAATTTTGGATAGACTGGGATTGCTTTCTTCGAAACAAAGGAGGCTGCGGGGAGATTTAATTGAGGTATATAAAATTGGAACAGGACTAGATAGAGTGGACAGGATAGACCTATTTCCCTTAGCAGACGGGTCCGTGACCAGGGGGCATAGAAGTAAAGTAATTGGTAGAAGAATTGCAGGGGAGCTGAGGAGAATTTTTTTCACCCAGAAGGCGCTGTGGGTCGGTAACTCGCTGCCTGAAAGGGTGGTGGAGGCAGAAACCCTCAACACATTTAAGAAGTACTCGGATGTGCCCTTGAAGTGCCGTAACCTACAGAGCTATGGACCAAGTGATGGAAAGTGGAATTAAGCTGGATAGCTTTTTCTTGGCCGGAACGGACGTGATGGGCCGAATGGCCTCCTTCTGTGACATAACTTTCTATGACTCTACACTGTCCCATCAAACACTTCCAGGCCTGGTACAGCTCAGGTTAAATACAGAGTAAAGCTCCGTCTGCACTGTCCCATGAAACACTTCCAAGTTTGGTGAAGCAAGGTTTAAACACCTGTCCCAACAAACACTCTGAGGCAAGTACATCAGGGGTTAGATATATAATAAAGCTCCCGCTAAACTGTCCCATCAAACACTCCCAGGGCAGGCATAGCACGGGTTAGAGACAGAGTAAATGTCCCTCTTCCCATCAAACAGTCCAAGGGCAGGAACATCACAGGTTAGATATAGAATAAAGCTCCCTCTAAACTGTCCTATTTGCAGATGATACAAAGCTTGAACAGTGAGAAGGATAGTGATAGACTTCAAGAGGACATAGGCAGGCTGGTGGAATGGGCAGACACAAGGCAGATTAAACTTAACACTGAAAAGTGTGAAGTGATACATTTCGGTAGGATGAACGAGGAGAGGCAATCTCACATAAAGGATACAATTCTAAAAGGGGTGCAGGAACAGAGAGGTCTGGGGGTGTATGTGCACAAATCGTTGAAGGTGGTACGACCGGTTGAGAAGCGGTTAAGAAAACATACGGGATCCTGGGCTTTATAAATAGAGGCATCGAGTACAAAAATAAGGAATTTAGGATGAACATTTATAAAACAGTGGTTCGTCCACAGCTGGAGTATTGGGTCCAGTTCTGGGCACCGCACTTTAGGAAGGATGTGAAGGCCTTAGAGAGAGTGCAAAGATTTACTAGAATGATTCCAGGGATGAGGGACTTTAATTACGTGGATAGACTGGAGAAGCTGCGGTTGTTCTCCTTCGAGCAGAGAAGTTTGAGAGGAGAGTTGATAGAATTATTCAAAATCATGAAGGATCGAGACAGAGTAGATAGAGAGAAACTGTTCCATTGGTGGAAGGCCCAAGAACCAGAGGGCATAAATTTGATTTTATGTTGTTTCACGGTCATTAACAGTCATCACCCTTTTAAAAAGTAGTGTAGAGCTGGTATTTTCCAGCTTACCTTTTGGTGACGTGAATATCTTTGCTCCAGCTGGGTAGATGGGGAAGTTTTTGAATGTCTGATGAATTTATTGATTGCAGCATAGATGGCCCTTTAATTCGGACCTGTCAAACCGCCGATGAACCAATGGGAGCAAGTTTGCCATTTCCGGGTTTGAGTGCAGATTCGCAAACTTGCTTCTTGGCTTCGACGGCGGAGAGAGGGGACGTCATTGATGAATGGTGTCCTCGGGTGAGTAATTTATCGCACAATATTGTTTTGGATCCTTGGGGCAAGTGCTTTTCTTCCACTGGGTCACAAGTAAAGAATTTTGAATAATAATATCTTAGAGTGCCTGGAGGACACCCTAACCGCTCTATTTAAAGGGACCATGCAGGATTTATAGATTAGTTGCTGGGTGATTGCTTCTGGCTGTTGAAGTAGTTGTACATGTTTTTGGAGGTCTCCTATACTTGAATACCAGGACAAGATGACATAACCTAACATTTAGAACCAGGACGTGCAGAAGTGAAGTGACAAAACGCTTCTACATGCAAAGGGTCAGAGAAGTTTGGAACGCTCTTCTGCAAATGGTAACCTGCCGTCCTTACCCGGTCTGGCCGATATGTGAGTTCAGTCCCACAGCAATGTGACTGATTTTTAATCGCCCTCTGAAATGGCCTAGCAAGCCACTCAGTTGTACAATCTCGCCACAGAAAGTCACAATAAGAATAAAACCGGACGGACCACCTGGCATCGGACCACTAGGCACCGGACATGACAAAGGCAAACCAAGCACAGTTGACTCTACAAAGTCCTCCTCACTAATACATGAGGACTTGTGCCAAAATTGGGAAAGCTGTCCCACAGCCAGATGTAGCTATACTCACGGAATCATACCTTTCATCCAATGTCCCAGACTCTTCCCTCACCATCCGTGGGTATGTCTTGTCACACTGGAAGGACAGACCCACCAGAGGTGGTGGTACAGTGATATATAGTCAGTAGCGAGTGGCCCTGGGAGTCCTCAACATTGACTCCAGACCTCATGAAATCTCATGGCATCAGGTCAAACATGACAAAGGAAAACTCCTGCTAATTACAACCCTCAACTGATGAATCAGTCCTCCTCCATGTTGGGCACCACTTGGAGGAAGCACTGAGGGTAACAAGGGCACAGAATATACTCTGGGTGGGGGACTTCAAAGTCCATCATGAAAAGTGGATCTGCAGCACCACTATCGACCGAGCTGGCCGAGTTCTGAAGGACATAGCTGCCAGACTCAGCCTGCGGCAGGTGCTGAGCGAACCAACACTACAGAAAAACCTACTTGATCCCGTCCTAACCAATCTAGCTGTCGCAGATGCATCTCTCCATGACAGCATTGGTAGGAGTGACCACCGCACAGTCCATGTGGAGACGAAGTCCCATCTTCACACAAATGATCCCATCCAACGAATCATGTGGCACTACTACCATGCAAAATGGGATAGATTCAGAACAGATCGAGCAACTCAAAACTGGGCATCCATGAGGTGTTGTGGGCCATGAGCAGCGGCAGAATATTATACCAGCACAATCTGTAACCTAAGGTCCCGGCATATTCCTCACTCTACCATTACCAATACGCCAGGGGATCAACCCTGGTTCAATGAGGAGTGTAGAAGAGCATGCCAGGAGCAGCACCAGGCATACCTAAAAATGAGGTACCAACCTGGTGAAGCTGCAACTCAAGAATACATGCATGCTAAACAGCGGAAGCAACATGCTATAGACAGAGAGAAGAAATTGTGCAAGCAACGGATCAGATCAAAGCTCTGCAGTCCTGCCACATGCAATCGTGAATGGTGGTGGACAATTAAACAACAAATGCGAGGCGGAGGCTCCGTGAGCATCCCCATCTTCAATGAAGGCTGGGCCCTGCACATGGATGCAAAAGACAAGGCCGAAGCGTTGGAAACCATCTTCAACCAGGAGGGCCAAGAGGATGATCCACCTCTGCCTCCTCCCGAGATGCCCACCATCACAGAAGCCAGTCTTCAGCCAATTCGATTCACTCCACGGCTGAGTGCACTGGATACAGCAAAGGCTATGGGCCCTGAAAACACCCAGCCTCAGTGTTGAAGACTTGTGCTCCAGAACTAGCAGCGCCTCCAGCCAAATTGTTCCAGTACAGCCATAACACTGGCGTCTACCCTACAATGGGGAAAATTGCCCAGGTATGCCCTTTCCACAAAAAAGCAGGACAAATCCAATCCGGCCAATTATCACCCCACCAGCCAACTCTCAATAATCAGCAAAGTGATGGAAGGTGTCATCGACAGTGCTATCAAGCGGCACTTACTCACCAATAACCTGCTCACCGATGCTCAGTTTGGGTTCCACCAGGACCACTCGGCTCCAGATCTCATTACAGCCTTGGTCCAAACATGGACAAAAGAGCTGAATTCCAGAGGTGAGGTGAGAGTGACTGCCCTTGACATCAAGGCATCATTTGATCAAGTGTGGCATCAAAGAGCCCTAGTAAAATTGAAGTCAATGGGAATCGGGGGTAAACTCTTCAATGGCTGGAGTCATAACTCGCACAAAGGAAGATGGTAGTGGCTGTTGGAGGCCAATCATCTCAGCCCCAGGACATTGCTGCAGGTGTTCCTCAGGGCAGTGTCCTAGGACCAACCATCTTCAGCTGCTTCATCAATGACCTTCCCTCCATCATAAGGTCAGAAATAGAGATGTTCGCTGATGATTGCACAGTGTTCAGTTCCATTCGCAACCCCTCAGATAATGAAGCAGTCCGTTCCCGTATGCAGCAAGACCTGGACAACATCCAAGCTTGGGCTGATAAGTGGCAAGTAACATTCACGCCAGTGAAGTGCCAGGCAATGGTCATCTCCAACAAGAGAGAGTCTAACCACCTCCCCTTGACATTCAACGGTATCACGTGGATATGGGCCAAAGGCAGGTATATGATGTTTGATCACAGATCAGCCATGATCTGATTAAATGTCGGAGCGGGCTCGAGCAGCTGAATGGCTTACTCCTGTTCCTATGTTCCAATGTTACAATCGCTGAATCCCCCACAATCAACCTACTGGGGGTCACCATTGACCAGAAACTTAACTGGACCAGCCACATAAATACTGTGGCTACAAGAGCAGGTCAGAGGCTGGGTATTCTGCGGCAAGTGACTCACCTCCTGACTCCCCAAAGCCTCTCCACCATCTACAAGGCAAAAGTCAGGAGTGCAATTTGAATACTCTCCACTTGCCTGGATGAGTGCAGCTCCAACAACACTCAAGAAGCTCAACACCATCCAGGACAAAGCAGCCTGCTTGATTGGCACCCCATCCACCACGTTAAACATTCACTCCCTTCGCTACCGGCGCACTGTAGCTGCAGTGTGTACCATCCACAGAATGCACTGCAGCAACTCGCCAAGGCGTATTCGACAGCACCTCCCAAACCCGCGACCTCTCCCACCTAGAAGTAAAAGGACAGCAGGCACATGGGAACAACACCACCTGCACGTTCCCCTCCAAGTCGCACACAATGCTGACTTGAAATATATCGCCATTCCTTCATCGTCTCTGGGTCCAAATCCTGGAACTTCCACCCTAACAGCACTGTGGGAGAACCTTCACCACACGGACTGCAGCGGTTCAAGATGGCGGCTCACCACCACCTTCTCAAAGTCAATTAGGGATGGGCAATAAATGCCGGCCTCGCCAGCGACTCCTACACCCCATGAACGAATAAAATAAATATTTGAGTCTCCTTGTGCAAAGAACACAAAACTTTAGCATGCAGGTACATTAGGCAATAAGGAAGGCAAATAGCCTCCAGGGTCCACCGACCGAGGCCTTCACCAGAGGCTGCACCCACTGGGGCTCTCGCAAGTTGTGTCTGGGTCACTGTGTGATCAATGGATTACTGGGATCACTGTTGGGATCACTGGGGCACTGTGGGATCACTGTGGCACTGTGGGATCACTGGGACAATGTGAATCACTGTGGGATCTTGGGAATCCAGTGGGATCACGGGGACACTCTGGGATCACCGTGGGATCACCGTGGGATCACTGGGTCAGTGTGGGGTCACTGGGATACGCTGGAATGACTGGGGTACTGCGGGACCGCTTGGATACTGTATGTTCACTGGGATACTTGGGATCACTGGGACACTGTGGGCTCACTTGGATCACTGTGGGAGCACGAGAATACTCTGCGACACTGGCAGCCATTCTGTTTAAGATGGCCTCCTTACTGGCCACCTTTCATTTCAGGCTAAGATCATTACAGGAAAAATCTTATTTACCCATTCTATGTAATATATAAATATTTAAAATTACATTTCTATTTATGAAAGCATATACATAAGTTATTGTTGTATATAAAGATTGTCTGTCAATCTTTTACAATGGTGCAGTTTGGAAACTGGGATCACTGGAAGGGCTGTGGGATCGCTGGCTGTGTTGTGGCACCACTGTTGAATCACTGTGAGACTCTGGGATCACTGGGTGCGATGTGGGGTCACTGGGTCACCTTCGGTTCACTGGAATCAGAGTGGAATCAATGGACACTCTGCGCCACTGGCCGCCATTTTGTTTAAGATGGCCGCCTTACTGGCCGCCATTTTGTTCAGGTTCATCACGTTACAGGAGAAACTTGTTTACCCATTCTGTGTAATATATAAATATTTACTATTATATCTATTATGTCATATGCACACCTTGTTGCATATAAAGATTGTATCTCAATCTTTTACACAGGTGCAGTTTGGGAACTGAAATCACTGGGTGCACTGTGGGATTAATACTGTGTGATCACTGGAACACTTTGGGATCACTGTGGGATCACTGGGTGCACTGGGGATCACTGGGTGCACTGTGGGAATTACTGTGGGATCACTGGGACACTGGGATCACTGTGGGATCACTGGGTGGAATATCGGATCACTGTGAGGCTGTGGGATCACTGGGACACTGTGGGAATTACTGTGGGATCACTGGGACACTGGGATCACTGTGGGATCACTGGGTGGAATATTGGATCACTGTGAGGCTGTGGGATCACTGGGACACTGTGGGAATTACTGTGGGATCACTGGGACACTGGGATCACTGTGGGATCACTGGGTGGAATATTGGATCACTGTGAGGCTGTGGGATCACTGGTTTCACAGTGGGATCACGTGGAGCACTATGGGATCACCGGAACACTCTGGGATAACTGTGGGATCATTGGGTGCAATGTGGGATCACTGGGATCACTGTGGGATCACTGGGTGCACTGTAGGATTACTGGCATCACTTGGATAATGTGGGATTGTTGGGTGCAATGTGGGATCACTGGGCCACTGTGGGATCACTGAGTTACTGTGCGACACTCTGGGACTGTTATGGGATCAGTGGGACACTGTGTGTTAATGGGTACGGTAGCATAGTGGTTATGTTACTGGGCTAGTAATCCAGAGGCCTGGACTAAAATCCAGAGTCATGAGTTCAAATCCCACCACAGCAGCTGGCAAATTTAAATTGTAGCTTCACCAGGTTGGTACCTCATTTTTTTAGGTGCTTCTGGCATGCTCTTCTGCACTCCTCATTGAACCAGGGTTGATCCCCTGGCTTGTTGGTAATGGTAGAGTGAGGAATATGCCGGGCCATGAGGTTACAGATTGTGGTGTTCATTATTTTTCAACTGTATGAGCAAAAGAAATTTATGGGATCATATTCTTGTACCAGAAAGAGATTTATTTCATAGCCGGACTTGTTGAGATACGAGGAGGCCAGCAACAGTGAATAGGATGAAACTTTAACAGTTAGAATCATAGAAAAGTGACAGCACGGAAGGAGGCCATTCAGCCGATCGAGTCCGTGCCGACTCTATACAAGAGCCATCCAGCTACTTCACTCCACCGACCTATCCACGTAGCCTTGAAAATTTTTTCCTTGCAAGTATTTATCCAGCTCTCTTTTGAAAGCCACAATTGAATCTGCTTCAACCACCCTCTCGGGCAGTGCATTCCAGATCCTAACCACTGGCTGTGCAAAAAAGTTTTTCCTCATGTAACCTTTGGTTCTTTTATCAATGACCTTATATCTATGTCCTCTGGTTCTTGAATCTTCCGCCAATGGGAAATGTTTCTCTCTATCCAAACCCTACATGATTTTGAATACGTCTATCAAATCTCCTCTCACCAATTTCTGTTCCAAGGAGAACAACCCCAGCTTCTCCAGTCTATCCATGTAACTGATATCCCTCATCCATGGATTCATTCCAGTAAATCTCTTCTGCACCCTTTCTAAGGCCTTCACATCCTTCCTAAAGTGGAGTGCCCAGAATTGGAAGCAATGCTCCAGTTGTGGCCGAACCAATGTTTTATAAATGTTCATCATGCTTCCTTGCTTTTGTACTCAATGCCTCTAAAGCCTAGGATCCCGTATGCTTTTTTCACCGCTTTCTCAACCTACCCTGCCAACTTCAACGATTTGTGTACATATACCTCCAGATCTCTCTGTTCCTGTACCCCTTTTAGAATTGTGCCCTTTAGTTTATATTCCCTCATCTCATTCTTCCTACCGAAAAGTATCACTTCACATTTTCTGCGTTAAATTTCATCTGCCACGTGTCCGCCCATCCCACCAGCATGTCTTTGTCCTCTTGAAGTCTATCACTATCTTCCTCACTGTTCACTACACTTCCAAGTTTTATGTCATCCGCAAGTTTGGTAATCGTGCCCTGTACACCTTAGTCCAAGTCATTACTAAATATCAAGAAAAGTAGTGGTACTAGTACTGACCCCTGGGGAACACAACTGTACACCTCCCTCCAGTCCGAAAAACAACAGTCACTATTACTCTCTGTTTCCTGTTACTTAGCCAATTCTGTATCCATGTTGCTACTGCCCCTTTTATTCCACGGCTTTAATTTTGATGACAAACCTAGGTGCAGCATTTTGAAAATCCCTTTTGAAAATCAAATCAGCTTCATTGCCCTCATCCTACCTCTCTGTTACCTCATCAAAAAACTCTATCAAGTTGCTTAAACACTATTTGGCTTTAACAAATCCGTGCTGACTTTCCCAAATCAATCCACACTTGTCCAAGTGACTGCTAATTCTAAATCGGATTATCGTTTCTAATAGTTTCCCCACCACCGAGGTTAAACTCTCTGACCTGTTATTGCTGGGTTTATCTTGACATACGTTTTTGAACAAGTGTGTACAATTTACAATTCTCCAGTCCTCTGGATCCAGCCCCGTATGTAAGGTTGTCTATGCAATTTCTACCCTTCGTTCTCTCAACAACCTAGGATACATCCCATCAGGACCGGGTGACTTATCTACTTAAATACAGCTAGCCTTTCTAGTACCTCATCTTTATCAATTTTTAGCCCATCCAGTATCTCACTTAAATCTTCCTTAACTGAGTTTCTGGCAGTATCTTCTTCCTTGGTAAAGACAGATGCAACGAACTCGTTTAGTACCTCGGCCATGCCCTCTGCCTCCATGAGTAGATCTCCTTATTGACCCCTAATCAGCCCCACCCCCGCTCTTACTACCCGTTTACTGTTTACGTACCTAGAGAAGAAATTTGGATTCCATTTTATGTTAGTTGCCAGTCTATTCTCATGATCTCTCCTTGCCCCTCTTACTTCCTTTTTCACTTCCACTCTGAACTTTTTATATTCAGCCTGGTTCTCACTTGTGTTATCAAACCAACATCTGCCATACGCCTCTTTTTTCTGTTTCATCTAACTCTCTATCTCTTTTGTTATCCAGGGAGCTCTGGCTTTAGTTGTCCTTCCTTTCTCCCTCGTGGGAATGTTTCGAGACTGTACCTGAACCATCTCCTCCTTAAAGGCCGCTTATGGTTCAATTGCTGTTTTGCCTGCCAATATTTGATTCCAATTTACCCGGGCCAGGTCTGTTCTCATCCCATTGAAATTGGCCCTGCTCCAATTGAGTATTTTTACTTTAGAATGGTCCTTTTCCTTTTCCATAGCTACTTTAAACCTTATAATACTATGATCACTGTTCCCTAAATGTCCCCCCACTGATACTTGCTCCACTTGGCCCGTCTCATTCCCCAGAACCAAATCCAGCAATGCCTCCTTCCTCGTTGGGCTGGAAGCGCACTGTTCAAAAAAGTTCTGCTGAACACACTTCAAAAATTCCTCCCCCTCTTTGCCCCTTGAATTATTACTATCCCAGTCAATATTAGGATGGTTGAAGTTCCCCGTTATCACTACTCTATGGCTTTTGCACCTCTCTGTAATGTCCCTGCAAATTTGCTCCGCTATATCCTTATTTGTCTTTTACTCTTTGGTTATAGTCTGTTTTACTGTGCTCTGGGACCGATGACTAGGATGAAGCTAGGAAAGCAAATGGCTTGTTGGCCTTTATTGCAAGGGGGTTGGAGTACAAGAGTAAGGAGGTCTTACAATAATTGTACAGGGCTTTAGTGAGACCTCACCTGGTGTACAGCGTACAGTTTTGGTCTCCTTATCTAAGGAAGGATATGCTTGCCTTGGAGGCGGTGCAATGAAAATTCACTAGATTAATTCCTGGGATGAGAGGGTTGTCCCGTGAAGAAAGGTTGCGTAGAATGGGCCTAAACTCTCTGGAGTTTGAAATAATGAGTGGGAAACTAATTGAAACATATAAGATTATGAGGGAGCTTGACAGGGTAGATGCACAGGGATTGTATCCCCTGGCTAGATTGTCTAGATCTAGGAGACATAGTCTCAGGATAAGGGGTCGGCCATTCAAGACTGAGATGAGGAGGAATTTCTTCAAGCAGAGGGTTGCGAACCTTTGAAATTCTCTGCCTTAGAGGGTTGTGGATGCTGAGTAATTGAATATATTGAAGGCTGAGATGGATAGATTTTTGGATTCTATGGGAATCAAGGGATATGGGGATCGGGCGGGAAATTGGAGTTGAGGCAGAAGATCAGCCATGAGCTGATTAAATGGCATAGCAGTCTCAAGGGGCCGTATGGCCTGCTCCTGTTCCCATTACTTATGTTCTTATGTTCTTGATATATACATACATATTTTTATGCATTATAATGTACATACACGTTTTTGTTGTTGCATATGAAGCATGTCTCTCAATCTTTTACATAGGTGTATTTTGGAAACTGGGATCGTTGTAGAAACGCTAGGAGCACTGGAAGATCACTGGTTGCACTGTGGGAACACTGGGTGCACTGTGGGATCACTGGGTGCACTGTGGGATCAATAGGAGCACTGTGGGATCAATGGGAGCACTGTGGGATCAATGGGTGCACTGTGGGATCAATGGGAGCACTGTGGGATCAATGGGAGCACTGTTGGATCAATAGGAGCACTGTGGGATCAATGGGAGCACTGTGGGATCAATGGGTGCACTGTGGGATCAATGGGAGCACTGTGGGATCAATGGGAGCACTGTGGGATCAATGGGAGCACTGTGGGATCAATGGGAGCACTGTGGGATCACTGGGTGCACTGTGGGATCAATGGGTGCACTGTGGGATCAATGGGAGCACTGTGGGGTCACTGGGAGCACTGTGGGATCAATGGGAGCACTGTGGGATCACTGGGTGCACTGTGGGATCAATGGGTGCACTGTGGGATCAATGGGAGCACTGTGGGATCAATGGAGCATTGTGGGATCACTGGGTTACTGTGGTATAACTGTGCGATCACTGGGAGCATTGTGGGGTCACTGGGAGCATTGTGGGGTCACTGGGAGCATTGTGGGGTCACTGGGAGCATTGTGGGGTCACTGGGAGCATTGTGGGGTCACTGGGAGCACTGTGGGGTCACTGGGAGCATTGTGGGGTCACTGGGAGCACTGTAGGATCAATGTCAGATCACTGAGACACTCTGGGATCACTGTGGGATCATAAGGTCATTGTGGAGACATTGGGGAATCTGTGTCACTGCGGGGTCACAGCGGGATCACTGGGAGCACTGTGGGATCACTGGGAGCACTATGAGTTCATGGTGGGGTCACTGGCACACTCTGGAATCATTGTCAGATCAATGGGAGCATTGATGGATCATTGGGATCACTGTGGGATCAATGGGCGCAGTGTGAGATCTCTGTGGGGTCAGTGGGACAACCTGGGATCACTATTGGACCACTGGGAGCACTGTGGGATCACAGGTATCACTGTGGGATCACAGGGATCACTATGGGGTCACTGGGACACGCTGGGATCACTGTACAATTAACCAAATTATTCTTTGTTTCTATCACTCTCTGTCTCGCTCTCGCTCTCTGTCTGTCTATCTGTCTCCGTCTCTGTCTCTCTGCCCCTCTCTACCTCTCCCACTCTCTCTGCTTCTCTGTCTCTCACTGTCTTCTCTCTCCCTCTCCGTCTCTCTCTGTTGTCTCTCTGTCTCTCTCTCTCTTTTTATGTGTGTCTCTCTCTGTCTCTATCTCTGTCTCTCTCACTCTCTTTCTCTGTCTCTGTCTCTCGTTCTCTGTTTCTCTCGCTCTGTTTCTCTGTTTTTTCTCTCTCCCTCTCTGTATTTATGTCTCTCTCTGAATTTCTGTCTCTCTCTCTCTCTCTATTTTTGTGTCTTTCTCTCTGTCTCTCTCTATCTCTGTCTCACAATCTCTCTATCTCTCTCTCACTCTCTCTCTGCCTCACTGTCTCTCTCTGTCTCTCTCTCTTTCTGTTTCTCCATGTCTCTCTCTCTCTGTCTCTCTCTTTGTCTCTCTGCCTCTCTCTGAGCCTCTCTCTCAGCCTCTCTCTCTCTTCCCCTCTCTTGCTCTCTCCCTCGCTGGAGCTGGTGAACCATCCCGATCAGACCTGTACTGTACTTGGCAGGAAGGTCTCTGCTAGCCTTCCACTACTCAGGGAGATGATCTCCCAAATGCAGGATAGGGCGGTGAAAACCTTCCTCATCAGCCTCGACCAGGAGAAGGCCTTCGACAGAATATCCCACACGTCCATGATGGACGGGCTCTTCTTGAAGGACCTCCAATCCGTAGCGCAGGCCTAATCAACGGGTGGGAGTCGGAGAACTTTCCAATTAGACCTGGAGTCAGGCAGGGCTGCCCTCTCTCCGCGGTCTTGTTCATATGTTGTTTCGAGCTGTTTGCCGTGTCCATCAGGGAGTACGCAGGTATCAGGGAAGTTGACGATCCAAGGCAGCAGAAGCTCTCAGATTAAGTTCTCCATGTACATGGACGACATCACTGCCTTTTGCTCTGATCAGCGATCGGTCCACAGACTGAAGGGGATCTGTTACTAGTTCGAACTGGCCTCGGGGGCCAGAGTGAACCGCAATAAGTGTGAGGCCATGTTCTTTGGTAGGTGGGAGACACGATCCTTTGCCCCCTTCACCGTCAGGTTCAACTATCTGAAGATGCTGGGGATCAGGTTCGGGGGGCCCCAGGCCTGCAACAAGAACTGGGAGGAGCGGGTCGCCAATGCCAAACAGAAGCTTGGTACGTGGGTGGAGGTCCCTCTCCATGGCCGGTAGGAACTTGAATATAAGGTATGAGGTACTCTGCCGCTCCACCATCATAGTCACCTGAGCTATCTTCCACGTTGGCTGGAGGTCCAAGGTAGAACACGTCCGCAGGGACACCATGTACAAGATCATAGACAAAGGGAGAAGGGCGTCCGCAGTGATGCCCTGATTCTGATGGCCACCTTTGTGTGTGGCTGCCTCAGAACGTGTGTAGAGCCCCAATACACAAACACCAAGTGTCACTACGTGCCGAGGTTCTACCTGTCCAACACACTGAGAAGATTGGCCTCGCCACATTGTCCGAAAAGACGCAGGGCGTCCCATCTAGCTGGACCACCCCCACCACCTGTCCCAGGTGGAGAAGTTCCTGAAGAGGAACCCCTTTGAAAACAAAGTTGTCACACATTGGTCGACTGAGACATTCTGGGGTTCCTGCAGGAAAAGGAGAGGGTGGATCTGGTCGGGCATTTACCCAACCAGACGGTCGATGCCATTTGGTAGAACGTCTCGTCTCTGAAACTGAACAAAATGTACCAGGATGTAGCCTGGATGGTGGTGAGAAGGGCCCTCCCAGTGTAGTCTTTCCAACATGCATGGAATCTCAGCACCACTGCGAGTTGCCCTCGAGGCTGCGGTGGGGAAGAGACCGTCATCCACCTCTTGATAGACAGACCCTTCGTGCAGAAGGTGTGGAGAGGCAAATGTTGGTATCTGTCATGGTTCATCCCCAACAGCTTGGAAACACCGGGCGCTGTGCTCTATGGGCTGTACCCCAGGATGTACACCAAGACAGATATCAACTGCTGCTGGAAGACCACCAACTCGGTGAAGGAGGCCATTTGATCCACCCAAAACCTGCTGGTCTTCCAGCTGATGGAAATGTCCACCACCGTGTATTGCCGACTGGCACACTTCAGGGTCCAATAGTAGGTGCTGCAGGACGCACTGAAGCGAGATGCGGCATAAGCAAAGGCTATATGCGGAAAGGCAACAACAACTAGCATTCCCAGACCTCCTTTAATGTAATAAACATTCCCAAGGGAATTCATGGAGCAGTGAGGAAAAACAGGTACAAAAGAAATAAGAAGGTATAAGGAAGACTGGCTAAAACCTTGGTCAAAGAGTGGGTTTCAGGAGGGTGTAAAAGGAGAAGTAAATGGAGAGTCGGAGGGGGTAAGATTGGTTTTCAAGAGTAGAATTTAGATATCTAAAGAACAAAAATGGAGCCCCGGCCAAAGGAGATATTAGGAGGGGAGACAAAAGCTTGAAGCAAGAGATGAGTTTCATGGAAGGTCGGAATGAAAGAAAGAACTTCAGGATATCCCAAACAGTGCATTGTGGGAGCTCGGGCCCGTCTCTCCCTTCACAACCCATCAGAGGGTCATCGGGCCCGTCTCTCCCTTCACAACCCATCAGTGGGAGCTCGGGCCCATCTCTCCCTTCACAACCCATCAGTGGGAGCTCGGGCCCGTCTCTCCCTTCACAACCCATCAGTGGGTCATCGGGCCCATCTCTCCCTTCACAACCCATCAGTGGGTCATCGGGCCCGTCTCTCCCTTCACAACCCATCAGAGGGTCATCGGGCCCGTCTCTCCCTTCACAACCCATCAGTGGGAGCTCGGGCCCATCTCTCCCTTCACAACCCATCAGAGGGAGCTCAGGCTCATCTCTCCCTTCACAACCCATCAGAGGGTCATCGGGCCCGTCTCTCCCTTCACAACCCATCAGAGGGAGCTCGGGCTCATCTCTCCCTTCACAACCCATCAGAGGGAGCTCGGGCTCATCTCTCCCTTCACAACCCATCAGAGGGAGCTCGGGCCCGTCTCTCCCTTCACAACCCATCAGTGGGAGCTCGGGCCCATCTCTCCCTTCACAACCCATCAGAGGGAGCTCAGGCTCATCTCTCCCTTCACAACCCATCAGAGGGTCATCGGGCCCGTCTCTCCCTTCACAACCCATCAGTGGGAGCTCGGGCCCATCTCTCCCTTCACAACCCATCAGAGGGAGCTCGGGCTCATCTCTCCCTTCACAACCCATCAGAGGGAGCTCGGGCTCATCTCTCCCTTCACAACCCATCAGAGGGAGCTCGGGCCCGTCTCGCCCTTCACAACCCATCAGAGGGAGCTCGGGCCCGTCTCTCCCTTCACAACCCATCAGTGGGAGCTCGGGCCCGTCTCTCCCTTCACAACCCATCAGAGGGAGCTCGGGCCCGTCTCTCCCTTCACAACACATCAGAGGGAGCTCGGGCCCGTCTCTCCCTTCACAACCCATCAGAGGGAGCTCGGGCCCGTCTCTCCCTTCACAACCCATCAGTGGGAGCTCGGGCCCGTCTCTCCCTTCACAACCCATCAGTGGGAGCTCGGGCCCGTCTCTCCCTTCACAACCCATCAGAGGGTCATCGGGCCCGTCTCTCCCTTCACAACCCATCAGAGGGTCATCGGGCCCGTCTCTCCCTTCACAACCCATCAGTGGGAGCTCGGGCCCGTCTCTCCCTTCACAACCCATCAGTGGGAGCTCGGGCCCGTCTCTCCCTTCACAACCCATCAGAGGGTCATCGGGCCCGTCTCTCCCTTCACAACCCATCAGTGGGAGCTCGGGCCCGTCTCTCGCTTCACAACCCATCAGAGGGAGCTCGGGCCCGTCTCTCCCTTCACAACCCATCAGAGGGAGCTCGGGCCCGTCTCTCCCTTCACAACCCATCAGAGGGAGCTCGGGCCCGTCTCTCCCTTCACAACCCATCAGAGGGTCATCGGGCCCGTCTCTCACTTCACAACCCATCAGAGGGTCATCGGGCCCGTCTCTCCCTTCACAACCCATCAGAGGGAGCTCGGGCCCGTCTCTCCCTTCACAACCCATCAGAGGGTCATCGGGCCCGTCTCTCCCTTCACAACCCATCAGAGGGAGCTCGGGCCCGTCTCTCCCTTCACAACCCATCAGAGGGAGCTCGGGCCCGTCTCTCCCTTCACAACCCATCAGTGGGTCATCGGGCCCGTCTCTCCCTTCACAACCCATCAGTGGGTCATCGGGCCCGTCTCTCCCTTCACAACCCATCAGAGGGAGCTCGGGCCCGTCTCTCCCT
The DNA here is from genome assembly GCF_035084215.1 of Heptranchias perlo. Taxonomy (NCBI): domain Eukaryota; kingdom Metazoa; phylum Chordata; class Chondrichthyes; order Hexanchiformes; family Hexanchidae; genus Heptranchias; species Heptranchias perlo. The sequence continues at coordinate 140,224,894 of NC_090327.1, forward strand.
TCACAACCCATCAGTGGGTCATCGGGCCCGTCTCTCCCTTCACAACCCATCAGAGGGTCATCGGGCCCGTCTCTCCCTTCACAACCCATCAGTGGGAGCTCGGGCCCGTCTCTCCCTTCACAACCCATCAGAGGGTCATCGGGCCCGTCTCTCCCTTCACAACCCATCAGTGGGAGCTCGGGCCCGTCTCTCCCTTCACAACCCATCAGAGGGTCATCGGGCCCGTCTCTCCCTTCACAACCCATCAGAGGGAGCTCGGGCCCGTCTCTCCCTTCACAACCCATCAGAGGGAGCTCGGGCCCGTCTCTCCCTTCACAACCCATCAGTGGGAGCTCGGGCCCGTCTCTCCCTTCACAACCCATCAGAGGGAGCTCAGGCTCATCTCTCCCTTCACAACCCATCAGAGGGTCTTCGGGCCCGTCTCTCGCTTCACAACCCATCAGAGGGTCATCGGGCCCGTCTCTCGCTTCACAACCCATCAGAGGGTCATCGGGCCCGTCTCTCCCTTCACAACCCATCAGAGGGTCATCGGGCCCGTCTCTCCCTTCACAACCCATCAGAGGGAGCTCGGGCCCGTCTCTCCCTTCACAACCCATCAGAGGGAGCTCGGGCCCGTCTCTCCCTTCACAACCCATCAGTGGGAGCTCGGGCCCATCTCTCCCTTCACAACCCATCAGTGGGAGCTCGGGCCCGTCTCTCCCTTCACAACCCATCAGAGGGTCATCGGGCCCGTCTCTCCCTTCACAACCCATCAGAGGGAGCTCGGGCCCGTCTCTCCCTTCACAACCCATCAGAGGGTCATCGGGCCCGTCTCTCCCTTCACAACCCATCAGAGGGAGCTCGGGCCCGTCTCTCCCTTCACAACCCATCAGAGGGTCATCTGGCCTGTCATTCCCTTCACAACCCATCAGCGCCGAGGAAACAACGGAGAGCTACACACAAAAAGTGTTGTGTAATGTTTTATAAACAATTCCACCTGGTATCCCCTGGTGTGTCAGCTTGCTGTGTCTCTAAATACTTCAGTGTATTTTACTCCGTGTCCAACACTGTGAGGTCTCCCCTGGTGTGTCAGCTTTCTGTGTTTTTTCAGAACGTCAGTCTATTTCGTACCGTGTCCAACACTGTGAGGTCTCCCTAGTCTGTCAGCTTTTTGTGTTTATGAAGAGTGTAATTTATTGAATGGTCCCTTGGAACACACGGGGCGGCAGACGGTGGTCTGTGTGCACAGGGTTTGGGTGCTGAGCTCTGATTGCCGCCTTCCTCAGGACTGAAACGAGGAAATAATGAAGGAGGGAGAGAAAGAGAACTGATGTGGGAGACGGGATGATGGAAGAATTCGTCCATGAACCTTATTAAAGTGGTCAAAACACAAAATAGTATTCAGAGATCTTCAGCAGAACGTTAATATTCGGCCCATTGTGCCTGTGCCGGCTCTTTGAAAGAGCGATCCAATTATTCCCACAGCGCTGCTCTTTCCCCACAGCCCCGACAATTTTGCCCCTTCACGTCTTTATCCAATCCACTTTTGGAAGTTCAATCTGCTTCACCCGCCCTTTCAGGCAGCGTATTGCAGATCATAACAACTCACTGTTAAAACAAAATTCTCTTCTCTCCTCTGCTTCTTTTGCCAATGACCTTAAATCTGTTTGTCGACCCTCCTGCTGGTGGAAACAATCTCTCCTTATTTATTCTATCAAGACCCTTCAAGTTTTTTTTGAAACCAATACTAAATCTCCCGTTAACCTTTTCTCTTTGAAGTACAACAACCCGTTTCCCCAGTCTCTCCATGTAAATGAAGACCGGCAGCCCTGGTACCATTCTAATAAATCTCCTCTGCAAACTCTCGATGGCCTTGGCGCCTCCCTAAAATGTGCTGCCCAGAAATGGACACAATACTCCAGCTGGGGCCTAACCAGTGATTTATGAAGGTTTACCATAACTTACTTGCGTTTGTATTATATGTCTCCGTTTATAAAGACGCGGATCCCACATGCCTTTTTAACATCCTTCTCAAATTGTCTTGCCATTTTTAAAGATTTCTGGACGGACACCCCCAAATCTCTCTGTTCCTGCGCCCACTTTAAATTCGTACCATTTAGTTTATATAGCATCTTCTCATTCTTCCTCCCAAATTCATCACTTCACAATTCCCTGCGTTAAAGTGCACTGTCCGCCCATTTCACCAGGCTGTCTATATCCTCCTCAAGTCTGTTACTATCATCTTCACGATTTACTGCATTTCCGAGTTTCGTATCATCTGCAAACATTGAAATTATGCTGGGTATACCCAAGTCTTGGTCATTAATATTTATCAAATAGAGCAGTCGTCCTAATACCGACCTTTAACACTATTCTTTACTTCCCTCCAGCCTTAAAAAACAACCATTCACCACTACCCTCTGCTTTCTGTCCCTTCGTAAATTTAGTATCCACGCTGCCACTGCCCCTTTAATTCCACGGGCTTCAATTCTGCTCACAAGTCTATTATGTGGTACTTTATCAATCGCCTTTTGAAATTCCAGATGCACAACATCAAGCGCACTATCCTCATCAACCCTCTCCATTAATTCAACAAAGAATTTAATCAGGTTAATCAAACACAATTTGCCTTTAACAAATTGCCATGTATTAACCAATATCTTTCCAATTGACAATTACTTTTGTCAAAACCTGAGGTCTGAGATCGGGTCGAGTCCCACTGCCCCGAAGTGAGGAATGAGCGGGAGGGGCAATTTCACCCGGGGTTAGATTTTCTTCCAAGAGGATGACACAAAGGACCTTTTGCTATGGGGCCCAAACAGCTCAGTTGAGAGACCGACAGCCTGAACATCTAATGGTCCGTGATTCAATCTCGGGTTTTGACAATGTTTGTTTATTTTGTATGTCGGAAGGGGAGAGAATCAGAGGGGAGATTTTCCTCTCCTGACCCCGCGACTCTCAGGTTATTGGGAATGAAATCACACCTGACCCTCAGCCTGAACACGGAGACCTGCTCACCCGATATTAACCTTGTCTCAATGTGACGTTCACTGTCTGGAACTGTCAGGATGAGAATATTTTCCTGTTATATTAACGCTGTTGGGGTTGCGAAGCAGACGAGGGGGCTGTTCAACCGGCAGGGTTGGAAGAGAGCGGAGAAACGGTGGAATGAGAGGGGCAGTGAGGGGGGCCCACGGTCGATAGAGCGTAAATATTTGAGGTAAGAAGAGCAGAACAGACTGGAAACACGGAGCAAGTGCGGATCAGCCGGGTGGAAATAAATGAGTGAACGGCCAGTTTGTTCAGTGGGATGGAGTTTATAACTCACCGGTCGTGGGCTCGATCTCGATAAGAGGGAATTTTACAAAGTTTGTTCATTTATCCCGTCATTCGTTATTTAATTATAACATAAGGAAAAATACGAGCAGAATAAAACCCAGAGAAATAAAGCCAGATTGAAATGGATATCACTGTTTGGAAGGTAAAAGGAACAGTAGATGTGAGTTTTATTATCGACCAGTGAGAGGAAAACATCGCTCTCTTCTATTTTTGTTGGTCGATTTCCTGATAAACTTGGGAATTGAACAAGCTGAGCCTGCACGGCGAGCCAACTGCTGCCTCCTTAAAATAACAGGGCGGAGCAACTGTGCCGGCTCCGGTTCATTCAATCAGTAATGTCCGAAGCTCTTAATCTTAAAGTCGAGCCCCACATTCCATGGTTCAACTTTTTAAGGTGACTCTACCCAATGGGCAACGAAGTATCCAATATTGCAATGGGCGCTATTCGAAATAAAAAATCTCCGTGACTTTGTGCGTGCATTCGTTTGTTTGTAAACTTCAGATCTTAAAGATGAAAAGTTATAGCCGAAAAGCCACGTTGGCCGGTTGTCAAAACGAATTGAGCGAACCGGCTGTGTAATCTTCTGTAGCACTGGGTTCAAGCCCAGTGTTGGGCGGTTTGTATTTTATTTCTCACACTGGGTGATAGAGTTATTGCACAAACAATGAACACACCACATCCCTGAAACATTATTACCTGTTTCTGTATAAAAATGGTGAGGGTGTAAATCGAAAGTAACAGAAAGAGTGCACTTTTATCTGTCAAACCCTGTACAAACCATCATTAAATAATCTCCCGATGTAAAACCAGTCCCAGGACCCTCAGTCCGCTGTGAATATGTGAAGCATCCAACGTGATTCGAATACACAGTCTTCAGACACACGACCGTTGCTCCAGGAAACCCGCAGCAAACGGATCCAAGGGAGGGAGATCGGTATCCGACCGACACCGGGTCTCTCGGATTGCGAGAGCCTGAAGTAGCAGCCTCAACAACAGCACAGGATCCCCGCTCTCTAATCCAGCCACTGACAATGGAGAGCTGCCGGTCCCGGCCTGAGCCGTGTCTGGGAGCTGCCTGTCGGTCTCTCTTTACTGAACGGGGCCGATTCTGGTGCAGCTCACACACAAACTCAGGAATCCCACTCCTGACAGATTCACTTCTTTAAACGTTGTTTAGATTCAGTGAATTGGGATTTAATTCAATCCTCATCTGCCCTCTGCTCTGTCAGTTCCGGACTTTATTCAAACCGATACTTGGAGCCAGTTGCTTCAACTGATCCACAGCAGCCCTGCGTCACCTCACAGCATTCCCAGGGGCTGCATTGATTCGGCCCGTGCGTGCATTTTATAAACGGAAAAAGAGACATCTGCAGCTTGTGATCGAATTTCACTTCATAGACTTGGAAATCTTCAGTCTATCGCTCTCCCAACTGAGCTATTTTGGGATTTGGTACAGGCATGTGTACATGAACACATCAGGGTAGATGGCAGCTCCCTCTCGATGAACGAGGCACCTCGGAGCAATGGGACCGAACAAACCCTGGATCCCATCCTTAACACAGCCAGGTAGATCCATATAGTACTTCGGTAAAAGGGAGGGTAATGGCTTCTTAGAAGTTATCAGGGAGTCTAATGGCTTCTTAGTGGCGATCCCGTAGAGCAAGAGGAACGCAGAGAGTGGAAGGGACAGTCAGGGGCTATCAGACAGTGTAAGGGAATCTCAGAGAGGGGAAGTGACTATCTGGGGGTATCAGACAGTGTAAGGGAATCTCAGAGAGGGGAAGTGACTATCTGGGGGTATCAGACAGTGTAAGGGAATCTCAGAGAGGGGAAGTGACTATCTGGGGGTATCAGAGATTGTAAGGGGATCTCAGAGAGGGGAAGTGACTATCTGGGGGTATCAGAGAGTGTAAGGGAATCTCAGAGAGGGGAAGTGACTATCTGGGGGTATCAGAGATTGTAAGGGAATCTCAGAGAGGGGAAGTGACTATCTGGGGGTATCAGAGATTGTAAGGGGATCTCAGAGAGGGGAAGTGACTATCTGGGGGTATCAGAGATTGTAAGGGGATCTCAGAGAGGGGAAGTGACTATCTGGGGGTATCAGAGATTGTAAGGGGATCTCAGAGAGGGGAAGTGACTATCTGGGGGTATCAGACAGTGTAAGGGAATCTCAGAGAGGGAAATGACTATCTGGGGGTATCAGAGATTGTAAGGGAATCTCAGAGAGGGGATGGGACAGTCAGAGAGTATCAGAGAGTGTAAGGGGATCTCAGAGAGGGGGTGGGACAGTCAGAGAATATCAGAGAGTGTAAGGGGATCTCAGAGAGGGGGTGGGATAGTCAGAGAGTATCAGAGAGTGTAAGGGGATCTCAGAGAGGGAAATGGACTGTCAGAGGGTATCAGAGAGTGTAAGGGGATCTCAGAGATTATCAGAAAGTGTAAGGGGGCTCAGGGCGTATCCATCGGTGAGGGACATTCAGCGGGTTTTAGAAAACGTAAAGAGCGCTGAAAAGGTTGAAAGAAGATAATGGACTCTCTGCGGATGTCAGAGAAGGTAAGAGACAGAGCACCACAGAGAACATAAGAATCTCAGGGAGAATAAAATATGGTAAGGGAGCTCAGGAGGGATCAGAGAGGCTGATGGATCCAGTGTTGTCATCTTCTAAATATTTGTCACCCAGTGTGAGATATAAAACGTAAACCACCGTTGAGTTCGCACCCATGACCGCCAAATTAAGAATCACACGCTCGACCAAATATGCCAGCCCGGCCTGTCGCAAACGTACCTCCCTGTCTATTATTGCAGTGAGGCAGATGTTGCTTTGCTTCAGGCGCTCAGTTTGCCATCTAATCCCAGGGGAACCGCCTTTTCACCTCCCGCTTTTCATTCTGGAGTCAGTACGATGTCTTTTACCTGTCATTCAGCCCTACGCTGAGCAGTATAGGAACATCGGGACAGGAGAAGACCATTCAGCCCATCGAACCTGCTACTCCATTCAATTAGATCATGGGTGATTTGTACATCAAATCTATTTACCCGCCTTGGACACATATCCCTTGGTACCCTTGCGGAACAAAGATCGACAGGTATCAGTCTTGAAAATTTGAATTGACCCAGAATCCTCAGCCTTTCGCACGAGTGATTCCTGATTTCTTGCCTGAATGGTCCAGCTCCAATTTTAAGATTAAGCCCCCTCATTATGGATTCCACCAAGAGAGAGAGAGAGAGATGACAACAAAAACCGGGATTGCACCAAGAACTTTTAGATTTTCAGTCTCGCGCTCTCCCAACTGAGCTATTTCTGCATTCTGTACATGCATTGTTTATTTTACATTGAAAAACACGTAAACGGAGATCTGATTTCCCTCTTGAAGAACGTAGCACAAGGAGGAATAGAACATAGGAATATAGGTACAGGAGTTGGCCATTCAGCCCCTTGAGCCCGCTCCGCCATTTGATAAGGTCATGGCTGATCTGTGATCTAACTCCATATACCTGCCTTTGACCCATATCCCTTAATGCCTTTGGTTGGCAAAAAGCTATCTATCTCAGGTTTAAAATTAGCAATTGAGCTAGCATTAATTGCCGTTTGCGGAAGAGAGTTCCAAACTTCTACCACCCTTTGTGTGTAGAAATGTTTTCTAATCTCACTCCTGAAAGGTCTGGCTCTATTTTTTAGACTGTGCCCCCTACTCCTAGAATCCACAACCAGCGGAAATATTTCTCTCTATCCACCCTATCTGTTCCCCTTAATATCTTATAAACTTCGATCAGATCACCACTTAACCTTCTAAACTCTAAAGAATACAATCACAATTTGTGTGATCTCTCCTCGTAACTTAACCCTTAAAGTCCGGGTATCATTCTAGTAAACCTACGCTGCACTCCCTCCAAGGCCAATATGTCCTTCCGAAGGCGCGGTGCCCAGAACTGCTCACAGTACTCCAGGTGCGGTGTAACCAGTGTTTTGTATAGCTGCAGCATAACTTCTACCCTCTTGTACTCCAGTCCTCTAGATATAAAGGCCAGCATTCCATTAGCCTTATTGATTATTTTCTGCACCTGTTCATGAAAATTCAATGATCTATGTACCTGAAACCCTAAGTCCCTTTGGACATCTACTGCTTTTAACGTTTTACTCCACTAGTCACATCCTACGAATGTGAATATCTACGCATTATCCTTAATCTATGTAGCCTTTCACTCAGCCAACTTCCTAACCAAGTCCGTTTAGAAAGCACCTTGTTCTATCCATTTTGGACCAAAATGGATGACCTCACATTTGCCAACGTTGAATTCCATTTTCCACAGTTTTGCCCATTCACCTAATCTATCAATATCGCTTTGTAATTTTATGTTTTCTTCTACACTGCTTACAATGCCACTCAACATTGTGTCATCGGCAAACTTAGATATGAGACTTCCTATTCCTTCATCTACGTCGTTAATAAATATCGTGAATAATTGAAGCCCAAAGACAGACTCCACTGATCACATCCTGCCAATATGAATACCTCCCCATTATCCCTACTCTATGTCACCTTTCGCTCAGCCAACTTCCTAACCAAGTCCGTACTTTTCCTTCGATCCCATGGACTTCTATCTTAGCTAACAGTCTCTTATGTGGGACTTTATCAAATGCCTTCTGGAAGTCCATATAAATAACATCCATTGACATTCACCTGTCCACTATGTTAGTCACCTCTTCAAAAAATTCAATCCTGTTTGTCAGGCACGACCTAACTTTCACAAATCCATGCTGCCTCTCTCTAATGAAATGTAAATTTTCGAGGTGTTCAGTCACCCTATCCTTAATTCTAGACTCCAGCATTTTCCCCACAACAGATGTTAGGTCAACTGATCTATAATTCCATGGTTTCCCTCTCTCTCCTTTCTTAAAAAGCGGAGTATCATGTGCAATTTTCCAATCTAAAGGGACGGTTCCTGAATCTAGAGAACTTTGAAAGATTATAGTTAGGGCATCTGCAATGTGTTCACCTACTTCCTTTAAAACCGTGGGATGGAAACCATCTGGTCCTGGGGATTTGTCACTCTTTCGTGCTATTATTTTCTTCATTACTGTTGTTTTACTTATGTTAATTTTATTGAGTCCCTTTTCCCAATTCAATATTAGTTTTCTTGGGATTTCCGGCATGCTATCCTCTTTTTCTACTGTAAATACTGACACAAAGTAATTATTCAACATGTTCGCCATTTCCCCATTGTCAATGACAATATCCCCACTTTCAGTTTTTAAGTGGCCAACACTGTTCCTGACCGCCCTCTTTTTCCTAATATAACTATAAAAGTTATTTGTTTTGGTTTTGATATCCCTTGCAAGTTTCTTTTCATATTCTCTTTTTGTAGCCCTTACTATCTGTTTTGTGACCCTTTGTTGATCTTTGTATCTTTCCCATTTGCCAGGATCTGTGCCATTTTTTGCCTTTTTGTATGCCCTTTCCTTATGTCTTATCTGTCCCTTACCTCTTTAGTTGTCCATGGCTGTTTTTTTATGGCAAGTAGAGCTCTTGCCCCTCAGGGGTATAAACCGGTTCTGTATCACGTCAAATGTTTCATTAAACATTTCCCACTGATCATCCGCCGTTTTACCCATTAACAGATTTGTCCAGTTTACTGTGGACAGTCTCTTTCTCATCCCATTGAAGTCCGCCTTACCCAAGTCTAGAATCGTAGCAGCTGATTCATTTTTTTTCTCTTTCAAACACTACCTTGAACTCAATCATGTTGTAATCGTTATTGGATAGATGTACACGCACAGTTAAGCTGTTAACTAAATCTGGTTCATTACACATTACTAAATCTAGCATGGCTTGCCCCCTTGTTGCCTCTAGGTTATACAGCTGGAGAAAACTATCCCGGACACACTCAAGAAATTCACTACCTTTCTAACAGTTGCTAGTCTGCTTTTCCCTATATATGTGAAAGTTAAAGTCCCTCATTGAGACAACTATGCCTTTGTTACACGTTGTCTAATCTCAGCATGTATACAATCTATCATTTCACTGCTGCTGCCAGGGGCCCTATACGTAATTCCCACTATAGTCTTAGATCCTTTCCTATTTCTCAATTCAACCCATAAGGTCTGTTGGCTGCTTACCTCGGATTATATCCGCCTTTATCATTGAAGTAATTTCATCCTTAATCATGAAGGCTACTCCTGCCCATCTTCCATTTTCCCTATCTCTCTTGTAGACCTTACACCCTGGTATATTTAGTTCCCAATCCTGACCATGCTGCATCCTGGGACCGAACAAACTATGGATCTGATTCTTAACACAGACTGTAGATACACGTGTAATTAAATCGCACTTGGCTACCAGACAGTTTAATGGCTTCTAAGAATGTATCACTGAGTCTACATGTTTCTTACTGCCGGTCCGGTGGGACAAGGGGATCGCAGAGGCTGCAAGGGGATCAACGGGCGCCTCATGGGTTTTCAAGAAGTTTGAAGGCTCTACGGGGTATCAAAGAGTTTACGACACAGTCAGAAGTTATCAGACAGGAACTGTCAGAGATTATCACAGAGAGTTGGACGGCTCGGGGCAAGGGGCACTCGGAGGGTATCAGAGAATGTGAAGGGCACGGAGAAGTTTCAAGACAACAGAGAGGGAGAGAAAATGCTGCTGAAACCCGGAATTGAATTCTTTAGAACTTCAATCTAATGCTGTCCCAACTGAGCTATTTCGGCGCTGCGAACATCCCCGCAATTCTCCTGGAGGACAGTGGGAATCGCAATGCAACCCTTCCCACAATCGCATCCTCGAAACCTCCATCCAGGTTTTTTCACTGTTGCAAGTTTCATCAACTTGTGCTACTTTTTAATTTGTTTTCAGCAGCAACTGAACACATTCTTTGCTTGGCCCACGACACAATGTGAAGAAAAACTGTCTATTGCACCCAGAGCGAAGCGGAGGACACTTTGCACTGGTATAAAATCATCGGGCGTGAAAGAGACGGTTTCAGCACGATGACACCAGGCCACAGTTAAGGTCAGTTAACGATTGCCGAGTGGTTCGAGGTTGGATTTGGAACTTCTGTACGTCTGCATTGCGTATTTTACAGATCTGCTTGGACAGCCACTCCCTTCAATTCTTCACTTACAGGGACAATTCGAATCCCAGTTCTTGTTTTCTCCTGGCGCTCTTCTGGGATTTAAACAAATGAATCGATGATATCAACCTGAACCTCCTCACGGACACGATATCGACTCAATGCTCAGCACATCTCAAACGTGCGGTCTAACCAAAGTTCTATGCAAGCTTAACGTTACGTTTTTGCTTTTGATTTCTGTCCCTTTAAAAATGAACCCCAGTGCTTGATTGGCCTTTTTATGGACTTATTAAATTTGTGTAGCTACTTTTAGTGATTATTGTATCTGGACCCCTAACTCCCTTTGCTCCATTATCCTGTTTATTCTTATATTATCCAAGTAGTATGTAGCCTCCTTATTCTACCGACCAAAATGCACCAGCTCACACTTACCTCAACTGAAATTCATTTGCCAATTACATGCTCATTTTGTCAGTTTATTTATGTCCTCTTCCAATTTGACGCATTCTTCCTTTGTATTAAGCGGCCGGGAATCATAGCTCACCCTCAAACCCTTCATACACAGACCCCCGTCTGCCACCCCGCTTGATCCAAGAGAAAATGCAATTAATTACATTCTTTACTAACAATGAAAGCTGAAACATCAGGGGAGTTCACAGAGTGATCGACACAGAGAGAAATACACTAAAGAGTTTATAAAATGTTACAGCAAAAACACGTGTATCTGTCTCTCTTTGTCATCCCCGGCCTGTGCTGTGTTCCTTGATAATGTGTGATACTGAGTCATACACAGAACGGGAAGAGCCAAGTCTCAGTCTCCCGCCTGTTCTGTGATACCTGATCTCAGCCAGTACGATACTGTGTTCCACACAGAATGGGAATGGACCATGTCCCAGGCCTGATCTGTGTTACCTGATCTTAACCACTGTGATACCAGAAACACTTGAACGCATTTCACTCTGGACTCTCTGTGTCTTACATTGTGACGTCTCCCTGGTGTGTCACGTTCCGTGTTTATAAATAATTCAATGTATTCCACTCCGTGTCCAACACTGTGAGGCCTCCCCTACCGTGTCAGCTTTCTGTGTTTATTAACGTCTCAATGTGTTTTCCTCCGTGTCCAACAGTCTTGATAATACAAATGAGAAACAGGCTGAATATACAATTTTCAGAGGGAGAGTGAAAGAGGAAATAAGAGTGGCAAAGAGAGAGTATGAGAATAGACTGTTGGCTAATAGGAATCCAAAAGTCTTCTATAGTCATATAAATAGCAAACCGGCAATAAGAGGATAGGGGACCAAAAAGAAGATCTCCGCATGGAGCCAGGGGGCATGGCTGAGGTATCAAAGGAGAATTTTGCATCTGTCTTTACCAAGGAGGAAGATGCTGTCAGAGACTCAGTAAAGGAAGGTGTAAGTGAGATAATGGATGGGCTAAAATTGATAAAGAGGATGTACTAGAAAGACTAGCTGTACTTCAAGTAGATAAGTCACCTTGTCCGAATGGGATCCATTCTAGGTAGCAGAGGGAAGTAAGGTGGAAATTGAGGAGGTGCTGGCCATGTTCTTGCAATAATCCTTAGATACGGGGGTGGTGCCAGAGGATTGGAGAATTGCAAACATGACACCCTTGTTTAGAAGCGTGTAAGGATAAACCGAGCAACTACAGGCCAGTCAGCTTAACCTCGGAGGTGGGAAAACTTTTAGAAACAATAATCAGGAACACAATTAACAGTCATTTGGACAAGTATGAAATAATTAAGGAAAGCCAGCACGGATTCATTAAAGGCAAATCGTGTTTAACTAGCTTGATTGAGCTTTTTGATAAGTTAACAGTGAGGGTTGATGAGGCCAATGCGGTTGATGTGGTGTATACCGACTTCCAAAGGGTGTTTGATAAAGTGCAACATAATAGGCTTGTCAACAAAATTGAAGCCCATGGAATAAAAGGGGCAGTGGCAGCATGGATAAGAAGTTGGCTCAGTGAAAGAAAACAAAGAGTTGTGGTGAATGGAGTTTTTCTGACTGGAGGAAGGTACACATTGGTGTCCTCCAGGGTTCGGTACTAGGGTCACTGCTTTTCTTGATATATTTTAATGACTTGGACTTGGGTGTACAGGGCATAATTTCCAATTTTGCAGATGATATAAAATTTGGAAGTGTAGTGAAGAGTGAGGAGGATAGTGATAGACTTCAAGAGGACAGAGACAGGCGGGTGGAATGAGCAGACACGTGGCAGATCAAGTTTAACTCAGAAGAGTTCTAACTGATACATTTTGGTAGAAAGAACGAGGAGAGGAATTAGAAACTAAAGGGTATAATTCTAAAGGGGGTGCAAGAACTGAGAGACCTGGGGATATATGTGGACAAATCATTGAAGGTGGTAGGACAGTTTTAGAAAGCGGTTAAAAAGACATACGGCATACTCGGGTTTATAAATAGAGGCACAGAGTACAAAGGCTAGGGAGTTATGATGAACCTTTATAAAACACTGGTTCGGCCACAATTAGAGTATTGTGTCCAATCCTGGGCACGACACTTTGGGAAGGATGTGAAGGCCTCAGAGCGGGCGCAGAAAAGACTTACTAGAACTGTTCCAGGGATGAAGGAATTCAGTTACATGGGTAGACTGGAGATGCTGGGGTTGTTCTCCTTAAAGCAGAGACGGTTGGAAGGAGATTTAATAGAGATATTCAAAATGCTGAAAGGTCTCGACAGAATAGATAGAGAGAAACTGTTTCCAATGGTGAAAGGTCAAGAACCAGAGGACATAGATTTAACGTGATTGGCAAAAGAATCAATGACGACATGAGGAAGAACTTCTTCACTCAGCAAGTGTTTATGATCTGGAATGCACTGCCTGAGGGGGTGGTGATTCTAACACTGTGAGGTCTCCCCCGATGTGTGATATTTCACTGTTTATAACAAGTGTAATTTATTGAACAGTCTCTTGGATCACATGGATCGTCAGACGGGGTCTGTGTGCAGAGGGTTTGAGGATGAGCTCTGATTCCCGCCCCCTTCTGGATTGAAAGGAGGAAAGAATAAACGAGAGAGAGACGCGATGTGAGAGATGGGATGATGGAACAATGTGTCCATGAACCTGGTTGGAGTGGCCAAACACAAGATTTCATCAGCCGAATATTAACATATTCTGAGCTCCGAGATCTGGGCGGGTCCCATTCTCCCGAAGTTAAGAATGAGCGGAAGGAGAAATTCCAGCCGGTTTCAATTTCCTTCGAAGCGATGTCACAAAATCCAAATTGAGATGGGGCCGAAATAGCTCGGTTGGGGCAGCCGAGTTCTTCAGATCGCTCAATCAACGCCCGGTCTCAGCAAAATGTGGTTATTTTCTTGTTTTTTGGGGCGATTCTCGCATTTAATTACACAGAAATTTTAAACGGCACTGGAGGCTCGGGGAAGGAATAGAGAGGTAGCAAGAATGAGAAATATTGTTAGTTTAATTACCTTTATTTCTCGATTTCCTTCTGCCCTTTTCACCGAATTTGTCTCTCTCGGTGCCAGGTCAACATTTGATTTGAAGCATTTTTCCTGAACTGATGCATTTTCCACATCTCGGGGCGGTCAGTCTGTCTGTTACTGCTTGTGATCATTATCCTGAACAAGCCGAGAGTTAAACCTTTATCATCAAACCGACAGAGAAATAACACAATGGGAAAAAAACTTGTCTCACATTGTTAGATACTGAGTGACACAGGTTGTAATGTGTATCAGTAAACATACCCGGATACTGAGTGACACAGGTTGTAATGAGTGTCAGTAAACATACCCGGATACTGAGTGACACAGGTTGTAATGTGTGTCAGTAAACATACCCGGATACTGAATGACACAGGTTGTAATGTGTGTCAGTAAACATACCCGGATACTGAGTGACACAGGTTGTAATGTGTGTCAGTAAACATACCCGGATACTGAGTGACACAGGTTGTAATGTGTGTCAGTAAACATACCCGGATACTGAGTGACACAGATTGTAATGTGTGTCAGTAAACATACCCGGATACTGAGTGACACAGGTTGTAATGAGTGTCAGTAAACATACCCGGATACTGAGTGACACAGGTTGTAATGTGTGTCAGTAAACATACCCGGATACTGAGTGACACAGGTTGTAATGTGTGTCAGTAAACATACCCGGATACTGAGTGACACAGTCATAGGGTCATAGGGTCATAGAGTTATACAGCACGGATAGAGGCCCTTCGGCCCATCGTGTCCGCGTCGGCCATCAAGCCCTGTCTACTCTAATCCCATATTCCAGCATTTGGTCCGTAGCCTTGTATGCCTTGGCATTTCAAGTGCTCATCCAAATGCTTCTTGAATGTTGTGAGGGTTCCTGCCTCCACAACCCTTTCAGGCAGTGAGTTCCAGACTCCAACCGCCCTCTGGGTGAAAAAGTTCTTTCTGAAATCCCCTCTAAACCTCCCGCCTTTTACCTTGAATCTATGTCCCCTTGTTATAGAACCCTCAACGAAGGGAAAAAGTTCCTTAGTATCCATCCTATCTGTGCCCCTCATAATTTTGTACACCTCAATCATGTCCCCCAACAGCCTCCTCTGCTCCAAGGAAAACAAACCCAATCTTCCCAGTCTCTCTTCATTGCTGAAGCACTCCAGCCCTGGTAACATCCTGGTGAATCTCCTCTGCACCCTCTCCAAAGCGATCACATCCTTCCTGTAGTGTGGCGACCAGAACTGCACACAGTACTCCAGCTGTGGCCTAACCAGTGTTTTATACAGCTCCATCATAACCTCCTTGCTCTTATATTCTATGCCTCGGCTAATAATGGCAAGTATCCCATATGCCTTCTTTACCACCTTATCTACCTGTTCCGCCGCCTTCAGGGATCTGTGAACTTGCGCACCAAGATCCCTCTGACCCTCTGTCTTGCCTAGGGTCCTCCCATTCATTGTGTATTCCCTTGCCTTGTTAGTCCCTCCAAAGTGCATCACCTCGCACTTTTCCAGGTTAAATTCCATTTGCCACTGTTCCGCCCATCTGACCAACCCATCTATATCGTCCTGCAGACTGAGGCTATCCTCCTCGCTATTTACCATCCTACCAATTTTTGTATCATCAGCGAACTTACTGATCATACCTTTTACGTTCATATCCAAGTCGTTAATGTAGACCACAAACAGCAAGGGACCCAGCACCGATCCCTGCGGTACCCCACTGGCCACAGGCTTCCAGTCACAAAAACAACCTTCGACCATCACCCTCTGCCTTCTGCCACTAAGCCAGTTTTGTATCCAAAGTGCCAAGGCACCCTGGATTCCATGGGCTCGTACCTTCTTGACCAGTCTCCTGTGCGGGACTTTATCGAAGGCCTTACTGAAATCCATGTATACCACATCCATTGTGTT
This sequence comes from Heptranchias perlo, assembly GCF_035084215.1. NCBI lineage: Eukaryota > Metazoa > Chordata > Chondrichthyes > Hexanchiformes > Hexanchidae > Heptranchias > Heptranchias perlo. The sequence continues at coordinate 140,240,674 of NC_090327.1, forward strand.
ACCCTCATCCACACGCCTAGTCACCCCCTCAAAAAATTCAATCAAATTAGTCAGACATGATCTTCCCTTGACAAAGCCATGTTGACTATCCCTGATTAATCCTTGCTTCTCCAAGTGGAGACTAATTTTGTCCTTCAGAATTTTTTCCAATAATTTTCCTACCACTGATGTTAGGCTCACTGGCCTGTAGTTCCCCGGTTTTTCCCTACTCCCCTTCTTGAATAATGGCACTACATTAGCGGTTCTCCAGTCCTCTGGCACATCCCCTGTGGCCAGAGAGGTTCTGAATATATGTGTTATAGCCCCTGCAATCTCCTCCTTTGCCTCACACAGTAGCCTGGGATACATTTCGTCCGGGCCTGGGGATTTATCCATTTTTAGGCCTGCTAAAACCGCCAATACCTCCTCCCGCTCGATGTTAATATGTTCGAGTATATCACAGTCCCCCTGCCATAGTGAAAACAGATGCAAAAAATTCAATTAGAACCCCTCCTACATCTGCCGGCTCCACACACAGATTGGCATTTTTGTCCCTAATGGGCCCTATTTTTTCCCTAGTCATCCTCTTACCCTTAATATACTTATAAAACATCTTAGGATTTTCCTTTATTTTGCTCGCCAGTGTTATTTCATGGCCCCTCCTTGATCTCCTAATTTCTTTTTTAAGTATCCCCCTGCACTTTTTGTACTCCTCTAGGGCTTCCTCCGTCTTTAGCCTTTTGTATCTGCCAAAAGCCCTCCTTTTTTTCCTAATCCATTCTCGTATATCCCCTGACATCCAAGGTTTCCTGGAGTTCTTGGAACCACCCTTGACCTTTACGGGAACATGTTGCCATTGTATGGTCTCAATCTCCCTTCTGAAAGACTCCCATTGCTCCAATGCGGATTTTCCTACAAGCAGCTGATCCCAGTCCATTTTGGCCAGATATCCTATTAAAATCGGCCTTCCCCCAATTTAGAACCTTTATTTCCGGCCCCTCCCTGTCCTTTTCCATGACCACCTTAAATCTCACCGAATTATGGTCACTGTCACCAAAGTGCTCACCTACTAGCACTTCTTCCAGTTGGCCGGCCACATTCCCTAGAATTAGGTCCAGTACCGCCCCCTCTCTTGTAGGACTTTCTGCATGCTGGCTCAAAAAGCTCTCCTGGATGCACGTTAAGAATTTTGTACCCTCTAAGCCTTTTACACTCTGAGTATCCCAGTTAATATTGGGGAAGTTGAAATCCCCCACTATTATTACCCTATTATTTGCACAATTTTCTGAGATTTGCCTACATATCTGTTCCTCTATCTCCCCCTGACTGTTTGGGGGTCTATAGTACACTCCCATCAAAGTGCTTGCCCCCTTTTTGTTTTTAAGCTCCACCCATATGGCCTCATTAGAGGAACCTGCTAATATATCATCCCTCCTTATGGCAGTAATTGATTCTTTAATTAATATTGCGACCCCGCTCCTCTTATACCTCCTCCTCTGTCTCGCCTGAAGATTTTGTACCCCGGAATATTGATCTGCCAGTCTTGCCCCTCCCTCAACCATGTCTCTGTGACAGCAACAATATCATACTCCCATGTGTTTATCAACACCTTCAGTTCATCCACCTTATTCGCAAGACTCCTTGCATTAAAATAGATGCCATCCAGCCTTGCCCTTACATATTTGCCCTGTCTTCCAAGCTGACTTGTTTTTTTCTCTATATTTGGCTGCACATCACCCCCTATTGTAGCTCCACTCTGTATCCCATCCCCCTGCCAAGTTAGTTTAAACCCCCCCCAACAGTGCTTGCAAACCTCCCCGCAAGGATATTTGTCCCACTCTGGTTCAGGTGCAACCCGTCCGACTTGTACAAGTCCCACCTTCCCCAGAAGCAGGCCCAGTGATCCAGGAAACTGAAACCCTCCCTCCTGCACCAACTCTTTAGCCACGCATTCATCTGTTCTATCCTCCTATTTCTATACTCACTAGCCCGTGGCACTGGGAGTAATCCAGAGATTACAACCTTTGAGGTCCTGCTCTTTAATCTGCTACCTAGCTCCCTAAATTCTTGGTGCAGGACCTCATCTCCCTTCCTACCTATGTCGTTGGTCCCAATGTGGACCACGACCTCTGCCTGCTCACCCTCCCCCTTGAGAATGCCCTGTAGCCGCTCAGTGACATCCATGACCCTGGCACCAGGGAGGCAACAAACCATCCTGGAGTCACGTTTACGGCCACAGAAACGCCTGTCTGTTCCCCTTCCGATAGAATGCCCTACCACTATAGCTCTTCCACTCTTTTTCCTCCCAGCCTGTGCAGCAGAGCTACCCCTGGTGCCAGGAAGTTGGCTGCTGCTGCCTTCCCCTGATAAGTCATCCCCCTCAACAATATCCAAAGCGGTATATTTGTTTGAGAGGGGGACGGCCACAGAGGACCCCTGCACTGCCTGCCTGCTCCTCTTACTCTGCCTGGTGGTCACCCAATTACTTCCTGCCTGTACAACCTTTACCTGCGGTGTGACCATCTCACTAAACGTGCTGTCCACGACGTTCTCAGCATCACGAATGCTCCATAATGAATCCATCCGCAGCTCCAGTGCCGCAATGCGGTTTGTCAGTATCTGCAGCTGGATACATTTCCCGCACACATGGTCGTCAGGGACACCGGAAGGGTCCCTGATTTCCCACATAGAGCAGGAAGAGCATAACAGGGGGCTGGGCTGTCCTGACATGACTTACCCTTTAACTAATTAATTCAAATTAAATGAATCCCACCAATTTCACTTCAATTAAAAGGTATACTCAAGGGTTGTAATGTGTGTCAGTAAACATACCCGGACACTGAGTGACACAGGTTGTAATGTGTGTCAGTAAACATACCCAGATACTGATTGACACAAGTTGTAATGTGTGTCAGTAAACATACCCGGATACTGAGTGATACATGTTGTAATGTGTGTCAGTAAACATACCCGGATACTGAGTGACACAGGTTGTAATGTGTGTCAGTAAACATACCCAGATACTGAGTGACACAGGTTGTAATGTGTGTCAGTAAACATACCCGGATACTGAGTGACACAGGTTGTAATGTGTGTCAGTAAACATACCCGGATACTGAGTGACACAGGTTGTAATGTGTGTCAGTAAACATACCCGGATACTGAGTGACACAGGTTGTAATGTGTGTCAGTAAACATACCCGGATACTGAGTGACACAGGTTGTAATGTGTGTCAGTAAACATACCCGGATACTGAGTGACACAGGTTGTAATGTGTGTCAGTAAACATACCCGGATACTGAGTGACACAGGTTGTAATGTGTGTCAGTAAACATACCTGGATACTGAGTGATACAGATTGTAATGTGTGTCAGCAAACATACCCGGATACTGATTGACACAGGTTGTAATGTGTGTCAGTAAACATACCCGGATACTGATTGACACAGGTTGTAATGTGTGTCAGTAAACATACCCGGACACTGAGTGACACAGATTGTAATGTGTGTCAGTAAACATACCCAGATACTGATTGACACAGGTTGTAATGTGTGTCAGTAAACATACCCGGATACTGAGTGACACAGGTTGTAATGTGTGTCAGTAAACATACCCGGATACTGAGTGACACAGGGTGTAATGTGTGTCAGTAAACATACCCGGATACTGAGTGACACAGGTTGTAATCTGTGTCAGTAAACATACCCGGATACTGAGTGATACAGATTGCAATGTGTGTCAGTAAACATACCCGGATACTGATTGACACAGGTTGTAATGTGTGTCAGTAAACATATCCGGACACTGAGTGACACAGATTGTAATGTGTGTCAGTAAACATACCCAGATACTGATTGACACAGGTTGTAATGTGTGTCAGTAAACATACCCGGATACTGAGTGACACAGGTTGTAATGTGTGTCAGTAAACATACCCGGATACTGAGTGACACAGGGTGTAATGTGTGTCAGTAAACATACCCGGATACTGAGTGACACTGATTGTAATGTGTGTCATTAAACATACCCGGATACTGAGTGACACAGATTGTAATGTGTGTCAGTAAACATACCCGGATACTGAGTGACACAGATTGTAATGTGTGTCAGTAAACATACCCGGATACTGAGTGACACAGATTGTAATGTGTGTCAGTAAACATACCATGATACTGAGTGACACAGGTTGTAATGTGTGTCAGTAAACATACCCGGACACTGAGTGATACAGGGTGTAATGAGTGTCAGTAAACATACCCGGACACTGAGTGACACAGATTGTAATGTGTGTCAGTAAACATACCCAGAAAAATGATTCTCGAAAAGGAAAGAAATAAAGAGATGGAAAAAGAGAGAAAAGAGACAGATTGAAAGAAATGGACACACCGAAATGTAAGTGAGAAAGGAAGGAAAAAATAATAATAAAAATAAAGATGTGTTTTTCCGCTACAGGGGCAAATATTTATCAAACATTGCAGCGCATGTTATTCAAAAAATAATCCCCGTGACTTTTTGTGTGAACTTGTTTGTTTGTAAAGTCTGAATTTTAAAAGTTGATAAAACCCGACAAATGAACAGTTGCTCTGAGGATTGAAACCGCGATCGTGACGTTAAAAACACCGTGCTCTGACCAACTGAGCTCAGTCGCCGCTGGTCAAGCAGCTGATCCCCGCGTTAGACAGTCTGTGTTTTACTTCTCACATTGGGTGACAGAGTTATTGCACAAACATTGAACAAACCACATCCCTTAAACATCGTTACTTGTTTCTCTGTAAAACTCGTTAGGGTGTAAATCAAAGGTAACAGATAAAGAGCACTTTATGCAATCATACGGCACAGAAGGAGGCCACTCGGCCCTTCCTGCGTACGCCGGCTCTCTGCAAGAGTAATCCAGCTCGTCCCGCTGCTCCGCTCTTTCCCCGTAGCAGTGCACATTTTTTTCCGTCAGGTATCTATCTAATTCATTTTAGAAAGCCACGTTTGACCCTGCTTCTACCATCGTTTCAGGCAGTGCATTCCAGATCCTAACCGCTCGCTGCGTAAAAAGGTTTTTCTTCATGGCGCCTTTGGTTCTTTTGCCAATCACCTTAAAACTGGTTGTAATGTGTGTCTCTGGTTCGCAACACTTCCGCCAGTGAGAACAGTTTTATTTTATTTACTTTGTCTAGACCCTTAATTATTTTGAACACCTCTATCAATTCTCATCTCAACCTTCCCTGCTCGAAGGAGAATATTCCCAGCTTCTCCAGTCAATCCACGTAACTGAGGTCTCCCAATCCTGGAACCATTCTAGTAAATCTTTTCTGCACCCTCTCTAAGGACTTCCCATCCTTCCTAAAGTGTGGTGATCAGAATTGGACACAATGCTCCAGTTGTGGGTGAACCAGTATTTTATAAAGGTTCAACATAACATCCTCGCTTTTGTACTCTGTGCCTCTGTTTGTGAAGCCCATGATACCGTATGCTTTCTTAAACGCTTTTTCAACTTGTCCTGCCAATATCACCGACCTGCGTACATTTACCCCCGACCTCTCTGTTCCAGCACCCCTTTTAAAATTGTACCCTATCGTTTATACTGCCTCTCCTCGTTCTTCCTAACAAAATATTTCACTTCACACTTCTCAGCGTTACATTTCATCTGCCACTTATTCACCTATTCCACCAGCCTGTCTATGTCCTCATGAAGCCTATTACTATCCTCCTCACTATCTACTACATTTCCAAGTTTTGTGTCATCTGCAGATTTTGAAATTGTGCCCTGTGCACCCAAGTTCAAGTCATGAATCTATATCAAAAAAAGCAGTGGTCCCAGTACTGACCCCTGGGGAACAGCAGTGTACAGCTCCCTCCAGTCTGAAAAACAACCGTTCACCGCACTGTTTCCTATTACTGATCCAACTTCAAATCCATATTGCCCCTTTTATTCCGTGGGCTTCAATTTTATTGACAAGCCTATTATGTAGCACTTTATGAAAAGCCTTTTGGAAGTCCATATCCACAACATCAACTGTATTGCCCTCAATACACAATCTGTTAGCTCATCAAAAAACTCAATCAAGTTAGTCAAAGCACGATTTGCCTGTAACAAATCCGTGCTGGCTTTCCCTTATTAATCCAAAGTTGTCCAAGTGAACACCTCTGTTAAATCTCCCCTTAACCTTCTCTGCTCTCACGAGAACAACGTGGAGTGTCTCCATGTAACTGAAGCCTTGATGCCTGATTCCATTCTAGTAAATCTCTTCTGCTCCATCTCAAAGGCATTGACATCTTTCCTAAAGTGTGGAGCCCAGAATTGGAAACAATTCTCCAGCTGGGGGTAACTATTGATTTATAATGGTTTAGCACAACTTCCTTGTTTCTGTTTTCTATTCCTCTATTTGTAAAGCCAAAGAACCCGTGTGCTACAGTTGTCTAAAGCTCAGCTCAGACTGCATCTGGAGTACTGCTGTCAATTCTGGGCCCCATACCTGAGCAAGGATGTATAGGCCTTGGAGGGGTTCAGCCCAGATTCAACCGAATGATACTGGGGCTAAAAGGGTTACCTGATGAGAACATGTTGAACAGGCTGGGCTTCCATTCCCTTGATTAGAGAAGATTAAGTGATGATCTAATTGATGTGTTTAAGATGATGATTTGATAGGGTACGTGGAGCAAAGTTATTTCCTCTGGCGGAGCAGTCCAGCATAACCTTAAAATTAGAGCTAGGCCGTTCAGGGCTGAAGTCAGTTTGCACTGTATTCACACAAAAGGCAGTAGAAGCCTGGAATTATTTCCTCTAAAAGGAATTGAAGCTAGGTCAACTGAAAATGTCAAAACTGAGATTGGTTATTTTTTGTTCGGCAAGGGCATTAAGGGTTACAGAACCAACGCGAATAAATGGAGTTAAGATACAGATCAGTCACAATCTTATTGAATGGCGGAAAATGTTTGATGGACTGATGGGCCTACTCCTGCACCTAAGTCCTCTGTTGTTTTCTCTATTTGTTTGTCTTTCCCTTTTTCTGTGTTGTTCTCTTTCTTTCTCTTTGTTTAACTCCCTTTGTTTCTTTCTTCCCCTGTTCCTATCTCCCCCTGTTCCTACCTGTCTCTCTCTAAATTGCCTTTTCTCTCTCTCCTGTCTCACTCCCTTTGTCTCTCGGTCTCTCTTTCTCTCACTCTCTATACTTCTCTCTCTCCTTTTAGATGGAGTGCACCCGTTCTGATCAGGCCCATGGCTGTGACTGTGATTGGCAAGTTTGCCCATTTTGACGTAGGTGTAGGGCAGCCATTTAGTTGAACACTAGCTGAGGTCTTTAATGCCGCATTTTTGAGAAAGAAATCTTGTGTCATCTGCAGAGCAATTCCTGCCTTAATAGGTCAGATTATCAATAAAATGTAACATCAGAATCAGATTTAAGACCATTTAGTGGCTCTGTGCTGCTAATGTAAATTGTACTTTCTGTCCCCTGCGAAGTGTAGGGATGGAGTATGAAGAGATTCAGTTCTTGTGCTTGAAACCGTTCAGCTCTTTCTATGACTTAATTAATTTAACAATTACTTTCAGTGGGTATTTCACAATGCGCTTCAGTTCCTCTCTGAATTTAGTCTGGGTCAGGACATAAATACAAGTGTTTGTGCAGGAACTGAGAAGCTGCAACATTGCAGTTGTGGATTGTGTGATATAAACATGGTCAGTGTAGGTGTAATAATACCGATTGTCGGTAATTCGCGCATAAATGTTATATACAACCCGGCCCACCCATAATAATATAAAAGTGCCCGATATACTGAAGAGTAAAATGATGGATTTCTTTCGGTTCTCCAACTCTGGATCCTTGTGATTATCTCCGATACAGCTGCCCCGAAGTCCCCTGCGGACTCGACTGGCCGCTAAAATGCGCCTGACCGTCAAAACATTGAGCAGCAAAATCAGAATGAACGGTAGACAAGGGGTTAAAATGCGATGAAAGGTGTCAAATGTGGCCCATGCGGGGGAAGTAAAGAAGCTCGGTTTCAGGATACAAAACCAGGGAACATTGTCAATTATCTTCTCAGGTTGATATGGAAAGTACCAGGGGAGACTCTCTAAACAGCTCAGCACACTCACTGTTCCCAGGACCACTGTCGCCGTTCTCTCGGTGCAAAATTTTGTTTTCATCTTCTCACAACAAATGGTCACAAATCGATCAAAGGTGAAAGCGACTGTGAGCCAGACAGAAACTTCTATGGTTGCAAAAACCAGGAAGTAAATGAAACTACACACTGGAGTAATGTCCAGGAACGACACTGGGAAATACATCTCATTAATCCGTCTCAATATCGGATCAGAAATAACGACCATGAGGTCGGCCGCTGCCATTCCCATCAGGTAGCGAGTGATACATTTGGAGAGACCGCACTTTCCTCGGGACAGGATCACAATCGCCATCAAGTTGACTGTAAAAGAGAGAAAAGGAAGCAGAGAAATTATTGATTGGACCTGGAGCCAAACCAGCAGCTTGACGTGATCTGGGGTGAAATTTCCAGCTTTGTAGCTGCATCGAACGGTGGAAAGTTCTTCATTCACCTGGCCAGTGCTTTCAGGCAGAGAGATGTTTTTAAACACAATGATCAATAAAGAATTGGGAGATGGATACAGAAAGTGAATAAAGTGAGCACCGGATCGACTGGAAGGGATAAGTGAGAACGCAGTGCCTGTGGGCAAGCGAGAAGTTTTATCGAGTGGGAATACAAAGGATAAAAGACGGATTTGGACTTCAGATGGATGGGATAGACAGCGAAGGGTCGGAAGATGAGGGAACAGGGGGAGGTGCTACTCGTTTGTTGCTGTCGGTTAAGAGAGCCGACAGGGGCTGGCACTAAACGGGAAAGGCAGCAGGAGACCGAGCCAGTGAGTGAGATTTGGAGGGAGACAAGGAAAAGGACATGCAGGAGCTGGAGGGGAGTCAGGAGCAGACGGTTTGGGAAAACGGACAAACTGAAGCAAGGGCTGAGGAGACAGAGGATTCAATGGAGTGGGAGGGGAAGTGATTCACAGGTCGAGATTGTGACAGAGTGTTAGAGCAAAACTTATCTATAGGTCCCACTAACACAATCCAGGTAAAACATTCAGCAGTTCATTTCTGTTGTTATTGTTGTCAGGGTAGTTTTCAATAGATTTACTTTGCACGTTACAATTATGTTAAAATGTATTGATTAAATCATCCTCGTTCTTTATTGAATTAAACTGACATATAGCTTTTAGAATACAGCATCCTAATAATTCATTACGATCAAGAAATCATTAATTCTATTCTTTAAATACATATCAATTATATTTATATATTCAGTCAGTAAACAAATAAAAGGAACATTCACCTAAACGGACTGAGGACCTGATAGCGATAAACACTCCCGGCGAGGGTGCAATAAAACCCTCACAATCTGACAACATCGTAATATCAAGTCAAGTCATATGTCCTCCTCATAATTGTACTGGATATTTCAGCCGTCTGTTCCGATCAATTATTCACGCCGCTTTCTCTCCCTCTCTCTGCGTCTGTCTCTCTCTGGCTGCCGCCCTCTTTCTTCTCGTGTTCCTTCTCCTCTCCCTCCCGTTTTGCTTCTCAGTCGCATTCTCTATGGGTCCTCTCTACCTCTCCGGACGGTTTCTACTCCCGTTCTCAATGCCCCTTTTCACATCTGATTAAATCCTATCACCCTGTGCCTGCATTCTGTTCACCAGCCCGGTGTTCCACCGTTCCTATTCTCAGTGTCAGTTTATTAAATGCTGAAATCTCTGTAAATAATTTAATATTTCTACAGATCACCCAATCGCCATCTGTTCATCTACACTCTCCACATCCTTTACAAATCATGGAATAAACAGATTCGAATGCCTCTTCCAGGCAGGTCTCAAAATATTTGAAATTATTATTTATTATGAACAGCATTAGATGTTAAATTAACAAAACGCCAACATAACCGGTGTTACTTATAATCTACAGATAAATAGAAGGACTCGTGATTCCAACAGATAAGGTACAAACTGATACAACATTACCTCAAAATATTGTATTGTTCATTGAATTCATCCACAATGCAGCAGAGAAGGAGATGTTAAAGAATCAACAACAAACTCAGTTCAGGAGCCACACCTCTGAAGTTGCGTCAGGTACACACATAATGAAATAATATTTCTTAATAGTGATAACCAATGAATACATTGAAGTCCCAAGTAAACGGAACCAAGTTATTGTTAGAGAGGGCATTACCTATTTGTGACAATGAGACCGTGAGCTGTCTCATCAATCACTGAAAACACATTTATGAAAAATTATTCCAGAACAGGTTCGTTCCACAATATGGAACTGTTAACAGCTTCTGGTGGTCTGTTCCCAGCTCTTAGTCGAGACACCTGGTTCCAATGTATTCAGCATGGAGAATAATCCAGTTACAATACCAGAGTTAGATTATAAAGATCATTACAAATGATAATGCAGCTACTACCAGACCGAATGTTTAGAAGTTATGGACATACCATTATTGAACAGTAAATTCTGTACAGAGAATAATCCTGTAACAATGCCATGGTCAGCTTACAAGGAGCATCACAGATATAATGCTGTTCCTACAAGACCAGAAGAGCAGGACTTCAGACATTTCATCATTCGACTGATAAAATAGAACAGGTGGCTGTGTAAAAGATTCAGGGAGAACTAAAATACCAATTACAACTGCAGAGTTAACATGGATTTACAACAGGAACAGCTAAGATAATGGCTTACCAGATACTCCAACGGCTGCAAGGACAGGATAGTAAATATCTTCTATCTGATAGATTACTGGATATTCCAATTCTCTGAGAATCAGTGACTTCTGTTGCTCAGGAAACCACAACTCCGGCAAGCACTCTGAGCTGATCCATTGGAATAAGCCCTGATTTATACAGGGGATAATTCTCCACTGAGTTGGTTATACTTCTGATCATTGTTATATTTCTATTACTTACAGTCACTTGAACAAACACATTGCATCAGCAGCTTTGAGTCCGATCGAAACATTGTACTGGATATAACAAAAACACCTGAAATCCCAGGACATTATCTTAATCGGATCTCTCTCAGGAATAAGAGTGAAAGCTGTGCTCATACAGGACTGATGCAAAGGTGAGTGGTATCATTTACAGTTTTCATATAATTGTTTGACCATATTTACTCCTGGCGATTCATTTATAAATGTTGCCGAGTTCTCCGTGTGTAGACAGAACCCAGGGACAGAAACAAACCCGTTCCATTCTGTTCCTGCAGTTTCCCAGTTAAAAATATAAATTTTGAGTCTCTTACACGAGGACAGTTAAAGGGCAGGTTGAGGATTGCAGCCTAGAAATGTGAGTGAGTGATATTAGGGGACGGAGTCTGAACGTGCCCCATTGACATTCCTCTCTCCGCTATACTACTGCAGTATTTTACCTGTTTATTCTACATTGGTTACCAGCTTCAATAAAATTGTTCCCCCGTAACACTGAGCTGAGCTCATGACCCGAACTGAGCTTCATCACAAAAGCGCAGTGCTTCCCTCACCGTCCTCCATTCCCTTCTCAGCCCATTGACATTGAAACACGCATCAAAACTTCTGTGCCCTCCAGACTCCAATCCTCCAATGCACTCTTGGCCTGCCGCCTATTCTCTAACTTCCAACCTGCCCGGCCTCAGCGACACTCACTGGCTACCAGTTCCCGATCGCGTTCAATTTAAAATTCTAATCCTTGGGTTTAAATCCCTCCATGGCCCAACCCTCCTTATTTCCGTACCTGCAGATAACCCACCCGTGACATCCTCATTCATCGGACACTGACCTCTTGTGGTGGGTCTCCCCTCGCTGGGTTTCACTCACCTCTCTGACCAGAGCCAGGTGAAGCTTCTCTTCCCACCCTATCACCGTTATCTCTGATGTCTCGAAAAGTTCAATCCTTGGTTCCCTCCTCTTCCTCATCTACATCCTGCCCTTTCGTAACATATTCCGCAGATATGGACCAGCTTTCAGATGAATGCTGACAAAACCAACGTCTCTCTTTACCTTTCCAATGTCTTTGTGTCGTCAAATCGATATTCTGTTCGAGATGAGCCACAATTTCCTCCGGTTAGAAATTGGGACGTCATGATCTTTGAACCCACAATCTCCACATCCTTGACACTGAGTCCAACCTCATGACTCGATTTGACCTTCATCACAAAGGCCACCTGCTTCCCTCACGTGAGGCAGTTCCCTTGACTGAGGCTGAACCTGACTGTTCGCAACTTGGACACTATTTTCAAACCCGATCTGAGTTTCTGGCCCCATATCCACTCCATCGCAAAGACCACCAACTTCCGCATCGGTAAAAGAATATAAGAACATAAGAAATAGGAGCAGGAGTAGGCCAATCGGCCCCTCGAGCCTGCTCCGCCATTCAATAAGATCATGGCTGATCTGATCCTAACCTCAAATCTAAATTCATGTCCAATTTCCTGCCCGCTCCCCGTAACCCCTAATTCCCTTTACTTCTAGGAAACTGTCTATTTCTGTTTTAAATTTATTTAATGATGTAGCTTCCACAGCTTCCTGGGGCAGCAAATTCCACAGACCTACTACCCTCTGAGTGAAGAAGTTTCTCCTCATCTCAGTTTTGTAAAAGCAGCCCCTTATTCTAAGATTATGCCCCCTAGTTCTAGTTTCACCCATCCTTGGGAACATCCTTACCGCATCCACCCGATCAAGCCCCTTCACAATCTTATATGTTTCAATAAGATCGCCGCTCATTCTTCTGAACTCCAATGAGTAGAGTCGCAATCTACTCAACCTCTCCTCATATGTCCACCCCCTCATCCCCAGGATTAACCGAGTGAACCTTCTTTGTACTGCCTCGAGAGCAAGTATGTCTTTCCTTAAGTATGGAGAACAAAACTGTATGCAGTATTCCAGGTGCGGTCTCACCAATACCTTATATAACTGCAGCAATACCTCCCTGTTTTTATATTCTATCCCCCTAGCAATAAAAGCCAACATTCCGTTGGCCTTCTTGATCACCTGCTGCACCTGCAAACTAACTTTTTGATTTTCTTGCACTAGGACCCCTAGATCCCTTTGTACTGCAGTACTTTCCAATTTCTCGCCATTAAGATAATAACTTGCTCTCTGATTTTTCCTGCCAAAGTGCATAACCTCACATTTTCTAATATTGTATTGCATCTGCCAAATCTCCGCCCACTCACCCAGCCTGTCTATATCCCCTTGTAGGTTTTTTATGTCCTCCTCATTCTCTACTTTCTCTCCCATCTTTGTATCATCTGCAAACTTTGATATGTTACACTCGGTCCCCTCCTCCAAATCGTTAATATAGATTGTAAAGAGTTGGGGACCCAGCACCGACCCCTGCGGAACACCACTGGCTACTGGTTGCCAGTCCAAGAATGAACCATTTATCCCAACTCTCTGCTTCCTGTAAGATAACCAATCCTCCACCCATGCCAGAATATTACCCCCAATCCAGTGATTCTTTATCTTGAGCAATAATCTTTTATGTGGCACCTTGTCGAATGCCTTCTGGAAGTCCAAATACACTACGTCCACTGGTTCCCCGTTATCCACCCTGTACATTATAGCCTCAAAGAACTCAAGCAAATTTGTCAGACATGACTTCCCCTTCGTAAAGCCATGCTGACTTTGTCCTATTAAATTATGTTTATCCAAATGTTCCGCTACTGTCTCCTTAATAATAGACTCCAAAATTTAACCCACCACAGATGTTAGGCTAACTGGTCTATAATTTCCAGCCTTCTGCCTTCTACCCTTTTTAAATAAGGGTGTTACATTGGCAGTTTTCCAATCTGCCGGGACCTTTGCCGAGTCCAGAGAATTTTGGAAAATTATTACTAAAGCATCCACAATCCCTGCTGTCACTTCCCTCAAGACCCTGGGATGTAAGCCATCAGGTCCAGGGGATTTATCCGCCTTGAGTCCCATTAATTTACTGAGTACCAATTCCTTAGTGATTTTAATCGTATTTAGCTCCTCCCCCGCTAGAGCCCCCTGTTTGTCCAGTGTTGGGATACTCTTAGTGTCCTCTACGGTAAAGACTGAAACAAAATATTTGTTCAGCATTTTTGCCATCTCCATGTTTCCGACCATTAATTTCACGGTCTCATCCTCTAAGGGACCTACGTTTGCCTTCGCCACCCTTTTTCTTTTTATATAACTGTAGAAACTCTTGCTATCTGTTTTTATATTTTTTGCTAATTTATTTTCATAATCTATCTTCCCTTTCTTCATCAATCCTTTCGTTACTTTTTGCTGTCTTTTGAAGACTTCCCAATCTTCTATCCTCCCACTAAGTTTGGCTACCTTATATGTCCTTGATTTTAGTCGGATACTATCCTTAATTTCTTTACTTAGCCATGGATTGCTGTCATTTCTTTTACACCCTTTTTTCCTCAGCGGAATATATATTTTTTGAATTTTTTAAAATAACTCCTTAAATGAACACCACTGTTCATGTACCGTCTTACCCTTTAAACTATTTTCCCAGTCCACTTTAATCAATTCCGCTCTCATACCATCATTGTCTCCTTTATTCCAGCTCAATACGCTTGTTTGACAACCAACATTCTCACCCTCTAATTGGATATGGAATGTAACCATGTTATGATCACTCATTCCAAGGGGATCCTTAAAAGTACTGGCCCTAGCCTGTTGCTGCCCCTATCCTCTGCTACTGAAACCCTCTATGGCCTTTGATCTCTCCGGCCTTTGGTCCTCCACCTTCTGTAAACTTCAGGTCATCCAAATCTCTTCTCTCCGTGTCCTATCCCGCACTAAGTTTCTCACTAATCACCAAAGTCCTTACTGAACAGCATTGGATTTCTGTCTCCAAAGCCTTTAGTTTATTTTTTTATGTTCTATGCTTGAATCCATCACGGCCTCACTACCCCCAAACTCGATAACCTCCTCCATCCCTGCAGCACCTTCTCAACTTTCTGCTCCTCCGCCTCTGACCAATTTTATTCCCTCTTCCCTGGTTTTGACAGCAGTGCCTCCAGAATGCTCTCCCTAAGCGCCTCCATCTCCCTCTACCCATTTCCGGTGTCTTCCGTAGCTCGGTGGTCGCAGTCTCACCAATAAGTTAGAAGGTTGTGGTTTCAAATCCCGCTCCAGAAACCTAAGTACATGATCCATGTTGACATTTCAGCGCAGTACTGATGGAGTGCTGCACTGTCAGAGGGGCAGGACTGCATTTATGGAGGCGCCGTCGTTTGCATGAGACGTTAAACCGAGGACCCGTCTGATATCTCAGTTGTATGTAAAGATGCCATGGCACTATTCGAACTAAAGCTGGCGAGTTCTCCCAGGTTTCTTGGCCAATATTTATCCCTCATCCAACATTACTAAAACAGAATATCTGGTCATTATCTCATTCATGTTTGTGATACCTTATTATGAATACATTTCTGCGGTTCCTTCATTACAACCGTGATCACACTTCAAAAAGGACTTCATTGACTGTAAAGCGTTTTGGGGCATCCTGAGTTCTTTTTTTCTGTCAGACATTCCATGAAACACATCTCTTGCTCAAACCTTCTGTCATCCTTCCTAATGTTTCCTTCATATGCCGAGGGTCCATTTCTGTCTGCTCATACCTCTGTGAAGTGCCTTCGGAACTTTATCTATGTTAAAAGCGCTATATGAACAAGAGTAGTTCTTGTTTTATTTTACCATCCTCCACTATTTTCACCCACTAACGGTGGTCATTCCTTCAGACAACTAAACACTACACTCAAGATCCCTTCTTCCCCCACCCAATCCTCCGTCTCTCCATTTACATCTCTTCGGTTACACTCTCCGAGACCCACTCCTTGACCGAGGTTCTCATCACACCTCCTGACATCTTCTTATTCCTTTTGTGCCCGTTGTTCTTCAATCCTCCCTGAAGCCCCTTGGGAATCTTTATTACATTAAAGGCGGTCTGTGAATACAAGTTCTTGTTGATCTTCATTGGAATGTGTTCATTATCTGCCACTACATGAGAAAATGTAATTTTTGGGCTAACGTTCTTGTACCAGAAAGAAATTCATGTCATAGATTGACTTGTTGAGATAAATTAACATTGTCAACAGGGAGTTGATGAGACCTGTTAAAATGGGTAGAATGAAGCTTTATCCGTTATTTGTATTTTTTTCTCTTCGGTTATAGCCCGTTTTACTGCTCTCTGGGTCTGATGATCAGAATGAAACGTTATTAGTTATTATATTCGGTTAGGGACTGTTTCATTTTTTGCCATCAATCTGTGATATGATTGCTCCCTGGGGCTGATTGATAAAGACCCAGTACGTTCTGACATTGTGCTGTCTCGGCATCAAATTAGATTTTTTTTATCATGGGACGGAGAGAGAAAACCATTGGATATTTATAGACAAGTGGCCCTAACCGTGGTTGTGGAGAAACCATCTTCGAATCCATCATTCAATCGAAAACTGTGGAGCATGTCGCAATGCTCGGGTAAATCTGCCAAACTGCACTAAGTCGCACGTTTTGTGGAGATGATTTGGACTTAGTCCGATGGAGCATAAGCTCTAAATTTGAAATATCAGGATTATATCCGCAGGAACAGAGAGGAGGTGAATTACATTTCAAATTATGAAGGAGTTTGATAGAATAAAAGAGAATAACTGTATCCTCTGGTTGTGAAGATCAGCGATGGAATAATAGAGAATTACTGCATCTTCTGATTGAGGGGATCAGTGTTAGAGTAATAGAGAATGACTTTATCCTCTGGTTTTGAGGATCAGTGATAGAGTAATAGACAATTATTGTATCCTCTGGTTGTGAGGGTCTAGTGATGAAGTAATAGAGAATTACTGAGGATCAGTGATAGAGTAATAGAGAATTACTTCAACCCCTGGTTGTGAGGATCAGTGACAAGGTGTCATGAATCTCAACTCAGCAGGAAAGAGTCTAAGTGAAAATTCATCACACAGAGTTGTTTTTGGAGCATAGACTGTTTTACCACAGGGAATGGGAATAACTGAAAAGAGACAATTACATATTTTACCATTGCTTCTTTTAAAAGAAATTGGAATACATTTTTGAAATTGATGAAGATAAAGGGAATTTGTAAGAAAGTTTGGAATAGCCTACGTTTTGAATTGCTTCAATCATGAACTGGCACTGACGCGATGGACCAAATGGCCTCACCCTGCTCTGTAAACCTCGATGCTTCATCTTTCTTCTAGATTGAGATTTATAATGTGCTTGAATGATCCTAATGTTCGGCAATGTCCCACATCTAACAATATGACAGTGTAACCTAGGGATGTAATAATAGTTGCCTTTATAATCTGAACTGGATATCGTGTTCTGCGCTACCCAATATCTAACAATACGATAGAGTAACCCAGGGATGTAACAATAGTTCCCCCTTATAATCTGAACTGGATATTCATGTTATATATTAGTCATTGATCGTCAGATATGGCTGGACCACTTAAAACATTATAACCTCCTGCTCTCCTCGGCCAAAACTGCTCACTATTCCAGGATCACCCTGGAATGCAACAATAACCCCCAGCTTATCTTCTCCTCTATGATCTCCTCTTCTTAACCCCTCTCCCCAGCCCTGTCCTCACCTACCGCCAACGAAAAGTGCGAGAAGCACATGGACTTTTTTGTCACTAAGATTGAGACCATCCGTTCAGCTGCCTCTGCCGCTTCAGTCCCTTCCCCTAGCCCAGCAAGCCAAACTTCCCCAAAGATAACGGCCTGCCCTAGCTCTGAACTTGCATTGTCCTGCCTTGGCGTTGTCGCTTCCTGAAAGATGTAACATCAGCAAAAAGGTGTTTTCGGAGCTTGATGCAAGACATTTGAATAATGATGCAGGTTTTGACTGTCTAATTGAATTCTTGGACAAAATTTACAAGAAAGATAATCTGTTCAGTGCCTGTGAGGCCTGGTCAGAATTTGATCGATTTTGGAGTGCGAACGGTCATTCTATGGAATAGTATATTATGGACTTTAAGAAATTTGTTCCAAAGTTTGACTAAGTACAAATGGAAATCCTTAATCGGTAATGTGTTTAAATTATTAGATTGTGCTAAAGTGTCTAATTTGGACAGATAGTTGGTCCAAACTGACATTCAGCTCTCGGAAAGAGAGACTCTGTTAGTTCAAATAGTTGCTGCTTCAAAAAAAATCCTGGCCAAACAATCATCCCCTTCAGCCTCCATGGAGTACATGGGGCCCCCCATTGTGCGACAAAGAATGGAAAGTTCAGTGGTTGCCAGGTTTCGAGATGAAATAGATTCTGAATGCAGATGCCAAAAGGGGTTTCGGAATTTTCAAAAAACCGGACGGCAGCGGACAAAGTAAAGGCAAACAGACTGGTGTTGAAAGCAAGTATAGTATATCCGGTTATATCGACAGACAACAACATTGGGATCGGAAAAACAGGCGAAAAAATTCAAGAATGCCCAAGGACAAATCAGCAGATGCTTTTGATGCGACTCTCCAACATCATGCGATGAATTGCCCAGAGCGAAAATCAGGGACTTTGAAATGGCTCTTGAAGAAAGTAGTTCTGAGGCGGACGATGAAGGTAATGATGAATGTGAACAGTTTACACTTGTCACAAGGTGTATTAATCCTGTGATTAAAGTATTAGTCGCGGATTCATTTAATTGTGCGGTGCTTGATAGTGCATGTACTTCAATTGTATGTGAGGAAGATTGGTTAAAATGTTATCATGATACATTAAGCAGTGAATATCGATGCAAGGTTATAGGATATAAAAGTTCTACATGCTTTCGATTTGTCGAAGACCCCACCTTGAGGTCACTCCAGAGTGGTAATTCCATGTAATATAGATGGAGCAAGCCATTTTATAAGTCTGGATATAGTTGCTCGTGAGATACCTGTGATTTTGGGTAAACCATCCATGAAAAGGGCGAAAATGAAACTTGCCATAAAACACGATAAGGCAATTATGTCTGGAAAATCAGTTGATCTGCAGTTTGTCAGTCAGGGAATTATTGTATCTCCTTAATAAAACCTGACATTTCTCATCAGCGTGTTAGACAAGTATTAATGGCATCAGGCGTTAAGGTTGTGCGTGAAAAAAAAACAAATTGTCTTAAAGCTACATCGACAACTTACCCACCCGACTTGTCAACGTTCAAAACCGTTGCTAAAAGATGCACGTGTTGTTGATAAGGAGCGTACGAGGCTAGTAGGAGAGATTAGTGAGACCTGTGACATCTGTAAAAAGTTTAGACGGAAGCCCCCATGCCCTATTGTAAGTGTTCTATTGGCACGGGACTTTAATGAGGTCGTTGCCATGGATCTTAAATTTGGGACAAATCCACAAATGTTTTTATCCTACATTTTATTAACCTAGCTTAAGATTTAGTATTTCTACACCACATCATAGTAAGGACAATGTTATTCTCGATAAATTATGGAAAAGTGGATAAGGACTGGACTTGGGACACCAGCCAAATTTTTGACTGATAATGGAGGTGAATTCTCGAATGTGGAGTTCAGAGATGTGTGAGAATATTAATATAATTGCCATGAATACAGCGTCTGAGAGCCCTTTTAGTTATGGTCTTTGTGAAAGAAATCATGCTGTGATTGATAACATGGTGCATAAAATGTTGGCTGATCAACCAGTGTGTAAATTGTCAACTGCCCTGGCACAGGCAATTCGCACAAAGAATTCTCTTCAGATGATTGGCGGATATTCCTCACCAACTAGTCTATGGGTGTTATCCCAAATTACCTTCTGTTTTCAGTGATGATCCTCCTGCTGTAGAAGGTAGTACGATTAGTGCCGTTTTTCTGAGCAGGGAGACAGACTTTTACAAGGCTGAGGTATCAGGGAAAATTCGAAGAGCACTGAGTCATCGTATTAGACCACCTGAGACAGAGTTCAATTCAGGAGATTTGGTAAACTACGAAAGAGAGGGTCTTGGGGAGTGGAAAGGACCTGGAAAGTTTATAGTTCGTGATGATAAGACAGCACTTGTCCAAAATGGCAATAAAACTGTTAAGTTTCATTCCTCCTGTTAAATTGAATTCAATTGTAGAATCTTGGAATCCGAGCAGCTGATCGAAGTAAACGAGGCAAATTGTACCTCAAACGTTGATAGTTTTTTTTTGATGACGTTCCTGAGGTACAGACTGAGGTAGATCCAGGGCTGGACAATGGTAATGTGATTGATCATGAAATACATGGCAGGTCCATCGTATTCACAGAACAATTACCCAAAGTGGGTACACAGGTGACATGTGTTCCAGAAGGGACGAATGAATGAAGAGACGTGACAATTTTGGGACGTGCAAGAAAAGCTCGTGATAAGTTTAAGTTTTAGTTGAATGTTCAGGATGATGGCCAAGAAGCGCGGTCCATGGACTGGCAGAATGGGGTAAAAGAGTGGGGAGTGAGAAAGCGGAGTGCAAGTAGCGGTATGGAGTCCATATGTTAATCTCACGTGAGAAAACGATCACGAAGTAGAGAAAGAGCCTTTGATGGTGAAAGAGGGAGATATCGGAGTAGCAGTGCCTATGGACATAGAAGGGCGAGTAGAGGACGTAGCATACATAGGTCCCGCAACGACACAAAGAAAACAGAAGTTACTTAACAGAACCCGAAGAAGAAGTCCACATGATCGTGATGTTTTGATGGTTGCCAATAAACTTGAAGATAAACGAGTAAGGGAAGCAAAACAAAGGGAGTTAGATAGTTGCAAAGAATTTGGAGTTTATTCTGAGGTAACAGATAAGGGTCAGCCAACTTTGTCTCATAGTTTGATTTGTACTGAAAACGTCCTTGCCAATGGGACTTATAAGGCTAAAGTGACGTTGGTAGCTTGGGGTTTAGAAGAGAAACTGGGTGATACGTTTATTAGAGTGGATTCTCCCACTGCTGGAAAGGTAGTCTTGAATCTTTTTGGCTCTTTTAGCAACATATTCGTGGGCGTGTAGGTCCATTGACATAAACGCTCCTTGTCTGCAGGCCCATACTTTTCAGAGAAGTGTTTCTGAAACCGCAAATAGAGGCAGCAGATGCAGAAGGAAAACTATGGAAACTAAAAAAAATGTGACTATGGCCTGAATGATGCTTCCAAGGTATGGTATTTTTCGGTGCGATCTGTTTTGCTGAGAATTGTTTGTGTTCAGCTAAAATCAGATCCCACAATGTTTTATTGGTGCCATAACGGAAAACTTGCATGTTCATTATTTATGTTGATGACTTCTTATTGGGTGGTACTGCGGAAATTGAGAAATTCGTCATTAATAAAATTAGAGTGAAATTTGAAATTGAGAGTCAGGCTTGTGGGGCTTTTAAATATGTTATTTCAGATATCAAGCAAAGTGGGACAGGTATAACTTTACATAAACAGTCCAATTTAGAGAGTGTTACTCCCATTCCAGTTAATCATACTAGGTCATCAGGGAAAGGTGATGATATATCTAAAGAAGAGACAGAGCAATTACGAGGTTTGATTGGTCATTTTAACTGGTTGTGCACTCAGACTAGACCAGATGTTAGTTTTGATGTGTTGAGTTAAGTACTTCAATGAAACTCCCCATAGTAGAGAATGTTTTAAGGGCAAATAAAACATTACAGAAAATAAATATCGATAAATGTGTACTTAAGTTCCGGACTTTAGATGACCCAAAGGAAACAAAGCTAGTTATCTTTAGCGATGCTTCACATCCTATTCTTCCTGATGGTATTCTCCTGCAACTGGTTTCATAGTGTTTCTTATTGGTGAGAATGCGAAATATTGTCCTTTAGCTTGGGAAGATAAGAGAATAAAAAGGGTTGTTAAAAGTACTCTAGCTGCAGAATCATTGGCTCTTGTAGACATTATGGATAGCTGAGTCTATTTAGCAAATATCTTGAGCGAATCCTGTACAATGGGAGTACTGAAGATAGTATACCCAGTGAATGTTATGTAGACAGTCATTCACTGTGGGATAATGGACACTCTACAAAATATGTGAATGAGGAAAGATTACAGATTGACCTTGCTGGCTCGAAACAAATGCTGGAGAGAAAAGATATCCCTGAAATTAAATGAATAGATTCAAACCATCAACTGTCTGATTCTTTTACTAAAAGAGGTGCATGTACAAAGAAGCTATTCTGGATCCTGGAGAAGGGTCGCCTCAAAATCTAGTGCATTATATGGTGTAAGAATTTTGTTTGTACCATATACATATATATATATATATAGATAGATATAAATTTTCATTTCAAAAGCCAGAAGGTAATCTGTTAATTGTTTAATTATGAAATTTGTAACAATTGATGTTAATTGTGTTCAGTTGCATGTAACAATTGGGAACTCTGTTCGGGTCACTTATAAGGGACCAAGCTTGGGAAGAGGGTGCTTTTAGTTAAGCGATGCGTGGTGTGTGATGTGCACTTCTGTAAATATAAACCTGTGAACAACAGAAGACTTGGTTTCCTGTATTCAATCCTTCACCGCCTGGCTATTCGAATATAAACACTCCTTTCCTCAGTTCGGCCTAATTCTGAAACAAACCCCCAGATGTTATAGGTTTGGTGGGAGCTATGCTGAGACTGAGAGGGAAGAATGGGAGCACGGTTGGTTCGATAGTATACTGAAAGAATGGAGAGAACATGTTCTGGTTTGTGATACACTCATAGCGAGACTTCTGCAGGTTCAAGTGTTTGCACTCAGACCAGCTGAGAAATGCAGTACCAGCTGCGATTCTATAAATCTGATTGGCCTGAATGACGATGTTTAAACCTCTAACTTATTTACTGTGACCTGTTTCTGCCGCTTATCAATTGGCTGCTGCCGGATTCTAGTTATAAAAGCTACGAACTGCACTTTCAGATTTTTTGTTCAAGGGCCCTCGTGGTAATTTTTTGGACTTGTGTGACAACATCTACCTCATTGGTTTGATGAACCGGATTCTTTTACCTTCAGTCTGGTTCAGCAAACACTGAGTCGAATACACCTTTAAAGTTCAACACGACTTTATTAGCAGGACTTAGTCTGCAGCTTCGATTCAGACTCCTGAGGGAGTCTGGTCGATTCTGACAGAGTAAGAAGGAAGAACAAAGACCACAGAAATCCACACGTTTATACAGATCAATAGGGGTTGGAACATTGTTAACACGAGGGTCAACACCAATCATAAGCCAGGCATAGGTTGGCCATGAGGGATAACCTGATTGCAGGCCAATCACAGATAATAAACTTGGCTGATCACGCCGCAGTCTCCTCATCTCCCAGCTTGGAATGTTTCTCCTGTCCATCCCACATCCTTATCTATTAACTTGGGATGTTTATGGCTTCGCTCAGCTCATTATTTCTATTGATCAACCAGCTGTACAGAGCTGTACAGAGACCCCCCACACCAGACTCCCGAACCGATGAGCATAAGCAGACCTCTACATCTAACAAGCTACTCACACCACTATTAGCCTTGAAGGGGCCCATTGTTCGAACCTAAGCAGGCTTCTAATTAACCCTTTCTTGATCACATTACTATGTCTTCTACTTTGCCACTTAGGCATTTTACTATTTTACTGAAAACTGACTATATAGGCATTTTCATTAAAGGGGCACTACGTAGGCATTCTCAGGTTCGGAGCCCTGACACTGTAACTTGCCAGCAAATCAGGAATTTTCGTGATGCTGGGAAATTTGCGTTTCCACAGTCAATATCCTAACAAGCCTGTTAATGATTATCCGAGTTTTAAAAAATGTTTAATATTTCTGTGACAACTGAAAATGTTTGGTTAGTGTGTTTCCTCCTGATTTACTGATGTGAATAAACTTTGAATATTTAAATAATCCCTTAATCCCGTTGATCCCATCTACCTGCCATTGGGATTTTCACTGGTAAAACCTTTTCTTTAAAAAAAACTCTGGCCTGGTCATTACCTCTCCGGTTTGAATCTCAAATTCTCGATTGTATTTAAAAAGGTTAACTCCCATTGGTGCGCTTTTAGCTACCTTGTTGTCGTGCACACTGTTCTGAAGAGAGATTAAAGATGATTATGGAAGCGGTGGGTCTGTACGTGTAATAAATAACTCGAAGCCTGTTAATGAGGCTGCTGGTGTGGCTCAGTCCCAGGGCTGAAGGAGAACCGTTGTTTTCTGAAGGAATTCCAAAGCAATTTTAAAGTGTTTTGAAAAATCACTTAAAATAGTTTCTGGTACATAATGGATCTTTGGGGAGAATGGTTGATTAAATCTGTTTGTTTAACTGTATGTGACTAATATCTTTGATGGAGCACTCCAGCTAATTTTCCCAGTGGAGAATCTCCCCTAGTATAATTAGGGTCTCCTTTGACCGAATTCACACTTTTCATTCAGAGCCTCGTGTCCAGCGCCACAAACATCGCTCCTTCACACAGAACATGGATTATCTAATCTTCTTTCAAATAGAACGTATTTACTACCCCGTTCTTGCAACCGTTGGTATTACGGGTAAGGAAATGGAACTGATTACTGTGGAACCAATGTATAGCAGTTGCTGCTCTTGTTACTTGTCTTGTACTGTAACCTATTGGTATTGATATGTGTTGATATATATATATATCACAGATTAACGTAAGATTTGTCAGAGATGGAATGTATGTTTGTCAGAGAGACGGAGACTGATAGAGAGAAAGATAGATACATATAACAAGGCTGAACGGATAGTTCTTTCAACCATCAGGCACAGGCACGCTGGGCCGAACGGCCTTCTTCTGTGTTGTATCATTCTTTGTTTCTATGATTATAGGTTTTGATAAACAGCCAAGGAACAACAAAGCATTTTTCAATCGAAATGTAATCAGCACAGTCCAGACCATTATTTACTAGTTCACAAGGTTCAAGATTCCAGATAATAATAGTTCGCTATTGTCGGTATTGAATTGACTACAGTCTTTACATTGATTGAAAATAAATCTTTGCCACTGTCAAAGGTTGACTATCTGCGCAATATCAATGAATGTTCTTTGGTCTGTTATAAT
This sequence comes from Heptranchias perlo, assembly GCF_035084215.1. Lineage (NCBI taxonomy): Eukaryota > Metazoa > Chordata > Chondrichthyes > Hexanchiformes > Hexanchidae > Heptranchias > Heptranchias perlo. The sequence goes on from NC_090327.1 coordinate 140,265,648, forward strand.
TTACTGCCTTTTTTCCAGTTTAGTTGCGGAGATAGTCTCGGGCCATCTAGGGTTAACCGACGCTCTGTCTTCGACTTGTGAGAAGTGTACAGGACGAGTGATTGGCTCGTAGCCTCTTTGAAGGTGAGCGCGGTGGCCAGAAGTCACCTATGCAGGAATTCGATTGAATGTCACGTAGCGCTCTGGTCGGTTTACTTCAGCCTTGCAACCAGAAATTTAACTGTTTCAACTGGATGGAATGACCAAGCAATGGGAGATTTATCTACAAAAATAAAAGGAATTTTAAAAATATGATCAGGCAGAAAACGAAGGATGTCTCTATTGATTGTTGATGGAGGAGACATTCAGCATGGCAAGGCATTGCAGGTCATTGTTTGGTTTCTAAACAGACTGAACAACCGTAACAGATGCGTTTGTGTAAAATGTGAATACTTTGTATAAGGATTCCAATTTAAATGGAAAAGTCTGGACATTGCGTCAACGGAAATGTGCGTGATGAGCAATGTGAATTCAACAATCGCCAATCCTAGATTTTCCTAATAATTGGGGAAATAAATCGCGGGCTGGCGAGTGTAAATCCCGTCAGTATGTTTGGGATCTCAGTATCCAACAGACCGAATGATACAGCATTGATTGAAGCTCAGAGAGAGCAGAGGACTGCAGAGTTGTGGAAAGAGACAGCCTTGATTGGGGGTCAGAGAGAGAGCCGGGGACTGCAGAGCTGGGAAATGAGACAGCGTTGATTGAGTCTCAGAGAAAGCCGGGGAGTGCAGAACTGGGAAATTAGACCTCAATGATTGAGAGATCCGGGGACTGCAGAGCTGGGCTATGAGAGAGTATTGATTGGGGGTCAGAGAGAGCCGGGGACTGCAGAGTTGGGAAATGAGACAGCATTGATTGTTGATCAGAGAAACCTGGGGACTGCAGAACTGGGCTATGAGAGAGTATTGATTGAGACTCATAGAGAACTGGGGACTGCAGAGCTGGGAAATGAGACAGCGTTGATTGAGGCTTGGAGAGAGCCGGAAAATGCAGATTTGGAAATGAAGAAGCATTGATTGAGGCACAGAGAGACCCGGGGATTGCTAAATTGAGTGAACGAAACTTAAGTAGACGGCGACAGAAATGGACAAAAAAGGAAAATGAGACCAGGGATTTTGCAAGAATTTAACCATTTCCTTCTATTCATCCCTCTTCAAGTAATAAAAACATTCTACCAGTTCTGTGTAATTTTACATGTCCCACTCTGAGTTACCACACCATGGATTCTCTAACTCTCCGAGTAATTTATTTTTTTACCGAGTCTCACTCCATGTTGTGTCACTCGGCTGTGGAGTTTGTCTCACAATCCAGCGTGGTTGAGAACATAAGGAATTTCGGACACACTCCCCTCTCGCACCACCACTCCCGCTCTCCGCATCAGAATTCGACTTAACTGGTTGGTTTCAGCAGGTCTGATGATTCAATGTACTTTCACCTTCTCAGGTCGGTAACGTGACTCTGACCTCCCCGGTCGAGTGGAAGTCGGTGTCTCATTCAATGCATCTTTTGAGATTTAAGGACTGAGGGCAGAATGAACATTTCCACACAGAGCGTACATAAGGACATAAGATATAGGAGCAGGAGTAGGCCACACGGCACCTCAAGCTTGTTCCACCATTCAATTAGATCATGACTGATATTCTACCTAAACTCCACTTTCCCCACAGGATCAAAATATTCCTTAATTCCCTTAAAGCCCAAAAATTTATCGATCTCAGCCTTGAATATACCCAACGACTGAGCATCCACAGCCCACTGGGGTAACGAATTCCGTAGATTTACAACCATCCGAGTGAAGAAATTGTCCTCATCTCAGTCCTAAATGGCTGACTCCTTAGCCTGAGATTATACCCCCTAGTTCTAGACTCTCCAGCCAGGGGAAACAGCCTCTCAGAATCTACCCCGTGAAGCCCTCTCAAAATCTTATATGCTTCAATGAGATCACCTCTCATTCTTCTGAACTCTGGAGAGTATAGGCCGATTCTACTCAATCTCTCCTCATGGGACAACCCTCTCATCCCAGGAATCAATCTAGTGAACCTTTGTTTCCCGGCCTCTAACATCCTTCCTTATGTTAGGAGATCAAAACTGTACACAATACTCCAGGTGTGGTCTCACCAATACCCTGTACAGTTGCAGCAAAACCTCCCTACTCTTGTACTCCAACCCACTTGCAATGAAGGCTAACATAACATTTGCCTTCCTAATTGCTTGCTGTACCTGCATGCTAACTTTATGTGTTTCGTGTACAAGACTCAAGTCCCTCTGTATAACAACATTTAACAGTTTCTCATAATTTAAAAATAATCTATTTTTCTATTCTTCGTACCAAAGCGAATAACCTCACATTTCCCCATATTATACGCCATTTACTAAACCTCACATTTCCCCATTTATACGCCATTGCCCACTCACTTAACCTGTCTATACCCCTTTGCAAACTCTTTGTGTCCACCTCACAGCTCACTTTCCCACCTAGATTTGTATCGTCAGCAAGCTTGGGTACATTGCACACGGTCCCCTCGTCTAAGTTATTAATGTAGACTGTAAATAGCTAATGCCCGAGGACTGATTCTTGCAAAACATCCTGTTAACCTGAAAATCACCTGTTCATCCCTACACTCTGTTTTCTCTCCTTTTACCGATTCTCTATCCATGCTAACATATTACTGTCAATTCAATGAGTCCTTGCATTGCGTAACAACCTAACGAATGCCTTCTGAAAATCCAAATATACTACAAGGTTCCCCTTTATCTACCCTGCTAGTTACACCCGCAAAAAACTCGAATAGATTTCTCAAACACTGTTTCTCTTTCATAAAACCATGTTGACTCTGTCTAATCATATTATGATTTTCTAAATGCCCTGTTACCACTTCCTTAATAATGGATTCCAGCTTTTCCCCGAACGTAGCGAAGCTGTTGGAATCAGTTATGTTAACATTGAAGATTAAATTGGAAAGGTGGATGAAGTAGAACAGTGAAGTGGTTATGGGAGCAGGGTTGTTAAATATCGGTGGAACTATCTGTTCACGTGGAGGGTAAACCCGAATAAGGAGTAGTTGGGCCTTTGTCCGTGTTGTAATTTCAGTGAACTTTTATGTGTTACCGCTTCCTCCAGTATTCACAATCTATTCTTTATTTCATTGCTCGTTATTCCTGCCTTTTGTCCATTGTGTTGCTTTGTTTCTCCTTTTGTTGCAACCTTTAACTTCATTAGTAATCTTATTGTTGTCTCTTACCGTTAATTTCACATTTTTTTAAAATTTAGTTGATCTTTATTCCAGATCACTGTGCACCCCCAAATTATTTGAAACTTGCCTGCTTTTATTCATCCTTGATGTAATCTATTACTGATGAAATTTACTTCATTTTTCATTCAACGCAATCTGCCAACTTTATGGTGTTTTATTCCCCCGCCTCCGCTATTTTGTAAACTCTTATCTTACTCTGCTTCTGTAAGATTTCAATCGATACTACAAAATGGTGCGGTACAGAGGGATCTGGGTCCTCGTACATGAAACACAAGAAGTCAACATACAGGTGCAGCAGGTAACCCGGAAGGCAAACGCAATATTGGCCTTTGTTTCTAGGGGGAAGGAGTATAAAAGCAGGGAAGTCATGTTACAACTGTACAGGGTGCTGGGGAGACCACACCTGGAGTACTGCGTACAGTTCTGGTGCCCTTATTTAAGGAAGGACACACTTGCATTGGAGGCAGTTCAGAGAAGGTCACTAGGTTGATTCCGGGTATGGACGGGTTTTCTTATGAGGAATGATTGAACAGGTTGGGTCTATACTCAATGGAGTTTAGAAGAATGAGAGGAGATCTTATTGAAACATACAAGATTCTGAGGAGAATCGACAGGGTAAATGCTGAGAGGGTGTCACCCCTCATGGGGGAATCTAGAACCAGGAGGCATCGTCTCAGAATAAGGGGTCGCCCGTTTAAGACGGAAATGAGGAGGAATTTCTTCTCCCTGAGGGTCGTGAATCTTTGGAATTCCTTATCCCAAAAAGCTGTGGAGGCTGAGTCGTTGAATCATAGAATCATAGAAGTTTAAAACATGGAAAGAGGCCCTTCGGCCCAACATGTCCATGGAGCCCAGTTTATACCACGAAGCTAGTCCCTATTGCCTGCACTTGGCCCATATCCCTCCATACCCATCTTACCCATGTAACTGTCCAAATGCTTTTTAAAAGACAAAATTGTACCCGCCTCTACTGCTGCCTCTGGCAGCTCGTTCCAGACACTCACCACACTTTGAGTGAAAAAATTGCCCCTCTGGACCCTTTTGTATCTCTCCCCTCTCACCTTAAATCTATGTCCCCTCGTTCTAGACTCCGCTATCTTTGGGAATAGATTTTGACTATCTACCTTATCTATGATCCTCATTATTTTATAGACTTGAATAAGATCACCCCTCAACCTCCTACTCTCCAGGGAAAAAAGTCCCAGTCTATCTAACCTCTCCCGATAAGTCAAACCATCAAGTCCCGGCAGCATCCTAGTAAATCTTTTCTGCACTCTTTCTAGTTTAATAATATCCTTTCTATAATAGGGTGACCAGAACTGTACACAGTATTCCAAGTGTGGCCTAACTAATGTCTTGTACAACTTCAACAAGACATCCCAACTCCTGTATTCAATGTTCTGACCGATGAAACCAAGCAAGCTGAATGCCTTCTTCACCACCCTATCCACCTGTGACTCCACTTTCAAGGAGCTATGAACCTGTACTCCTAGATCTCTTTGTTCTATAACTCTCCCCAACGCCCTACCATTAACGGAGTAGGTCCTGGCCCGATTCGATCTACCAAAATGCATCACCTCACATTTATCTAAATTAAACTCCATCTGCCATTCATTGGCCCACTGGCCCAATTTATCAAGATCCCGTTGCAATCCTAGATAACCTTCTTCACTGTCCACGATGCCACCAATCTTGGTGTCTTGTGCAAACTTACTAACCATGCCTCCTAAATTCTCATCCAAATCATTAATATAAATAACAAATAACAGCGGACCCGGCACCGATCCCTGAGGCACACCGCTGGTCACAGGCCTCCAATTTGAAAAACAACCCTCTACAACCACCCTCTGTCTTCTGTCGTCAAGCCAATGTTGTATCCAATTGGCTACCTCACCTTGGATCCCGTGAGATTTAACCTTATGTAACAACCTACCATGTGGTACCTTGTCAAATGCTTTGCTGAAGTCCATGTAGACCACGTCTACTGCACAGCCCTCATCTATCTTCTTAGTCACCCCTTCAAAAAACTCAATCAAATTCGTGAGACATGATTTTCCTCTCACAAAACCATGCTGACTGTTCCTAATCAGTCCCTGCCTCTCCAAATGCCCGTAGATCCTGTCTCTCAGAATACCCTCTAACAACTTACCCACTACAGATGTCAGGCTCACCGGTCTGTAGTTCCCAGGCTTTTCCCTGCCGCCCTTCTTAAACAAAGGCACAACATTTGCTGCCATCCAATCTTCATGCACCTCACCTGTAGCGGTGGATGATTCAAATATCTCTGCTAGGGGACCCGCAATTTCCTCCCTAACCTCCCATAACGTCCTGGGATACATTTCATCAGGTCCCGGAGATTTATCTACCTTGATGCGCGTTAAGACTTCCAGCACCTCCCTCTCTGTAATATGTACACTCCTCAAGACATCACGATTTATTTCCCCAAGTTCCCTAACATCCATGCCTTTCTCAACCGTAAATACCGATGCGAAATATTCATTTAGGATCTCACCCATCTCTTGTGGTTCCGCACATAGATGAACTTGTTGATCTTCAGTGGCGCTACTTTCTCCCTAGTTACTCTTTTGCCCTTTATGTATTTGTAGAAGCTCTTTGGATTCACCTTTGCCTTATCTGCCAAAGCAATCTCATGTCCCCTTTTTGCCCTCCTGATTTCTCTCTTAACTCTACTCCTGCAATCTCTATACTCTTCAAGGGATCCACTTGATCCCAGCTGCCTATGCATGTCATATGCCTCCTTCTTCTTTCTGACTTGGGCCTCAATCTCCCGAGTCATCCAAGGTTCCCTACTTCTACCAGCCTTGCCCTTTACTATATAAGTAATGTGCTTACCCTGAACCCTGGTTAACACATTTTTGAAGGACTCCCACTTACCAGACGTCCCTTTACCTGCCAACAGACTCTCCCAATCAACTTCTGAAAGTTCCTGTCTAATACCATCAAAATTGGCCTTTCCCCAATTTAGAATTTTAACTTTTGTGCCAGACCTATCATTCTCCATAGCTATCTTAAAACTAATGGAATTACGATTACTGGTCCCAAAGTGATCCCTCACTAACACTTCTGTCACCTGCCCTTCCTTATTTCCCAAGAGGAGGTCAAGTTTTGCCCCCTCTCTCGTCGGGCCATCCACATACTGAATGAGAAATTCCTCCTGAATACACTCAACAAATTTCTCCCCATCCAAGCCCCTAATGCTATGGCTGTCCCAGTCAATGTTGGGAAAGTTAAAGTCCCCTACTATTATCACCCTATTTTTCTTGCAGCTGTCTGTAATCTCCTTACATATTTGCTCCTCAATTTCCCGTTGACTATTTGGGGGTCTGTAGTACAATCCTATCAACGTGATCTCTCCCTTCTTATTTTTCAGTTCTACCCATATCGACTCCGTGGGCGAACCCTCGGATATATCCTTTCTCACTACTGCCATGATGTTCTCCCTAATCAAGAACGCAACTCCCCCTCCTCTCTTACCTCCTGCTCTATCTTTCCTATAGCATCTGTACCCTGGAATATTTAGCTGCCAGTCCTGCCCCTCCCTTAGCCATGTTTCAGTAATAGCTATAACATCCCAGTCCCATGTACCCATCCATGCCCTGAGTTCATCTGCCTTGCCCATCAGACTTCTTGCATTGAAATAAATGCAGTTTAATCCAGACTTTCCTTGGTCTTTGCCGTGCTTTCTCAGACCATCTGTCCGGTCATGTTTTGTACACTCTCCCTTACTGCCTTTTGTTTCTGTCACCACTTTACTTCCCACTGACTTCCTGCATCGATTCCCATCCCCCTGCCACTTTAGTTTAAACCCTCCCCAACAGCACTAGCAAACACTCCCCCTAGGACATTGGTTCCAGTCCTGCCCAGATGCAGACCGTCCAATTTGTACTGGTCCCACCTCCCCCAGAACCGGTTCCAATGTCCCAGGAATTTGAATCCCTCCCTCTTGCACCATCTCTCAAGCCACGTATTCATCCTAGCTATCCTGTCATTCCTACTCTGACTCGCCCGTGGCACTTGTAGCAATCCTGAGATTACTACCTTTGACGTCCTACTTTTTAGTTTAACTCCTAACTCCCTAAATTCAGCTTGTAGGACTTCATCCCGTTTTTTACCTATATCGTTGGTACCTATATGCACCACGACAACTGGCTGTTCACCCTCCCCCTCCAGAATGTTCTGCAGCCGCTCCGAGACATCCCTGACCCTTGCACCAGGGAGGCAACATACCATCCTGGAGTCTCGGTTGCGTCCGCAGAAACGCCTGTCTATTCCCCTTACAATCGAGTCCCCTATCACTATAGCTCTGCTACTGTTTTTCCTGCCCTCCTGTGCAGCAGAGCCAGCCACGGTGCCATGAACCTGGCCACTGCCACCTTCCCCTGGTGAGCCATCTCCCACAACAGTAGCCAAAACGGTATACCTGTTTGAGAGGGGGATGGCCACAGGGGACCCCTGCACTACCTGCCTGCACCTCTTACTCTTCCTGGTGGTCACCCATTCACTTCCTGCCTGTACTGCCTTTACCTGTGGTGTGACCAACTCGCTAAACGTGCTATCCTCGAGGTTCTCTGCATCGCGGATGCTCCACAGTGAATCCACCCGCAGCTCCAGCTCCGAGATACGATCGGTCAGTAGCTGCAGGTGGACACACTTCCTGCACACATGGTCGGCAGGGACACTGGTAGTGTCCATGACTTCCCACATCTTGCAGGAGGGGCATATCACGGGTGCGAGGTCTGCTGCCATGACTTGCCTTAGCTTAGTTACCCCTTTTAAATTACGTTGAAATTTGAAAATGTTAACTATACCAGGGACCTAGGTTCACTAAAAATAAAACTACCTACTATAAGAGCTGCTTAGTTTCCCAGCTCTTAGTTTAAACCAATGCCCTAATTTAGAGAAGAAAAACAAACAGTAATACTCACCAACCAATCACTTACCTGCTGTCCTGTGACGTCACTCCTTGGTTTTCTGTTGTTGTTTTTGATCCGCTCTGGTCTCGGGCCTCGGGTCTCGGGCCTCGGGCCGCCGCTCTGGTCTCGGGCCTCGGGTCTCGGGCCTCGGGCCGCCGCTCTGGTCTCGGGCCTCGGGTCTCGGGCCTCGGGCCGCCGCTCTGGTCTCGGGCCTCGGGCCGCCGCTCTGGTCTCGGGCCTCGGGTCTCGGGCCTCGGGCCGCCGCTCTGGTCTCGGGCCTCGGGTCTCGGGCCTCGGGCCGCCGCTCTGGTCTCGGGCCTCGGGCCGCCGCTCTGGTCTCGGGCCTCGGGCCGCCGCTCTGGTCTCGGGTCTCGGGCCTCGGGCCGCCGCTCTGGTATCGGGCCTCGGGCCGCCGCTCTGGTCTCGGGCCTCGGGTCTCGGGCCTCGGGCCGCCGCTCTGGTCTCGGGCCTCGGGTCTCGGGCCTCGGGCCGCCGCTCTGGTCTCGGGCCTCGGGCCGCCGCTCTGGTCTCGGGCCTCGGGCCGCCGCTCTGGTCTCGGGCCTCGGGTCTCGGGTCTCGGGCCTCGGGTCTCAGGCCTCGGGCCTCGGGCCGCCGCTCTGGTCTCGGGCCTCGGGTCTCGGGCCTCGGGCCGCCGCTCTGGTCTCGGGCCTCGGGTCTCGGGCCTCGGGCCGCCGCTCTGGTCTCGGGTCTCGGGCCTCGGGCCGCCGCTCTGGTCTCGGGCCTCGGGCCGCCGCTCTGGTCTCGGGCCTCGGGTCTCGGGCCTCGGGCCGCCGCTCTGGTCTCGGGCCTCGGGTCTCGGGCCTCGGGCCGCCGCTCTGGTCTCGGGCCTCGGGCCGCCGCTCTGGTCTCGGGCCTCGGGTCTCGGGCCTCGGGCCGCCGCTCTGGTCTCGGGTCTCGGGCCTCGGGCCGCCGCTCTGGTCTCGGGCCTCGGGCCGCCGCTCTGGTCTCGGGCCTCGGGTCTCGGGCCTCGGGCCGCCGCTCTGGTCTCGGGTCTCGGGCCGCCGCTCTGGTCTCGGGTCTCGGGCCTCGGGCCGCCGCTCTGGTCTCGGGCCTCGGGCCGCCGCTCTGGTCTCGGGTCTCGGGCCTCGGGCCTCGGGCCGCCGCTCTGGTCTCGGGTCTCGGGCCTCGGGCCTCGGGCCGCCGCTCTGGTCTCGGGTCTCGGGCCTCGGGCCTCGGGCCGCCGCTCTGGTCTCGGGTCTCGGGCCTCAGGCCTCGGGCCGCCGCTCTGGTCTCGGGCCTCGGGTTGCCGCTCTGGTCTCGGGTCTCGGGCCTCAGGCCTCGGGCCGCCGCTCTGGTCTCGGGTCTCGGGCCTCGGGCCGCCGCTCTGGTCTCGGGCCTCGGGCCTCGGGCCGCCGCTCTGGTCTCGGGCCTCGGGCCGCCGCTCTGGTCTCGGGCCTCGGGCCGCCGCTCTGGTCTCGGGCCTCGGGCCGCCGCTCTGGTCTCGGGCCTCGGGCCGCCGCTCTGGTCTCGGGCCTCGGGCCGCCGCTCTGGTCTCGGGTCTCGGGCCTCGGGCCTCGGGCCTCGGGCCGCCGCTCTGGTCTCGGGCCTCGGGCCTCGGGCCGCCGCTCTGGTCTCGGGCCTCGGGCCTCGGGCCGCCGCTCTGGTCTCGGGCCTCGGGCCTCGGGCCGCCGCTCTGGTCTCGGGCCTCGGGCCTCGGGCCGCCGCTCTGGTCTCGGGCCTCGGGCCGCCGGTCTTTTATCCCCGCTCTCGGTCTCTCTCCTCTGCTCCCGATCAGGTCCGCCGCCGCTCTGGTTGAGTTAGAGAATTTTCCGATCAGCAAGGGTGTCAAAGGATATGGGGAAAAGGTGGGAAAGTGGAGTTGAGGTAAAAATCAGATCAGCCGTGATCTCATTGAATGGCCTGCTCCTGCTCGTATCTCATATAGTCTTATGGTCTTATAGTCGATGCTGATATGTTGATTATTTTAATTACCCTCATTGCAACTCCACAGTTAATTATTGTGTACAGAACCAGTTACAATTAATACAAGGAAGAAAGAGCCTGGAAACAGCCTGCAGACTTCAGTGGGACTGGCTAATTTTGGGACAGCCTGGTAACAATTTTTTTCTTTCTCTCTTACAGTCAATTTGGTGGCGATTGTGATCCTGAGCCGAGGAAAATGCGGTCTCTCCAAATGCATCACCCTCTACCTGGTAGCAATGGCAGTGGCTGATCTAACGGTGGTGATCATTGAAGTTATACTGAAGCGAATTAACAACATTTACTTGCCAGTAAATTTTTTGTTCATCACTCCGATATGCGCCCTTAAACTTGTCACGAAGATTGCGGCTCTGGACTGTTCTGTTTGGTTCACGGTCGCTTTCACCTTCGATCGCTTTGTAGCCATTTGCTGTCAGAATCTAAAACCAAAGTTTTGTACCCAGAGGACGGCGAGCGTGGTTGTAGCGAGCGTGTGTGTGCTGGGCTGTTTGAGGAGCATCCCCTTTTACTTTGTGTACGAACCGAAAAATATAATTAACAATGTCCCGTATTTCTGCATTTTCACCACTGTCTATTACAACTCGCCCTTGTGGGCGGCGTATGAGTGGTTCGACACAATTTTAACCCCTTTACTGCCCATCTTTTTCATCCTGTTGTTCAATGCTCTCACCGTCAAGCATATTATAATGTCCAATATAGTCCGCAGGGCACTGCTGAGCAACGGCGATAATCACGATGATCCAGAGACCGAGAACCGAAAGAAATCCATGATTTTACTCTTCACTCTATCTGGCAATTTCATTCTACTCTGGCTGACGTATGTTGTACATTCCTTAAGTTGGCGGGTGAAGAACTACAATTATACAGACAAATAGTACAGTAACCCGATATACATCAATCAGCAAACGGGGTACATACTGCAGCTTCTCAGCTCCTGCACCAACACGTGTATCTATGGACTGACACAGAGGAAATTCAGAGAGGAGTTGAAGAATGGGGTGAAATACCTGTTTACACTGAATGGCATATTATGTAAATAACAAACATAAAGCTGCAGCAGGCTTTGTAAATTTACAACACAGTCCCCTCTTCTATTCAATAACACCACGCTGGCAGGAGATAGGAAGAGAGAGACTGTCAGTCTTGAGAGGGAGTTGGCCAATTATATAAATAGGCAGAAGAAACCAAGTTGGATTTTGACGTGGATTGATTGCCCAGCAAGAAAGGGACGCCTGGGAAGTTAGTCAGTTGATTGGTGGGGTAAGCAACATTAATCCCACTAGGATACTCTTAATTGCCTTCCATAAATTATCAGCGATGGATATATTAACACATTAATGGAATACTTTTACACATTAAATAAATTACCACAAAATCAAAATCTCTTTTAAAATATATCTGATCAATGTGACGCATTTAATAATAATGCGCAGTGGACACTGAAATCTGGTCAATGTGAAGCATTTAATAAAAATACAGACTTGACACTGGGCCATATATGATCATGGTGAACTGTTTAATAATAATGAGCACTGGACAATGGACAACATCTGGTCAAAATGAAGCATTTAATAATAATCTGCACTCGGCATTGGACCACATCTGGTCAATGTAAAGTACTTAATAATATTGGGCACTGGACATTGGGCCATATATGGTCAAGGCGAAACAATTAAGAATAATGCACACTGGACACTGGACCATATCTGGTCAATATGAAGCACGTAATAATAATAATGTACAATGGAAAATGGGCCAAATCCAGTCAATGTGAAGCATTTAATAATAATGCAAACTGGATACTGGGTCATATATGGTCAAGGTGAAGCATTTAATAATAATACAAACTGCATTCTGGACTACATGTGCTCAAAGTGAAATATTTAATAATAATGCACACTGGACGACATTCGTTCACTATGAAGCATTTAATAATAAAAGACGCTGGACCATATCTTGTCAATGTCAAGCATTTAACAATAATGTACACTGGAACTGGAGTAGATCTGGTCAAAGTGAAGCATTTAATAATAATGTGCACCAAACACTGGGTCATCTGTGGTCCAGGTGATCTATTTAATAATAATGCGCACTGACTACTGAACCACGTCTGGTCAATGTGAAGTGTTTAATAATAATACACACGAGACACTGGATCTCATCTCATCAATCTACGGTAGCATAGTGGTGATGTTACTAGACTAATAATCCAGCAAGCCTAAACTAATAATCTCGGAGTTCCAATCCCACCAATGGACAGCTGGGGAATCTAAATTCAATTAATTAAATAAAATCTGGAATAAAGAAAATTAGTAATGGTAACTACTAGACTGTTGTTAAAAATCCACCTGGTTCACGAATGACCCATTAGAGACGAAAACCTGCTGCACTTACCCGGTCTTGCCTATATGTGACTCCAGACGCACAGCAATGTGGTTGATTCTTATTTGCCTTCTGAAATGGCCCAGCAAGCCACTCAGTTATATAATCTCGCTACAAAAAGTCATAATAAGAAAAAGGGCAGCAGGTACATAGGAACAACACCAACTGCACGTTCCCCTCCAAGTCACACACCATCCCGACTTGGAAATATATCGCCGTTCCTTCATCGTCGCTCGATCAAAATCCTGGAACTCCCTTCCTAACAGCACTGTATGGAGAACCTTCACTACACTGACTGCAGCATTTCAAGAAGGCGGCTCACCACCACCTTCTCAAGAGCAATTAGGGATGGGCAATAAATGCTGACCTTGCCAGTGAACGAATAAAAATATATATATAGTCAAGTTGAACCGTTCAATAATAATGCACATCGGATACTGGAGCACATCTGGCCAATGTGAAACATAAAGTACACTGGACACTAGACCACATGTCGTCAATGTGAAGAATTTAATAACAACGTACACATGAAAACATATGGTCAACGTGAAGCATTTAAAATAATGCGCAGTTGACAGTCTGTCTTATATGGGTAATGTGAAGCAGTTAATAATATTGTACACAATGGACACTGGACCACGTCTGGTCAATATGAAGCATTTCACAATAATAAAAAAGAAAGCTGTGTTTCTCCGCCCCAGGGGCAAAGATATATCAAACATTATAATGGATGTTATTCAAAAACATATTCCCCGTGATATTTTATGTGGATTTGTTTGTTTATAAATTCTGGATTTTAAAAGTTACTAAAACCCGAAAAATGATTCGAACCCGCGAATACTTGATGTCTTTTATCTCCACGCTTTAACCAACGGAGCCAAATGGCCATAACTATATTCCAACCGCGTGGGCTCGATCCACGGGTTGGGCAGGCTGTGTTTTACTTCCAACACGAGGTGACAGAGTTATTGCGCAAACTTTGAACAAACAACATCCTTTAAACTTTGTTACTTGTTTCTGTATAAAACTGGCGAGGGTGTGAATCGAAATTAACAGAGAAAGAGCACTTTAATCTGTCAAAGTTAATTCTGCCCCACTATAAAACCAATCGGCAGGACCCTGAGCCGCTGTGAAAATGCTGTAAACCCACTGGGTAACAAGCTGCACTGAGTCATTGGCCTGTGTTACAGACCGGCTCGTTAGGCCTGCTCATTTCGTCTCTTTTGGTTGTCAGCAAACGGGAAATTACTGAAATTGAGGCTGGTGAATAACAGCTCCAAATACCAATCCTCTCTACCACTGGGGACTGAGTCTTCCAACATACAGGGATTTTCACTCGTGCAAGTTTCATCCAGGTTTTCTGCTCTTCATTTCTCCGATCTGTTTTGTTGCGCCTTTCCCTTCAATTCATGACTTAAAATAAAAACTCGATTCTACCGTCAATGTTCGGGTCACATGGTGAGATTTCAAATTTTTGAAATCGACGCTGATCAACCCCAATATTGTCACCTACACATTTGACAAATGTAAAGCAACATCCATCGCGCTTTTGCTGCAAAACGCGTTCAAAGATACTGTCGGTTATTGGAGGGTCTTTTAAGTCATGACACGAACATAACAGTTCGCACTGACATTTTCCCCAAGACACTTCAGATCCATATAGAATGATTTCGGTCTGGCGGTTAAATCCGTTCCCTCTTTACAAATCTGCATTTGAACCCGTGTCTTTTAGTATTTTTGATAACCGATGACAAACCGGTTTCCACTGTACATTACGTTAATTTTTAAATATTACAGATAAGCAGAGCACTTGAGCTGTCAGAGCTGTAACTTTGACTTTTCTCCCACATCTCTAGATCTCCCCGGCAACTGCCACTGACCACAATCTCCTGTCACACTACTCCATGAGAAAGTTCCGATCCTCAGTTTTCTAATGAAATACCGCCCAATTCTTGAGTCAGCGACAGCTGAAAGAGAGTTTCGTAGTTTCAGCTCCCACTTTCCCCAAATCCTCCTTAAATTAACATTTGAAAAAAATGTCATTAAGCTAATAATATTATGAATAAAAGTTCTTATCTTCTGGGGTTTTGTTTCAGATCCCACGGCTTTCAGAGGTCACTACGGATGTTTAACGAAGCGCCTCCCAGTTGCAGGTTTCTGTTTGAGAAAGAGCACGAAGTGATAATTGAGAGATCGAAAATTAAGCTGTTTGTTTGGATCACTGGTGCCATGAATCGGATGTGAATCCGGTGGCGTAATCAGTCAGCGCGTGATACTTCTATGATGCTATCGGCTTTGTCGATTGTAGGTTCGAGTTTCACCTAACACAACGATGTTTTTGCGACTCAAGTGGCGCAATCGGTCAGCGCGTCGTATTCCTATGATAGTCTCGCCATGAGATTTGTTGTGATTTCGAGCTTCACCTAAGATGGTTGAAATTTTTGCTTCTGAACATTTCGACCAGAGCTTAAGGTACAAACGGTATGTTCTATAACACAGTGAGTTCTTAGTGTTCTCATGTGAGCACTTGGGTTTATCTGGCCTACCGTATTGCAATAACATGTGCGAGTTTACTTGTATATTGGAGGAAAAGGGGGATATTGGTGACAGCTGATGCAGCAAAGGGGCCGGAACAAGATTTTCAACTCTAAAGAACCAAAGAGACAATTCTTCTTTTCGTGAAACAAGCATTCATCAAGTTGAAGTGTCGTGTACGGAAAATTCGGAAGGGAAATCTGCTGCCTGGTGTCACGACATAACGGGTGGAATTATTCAGCTTTCAGTTGTTGATCCGCTGAAAGGTCGAGAGGCCTTTTACAGCTCCCGTGTGGTAAGAAGTTTAGCTTTGTAGCTTATTTGGGTAGATCTGGTTACTTTCTTCGAACAAGTTTTATACTTTTTAACCCCCATCCCCTCCTTGCTAACACTTCCAGCACCATCGACGTGGGTGGTAGAATGCAGAGACATTCAGCGCTACAAATCATTCTGAGCTCTCTCCTACCGAAGCCCGGACTCTGAGATACAGCTGTCGCCAATTTTATCTCTGGTGATTTTACAATCACTGAAGTTCAATTCACTTTCACAAAAGTCTCGGAGGATTCTGGGCTGGAGGAGGTTAGAGAAAGGGAGGGCCGAGGCCATGGAGGGATTTGAAAACAAGGAGGAGAATTTTAAAATCCAGTCGTTCCCGGACCGGGAGCCAATGTAGGTCAGCGAGCACAGGGGTAATGGTTGAAGGGGACTTGGTGCGAGTTAGGATACAGGCAGCAGAGTTTAGGATGAGCTCAAGATTCTAATGGTGATGCTGGAAGGCCGGCCAGGAGATCATTGGAAAAGCCAAGTCTGGAGATAACATGGGCATGAATGAGGGTTTCAGCAGCAGATGAGGCAGAGGCAGAGATGGGCGATGTTACGGAGATCGAAGTAGGCAGCCTTGGTGATGGAGCGGATATATGTTTGGTGATGGAGCGGATATATGTTTGGAAGAAAGAAGCTCAGCTCAGAGTAAAATACGACGTCAAGTTTGCGAACGGTCTGGTTGAGACTCAGACAGTAGCTAGGGAGAGGAATGGAATCAATGGCTAGGGAACAGAGTTTGCACTGCGGGCCTAAGACAGTGGCATCAATCTATCCAATATTTAGTTGGAAGAAATTTCTGCACATCCAATACTGGATGTTGGACAAGCAGTGAGCAAATTGGACACAGTGGAGGGGACGAGAGAGCTGGCGGTGAGACAGAGCTGGGTGTCGTGAGCGTACATGTGGAACATGAAGTGTTTTTGGATGATATCTCCGAGGGCCAACATGGAATAGATACAGAGAAAGCTTCTCGCATCAAACACTCGCAGGTCAGGTGAAGCACGGGTTAGATACAGAGTAAAGCTCCATCTACAATGTTCCATCAAAAAATCCCAGATCAACGACGGGTTAGATTCCGAGTAAAACTCTCTCTAATCTCTCCGGCCAAACACTCCCAAGAAAAGTACAGCCGGAATGGATACAGAGTAAAGCTCCATCTACATTGTTCCGTCGAACACTCGGAGGGCAATTACAGTGCGGGTTATATAAAGAATTTAGTTCGCTCCATATTGTCCCAGTAAACTCTCCCAGGGCTGGTACAACACGGGTTACATACTGAGTAAAACTCCATCGACACTGCCCCATCATACACTCCCAGGACAGGTCAACTACGAGTTAGATTCCGAGTAAAGGCCTCTCTGCACTATCTGGCCAAACACTCCCAAGGCAGGTGCAGCACGGGTTAGATACAGAATGAAACGCCCTCTACTCTGTTCCATCCAATATTCCCAGGACATGTACAGCACGGGTTAGGTACAGATTAAAGCTCCATCTACACTATTCCGTCAAACACTCCGAGAGCATGTATAGCAGAGTTTAGATACAGAGTAAAGCTCCCTCTACTGTCAGGCCAAACACTCCCAGGGCAAATACAGTAAGGGGTTATATACAGAGTGTAGCTCCCTCTACCTTGTCCCATCAAACACTCCCAGGACAGGTACAGCACGTGTTAGATACAGAGCAAAGCTCCATCTACACTGTCCCGTCAAACACTCCCAGGGCAGGTATAACACGGATTAGATACAAAGAAAAGTTCCCTCCACACTGCCCCGTACTGCTAACAAAGGCATGCATGAGGGTTTCAGCACAGATGAGCTGAGGCAGGGGAGGAAACGGACGATGTTACGGAGGTGGAAGTGGGCGGCCTTGGTGATGGAGTGAATATGTGGTCGGGATCTTTCATACGTTTTTTGTGTTTTGCTTGTGTTGAATTGTCACCCGTTCTTATTTTGCAGACGGTATTTTAGCAATTGGTTAAAAGTCTGCAGGGCTTATGACACCTGGAATCTGCTGCAGCCTTTGTTAAATTCCCCGCCTCACGAACACAAAAGGGCAACTACTGCTGCACTCTATTATACAACCCCAGCTAGTGCTCCTCAATGAAAGTACCTTAACTAGTGCCTCCCCGCCACCCCCCACCCGCCCCCCCACACACACACTATTACACATTCGGAAGTGTGTATATACAAAGTGTGAGTGTGTTTGTTTGACTGTGATGTTTTTGAAACAGCAGCTGCCATTCACTGTGTCTATGGAAAGTTTGTCAGCGAGGAGAATCGAATCCCACCCTGATAATAGTGGAGCATCAATGTCCGGGTTCAGGCCACTCGACCGTCCTCCATGCCAGTGTTTTCCAATAGTAATTGCTGACTAGCCACCGGTGTGGCTGTGCCAATACCGTGTTAGCCACCTGAACGGATTTTAGTAGAAAACAATACAGGGAGATGTACTTCACATGTGTATATTTCATAACAAACGTCGAATAACATTGGCCAAGGAGAGGGGTGGAATCGATAGCTGGGAATCGGAGTTTGTGGCGGGGACCAAAGAAAATGACACTATTCTTTCCAATATTTAGTTGGAAGAAATTTCGGTATATCCAATGGTGGATCTCTGACAAGCAGTGTGACAAATTGGTCACACTGCGGGGTGGGGGAGAGTCAAAAGAGGTGGTGGTGAGGTGCAGTTGGGTGTCGACAGCGTACGGAACCTGACGTTGTATTTTTGGATGATGTCGCGGAGGGGCAGCTTAGGTTAGACACAGAGTTAGCCTCTCACATCAGAAACTCACAGGACAAGTGCAGCACGGATTAGATGCAGGGTAAAGCTCCCTCGACACTGTCCCATCAAACACTCACAGGGCAAATACAGTATGGGTTAGATATAGAGTGAAGCTCCCTCTACATTGTCCCACCAAGCACTCCCGGGGCAGGTATAGCACGGGTTAGATATAGAGTAAAACTCCCTCTGCATCGGCCCATCAAACATTCATAGGGCAGGTTCAGCACGGGTTGGATACGGAGAAAAGCTTCCTCTACACTGTTCCATCAAATACTCCCAGGGCAGGTATAGCATGGTTTAGATAGAAAGTAAGGCCCCCTCTACACTGTCCCATCCAAAGCTAACACAGGCATGCATGAGGGTTTCAGCAGCAGATGAGCTGAGGCAGGGGGCGGGAGAAGGGCAATGGGAGGGACTAGGCGACCTTGCTAATGTGGTCGGAAGCTCATCTCAGGGTCAAATAGGATGCCAAGGTTGTGAAAGGTCTGATGCAGCCTCAGACAGTGGCCAGGGGGAGGGTTGGAGTTGATGGCTTGGGAATGGAGTTTGTGGCAGGGACGAAAGAAAATGGCTTCGGTCTTCCCAATATTTAGTTGCACTACCTTCATCAACACTCTCTGTTACATTCTCAAATAACTCAATCAGGTTAGTTAGACAAGATTTAGCTTTAACAAGTCTGTGCTGGCTGTCCCTTATTAACACATGTTTCTCGAAGTGAGAATTCATTTTGCCCTGGACAATGGTCTCTAGTAGTTTTCCCACCACTGAAGTTAGGCTGATGGCCCATAGTTATCAGTTTTCTTCCTCTCCTTTTTTTGAACAGGGATACAACATTTGCAATCCTCCAGTCCTATTAGAAATATCAAAGGCCGAAAAAAGTGGTGGGAGTATTTTATAGGCCCCATAAAGTATTAATACCGTTGGACAGATTATTTACAATGAAATATTGGGAGCTTCTAACAAAGGAAATGCAGTCATTATGGGGGACTTTAATCTGGACATAGACTGGGCAATTCAAATTTGCAACGGTAGTTTGGAAGACGAGTTCATGGAATGTGTTCGAGACGGTTTCCTGGAGCAATACATAATGCAACCTACCAGGGAACAGATTATTTCAGATCTTGTATTATATAATTAGGTAGGGTTAATTAGTAATCTCGTAGTAAAAGAACCTCTGGGGAAGAGTGATCACTAATATGATAGCATTTCACATTGAGTTTGAAAGTAATGTATTGAGTCAGAAATTAGAGTCTTACTCTTAAATAAAGCCCCTTACATAGGTATGAGGGGCGAGTTGTCAAAGGTAGTTGGGAAATTAAATTAAAAGGTTTGACCGTTCAGAAGCAAATGCAAACATTTTAAGAAATATTTCAATATTCTCAACAAGTATACATTCCATTGAGAAATAAAAACTCCACGGGAAAAGCGATCCACCCGTGGCTACCTGAAGATGTTAAGGAGAGTATTCGATTGAAAGAAGAGGCCGATAATATTGCCAAGAAAGCAATAAGCGTGGGGATTGGGAGAGTTTTAGAAACCAACGAAGGACGACCAAAAATTGACAAAAAGGAAGAAAATAGAATATCATAGAATCATAGAATCATAGAAGTTACAACATGGAAACAGGCCCTTCGGCCCAACATGTCCATGTCGCCCAGTTTATACCACTAAGCTAGTCCCAATTGCCTGCACTTGGCCCATATCCCTCGATACCCATCTTCCCCATGTAACTGTCCAAATGCTTTTTAAAAGACAAAATTGTACCCGCCTCTACTACTGCCTCTGGCAGCTCGTTCCAGACACTCACCACCCTTTGAGTGAAAAAATTGCCCCTCTGGATCCTTTTGTATCTCTCCCCTCTCACCTTAAATCTGTGCCCCCTCGTTATAGACTCCCCTACCTTTGGGAAAAGATTTTGACTATCGACCTTATCTATGCCCCTCATTATTTTATAGACTTCTATAAGATCACCCCTTAACCTCCTACTCTCAAGGGAATAAAGTCCCAGTCTGTCTAACCTCTCCCTGTAAGTCAAACCATCAAGTCCCGGTAGCATCCTAGTAAATCTTTTCTGCACTCTTTCTAGTTTAATAATATCCTTTCTATAATAGGGTGACCAGAACTGTACACAGTACTCCAAGTGTGGCCTCACCAATGCCCTGTACAACTTCAACAAGACATCCCAACTCCTGCATTCAATGTTCTGACCAATGAAACCAAGCATGCTGAATGCCTTCTTCACCACCCTATCCACCTGTGACTCCACTTTCAAGGAGCTATGAATCTGTACTCCTAGATCTCTTTGTTCTATAACTCTCCCCAACGCCCTACCATTAACGGAGTAGGTCCTGGCCCGATTCGATCTACCAAAATGCATCACCTCACATTTATCTAAATTAAACTCCATCTGCCATTCATCGGCCCACTGGCCCAATTTATCAAGATCCCGTTGCAATCCTAGATAACCTTCTTCACTGTCCACAATGCCACCAATCTTGGTGTCATCTGCAAACTTACTAACCATGCCTCCTAAATTCTCATCCAAATCATTAATATAAATAACAAATAACAGCGGACCCAGCACCGATCCCTGAGGCACACCGCTGGACACAGGCATCCAGTTTGAAAAACAACCCTCGACAACCACCCTCTGTCTTCTGTCGTCAAGCTAATTTTGTATCCAATTGGCTACCTCACCTTGGATCCCATGAGATTTAACCTTATGTAACAACCTACCATGCGGTACCTTGTCAAATGCTTTGCTGAAGTCCATGTAGACCACGTCTACTGCACAGCCCTCATCTATCTTCTTGGTTACCCCTTCAAAAAACTCAATCAAATTCGTGAGACATGATTTTCCTCTCACAAAACCATGCTGACTGTTCCTAATTAGTCCCTGAAAGTAAACTCTCAAGAAATATTAAAAAGGAATTTTAAAAGCTTCTACAAATATGTAAAAAGGAAGAGAGAAGCAAAAGTAAACTTTGGTCCCTTAGAGACAGGAGAAATTATAATAGAGAATCAGGAAATTGCAGATGTGTTAAACAAATATTTTGTATAAGTCTTCACAGTAGAAGACACAAAAAGCATACCAAAGATAGTGGCGAGCCAAGAGCTAAATGAGAGTGAGGAATCGAATATAATTAATATCGCTAGAGAAAAAGCACTGGACAAACTAATGGGACTAAATGACGACAAATCCCCTGGAACTGATGGCTTATATCATATGGTTCTAAAAGAGGTGGGTGCAGAGATAATAGATGCATTGGTTATGATATTCCAAAACCCTCTAGATTCTGGAATGGTCCCAGTGGACTGGAAGGTAATAAGTGTTACCCCACTATTCAAGAAGAGAGGGAGAGAGGAATCAGGGGACTACAGGCCAGTTAGCCCGACTTCGGTGGTCGGGAAAATGTTGCAATCCATTATTAGGAAAGTGGTAACAGGGCACTTAGAAAATCTTAATATGATTAGGCAAAGTCAACATGGTTTTATGAAAGAGAAATCGTGTTTCACAAATGTATTAGAGTTTTTTGAGGATATAACTAGCAGGGTCGATAAACGGGAACCAGTGGATGTAGTGTATTTGAATTTTCAAAAGGCATTCGATAAGATGCCACATAAAAGGCTGTTTGGGGTTGAGGGTAATATATTAATATGGATAAATGATTGGTTAAAGGAGAGAAAACAGAGAGTAGGGATAAATGGGTCATTCTCAGGTTGACAGGCTGTAACTCGTGGGGTGCCGCAAGGATTGGTGCTTGGACCTCCGCTATTTACAATCTGTATTAATGTCTTGGATGAAGGGACCGAGTGTAATGTATCCAAGTTTGCTGATGATACAAAGATAGGTAGAAAATTAAGCTGTGAGGAGGACACAAAGAGCTTGCAAAGGGATATAGATAGATTAAATGAGTGGGCAGGAAGGCGGCAGATGGGGTATAACGTGGGGAAATGTGAAGTTATTCACTTTGGTAGGAAGAATAGAAAAGCAGAATAGTTTTTAAATGATGAAAAGCTATTAAATGTTGATGTTCAGAGATTTTGCTGTCCTGAGACAAGAAACACAGCATTTAGTATGCAGGTACAGCAGGCAATTAAGAAAGCAAATGACATGTTGGCCTTTATTGCAAGGGGGTTGGAGTACAAGAGTAAGGAAGTCTTACTATGGTTGTACAGGGCTATAGTGAGTCCTCACCTGGGGTACTGAATACAGTTTTGGTCCCCTTATCTAAGGAAGGATATACTTGCCTTAGAGGCAGTGCAACCGAGGTACACTAGATTAATTCCTGGGATGAGATGGTTGTCCTATGAGGAGAGGTTGAATAGAATGGACCTATACTCTCTGGAGTTTAGAAGAATGAGAGGTGATTTCATTGAAACATATAAGATTCAGAGAGGGCTTGACAGGATAGACGCTGAGAGGTTCTTTCCCTGGCTGGAGAGTCTAGAACTAGGGGGCATAATCTCAGGATATTCTGTCGAGACTTTTAATCCATTTTACATACACAGATTTTTAAAAAAAACACTCTTGGGATATGGGCGTCGCTAACAAGGCCAGTTCATATTACCAATTTCTAGTTGCCAATTGAGAAGATGCTGCTTGGCCGGCCTTTTGCACCGCTGCAGTCCTTGTGGTGAACATACTTCCACAATAAAAGGAGTTCCAGGAATTTGACCCAACGATGATGAAGGAGAAGTGATATATGTCCAAGTCGGGAAGGTGTGTGACTTGGAGGGGAACTTGGAGGTGATGGTGTTCCCATGCATCTACTGCCCTTGTCCTAGGTGGTGAAGGTTTCGGGTTGGAGAGGTTCATGTCAAAGAAGCCTTGCCGAGTTGCAGATATATAAATCCCTCTTTTCTTACCCCCTCTCTTCCCCTTCCCTTCTCTTCCTCTCCTCCCATAGAGGCCAGAGTCATGTGTAGGCCCAGACTGGGTAGCAGGTTCCCTTCCTTCTAGGACAACTGTGAAATTACCAGATTCAATAAGCTCAATTTCACAATCTGCCTTTTTTTTGTGGGTTTTATCTCAAACTCCATTTTTCCTGTTTTAAATTAATTTTACAGGGTTTTAGAAGAGAGGATTTGCAGACAGGAAACTCAAACCAAACATCACATCGAGATCTGACAGTCACTCGATTCACCAGGACCTGAATATCTTCGTCCTTGGAATAGGGAAGCAAAAAGCAACAATCACAGCGGGGAGAAAATGTCCATGTATCCTGTGTGTGGTGGAGGTTTCAGCCGATCATCAGGCCTATCGAGACACAAGCGCAGTCACGCCGGGGAGAAACCGTGTAAATGTGGGGACTGTGGGAAAGATTCAAGTACCCATCTGAGCTGGAAACTCATCGACACAATCACACCGGTGAGCGACCGTTCACCTGCTCCATTTGTGGGAAGGGACTCACTCGTTCACCTGTCCTGCTGAAGCACAGGCGAGTTCACACCGACGAAAGGCCTTTAAGATGCCCGGATTGCGAGAACAGCTAAAAAGTGCCGGAGAACTAACGCATCAACGCATTCACACTGACCAGAGAACGTTCAGGTGCTTTCGCTGTAGGACTGGGATCAGGCAGTCATCCCAACTCCTGAGACACCAACGCACTGACACTGGGGAGAGGCCATTCACCTGCTCCCGTGTGTGAGAAGGGATTCACTCAATCAGAACACCTGCTGAGACACCAACGAGTTCACGTGTGACCGCAGGGGTTGGATTCGGCTGATATTGCTGCTGTTAATCACCTCCAGGACTGAACCATGTTCATTCTGGCAGTCGGGGTTTGCTTCTTCTGATGTTAATAAATTCTAGCCCAGTTTTAGAGGTTAGTATTCTGGATAAATATCAAATAAATCAATATTTTATTGAACACGCAGCGTGTAGACTCTTTTAAATGTATCTTAAGATAAGACAATTCCTTTTGAAGTGCAGTCCCTGTTTTTTTGTTTTAGGCCCCCCTTTTATAAGAAGGGGGTTAGGTTGTGTTAATGTGCAGTAAACCAATAAACCCAAAATATGTGTAAAATTATAATTTTATTATATCGGTCCAAGATGCACTCCAGTCCCTGCGGTGCCCACCGGTCGCGGAAAGCCTCAAGAGTACCGATAAATCCCTGTTGTTGCGGGGCAGCCAGTAACTGCACAGCAAGATCCCACAAACAGCAATGAGATGAGTGGCCGGATAATCACAGAAAATGCTGAAAATACACAACAAGACAGGCAGCATCTGTGGAGAAAGAAACAGAGTTAACGATTCAATTCAATGACCCTTCATCAGGACTGCAAGAAGTTGAAAATTAAACAGTTTTTAAACAACTACAGTGCCAGGGAAAGGAGGAAAGGGAGTGGAGGAAAGAACAAAGGGGAAGGTCTGTGATAGGGTGGATTAAATGACAAAAGGGATGTTGGTGTAGGCAAGGAGTGTGGTGATGTGACAAGTAAAGAAACAAAAGATGGGTCTAGAGGAGCTGTAATTGGCAACAGCAGAACGATTACCAGCACCTGCTGTCCGAAAAAATGGGACCAGTGGTTCTGATCTGAAGTTATTGAAATCAATGTTGAGTCCAGAAGGTTGTAAAGTGCCTAAACGAAAGATGAGCTACTTTCCTCGAGCTTACCTTGAGCTTCATTAGAATAATGTAAGAGGACGAGGACAGAGAGGTCAGAGTGGGAGTGGGACGGGGAATTAAAATGGCAAGGACAGCAGGTTAGGGTCACACTTGCGGACTGAGCGGAGGTGCTCAGCAAAGCAAATCCAATCTGCGTTTGGTCTCCCCAATGTAGAGGAGACCGCATTGGGAGCAGTGAATACATAATACTAACTTGAAAGATGTAAAAGTAAACCGTTGTTTCACCTGGAAGGAGTGTTTGGGGCCCTGGACGGTGGGAAGGAGGAGGTGAATGGGCAAGTGTCACATCTCCTGCACTCGCACAGGAAGGTGCCGTGGGGAGGAGAGCGGGTGTTGTGGGTGAAGGAAGAGTGGACCAGCGTGTCTTGGAGGGAGCTATCCTTTCGGAATGCTGAAAGGGGAGGGGAGGGGAAGATATGTTTAGTGGTGGGATCGTGCTGGAGGTGACGGAAATGGCGGAGGATGTTACATTGAATGTGAAGGATGTTGGGGTGGAAGGTGAGGACAAGGGGGTCCCTATCCTGGTTCCAGGCGGGAGGGGAAGGGGTGAGGGCAAAAGTACAGGTAATGGGACAGACACAGTCGAGGGCCCTGTCAACTACAGTGTAGGAAGCACTGGTGTGGAAGGTGGCATTATCAGAACAGAGGAGATGGAGACAGAGAAACTGGGAGAAGGGAATAGAGTCCTTACAGGAAGCAGAGTGGGAGGAAGTGTAATCAAGATAGCTGTGGGAGTCAGTGGGCTTATAATAGATATTGGTTGACAGTCTATCCCCAGAGATGGAGTTAGAGAAGTTGAGGAAGGGAAGGGAAGAGTCGGCGATGGACCATGTGAAGACGAGGGAATTTTGGAAATTGGAAGCAAAATTGATGAAATTTTCTAGTTCGGGGTGATAGCAGGAAACAGCACCAATAGAGTCATCAAAGTAACGGGAAAAGAGGTGAAGGAGGGGAACTGAGTAGGACTGGAACAAGAAATGTTCCGTGTTTCCCTTGATTCTCCGAAAGTCCAAAAATCTATCGATATAAGCCTTGACTATACTCAATTAGTCAGCACCAACGGTTCTCTGGGGTAGAGAATTCCAAAGATTCACAACCCTCTGAGTAAAGCAATTCCTCCTCATCTCAGTCCTAAATGGCCGATCCCTTACCCTGAGAATATGTCCCCTAGTTCTACACTCTCCAGACAGTGGACAGAGCCTCTCCCCATCTACACTGTCAAGCCGTCTTGAATCACACAGTGAGTGGGTGATTCAGCTCTGTGATCATTGATTCATTCATTTGGTGAGTGACATAACACTGTGATCATTGATTCACGCATTGTGAGGGTAGTACAGCACTGTGATCATAGATTCACGCAGTGGGTGGGTGACCCTGCACTGTGATCATTGATTCACACAATGGGTGTCTTTTTTAATTCGTTCTTGGGATGTGGGCATCGCTGGCAAGGCCAGAATTTGTTGCCCATCCCTAATTGCCCATGAGGAGGTCGTGATAAGCTGCCTTCTTGAACCGCTGCTGTCCGTGTGGTGACGGTTCTCCAACAGTGCTATTAGGTTGGCAGTACCAAGATTTTGACCCAGCGACGATGAAGGAACGGCGATATATTTCCAAGTCGGGATTGTGTGTGACTTCGACGGGAACGTGCAGGTGGTGTTGTTCCCATGTGCCTGCTGCCCTTGTCCTTGTAGGTGGAAGAGTTTGCGGGTTTGGGAGGTGCTGTCAAAGAAGCTTTGGCAAGTTGCTGCAGTGCATCCTTTGGACGATACACACTGCAGCCACGGTGCGCCGGTGGTGAAGGGAATGAATTTTATGGTGCTGGATGGGGTGCCAATGAAACGGGCTGCTTTGTATTGGATGGTGTCGAGCTTCTTGAGTGTTGTTGGAGCTGCACTCATCCAGGCAAGTGGAAAGTATTCCATCACACTCCTGATTTATGCCTTGTAGATGGTCGAAAGGCTTTGGGGAGTCAGGATGAGAGTCAATCGCCGCAGACTACCCAGCCTCTGACTTGTTCTTGTAGCCACAGTATTTATGTGGCTGGTCCAGTTTAGTTTCTGGTCAATGGTGACCCCCAGAATGTTGATGGTGGGAGATTCGGTGATGGTAATGCCGTTGAATGTAAAGGGGAGGTGGTTAGACTCTCTCTTGTTGGAGATGGTCATTGCCTGGCACTTGTCTGGCACGAATGTTACTTGCCACTTATCAGCCCAAGCCTGGATGTTGTCCAGGTCTTGCTGCATGTGGGCATGGATGCTTCATTATCTGAGGTGTTGCGAATGGAAATGAACACTGTGCAATCATCAGCGAACATCCCAATTTCTGAACTTATGATGGAGGCAAGGTCATTGATGAAGCAGCTGAAAATGGTTGGGCCTAGGACACTGCTCTGAGGAGCTCCTGCATCAATATCCTGGCTGAGATGATTGGCCTCCAATATCCACGACCATCGTCCATTGTGCTAAGTATGACTCCAGCCATTGGAGAATTCCCCCCAACCCGGCGATTCCCATTGACTTCAATTTTAATAGGGTTCCTTGGTGCCACACTCGGTCAAATGCTGCCTTGATGTCAAGGGCAGTCACTCTCATCTTACCTCTGCAAATCAGCTCTTTTGGCCATGTTTGTACCAATGCTGTAATGAGGTCTGGAGCCGAGTGGTCCTGGTGGAACCCAAACTGAGCATTGGTGAGCAGGTTATTGGTGAGTAAGTGTCCCTTTGCTGATGAATGAGATTGAACTGATGGGGCGGGAATTGGAGGATTGGATTTGTCCTGCTTTTTGTGGACAGGACATACCTGGCCAATTTTCGACACTTTCGGTCAGATGCCAGTTGTGTAGCTTACTGGAACAGTTTTACTAATGGCGCGGCTAATTTTCGAGCACAAGTCTTCAGCACTGCAGTCGGGATGTTGTCGGGGCCCATAGCTTTGTTGTATCCAGTGCACTCAACCGTTTCTTGATATCACGTGGAGTGAATCGAATTGGCTGGAGACTGGCTTATCTGATGGGTGGGGATATCGGGAGAAGGCCGAGATGCATCATCCACTCAGCACTTCTGGCTGAAGATGGTTGCAAATGCGTCAGCCTTGTCTTTTGCACTCACATGCTGGACTCTGCCATCATTGAGGATGGGGATGTTTACAGAGCCGCCACCTACCATTAGTTGTTTAATTGTCCACCACCATTCACGACTGGATGTGGCAGGACTGCAGAGCTTTGATCTGATCCGTTGGTTGTGGAATCGCTTAGCTCTGTCTATAAAATGTTGCTTTCTCTGTTTAGCATGCATGTAGTCCTGTGTTGTAGCTTCACCAGATTGGCACCTCATTTTTAGATACACCTGGTGCTGCTCCTGGCATGCTGTTCGACACTCCTCATTGAACCAGGGTTGATCCCCTGGCTTGTTGGTAATGGTAGAGTGAGGAATATGCCAGTCTATGAGGTTACAGATTGTGCTGGAATACAATTCTGCTGCTGCTGATACCCACAGTGCCTCATGGATGCCCAGTTTTGAGCTGCTAGATCTGTTCTGCATCTATCCCATTTAGCCTGGTGATATTGCCACACAACACGTTGGATGGTGTCCTTAATGGACAGTGCGGTGTTCACTCCTACCAATACTGTCATGCACAGATGCATCTGCAACAGGTAGATTGATGAGGACGAGGTCAAGCAGGTTTTCCCCTCACCACCTGCTACAGGCCCATTCTGGCAGCTATATCCTTTGGCCAGCAGTGGTGCTACCAAATGTCCCCACCCAGAGTACATTCTGTGCCCTTGCTACCAAAAGGTGCTCAACATGATGGAGGACTGATTCTTCAGCTGAAGGAGGGCGGTAGTTGGTAATCAGCAGCAGTTTTCCTTGCCCATGTTTGCTCTGATGCCATTAGATTTCATGGGGTCCAGAATCAATGTTGAGGACTCCCAGGGCCATTTCTTTCTAATTGTATATCACTGTACCGCCATCTCTTGTGGGTCAGTCCTGCTGGTGGGACACGACATACCCAGGGATGGTGATGGAAGAGTCTGGGACGTTGGCTGAAAGACATGATTCTGTGAGTATGGCTATGTCAGGCTGTTGCTTGACTAGTCTGTGGGACAGCTCTCCCAATTTTGGCACAAGTCCCCAGATGTTAGTAAGGAGGACTTTGCAGGGTCGACTGGGCTTGGTTTGCCTTTGTCGTGTCTGGTGCCAAGTGGTCTGTCCAGTTTTATTCTTATTGCGACCTTTTGTAGCGAAATTGTACAATTGAGTAACTTGCTAGATCATTTCAGAGGGCAAATAAGAATCGACCACATTGCTGTGGGTCTGGAGTCACGTAAAGGTCAGACCGGGTAAGGACGGTAGGTTTCCTTCCCTAAAGCACATTAGTGAACCAGACGTGTTTTTACCACAATCCGGTAGTTTCGTGACCACCATTACTGAGAGTAGATTTTTTAAAAATTCCAGACTGTATTTAATTAATTGAAATTAAATTCCCCAGCTGTAGTGGCTGGAATTTGAACTCATGACTCCCGATTATTAGTACAGGGCTTCTGAATAACTAAACCAGATTCGTAACCACTGTGCTACCAAACCCTATGGTGTGACACAGCATCGATTCACAAAGTGGGTGCACGACTCATCACTGTGATCATTGATTCACACAGTGGTTGGGTGAATCAGCACTGTGATCATTTTTTTTTATTCGTTCATGGGATGTGGGCGTCGCTGGCGATGACAGCATTTATTGCCCATCCCTAATTGCCCTTGAGAAGGTGGTGGTGAGTCACTTTCTTGAACCGCTGCAGTCCGTGTGGTGAAGGTTCTCCCACAGTGCTGTTAGGAAGGGAGTTCCAGGATTTTGACCCAGCGACGATGAAGGAACGGCAATATATTTCCAATTCAGGATAGTGTGTGACTTGGAGGGGAACGTGCAGTTGGTGTTGTTCCCATGTGCCTGCTGCTCTTGTCCTTCTATTGGTGGTAGAGATCGCGGGTTTGGGAGGTGCTGTTGAAGAAGCCTTGGCGAGTTGCTGCAGTGCATCCTGTGGATGGTACACACTGCAGCCACAGTGCACCGGTGGTGAAGGGAGTGAATGTTTAGGGTGGTGCATGGGGTGCCAATCAAACGGGCTGCTTTATCTTGGATGGTGTCGAGCTTCTTGAGTGTTGTTGGAGCTGCACTCATCCAGGCAAGTGGAAAGTATTCCATCACACTCCTGACTTGTGCCTTGTCGATGGTGGAAAGGCTTTGGGAGTCAGTAGGTGAGTCGCTCACCGCAGAATACACAGCCTCTGACCTGCTCTCATAGCCACAGTATTTATATGGCTGGTCCAGTTAAGTTTCTGATCAAAGGTGACACCCAGGATGTTGATGGTGGGGGATTCTGCGATGGTAATGCCATTGAATGTCATGGGGAGGTGGTTTGACTCTCTCTTGTTGAAGATAGTCATTGCCTGGCACTTATCTGGCGCGAATGTTACTTGCCACTGATTAGCCCAAGCCTGGATGTTGTCCAGGTCTTGCTGCATCCGGGCTCGGACTGCTTCATTATTTGAGGGGTTGCAAATGGAACTGAACACTGTGCAATCATCAGCGAAAATCCCCATTTCTGACCTTATGGTGCTGGGAAGCTTATTGATGAAGCAGCTGAAGATGGTTGGGCCTAGGACACTGCCCTGAGGAACTCCTGCAGCAATGCCCTGGAGCTGAGATGATTGGCCTCCAACAACCACTACCATCTTCTTTTGTGCTCGGTATGACTCCAGCCACTGGAGAGTTTTCCCCCTGATTCCCATTGACTTCAATTTTACCGGGGCTCCTTGGTGCCACACTCGGTCAAATGCTGCCTTGATATGAAGGGCAGTCACTCTCAGCTCACCTCTGGAATTCACACTTTGTGGGTGACCCAGCACTGTGATCATTGATTCACACAGTGGGTGGCCATGGACTGTGATCATTGATTCACACAGAGGGTGGTTGACCCAGCACTGTGATCATTGATTCACAAGTTGGTTAGTGAACCAGCACTGTGAACAATGACACACACAGTGGGTGGATGAAGCAGTGCTGAGATCATTGAATCGGAAAGTGGGTGCGTGACCCAGCATTGTGATCAGAGATTCCCACATCACATGGGTGACCCATCACTGTGATCATTGATTCACAAAATGGGTGAGTGAATCTGCACTGTGATCATTTCTTTTTATTCGTTCGTGGGATGTGGGCGTCGTTGGTGAGGCCAGCATATATTGCCCAACACTAATTGCCCTTGAGAAGATGGTGGTGAGCCGCCATCTTGAACCGCTGCAGTCCGTGTGGTGAAGGTTCTCCCACAGTGCTGTTAGGAAGGGAGTTCCAGGATTTTGACCCAGCGGTGATGAAGGAACGACAATTTTTTTCCAAGTCTGGATGGTGTGTGACTTGGAGGGGAACATGCAGGTGGTGTTGTCCCCATGTGCATGCTGCCCTTGTGCATCTAGCTGGGTTTTGGAGGTGCTTTCGAAGAAGCCTTGGCAGTGCATCCTGTGGATGGTACACACTGCATCAATGATCACAGTGCTGGGTCACCCACCCACTGTGTGAATCAAAGATCACAGTGCACCGGTGGTGAAAGGAGTGAATGTTTAGGGTGGTGGATGGGATTCCCAACAAACGGTCTGCTTTGTCCTGGATGGCGTCGAGCTTCTTGAGTGTTGTTGGAGCTGCACTCATCCAAGCAAGTGGAGAGTATTCCATCACATTTCTGACTTGTGCCTTGTCGACGGTGGAAAGGCTTTGGGGAGTCAGGAGTGAGTCACTTACCGCAGAATATCCAGCCTCTTACCTGCTCTTGTGGCCACATTATTGATGTGGCTGGTCCAGTTAAGTTTCTGGGCAAGGGTGACCTCCAGGATGTTGATGGTGGGGATATCTGGAGGAGGCCGAGATGGATCATCCACTCGGCCCTTCTGGCTGAAGATGGTTGCAAACACCATCATTGAGGATGGGAATGTTTACGTTAGTTGTTTAATTGTCCACCATCATTCACGACTGGATCTGGCAGGACTGCAGAGCTTTGATCTGATCCGTTGGTTGTGGAATCGGTTAGCTCTGTCTATAGCATGTTGCTTCTGCTGTTTAGCATGCATGTAGTCATGTGTTGTAGCTTCACAAGATTGATTCACACAGTGGTTGACCCAGTACTGTGATCATTGATTCACAGAATGGTTGGGTGACCCTGCACTGTGATAATTGATTCACACATTGGGTCGGTGACCCTGCACTGTGATCCTTGATTCACAAGTTGTTTGGTGAACCAGCACTGCGATCAATGCACACACAGTGGTTGGATGAACTAGCACCGTGATCATGGATTCACACAGTTGGTCGATGAACGAGCGCTGAGCTCATTGATTTGCAGAGCGGCTGGCAGAACAAGCATTGTGATCATTGATTCACATAATGGGTGGGTGACCCCGCACTGCAATCATTGATTCACACAGTGGGTGGAAGACCCAGCATTGTGATCATTGATTCACACATTGAGTGGGTGAACCTGCTCAGTGATCTTTGATTCACACAGTGGGTGGGTGACCCAGCACTGTGATCTTTGATTCACACAGTGGGTGGGTGACCCAGCACTGTGATCATTGATTCACACAGTGGGTGGGTGACTCAGCACTGTGATCATTGATTCACACAGTGGGTGGGTGACCCAGCACTGTGATCATTGATTCACACAGTGGGTGGGTGACTCAGCACTGTGATCATTGATTCACACAGTGGGTGGGTGACCCAGCACTGTGATCATTGATTCACACAGTGGGTGATGACTCAGCACTGTGATCATTGATTCACACAGTGGGTGGGTGACTCAGCACTGTGATCATTGATTCACACAGTGGGTGGGTGACCCAGCACCATGATAATTGATTGACACAATGGGTGAGAGAATGGGTTGTATTCTCTCGAGTTTAGAAGGATAAAGGGTGATCTGATCGAAGTTTATAAGATATTAAGCGGAACAGATAGAGTGGATAGAGAGAAACTATTTCCGCTGGATAGGGATTCTCGGACTAGGGGGCAGTCTAAAAATTAGAGCCAGACCTTTCAGGAGTGAGATTAGAAAAAGGTGGTAGAAGTTTGGAACTTTCTTCCGCAAACGGCAATTGATACTAGCTCCATTGCAAAATTTAAATCTGATATAGACAGCACCAGAGAGAAAGGGAGACAGACACGGTGAGCGAGAGAAAGACAGAGAGGGCGGAGAGACACAGTGACAGACAGACATACGCAGTATCAGTTCCAAACTGACCCAGTAAAGTTCAGCTTTATACAGAAAGGTCACATTGGAGAGACAGAAGTCGCAATCTCATCTCTCACTGATATTGTACCAGAGACAGACACACTTTTAATCCCGCACTCAGGGACAGTGTAGAGTGACAAAACAATGGGCCATATTTAACCCTCTCTTGCCTGTTGTACTATCTGCAGTTTTGCAGTTGAGGGCCATTCGGTATTACACTCATTGATCGAGAGTTTCACTCTGATTAAATTAATCTAGGACTGTTGCTGTCAGATATTAATCCTACACGGTCCCAACAAACACACCGACTCCCACTTTCCACCCACCTTTCTCCATGATCAGTTTGAGGAATCTTCCCTTCAGTTTCTTCCTCACGCGTCAGTTTTATCAGTAAAGGGGCCAAGAATAAACAGAGTACATTGGCTCATTTCACAGCCGTCCACTTTATCTATGAAAGACTCTTTACCATCAAACCATACCGAGAGAAACAGCAGGGATGGAAACATCTGGTTTAATAGTTGGAGATTGTAAAGTCAGTCTGGATTCCAGCGTTAGGCACTGGTGGAATCCCATCTGTTTTCCATTCTGGTGCCTGTTCCTGCTCTGTCTGTAGACCCCATTCCCTCTGACCTTTCCCCCAGACCCACTTCCTTTGCTCAGACTGAAAAATTCCAACTGGGGAAAGTTTCCATCGATTTTTGTATTCAGAATTAAACCTGATATCTGCGCATGCGTCCTTCAGCCCTGCCCCCATAGCTGGTTGTTGGTGAGCAGAAGAGCGCATGCGCGCTCCCCTCCCCCTGCTCGGCCTGTGGGGCCATTCCCTCAGTGAGTGGAAGAAGATGGTTTAAAACAGGCGGGAATGGAGAGATCACGGCCCCGGGGTAAGGGAGCAAACAGCAGCCTCGTTACAGCAGCTCATCGCTCCGGGACCGTGTCCGCAGATGGGCTCAGAGATCGGCATTGAGTCCGGGGGAAGGTCAGGGGGAGTCCGGGGGCTGTATGTAAGAGGCGGAGTGGATCAGGAACTGGTCCCGGAACATGGAGTGAGCGGGGAAGGGAGAGACCATTCTGGGGCTGTGTGTGTACAGGGTGTGTCCAGGGGAAGGGAGACAGAATGGGAAGAACCTGCTATTTAAAATCATTGCTGCTTTCTCTCCCCAAACCAGTAATGAATGTTCCTGGTTTAGGTCCAGTCTCACCCTGTTTGTTGTTATTGGACAGTGAACAGTGGAAACAGAGCCGGACAGTAAGGATGTGGGGAGTTATACAAAGATCATCTATTGCAGGCATCAGGTTAGAAGTGTGAAGGACACATTTTAAACAGCGACTGTTTGGTTTTGTTTGAAGGGTTAGTCCCCTGGGAGAGGGGATTAGAAGCCTGACCTGTACAAAGAACCCTGCCCCATCGGGTAGTCCCATTCATGAACCAGTGCAGGGGTTGTGTTGTGTTGTCTGGATGTCACTAAATTGTTGTAAAACAGCCCAACACACCTGGTATGCAGAAGCTGAGTGCTGCAGTGGACTCAGACACCAACACTGTTTGTATCGCTGGTTTTCATTTGTGGATATTCAAAATGATTATTAACAGAGGTATTAAACTGATCACTTTTGTATTTTCTACCTCACCTGTTCTTGAGTTACAAGAGATACTTTTCTCCCTACAGGCAAATCCTTGAATGACCCAGAATAAATGTGAAGTTTCCTCCACCCGAGGCACGAGGAACAGTGCAGCCAGCTCCTCCTCACACACAGTAGGTACATTATCACCCACTGAGCTCAGAGACACAGACAGTTCATGAGTTGACAGTCTCAGAAGTAGTCAGTCCCACACTGATCCCAAGTTCCAGAGACACATTTTCAATCCACCAGTCAAACAGAGCAGTTGCAGCAGACACTGTTTCCAGTTCACCCTAACTCAGTACTGCTGACAGGTAGATACAAAAATCCCAGTCCAAAATCACACTTTCAGATTGAAAGATGCTGCGTCAATCTCACAATAGGGCAACTTTAGCTACTAATTAAATACCAGATAGAAATGACACCTGATTGAACAGTATAGTATGAATCCCAATAATGTACACTGAGATTCAAATTGATTACCAGTTCAGAACTCCCACATGTATGAGTTTAATACATGCAGTATCCATCTGAATAGTGTACCATGAGATACAAATTGCATACAAGTCCAAAACTCATGTACAGTATCAGATTGAGAAATGCTGAGAGATAGTGTAACCTGAGAAACAAATTAGATAACAGTTCAGAACACATTCATAGTATGAGATTTAAAGATACAGTATCAATTCCATTAGTGCAGACTGAGCTACACAATATAGACCAATTCAAAAATGTCACCATATTAGTTTGGAAGATATATTATCATTCGAAATAGTACTCACAGAGGTACAGATTTAATGGTAGTACAAAAAGCTCACACATTATCTGGTTAAAATCTATAGCATCAAATCCTAAAGTATGTCCATATTTATCAATTAAATAATGAGAAAAACTATTAAAACATTCAGATATTTAAACTACAGCAAGGAATGCAATAATTTAATCTGAGAGAATAATTACAAACAGATATATATCGATTCTCATGGACAGATACAGTACCAGAGACACACAGACACAGAAGGAATCCCAAACTCACGTACAGTACTAGAGACTAAAAGATACAGGGTGAATCCCACACTCATGTATGGTACCAGAAATGACAAATATGGAATGAATCCCATACTGACATACAATACCAGGGACTGACAGATACCGAGTTAATCCCACACTCTTATAATGTACCAGAGACAACAGGTAAAGTATGAATCCCACACTACACAGTACTAGAGACTGAGAGATACAGAATGAATCCTACACTAACATACAGTATGGGAAACTGCATATATGGAACAAATTCAACACTCACACACAGTACTAGAGACTGTATATAGAGAAAGATTCCCACACTCAGATACAGTACCAGAGAGTGACAGATACAGAATGAATCTCGCACTCAGATACAATATTGTAGACTGCATATATAGAATTAATCACAAACTCACACATGCTACTGACAGATACAGAATGACTTCCACACTTGCACAGTACCAGAGACTGAGAGATACAAAATGAATCTCAGTCACCTACATTATTGCAGGCTGAGTTACATATTACGTACCAGTCCATAAATCTCATCCTGTCAGATTTAAAGATACAGTATCAATTCCATTAGTGCAGACTGAACTACACATTAAATACCACTACAAAAATCTGATACAGATTCAGACTGAAATTGGCAGTATTCCATTCATGCAGACTGAGCTACACATTATATACAAGTTCAAAAATGTCACCATATCAGTTGGGTTCACTAAGATACAGATTTAATAGTAGTTAAAAAAGTGCACACATATTCTGATAATAAACTACAGCATTACATTTTCAATTATATCATTATCTACAAATTAAACACTGGGAAAAATTATTTCTACATTAAGGTATTAAAGATACAGTTTTGAATACCATACTGTAAATGGAGGTACAAATTACATAGAGATAAAGAATGAATCTCTCACTCAGATAGATTGCCAGAGTCTGATATATAGATTGAATCCCACACTCACACAATGTACCAGTGACTGACAGATACAGAATGAATCCCACATTCACACACTGTAGCACAGACTGACAGATACAGAATTTATATCACTCACATACAGTATCAGAGATTGAAAGATATGGAATGAAAGTCTCACTCACACACAGTACCAGGGACTGACAGGAACAGAATGAATCCCTCACACACACAGTACAAGAGACTGACAGATACAGAATGAATCCCACACTCACACACAGTACCAGAGACTGACAGAAACAGAATGAATCCCTCACACACACAGTACCAGAGACTGACAGATACAGAATGAATCCCACACTGACACACAGTACCAGAGACTGACAGATTCAGAATGAATCTCACAGTCACACAGTACCAGAGACTGACAGATACAGAATGAATCCCACACTCACACACAGTACAAGAGACTGACAGATACAGAATAAATCACACATTACCACAGTCAGACAGATACAGAATGATTTTCACAGTCACTTTACTGCAGACTGAGTTTCACATTACAAACCAGTCCAAAAATCACATAGCATCAGATTGAAAGATACAGTATTAATTCCACTGGTACAGACCGATCTACACATTGCATACTAGTCCAAAAATCTCATAAATGATCAGACTGGAAGATACAGTATCAATTCTGTTAGCACAGACTGAGCTACATACTACATACCAGTCCGAAAATTTCATACAGTGTTGGACTGAAAGATACAGTATCAATTCCATTAGTGCAGACTGAGCCACACAGTATATAGCAGTCCAACAATCTCATACTGTATCAGACTCAAAGAAAAAAATATCAATTACATTAGCACAGACTGAACTAGATGATACACTCCAGTCCACAAATCTCATCGAGTATCAGTTTGAAAGATTCAGTATCACTTCCATTATTGCAGACTGAGCTACACATCGCATTCCAGTCCAAAAATCTGACACAGTATCAGACTGATACAGTATCAATTCCATTATTGCAGACTGATCTACATATTACATACCAGTCCAAAAATCTCATGCAATGTCGACTGAGGTACAGAATTAATACCAATTTTACTGATTGAGCTACACATTATAAACAGTCCAATAATTTCACTGTGAACAGATTGAAAGAGACTTTATCATTCACAGTAGAGTTCAGAGATTATGATGTAATGCTACTCCAAAACCCACACACGTTGTTTGATTGAAGAAAATCGAAAAGTTGTATCCATATTTACAAATTAAATACTCGACGAAAAACTATATACTTTAAAATATTAAAGATACAGTTTCAAATACGATACTGTAAAGTGAAATAAGAATACAGAATTAATCCAGACTTGCACATTGTCTCCGAGACTGAATTACAGAATGAATCCCACACTGAGATAAAGTAGCAGAAAATGGCAGATACAGAATTAATCCCACACTCATATACAGTATCAGAGACTGACAGATACTGAATAAACCCCACTATCATACACAATAGCAGAGACTGACCTCTACTGGACATAAGCGAGAACTGTAAAAGAGCGTAAAAAAAATCACATTATCCGTCGTGGTGACAGAAACAGGAAAACGTACAATGTGAGGATAGTTTCTGCCTGTAACCTCTACTCTCGCATTTTTGCACATTTTAATAGTGAAAAATGAAGACAATTGTTTCATAATAAAGTTTATGTTTTGCTCATTCGATAGTTGTGAAATTGCCCCATTATATTTTACTGTACATTGCGCAGTATTTCTCTCTGATTTCTCAGGACACGGTTTACATTGCTCCTCTACCCCATTTAGATTCTTATTTTCCAAGCAGTATGTGGCCTCCTTATTCCCCTAGGAAAATGCAACACCTCACACCTTTCTATATTGAAATTCAGTGGGCATTTTAGTGGGCCGTTCGGCAAGCTTATTTTGTCGCAGTCTCCATCAGTATAGACTATAGCCCCTAAATCAATGACAAGAATTTAACACAGCATTATGTTTGGTCTAACAACATGTACTTGCAGCTCGTCTCCATTCGCATTTTTTTCTAATCCCACTCGTGCAATATCATGTGAAGAATTCGTTTCTCTTCTGTCCCTCCCTCATCTGCAAACTTCAGTGTCCCAGGGTTTGGGGACATCTACTGGCCTGAAGCAGAACTGCAACAGTTCAGAACAAATTGCTCAAACCGGACAATGTGCAGCGTGAGCGTGTTTGTGATTGGTGGTTTGTACTAAATCTGATTGGATAGCGGAAGAAACCAATCAGAAAGTGAAAGGAAAAAGTTGTGTGACATCACTCCCACCTGTCCAATCACAATCATTGCTTTCACCCATCCTTCATTAGCATGGGGCGATGACGTCTGCCTATTTAATCCGAGCTCGGAGCGGATTTGGTTCATTTCTGGGTCTGAAATTGAGTTTGGAAAATGCCTGAGGACAAGAAAGCAGCTCCCAAGAAGGGCGCCAAGAAAACCCTGAATAAAGCACCAGCCAAGGGCGGGAAGAAGCGGAGAAAGTCGAGGAAGGAGAGTTATTCCATCTACATCTACAAAGTGATGAAGCAGGTTCACCCCGACACCGGCATCTCCTCCAAGGCCATGGGCATCATGAACTCCTTTGTGAACGATATTTTCGAGCGCATCGCGGGAGAGGCTTCCCGCCTGGCCCATTACAACAAGCGGGCGACCATCAGTTCCCGGGAGATCCAGACCGCCGTGCGCCTGCTGCTGCCCGGAGAACTGGCCAAGCACGCCGTGTCGGAGGGGACAAAGGCGGTGACCAAGTACACCAGCTCCAAGTAAAGCTCCACCATCAACTGAAAAAAACCCTGAACACAAAGGCTCTTTTAAGAGCCACCCACGGTCTCTTTGAAGACGCTGTACCGACCCCGCTGTATGGGATAATTTTATTGTAGACAGTTTGATACTAACTGCCTTTCTATAACTCGTGCTTTTGTAATTTCTCTTGAAATTTGGAAAATTCTCATAATCAGTGCCCGGTATAAGACTTCAGTCATTTCTTTCCCCTTTTCACCATTGTTCATTATTCGGGAATATCAATTTATGAACCGCCACCCTTTGTAATATAGCAACCCTGAAAGGGACTTCACACCGAGGATTGAAGAGTCCAAAGGCTCTGTCTCTGTTCGATTTCTTACACCAGGAGTCGCGGCTCCGGTTCAGATCCTGCAGCAGCTCCTGTGAACAGGAATCGATCCACAATCTGTGGCTTGTTCTTTTACAAAGATTGAGCTGGAATCTGTCCCGTTACAAAATGCTGTGAATGGGGCTTCATTCCCGCCCGTTTGAAAGCGAACGGAGAATGATACGGAATTTATAAGAATCTCGAATGTGTGATGGGAAAATGTGGAATAACAGAATATAAGGAGAGAGAATTTTAAATCTTTGTCTTAAGGTGACATTATTTACTAAATCCGATTCTTGTGTTACAAATATATTGGCGGGCTTTTCAAATTTCAAAAACCATTTCAGGTCTGACTATTGGGGCCGGCTATTGATTGGTGAATAAAACCACTCTCTGAATGGTTGAACGAACAGCCCAATGAGATTGAGAACAGATGGGCCAATCACAATTGCCCCCACTATTCCTCCGGAATGTATAAGAAGGGCGAGTGCGGGAGGATTTCTTCATTCTTTGTGAAAGTGTTTGTGAGATTGTGGAAATGTCTGGAAGAGGAAAACCCGGCGGTAAAGCTCGGGCCAAGGCCAAGTCTCGCTCATCCCGGGCCGGACTGCAGTTCCCTGTGGGCCGTGTTCACAGGCTTCTGTGAAAGGGGAACTATGCTGAACGTGTGGGTGCCGGAGCCCCGGTCTATCTGGCTGCTGTGCTCGAGTATCTGACGGCTGAAATCCTCGAGTTGGCCGGTAACGCGACCCGCGACAACAAGAAGACCCGCATCATCCCCAGACACCTGCAGCTGGCCGTCCGCAACGACGAGGAGCTCAACAAGCTGCTGGGAGGGGTGACCATCGCTCAGGGCGGGGTGTTGCCTAATATGGATGCCGTGCTGCTGCCTAAAAAAGGCAGCACTGAGCTCGAAGAGCAAGTAAATCGGCGAAGATTTAAGCTGATAACCCAAATGCTCTTTTCAGAGCCACCCACTGTATCTATGAAAGGGCTGGAATTTAACAATAAAACATGTTTCAGATTTGGATATTTTACTGTCCTCGTCTCGATTTCATGCCCCTGTGACGCTGAACAGCTGATTCCAATTCTGGAACAAACTGCCTCCTGTCAGTTAGAAACTAAATAAATATCTTGTTAAATTTAACTGATCCATATCGGTCTGTTCCAGTACTCGCTTCCGGACAGTAGATGTCGCCAACCTCCAATGGGTTGAAATTTGCAGATTGTATCCGAAATGAGACAAAATATAATTGTCAGTAAACTGGGCGGGTGGAATACAGAAATACCAAGTTAGGTTATTTTTGGACGTTTGACCATTGTCTACAAGATGCTTTCTGTTGTGTTCCGGCCATTGCTGCAAATGTTATTGACAGTCATATCATCGGACAACACTTATTCGGTGTGTCATCTGTTACCCAGATTTGTACAACAGAAGCTGATTGATTTGATGATTATTGTCGCAGCGATTGCTGAATCAGGGTGAGTGAAATGTGTCTGTTATTGGATGTGAGTGAGGGATTTATTCTGTCCCTGAGCCTGTTCCTGTGTCAGTTCCGAGTACCGCAGTGAATGTGACACTAATGTGTCCCACTGCTTCTGATTCTAGCGCTGAGTGAAAGCGCCAAACACTTTAAAAGGTGTTCTCAGGTTTTTAAACCTCATGTAATATAATTTCTAATCATCAGCCTTTGGATCTATTATTGCGAGTTAAATTCAAACAGCCTCTGAGCACAACTGGAGAGGGACAATAAACTGAAACTTCAGTTGATCCGAGCGAGCATTACATCCACCCTGGGTTTTACATCCCATCCGAGTCCCAAGTGGCCCTGGGAGTCCTCAACATTGACTCCGGACCCCATGAAATCTCATGGCATCAGGTCAAACATGGGCAAGGAAACCTCCTGCTGATTACCACCTACCGTCCTCCCTCAGCTGATGAACCAGTCCTCCTCCATGTTGAGCACCACTTGGAGGAAGCACTGAGGGTAGCAAGGGCACAAAATGTACTCTGGGTGGGGGACTTCAATGTCCATCACCAAGAGTGGCTCGGTAGAACCACGACTGACCGAGCTGGCCGAGTCCTGAAGGACATAGCTGCTAGACTGGGCCTGCGGCAGGTGGTGAGCGAACCAACACAAGGGAAAAATTTACTTGACCTCGTCCTCACCAATCTACCAGTAGCAAATGCATCTGTCCATGACAGTATTGGTAGGAGTGACCACCACACAGTCCTCGGGGAGATGAAGTCCCGTCTTCGCACTGAGGACACCATCCAATGTGTTGTGTGGCACTACCACCGTGCTAAATGGGATAGATTCAGAACGGATCGAGCAGCTCAAAATTGGGCATCCATAAGGCGCTGTGGGCCATCAGCAGCAGCAGAATTGTATTCCAGCACAATCTGTAACCTCATGGCCCGGCATATTCCTCACTCTACCATTACCAACAAGCCAAGGGATTAACCCTGGTTCAATGAGGAGTGTAGAAGAGCATGCCAAGAGCAGCACCAGGCGTACCTAAAAATGAGGTACCAACCTGCTGAAGCTACAACTCAGGACTACATGCATGCTAAACAGCGGAAGCAACATGCTATGGACAGAGCGAAGCGATTCCACAATCAACGGATCAGATCAAAGCTCTGCAGTCCTGCCACATCCAGTCGTGAATGGTGGTGGACAATTAAACAACGAACGGGAGGAGGAGGCTCTGCAAACATCCCCATTCTCAATGATGGCGGAGTCCAGCACGTGAGTGCAAAAGACAAGGCTGAAGCGTTTGCAACCATCTTCAGCCAGAAGTGCTGAGTGGATGATCCATCTCAGCCTCCTCCCGATATCCCCACCATCACGGAAGCCAGTCTTCGGCCAATTCGATTCACTCCACGTGATATCAAGAAACGGCTGAGTGCACTGGATACAGCAAAGGCATTGGGACCCGACAACATCCCAGCTGTCGTGCTGAAGACTTGTGCTCCAGAACTAGCTGCGCCTCGAGCCAAGCTGTTTCAGTACAGCTACAACACTGGCATCTACCCGACAATGTGGAAAATTGCCCAGGTATGTCCTGTCCACAAAAAGCAGGACAAATCCAATCCGGCCAATTACCGCCCCATCAGTCTACTCTTAATCATCAGCAAAGTGATGGAAGGTGTCATCGACAGTGCTATCAAGCGGCACTTACTCACCAATAACCTGCTCACTGATGCTCAGTTTGGGTTCCGCCAGGACCACTCGGCTCCAGACCTCATTACAGCCTTGGTCCAAACATGGACAAAAGAGCTGAATTCCAGAGGTGAGTTGAGAGTGACTGCCCTTGACATCAAGGCAGCATTTGACCGAGTGTGGCAGCAAGGAGCCCTAGTAAAATTGAAGTCCATGGGAATCAGGGGGAAAACTCTCCAGTGGCTGGAGTCATACCTAGCACAAAGGAAGATGGTAGTGGTTGTTGGAGGCCAATCATCTCAGCCCCAGGACATTGCTGCAGGAGTTCCTCAGGGCAGTGTCCTAGGCCCAACCATCTTCAGCTGCTTCAC
This sequence comes from Heptranchias perlo, assembly GCF_035084215.1. Classification (NCBI taxonomy): domain Eukaryota; kingdom Metazoa; phylum Chordata; class Chondrichthyes; order Hexanchiformes; family Hexanchidae; genus Heptranchias; species Heptranchias perlo. The sequence goes on from NC_090327.1 coordinate 140,309,042, forward strand.
CAATGACCTTCCCTCCATCATAAGGTTGGAAATGGGGATGTTCGCTGATGACTGCACAGTGTTCAGTTCCATTCGCAACCCCTCAGATAATGAAGCAGTCCGAGCCCGCATGCAGCAAGACCTGGACCACATCCAGGCTTGGGCTCATAAGTGTCAAGTAACATTCACGCCAGATAAGTACGAGGCAATGACCATCTCCAACAAGAGAGAGTCTAACCACCTCCCCATGACATTCAACGGCATTACCATCGCTGAATCCCCCACCATCAACATCCTGGGGGTCACCATTGACCAGAAACTGAACTGGACCAGCCATATAAATACTGTGGCTACGAGAGCAGGTCAGAGGCTGGGTATTCTGCGGCGAGTGACTCACCTCCTGACTCCCCAAAGCCTTTCCACCATCTACAAGGCACAAGTCAGGAGTGTGATGGAATACTCTCCACTTGCCTGGATGAGTGCAGCTCCAACAACACTCAAGAAGCTCGACACCATCCAAGATAAAGCAGCCCGCTTGATTGGCACCCCATCCACCACCCTAAACATTGACTCCCTTCACCACCGGCGCACAGTGGCTGCAGTGTGTACCATCCACAGGATGCACTGCAGCAACTCGCCAAGGCTTCTTCGACAGCACCTCCCAAACCCGCGACCTCTACCACCTAAAAGGACAAGAGCAGCAGGCGCATGGGAACAACACCACCTGCACGTTCCCCTCCAAGTCACACACCATCCCGACTTGGAAATATATCGCCGTTCCTTCATCGTCGCTGGGTCAAAATCCTGGAACTCCCTTCCTAACAGCACTGTGGGAGAACCATCACCAGACGGACTGCAGCGGTTCAAGAAGGCGGCTCACCACCACCTTCTCGAGGGCAATTAGGGATGGGCAATAAATGCTGTCATCGCCAGCGACGCCCACATCCCATGAACGAATGAAAAAAAGATTGAGGCTCACCCTCAGTGCTGGAGTTAGTTAAATGCACTGTTAGTGCCTCGGACATCAATGATAGAACGGCCAGTGTCCATCACACTACGCTCTTACAGCTGAAAACCGTTCGATCTTACTCTGTGATTGAGTGTTTCACTCTGATTAAATTAATCTGGAACTGTTGCAGTCTGATATTAATCCTGCACTGTCCTAGTAAACACACCCGACTCCCACTTCCCAATTTTCTCCTGGATTGGTTTGAGAAATCCCCCCTCCATTTCGGAGTCACACGTTAATTTTATCAGTAAAGGTGCCATTAATGAACAGAACTCAATGGCTCATTTTACAGCCGCCCACTTTATCGATGAAAGGCTCTTTACCATCAAAAGATACCGAGAGAAACAGCAAGGATGTAAACATCTGGTTTAATAGTTAGAGATTGTAAAGTCAGTCTGGATTACAGCGTTAGGCACTGGTGGAATCCCATCTGTTTTACATTCCCTGACCTGTTCCTGGGTCAGAAATGAGTTCCCCATTCTCTCTCCGGTAGCACCGACTCCCTCTGTTGCCCTCTGTTTCCACAAGATCGGTTCAGCCTGGATCAGAGCAATTTCAAAAAGCCAGCCAGCCAACAAACCAACCGTTGAAGGTAATTTCCGCATTAATCCGATAAAGGAAACGACCCCCTTCATATCAATGTTCACCAGTTATCTTTTACTAGTTTGTCCCTGTGTCTCCTTCTCCAACAGTCGGGGTTTAACTTTAGATGACTCGCTGACATTCGCTACCCCCACCCCATCCCCACTGCCAATTAAAATAGAGAGAATGGGATGTCCGGGCCGGGCCTCACTGTATCTCGTGGTTTGTTCGGCTCCAGTCCCAGTTCATTCTTTTTCCACAGATTCGGGGCCAGAGTCTCTGTGAGACGGTAAAACTGGCGGAGATCCGCCGCTATCACAATTTAAACTCCAACACATGAGATTCTCCAAATCAGCTTTAAAAAGGTGTTTGTAAACTGCTGAAGCGGTCTGGGAGGGGATGTGTGAGGGGATAGAATCGTGTCTGGGACTGAAATAGAAGGAGGCGGGTTGACTTGTTAGAGAAGGGACTGAATATAGACAGGAATATTACTGACTGTAAAGGGGCATCTTTTAAACTCCGGCTTTCTGGAAATCCTCGAATATGAAGCCCGAGTGTGTAAGGTTTTGTGCGGAGCGCTGTGTTTCGGTTCTATTATCGATAAACGGTTTGAAATTGGCGGGTGGAGAAAGCTGGAGGTGGAGCTGGAAGATCAGAGGCCGCTCTCCGCTCTGTCCGTCACTCTGACTGTCTCCTCCCCTCTCTGTTTAATATCTCACTCTGTCTCCTCTCCTCTCTGTTTAATATCTCACTCTGTCTCCTCCCCTCTCTGTTTAATATCTCACTCTGTCTCCTCTCCTCTCTGTTTAATATCTCACTCTGTCTCCTCCCCTCTCTGTTTAATATCTCACTCTGTCTCCTCCCCTCTCTGTTTAATATCTCACTCTGTCTTCTCCCCTCTCTGTTTAATATCTCACTCTGTCTCCGCCCCTCTCTATTTACTATCTCACTCTGTCTCCTCCCGTCTCTGTTTAATATCTCACTCTGTCTCCTCCCCTCTGTTTAATATCTCACTCTCTCTCCTTCCCTCTGTTTATTGTCTCACTCTGTCTCCTCTCCTCTCTGTTTAATATCTCACTCTCTCTCCTTCCCTCTGTTTATTGTCTCACTCTGTCTCCTCCCCTCTCTGTTTAATATCTCACTCTATCTCCTCCCCTCTCTGTTTAATGTCTCACTCTGTCTCCTCCCCTCTCTGTTTAATATCTCACTCTATCTCCTCCCCTCTCTGTTCAATATCTCACTCTGTCTCCTCCCCTCTCTGTTTAATATCTCACTCTGTCTCCCCCCCTCTCTGTTTAATATCTCACTCTATCTCCTCCCCTCTGTTTAATATCTCACTCTATCTCCTCTCCTCTCTGTTTAATATCTCACTCTGTCTCCTCTCCTCTCTGTTTAATATCTCACTCTGTCTCCTCCCTCTCTGTTTAATATCTCACTTTATCACCACCCCTTTCTGTTTAATATCTCACCCTGTTTCCTCCCCTCTCTTTTTAATGTCTCACTCTGTTTCCTCCGCTCTCTCTCTCAACCTATGCCTTTCTCACCCAGATCGGGGCGATCTGCATAAAAACAGAACCAGCATAATTTCTCTTTGCATTTAGCAGTAAAGAACCATCATGTCTGGTAGAGGTAAAGGAGGCGAAGGACTGGGTAAAGGCGGAGCCAAACGGCACTGTAAAGTGCTTCGTGATATCATCCAGGGAATCACCAAACCATTAACAAGGTCCAGAAAACGTGCTCAGGGACGAACTGAGGCTGGGTACAGCCACCGCAAAGGCTCTGTGGGAAAAGGCAACCGTTTAGAGCCTTCCAGCCATTGTATACCGAGGGGCTGCAATCAGGGAAAACTCCTTCCTGCAGAATGTAATATTCAAATGTACCTTCAATGAATCTGTATTCAATAATCTGTATTGAGTATAATGCAATGAGGCACCCTCAGTGTCATGAACTGTAATTATGTACAATGTGTTCATTGAACTGTACTTGATGTAACCTGCAAATTGTATAATCTGTATTGTGTACGTTTGGAATGTGATATGACAACTGTATTGTATGTTTTGCTGCAAATTTTATGAATAAAGTATATTTTTTGAAAAAATAATCCGCCGCCTGGCTCGCCGTGGCGGTGTCAAACGGATCTCGGGTCTGATCTACGAGGAAACCCGCGGGGCGTTGAGGATACGAACCTGTGCGCCATCCACGCCAAGCGAGTCACCATCATGCCCAAAGACATCCAGCTGGCCCGCCGCATCCGCGGGGAGCGCGTTTAAACCCGACCCGGCTCCATTACCAAGTGCAACAAAGGCTTTTTTACGAGCCACCAAATCGGCAATAGAAAGAGCTCTGATCTGGGTTGAAATCTCGGTTCCGTACAATTCACGGAAATTTAATTAAACGAGAAATTCGTAAAGAGGGAGCGGATTTCAGACGGGCGGTCCTACTATTTATAAATTATACATCTCGTAGCCCATCAGAACAGCGCAGAGATGAGTGTAGAGCCGATCTGTAACTATTATGGCAGCAGCAGTAGCTGCTAATTTTAGACTAAGTACCAACACCAGAGAGACACGAGTGCCCCTACCAGACTAACCAACATGAGGGATTTGAAACGGAGACAGTTTCATTTCCACACACGCAGGACTGGAGAGACACGATTTCCACCAGACGAACAAAATATGTCCTGCTCTCACTGAGCGCTAGAAATAAAAGCAGTGCAAAACATTAGTGTCACATTCACAGGGACTCACATCCAATAACACAGGCAAATTTCACGCACTGATTCAGCAATCGCTGACACAATAATCAACACATCAGTCAGATTCTGTTACACAAATCTGTGTAAAATAATACAGAACGAGCAAGTGTTGTCGGATGATGAGACTAAATAATAATGCCGCTTGAAGCCGATGATCAAACGTCAGTGACATTTCTGTTATTCCTAGAATCGGAATGAAGTCCGTATTAAATTAATTTCTGACTCTCTTCAGACAGTAACCAGCCCTTTCATACAGTGGGTGGCTCTGAAAAGAGCCTTTGTGTTATCAGATTCAATCTTGTCCCCTTTACTTGTTCTTGGAGCTCACGTTGCTGGTTTTCTTCGGCAGCAGCACGGCCTGGATATTAGGCAGCCCCCACCCCGCGCGATGGTCACCCCTCCCAGCAGCTTGTTGAGCTCCTCGTCGTTGCGGACGGCCAGCTGCAGGTGTCTGGGGATGATGCGGGTCTTCTTGTTGTCGCGGGCCGCGTTACCGGCCAACTCGAGGATTTCAGCCGTCAGATACTCGAGCACAGCAGCCAGATAGACCGGGGCTCCGGCACCCACACGTTCAGCATAGTTCCCCTTTCGCAGGAGCCTGTGAACACGGCCCACAGGGAACGGCAGTCCGGCCCGGATGAGCGAGACTTGGCCTTGGCCCGAGCTTTACCGCCGGTTTTTCCTCTTCCAGACATTTCCACAATCTCACAAACACTTTCACAAAGAATGATAAACGACTGCAGTATTTACCTTTCTTCTGGACTGAAAGATTCACCTGATTGGTTAATGGAATAGGCAAATTGATGTAATAAAGTTCAACCAATCAGATAGCTGGGAATCAGAAGAGGGCGGGGTTTACGGGCCTGAACGGTCAGACAAGGAAATTTATGAATTTCAAAATGTTCTATCAATTTCAGTGTAGTAAAGGATCGGATTTAGATCAATGTCGCCCTGATCACAAGATTTTGAACCCAATCTTTTTATCCTGTCTTATTCTGCTTTACCCGTCACAAATCGCTGGCGCTGTTTTAAAATCTGGTTTAAGTTATTGCTCATTCTACCATCGCTTTCAAACTGTACCGGACGGGACTATAGCCCCATTCACGGCATTCCGTGAAGGGACATATTTCAATTTAGTCTTTGTAAAAGAGACACGTTATGAATCGATCCCTTCTCAAAGCCGAGAGTGCTTCTATGAAAAGGACCCGGACGGAGCTCTCGATCTGCCCCTATTCCGCTGTGATACTGCAAATAGTGGGGTTGTTGTTAATATCAGTCAGCATCATTCAGGGGCTGAGAGAGGCCAGAATAGTAACGCTTTAAGAGCAAAACGAAAGGGAAAGAGCGGATCGCAAACTCGTGTTCAGTTTTTGGGCCAGGGATTTCAATGGGGCAGTTTCAATATCAGTTCATTATAAGATTGGAATAATAATATTGCCGTATTAAAATGATACCAAGCAAATATATAAGAAATGCAGCTCTTCCAGAGAGGTTATGGGTGGCTCTTAAAAGAGCCGTTTTTTCTGTTGATGGTGGAGTTTTACTTGGAGCTGGTGTACTTGGTAGCCACTTTTGTCCCTTCCGACACGGCGTGCTTGGCCAGTTCTCCGGGCAGCAGCAGGCGCACGGAGGTCTGGATCTCTCGGGTGCTGATGGTCGCCCGCTTGTTGTAATTGGCCAGGCGGGAAGCCTCACCCGCGATGCGCTCGAAAATATCGTTCACAAAGGAGTTCATGATGCCCATGGTCTTGCAGGAGATGCCGGTGTCGGGGTGAACCTGCTTCATCACTTTGTAGATGTAGATGGAATAACTCTCCTTCCTCGACTTTCTCCGCTTCTTACCGCCCCTGGGGGGCACTTTTTTCAGAGTTTTCTTGGCGCCCTTCTTGGGAGCTGTTTTGTTGTCCATCATTGGCTTTATAAATCGAGGCATGTTGTACAAAAGCAAATAGAGGCAGAGAATAAATTAGTTAGCAAGGAAGTTATGCTAAACCTTCATAAATAACTGTTTAGATCCCAGCTGGAGTATTGTATACAATTGTGGGCACCACAGTTTAAGAAGAATGTGAAGGCCTTGGAGAGAGTGCAGAGGAGATTATTAGATGGTAACCAGAAAATGCAGAACTTCGGTTAGGTGGAGAGACTAGAGAAGCTGGGCTGGTTCTCCTTAGAGCAGAGGAGGTTATGGGAAGATTAAATAGAGATGTTCAAGATCAGGAAAGGTTTTGATAGAGTAAATAAGGAGAAACTGTTTCCAGAGGCAGAAGGTCTGGTAACTAGAGGACACAGATTTAAGATAATTGGCAAAAGAACGAGAGATGAGATGAGGAGAACATTTTACGCAGCGAGTTGCTATCATCTGGAATGGTGGTGGAAGCAGATTCAATAATAACTTTCAAAAGGGAATTGGTTAAATACTTGAAGGGGAAAAATGCAGGATTTTGGGGAAAGAGCAGCCGAGTGGGACTAATTGGATAGCTCTTTCAAAGAACTGGCACGGACATGATGGGCCGAATGGCTTCCTCTGCGCTGCATCTGTCTTTGACTCAGTGAAATTCATTGACTTTCTGAAGCTTTTCCCTCCACTGCTTTCAGTTCCTTATTTAAATTTCAATTCCCTTCGAGGAATTGATTTATTCTGCAAAAAGGAAAATACTATAGATGCTGGAAATTGGAAATATAAACAGAAAATGCTGGAGATACTCAGCACGTCCAGCAGCATCTGTGGACAGAGGGAGGTAGGATTAACCGTTCAGGTCTATAGAAGGGTCATTGACCTGAACCGTTAAATCGAGCTTCCCTTCTCCACAGATGCTGCCGGACCTGCTGAGTCTTTCCAGCATTTTTAGGTTTTATTTTCGCTTTCGTAGATTGTGTGGAATGGGCCTATACCCTCTGGAGTTTAGAAGAATGATATATAAGTTTCTGAGAGGGCTTGACAGAGTAAATGCTGAGATAATGTTTCATCTGGATGGATAGTCTAGAACTAGGGGGTATAGTTTCAAAATAAAGGGTCGGCCATTTAACACTGACATAAGGAATAATTTCTTCAATCAGAGTGTTGTGAATCTTTGAGTTCTCTACCCCGGGGGCTGTGGATGCTGATCGTTGAGTATATTCAAGGCTGAGATAGATACATTTTTGGACTCTAGGGGAATGAAGGGATATGGAAATCGGGCGGGAAAGTGAATTGAGATCGAAGATCAGGCATGATCTGATTGAACGCAGGCTCAAGGTGATGAGTGGCCTACTCCTGCTCCTATTTCTTATGTCCTTATGTTTAATCTTTCTGTATTTCCCTTTCGGTTAATTCCTGTGAAACTTTCCCACACTCACTTAAAGTACCAGGGACGGGCGAATAGTGAGTTAATTCCACACTCACATAAAGTACCATGGATGGAAAGATACAGAATGAATCCCACACTCACACAATGTCAGAGACTACATATTTGGATTATTCCAACACTCTCAAAGTACCAGAAACTGACAGGTAATTTAAGAATCACACAAATACACACATGCACACACACACACAATGACTCTCACACTCACATACAATACCAGAAACTGATAGGTACAGATTGAATCGCACACTTAAACATAGTATCAGAGACGGACAGATACAGAATGAATCTCGCACTCACATACAGTACCAGAGACAGGCAGATATATAATGAATCCTACATTAACACACAGTACCAGAGATGGACAGGTACAGAATTAATCCCACATTGACACAGTAACAGAGACTAATAGGTACAGTATTAATTCCACAATCACACACAGTACAACAGACTGCATATATACAATGAATTTCTCACTCACAGACAGTGCCAAAGACTGACAGATACGCAATGAATCCGATGTTCGCATGATAACAGCGACTGCATATATAGATTGAATCCCATAATCGCATACAGTACTAGAGACGAACAGATACAGTATGAATCCCACACTCACATACAATATCGAGACTGAAAGTTTTATGAATGAATCTCACATTTACACACAGTACCAGGGGCTGACAGGTGCAGAATGAATCCCACACTCACACAAAGTACCAGAGGCTGACAGGTACAGAATGAATCCCACATTCACATAGAGTACTAGAGACTGACACATACAGAATGAATCCCACACTTACACACAGTACCAGAGACTGACAGATACAGAATGAATCTAACACTCGCATAAATTACTAGAGACTGAGAGATACAGAATGAATCTCACAGTCACCTACATTTGTCCAGACTGAGTTACACATTACAAACCAGTCCAAAAATCTCATATTGTCGGATTGAAACGTTGAGTGTCAATTTTGAGACTGATACAGACTGAAATAAACAGTATCCCATTAGTACAGATGCAATTACACGTTACATACCATTTCAAAAATGTCACCATATCAGTTTGAAAGATACATTATCATTCACAATTGTATTCACATAGATACAGATTCAATATTAATCCAAAAAGTGCACACATCATCTGAATAAAACTTACACCATCAAATCAAATTGTATACATATCTACCAATTAAACACTTGGAAAAAGTTACAGTTTCAAATATCATAATATAATCTGAGAGAAACAGTACATAAAGGTACAGAATGAATCCCACACTCACATACAGTATCAGGGACTGACAGATACAGAATGAATCCCAATCACATACAGTATCAGGGACTGATAGGTACAGAATGAATCCCACACTCTCATACAGTATCAGGGACTGACAGATACGAATGAATCCCACACCCCTATAAAGTACCAGGGAAGAAAAGATACAGAATGAATCCCACAATCACACAATGTCAGAGACTGCATATTTGGACGAATTCCACACTCTCATAAAGTATCGGAGACATAAAGTTGAAGTATGAATCACACACACACACGCACACACACACAGTACGAGAGACATTGTGTACAGAATGAAACCCACACTCACATACAGTACCAGAGACTGACCGATACAGAATACATCCCAAACTCGCACACAGTACCAGTGACTGACAATTACAGAATGAATCTCATACTCACACACAGTACGAGAGACTGACATAAGAACATTAGAAATTGTAGCAGGACTAGGCAATACAGACCGTCGAGCCTGCTCCGTCATTCAATAAGATCATGTCTGATTTTCGACCTCAACTGAAAGATACAGAATGAATCCCATATTCACACACAGTACCAGAGAGTGACGGATACAGAATGAATCCCACACTCACGTACAGTACCAGAGAGTGACGGATACAGAATGAATCTCACACTGATGTTCAGTACCAGAGAGTGGCGGGTAAAGAATAAATCCCACACTCATGCACAGTTCCAGATTGACAGATACAGAATGAATCCTACAGCCACGTACATTAGTGTAGACTGAGTTACACTTTACATACCACTCCAAAAGTCTCATACAGTAACAGATTGAAAGATACAGTATCAATTCCATTTGTGCCGCCCGATCGACACACTATTTACCAATTCAAAATCTCACAGCAATTCTGTTACTACTGGCTGAGCTACATATTATATACCAATCCAAGAATCTAATGCAGATTGAGACTGAAATGTAGAGTATTCCATTAGACTGAGATACACATTAAATACCAGACCAAAAATCCAATGGTGTCACAGTGAAAGATGCAGTATCAATTCCATTGGTACAGATTGAACAATGCATTACATACTAATCCAAAAATGTCGGTTTTAAAGATGTATTATCATTCACAATTGTGTGCACAGAGATACAGATTTAATAGTAATTTTAAAAGCACATACATTATCTGATGAAAAACTACAGCATCATAACAAAATATATCCATATTTTCCAATTAAATACTGATCAAAAAACGATTCATACATTAAGATATTAATGCTACAATTGCGAACGTCATAATGTAACCTGAGAGAAAACATACATACAGATACAAAACGAACCTCAAGCTGAGATACAGTAACAGCGATTGAAAGATACAGAACGAATCCCTCGCTCATACACAGTGCCAGAGACTGACAGATACAGAATGAATACCACACTCATATACAGTACCAGAGGCTGTCAAAAACACAATGAATCTCGCACTCAGATACAGTACCAGAGAGTGACAGGAAGAGAATGAATCCTTCACTCACATAAAGTACCAGAGACTAACAGATACAGAATGAATCCCACACTCACACACAGTACCAGAGGCTAACAGATACAGAATGAATGCCACACTCAGACACAGTACCAGAGACAGACAGATACAGATTGAATCCCACACTCACACACAGTACCAGAGGCTAACAGATACAGGATGAATGCCACACTCACACACAGTACCAAACACTGACCGATACAGAATGAATCCCACTTTCACATACATTATCAGATACTGTAAGATAGAGAATCAGTGCTACATTCACACATAGTATATAAGAGTAACAGGTACAGAACGAATCCAACACTCGCACACAGTACCAGAGACTGAGAGATACAGAATGAATCTCACAATCACCTACATTAGTGCAGACTGAGTTGCACATTACACCCCAGTCCAAAAATCACATAGCTTCAGAATGAAAGACACAATATCATTTCCATTAGTGCAGGGTGAGCTGCACATTATATATCACTACAAAAATGCCACTAAATCAGTGTGAAAGATACAGTGTAATTCACAATTATGTTCACACAGATAGAGATTTAATAGTAGTCCAAAAAGCGCACACATTACCTGATTAAAACCTACAGCATCAAATTTTAAAGTATATCCATATCTACCAATTAAATACTGTGCGAAAAACTATTTATACATTATGATATTGATGCTAGTTTTGAACAGCATACTGCAAATGGAGATCCAAATTACATAGAGATACAGAATGAATCCCACACTCACATACTGGACCAGATACTGTGAGAAACACAATGAATCTCACACTTAGATACAGTATCAGAGACTGACAGATAAAGAATGAATCCCACACTATTTACATTACTGCAAATAAACCAAACAAAAATGGATAAAAACTGAGCGCACTGAGATTCTTCATCTGTGTGTCAGCGTGGGATTTATCCTGTGTCTCTCTATCCCTGGTACTGTATCTGTCTGTGAGACTCATTCTGTATCTTTATGTAATATTGGTCTCTTATTAAATTATGGCGTTCAAAACTGTAGCTTTAATATCTTAATGTTTAAATACTTCTACTGATTATTTAATTGATAAATATGGATAAACTCTAGGATTTGATGCTATAGGTTTTAACCAGATAATGTGTGCACTTTTTGGGCTACTCTTAAATCTGTATCTCTGTGAATACAATTGTAAATGATAATGTATCTTTCAAACTGATATAATTACATTTTTCTGGTATGTAATGTGTATCTCAGTCTGCACTAATAGAATTGATACTGCATCTTTAAATCTCATACCATGAGTGCATTCTGAACCAGTATCTAATTTGTTTCTCAGGTTATATTATCTTTCAGCAGTTCTCAATGTGATACTGTACGTGAGTTTTCACCTTGTATGCAATTTGGTATCTCACAAAACACTATTCGGATAGATACTGAATGTATTAGACTCATATGTGTGCATTCTGGGCTAGTATTCAATTTGAATCTCACGGTACATTATCGGGATACATTCTGCACCTTTCAATCAAGTACAATGTGTGATTTTTATCTGCTATTTAATTGGAAGTTAATGTTGCCCTATTGTGAGATTGACACATTGCCTTTCAGTCTGATGGTGTGTTTTTGGGCTGGGATTTTTGTATCTACCTGTCAGCAATACTGAGTTAGGGTGAAATGGAAACAGTGTCTGCCTCACTTTCTCTGTTTGACTGATGGATTGAAAATGTGTCTCTGGAACTTGGGATCAGTGTGGGCCTGACTACTTCTGCTGTCTGAGACTGTGGAACTGATGACCTGTCTGTGTCTCCGTGCTCTGTGTGTGATCATGCGAGAAGGAGCTGGCTGCACTGTTCCTTTCGCCTCCAGTGGAGCAAACATCACATTTATTCTGGGTCCTTCAAGTATTTGCCTGTAGGAAGAAAGATTATCTCTTGTAACTCAAGAGCAGGTGAGGTAGGAAATACAAAAGTGATCAGTGTAATATCTCTGTTAATCATAATTTGAATATCCACAAATGAAAACCAGCGACACATAATGTCAGTGTTTGAATCTACTGCAGTATTGCAGCACTCAGCTTCTGCATACCACGTGTGCTGGGCTGTTTTACAAAAATTTCGTGACATCCAGTCACAACCCAACCCTTGAACTGGTCCATGAATGGGACGACACGATTGGGCAGGTACCTTTGTACAGGTCAGTTTTCTAATCCCCTCTCTCATGGGACTAACCGTTCAACCGAAACCAAAAAGCCGCTGTTTAAAATGTGTCCTTCACACTTCTCACCTGATGCCTGCAATAGATGCTCTTTGTATAACTCCCCACATCCTTACTGTCCGGCCCTGTTTCCACTGTTCCCTGCCAATAACAACAAACACGGTGAGATTGCAACTAAACCAGGACCATTTATTACTGGTTGGGGAGAAAAAGCAGCAATGGTTTAAAAGAACAGGTTCTTCCCATTCTGACTCCCTTACCCAGGACACACCCTGTACATACAGCCCCAGAATGTCCTCTCACTTCCCCCGTTCACTCGGAACTACAGCACAGAAACAGGTCATTCAGCACAACTGGTCTATACCGGCGTTTATGCTCCACACGAGCCCACTCATCCCACCCTACTTCAAGTGACCCTATCATCATACACTTCTATTCTTTACTCCTTCTGGTGCTTATCTGGCTCCCTGTAAGTTAAATACTGTGGCTACAACAGCAGGTCAGTGGCTGGGATTCTGCGGCGAGTGACTCACCTCCTGAATCCCTAACGCCGTTCCACCATCTAAAAGGCACAAATCGGGAGTGTGATGGAATACTTTCCACGTGCCTGGATGAGTGCAGCTCCATCAACACTCAAGATGCTCGACACCTTCAAGGACAAAGCAGCCCACTTGATTGGCACTACATCAACCACGTTGAACATTCACTCCCTTCACCAACTCGCGCACCATGGTTGCAGTGTGTACCATCTACAGGATGCACTGCAGCAACTCGCCAAGGGTTCTTCGATGGAACATCCCAAACCCGCGACCTCTACCTCCTAGAAGCACAAGGGCAGTAGACACATGAGAACAACACCACCTGCACGTTCCCCTCCAAGTCACACGCCATCCTGACTTGAAAATATATCGTCGTTCCTTCATCGTCGGGGGTTCAAAATAAGAACATAAGAAATAGGAGAAGGAGTAGGCCACGTGGTCCCTCAAACCTGCTCCGCCATTCAATCCGATCATGGCTGATCGTCGATCTCAACTCCATGCCCGATCTCCATATCCCTTGATTCCCCTGGAGTCCAGAAATTTCTCTATCTCAGACTTGAATATATTGAACGGCTCAGCATCCACAGCCCTCTGGGCTAGAGAATTCCAACGATTCACAAACCTCTGAGTGAAGAAATTCCTCCTCATCTCAGTCTTAAATGGCCAACCCCTTATCCTACGACTATGCCCCCTAGTTCTAGACTCTCCAGCCATGGGAAACAACTTCTCAGCATCTACCCTGTCAAGCTCCGTCATAATCTTATATGTTTGAATGAGATTCTTCTCATTCTTCTAAACTCCAGAGAGTATAGGCCCATTCTACTCAACCTCGCCTCGTAGGAAAATCCTCTCATCCCAGGAATTACTCAAGTGAACCTTCGCTGCATCACCTCTAATGCAAGAACATCCTTCCTTTGATAAGGAGCCTAAAACTGTACAAAGTACTCCAGCTGAGGTCTCACCAAAGCCCTGTACAATTGTAAAAGGATTTCCTTGCTTTTGTACTCCAAGCCCCATGCAATAAAGGCCAACATCCCATTTGCTTTCTTAATTGCTTGCTGTACCTGCATGTTAAATTTTTGTGTTTCTTGTAACAGGGTGCCCAAGTGTCTCTGAACACCAACTTTTAATCGTTTCTCAGCATCTAAAAAAAATCTGCTTTTCTATTCTTCCTACCAAAGTGAATACCCTCACTTTTCCCAACATTATACTCCATCTACCACCTTCTTGCCCACTCACTTAATCTGTCTATATCCCTTTGCAGACTTTTTGTGTCCTCCTCACAGCTTACTTTCCCACCTAGCTTTGTATCATCAGTAAACTTGGATACATTACACTCAGTCCCTTCATCTAAGTCATTAATATAGATTGTAAATTACTGAGGCCCAAGCACTGATCCTTGCAGCACCCCACTAATTACAGCCTGCCAGCCTGAAAATTACTCGTTTATCCCTAATCTATGTTTGCTGTCCATCAGCCAATCCTCTATCCATGCTAATATGTTACCCCAACCCCATGAGCCCTTACCTTGTGTAACAACCTTTTATGTGGCACCTTATCGAATGCCTTTTGAAAATCCAAATATACGACATCCACTGGTTCACCTTTATTTACCCTGCTAGTGACATCCTAAAAAAACTTTAATCGGTTTGTAAAACATGATATCCCTTTCATAAAACCATGCTAACTCTGCCTAATCATATTATGATCCTGGATCCTGGAACTCCCTAACTAACAGCACTTTGGGAGAACCTTCACCACACGGACTGCAGCAGTTCAGGAAAGCGGCTCACCACCACCTTCTCAGAACAATTAGGGATGAGCAATAAATGATGGCGTTGGCAGCGACGCGCACATCCCACAAATGAAATTTTAAAAATATCGTTTAACACAAAGCATAAAAAATAGGAGGGCACAGGTCCACATCTCCGTGAGGAAAATAACTGACAGAAACCCAAGAAGTCATTGGAAGAATGCTGAGTCATTAGGATAGTGAAAAACAATAAGATCCAAGAGACAAGTTGTCCTAACCTCGAATAAACATAGTAAGAACTGAAACCGGTAAAAGGCTACGTCAATACAATGATTTTAAACAATCCTTGGTGTTTTTTGGAGAGTCAGCACAGTAGGATGGTTTAGGAACAGCAGATAAGACCAGCGGTGCTTACGTACAGAACAACACAGCCGAATACTATAAAGATGGGTCATGCTACCTCCTAAAAGTTAGATCTCTCAAGATGGTCCATTGCTACAGGCAGTGAATGAAGGATAAGTCTGATCAACTTGGGTTCGGCGGAGAGATCAAGTTGTATTGATTGCTTGTTATTAATGAATTCTGTAGACAGTTGTATTATAACTGTAATACACTTGAATGTAACTTTTGAAAACAGCTGCAGTGCAACCCTCTTGTAAGTCAATGTATTAAACTATAGATGGATATTGTTTATCCACTCGGCCTAGAATCAAGCAGAGGTTATTGTTGATGGATTAACAACCATAGTTACGAAAGTAACAGAGAAATCAACTAATAATCCCACTTAAATGTATCAGTGCCATTTGCATTAACTATTCCTTGTGATAGTGTGATCCACATTCTCACCACTCTTTGGGTAAAGAAGATTCTCCTGAATTTCATGTCGGATTTATTAGCGACCATTTTATATTGATGACTTCTAGTTTTGGCCTCCCCCACAAGTGGAAACATTTTCTCCAGGTTGCCCTATCAAACCCTTTCATTATCTTGAAGACCTCTATCAGGTCACTCCTCAGCCTTCTCTTTTCTAGAGAAAACAGCCCCAGCCTGTATTGCCTTTCCTTTATATTCTAGCCCTCTTGATATAAAGGGTAACATTCCATTAGACTTTTGGATTGTTCTTTGTACCTGATATGTGTATATGGAACCCTAAATGTATTTGGACCTCCACTGTTCCGAGCTTTTCATCGTTTAAAAAATACTCGGATCGATCCTTTTTTGGTCCAAAATAGAGGACTAACACTAACAATCGTGGAAATCGATCTGCCGCAGTTGCGCTCAGATATTCTGTTACCAAAGTATAGGACTGATATTGTACCTGTGAACAAGTCTCATCCGCTGTTGGTCAGTGCGCTGGATAATTCTCTGTAGCTTCACATTAGTTACACATATTTCTGTGTATGAAAAATAAAATTTAAAACCAGATATGGATTATCACAGTCACAGCTGTGATTGGCTCCTCCCCCTGAATGTGGGGACCAGTCACTGTGAGGAGCGCCGGCCTCAGAGTGTTTAACAGTTACTGAGCTGGGAAACTACAACTAACCCCCGAGAATCCGCAGCACAGGCCGAGCGGGGAGGAAAGCCTGTCCCGGGAATTGTCAACCTGGCGAACAGTTTGTCCCGTAAATGTGCAGATGTGAACTTTTTGTCAGAGTGTGTTAAAGGGGCGGGCGGGTTAGATTAATGTCACTGTGTTTGTGTGTCCGGCCTCATCGCCGGATTTCCGAGTCCCTTTTGAGTAAAATTTCAAAAAAATCCCCGTCAAACGATCGCCCTCCTCCCCTGCCGATCTCCAAAGTGGAAATTTAACGTAAAGTTTCAATTCACATCAAGATTTCAGCCGAAAAACAGAGATCATGTCAGCGATCGGGTGAGAGAGCGCGATCAGGGCAGCAATGAAACGGGTTAAAATCGAAACTGGTGCCTTTAATTCGGGGGAAACTTTTTCGACAGCAAATACTCCAGTGTTCGAGGTAGGAAGGGGCCAGTCTGGGACTCTGGAGTGCCAGATTTTAATTTGAATCCGGGAGTTTAAGAGGAAAGAGAAACACAGAGAGGTTGAAGGGGATGTCTCCGCCCGGTCTGCTCTGTGCCTTTAAATTGCTCTGTGCCGCCGCCTTTCTTTTCATTTCTGACCAAGCTCTGGGTGTCAGAGAGATATTCTACAGAGTAGGACCTGCTGGAAGTGTACGGGGGTATGCTCCTGGCAGGCAGCATGTCAGACTCCATGAGGAAAGGCATCATCACCCTCATCTACAAGCAGAAGGGGGAGAGGCAAAAAATCAAAAATTGGCGACCCATCTCACTACTTAACGTGGACTACAAAATTCTGTCCAAGGTCATCGCCAATAGGGTCAAGTCAGCCCTGGAGGTGGTGATTCACCCCGATCAGACCTGCGCCGTACCCGGCAGGAAGATCTCTGATAGCCTGGCGCTACTCAGAGATACGATCGCCTATGTACAGGACAGGGGGGTGAACACCTGCCTGATCAGCCTGGACCAGGAGAAGGCCTTTGACAGAATATCCCACACGTACATGATGGACGTGCTCTCCGAAATGGGTTTGGGGAGGGAATCCACAATTGGATCCAACTGATCTACACAGACATCAGTAACGCAGTTTCAATCAACGGGTGGGAATCAGAAAGCTTTCCGATCAAATCTGGAGTCAGGCAGGGCTGTCCTCTCTCCTCCGTCATGTTCGTGTGTTGCATCGAGCCCTTTGCCGAGTCCATCAGGAGGGATGCGGGCACAAGAGGGGTGACGATCCCAGGCAGCGAAGGCACTCAGGTCAAGGCCTCCCTGTACATTGACGACGTTGCTGTCTTTTGCTTGGAACAGCTGTCAGTCCGCTGATTGATGAGCATCTGCAACCCGCCACGATCTTGAGGATCTGTTCGCCCAACTTGGGACTGTCTGTCTTGGGTCAGATAATCGCCTTCTTCTTCTTGGGAGAATTCATTTGAGCTGCGGTGGCAGGAGGAGCCGTTTCGGCGGCTGCAATGTCTGTCATGTACCGGACTCTGTAGAATTTTATTTTCAAAAAATATACTTTATTCATAAAATTTGCAGCAGTACATACAATACAGTTGTCATCTCACATTCCAAACGTAGACAATATAGATTATGCAATTTGCAGGTTATATCAAGTACAGTTCAATGAAACACATTGGAAATAATTACAGTTAATGACACTCTAGGGTGCCTCATTGCATCACAATCAATACAGGTGATTCATTACAGATACATTACAGATTTATTGTGGGTACATTACATCAATTTGAGTTTTACATTCTGCCCGAGGGGGTTTTTCCCTGATTGCAGCCCCTCGGTATACAATGGCGGGAAGGCTCTAAAAGGTTGCCTTTCCCCACAGAGCCTTTGCGGCGGCTGCACCCATCATCAGTGTGTCCCTGAGCACGTAGTCCTGGTCTTTTAAAATCAATGTAAATAATTATTTCCCGGATAACTGAAGGGGGAGGTGAAAGCTCGGGACCCTCTCTCACCCCTTTGTCTGTCACTCTGATTCTGTATCCTCCCCTCCCCCTCTCTCTGCTATGACTGTCGCTCTGATTCTGTCTCCTCCCCCTCCCCCTCTCTCTCTGCTCTCTGTCACTCTGATTCTGTCTCCTCCCCTTCCCCCTCTGCTCTGTCTGCCAATCTGATCCTCTCTCCTCCCACTCCCTCTCTGCTCGCTCTGTCACTCTGATTTTATCTCCTCCCCTCCCCCTTCTCTCTGCTCTGTCTCTCACTCTGCTTCATTTTTTTCTCTCCTTTTTCGTTTTCTTAGGCCCCCCTTTTATAAGAAGGGGGAGGGGTTTAGGTTGTGTTCATGAGCAGAAAAACAATAAACCGAAAATAAGTGTCAAATTAAAATTTTATTATATCGGTCCAGGATGCATTCCAGCCCCTGCGGTGCCCACCGGTCGCGGAAAGCCTCAAGTGTAGCGGCAACTCTGCTTCTGTCTCCTCCACTGGCGATCAGTCGGTCACTCAGACCCCGTCTATCTCACGCTCTGCCTTTCTCAGCCAGGACCGGCTGGCTGCATAAATACATCCGAATGGAAAAAATGTCTTTCAATTGAGTATTATCAAAAAACCATGTCTGCTAGAGGAGAAGGAAGCAATTACATAAGAACATAAGAAATTGGAGCAGGAGTAGGCCAATCGGCCCCTCGAGCCTGCTCCGCCATTCAATAAGATCATGGCTGATCTGATCCCAACCACAAATCTAAAGAACACAAGAAGTTGGAGCAGGACCCGGCCACATAGCCCCTGGGCCCTCTCCGCCACCCACAGGGCATTGACCGATCCGAACTCAGCTTCATGTCCAATTTCCTGCCCGCTCCCCATAACCCCTAATTCCCTTTACTTCTAGGAAACTGTCTATTTCTGTTTTAAATTTATCTAATGATGTAGCTTCCACAGCTTCCTGGGGCAGCAAATTCCACAGACCTACCACCCTCTGAGTGAAGAAGTTTCTCCTCATCTCAGTTTTGAAAGAGCAGCCCCTTATTCTAAGATTATGCCCCCTAGTTCTAGTTTCACCCATCTTTGGGAACATCCTTACTGCATCCACCCTATTCCCAATTACTAGGGAAGGACGGAGCGAAGCCGCATCGTAAAGTGCTTCGTGATAATATCCAGGGAATCACCAAACCGCCTGGCTCGCCATGAAAAGCCACATCTCTCCTACACTTTCGCTCATTGTCTTGTGATAATGTAAAAATTAGTCAGCTGGAATAACGGGATCGGCGAATTACGTGGCAGGAGCCACTGAATAGGTCATTGTTCAGAAACATAGACAATAAGAGCAGGAGTAGGCCATTCAGCCCTTCGAGCCTGCTTCACCATTCAATATGATCATCGCTGATCCTCTATCTCAATATCATATTCCCGCTTTCTCCTCATACCCCTTGATGCCTTTTCTGTCTAGAAATCTATCTATCTCCTTCTTAAATATATTCAGTGACTTGACCGCCACAGCCTTCTGTGTTAGAGAATTCCACAGGTTCACCACCCTCTGAGTGAAGAAATTTCTCCTCATCTCAGTCCTAAATGTCCTACCCTGTAACCTGAGATTGTGACCCCTCGTTCTGGACCCCCCACAACCAGGAGAAACATCCTCCCTGCATCCAGTCAGTCGAGCCCTATCAGAATTTCATATGTTTCAATTAGATCCTCTCTCATTCTTCTAAACTCGAGTGAATACAGGCCGAATCGACCCAATCTCTCCTCATATGACAGACCTGCCATCCCAGAAATCAGTCTGGTGAACCTTCACTGCAATCCCTCTTTGGCAAGTATGTCCTTTCTTAGGAAAGGAGACCAAAACTGCACACTGTACTCCAGGTATGGTCTCACCAAGACCCTGTATAACTGCAGTAAGACATCCTTGCTCCTGTACTCAAATCCTCTTACAATGAAGGCCAACATACCATTTGCCTTCTTAACTGCTTGCTGCACCTGCATGTTTGCTTTGTGACTGGTATGCAAGGACACCCAGGTCTCTGGGGTATCTCAACATTCCCAATCTATCACATTTACATAATACTCTGCCTTTCTGTTTTTTCCTTCTGAAGTGGATAACTTCACATTTATCCATGTTATACTGCATCTGCCATGTATTTGCCCATTCACTCAACTTGTCTTAATCACCTTGTAGCCTCTTTGCATCCTCCTCACTACTCACAGTCCCACCTAGTTTTGTGTCGTCAGCAAACTTGGAAATACTGCATTTGTTTCCCTCATCCAAGTCATTGATATATATTGCGAATAGCTGGGGCCCAAGCACTGATCCCTGCGGTATCCCACTAGTCACTGCCTGCCACCACGAGAAAAGACCCATTTATTCCTACTCTCTGTTTCCTGCCTGATAACCAATTTTCAATCCATGCCAATATATTAACCCAATCCCATGTGCTTCAATTTTGCACACTAACCTCTTATGTGGGACTGTATCAAAAGGCTTCTGAAAATCCAAATACACCACATCCACTGGTTCTCCCTTATCTATTCAACCAGTTATATCCTCAAAAAAACTCCAGTAGGTTTGTCAAACATGATTTCCCTTTCATAAATCCATGTTGACTTTGTCTAATCCGGTGGATATTTTCTAAGTGTCTTGTTATCACTTTATAATAGACTCTAGCATTTTCCCTACTACTGATGTTAGGCTAACCGGTCTGTAGTTCCCTGTTTTCTCTCTCCCTCCTTTTCCAAATAGTGGGGTTACATTTGCCACCCTCCAATCTGCTGTTCCATAATCTATAGAATTTTGGAAGATGACAGTAATGCGTCCACTATTTCCATGGCTGCCTCTTCTAGTACTCTGGGTTGCAGATTATCAGGTCCTGGAGGTTTATTGGCTTTCAGTCCCATTAATTTCTCCAGCACTATTAATTTTACTAATAATAATTTCCTTGAATTCCTCCTCCTCACTCGTCCCTTGGTTCCCTAACATTTCTCAGAAGTTATTTGTGTCCTCTTCGATGATGTCAGAACCAAAGTATTTGCTTCATTGCTCTGCCATTTCCCTGTTCCCCAAAATAAATTCTCCCGTTTCTGATTGTAACCGTCCTACATTTATCTTCACTAATATTTTTCTTTTTTACATACTTGTAGAAGCTTTTAAAAGTCCACTTTTATGTTCCTTTCAAGTTTACTCTCATACTCTATTTTTCCCTGTTAATCAATCTCTTGGTCCTTTTTTGCTGAATTCTAAACTGCTCCCAATCCTCAGGCTTGCTACTTTTTCTGGCAACTTTATATGACTCCTCTTTGTATCTAATACGATCCATAATTTCTTTTATTAGCCATGGTTGTGCCGCATTTCCTTTAGTGTTTTTGCACCAGAAAGGAATGTATAATTGTTGCTGTTCATGCATTCATTCCTTAAATGTTAGACATTTCTTATCCACTGTCATGTATTTTAATGAAGCTTCTCAATCTATCATAGCCAACTCACTCCTCATACCTTCGTAGTTTCCTTTGTTTTGATTTCGGAACCTAGTTTCGGATTGGATTACTTCACTTTCCAACTTAGTGAAGAAACCTATCATGTTATGGCCACTCGTCCCTAAAGGACCCCACGTGACAAGATTATTAATTATCCCCTTCGCATTGCACAATGCCCAATCTAGGATAGCCTGTTCCCTGGTTGACTCCTCATCGTATTAGTCTAAAAAAAAACATCTCGTAGACACTCCAGGAATTCATCCTCCACGGTATTATTGCTAATTTGGTTTGGCCAGTCGATATGTAGATTAAAGTCACCCATGATTACTGTAGTACCCTTGGTACATGTGTAAGAATTAACCCAAAGCTGATATAACTTATTATAATTATAATGAATGGTAGAAGTAGAAATAAATGTATTATGAATCTATGTATCTATGAATGTAAACTGTACTGTGTATTAATATTGTATGAACCATGTAAATTGTTCATACAAACGGTTCTGTGAAGGCTGGCAATTTAAACTCTAAGATAAGGTACCGTTAAGTCTGTAACAACAAGGCACAGATGGTACCAGGAGTTGCTTTGGATGTAACTTCGGAAGGTTGAGAGACATGATTAGTGCTGTTGGGGAAGGTTTAATCTAGAATGGCAGGGGGATGGGAACCTGAGCAGAGAGACAGAGGAGGGGGAAACAAGGATAGAAACAAAAGACATAAAGGGAAGAAGCAACAGTGGAAGGCAGAGAAAACAACGCCGAAAAACAAATAGGGCCATAGTGCAAAATAAAACTAAGATGACTCGCAATCTTAAAAAGACAAGTCGAAGGGCATTGTCTCTTAATGCGTGAAGCATTCACAATAAGCTAGATGAAGTAACAGCGCAGGTAGAAGTTAACGGTTATGATATAGATGTGATTACGAAGACATGGCTGCAGGGTGACCAAGGATGGGAACTGAACATCCAGCGGTATTAAATATTTAGGAAGAACAGGCAAAAATGGAAAGGAGGTGGGGTAGCGTTGTTAGTAAAGGAGGAAATCAATGCAATAGTGGGGAAACTTATTGGCTCGAAAAATCACGATGTGGAATCTGTATAGGTGGAGCTAAGAAACACCAAGTGGCAGAAAACTTTGGTGGGGGTTGGCTATAGGCCCGCAAACAGTAGTGGAGATGTAGTGGAGGGCATTAAACAGGAAATTAGGGACCCATGCAATAAGGGTAAAACTATAATCATGGGTGACCATAATTTACACATTGATTGGTCAAACCAAATTAGCAATAATACTGTGAGGGAGGAATTTCTGGTGTTATGGTTTTCTAGACCAATACGTCGAGGAACCAACTGGAGAAAGGGCCATCCTAGACTGGATAATGTGCAATGAGAAATGATTAACAATCTTGTTGTATGGTGTTCCTTAGGGAAGAGCGACCATAACATGATAGAATTCCTCATTAAGATGGAACGTGAAGTAGTTGAATCCGAAACTAGGGTCTTGAATCTAAATAAAGGAAATTACGAAATTATGAGGTGTGAGTTGGCTATGATAGATTGGGGACATTTACTAAAAGAGAGGACGGTGGATGGGCAATGGCTAATATTTCAACAATATGTGCAGGAATTACAACAATTATTCAATCCTGTCTGGCGCAAAAATAAAAAAATAATGGTGGCTCAACTGCGCCTTACAAAAGAAATTAGGAATAGTATCAGATCCAAAGAGGAGACATATAAAATTGTCAGGAAAAGTGGCAAGCCTGAGGATTGGGAGCAGTTTCGAAATCATCAAAGGAGGACAAAGAGATTGATTAAGGCGGGGGGGGGGGGGGGCGGGGCGGAAATGGCAGAACAATTAAACACATACTTTGGTTCTGTCTTCACAAAGGAGGACACAAATAACCTCCCAGAAATGTTAGGGAACCAAGGGTCCAGTGAGAGGGAGGAACTGAAGGAAATCAGTATTGGTAAGAAAATAGTGCTAGGGAAATTAATGGGGCGAAAGGCTGACAAATCCCCAGGGCCTGATAATCTACATCCCAGAGTACTAAAGGAAGTGTCCCTTGGAAATAGTGGATGCATTGGTGATCATCTTCCAAAATTCTATAGACTCTGGAACAGTTCCTACAGATTGGAGGGTGGCAAATGTAAACCCACTATTTAACAAAGGAGGGAGAGAAAAAACAGGGAATTACAGACCAGTCAGCATAATATCTGTAGTGGGGAAAATGCCAGAGCCTATTATAAAAGATGTGATAACAGAACACTTGGAAGGCATTAACGGGATTGGACAAAGTCAGCCGGGGTTTATGAAAGGGAAATCATGCTTGACAAATCTACTGGAGTTTTTTGAGGATGTAACAAGTAGAATAGATAAGGGAGAACCAGTCGATGTGGTGTGCTTGGATTTTCAGAAAGCTTTTGATAATGTTCCACACAAGTTAGTGCGCTAAATTAAAGCACATGGAACTGGGGGGAATATACTGGCATGGATTGAGAATTGGTTGACAGACTGGAAAGAGAGAGTCGGAATAAACTGGTCTTTTTCCCGGTGGCAAGCAGTGACTAGTGGGGTACCGCAGGGATCAGTGCTTCAGCCCCAGCTGTTCACAATATATATATCAATGATTTGGATGAGGGAACTAAATGTAACATTTCCAAGTTTGCAGACGACACAAAGCTGGGGCGGCATGTGAGCTGTGAGGAGAATGCAAAGAGGCACCAATATGACTTAGACAAGTCGGGTGAGGGGGCAAAAACATGGCAGATGCAGTATAACATGCATAAATGTGAGGAGATCCAATTTGGTTGTGAAAACAGAAAGGCAGATTATTATCTGAATGGTGATAGATTGGGAGAAGGGGAGGTGCAACGAGACATGGGTGTCTTTTTACACCAGTCACTGAAAGCGAGCATTCAGGTGCAGCAAGCAGTTAGGAAGGCGAATGGTATGTTGGCCTTCATTGCAAGAGGATTTGAGTACAGGAGCATGGATGTCTTACTGCAGTTATACAGGGCCTTGGTGAGACCACATCTGGAGTATTGTGTGCAGTTTTGGTCTCCTTATCTGAGGGAGGAAGTCCTTGCCATGGAGGAAATGCAACAAAGGTTTACTGGACTGATTCCTTGGATGGCAGGACTGACGTATGAGGAGTGATTGGGTCGACTAGGCCTATATTCACTAGAGTTTAGAATAATGAGGCGTGATCTCATCGAAATATATAAAATCCTAACAGGACTACACAGACTAGATGCAGGGAGGATGTTCCCGATGGCTGGGAAGTCCAGACCCAGGTATCACAGTGTCAGGATATGGGCTATGCCATTTAGAACCAAGATGAGGAGAAATTTCTTCATTCAGAAGGTGGTGAACCTGTGGAATTCTCTACCACAGAAGGCAGTGGAGGCCATGTCATTAGATGTATTCTAGAAGGAGATAGATACATATCTTAATGCTAAATGGATCAAAGTGTATGGGGAAAAAGCGGGAACAGGGTAGTGAGTTAGACAATCAGCCATGATCATTTTGAATGGTGGAGCAGGCCCGAAGGGCCGAATGGCCTACTCTTGCTCCTACTTTCTATGTTTCTATGGTAAGGCTGAGAGATTCGGAAGTGATAGTGAACTGCCACATAGAATGTCACAGGGTACAAGAGACCTCAAAAGCTGAGGAAGGTGCGAAAGATTCTGGCGAGGAAGAAGAGAACTCTTCAGTCAACAGAACACAGCCAGACAGAGAGAGAGAAACAGAAACTGCGCCGCAGTCACTTGGAGCGATACTTCAGAGGTTTCAAGGAACAGACTGTGACTATTTCTCTTTGTTAAGTATCAACTTTTTGTACTGATTGTGATGTGCTTAATAAATCTGTATTGCCTTTAACCATAATACCAGTACCGTGGTGGTGTCGTTGTTGTCAGGAACGAGTCCTTGGATTGGAGTAACTTAGAATTCCGAAAGTAGGGGTTTAAATCCTTCACATGTATCTCTAATTTCCTGTTTGATGCCATCCCCTACATTATCATTACTGTTTGGAGGCCTATAGACAACTCGCACCAGTGTTTTCTGCCCCTTGGTGCTTCTTAATTCCACCCAGATTCATTCTACATCTTGATTTTCTGAGCCAATATACTTTCTCACTATTGCCCTGATTTCATCCTTTACTAACAACGCCACCCCACCTCTTTTCCTTTTTGCCTGTCCTTCCTAAATATCGAATACCCTTGGATATTAAGCTCACAGCCTTTGTCACCCTGCAGCCATGTCTCTGTAATTGCTATTATATCATATCCGTTTGCATCTAATTGCGCTGTTAATTCATCTACTTTATTACGAATGCTATCATCTTGTCCAACTTGTGATACTATTTCCCCCCGACGCTTATTTCCCGTATTGATATTGAAAAGACCCGTCAATTTCAGTGTAGGAAATGAGCGAATTAACCGAAAGCCTAATTTCCAGGTAACGATATTAAAATCTCTCCCCTTGTTTTATTCTGTATTTACCGTTACAAATTCGTGGCGCTATTTTAGGAACAGATTTAACTTATCAACAACTTACCTGTAACGATGGCAATGATTCTATGATTCAATGATCTGTGACGGACGGCAATAAGACCCAATTCATCAATCTTCAAACAGGACAATTATTAGCTTACTCTGTAAAAGTAACAAATGACACATTATCGGCCAACCCCTTCTAACCGACTTCACTGCGACAGAGAGAAGCGACTGATTTCTGATCTTCTCCCTGAAAGCGGCGCTAATGTCACAATCGGAAAAGGGAGGGGAAATATGAACGGGCAAGGAATTGAGTGAAACAGCGGGAGATTCGCGTGGGTCCCTTTCCCCGCTCTTGTTAGCAGAGTGCGGGGAATGGGAAGGGGCCTAAAACATCAAACACCGGTTTCATTCTGTTCACAGTTACAGGCCTCAGGCAGTGATGACGTTGATCAGTTCAAACAGCAGATTGAAGTTTGCTCCCGAAATAAATGAGCAGATTCACCAAAAAGACATCGGGCTTAAAGGGTTAAATTCTGTGGGCAGGTGGCATAAACTTGTATCCGCTTGAGTTTAATAAGTTTTCAATGAGAGTGAGAATTGTATCGAATTGTTAACGGTAAAGGACTGAATGAGGAATGGAAACAGCCTCTGTCTCCACTGTTCGATGTGACGGTGGGATTGAAAATCCATTGGGGAGCTCGGATCACCGCGGGACTGACGACTCCTGCTGACTGTTAAATTAATAACAAGTCTATGGGCCTGATTTTAGCAGGCCTGCGGGTTTCCAGCGGGTTTGGTTTCGTGAGCGTGGTCAACGCGCCCGGTGAAATTAGTGGGTTGCCCGCGCGATTGTAGCAGGCAATCCACTAATTGGATTCAATGACCTGCTCCTCCGGGCTCCGCGCTGCTGGTCTGCGCGTCGGGCGGGCTGTGCATGCGCAGTGCGATCTGTCAGCTGGAGGCTCTCTCGTTAAAGGGGCAGTCCTCCACTGACAGATGCTGCAACCAATGGAACAAATTACAGCATGGAGCAGCCCAGGGGGAAGGCTGCTCCCAGTTTAATGATGCCTCACCCCAGGTATCATCAGATGGGGTGAGGAGGAGGGGGAGGACAGAGATCTTCCACCCGGCGGGCGGGAGGAAGCGGCCTGCCTCTGCCACCAAGAAGGACTGGCTCGAGGTGGCAGAGGGGGTCACCTGCACCACCAACATATCGCCCACCTGCATACAGTGCAGGAGGCGCTCCAATGACCTCAGTAGGTCAGCCACAGTGAGAACACGGATTCTTTCCCCTACACTCCGTCTGCCACAACACTGTCCCCACCCCACATCTCCTTCGGCACCGCCAACACTACTCTGTCACATCACCCCTCATACCCAGTCAAACCTCATCCTCATCTTACCTGCACCTACTCACCTCGCCAGTACTCACCCCGACACGAACACGCAACCCAATCCTCATGCAATCTCATGGCTCTATCCCATACTCACCCTCTCGTGCATCTCCCTCACGGCCAGCCTGACTCAACCTGCCACCACCTGTGCTACAGCCACAGGGCATGCATTGCATATGTGCAGTAGGCAGCGTACGGCAAACATGTCGTGAGCATGAAGGGGATGCACAAGGGTGTCTGAGGGTTTGCCATGGGTGTTACCTATATTGAATTTCGGAGCAACAAACATCATACATTATATTGGCACCACCACTGCCACGTCTCCCCGAATCCTGTCTGTTGTGTCCAATAATGCCCGCTCCTGGGTATCACGATGAGGACCCACCACTGATGCCACCCATTGTGTTACTGCAGAGTAGGTGCAGGTCTATTTGCAGGGCTCTTCCACGCAGACGACTGAGAGACATCGGCGGTTTACCCGGCTGCACCCTGGAAGGATGCGGAGGAGAAGCTGTGGAGGGCAGTGGTGACTTTGGCAGCGATAGGCAAGCAGATGGTGCTGGGTCCAGCCAGGAGCAGCTCGGCATGAAAGAGGCTGCAGATGTCCATGACTACATGTCGAGTGTATCTGCGCCTCCGTGTGCACTGCTGCTCGGAGAGGTCCGGGGAGCTGCACCTCGGTCTGTGGACCCTGTGGCGAGGGTAGTGCCCTCTGTGATGCGTCTCTCTCTGCAGTTGCCCTCCCTCCTGCTGTGCAGGTGGGTGTGCCACAGGACCGTGTTGGGGGGCTCCACGTCTCCGAGGCGGATGGCGTGGACTGCGAGGCTGCTGGGGCTGGTCATGCTGTTCGTCCTCCGAGGATGTCAACGCACCACCCATCTGGCAGGTGTTGGTCTGAGGGGTTGTGCAGGATAGGTAGGTGGTTCCTCGGACTGGGGCTGCGGTTTCACGTCGGTCTGTCCTCTGGCTTGGCGGAGGGTGGTGAAGGGCAGGGGTTGCCCTACGTGACGCCGTGGCCTCCTGCGTGGGTGAGGGCTCTCCCACCCGCTGTGGAGTGCACCTTGGCAGCTGCCACAGGCTGCTGGCTGGAACACGACAGGTTGAAGGGAGACTGTTTCCCCCAGTGTGTGAAACTCACTGCCTTGAAGCTAAAATCCCACACTTCCTGTTTTGACAGCTACTTCAGCTCATTTAATGACCTCAACAAGCAAGGTAAATACACTCAAGTGGAACCCCGCTGGCTTTAATTGCCTGCGGGATTCCCACCAGCGGGTCCTGCCCACGCAGCCCCGCACGTCAGCGCGGCACCCGGAAGTGGCCGGGATCTCGGCGCGATCCGGTCACGTGACTGGATATCGGGATTTTCGGGCCCCCCCGCTGGAAACCCGCAGGAAACCCGACGCTAAAATCGAGCCCAAAGTGTGTCTTGCTTTATCACTCAGCGCTAGAACCAGGCGCAGTGTAAAAAATCAGTGTCACATTCATAGCGCTATGACTGACACATGAACAGACTGACAGGGACAGAATAAATCGCTCACTCACATCCAACACAAGACAAATTTCATTCACTGATTCAGCAATCGCTAATACAATAAACAACACACCAGTCACCTTCTGGCGTACAAATCTGTTGTAAACAATTTTACAACACCAAGTTATAGTCCAGCAATTTTATTTTAAATTCACAAGCTTTCGGAGGCTACCTCCTTCCTCAGGTGATTAAAATAAAATTGCTGGACTATAACTTGGTGTTGTAAAATTGTTTACAATTGTCAACCCCAGTCCATCACCGGCATCTCCACATCAGTACAAATCTGTGTAACAGAAGACAGACCGAGAAATTGTTGTCGGAGGATGAGACTAATAATAATGGCCGGGACACAAAAGAATGCTTCTTGTTGCCGATGATCAATCATCCCTGCTATTTCTGTATCCCACCCGACGAGTTTAATGACCATTATGATTATTTTGTGACACATTTCCTAAACAATCTGCAAATTTCAACCCAGTGAAGTTTGGCGGCATCTGTCCGGAAGCGTTTATTGCAATAGACCGATGTGGATCATTTGCATTTAACAAGTTATTGTTAGTTCTAGAATCGGAATCAAGTCTTTATTAAATTAAATTCAGAATCCCTGCAGACAGTAACCAGACCTTTCATAGATATAGTGGGGGGCTCTGAAAATAGCCTTTCGGTTATCAAAATCAGTCTTAGTCGCTTTACTTGCTCTTGGAGCTCACAGTGCTGGATTTCTTCGGCAGCAGCACGGCCTGGATATTGGGCAGCACCCCGCCCTGAGCGATGGTCACCCCTCCCAGCAGCTTGTTGAGCTCCTCGTCGTTGCGGACGGCCAGCTGCAGGTGTCTGGGGATGATGCGGGTCTTCTTGTTGTCGCGGGCCGCGTTACCGGCCAGCTCGAGGATTTCAGCCGTCAGATATTCGAGCACAGCAGCCAGATAGACCGGGGCTCCGGCACCCACACGTTCAGCATAGTTCCCCTTTCACAGGAGCCTGTAAACACGGCTCACAGGGAACTACACTCCGGCCCGGGATGAGCGAGACTTGGCCGTGGCCCGAGCTTTACCGCCGGTTTTTCCTCTTCCTTTTTTTTTCAACAAATATACTTTATTCTTAAAATTTGTAGCAAAACATACAATACAGTTGTCATATCACATTCCAAACGTACACAATACAGATTATACATTTTGCAAGTTAAATCAAGTACAGTTCAATGAACACATTGTACATAATTACAGTTCATGACACTCTGGGGTGTCTCATTGCATTATACTCATTACAGATTACTGATTACAGATTCATTACAGCAATTTGAATTTTACATTCTGGTGGGGGGGGGGGGTCCCTGATTGCAGCCCCTCGGTATACAACGGTCAGATATTTCTACATTCTCACAAACACTTTCACAAAGAATGAAGGAATCCTCCCGCACTCGCCCTTCTTATACCTTCTGGAGGAATACAGTGGGGACAATTGTGATTGGTCGCACTCAGAGTGCCCATCTGTTCTCTATCTCATTGGGCTGTTTGGTGAATAAAACCGCCCTCTGAATGGTTGAAGAATCAATAGCCTGCCCCAATAGTCAGGCCTGAAACGGTTTTTGAAATTTGAAAAGCCCGCCAATATATTTGTAACCCAAGAAGCGGATTTAGTAAATAATATCACCTTAAGACAAAGATTTAAAATTCTCTCTCCTTATATTCTGTTATTCCACATTTCCCATCACACATTCGAGATTCTTAAATTACGTATCATTCTCCGTTCGCTTTCAAACGGGCGGGAATGAAGCCCCATTCACAGCATTTTGCAACGGGACAGATTCCAGCTCAATCTTTGTAAAAGCAACAAACGACAGATTGTGGATTGATCCGTTCACAGGAGCTGCTGCCGGATCTAAACCGGAGCCAAAACTCGAGGTGTAAAAAGTCGAACAGTGAAAGGGCCTTTAGACTATTCTGTCCTCGGTTTGACGTACCTTTCAGGGGTGCTATATTACAAAGGGTTGCGGTTAGTAAACTGATATTCCCGAACAAACGAATGTGAAAAGGAGAAAGAAGTGACTGAAGTCTGTCCCAACGCTCTTAAAACGAATCTGAAGAGGCAGACGTGGGGGAAGGAGCGGAATATTAACGGTAATTAGAGCGTCAAGGCAAGTTTTTGTTTATTGGGATTAAATTGAACAGCGACACAGATTATAACGGATAATAATTGAAATGTCCATATCTTTAAAGAAGTAAAATTCTACAATAAAATGAATATGCAGCGAGGTCGGTATAGCGTCTTCAGAGAGACTGTGGGTGGCTCTTAAAAGAGCCTTTGTGTTCAGGGGTTTTTTCAGTTGATGGTGGAGCTTTACTTGGAGCTGGTGTACTTGGTCACCGCCTTTGTCCCTTCCGACACGGCGTGCTTGGCCAGTTCTCCGGGCAGCAGCAGGCGCACGGCGGTCTGGATCTCCCGGGAACTGATGGTCGCCCGCTTGTTGTAATGGGCCAGGCGAGAAGCCTCACTCGCGATGCGCTCGAAAATATCGTTCACAAAGGAGTTCATGATGCCCATGGCCTTGGAGGAGATGCCGGTGTCGGGGTGAACCTGCCTCATCACTTTGTAGATGTAGATGGAATAACTCTCCTTCCTCGACTTTCTCCGCTTCTTGCCGCTTTTCGCTGGTGCTTTATTCAGGGTTTTCTTGGCGCCCTTCTTGGGAGCTGCTTTCTTGTCCTCAGGCATCTTCAACTCAATTTCAGACCCAGAAATGACCCGAAGTCGCTCCGAGCTCGGATTAAATAGGCAGACGTCATCGCCCCATGCTAATGAGGGATGGGTGAAGGTAATGATTTTCATTGGGTCACTGGTCGTGATGTCACAATACTTTTTAGTGTAACTTTCTAATTGGTCTCTTTACACATCCAATCAGCTTTAGTGGCTGCAACCAATCACGCGCCGGCTCACTACAATCCAAAGCCTCTCTCCAGCCCCAGTTTATATTTGTAAACAATTTTACAACACCAAGTTATAGTCCAGCAATTTTATTTTAAATTCACAAGCTTTCGGAGGCTTCCTCCTTCATCAGGTGAACGATGTGAAAATGAAAACCTCGAGATGAAATCGCATTTATAATTCACAGAACAATGCTTGGTGAGTACAGACAGTTTTTTCAACTGCCCGTTGCCAAGGCAATCAGTGTGCAGACAGACAGGTGTTACCTGCAAGGTCTCCGAATATACAAATCACCAAAAAAAACAACAAACAAAAAAAACAGAGATAGAGAGGTAGAAACATAGAAAAGACAGCAACTGACCCGTTATATTAAAAACAGATAACATTTGTTCACTGGTGGGGTAACGTGTAGCGTGACATGAACCCAAGATCCCGGTTGAGGCCGTCCTCATGGGTGCGGAACTTGGCTATCAATTTCTGCTCGACGATTTTGCGTTGTTGTGTGTCTCGAAGGCCCCCTTGGAGTACGCTTACCCGAAGGTCGGTGGATGAATGTCCATGACTGCTGAAGTGTTCCCACAGCAAAAAATCGCATAGACCTCCTCAGAAGACTAACACGGGACGCAACCAACAGAGTACCCTTTGTCGTCCAGTACTTCCCCGGAGCGGAGAAACTACGCCATGTTCTCCGCAGCCTTCAACATGTCATCAATGAGGACAAACACCTCGCTATGGCCATCCCCACACCTCCACTACTCGCCTTTAAACAGCCACCCAACCTCAAACAGACCATCGTTCGCAGCAAATTACCTAGCTTTCAAGAGAACAGCATCCACGACACCACACAACCCTGCCACGGTAACCTCTGCAAGACATGCCAGATCATCGACACGGATACCACCATCACACGAGAGGACACCACCCACCAGGTGCATGGTTCATACTCCTGCGACTCGGCCAACGTTGTCTACCTCATACGTTGCAGGAAAGGATGCCCCAGAGCATGGTACATTGGCGAGACCATGCAGACGCTGCGACAACGGATGAACGGACACCGCGCAACAATCGCCAAACAGGAGGGTTCCCTCCCAGTCGGGGAACACTTCAGCAGTCATGGACATTCATCCACCGACCTTCGGGTAAGCGTACTCCAAGGCGGCCTTCGAGACACACGACAACGCAAAATCGTCAAGCAGAAATTGATAGCCAAGTTCCGCACCCATGAGGACGGCCTCAACCGGGATCTTGGGTTCATGTCACGCTACACGTTACGCCACCAGTGAACAAATGTTATCTGTTTTTAATATAACGGGTCAGTTGCTGTCTTTTCTATGTTTCTACCTCTCTATCTCTGTTTTTTTTTTTTTTTTTTTGGTGATTTGTATATTCTGTGAGACCTGGCAGGTAACACCTGTCTGTCTGCACACTGATTGCCTTGGCAACGGGCAGTTGAAAAAACTGTCTGTACTCACCAAGCATTGTTCTGTGAATTATAAATGCGATTTTATTTCGAGGTTTTCATTTTCACATCGTTCACCTGACGAAGGAGGAAGCCTCCGAAAGCTTGTGAATTTAAAATAAAATTGCTGGACTATAACTTGGTGTTGTAAAATTGTTTACAATTGTCAACCCCAGTCCATCTCCGGCATCTCCACATCATGACCAGTTTATATTGAAAGAGCCGCTGACTGTAAATATCGTGATGTGGAGATGCCGGTGATGGACTGGGGTTGATAATTGTAAACAATTTTACAACACCAAGTTATAGTCCAGCAATTTTATTTTAAATTCACAAGCTTTCGGAGGCTAACTCCTTCCTCAGGCGAACGAAAATTTTTCCACATGTTTCACCTGAGGAAGGAGGTAGCCTCCGAAAGCTTGTGAATTTAAAATAAAATTGCTGGACTATAACTTGGTGTTGTAAAATTGTTTACAATTGTGTAAATATCCACCGGGAAATGTCGCCTGTATATCAGTGAGAAGGGACCTTCTTCTCAGGGGATTCCCACAAACATGGGATTACCCCGAGCTTTGATTTTTTTTTCCTTTCTATTGATAAATATTATTTGCTCTGATTTGCACCGTGGATCCATGACAGAATAGAAAAGCAGTACATTATTTAAATGGAGAGATATTGCAGAACTCTGAGGTACAGAGGGATCTGGGTGTCCTAGTACATGAATCACAAAAAGTTAGTATGCAGGTACAGCAAGTGATCAGGAAGGCAAATGGAATGTTGTCATTTATTGCAAGGGGAATGGAATATAAAAGTAGAGTGATGTTTTGCCACAGTTGTGGAAGGGGCATTGGTGAGACCACATCCAGAATACTGTGTGCAGTTTTGGTCTCCTTATTTAAGAAAGGAGACAATTGCTTTGGAGGCGGTTAAGAGAAGGTTCACTTGACTGATTCCTGGGACGATGGGGTTTATCTTATGAGGAAAGGTTGGACAAGTTGGGCTTGTATACCCTGGAGTTTAGAAGAATGAGAGGTGATCTTATTGAAACATGTAAGATCCTGAGAGGACTTGAAGGGTAGATGATGAGGGGATGTTTCCCCTTCTGGGAGAGACTAGAACTAGGGACCACAGTTTAAAAATAAGGGGACTCCCATTTAATGCGGAGATGAGGATTTTTTTTCTCTCTGAGGGTGGTGAGTCTGTGGAACTCCCTTCCCCACAGAACGGTGGAGGCAGGGTCACTGAATATTTTTAAGGTGGACTTAGATAAATTCCTGATAATACATAGGAGTCAAGGGTTACAGTAGGTGGACGGGAAAGTAGTGTTGAGATCACAATCAGATCAGCCACGATCTTATCAAATGGCAGAGCAGGCTCGAGGGGCCGAATGGCCGACTCCTGCTCTTAATTCGTATGTTCGTAATTACCCGGATTCAGTGAAATCCATTGATTTTCTGAAGCTTTTCCCTCTGCTGATTCCTGCTTTTTATTTAAACGTATATTTAAGCCAACCATTATCATTGCTAGATTTGGTGAAAGGTGGGATTTGAACCCTGATATTCTTGTCCAATCCCATAACCATTGTAATCCCGTACTCGGCCTTTAAACGCTTTGGTAGGCAGCAATCTTCAGTCTGGTGGCTTCATCAGCTCAGAGCCGGCATTGAACTAGAAACCAAAAATGGGAGTACAGTTCAGCGGGCTCAGAAACCTCCTTCTATCTTGATTGAGTGCTTCGATGAAATAACGCTAATTAAAGTAGTGCAGTTGATGTGATGTATATGGATTTTCAAAAGGCGTTTGATAAGGTACCTCATATTAGACTGATTAACACAATTACAGCGCTTGCAATTAAAGGGGCAGTGGCATCGTGGATACGACGTTGGCTCAGGAACAGATAGCAGAGGGTAGAGGTGAACAATTGTTTTTCAGACTCAGAGAAGTGTGCAGTGGTATCCCCCAGGAGACGGTATTAGGAACACTGTTCTTGTTGATACATATTAACGACCTTGACTCAGGTATACTAGGCATAATTTCAAAGTTTGCAGTTGAAACCAAACTTGGAAATGTAGCAAACAGTGAGGAGGATGGAAACAGACTTCAGGAGGACATGGACAGACTGGTGCAAAGGGGAGATACATGCCAGATGATATTTAATGCAGAAAAATGTAAAGCAATGCAATTTGGAAGAAAGAATGAGGAGAGGCAATATAAACTAAATGGCACAATTTTAACGATGGTGCAGGAACAGAGAGATTGGGGGGTTCACATATACAATTTTGACAGAACAATTTGATAAAGCTGTTAAAAAAGCTTACCAGATCATTGGCTTTATAAATAGAGGCATAGAGTACAAAAGCAAGGAAGTTCTGCTCAATCTTTATAAACTACTGATTAGGCCCAAACTGGTGTATTCTGTCCCATTCTAGGCACCACACTTTAATAAGGATGTCAAGGCCTTGGAAAGGGTGTAGAGAAGATTTACTAGAATGGTACCAGAGATGAGGGACTTCAGTTATGTGGAGGGACTTGAGAAAAACTCCGTCAGAGAACAGTTTTTAAAAAAGGACAAAATCCAACAGCCTGCTGTGTCAGTTCAGGGGTTGATATTCGGGAACTGTTTTATTGTCTGTGTTTAAACCAGTTCAGTCCACAACTCCACAAAAACACTCCCTTTCTCTCCTGCAATGAGCAATGGTGGTAAATTGGTGAGAATAGCTGATTTTGATTCCTGGCAATTGCAGTTTGGTGCTTTTAATCCTAACCCATTTAATTCAGAGTCCCCAAGATAGAAAACTGAATTTGATGGTCAGGGGTGTTTTGATTCAAAAACAAAAAGGGAAATCATATATATATATATAAATACTTTCAACATTCATTTGTTCTCCCTCTATCGGTGAGTTTAAGTCTGATTTTGTTCCTTTTTATGATAATTATTATTTGTCCTGAATTACGTGGATCCACGACAGAATCAATACAATTTTAATGGAAGTGCAGGAACAGAGAGACCTGGGGGTTTACATAGTGAGATGTTTGAAGGTGACAAGACAAGTGGATCAGCCTGTTAAAAAAGCAGACGGGATCCTTGGCTTTATAAACAGAGGTATAGAGTGGATTAGTTAGCAAGGAAGTTATGTGAAACATTTTTAAATAACTGGTTAGATCACAGGTGGAGTATTGTGTCCAATTCTGGGCACCACAGTTTAGGAAGAATATCAAGGCCTTAGAGAGGGTGCAGAGGGGGTTTACCAGAATGGAACCAGAGAATGTGGAACTTCAGTTAGGTGGAGAGACTAGAGCAGCTGGGGTGGTTCTCCTTAGAGCAGAGAAAGATATGGGAAGATTTAATAGAGATGTTCAAAACCCGGAAGGGTTTTGATAGAGGAAATCAGGTGAAACTGTTTCTACATGCAGAAGGTTTGGTAACAAGAGCACACAGATGTAAGATAATTGGCAAAGAAACCAGATGTGAGATGAGAACTATTTTACGCAGCGAGTTGTTATGATCTGGATTGGTGGTTGCAGCTGATTAGTAATAACTTTCAAAAGGGAATTGGATAAACACTTGAAGGAGAAAAAATGCAGGACTTTGGGGAAAGAGCAGGGGAGTGGGACTAATTGGATAGCTCTTTCAAAGAGTCTGCACAGACATGATGGGCCGAATGGTTTCCTCTGTGCTGCATCTGTCTTTGGTTCAGTGAAGTTCATTGACTTTCTGAAGCTTTCCCTGCACTGTTTCTGGTTCCTTATTCAAATTTCAATTCCCTTCCAGGAAATGATTTATTCTTCAAAAAGGAAAATATTGTAGATGCTGGAAATCGGAGATATAAATAGAAAATGCTGGAAAGTCTCAACAGGTCTGGCAGCATCTGTGGAGAGAGGGAGGTAGGATTAACCTTTCAGGTCTACAGAAGGTTCATTGACCTGAACTGTTAACCCGAGCTTCCCTTCTTCACAGATGCTGCCGGACCTGTTGAGTCTTTCTAGCATTTTCGGGTTTTATTTCTGCTTTTTTCCTTCTGTATTCCATCCATTTCCCTTTCGGTTGTTTCCTGTGAAACTTTCAGCATTGTGCTCTTTTTATCGGTATTTTGGTTTGGTTTATTTGAAGTAATGTAAATAGTGTCCAGAAAAATCAGGCAGAAATACTGCTCAATGTACAGTGAAATATCGGGGGGAATATTTACAACAATCGAATGTGTAAAAAAAAGTTCATGTGAAAGGATTAATTTTTTTCACTCTCAAAATGTGAAACAATACAAAAGTGGAACTTACAGACACAAACTCTTTCGGCACATTGCTCAGTGTCCTATTTCTGTAACCCTGACACAGAATGTGAATTTGTTCCGCTCTGTTCCAGTTCTCGCTTCCAGCCAGCAGATGTCACCACATTCCGGTATGTTGAAGTTTACCGATCACAGAGGGTCACATCGGACAATAATATTCATATTATTTTGGAAGGTGAGATCTAGAAATAGTAGGAAAGGAGACGAGCGCTAAGCATCTTTTGTTAAACCGAACAACAATTGTCATGTTGTATTAAATTGCTCTCACTGATTTACATTGTTTTAACATAAAAACATAGAAAATAGGAGTAGGCCATTCGGCCCTTCGAGCCTGCTCCGCCATTCAATATGATCATGGCTGATCCTCCATCTCAATACCATATTCCCGCTCTCTCCCCATACCCCTTGATGCCTTTTGCGTCTAGAAATTATCTAGCTCCATCTTAAATATATTCAGTGACTTGGCCTCCACAGCCTTCTGTGGTCGAGAATTCCACAGGTTCACCACCCTCTGAGTGAAGAAATTTCTCCTCATCTCAGTCCTAAATATCCTCCCCGTATCCTGAGACTGTGACCGCTCGTTCTGAACCCCTCCCCACCCCCAGGGGAAAACATGCTCCCTGCATCCAGTCTGTCTAGCCCTGTCAGAATTTTATATGTTTCAATGAGATCCTCTCTCATTCTTCTAAACTCGAGTGAATACAGGCCGTGTTGACCCAATCTCACCTCATACAACAGTCCTGCTATCCCAGGAATCAGTCTGGTGAACCTTCGCTGCACTCACTCCATGGCAAGTATATCCTTTCTTAGGTAAGGAGACCAAAACTGCACACAATACTCCAGGTGTGGTTTCATCAAGGCCCTGTATAACTGCAATAAGACATCCTTGCTCCTATACTCAAATCCTCTTGCAATGAAGGCGAACATATCATTTGCCTTCCTAACTGCTTGCTGCACCTGCATATTTGCTTTCAGTGACTGGTGTACAAGGACAATCAGGTCCCTTTGTACATTAACATTCCCCAATCTATCACCATTTAAATAATGCACTGCCTTTCTCTTTTTCCTTCCGAAGTGCATAACTTCACATTTATCCATATTATACTGCATCTGCCATGTATTTGCCCACTCACTCAACTTTTCTAAATCAACTTGAAGCCTATTTGCATCCTCCTTACAACTCACGATCTCACCTAGTTTTGTGTCGTCAGCAAATTTAGAAATATTACATTTGGTTCCCTCATCCAAATCATTGATATGAATTGTGAATAGCTGGGGCCCAAGCACTGATCCCTGCGGTACCCCACGTGTCACCGCCTGCCACCCCGAAAAAGACCCATTTATTCCTAGAATCTGTTTCCTCTCTGTTAACCAATTTTCAATCCATGCCAGTATAGTACCCCAATCCCATATGCTTTATCTGAAAATCCAAATAAACCACTGGTTCTCCCTTATCTATTCTACCAATTACATCCTCAAAAAACTCCAGTAGGTTTGTCAAACATGATTTCTCTTTCATAAATCCATATTGACTTTGTCTAATACCGTTGATATTTTCTAAATGTCCTGTTATCACATTCTTTATAATAGACTGTAGCATTTTCCCTACTACTGATGTTCCCTGTTTTCTCTCTCCCTTCTTTTTAAAATAGTGTGGTTACGTTTGCCACCCTCCAATCTGCAGGAACTGTTCCATAATCTATAGAATTTTGGAAGATGACAACTAATGCATCCACAATTTCCATAGCTATCTCTTTTATTACTCTGGGATGCAGATTTTCAGGCCCTGCGGATTTATCGGTTTTCAGTCACATTAATTTCTCCTGCACTATTTTTTTTACGAATAATAATTTCCTTTAATTTCTCCTTCTCACTAGTCCTTTGCTTCCCTAGCATTTCTGGGAAGTTATTTGTGTCATCTTCCGTGAAGACAGAACCAAAGTATTTGTTTAATTGCTCTGCCATTTCCCTGTTCCCCATTATAAATTCTCCCGTTTCTGACTGTGAGGGACCTACATTTATCTTCACTAATCTTTTTCTTTTATATACTTGTAGAAGATTTTACAGTCCACTTTTATGTTCCTTGCAAGTTTACTCTCATATTTTATTTTCACCTCTTAATCAATCTCTTGGTCCCTTTTTGCTGAATTCTAAACTGCTCCCAATCCTCAAGCTTGCTACTTTTTCTGGCAAATTTTTATGACTCCTCTTTGAATCTATTACTATCCTTAATTTATTTTGTTAGCCATGGTTAGGCCGCTTTTCCTTTTGTGTTTTTGCACCAGAAAGGAACGTATAATTGTTGCAATTCATGCATTCGTTCCTTAAATGGTAGCCATTGCCTATCCACCGTTATGCCTTTTAATGAAGCTTCACTCCTTATACCTTCGTAGTTCCCCTCTGTCTCTCTTGTTCCACAATGTTGTACGAAAAAATTGAACTGATTCAGATATTATGATTTCAATTAATATTGAATAATATTAGTACTGACTGTCTCTGTTACATTATGTGAGCGAGATTAATTCACTTTCTAGTACTGTCCGTGAGTGAGGGATCCATTCTGTATCCGTCACTCTCTGGTACTGTATGTGAGTGAGGGATCCAATTTGTATCTGTCAATCTCTGGTACTGTATGTGAGTGTGGGATTCACTCTGTATCTGTCAGTCTCTGGTACTGTGTGTGAGTGAGGGATCCATTCTGTATCTGTCACTCTCTGGTACTGTATGTGAGTGTGGGATTCAATCTGTATCTGTCAGTTTCTGGTACTCTGTGTGAATGTGGGATTCATTCTTTATTTGCCAGTCTGTGGTACTATGTGTGAGTGTGAGATTCAATCTATAATCTCTCAGTCTCTGGTACTGTGTGTGAGTGAGGGATTGATTCTATATCTCTCAGTCTCTGGTACTGTGTCTGATTGTGTGATTCATTCTGTATCTGCCAGTCTGTGGCAGTGTATCTGAGTGTGGGATTGATACTGTATCTGTCAGTTTCCGGTGCTGAGTGGGAGTGGCATACATCTTTATCTGACACTCTCTGGTACAGTGTGCGATTGTGGGATTCATTCTGTATCTGTCGGTCTCTGGTACTGTGTGAGGGTGGGATTAATTCTGTATCTGTCAATCTCTGGCACCGTATGTGTGTTTGAGATTAATTCTGTATCTATCAGTCTCTGGTACTGTGTGAGAGTGTTAAACTCTTTCTGAGTCTCTCTGTTTCTGGTACTGTACCTGATTGTGGGATTCATTCTGGATCTGTATGTGGTTTGTATCTCAAGGAACAGCATGGAGTTCACAACTGTATCGTTAGTTTATTAATGTATAAATAGTTTTTTGCTTTGTAATTAATTGCTAAAGATGGATACAGTTTAGGATTTGATGCTGTAGATTTTAATCGGATAATGTGTGTGATTTATCTCTAATACAATTGTGAATAATAATGTATCTGTCAAAATGATATGGTGGCATTTTTGAACAGGTATATGAAGTTTATCTCAGTATGCATTTATGGAATTGGTACTGTATCTTTCAGTCTCATACTCTGACAGAGTTATGAACTTGTATCTAATTTGTTTCTCGCGTTGCAGATTTTTTTTTGCATCATTCAATCTGATACTGCACTTGAGTTTTTGACTATTATTTAATTTGTATCGCATTGTATTCTATTGGGATGGATACTGCATCTTTTAAACTTAAATGTGTGAGAGTTCTGGGCTAGTATTTAATTTTAATTTTGGGGAAAATTATTGGGATTCAATCCACATCTTTCATTTGGGCATCGTGTTTGATTGCTATCTGGTATTTAATTTGTAGCTAAGGCAGCACTGTTGTGAGATTGACACAGGGCCTTTCAATCTGATAGTGGGTGTGATTTTGAAACCTGGATTTATATATCTACCAGTCGGTGGTACTGAGTTGGGGTGATCTGGAAATAACGGCTGTCTCTCCTGCTCTGTTGGAATGTTTGAGTGAACATGTGAATCTGGAACTTGGGATCAGTGTGGTATTGACTGCTTCTGCTGTCTGAGACACTGGAACTGATGACCTGTCTGTGTCTCTGTGCTCTGTGGGTGATAATGTGCCTACTGTGTGTGAGAAGGAGCTGGCTGCATTGTTCCTTGTGCCTCGAGCGGAGAAAACATCACATTTATTCTTGTTCCTTCAATTATTTGCCTGTCAGAAGAAAACATATCTCTCATACCTCAAGAATCAATGAAGCATAAAATACAAGTGATCAGTTTAATATCTGTTAATAATCATCGTAATATCTGCAAATTGAAACAAGCGATACAAACAGTTTCAGTGACTGAAGCAACTGCAGCACTGCAGCACTCAGCTTCTGCATACCAAAGGTGTTGCACGTTATTAAACAAGTCAATGACACCCAAACACAACCCAATCTCTGAACTGATCCATGAATGGGACTAACCGATGTGGCGGGGACCTTTGTGCAGGTCAGATTTCTAATCCCCTCTCCCATGGGACGAACTTTTCAACGGAAACCAAACAGCCGCTGTTTAAAATGTGTCCTTCACACTTCTCACCTGATGCCTGCAATAGATGATCTTTGTATAACTCCCCACATCCTTACTGTCCGGCTCTGTTTCCACTGTTCACTGTCCAATAACAACAAACAGGGTGAGACTGGACCTAAACCAGGAACATTCACTACTGGTTTGGGGCGAGAAAGCAGCAATGATTTTAAATAGCAGGTTCTTCCCATTCTGTCTCCCTTACCCTGGACACACCCTGTACACACACAGCCCAAGAAAGGCCTTTCCTTTCCCCCGCTCACTCCATTTTCCGGGCCTAGTTCCTGATCCACTCCGCCTCATAAAAACAGCCCCCGGACTCCCCCTGAACTTACCCCGGACTCAATGCCGATCTCTGAGCCCATCTGTGGACATGGTCCCGGAGCGATGAGCTGCTGTAACGAGGCGATACAAACTCCCTTACCCCGGGGCCGTGATCTCTCCATTCCAGACAGTTTTACACCATCTTCTTCCGCTCACTTAGGGAATGGCCCCACAGGCCGAGTTGGGGGAAGTGTGTATGTGTGGGTGTGGGGGAGGCGGTTTCCCATAAGCGCTGTGTTGCTCATTAAGAAGCTGCTCTGGGGGCGGGACTGAATCACGCATGCGCAGATTTCGCCATTAAATTCAGACTATAAAAATCAATGTGAACTTTCCCCAAATCACTTTTATCAGAGTGTGGGGACGGGAATGGTAGCTGGGGGAAAGGACAGACTACATTTAAAGCCGGGGGTTTGTCCCTTTAAGGAGCTCTATTTGGAAATGTATGTGAGAATGAATCCCAGATACAGAGTAAATCCCACACTCACACACAGTACCAGAGACTGACAGATACAGAATAAATCCCACACTCACACATAGTACCAGAGACTAACAGAAACAGTGCCAGAGATACAGATACAGAATGATCCTCACACACGCATGCAGTACCAGAGATGGATTTAAAAGGTAGTTAGATAAGGACATGAGGGCGAAAGGGCTAGAAGGATATATTGATAGGGTGAGATGAATGCAGGTGGGAGGAGACACGTGCGGCACCCATAACTGAACTCAGTGTTCTACTGGGT
Organism: Heptranchias perlo; assembly: GCF_035084215.1. Lineage (NCBI taxonomy): Eukaryota > Metazoa > Chordata > Chondrichthyes > Hexanchiformes > Hexanchidae > Heptranchias > Heptranchias perlo. The sequence goes on from NC_090327.1 coordinate 140,352,651, forward strand.
ACTAAGCAGAGCGCTGTATAACTGGGTCGTAACTTCCACTCCTATTTATTCCAGTTCCCTTGAGATCAAAATCAAAATTCCATTAGCATTTTGACTTTATTTTGTACATATCCATTAGCTTTTACTGATTTCTGTATTTAGACTCCTACATCTCTGCGTTCTCCTACAGTTCCTAGCTTCTCGCCATTTAGAAAATACTCTGATCTATCTTGTTTAAGTCCAAAGTGGATGATCTCACAATTTCCTACATTGAACTCCGTCTGCCACAGTTTTGCCCACTCACTTAATCCATCAATGTCACTTTGCAACTTTCTGCTCCCATCTGCATTATTTAGTGTGCCACGTAACTTAGTGTGGTCAGCAAACTTGGATATATGGCGCGTTATTCCTTCTATAGGGCTCTCTATAGGGAAAGAAAATGTAGATTGAAAAAATGATTTTTTAAATTGTACACGTTTATGTTTGGAAACAAAATCCATCTCAACTGCATCAAATTCGATTCTAATATTGCAGTTTCGGAAGGGAATAGATTGAAACACACTAAATTGCGATGGCCTAGAATCGAACCCGGGTCGATTTTAGTAGTTTTACTCACCACTATACCACCATCGCTAACTACCGAAAAGACATAGAGTGCTTCAATGCAGTTGGGGATAGAAACACATGTTTTCATATAATCTTAGAATGGTTACAGCACAGAAGCAGGCTATTACGCCCATCGAGCCCGTGCCGGGGTAACTGCGACTTTAATTACAAACTGTAAAATAGTTCCCAAACGTTTGAAGGGACACAGCAGGCTGTTGGATTTTGTCTTACATTTAAATTGGTTTCTGACGGATCCTTTCTCGCTCTGTTGCAGTTCCAGTTTCGGCCCAGTAAATGTCGCCAACCCACAATCAATGGAAATTACACAACAGGCAATCATTCTTCACCTTATATCGGACTAAAGAGACAGTCGATACCTGCAATACTTGACCAGCTGGAAATACATTTTGCCGCAGCTCACATCAGCCATTGAGTAAAGTTAAATAATTGTATTAAATCATTACAGAGACCTGACTACCAGCTGGGCACGAATGGCAGATTTATATCCAAGTCTATAAGATCTTTAGAAAGGACAGGGGAATAGAAGGAGGAGGAGTAGCAGTATTACTAAAGGGTAACGTTACAGCAGTGGAAATATAGAATATCAATGAGGGTGAGCGGGCAATGTAAACACTATGAGATGTCCCTTTGCAGACACTTTGTGTCCTCATTGCAACTTGCTTTTCCACCTATATTTGTATCATCATCAAATTTGGCCACAAGACACTGTTCCTTCATCCAAGTCATTGATATATATTGTAAATAGTTGAGGCCCCAACACTAGTTACTGTGGCACCCCACTAGTTACGGATTGCCATTTTGAAAATGACCCGTTTATCCCGACTCTTTGTTTTCTGTAAGTTAGCCAATCCTCTATCCATTAGAGTATATTACCCCCAACACCATGAGCTCCTATCTTGTGCAGTAATCTTTTATGTGGCACCTTATCAAATGCCTTTTGGAAATCCAAATATACTGCATCCATTGGATGCATTTTATCCACCCTGCCCATTACTTCCTCAAAGAACTCTAACAAATTTGTCAGACATGATTTCCCCTTCATAAAACCATGTTGACTCTCATTGACTGTATTACGAGTCTCCAAATGTCCTGCTACTACTTCCCTAATAATGGATTCTAGCATTTTCCCAATGACAAATGTTAGGCTAACTGCTCTATGGTTACCTGCTTTCTGTCTCAATCTCTTCTTGAATAGGAGTGTTACATTTGCGGTTTTCCAATCCGCTGGCACCTTTCCAGAATCTAGTGAATTTTGGAACATTACAACCAATGCATCCACTATCTCTGTAGCCACTTCCTTCAAGACCCTCGGATGCAAGCCGTCGGGTCCAGGGGAATTGTCAGCCTTTTGACCCATTAGTTTACCTAGTACTTTTTCTATAGTGATTGTTTTTAGTTCCTCCCTTCCCTTTGCCCCTTGATTTTCTACCATTATTGGTATGTTATTAATGTCTTCTACTGTGAAGACAGATACAAAATATCTTTCAATTCCTCTGCCATTTCCTTGTTTTCCATTATTATTTCCCCAGTCTCATCCTCTAAAGGACCAATGTTTACTTTAGCTACCCTCTTACTTTTTATATATTCGTAGAAGCTTTTACTGTCACTTTTTATATTTCTTGCTAGTTTACTCTCATAATTTATTTTCTCCCTCTTTATTATTCTTTTAGTCATCCTTTGCTGGTTTTTAAAGTTTTCCCAATCTTCGGGCTTACAAGTAATCTTTGCCATCTTGTATGCTTTTTCCTTTAAACTAATACCATCCTTGACTTCCTTAGTTAACCATGGTTGGTTCACCATTTTTCTGGAGTCTTTCCTCCTCACAGAGATATATTTTTGTGGCAAGTCATAAAATATCTTTTTTAAATGTTTGCCACTGCTTATCCAGCATCACACCTTCTAACCTGTTTACCCAGTCCACTTTAGCCAATTCCGCCCTCATTCCTTTATAATTGCCCTTATTTAAGTTCAATACAGTAGTCTCAGACCAAAGATCCTCGCTCTCAAACTGGATGTGAAATTCTATCATGTTATGATCACTGCTTCCCAAGGGATCCTTTACTTTGAGATTATTAATTAATCTTGTTTCGTTACCCATTACCAGATCCAAATGGCCTGTTCCCTGGTTGGTTTCCCGACGTATTGGTCTAAGAAACAGTCCCTAACACTCTACACTCAACGAACTCCTCCTCAGGGCCATTTTTGCCAATTTGATTTGTCCAATCTATATGAAAGTTGAAATCGCCCTTGATTATTGCATTACCTTTTTTACAAGCCCTCCTTATTTCCTGATTTATATTGTGCCCTACAGTGTAGCTACTGTTAGGGGCCTATATACTACTCCCACCAGTGATTTATTTCCCGTGCTATTTCTTACCTGCATCCAAGTTGGTTCGATATCTTGATCTTCTGAGACAAGATCATTTCTCACTGTTATACCATTTTCATCTTTTATTAGCAGAGCTACCCCACCACCTTTTACCTATCCTTCCGAAATGTTAAATAACCCTGAATATTTAGCTCCCAACCTTGGTCACCTTGCAACCACGCCTCTGTAATGGCCATGAAATCATACCCATTTGTTTCTATTTGAGCCATCGATTCATCTATCTCATTATAGATGCTGCTGCACGCATTCAGACAAAGAACATTTAATTTTGTCTTTTTACAATTCTTTCCTACCCTGGCCCCATTTGCTAGTGCACTCTTATGTTTGTACGCTCTCACCCTTCCTGACACGCTCTGTTTATCATTACCCCCATTACTTTCCTGTACTGCTTACTTGTCTTTTTACTTTATCAATCTAAAATTCGACCCACCTGTGCCCTCCTATACACCCCTCTATTTAGTTTAAAGCCTTCTCTACTGCCCTAGTTATTCAGTTTGCCAGAACACTGGTCCCAGCATGGTTCAGTTGAAGCCTGACCCAACGGATAGCTCCCTCTTTCCCCAGTACTGGTGCCAGTGCCACATGAATTAAAACCCACTTCTCCCACACCAATCTTTGAGCAACGCATTCTTCTCTCTGATCTGATTTACCCTGTGCCAATTTGTTCGTGGCTCAGGTAATAATCCGGAGATTATCACCTTTGTGGTTCTGCTTTTTAATTTAGTCCCTAGCTGCTCAAACTCCCTCAGCAGAACCTCTTCCTTAGTCCAACCAATGTTGTAAAGGGGCCGCGAATGAAGAGAATCCATAGTCTCATTACATAGCTGTTCACTTTATCTATGAAAGGCTCTTTACCATCAAAAGATACCCAGAGAAACAGCAGGGATGGAGACATCCAGTTTAATAGTTATAGATTGTAATGTCAGTCTGGATTACAGCATTAGGAACTGTTGGAATCCCATCTGTTTTAAATTCTGCGGGCGCCATTCCCTCTGAACTTTCCCCCAGCCCAGCCCCAGTTCCCCAGACTGGAAAATTCCAAATGGGGAAAATTTTCATCGAGTTTGTATGCAGGTACAGCAAGTGATTAGGAAGGCAAATTGAATATTGTCATTTATTGTAAGGCGAATGGAATATAAAAGTTGAGATATTTCGCTACAATTGTGCAGGGCATTGGTGGGACCAAATCTAGAACACTGTGTGCGGTTTTGGTCTCCTTATTTAAGAGAGGACATAATTGATTTAGAGTTGGTTCAGAAAAGGTTCACTTGACTGATTCCTGGGATGAGGGGGTAATCTTACGAGGAAAATTTGGACAAGTTGGGCCTGTTTACACTGGAGTTTAGAAGAATGAGAGGTGATCTTATTGAAACATATAAGATCCTGAGGGGACGAGAAGGGGTAGATACTGACAGGATGTTTCCCCTTGTGGGAGAGGCTAGAACCAGGGGCCACAGTTTAAAAATAAGGGGTCTCTTATTTAAGGCGGAGATGAGGATATTTTTTTTCTCTGAGAGGGTCGTGAGTCTGTGGAACTCCCTTCCCCAGAGAGCGTTGGAGGCAGGGTCATTGAATATTTTTAAGTGTCGATAGTAGCCATGATGTGGAGATGCCGGTGATGGACTGTGGTGGACAAATGTCCACCCCAGGTGACTCCTGACGAAGTAGCAAAGCTCCGAAAGCTTGTGATTTCAAATAAAGCTGTTGGACTATAACCTGCTGTTGTACGACTCCTTACATCCGAATATTTTTAAGGCGGAATTGGATAGATTCCTGATGAACAAGGGAGTCAAAAGTTACAGTAGGTAGATGGGAAAGTAGGGTTGAGGTCACAATCAGATCAGCCATGACCTTATCAAATGGCAGAGCAGGCTCGAGGGGCCGATTGGCCGACTCCGGCTCTTAATCCATATGTTAGTATTTTTGTATTCTGAATTAAACCAGATATCTGCGCATGCGTTCTTTTTGCCCCGCCCCCAGACCTGGTTGTTTGTGAGCAGAAGAGCGCATGCGTGCTCCCCTCCCCCAGACCTGCCTGTGGGGCCATTCCCTCAGTGATCGGAAGAAGATGGTTTAAAACAGCCGGAAATGGAGAGATCACGGCCCCGGGGTAAGGGAGCAAACAGCAGCCTCGTTACAGCAGCTCATCGCTCCGGGACCGTGTCCGCAGATGGGCTCAGAGATCGCCATTGAGACCGGGGTAAGTTCAGGGGGAGTCCGGGGGCTGTTTGTAAGAGGCGGAGTGGATCAGAAACTGGTCCCGGAACATGGAGTGAGGGGGGAAGGGAGAGACCATTCTGGGGCTGTGTGTGTACAGGGTGTGTCCAGGGTAAGGGAGACAGAATGGGCAGAACCTGCTATTTAAAATCATTGCTGCTTTCTCTCCCCAAATCAGCAGTGAATGTTCCTGGTTTACTTCCAGTCTCACCTTGTTTGTTATTAGACAGTGAACAGTGGAAACAGAGCCGGATAGTAAGGATGTGGGGAGTTAGACAAAGAGCATCTATTGCAGGCATCAGGTGAAAAGTGTGAAGGACACATTTTAAACAGCGGCTTTTTGGTTTTGGTTCAACGGTTAGTGCCCTGGGAGAGAGAATTAGAAACCTGACCTGTGCAAAGGTCCCTGATCCATCGGGTAGTCCCATTCATGGATCAGTACAGGGGTTGGATTGTGTCTGGATGTCACTAAATTGTTGTATAACAGCCCAACACACCTGGTATGCACAAGCTGAGTGCTGCAGTACTGCAGTGGAGTCAGACAGTGACACTGTTTGTGTCGCTGGTTTTCATTTGTGGATGTTCAAAATGATTATTAACAGAGATATTAAACTGATCACTTTTGTATTTTCTACCCCTCCTCTTCTTGATTTACAATAGGTAATCTTTCTTCCTTGAAGGCCAGAATAAATGTAATGTTTCCTCCATCCGAGGCACAAGGAACAGTGCAGCCAGCTCCTCACACACAGTAGGTACATTATCACTCCAAGTACATGGAGACAAAGGCAGGTCATCAGTTCCACAGTCTCAGAAAGCAGGAGTAGTCAGTACGTTACTGATCCCAAATTCCAGAGACACACAGAATTATAGAAAAGCTACAGCATGGAATGAGGCCATTCGGCCCATCGAGTCCACGTTGGCTTCTCGCAAGAGCAATCCAGCTATTCCCACTCCACTGCCCTATCCCCATAGCCCTGCAATTTATTTTCCTTTCACGTACTTATCCAGTTCCATTTTGAAGGCCATGATTGAATCTGCCTCCACCACCCCCTCGGGCAGTGCATTTCAGATCCTAACCACTTGCTGTGTAAAACGTTTTTCCTCATGTCCCCTTTGGTTCTTTTGCCAATCACCTTAAATCTTTGTCCTTTTGTCCTTGACCTTTCCGCCAATGGGAACAGTTTCTCTCTATCTATTCTGTCTAGACACTATCAAACCTCCAAGCAAACATTTTTGTTCCAAGGAGAACAATGCCAGCTTCTCCCGTCTATCCACGTAACTAAAGTCCCTCATCCCTGGAACTATTCTAGTAAATCTCTTGAAGTCCGGGTATCATTCTAGTTAACCTACACTGCACTCACTCCAAGGCCAATATGTCCTTTCGAAGGTGCAGTGCCCAGAACTGCTCACAGTACTCCAGGTGCGGTCTAACCAGGGTTTTGTATAGCTGCAGCATAAGTTCTGCCCCCTTGTACTCTAGTCCTCTAGATATAGAGGCCAGCATTCCATTAGCCTTATTGATTAAACCCCACACTCACACACAGTACCAGAGATTGACAGATACAGAATGAATCCCACACTGTCATATAGTACCAGGGACTGACAAAAACCAAGTTAATTTCACACTCACATAAAGTCCCAGGGATGGAAAGATACAGAATGAATCCCACATTCACACAATGTCAGAGACTGCATATTTCGATAAATCCCATACTCTCATAAAGTGTCAGAAATTGACTGGTAATTAATGAAACATAGACACACAAACATAATGATTCCCACACTCACACAAAATACCAGAAACTGACAGGTACAGAACGAATCTCATGCTCATACACTGTACAAGAAACGGACAGATACAGAATGAATCTCACACTCTCTCACTCACTCCCAGAGACTGACAGACACAGATTTAATCCCACACTGACACAATACCAGAGACTGACAAATACAGTATTAATCCCACACTCACACACAGTATGACAGACTACATATATAGAATGAAGCCCACACTCACAGACAGTGCCAGAGACTGACAGATACACAATGAATCCCACGTTCACACGATAACAGCGACTGCCTATAATCCTATAATCACATACAGTACCAGAGACTGACAGATACAGTATGAATCCCACACTCACACACTACCAGAGACTGCATACATAGAATGAATAGCACAATCACACAGATTACTGACAAGATACAGAATGAGTCCCACACTCATACACAGTGCCAGAGACTGAAAGATAAGGAATGAATCCCACACTCACACACAGAGGCAGAGATGGACAGATATGGAATGAGTCCCACGCTCACACACTGCACCTGGGACTGACAGATACAGAATGAATCTGACATTCACATGCAGTACCAGAGGTGGACATTTACAGAATGAATCCCACACTCACGCACAGTACCAGAGACTGAAAGATACAGAATAAATCTCACAGTCACCTACTTTGGTGCAGACTGAGTTACACATTACATACCAGTTCAAAAATCGCATAGTGTCAGATTGAATGATACAGTGTTAATTCTGAGACAGTTTCAGACTGAAATAAACAGTATTCCATTAGTACAAACTGAACTACACATTACATACCAATTCAAAAATGTCACCATTATCAGTTTGAAACATACATTAGCATTCAAAATTATATTCACGGAGATACAGATTTAATACTAGTCCAAAAAGTGCACACATCATCTGATTAAAACCTACAGCATCAAATCCAAAATTGTATCCATATTTACAAATTTAAGCTATTTAAACATTAAGATAATAAGCAGTTTCAAACGCCATAATGTAATCTGAGAGAAACATTACATAAAGTTACAGAATGTATCTCACACTCAAACACAGTACCAGACAGTGACAGATGCAGAATGAATCCCACACTCACATTCCGCACCAGAGACTGATTGATGCAGAATGAATCTCAAACTGACATACTGTATTAGAGACTGACAGATACCGAATTAATCCCACATTCCTATAACGTACCAGGGACAGAAATATACAGAATGAATCCCACAATCACACAACGTCAGAGACTGCTTATTTGGATGAAATCCACACTCTCATACAGGACCAGAGACTGACAGGTATAGAATGAATCCCACACTTACATAGAGTACTGAAGATTGACAGATACAGAATGAATCCCACACTGTCATACAGTATGAGAAACTGCATATATAGAATGAATCGCACAATCACACACAGTACTGATAAGGAACAGAATGTATCCATATCTACCAATTAAACACTTGGAAAAATTATTCATACATTAAGGTATTAAACATAGATTTTTGAATAAATTGAGATACAAATTACATACAGGTATAAAATGAATCTCACACTCAGATACAGTGCCAGAGACTGACAGGTATAGAATGAATCCTACACTCACACAATGTAACAGAGACTGACAGATACAATATGAATTCCAAACTCACATATAGTACCAGAGAATGACATAAAGAATGAATCTCACACTCACAGTACCAGAGGCCGACAGATACCGAATGAATCTCACACTCACACACAGTACCAGAGACTGACAGATACTGAATAAATCCGTCACTCACACACAGTACCAGAGACTGACAGATACTGAATGAATCCCTCACTCTGAATGAATCCCTCACTCACACACAGTACCATATTGACATGTACAGAATGAATTGCACACTCACATGCAGTTCCAGAGACTGACAGATATGGAATGAATCCCAAAACCAGCTACATTAATGCAGACTGAGTTACACGTTACATGCCAGTCCAAAAATCACAGTGTATCAGATTGAAAGATACAGTACCAATCCCATTAGTGCAGACTGAGCTACACATTATATACCAATTCATAAATCTCATAGTGTCAGACTGAAAGATGCAGTACAAATTCCATTCGTACAGACTGAGCTACACATTATATACCAATCCAAAAATCTGATACGGAATGAGACAGAAATATACAGTATCCCATTAGACTGAGCTACACATTAAATACCAGACCAAAAATCTAATGGTGCCACACTGAAAGATGCAGTATCAATTCCATTGGTACAGATTGAACTACACAGTACAAATTAATCCAAAAATGTCACCATATCTGTTTGAAAGATATGTTATCATTCACAATTGTGTTCAAAGAGATACAGATTTACTAGCAGTTAAAAAAGTACAAACATCTGATGAAAACCTGTATCATAAAGTATATCCATATTTACCAATTAAATACTGAGCAAAAAAACATTTATACATTCAGATATTAAAGCTGCAGTTTCGAACGTTATAACGTAACCTGAGAGAAAAATTATATACAGATACAGAATGAATCTCACACTCACATACAATACCAGAGACTGACAGGTACAGATTAAATTCCTCCCTCCCCCCGCCACACACACACACACAGTGCTACAGACTGAACGAATCTCGCTCACATACAGTAACAGAGATAATCTGTATTAACATTATTCAATATCGATTGAAATCATAATATCTTAATTAGTCAGATTTTGTCGTACAAAATTGTAGAGACAGAGAGGAAAATACTATAAATTAGTGAGAGGAATTTAATGCAACATGACAACCGTTGTTTGGTCTAATAAAATGTACTTAGAGCTCGTCTCCATTCCCACTATTTCTAGATCCCACCGTCTAATATAATATGAACATTATTGTCCGCTGTGTCCCTCTGTGATGGTAAATTTTATTGTACCGGAATGTGGTGACATCTGCTGATCGGAAGCGAGAACTGGAACAGAGCGGAACAAATTCACATTCTGTGTCAGGGTGACAGAAACAGGACAGTGAGCAATGTGAGGAAATAGTTTGTCTGTAAGTTCCACTCTCGTATTGTTTCACATTTTGAGAGTTGAAAATGAAAATAATCGGTTCTTAATAACATACTTTTCTACTCATTCGATTGTTGTAAATATCACCCCCCCGATATTTCACTGTACATTGAACAGTATTTCTGATTGATTTCTCAGGACACTATTTACATTACTTCAAATAAACCAAACAAAAATACAGAGAAAAAGTGAGCGCCATGTTGAAAATTTCACAGGAAAGAGTCGAAATGGAAGGGGATGGAATACAGAAAGAATAAACATAAGAAAATAAGAAATAGGAGCAGGAGTAGGCCACACGTCTCCTCGATCCTGCGTTCGATAAGATCATGGCAGACCTTCGACTTCAACTCCACTTTCCTGCCCTATCCCAATATCCTATCCTTCGCCTAGAGTCCAAAAAATATCTATCTCAGTCTTGAATATACTCAACGATCATCATCCACAGCCCTCTGTGGTAGAGAATTCCAAACATTGACAGCCCTCTGAGTGAAGAAATTCCTTCTCATCTCTGTCTCAAACAGCAGGCCCGTTATCTTGAGACTACACCCCAACTTCCACACTCTCCAGCCAGGGGAAACAACCTCTCAGCATCTACGCTGTCAAGCCCCCTCAGAATCTTGTATGTTTCAATGAGATCACCTCAGTCTTCTAAACACCAGAGAGTATAGGCCCATTCTATTCAATCTACCAGAGCAAAAATAAAACCCGGAAATGCTGGAAAGACTCTGCAGGTCCAGCAGCATCTGTGGAGAAGGGAAGCTCGGGATAACGGTTCAGGTCAATGAATCTTCTGTAGACCTGAAAGGTTAATCCTACCTCCCTCTCTCCACAGATGCTTCCGGGCCTGTTGAGGCTTTCCAGCATTTTCTGTTTATATTTCCGATTTCCAGCATCTACAGAATTTTCCTCTTTGAACAATAAATCAATTCTCGGAAGGGAAATGAAATGTAAATAAGAACTGGAAGCAGTGGAGGGAAAAGCTTCAGCAAGTTAATGAATTTCACTGAATTAAAGACTGATACAGCGCAGAGGAAGCCATTCGGCCCATCATGTCTGTGCCGGCTCTTTGAAAGAGTTATCCAATTAGTCCCATTCCCCTGCTCTTCCCTCATAGTCCTGCAATTGTTTCCCCTTCACGTATTTATCCAAATCCCTTTTGAAAGTTATTATTCAATCTGCTTCCACCACCATTCCAGATCGTAACAACTCTGCGTAAAAATGTTATGCTTATCTCAGCTCTGGTTCTTTTGCCAATTATCTTAAATATGTGTCATCTGGTTACCAAACTTTCTGCCTCTGGAAACAGTTTCTCCATATTTACTCTATCAAAACCCTTCCTCATTTTGAACACCTCCATTAAATGTTCCCATAACCTTCTCTGCTCTAAGGGAACCATTCCAAGCTTCTCTAGTCTCTCCACCTAACTGAAGTTCTGTATTCCCTGATTCCATTCTAATAATCTCCTCCGCACCCTCACTAAGGCCTTCACATCCTTCCGAAAGTGTGGTGCCCACAATTGCATACAATACTACAGCAGGGACCTAACCAATCATTTATGAAGGTTTAGCATAACTTCCTTGTTAACTAATTTACTCAATGCCTCTATTTCCTTTTGTACACCATGCCTCGATATATGGAACCTAAGATCCGGTAAGCTTTTAACAGCTTTATCAAATTGTCCTGTCACAACTGTATATGTGAACTCCCAAATCTCTTGTTCCTGCAGCATCGTTAAAATTGTACCATTTAGTTTATATTGTCTCTCCTCGTTCTTCCTTCCAAATTACATTACTTTACACTTCTCTGCTTTAAATTTAATCATTTCACCAGTCTATTTATATCCTTCTGAAGTCTGCTACCATCTTCCTCACTGTTTACTACATTTCCAAGTTTTGTTTTATCTGCAAACTTTGAAATTATGCACGGTGTACCCAAGTCCATGTCATTAATATATATCAACAAAAGCAGTGATCCCAAGACCTACACTGATGGACACCACTGCACACATCCTTGCAGCCTGAAAAATAACGGTTCATCACTAATCTCTGCTATCTGTCCCTTCGCCAATTTCGTGTTCACGCTGCCACTGCCCCTTTAATCCCACGGGTTTCAATTTTGCGAAACAGTCTATTATCTGGCACTTTATCAAACAACATTTGAAAATCCTTAGACATAACATCAACTGCACTACCTCTATCGGCTTTCTCCGTTATTTTATCGAAGAACTCAATTAAGTTAGAAGGAGGTTTCTGAGCCTCCCATTTCTGGTTTCTAGTTCAGTGCCGGCTCTGAGCTGTGGAAGCCACCAGACTGAAGATTATTAACCAGCAAAGTGTTCAAAGGCCGAGCACGGGACTATAGTGGTTATGGGACAAAAATCCTAGGGTTCAAATCCCACCTTTCACCAAATCTAGCAATGATAATGGTCGGCTTAAATATACATTTAAATAAGGAGCAGGAATCAGCAGAGGGAAAAGCTTCAGAAAATCAATATATTTCACTGAATCCGGGTAATTCTGTCCCGCTCCACGGTACAGATCAGAGTAAATAATAATTATCAATAGAAAGGGATAAAATCAAAGTTCAGAGTAATACCGTGTGTGTGGGAATCCCCTGAGAAGAAGGGCCTTTCTCACCAACAGACAGGTGACATTTCCCGGTGGATCTTTACACAGTGAGCGGCTCTTTCAATATAAACTGGGGCTGGAGAGAGGCTTTGGGAAATGAACTTCCGGATTACAGGGAGGGGGCGCGTGATTGGTGGCAGACACTAAATCTGATTGGATATTTAAAGGGACCAGAGAGTTCGAGTTAAAAACTATTGTGACATCACTCCCACTGACCCAATCACAATGATCGCCTTCACCCATCCCTCATTAGCATAGGGCTAATTCAACGGCTCTTTGAAGAATCACCCACAACATCTCGGAAAGAGCTGCATTTCCTACTTATTTGCTTCGAATAATTTTAATGCAGCAATATTATTCCAATCTAATAATAAACCGGTAACTGCCCCTTGAAATCCCTGGCCCACAAAATGAACACGAGTTTCTCATCCGCTCCTTCCCTTTCCCTTTGATCTTAAAGCGTTGCTATTCTGTCCTCTTATTCCCTAAATGACCCATTCAGCAGTTCCTTTCTCTTTATGAATCCAGTCTCCTAATGTTTACTGAAAATCCCCTTATTAACAGCAACCCCACCCTTTGCAGTAACACAGCGGAATAGGGGCAGATGGAGAGCTCCATCCGAGTCCCTCTTTTCACAGAAGCACTCTCGCCTCTGTGAAAAGGGATCGATTTATAACGTGTCACTTTCACAAAGCCTAAATTGAAATGCGTCCCTTCACGGAATAGGGCTTTAGCCCCGTCCGGTACAGTTTGAAAACGATGGTAGAATGAGCTATAATTTAAAACAGATTTTAAAACAGCGCCAGCGATTGGTGACGGGTAAAGCAGAACAAGACAGGATTAAAAAGAACGGGTTTAAAATCTTGTGATCAGGGCGATATTGATCTAAATCCGATCCTTTACAAAATGAAATTGGCGGGCTTTTTGAAAGTCATGAATTTTCTGCTCTGTCCGTTGAGGCTGGTAAATCTCGCCCTCTTCTGAAGCCCAGCTTTCTGGTTGGTTAATGCAATAGGCAAAAGAGATGTAGTAAAGTACAATCAATCAGAAGATCTTTCAATCTGTTACAAAGGTAAATACAGAAACCATGCTTCATTCTTTGTGAAAGTGTTTGTGAGTTTTGTGGAAATTTCTGGAAGAGGAAATAACAGCTGTCAAGCTCGGGCCAAGGTCAAGTCTCGCTCACCCCGGGCCGGAGTGCAGTTCTTTGTGGGCCGTGTTCACAGGCTCCTGCGAAAAGGGAACTATGCTGAACGTGTGGGTGCCGGAGCCCCGGTCTATCTGGCTGCTGTGCTCGAGTATCTGACGGCTGAAATCCTCGAGCTGGCCGGTAACGCGACCCGCGACAACAGGAAGACCCGCATCATCCCCTGACACCTGCAGCTGGCCGTCCGCAACGACGAGGAGCTCGACAAGCTGCTGGGAGGGGTGACCATCGCTCAGGGCGGGGTGCTGCCTAATATCCAGGCCGTGCTGCTGCCGAAGAAATCCAGCACTGTGAGCTCCGAGAGCAAGTAAATCGGCCAAGACTGAATCTGATAACACAAAGGCTCTTTTCAGAGCCCCCCACTATATCTATGAAAGGGCTGGTTACTATGTCAGAGAGGCAGACCTTAATTTAATAATGAAGCGATCTGTTTCGGATCTGGTCATTTCACGCTCCTTGATTCCCATTCTAGAACTAATTGCCTCCCGTTATTTAGAAACGATCAATATCTTGTTAATTACAAATGATTTCTTGCAGTACCCGCTTCCGGACAGTAGATGTCGTCAAACTCCAATAGGTTGAAATTTGCAAATTGTGTAGGGAATGAGACAAAATAATCAGGTCATTAAACTGGGCGGATGGGATATAGAAATACCAGGGACGTTTGATCATCGGCAACAAGAGGCATTCTGTTATGTTCTGGCCATTATTGTAAGCTTTCTTTACAGTCTCAACCTCCGACAACACTTACACAGTCTGTCTTCCATTTCCCAGATTTGCCTCACTAGAGTCTGAAACTTCATTTGATCCGAGTTTGGTTCTTCAGAGATTAAAGTATTTCCAACTTAGCCAAGTTGACACTATATTGGAAATGAGAACTTGTATTTCTTGTACTTTCCTAGAGTGCACGACCCTCTCCCTGTATATATGTGCGAGTCAGATTGACACAGGGGCTCGAGATACCTCAAGTGAAATCATAGGGTCAAAATCAGATCGGTCTGCCTACTTGCCAGTATTTTCCCTGTCCAAACGTGGTACGCGATGTGGTGATTGGACTCAAATACCTGATATTGTTTTTTTCTGGAATTGACACCATAGTCTGTCTGTGTCTGGCGTTTGTAAAATTAACGCTGCTACTGTACCTACCCTAAACTTCACACATCAGCTCCACTCCGAACTCTCTCTGGTGTTACAGAAGAACAACATAAGAACATAAGAAATAGGAGCAGGAGTAGGCCAATCGGCCCTTCGAGCCTGCTCCGCCATTTAATAAGATCAGAGCTGATCTGATCCTAATCTCAAATCTAAATTCATGTCCAATTTCCTGCCCGCTCTCCGTAACCCATAATTCCCTTTACTTCTAGGAAACTGTCTATTTCTGTTTTAAATTTATCTAATGATGTAGCTTCCACAGCTTCCTGGGGCAGCAAATTCCACAGACCTACTACCCTCTGAGTGAAAAAGTTTCCCCTCATCTCAGTTTTGAAAGAGCAGCCCCTTATTCTAAGATTATGCCCCCTAGTTCTAGTTTCACCCATCCTTGGGAACATCCTCACCGCATCCACCCGATCAAGACCCTTCACAATCTTATATGTTTCAATAAGTTCGCCTCTCATTCTTCTGAACTCCAATGAGTAGAGTCCCAATCTACTCAACCTCTCCTCATATGTCCGCCCCCTCATCCCCGGGATTAACCGAGTGAACCTTCTTTGTACTGCCTCGAGAGCAAGTATGTCTTTCTTAAGTATGGAGACCAAAACTGGATGCAGTATTCCAGGTGCGGTCTCACCAATACCTTATATAACTGCAGCAATACCTCCCTGTTTTTATATTCTATCCCCCTAGCAATAAAAGCCAACATTACGATAGACTATGAAATGGTCAGTTTATAAATTCTAGGTGTGCCCCCTTGAAATCCGCTCCCTTTTAAGAATTTCCCGTTTAAGTAAAGTTTTCAACTGCACAGTGCCACCATTTCAGCCCAGGAGATCAGAGCTCTTTCCATTGCCGATTTGGTGGCTCTGAAAAGAGCCTTTGTTGCACTTGCTGCTGAAGCCGGGTCGGGTTTAGGCGCGCTCCCCGCGGATGCGGCGCGCCAGCTGTATGTCTTTGGGCATAATGGTGACTCGCTTGGCGTGAATGGCGCACAGGTTGGTGTCCTCAAACAGCCCCACCAGGTAAGCCTCGCTGGCCTCCTGCAAGGCCATGACGGCCGAACTCTGGAAGCGCAGGTCTGTCTTGAAATCCTGAGCGATCTCTCGCACCAGGCGCTGGAAGGGCAGTTTGCGGATGAGCAGCTCGGTGGATTTCTGGTAGCGGCGGATCTCCCTCAGAGCCACTGTACCGGGTCTGTAGCGATGAGGCTTCTTCACTCCGCCCGTGGCTGGAGCGCTCTTCCGGGCCGCTTTGGTAGCCAGCTGTTTGCGAGGAGCTTTCCCTCCGGTCGATTTGCGCGCTGTCTGCTTGGTCCTGGCCATTTTCTGAAACTATGACAGCACAACGTACAATTCGTAGATTCTTACTGCAGAACGTGCGCTGGGGCCATCTTTTATAGGGTCAGTGAGGGACTGCCCCTGGCCTGTGATTGGCTGCAGTCCGTTTCCCAGTCAGGGACAGACAGGCCCGGGCCTGTGATTGGCAGATTTGAACCGATCTGACAATCAAAACGAAACGGCGGGAAATTTTGGGCCCGGGTTGGCTGAGCTGAAATTAATCATCAATTTCTAAAAGCCCGCCAATTTCGGAGGATCAAATAAGTTTCAAGAAAATCTAATTTCCCTCCAGCAATTTAATAATCCCTCTCTTTATCATCTCTATTTCGTACCGAGCTCAAATCCCGGGCTGTTTCACATTCCGCTTCATTCTCTGATCTATCTGTTAGCGGGCGGGAATAAAGCCTCGGTCATTCCTTTCCGTAAAGGGACAAAATCCCGCTTCAATTTCAAAAATCCCGCCAGTTCCGACCCGGTGAACCGCTCCTCACACAGAAACCTCACTTCTAACTGAGAATTGAATGAGGGCAGGAAATGAACACCGAGCAGAGAGGACACAGCAGGAGAGGGAGTGAGGCGGGATTTTACTCTGAGGGGAGAATGTAATGTCTGGGGAAAGACTCTGTATCCCCGCTTGTTCATTTATACTGTGAAACCGCAATAGGCGAGAACACAGGCCGTTATTTTTGATCTCCCTGTACGGAGTGTTGGGGAAATCTCCCCATATCAATTAAATATCTGAAACTAATTCCCCACCACCATATGTTTCCTCCCCCGTTCCCAGGTCAGTGCTCTCTCTGTGAGACGGTGGGTGGCTCTTAGAAGAGCCTTTGTTTTGTGTTTGGTTAGAATGGGTCGAGTTGTTCAGCCGCCGAATCCATAGAGAGTGCGGCCCTGCCGTTTCAGAGCGTACACCACATCCATGGCAGTGACTGTCTTGCGCTTGGCGTGTTCAGTGTAGGTGACCGCGTCCCTGATCACATTCTCCAGGAAGACCTTCAGCACCCCGCGGGTTTCCTCGTAGATCAGACCCGAGATCCGCTTGACACCGCCACGGCGAGCCAGGCGGCGGATGGCTGGTTTGGTGATTCCCTGGATATTGTCACGAAGCACTTTACGGTGCCGCTTGGCTCCGCCTTTGCCCAGTCCCTTACCGCCTTTACCTCTTCCAGACATGATGGTTCTTCACTCAGATCGCTGCTAAATGAAAAACGAATTTATGCTGGTTCCCTTTTTATGCAGCTCAGCCCGACCTGACTGAGAAATCCACAGGGTGAGAGAGAGGGGAGGAGACAAAGTGAGATATTAAACAGAGGGGAGGAAACAGAGTGAGATGCTAAACAGAGAGGGGAGGAGACAGAGTGAGATATTAAACAGAGAGGGGAGGAGACAGAGTGAGATATTAAACAGAGAGGGGAGGAGTCAGAGTGAAATATTAAACAGAGAGGGGAGGAGTCAGAGTGAGATATTAAACAGAGAGGGGAGGAGTCAGAGTGAGATATTAAACAGAGAGGAGAGGAGACAGAGTGAGATATTAAACAGAGAGGGGAGGAGATAGAGTGAGATATTAAATAGAGGGGAGGAGACAGAGTGAGACATTAAACAGAGAGGAGAGGAGACAGAGTGAGATATTAAACAGAGAGGGGAGGAGACAGAGTGAGATATTAAACAGAGAGGAGAGGAGACAGAGTGAGATATTAAATAGAGAGGAGAGGAGATAGAGTGAGATATTAAATAGAGGGGAGGAGACAGAGTGAGATGTTAAATAGAGGGGAGGAGACAGAGTGAGATATTTACAAAGAGGAGAGGAGACAGAGTGAGATATTAAACAGAGAGGGGAGGAGACAGAGTGTGATATTAAACAGAGAGGGGAGGAGACAGAGTGAGATATTTACAAAGAGGAGAGGAGACAGAGTGAGATATTAAACAGAGAGGGGAGGAGACAGAGTGAGATATTAAATTGAGGGGAGGAGACAGAGTGAGATATTTACAAAGAGGAGAGGAGACAGAGTGAGATATTAAACACAGAGGGGAGGAGACAGAGTGAGATATTAAATAGAGAGGGGAGGAGACAGAGTGAGATATTAAACAGAGAGGGGAGGAGACAGAGCGAGATATTAAACAGAGAGGGGAGGAGACAGAGTGAGACATTTCCCAGCTCAGTAACTGTTAAACACTGTGACGATGGCGCTCCTCACAGTGTCTGGTCCCACATTCAGGGGCAGGAGCCAATCACAACTGTGGCTGTGATAATCCATATCTGGTTTTAAATTATTATATTGTTCGCACACAGAAATATGTTTGTTTGAGATGAAAATTCAAATGATCCGCTCTGGGCTCCTCCAGTCTCTCTGTGTTTCTCTCTCCTCCAAAACGGACTGACTTATCGACTGACTCCTAAAATAACTGCTGTCCTATTCTGAACATCCAGAGACGGCTAATTACAAGATAAGTTCAACACTCACAGATAGTCCATGGTCAGACAACTACAGGCTGTTTCTCTTCGTATTTCCTTACAGGATTGGAGACCGCCAGACAGGTTCATAGATAATAGAAGGAACAGTGACCGTTTCACCAACAGCACACAGACACGGCATCAGTCTTTCACTTTCTATCACTGTGTCCATATTACGCTCAGTAACAGTATCACACTTTCATGTACAGAACTAGAGAGAGGGATACAGACAGGCAAACAGATAAACAGATCGGCAGAGACACACAGACAGACACAGTATTACCTCACATTTCCCTAATGCAGCGTTTCTCACTCAGTAAAAGTATCCCACCTTCATGTACACGGCTAGAGGCAAAGATACAGACAGGCACAGTAAAAGCCTTACACTTCTTATCAGTGTGTCTGTATCACGCTCAATAACAATATCCCACCTTCACATACAGTACCAAAGAGAGCGAAAAACTGTCGTATAACGTCCCGTTTCCAATCAGTAACACATTGGGAAATATTCCGTTCCAATTGCTATTCCACAGTGGAGTGACAGAACATGCAGTCTCATCTCTCACTGATTTTACTCAAGAGACAGGCAAGTTATTAATCCCACTCTCAGGGACGGTGACACACATTTAACCCTCTTTTGCATGTTGTACCCTCTGCAATCTTGCAGCTCAGGGCCGTTCGGTATTGCTCTCAGTGACCGAGAGTTTTACTGCGATTTAAACAAACTGGGTCTGTTGCTTTCAAATGTTAATCCTGCACGGTCCCAAAAAATACACCAACGCCCACTTTCTGCCCACGTTTCTCCAGGATTAGTTTGAGGAATCCTCCCTCCAGTTTCGGAGTCACGCGTTATTTTATCAGTAAAGGGGCCAAGAATGAACATAATCCATTGGCTCATTTTACAGAAGCCCTCTTTTTCTATGAAAAGCTCTGTACCATCAAAAGATACCGAGAGAAACAGCAGGGATGGAAACATCTGGTTTAATAGTTGGAGATTGTAAAGTCAGTCTGGATTCCAGCGTTAGGCACTGGTGGAATCCCATCTGTTTTCCATTCTGGTGCCTGTTCCTGCTCTGCCTGTAGACCCCATTCCCTCTGACCTTTCCCCCAGACCCACTTCCTTTGCTCAGACTGAAAAATTCCAACTGGGGAAAGTTTCCATCGATTTTTGTATTCAGATTTCTGCGCATGCGGAATTCAGCCCCGCCCCCAGCGCTGATTGTTCTTTGGCAGAAGAGCGCATGCGCGCTCCCCTCCCCCTGCTCGGCCTGTGGGGCCATTCCCTCAGTGAGTGGAAGAAGATGGTTTAAAACAGGCGGGAATGGAGAGATCACGGCCCCGGGGTAAGGGAGCAAACAGCAGCCTCGTTACAGCAGCTCATCGCTCCGGGACCGTGTCCGCAGATGGGCTCAGAGATCGGCATTGAGACCGGGGTAAGTTCAGGGGGAGTCCGGGGGCTGTTTGTAAGAGGCGGAGTGGATCAGAAACTGGTCCCGGAACATGGAGTGAGCGGGGGAAAGGAAAGACCATTCTGGCACAGAATTAACAGTCACTTGGATGAGTGTGGATTGATTCGGGCAAGCCAGCACGGATTTGTTAAAGGCATCGTGTTTAACCAACTTGATAGAGTTTTTGATGAGAAAACAGACAGGATCGATGAGGGCAATGCAGTTGATGTGGTGTGCATGGATTTTCAAAATGCCAAATGGTAGGCTTGCTATTAATAATACGGCCCATGTAATAAAGAGGGCACTAGCAGCATGGATACAGAATTGGCTAAATGACGGAAAAAAGACAGTAGTGGTGAGCAATTATTTTTTTTGGACTGGAGGGAGGTTTGCAGTGATGTTCCCAGGGGTTCGGTGCTGGGACCACTGCACTTCTTGATATATATTAATGACTTGGACTTGGGAGTACAATTTCAAAATTTGCAGATGATACAAAATTTGGAAGGGTATTGAACAGTGAGGAGGATAGTGATAGACTTCAAGAGAATATAGACACGCTGGTGGCATGGGCGGACACATGGCAGATGAAGTTTAATGCGTAAAAATGCGAGGTGATGCATTTTGGTCGGAAAAATGAGGAGAGGCAACAAAACTAGACGGCATAATTCTTAAAGGGGGAGGAACAGAGAGATCTGGGGGTATATGTGCACAAATCGTTCAAGATGCCAGGGCAGGTTGACAAAGTGGTTAAAAATGCATACGGGGTCCTAGGCTTTAAAAAGGCAGAGAGAAAGCAAGGAAGTCATGATGAACCTTTATAAAGCACTGGTTCGGCCACAACTGGAGTATTGTGTTCAGTTCTGGGCACCACACTTCAGGAAAGATGTGAAGGCCTTAGAGAGGGTGCAGAGGAGATATACTAGAATGATTCCAGGGATGAGGGATTTAAATTATGGGGTTAGACTGGAGAATCTGGGATTGTTCTCCTTGGAAGAGAGATGGTTCTGAGGAGATTTGATAGAGATATTCAAAATCAAGAAGGGTCTAGGCAGAGTGGATAAAGAGAAACTGTTCCCATTGGCGGAAGGGTCAAGAACCAGATGACATAGATTTAAGGTGATTGGCAAAAGAACCAAAGGTGATATGAGGAAAAACATTTTTACACAGCGAGTGGTTAGTGTCTGGAATGCACTGCCCGAGGGGGTGGTGGGGGCAGATTCAATCATGGCCTTCAAAAGGGAACTGGATAAGTAGTTGAAACAAAAAAAAATGTGCAGGGCTAAGGGGATAGAGTGGAGCAGTGGGACTAGCTGGATTGCTCATGCATAGAGCTGGCATGGACTCGATGGGATAAATGACCTCCTTCCATGCTGTAACCTTCTATTCTATGATTCTATGATATTACATTGATTATTAACAGAGATATTTAACTGATCAATTTTGAATTTTCTACCCGACCTGTTCTTGAGTTACAAGAGATCCTTTTTCTTCTTACAGGCAAATCATTGAAGGAACCAGAATAAATGTGATTTTCCTCCATCCGAGGCACAAGGAACAGTGCAGCCAGCTCCTTCTCACACACAGTAGGAACATTATCACTCACAGAGCAAGAGAGACAGACAGGTCATCAGTTCCACAATCTTGGAAAGCAGAAATTGTCAGTCCCACACTGATCCCAATCCAACAGTCAAACAGAGCACGAGAGACAGACAGAATTTCCATTTCACCATGACTCAGTACCACTGACCAGCAGATAAATAAATGCCCATCCAAAATCACACCCACTATCAGATTGAAAGGCACTGTGTCAATCTCACATTAGTTCAGCCTTAGCTACAAATTAGATTCCAGATAGAACTGACACATGGTACTGATTGAAAGGTACAGAATAATTCCCAATAATGCACCCCAAGATTCAAATTAAATACCAGCCCACTACTCACACACATTGTGAGTTTAAAAGATGCAGTATCCATGCCAATAGTGCAAGCTGAGATAAAAATTAGATACCAGTTCTGATGTTACCCGTATTTGACTCACATATGTATCCAAAAACAAATTATTGTCAGAATAAAATATACAGCTTGAATTCAATTACTGCAGACTGAGGTCCACATTAAATACCAGTCCAAAAATCTAATATAGTATCAGGCTGAAAGATACACTATCAATTGTATTAATGCAGAATAAACTACACATTGCATACCAGTCCAAAAATCTCATACAACATCAGTCTGCATACAGTATCATACTGAAAGATATTGAAAGATACAGTATCAATTCAATTAGCACAGACTGAGCTACACATTACATATCAGTCCAAAAATCTCATACAGTATCAAACTGAAAGATACTAGATCAATTCAATTGGTGCAGAGTGAGCTACACATTACATACCAGTACAAAAATTGCATACACTGTCAGACTGAAAGATACAGTTTCAATTCCATTAATGCAAACTTTGTTACATATTACAAACCAGTCCAAAAATCTCACACAGTATCAGGCCGACAGATACAGCATCGATTCATAACAAAGCAGTCGAAAAATCTCGTACGGTATCTGACTGAAAGATACAGTATCATTTCCATTAGTGCAGACTGAGCAATGCATTGCATAACAGTACAAAAATCTCACAGTGCCAAATTGAAATGTAGGCTATGAATTCCATTAGCACAGACTGAGCTATACATTACATACCAGTCCAAAACTTTCATACACTGTCAGACTGAATGATACAGAATAAATTCTATTAAGGCAGACTGAGCTACACATTATATACAGTCCAAAATTTGCATGCAGTGTCAAACTGAAAGATACAGTATCGATTTTATTAGGGCAGACTGAGCTACACATTACAAACCTGTCAAAAATCTCACCCAGTTACTGACTGAAAGCTAAAATATCAATTCCACTAGTTCAGACTGACATATTACATACCAGCCCAAAAACCTTACATAGTATCAAACTGAAAGATACAGTATCGATTTGATTTTTACAAACTGACCTACACATTATGTACCAGTCCAAAAATCTCATACAGTATCAGACTGAAAGATATAATATAAATTGCATTACTGCAGACTGAGCTACACATTACATACCATCCAAAATTCACATACTTTATCATATTACAAAGCAGTCCAAAAATCTCTTACAGTGACTGGCTGAAAGCTAGCATATAATTTCCATTAATGCAAATTGAACTATACATTACATACTAGTCCATAAATCACATTCAGTGTCATGCTGAAAGATACAGTATTAATTCTGTTAGTAAAAATTGAGCTATATACAGTCCAACAAATCATACAATATCAGGTTGAAAGGTACACTATCAATCCCATTGTTGCTGATTGAGCTACAGTATGAATTTGATTTGTACAGACTGAGCTACACATTACATACCAGTTCAAAAACCTCATACAGCATCCGACTGAAAGATACAGTATCAATTCCATTCATACAGACTGAGCTACACATTACATACCAGTTCAAAAACCTCATACAGCATCCGACTGAAAGATACAGTATCAATTCCATTCATACAGACTGAGCTACACATTACCTACCAGTCAAAAAATCTCCTACAGCGTCAGACTGAAAGATACCATATCAATTCCACCACGCAGACTGAGCTACACAATAAATTCCAGTCCAATAATCTCCCAGTAACAGATTGAAATGTACATTATCATTCACAATAGTGTTCACAGAGATTAGGATGTAATACTATTCCAAAACTCACAGACGTTGTTTGATTAAAACAACATCCAAAAATGTATTTACTAATTAATGCTAGATGAAAGACTCTTCATATATTAACATATTAAATGTACCATTTTAAACACCATACACCAACCTGAAATAGGAATAGTGAACGAATCCAGACTTGTGCATTGTCCCAGAGACTGAGTTAAAGAATGAATCCAACACTGAGATAAAGTACCAGAGACTGACAGGTACAGAATGAATCCCACACTCACAGATACCACCAGAAACTGACAGATACAGAAAGATTCCCACACTAACATACAGTACCACAGACTGACAGACACAGAATGAATCCCACACTCACATAGAGTACCAGAGATTGACAAATACAGAAAGATTCCCACACTAACATACAGCACCAGAGATTGATAGATACAGAATGAATCCCAAACTCACACACAGTACCAGAGATTGAGAGGTACAGAATTAATCTCACACTCACACACAGTACCAGAGACTGACATAGACAGAATGAATCCGGTATTCACACACAGTACTGGAGACTGACAGGTACTGAATGAATCTCACTCTCACATACAGTACCAGCGACTGACAGATATAGAATGAATCTCACATTTTCATACAGTACCAGAGACTGAGATATATTGGCTGTAAGAGAGAACTGCAACAGAGTGGAACAAATTCACATTGTGTGTCAGGGTTACAGAAACAGGAGACTGAACATTGGAAGGAAACAGTTTCTGTCTGTAACCTCTACTCTCGTATTTTATCATGTTTTGTCAGTGAAAAATTAAGACAATTGATTCATAATAAAGTTTGTGTTTTACTCATTCGATAGTTGTGAGTTTGTCCCATTATATTTCACTGTACATTACACGGCATTTCTGTCTGAATGCTCAGGACACGATTTACATTACTTCAAATAAATCGAACTAAAACAAACTGAGTGCAAAGCTGAAATTTTGATTGACAACTGTCAAAAGGCAAGCGGATAAAATACAGAAAGAATTAAAACCGAAAATGCTGGAAAGACTCAGCAGGTCCAGCAGCATCTGTGGAGAAGAGAAGCTCGGGTTAACAGTTCAGGCCTATGACCCATCTTTAGACCTGAAAGGTTAATCCTACATTATCTAAATAAGGAACAGGAATTAGCAGAAGGAAAGACGTCAGAAAATCAATTAATTTCCCTGAATCAGGACAATTCTGTTCCGTATCCATTGTACAGATCAGGCAAACAATAATAGAAAGGAACAGGGTTAAATTAAACGTTAAGGGGGAAAGAAATGAACTTTGAATGCATGTTTTATATTAATTACACCCGTTTGTGTTTTGGAAACACAATCCCTCTCAACAGCATCAAATTCGGTTCCAGTATTGGTGTTTCTGAAGTAAGCGTGCTGGAATACAAACCTGTTGGAATTAACTGTTTGGAAGGCAGCTATGCTCACCACTATACCACCTTAGTTCACTAGGAGGGAGAAATAGAGTGTTTCTGTGGAGTTTGGGACTGAATTGTTCCCTTTGGGTTTCTGCCACTTTAATCACAGACAATAAATAGTTCCCGAACGTCAGCCCCTGAACAGACACAACAGTTCGTAGAATTTCTCTTGCATAGAAAATAAAGGAGAGGATGACAAAAGAGAATATGAAGAGGTTAGGAAGATGTTATGAAAACAATTAGGGAAGCAAAGAGGAACAAGGAAATTAAATTATCAACGAATATAAAAAGAAATAGTCAATTGTTCTACAGACACATAAATAACAAAAGGAAAATCAGAATAGCTTGAGATCCACAAAGGGATGCACAAGATAAACTCCCAGGTAATGTCAGCGAAATGGCAGAAATGTTGAATTATTAATTTGCCTCTACACCAGTGCCAGGGAGATTAACAGGCTGAACATGACATTAGAAGAAGAGATCAATAAAGATGTGAAGACATTTAAGTTAGAAAGGGTGGTAAAACTCCTGGTCCAAGTGGATTGCATTCACACATAGTAAAAGAAGCAAGGAAAGAGATAGCAGAGACACTAACACATATATTGAAAAAATCATTAGACAAGGCAACAGTACCAGAGGACTGGCGGAAAACTAATTTGATTTCTATATTTTAAGAAATTAGATAGAACAAGTCAAGTGAACTGTAGGCCAGTTAACTGAATGTCGGTGGTAGGAATGATAATGGCATCTTTACTCAATAATGCAATAGAAAAACATCTAGAAACTGAAACTATAAAAAAGTATAGTCAGTACGGATTTCATAAAGCGAATGTCATGCTTGACAGTTTAAATTACAGTTTAACATAGTTTATCTGCTTTTCAATTCTATTCCGCTAGAAATGAGTTTGCTCTAGTGCTGGGTTTGCATTTTTATGGCCTTGGTAACCTGCGTTGTCGTTTTAATGATTTGTCAATTGGTACCCCTAGATCCCTTTACTCTTCTACCCCATTTAGATTTATTTCCCAAGGAGTATGTGGCCTCCATATTCTGCCTAGCAAAATGCACCACCTCAAACTTTTCAATATTGAAATTCAATGGCCATTTACACGGCCTTTCGGCAAGCTTATTAAAGTCTTCTTGTATTTTGTCGCAGTCTCCCTCAGTATAGACTGTACCCCCTAAATTAATTATGAGAATTTAACACAGCATTACAACTAATGTATTTGCAGCTCGTCTCCATTCCCATTTTTTTCCAATCCCACTCGTGCAATATCATGTGAATAATTAGTTTTGTTCTGTCCCTCCCTCATCAGTGTCCCGGGGTTTGGGGACATCTACTGGCCGGAAGCAGAACTGCAACAGTTCCGAACAAATTGCTCAAACCGGAGAATGTGCAGTGTAAGCGTGTTTGTGATTGGTCGCAAGAACTAAATCTGATTGGGTATCTGAAGAAACCAATCAAAGCGTTAAACCAAAAAGTATTGTGACATCACTCTCACCGTCCAATCACAATCATTGCCTTCACCCATCCCTCATTAGCATGGGGCGATGACGTCTGCCTATTTAATCCGAGCTCGGAGCGGATTTGGTTCATTTCTGGATCTGAAATTGGAGTTTGGAAAATGCCTGAGGACAAGAAAGCAGCTGCCAAGAAGGGCGCCAAGAAAACCCTGAATAAAGCACCAGCCAAGGGCGGGAAGAAGCGGAGAAAGTCGAGGAAGGAGAGTTATTCCATCTACATCTACAAAGTGATGAAGCAGGTTCACCCCGACACCGGCATCTCCTCCAAGGCCATGAGCATCATGAACTCCTTTGTGAACGATATTTTCGAGCGCATCGCGGGTGAGGCTTCCCGCCTGGCCCATTATAATAAACGCCACACCATCAGTTCCCGGGAGATCCAGACCGCCGTGCGCCTGCTGCTGCCCGGAGAACTGGCCAAGCACGCCGTGTCGGAAGGGACAAAGGCGGTGACCAAGTACACCAGCTCCAAGTAAAACTCGACAATCAACTGAAATAAAACCTAAAACACAAAGGCTCTTGTAAGAGCCACCCACAGGATCTCTGAAGACGCTGTACCGATACATGTATGGAATCAGTTTACTTTTGATAGTTTGATACTAGCTGTCTTTCTGTGAATAATTCTTTTGTAATTTACCTTGAAATCTGGAAGATTCTCTTGATCACTGCCCGGTATAATCTGTGTGTCGCTGTTCAGTTTAGTCCCAATGACCAAGAACGTGTCTCTGACCCTCATTCCCCTGCATATTCCGCACTTTCCCCCACATCTGCCCTTCAGAGCCGTTTTAAGGGCGGTGGGTCAGACTTCAGACATTTCTTCTTCATTTTTCGGATATGAGTTTATGAACCGCAACCTTTTGTTAGGTAGTAATACTTAAAGGGACTTCACACCGAGGACAGAATAGTCTAAAGCCTCCGTAACTGTTCCACTTATAACACCAGGAGTCTCGGCTCCGGTTTAGATCCCGCAGCAGCTCCTTTGAACAGGGATCAATCCACAATCTGTGGTTTGTTATTTTTACAAAGATTGAGCTGAAATCTGACCCGTTACCAAATGCTGTGAATGGGCGTTTATTCCCGCCCGTTTGAAAGCGAACGGAGAATCATACGGAATTTAAGAGTCTGCTTGGTCCTGGATATTTTCTGATTCATTCTCAATGTGGAATACACAGACTATTAATACGGAGTCTGCTGTACGGCCGCCTATTTAAGCCCTGTGAGAGACCGGCCCGAGCATTAATTGGCTGGAGCCCGACACCCAGTCAGTTTTAAACTGTAAGCAGACGCACAACACCCGGTCATAGTCTTTATTTGAAATCTTTTTTTTTCAAAAAATATGCTTTATTCATAAAATTTGCAGCAATACATACAATACAGTTGTCATATCACATTCCAAACGTACACAATACTGATAGTCTTTATTTGAAATCACAAGCTTTCGGAGCTTTGCTCCTCCGTCAGGTGAAGTGAAGAGATGCATAAAGGCACAGCATATATATAGTCAGAGAACAATGCCTGGTGATTAAAGATAATCTTTCTAACTGCCCTTTATCACACCTCGGCAGAGAGATAATCACAGCCATCAAAGGAGTGAATGGTGTTCAAACAGGTTAGTCAGGGAAACATTACATCCAAGAATACTGAGGTGGGGTCACAAGGGGTCAAATGTAGCAGATGCTGGGGTTTGTATTAAAAACAGAGAACTTTTTTTTGCTGGAAATCGCAGCAGGTCCGGCCGCATCTGTGTATGGAGAACAAGCCAACTACGACTTGAGTTTGGATGACTCTACATCAGTTGGGGTTACATGTAGCCAAGACATGAACTCAAGATCCCGGTTGAGGCCGTCCTCATGGGTGCGGAACTTGGCTGTCAATTTCTGCTCGACAATTGTGCATTGTCGTGTGTCTCGAAGGCCGCCTTGGAGAACGCTTACCCGAAGATCGGAGGCTCAGTATCCTTGACCGCTGAAGTGTTCCCTGACTGGGAGGGAACCCTCCAGCCTGGCGATTGTTGTGCGGTGCCCATTCATCCGTTGTCGCAGTGTCTGCATGGTCTCGCCGATGTACCATGCTCTGCGGAGGGCATCCTTTCCTGCAGCGTATGAGGTAGACAACGTTGGCCAAGTCACATGGTGGTATCTGTGTCGATGATCTGGCCTGTCTTGCAGAGGTTGCCATGGCAGGGTTGTGTGGTGTCGTGGACGCTGTTCTCCTGAAAGCTGGGTAATTTGCTGCGAACGATGGTCTGTTTGAGGTTGGGTGGCTGTTTAAAGGCGAGTAGTGGAGGTGTGGGGATGGCCTTAGCGAGGTGTTCGTCGTCATCGATGACATGTTGAAGGCTGCGAAGAACATAGCGCAGTTTCTCCGCTCCGGGGAAGTACTGGACGATGAAGGGCACTCTGTTGGTTGCGTCCCGTGTTTGTCTTCTGAGGAGGTCTATTCAATTTTTCGCTGCGGCCTGTCGGAACTGTCGATCGCCAAGTCGAGCATCATATCCCGTTCTTATGAGTGCGTCTTTCAGCATCTGTAGGTGTCCATCGCATTCCACCTCATCTGAGCAGATCCTGTGTATTCGCAGGGCCTGTCCATAGGGGATGGCCTCTTTGACGTGGTTGGGGTGGAAGCTGGAGAAGTGGAGCATCGTGAGGTTGTCCGTGGGCTTGCGGTAGAGTGAGGTGCTGAGGTGCCCGTCTTTGATGGAGATTCGTGTGTCCAAGAATGAAACCGATTCTGAGGAGTAGTCCATGGTGAGTTTGATGGTGGGATGGAACTTATTGATGTAATCGTGTAGTCTCTTCAGTGATTCTTCGCAGTGAGTCTATAGGAAGAAAATATCGTCGATGTATCTGGTGTATAGTGTTGGTTGGAGGTCTTGTGCAGTGAAGAAGTCCTGCTCGAACATGTGCATGAAAATGTTGGCGTATTGGGGTGCGAATTTGGTCCCCATGGCTGTTCCGTGTGTTTGGGTAAAGAACTGGTTGTCGAAGGTGAAGACATTGTGATCCAGGATGGCGTCTGGAGATTGGCTGTTGTTGGTGTTGAGTATTGAGGCTGTCGCAGCGATGCCGTCATCGTGGGGGATACTGGTGTAGAGTGCCGATTCGTCCATCGTGGTAAGGAGCGTTCCTGGTTTAAACTGAACTCTGAGGATTGAATTAAACACTGGAAATTGCTGGTTCCGATTGACTGAGCTGTAATTAATCCTCAATTTCAAAAAGTCCGCCAATTTTAGGAGAGGAAATATTCGATTTGTCAAAAGAAAATCTTTCTTTCTTTACATTTTAAAATGATCCTTACCAGACACATTTAACATTTTGATATATATTTCCCTCCGCACCCGTTCCCCAGTTATCTCACACACAACAGCTACTTTCTCACACACAGAAACCGGAGACATAGAGTTGTTATTAATTTAACAGTCAGCAGGAGTCGTCAGTCCCGCGGTGATCCGAGCTCCGCAATGGATTTTCAATCCCACCGTCACATCGAACAGTGGAGACAGAGGCTGTTTCCATTCCTCATTCAGTCCTTTACCGTTAACAATTCGATACAATTCTCACTCTCATTGAAAACTTATCAAACTCAAGCGGATACAAGTTTATGCCACCTGCCCACAGAATTTAACCCTTTAAGCCCGATGTATTTTTGGTGAATCTGCTCATTTATTTAGGGAGCAAACTTCAATCTGCTGTTTGAACTGCTCAACCTCAGCGCTGAATTACCAACCAGAGATGGAAGAGCGGCTCATTGCTCCCGGCACCTCATCAAATTGTCGAATTCATCGCTTGGCCTGAGGCCTGTAACTGTTAATAGAATGAAACCGGTGTTTGATGCTTTTGGCCCCTTCCCATTCCCCGCACTCTGCTAACAAGAGCGGGGAAAGGGACCCACACGAATCTCCCACTGTTTCACTCAATTATTTTCCCTTTCCTGTCGAGCCCGTTCATATTTCCCCTCCCTCGTCCGATTGTGACATTAGCACCGCTTTCAGGGAGAAGATCAGAAATCAGTCGCTTCTCTCTGTCCCAGTGAAGCCGGTTAGAAGGGGCTGGCCGATAATGTGTCATTTGTTACATTTACAGAATAAACTGATATTTGTCCCGTTTGAAGATTGCTGAATGGGGTCTTATTGCCGTCCGTCACAGATCATTGAATCATTGCCGTCCGTTACAGATAAGTTGTTGATAAGATAAATCTTTTCCTAAAATAGCGCCATGAATTTGTGACGGCAAATGCAGAATAAAACAAAGGGAGAGATTTTAATATCGTTACCTGCAAATGAGGCTTTCGATTAATTCGCTCCTTTCCTACTCTGAAATTGGCGGGTCTTTTCTATATCTATACAGGAAATAGTATCAGAAGATGGACTCTTCACAATGACCTATTCAATGGCTCTTTGCACATAAAGCGCCGGATACCGTTATTCCAGCTGACTAATTATTACATTATAACAAGACAATGAACGAACGTGTAGGAGTGATGTGGCTTTTCACTTTGAGGGGAGAATATACAGTATGAGAACATGGGTAACTGTGTAATTTAACCTGCGCATTTACTCTGTCGGTGTAGGGAAAGATGGCTGCGTTTAGGAATTCTCTCCCCCTCAAAAAGCTGCCTTCCCCTCAGTAGCTCCCTGCAGGCACGGCTGTAAACAGGTTTAATCTCAGTCACTCCCTCCAGGCACGGCTGTAAACAGGTTTAATCTCAGTCACTCCCTCCAGGCACGGCTGTAAACAGGTTTAATCTCAGTCACTCCCTCCAGGCACGGCTGTAAACAGGTTTAATCTCAGTCACTCCCTCCAGGCACGGCTGTAAACAGGTTTAATCTCAGTCACTCCCTCCAGGCACGGCTGTAAACAGGTTTAATCTCAGTCACTCCCTCCAGGCACGGCTGTAAACAGGTTTAATCTCAGTCACTCCCTCCAGGCACGGCTGTAAACAGGTTTAATCTCAGTCACTCCCTCCAGGCACGGCTGTAAACAGGTTTAATCTCAGTCACTCCCTCCAGGCACGGCTGTAAACAGGTTTAATCTCAGTCACTCCCTCCAGGCACGGCTGTAAACAGGTTTAATCTCAGTCACTCCCTCCAGGCACGGTTGGCTTCCGAATGACAGCGACCCCGCCTCCAACGGTTGTGATAAAACCGCACATGCGTGAACTGGGTCTTCGGTCGCAGGACGTTCAGTGTATGCGCATGCGCGGCTAAATATGGAATACGCGTGCGCAGTGTGTGTTTATCGCGGTTGCTCTTCACAGTGTTGTTGATGAGCAGACGAGCGCATGCGCGCTCCCCAACTCGGCCTGTGGGGCCATTCCCTCAGTGAGTGGAAGAAGATGGTTTAAAACAGGCGGGAATGGAGAGATCACGGCCCCGGGGTAAGGGAGCAAACAGCAGCCTCGTTACAGCAGCTCATCGCTCCGGGACCGTGTCCGCAGATGGGCTCAGAGATCGGCATTGAGACCGGGGTAAGTTCAGGGGGAGTCCGGGGGCTGTTTGTAAGAGGCGGAGTGGATCAGGAAATGGTCCCGGAACATGGAGTGAGCGGGGAAGGGAGAGACCATTCTGGGGCTGTGTGTGTACAGGGTGTGTCCAGGGGAAGGGAGACAGAATGGGAAGAACCTGCTATTTAAAATCATTGCTGCTTTCTCTCCCCAAACCAGTAGTGAATGTTCCTGGTTTAGTTCCAGTCTCACCGTGTTTATTGCTATTGGACAGTGAACAGTGAAAACAGACCCGGAGATTAAGGATGTGGGGAGTTATACAAAGATCATCTATTGCAGGCATCAGGTGAAAAGTGTGAAGGACACATTTTAAACAGCGACTGTTTGGTTTCGTTTGAAGGGTTAGTTCCATGGGAGAGGGGATTAGAAACCTGACCTGTATAAAGGACCCTGCCCCATCGGGTAGTCCCATTCATGGACCAGTTCAAGGGTTGGGTTGTGTTTGGATGTCACTAAATTATTGTAAAACAGCCCAATACACCTGCACCTGGTATGCAGAAGCTGAGTGCTGCAGTGGAGTCAAACACTGACACTGTATCGCTGGTTTTCATTTGTGGATATTGAAAATGATTATTAACAGAGATATTAAACTGATCACTTTTGTATTTTCTACCTCACCTGTTCTTGAGTTACAAAAGATACTTTTTCTTCCTACAGGCAAATCCTTGAAGGACTCAGAATAATTGTGATGTTTCCTCCACTCGAGGCACAAGGAACAGTGCAGCCAGCTCCTTCTCACACACAGTAGGTACATTATCACTCACAGAGCACGGAGACGCAGACAGGTCATTAGTTCCACAGTCTCAGACAGCAGAAATAGTCAGTACCTCACTGACCCAAAGTTCCAAACACACTTTCAATCCAACAGTCATACAGAGCAGTTGCAGTAGACACTGTTTCCATTTCCCCCTAACTCAGTACTGCTGACAGGTAGATACAAAAGTCCCAGTCCGAAATCACACTTTCAGATTGAAAGGCACTGCGTCAATCTCACAATAGGGCAACATTAGCTACTAATTAAATACCAGATAGAAATCACACTTGGTACCTGATTGAAAGCTACAGAATGAATCCCAATAATTTAATGTATCCTGAGATTCAAATTCAATACTAGCCCAGAACTCACACACATGTGATTTTAATACTTGCAGTATCCATCTGAAAAGTGAGAATCAAATTGCATACAAGTCCAAAGCTCATATACAATATCAGATTGAGAGACACTGAAAGGTAGTTTAATCTGAGGAACAAATTAGATACCAGTTCAGAACACACTCATAGTATGAGATTTAAAGATACAGCATCAATTTCATTGGTACAGACTGAGCTACATATAGACCAATTCAAAAAGGTCACCATTTCAATTTGAAAGATATATTATCATTCACAATTTTATTCACAGAGATACAGACTTAAGAGTAGCCCAAAAAGCGCACACATGATCTGATTAAAACCTACAGCATCAAATCCTAAAGTGTATCTATATTTACCAATTAAATAATGAGAGAAAAACTATTTAATCATTAAGATATTAAAGCTACAGTTTCGAATTGCAAAATGTAATCTGAGAGAAAAATAATATAAAGATACAGAATGACTCTTACACTCAGATACAGTACCAGAGACAGAGATACGGAATGAATCCCTCACTGATATACAGTATCAGGGACGGAAAGATACAGAATCAATCCCACTCCCACACCAGAGACTGACAAGTAACATATGAATCCCACACACACACGACCAGAGACAGGATATACAGAATGAACACCATACTCACATAGAATACCAGAGAATGTCAGATATAGAATTAATCCCACACTGACACCGTATCAGAGACTGACAGGTAAAGAATGAATTACAAACTCACATACAGTACCAGAGACTGACATTTACACAATTAATCTCAAACTCACACAGTAGCAGAGACTGCATGTACAAAATGAATCGCACGTTCACGTACAGTACCAGCGAATGAATATGTAGTATGAATCGCACAATCACACACAGTACTGACAAGGCACAGAATATATCCCACACTCTCAAACATTTTTAGAGACTGACAGATAGAGAATGAATCCCACAGTCACACACAGTACCAGAGACTGAGAGATACAGAATTAATCTCAGTCACTTACATTCGTGCAGACTGAGCTACACATTACATTCCAGTCCAAAAATCTCACGCAGTGTCAGACTGAAAAATACAGCATCAATTCCATTGGTACAGACTGAGCTACACATTATATACAAGTTCAAAAATGTCACCATGTCAGTTTGAATGATACATTGTAATTCACAATTGTGTTCACCGAGATACAGATTTAATAGTACTCCAAAAAGCACACACATTATCTGATTAAACCTACAGCATTAAATTTAAAGTGTATCATTATCTACCAATTAAACACTGTGTGAAAAATTATTTATATATTAATGTATTATAAATACAGTTTTGAATGCCATACTGTAAAAAGAGATACAAATTACTTACAGGTGAATGAATCTCACATTCAGATACAGTACCAGAGACTGACAAATATAGAATGAATCCCACACTCACACAATGTAGCAATGGCTGACAGATACAGAATGAATTCCTCACTCACACACAGTACCAGAAACTGACAGATATAGAATGAATCCCAAACTCACATATAGTACCAGAGAGTGACAGTTAAAGAATGAATCCCACACTCTTGTAGTACTGGAGACTGACAGATGCAGAATGAATCATAGAATCATAGAAAATAGGAGCAAGAGTAGGCCATTCGGCCCTTCAGGCCCGTTCCACCATTCAAAGTGATCATGGCTGATCGTCTAACTCAGTACTCTGTTCCCGCTTTTTCCCCCATATCCCTTGATCCCTTTAGCATTAAGAAATATATCTATCTCCTTCTTGAATATATTTAATGACTTGACCTCCACTGTCTTCTGTGTTAGAAAATTCCACAGGTTCAACACCCTCTGAGTGAAGAAATTTCTCCTCATCGCGGTTCTAAATGGCATACCCCGTATCCTGAGACTGTGGCCCCTGGTTCTGGACTCCCCAGCCATCGGGAACATCCTCCCTGCATCTAGTCTGTCTAGTCCTGTTAGAATTTTATATGTTTCGATGAGATCACCACTCATTCTTCTAAACTCTAGTGAGTATAGGCCTAGTCGACGCAATCTCTCCTCATACGTCAGGCCTGCCATCCAAGGAATCATTTTGCTAAACCTTTGTTGCACTCCCTCCATGGCAAGGACATCCTTCCTCAGATAAGGAGACCAAAACTGCACACAATACTCCAGATGTGGTCTCACCAAGGCCCTGTACATCTGCAGTAAGATATCCCTGTTCCTGTACTCAAATCCTCTTGCAATTAATGCCAACATACCATTCGCCTTCCTAACTGCTTGCTGCACCTGAATGCTCGCTTTCAGCGACTGGTGTACAAGGACACCCAGGTCTTGTTGCACCTCCCCTTTTCCCAATCTATCACCATTCAGATACTAATCTGCCTTTTTTTACAACTAAAGTGCATAACCTGACATTTACCCACATTATACTGTTTCTGCCATGTTCTTGCCCACTCACCCAACTTGTCTAAATCACATTGGAGTCTTTTTGCATCCTCCTCACAGCTCACATTCCACCCCAGCTTTGCGTCATCTGCAAACTTGGAAATGATACATTCAGTTCCCTCATTCAAGCACTGATACCTGCGGTACCCCACTAGTCACTGCCTGCCACCCGGAAAAAGACCTGTTTATTCCTACTCTCTGTTTCCTGTCTGTCAACCAATTCTCAATCCATGCTAGTATATTCCCTCAGTCCCATGTGCTTTAATTTTGCACACTAACCTCTTATGTGGGACCTTTACAAAAGCCTTCTGAAAATCTAAGTACACCACATCCACTTGTTTGCCCCTATCTTTTCTACAAGTTGCCTCCTGAAAAAACTCCAGTAGATTTGTTAAGCATGATTTCCCTTTTATAAATCCTTGCTGACCTTGTCCAATCCCGTTAATGCCTTCCAAGTGTTCTGTTATCACATCCTTTATAATTGACTCTAGCATTTTCCGCACTACTGAAGTTAGGCTAACTGGTCTGTAATTCCCTGTTTTTTCTCTTCCTCCTTTTTTAAATAGTGGGGTTACATTTGCCACCCTCCAGTCTATAGAATTTTAGAAGATGACCCCAATGCATCCACTATTTCCAGGGCCACTTCCTTTAGTACTCTGGGATGGAGATTATCAGGCCCTGAGGTTTTGTCAGCCTTTAGCCCCATTAATTTCGCTAGCACAATTTTGTTACTGATGCAGATTTCCTTCAGTTCCTCCCTCTCACTGGACCTAAGGTTCCCTAACATTTCCGGGAGGTTATTTGTGTCCTCCTTTGTGAAGACAGAATCAAAGTATGTATTTAATTGTTCTGCCATTTCTTTGTTCCCCATTATAATTTCCCCCATTTCTTACTTTACATAAGAACATAAGAACATAAGAAATAGGAGCAAGAGTAGGCCAATCGACCCATCGAGCCTGCTCCGCCATTCAATAAGATCATGGCTGATCTGATCCTAACCTCAAATCTAAATTCATGTCCAATTTCCTGCCCGCTCCCCGTAACCCCTAATTCCCTTTACTTCTAGGAAACTGTCTATTTCTGTTTTAAATTTATTTAATGATGTAGCTTCCACAGCTTCCTGGGGCAGCAAATTCCACAGACCTACTACCCTCTGAGTGAAGAAGTTTCTCCTCATCTCAGTTTTGAAAGAGCAGCCCCTTATTCTAAGATTATGTCCCCTAGTTCTAGTTTCACCCATCCGTGGGAACATCCTTACCGCATCCACCCGATCAAGCCCCTTCACAATCTTATATGTTTCAATAAGATCGCCTCTCATTCTTCTGAACTCCAATGAGTAGAGTCCCAATCTACACAACCTCTCCTCATATGTCCACCCCCTCAACCCCGGGATTAACCGAGTGAACCTTCTTTGTACTGCCTCGAGAGCAAGTATGTATTTTCTTAAGTATGGACACCAAAACTGTATGCAGTATTCCAGGTGCGGTCTCACCAATACCTTATAAAACTGCAGCAATACCTCCCTGTTTGTATATTCTATCCCCCTAGCAATAAAAGCCAACATTCCGTTGGCCTTCTTGATCACCTGCTGCACCTGCAAACTAACTTTTTGATTTTCTTGCACTAGGACCCCCAGATCCCTTTGTAATGCAGTACTTTCCAGTTTCTCGCCATTAAGATAATAACTTGCTCTCCGATTTTTCCTGCCAAAGTGCATAACCTCACATTTTCCAATATTGTATTGCATCTGCCAAATCTCTGCCCACTCACCCAGCCTGTCTATATCCCCTTGTCGGTTTTTCATGTCCTCCTCACTCTCTACTTTCCCTCCCATCTTTGTATCATATGCAAACTTTGATATGTTAAACTCGGTCCCCTCCTTAAGGGACCTACATTTCTCTTCACTGATCTTTTTCTCTTGACATATTTAAAGAATGATCCCAGCTAGTTTACTTTCATACTCTATTTTCCCCTCTTAATCAATCTCTTTGTTCTCCCTTGCTGAATTCTAAATTGCTCCCAATCCTCAGGCTTGCCGCTTTTTCTGGCAATTTTATCTGTCTCCTCTTTGAATCTAATTCTATCCCTAATTTCTTTTGTAAGCCACGGTTGAGCCACCTTTCCTGTTTTATTTTTGGGCCAGACATGAAGGAATAATTGTTTTAATTCCTGCACACATTCTTTTAATATTAGCCATTGACTATCCACCATCATCCCTTTTAGTAAAGTTCCCCAATCTATCCTCGCCAACTCACACCTCATACTTTTGTAATTTCCTTTATTTAGATTCAGGACCCTAGTTTTAGATTCAATTACTTCACTCTCCATCTTAATGAGGAATTCTATCATGTTATGGTCGCTCTTCCCTAAGGGACCCCACACAACAAGATTGTTAATTAATCCTTTCTCATTGCACAATACCAAGTCTAGGATCGCCTTTTCTCTCGTTGGTTCCTCAACATATTGGTCTAGAAATCCATCACGTACACACTCCGGGAATTCCTCCCCCACAGTATTATTGCTAATTTGGTTTGACCAATCTATATGTAAATTAAATTCACCCATGCTTACAGTTGTACCCTACTTGCATGCATTTCTAATTTCCTGTTTAATGCCCTTCCCACATCTCCACCACTGTTTGGAGGCCTATTGACAACCTCCACCAACGTTTTCTGCCCCTTGGTGTTTTATCAAAGTTCTTCTGAAAATCCAAATAAACCACATCCACTGGTTCTCCCTTATCTATCCTACCAGTTACATCCTCAAAAAACTCCAGTCGGTTTGTCAAGCAGGATTTCTCTTTCATAAATCCATGTCAACTTTGTCTAATCCCGTTGATATTTTCTAAGTGTCCTGTTTTCACATCCTTTATAATAGACTAGCATTTCCCCTACTACTGATGTTAGGCTAACTGAGCAGTAGTTCCCTGTTTTCTCTCTCCCTCCTTTTTTAAGCAGTGGGGTTACATTTGCTACCCCGCAATCTGCAGGAACTTTTCCATAATCTATAGAATTTGGAAGATGCTAACTATTTCCATGGTTACCTCTTTTAATACTCTGGGATGCAGATTATCAGGCCCTACAGCTTTATCAGCTTTCAGTCGCATTAATTTCTCTAGCACTATTTTTTTACTAATACTATTTCCTTTAATTCCTCCTTCTCACTACTCCTTTGGTTCCCTAGCATTTCTGGGAAGTTATTTGTGTCCTCTTCCGTGAAGACAGAACCAAAGTATTTGTTTAATTGCTCTTCCATTTTCTTGTTCCCCATTATAAATTACCATGTTTCTGACTGTAAGGGATCTACCTTTGTCTTCACTAATCTTTAATCTTTTACAGACATGTCGAAGCTTTTACAATCTGCTTTTATGTTCCTTGCAAGTTTACTCTCATACTCTATTTTTCCCCTCTTAATCAATCTCTTCGTCCTTTTTTGCTGAATTCTAAACTACTCCCAATCCTCAGTCTTGCCATTTTTTTCTGGCAAATTTATATGACTCCTCTTTGGATCTAATACTATCCTTAATTTCTTTTGTTAGCCATGGTTGGGCCGTTTTTCCATTTGTGTTTTTGCACCAGAAAGGAATGTATAATTGTTGCACTTCATGCTTTCGTTCCTGAAATGTTAGCCATTGCCTATCCACCATCATACCTTTTAATGAAGCTTCTCAATCTATCATAGTCACCTCACTCTTCATACTTTCGTAGTTTCCTTTGTTTAGATTTAGGACCCTTGTTTCGGATTGGACGACTTAACTTTCCATCTTATTGAAGACTTCGATCATATTATGGTCACTCTTCCCTAAAGGACCCTGCACAACAAGATTATTAATTAACCCCTTCTCATTGCACAATACCCAATCTAGGATAGCTTGTTCCCTGGTTGGCTACACAACGTACTGGTCTAAAAAAAAATCTTGTACATACTCCAGCAATTCATCCTCCACAGTATTTTGCTAATTTGGTTTGGCCAGTCTATATGTAGATTAAAGTCACCCATGATTACTGTAGTACCGTTCTTAAATGCATTTCTAATTTCCTGTTTGATGCCATCCCCTACATTACCACTACTGTTTGGAGGCCGAAATACAACTCC
Source organism: Heptranchias perlo (assembly GCF_035084215.1). Classification (NCBI taxonomy): domain Eukaryota; kingdom Metazoa; phylum Chordata; class Chondrichthyes; order Hexanchiformes; family Hexanchidae; genus Heptranchias; species Heptranchias perlo. The sequence continues at coordinate 140,392,817 of NC_090327.1, forward strand.
CACCTGTGCTTCTTAATGCCAACCCGATTGATTCTACATCTTGATTTTCTGAGCTCATATACTTTCCCACTATTGCTCCGATTTCATCCTTTACATGAACGCCACCCCACCTCCTTTTCCATTTTGCCCGTCCTTCCTAAATATCTAATACCCTTGGATATTCAGCTCGCAGCCTTGGTCACTCTGCAGCCATGTCTCCATAATTGCAATTATATCATATTGGTTTACATCTATTTGTGCTGTTAATTCTTCTACCTTATTACGAATGCATCATGCATTCAGATACAGTGCCTTTAGATTTATCTTTTTAAAGTGTTTCAACATTTTAACTTTTTTTCGCAGTACGACCTATTTGTGTTATTCCCATTTTTTCTTACCTGGACCCTATATTTTAGGGCATTCTTTTATTTATATGCTCTGTCCCTTCCTGACACAATCTGGTTGCCCTTACCATAATCATTTCCCTGCACTGCTTCTATGTCTTTTCATTTTAGCATTCTAGATTTCTCTTCACCGGGACCCTCCCCCCTCCTTATTTAGTTGAAAGCCGTCTCTCTTTCCCCAGTACTGATGCCAGTGCCCCACAAATCGAAACCCACTTCCTCCACATCAATCTTGGAGCCACGCATTCATCTCTCTGATCTTATTTGCCAGATGCCAATTTGCTCTTGGTTCCAGAGATTATTACATTGGAAGGGTCAAGAGAGGGGTGGTTTTGACAGCGTCCATCTGAAAGCTGGTCCATCTTTGCGGACTATGTCACTGAAGGGCAGCATACAGTGGAGGAAGAGGAGGGAGCCAAGGATTGAACCTTTAGAAACATCAGAGATAGCGGTGATAGGGTGGGAAGAGAAGCTTCTCCTGGCTCTGATCAGAGAGGAGAGTGGAACCAAGCGAGGGGAGACCCACCACAAGAGGCCAGTGTCCAATGAATCAGGAGGTCATGGGTGGTTTAACTGTAGGTATTTAAATAGGGAGTGGTGGGTCATGGAGGGATTTAAACCCAAGGATAAGGATTTTAAATATAAGGAATACGGATCTGGGAGCCAGTGAGGGTCAGTGAGGCGGAGCAGGACGTGGTGCTGGTTGGACACGGACAACAGAGTTTTGGAAGAGCTCCCGTTTATGGAAGGTGGAGGTTGGGTGACCGTCCAGGAGTGCGTTGGAGAAATGGAGTCTGGAGGGAACAGAGGCGTTGATGAGGGTTTCAATGGCAATGGGCTGAGGAAGGAATTGAGAAGGGTGAGGGAATCACTGGATCTTTGTGGTGGAGGCCAAATCGGGTCATGAGCTCAGCTCGGTGTGACACTGGCCCAATTTTACTGGAGCCTTTAACCAATGCAGAATAAACAGGTAAACATCTGCAGTAAATTAACGGAGAGAGGAAGGTCAGAGGACGTTCAGTGTCCGTCCCCTAATATCACCCACAGTCATTTCTAGGCTGCAACCCTCAACCTGCCCTTTCACTGCCCCGTGTCAGAGACTCAAAATTCATATTTTTACTGCGAAACTGCAGGAACAGAGTTTAATGGGTCTGCTTGTGTCCCTGAATTCAGTCCACACTGCGGAAAATCCATATAAATTATAAATGAATCTCCAGGAGTGAACATGGTCAATTCAATTATATGGAAACTGTAAATGAAACCGCTCAGTATTGTTGGATCAGTCCTGTCTGATCACGGATTTCAGCCTTATTCCCGAGCGAGGTCTGATTAAGATAATGTCCTGGGCTTTGAGATCCCGGGATTGTATCCAACACATTATTTTCATCTGAGTCAAAGCTGCTGATATAATGTGTTTGTTCAAGTAACTGTAACTAATCGCAATGATCAGAGAGAGAACCTTGTCAGTGGAGACTTGTCCCCGGTATAAATCTGGGCCAGTTGGAATGGATCAGCTCAGAGTCCCTGCCGGAGCTGTGGTTCCCAGTCCGACAGAAGTCACTGCTTCAACAGAAATGGGATATCCAGTAATTCATCGGATAGAAGAGATTTATTTTCCTGTTCTTGCAGCCTTTGGAGTTCCAGGTAAGCCGTTATCTCAGCTGTTATTGGTGGAAATCAGTGTTAACTCTGCTGCCGTAATTGGCATATTGTTTTTTCTCCCACCATATTTGACACGGTGGCCTGTTCTGTTCCATCAGTTCAATGATGGAATGTGTTAAGTCTCTGCTCTTTCTGTCTTGTAGAAGCTGCATTATATCTGTAATGAACTTTCCATATACAACCCTGGCATTGATGCTGTATTATTATCTGCAGTGAATGTACTGTTGAATAATGGTATCTCCTTAACTTCTAAACGTTTGGTCTGTTAGAGGTTATATTCTATCTGTCGCGACCTTTGTAAATACAAACCTAGCATTGTTATTGGATTATTCTCTGCACCGAATATATTGGAATCAGGTGTCTGGGCTAAGATTTCGGATCAGATCTTCAGGAGCTGTGATCTGTTTCATGTTGTGGAACTGACCTGTCCTGGAATATGTTTTCATCAATGTGTTTTCAGTGATTGATAATGAGACAGCTCACGGTCTCAGTGTTACAAGGAGGCAGCTCAATGTCCTCCCTCCCCAATAACATGCTTCAGTTTAATTGGGATTACAATGTATTTATTGGTTATCACTGTGATAAAATATTATTTCATTATCTGTGTATCTGACCCCGCTTCAGATATCAGGCAACTGAACTGAGTTTGCTGATGATTCTTTCACATCTCCTTCCCTGCTTCACTCTCGATGAATTCACTTGCTATCAATGAACTTCATTGTAAAATGAAATGTTTTGATGTTATGTTGTCTCAGTTTTCACTGTATCTTTTGGAATCAGGAGCTCTTCTATTTATCTGTAGATTATAAGTAACATGTTGGTGTTTTGTTAATTGAACAATCCCGCCATCTCTCGCTTTATTTTTAATTACAGGAGAAGGAATCTCAATTATTGTGAGATCTGTCTGGAAGAGGCATTTGATTCTGTTTATTCCATGATTTGTAGAGGAAGTGAACAGTGTAGGTGAACAGGTGGAGATTTGGATGATCTGTAGAAAAATTAAACTATTCCACAGAGGCTTCACTATTTAACAAACTGAGACTGACAATAGGATCGGTGGGACACGGGTCTGGTGAACAGAATGCAGGGGCAGGATGATAGGATATAATCAGATATGAAAATGGACTTGAGAAAGAGAGTAGAGTGAGTGATAGAGAGGGTGAGTGAGAGGGAAAGCGAGAGGCTGTGGTGTGAATAATTCATCAGAATGAACAGCTGAAACTTCCAGCACAATTAAACATAGAATATGTGATTTGAAGGTTTTATTATGATGTGGTCAGATTGGGGGAGTTTTTATTGTGGGACTCACTCCTCATGTTTATATCCTGTCAGGTCCTCAGTCTGTTTTTGTAAATGTTCCTTGTTTTCCAACTTAACAATAATAATAATTAAAATTTACTTCCAGAATAGAATCAGTAATTTCTTGTTCGTGGTGAATTATTCGGACAATCTATTTTCAAAGCTCGGCGGAATTCAGTACACAACGAGGTTGATTTAATACTTTTCAATTTAATTTTAATTGAATGTACAAAGTAAATTTATTGAGCACGTTTTATACAAAACAGCGGTTCCCTGGCACCAATCCTGGACATGAACTGTTGAGTGTATTAGTTGGATTGTGTTGGTGGGACCTGTAGATTAGATTCCCTCCAACACTCTTTTGCAGTCCCTCCCTGTGAATCCCAGTCATTCCACCCACTGCAGGGAATCCTCTGCCTCCTCATCCCTTGCTTCAGTTTATCCAAATTCCCAAACCATCTGCTCCTGACTCCCCTCCAGCTCCGACATGTCCTTTTCCTTGGCCCCCTCCCAATCTCACTCACTGGCTCGGTCTCCAGCTGCTTTTCCCGTTTAGTTCCAGCCCCTGTCGGCTCTCTTAACCCAGAGCAATAAACCAGCTGCACCTCCCCCTGTCCCCTCACCACCCCGATCTTCGATCTCTTTGCGCGTCCGTCTGGAGCCCAAATCCGGCTTTAATCCGCTGGATTCCCGGTGTGTAAAACCCCTTCTCCCTTCCCCACCGGCACTGATCCCTCACTCAGCCCTTCCAATGGGTCCGGTGCTCATTTTATTCACTTTCTGTATCCATCTCCCAATTCATTGTTTATCATTGTGTTTAAAAACATCTCTCTGCCTGAAAGCGCTGCCCAGGTCAATGAATCACTTTCCGCCCTTCGATGCAGCAACAAAGCTGGAAATTTCACCCCAGATCCTCTCAAACTGCTGCCTTGTCTCCAGGTCTGAGCAGTAATTTCTCTGCTTCCCTTTCTCTCTCTTACAGTTAACTTGGTGGCGATTGTGATCCTGTCCCGAGGAAAGTGCGGTCTCTCCAAATGTATCAGTGTCTACCTGGTGGGAATGGCAGTGGCCGATCTCTTGGTCGTTATTGTTCGTGTGATTTTGGGGCGGATTATTCCGATTTATCTCCCAGGATCATTCCTGAACATTACTCCCGTGTGCACTATTATTTACTTCTTGGGTGCTGCAGCCACGGGGATTTCTGTCTGGTCCACAGTCGTTTTCACCTTTGATCGATTTGTGGCCATTTGTTGTGAGAAGCTGAAAATTAAATATTGTACCGAGAGAACGGGGACTGTGGTTCTGGGAACAGTGAGTGTGCTGGGCTGTTTAGAGAGTCTCCCCTGGTGCTTTACAATTAAACCTTACTATATAATTGATAATATTCCCTGGTATTGTGTGCCTAAACTGAGCTTCCGCGCTTCTCCCACATGGGCCGCATTTGAGATGTTTGACCTCATTTTAACCCCTTGTGTCCCGGTCTGTCTAATTTTGCTGCTCAATGTTCTGACGGTCAGACGTATTTTAGTGTCCAGTCGAGTCCGGAGGGGTCTCCGGGGCCGCAGCAATGGAGAAAATCACAAGGACCCAGAGATGGAGAACCGAAAGAAATCTATCATTTTACTCTTCAGTATATCGGGCACTTTTCTACTGTTATGGCTGACAAAGATTGTCTTTTACATTTATGTGCGAGTGACAGGCACTCAGGGTTATTACTCCTACGCTGACCCTATTTATATTATAGAACACGCATCAAAGATGCTGCAGCTTCTCAGTTCCTGCACAAACACGTGTATTTATGTCCTGACCCAGACTAAATTCAGAGAGGAGCTGAAGAACGCGGTGAAATACCCGCTCAATCTAATTATTAAATTAGTGAAATCATAGAAAGAGGGGAAGGGTTTCAAACACTGGAACTAAATCCCATTTCATTCTCCACCCCCCACACAGGGGATGGAAAGTGCATTTTATATTAACAGCACAGAAAAATGAAATGATCTTAAATATTTTATTGATAATCTAACCTATTGAGGCCGAAATTGCTCTGCAGACGACACATGAATTGTTGCTCAAAATGGAGCCACTGAATGGATCAGCTGAACTTGAACTAAATGGGCTAAGCTGATAATCAAAGTCATTGCTGTGGGCCTGATCAGAATGGATGCACTCCACATAAATAGGGAGAGATGGAGATGGAGAGGGAGATGGGGAGGGAGAGATTGAGAGGGGGAGAGAGAGAGAGACAACGAGATGGAGAAAGCGGGAGCGAGGGAAACAAGAGAATGAGAAAAGAGAGGGAGATCGACAAAAGGGATAGACGGAGCGAGAGAGGGAGAGAGAGAGATAGAGACAAAGAGAGAGACACACAGAGATAGAGAGTGAGAGAGAGCGAGATAGTAATACAGAAATTTAGAGAGACAGAGAATAATAACGAAGCAGAGGGTGAGAGACAGACAGCGAGACAGTGAGAGAGAAAGAGAGACTGAGAGAGAGAGACATACAGAGAGAGAGAGGAGGGACAGAGACATAGAGAAAGAGAAATAGAGGAAAAAGAGAGACAGAGACAGAGGGGGAGGGAGAGAATGAGATAGCGAGACAGAGAGAAGAGAGAGGGAGAGAGTGAAGAGAGAGAGAAGAGACAGACGAGAGGGAGAAACAAGGAGAGATTCGCAAAAAAAATAGAGAGAATGATTGTAATACAGAAAGATAGAGAGAGACAGAGGTTGAGAGAGAAACAGAGGGTGAGAGACAGTGAGAGAGATGGTGAGAGAGACATTGAGAGAGACTGAGAGAGAAACACAGAGAGAGAAACACAGAAAGAGAGAGAATGAGAGAGACAGGAGAGTGAGATGTGGAGAGAGACAGAGAGGGAGAGAGTGATAGAGAGGGACAGAGACTGAGAAGCAGAGAGACAGAATGAAAGAGAGAGGCAGCGGTGGAGAGAGACAGTGGGAGAGGGGGACAGCGAGAGAAGGGGACAGAAAGAGAGAGAACGAGGCAGACAGACAGACGGAGAGCGAACACAGGGATAAAAGAAATATAACGATAAAAAAGCACAAAAATTAAGACAGGTTCACATAAAAGGGAGGGAGTGTGTGTGAGAGAGATAGAAACAATGATGGGCAGAGATGGAGTTACTCGGAGACAGAGAGAAATAAAGAGAGTTTGTGAGGCAGGACAGAAAATTAAGAGAGAAAGAGAGAGAGAAAGAAAGCATATATATATATGAAAGGTAGAACAAGCTGACAGGGATGGAACGAGAGAGAGAGACGGACAAAGAACCACAAGTGATAGAAGTAGAAGTGGAAATAACAAGATAGAAAATCACACAGAAAATAAACAGAGATAAATGTTATAAACAGTGAATGGAGACAATGAAAGACGGACAAAAAATTAAAGTGACAGGAGGGTAGAGACAGTACTCAGAATAGAACAGAGAAAGCATTAAACAATCAAATAAAGTGTGATCAGCCGAGAGTGAGTGGGACTGCTGTCGAGCAGAACAGCAGCAGGCGGAGCAGGCCGGACAGTTCATGTTTGTTCCGGGGTAACACTCTTGTGCATTTAATTTTGACATTACTAAAGGTGATGCCTGGAGTCTACACAATAAAGTCCCTCAGTCTTGTGTACCTGACCCTGACCATTACTCACTGCAGGAGTTTCCCAGCTGATCTGTGTAGTAAAAATTCACCTGATAAAAGCAAAACTGAGACTAAATCTGCTTCAGCATATGTGTAGGAAAAGGATTCTTAAAAGGATTATTAATGACACATTGCAAACGATCACACAACAGAGGATGGATCACCATAGCAACAAGAACGATTCCAGAAGGGCCAGCGGTCATTTGAACACCTGTCGACTGAACTTGGTTATTTTGTGGACACTGAAAGAAAACAAGTGAAATGTCAATCAATCGTGGGCTGTATTTGCAGGAACCTATTGTTGACAAACCGCCGTCCCAGAGGTGTGATTCTCTGTTAAAAGGTCTTTGAAAGCTGGGCAGAAGTTGAGTGGGGAGAGACACAGATCCATCACGACTGCTCCAACCTCGCCTGGCATCACCAACCTTTCGCTTCTTGGCATCACCACCTCACCGGGAATCTTCCTGACTGCTCGCCATCTCCCAGCTTGATGTCTCGATGCAGGTTTACAGATTGCCTGTGAAGCAGATGACCTGGTTACAAGAGAAAGCCACGCTACACTACAACAGTATCCATCAAAATACCTGGAATCTTACCGGCAAGTTTGAGCCAACTGTGAGGATATCACTTTCGTTCTGGTCTTAGTCTGAGATGGACACTGGATTTCCAAACGTTTATGCATTTTGAGAATTCAGAATTTTTTTCTGTTGTTAAAGCAGTTCTAAATCGGGCATGAACCCAAGATGTTGTTTAAATTGCAAAGTCAATTTTTCTGGTTGTATTAATAATAAATTATTATTTGTTTTATAAAGCCATGGTTTAAGCCTATAGTTTCTTTAGTGAAAGTGCTCATTAAGCTAAATATAAACTTAAACCTCGTGGAGATAAAAAGACATTGTCCCAAATGAAATTGTAAAATCACTTTACAATGTTTGCTCCTCCATCTGTATCATGTGTAATTTTCCCAGTGAGCTGCCAGGGTCCTGCAGCACTCTCCTGCTCTGTTACTGATACAAATACAGTTATTGTTTCAGATTAAGGAAAAATATGAATAATGGAGAAATAAACCAAATCCCAGATCAGAATTACAGTCAGATTGAGTCCCATTTTACTCTAATTTATGTAATAGAAGCCAAAATAACATTCTGTACACAAAATAGCTAATTTGACCTATCCTCCGAATGTCTGGTTTCTCTTTCTCCGGAAGCATGACGTACAAATAACCAAATGTTAATCCATGTTTTTTTTACAGAAATTCACATTTTGGTGTTAATTTCCCTCACTGCACCGCTGTCTTTGTGTAAAACACCAGCCGGTTCTATTCTCACTCAGTCTTTACCTATCGTGCAACAATGATTTAACAGGAGCAGCAAATGAACCCTCTCCGTGTCTCTCACCATAACAACATTGCCTCGATTCCTGAACAGCCCGCATGGAATGGAAGGTCGCAAATGTAATCCTGCTATTCAAGAGAGGAGGGAGACAGAAAACAGGGAACTACAGGCCACTTAGCCTGACATCAGTCGTAGGGAAAATGCTGCAATCTTTTATCAAGGAAGTGGTAACAAGGTACTTAGAAAATCATAATATGATTAAGCAGAGTCAACATAGATTTATGAAAGAGAAATCGTGTTTAAAAAAAACATTAGAGTCTTCTGAGGATGTATCTAGCAGGGTGGATAAGAACATAAGAACATGAGAAATCGGAGCATCATTCGGCCATCCGGACCCTCCAGCCTGCTCCGCCATTCAACAAGATCAGTCTGATCTTCCACATAAAAACCATTTTCCTGCACTATCCCTATATCGCTTGATGCCTTTAATATGTAGAAATCTATCGATCGCTGTTTTGAATGTACCCAATGACTGAGCCTCCACAGCCCTCTGGGATGGAAAATTCCAAAGATTCACCACCTTCTGAGTGAAGAAATTTCTCCTCATCTCAGTCCTAAATGGCCCACCCCTTATTCTGAGACTGTGACCCCTGGTTCGAGACTCCCCAGTGAGGGGAAACATCCTCCCTGCATCAACCCTGTCAAACCCTGTGAATTTTGTATGTTTCAATGAGATCACCTCTCATTCTTCTAAATTCTAGAGAATACAGGCCTGGTCTACTCAATCTCTCCTCATACGACAATCCCATCATCCCAGGAATCAGTCTGATGAACCTTTGTTGCACTAACTCTATGGCAAGTATATCCTTTCTTAGGTAAGGGGAACAAAATTTTACACAATACTCCAGGTTCGGTGTCAACAAGGCCCTATATAATTGCAGTAAGACATCTTTACTCCTGTATTCAAATCCTCTTGTAATAAAGGCCAACATACCATTTGCCTTCTTAATTGCTTGCTGCACCTGCATGTTAGCATTCAGTGACTCATGTACAGGGATACATTTCCCAATCTGTCACCATTTAAAAAGTACTCTGCATTTCTGATTTTCATACCAAAGTGGATAAATTCACATTGTTCCATGTTATATTCCATCTGTCATGTTCTTGCCCATTCACTTAGCCTGTCTATATCCCCTTGAAGCCTCTTTGCATCATCCTGACAACTCACTTTCTCACCTGGTTTGTGTCATCACCAAACTTGGAAATATTGCATTTGGTCCCCTCATCTAAATGATTAATATAGATTGTGAATAGCTGGGGCCCAAGCACAGATCCCTGCGGTACCCCATTAGTCAAAGTCTGCCAATCTGAAAAAGGCCTGTTTATTCCGACTCTCTGGTTTCTGTCTATTAACCAATTCTCAATCCATGACAGTATATCACCTTCAATTCCATGCACTCTAACTTTGTTCACCAACCTCCTGTGTGGGACCTTATCGAAAGCCTCCTCAAAATTCAAATACACCACATCCACTGGTTCCCCCTTATCTATTCTACCAGTTACATCCTCAAAGATCTCCAATAGCTTTGTCAAACATGATTTCCCTTTCATCAATCCATGTTGACTCTGCCAAATCCTATTATTATTTTCTAAGTGTTCCGTTATCATAACCTTTGTAAGAGATTCTAGCATTGTCCCTACTACTGATGTCAGGCTAACAGTTCTCTAGTTTCCTGTTTTCTCTCTTGCTCCTTTCTTAAATAGTGGGGTTACATTTGCTTCCCTCCAATCTGCAGGAACCATTCCAGAATCTATAGAATTTTGGAAGATGACAACCAATGTATCCACTATCTCTATAGGCACCTCTTTCAAAACCCTGGGATGGAGATCATCAGGCCCTTAGGATTTATCGACTTTCAGTCCCATCAACACACTGGGTATGGTAAAATAGTGGTTATCTTACTTGACTCGTAATGCAGACCTGGACAAATAATCCAGAGTCATGAGTTCAAATCCTACCATGGCAGCTGGAGAAGTTAAATTCAATTCATTAAATAAAATTTGGAATTAAAACAAACTAGTATCAGTGATAGTGCCCATGAAACTACTGGATTGTCATAAAAACCCATCTGGTTCACAATTTCCATTTAGGGAAGGAAACCTGCCGTCCTTACCCAGTCTGGCCCATATGTGACTCCAGACCCAAAGGAATGTGGTTGATTCTTAATTGCCCTCTGAAGTGGCCTCGCAAGCCACTCAGTTGTACAATCTCACTAAAAAAGTCATAATAAGAAGAGAACAGTCAGGAGGGAGTGGCCCTGGGAGTCCTCAACATTGATTCTGGACCACATGCATGGGCACAGAGGGAGCAACTTGAGAGTTTGGTAAGAGCGAGAGTTCGGTGAACTGGGGGAAGGAGGTGCTCCTTTGCTTTTCCTAGCTTATTCCGCAGAATGGCGGCAGACCCGAGCAGCAGCAGACCGAGGCCCGAGAGCGGGGATAAAAGCAGCAGGCCTGCAACAAGAGAAATCAGCAATGTAACGTCACAGGTGAGGCAGGTAAGTGATTGGTAGTGGCAGTGGGCTAAGTTTGAAGCTAACATATAGCATATAACTAAATTTTAAAAACTAAACTTAATTTAATTCATCTAATAAATTAAACGAGGTAAATATGTTGAATAACTCTAAATTAATTAATTAAATAAATATAATAATGGGAGAACAGGAGATGTGTTGCTGATGTAATATGTGAGAGCTTGCGGACATTTTTGTCCAGGGCGACTACATCTGCCGTAAGTATCTGCGGCTCGAGAAACTTCGACTCAGAGTTGAGGAGCTGGAGTCTGAGTGCTGGACGTTGCGAGATATCAGAGAGGGGGAAAGCTACCTGGACCTTTTGCTCCAGGAGGCAGCCACACCCCTTAGATTAAATACTTTAGAATTGACACGTGGACAGGGACAGGAGGGTGTGACTGCGAGTGAGGCAGGTACGGGGATCAGGGAGGTAGTATTGCAGGAGCCTCAGACCCTGCAATTGTCCAATGGATTCGAGGTTCTTGCAACGCTTGTGGACAAGTGTGGGGACTGCGGGGAGGAAGAACAAAATGACCACAGCACCGTGGTACAGGAAGCCATTCAAGTGGGGGGAGTAAAAAGGAAGGTGTTTGTAATAGGTGTCAGTATAGTTAGCAGGATAGACACTGTTCTCTGCAGCCAGGAGCATGAGTCCTGAAAGCTATTTTCCCCACCCAGTGCGGGGGTTAAGGAGCATGAGAACAAAAGAACATCAGGAATAGGAGCAGGAGTAGGCCATACGACACCTCAAGCCTGCTCCGCTTTTCAATAAGATCATGGCTGATCTTCTACCTCAACTCCTCTTTCCCGCCATATCTCCATATCCCTTAATTCCCTTCGTGTGCAAAAATCTATCGATCTCAGTCTTGAATATACTCAATGACTGAGCAGACACAGCTCTCTGGGGTAGAGAATTTCAAAGATTCTCAACCCTCTCAGTGAAGAAAGTTTTCCTCATTTCGGTGGCGTACCCGTTATCCTGAGACTATGACCCCTAGTCCGAGACTCTCCAGCCAGGGGAAACAGCCTCTCAGCTACAACCCTGTCAAGCCCTCTAATAATATTATACGTTTCAATGAGATCACCTCTCATTCTTCTAAACTCCAGAGAATAGATGCCCATTCTACTCTATGCCTCCTCATATGACAACCCTCTCATCCCAGGAATCAATCTAGTAAACCTTGTTTGCACCGCCTCTAAGGCAATTATATCCTTCCTTAGGTAAGGAGACCAAAACTGTACACGGTACATTAGGTGTGGTCACACCCGAGCCCTGTATAATTGCAGCAAGACCTCCTTACTCTTATACTCCAACCCCATTGCAAAAAAGCTTAACATACCATTGCCTTCCTAATTGTTTGCTGTACCTGCATGTTCACTTTCTGTGATACAAAGACACCCAAATCCCTCTGATTACCAACATTTCTTAGTCTCTCACCTTTTAAAAAATATACTGCTTTTCTATTTTTCCTACCAAAGTGCAAAATTTCACACTTCCCCACATTTATATTCCATCTGCAACCTTCTCGCCCACTCACTTAACCTGTTCATATCCATTTGTGTCCTCCTCACAGCTTACTTTCTCACCTAGCTTTGCATCATCAGCATAGTTGGTTACATTGCACACGGCCCCCTCATCTAAGTCATTGACATATATTGTAAACAGCTGAGGCCCAAGCACTGATCCGTGCGACACCCCACCAGTAACAACCTGCCAACCCTATAATTACCTGTTTATTCCTACTCTCTGTTTTCTGTCCGTTAACCAATCCTCTATCCAATCCTCAGTCCATGCTAATACATTACCTCCAATCCCATGAACCCTAATCTTGTGTAACAAGTTCTTGTGTGGCACCTTATCGAATACCTTTTGAAAATCCAAATATATTACATCCACTGGCTCCCCGTTACCTACCCCATTAGTTACACTCCCAAGAAGCTCTTACAGATTTGTCAAACAAGATTTCCCTTTCATAAAACCGTGTTGACTCTGCCTAATCATATTATGTCTTTTCCACTTGCCCTGTTACTACGTCCTTAATAATAGATTATAGCATTTCCCCACTCCTGATGTCAGGCTATCCGGACAATGGTTCCCTGTTTTCAATCTCCCTCCATTCTTTAATATTACATTTGCTGCCTTCCAATCCATGGGGACTCACCAGTAACGTTAACGTAGTGTCATCACCAGTAATCTTAGAGTAAAGTCATCGCCAGTAATGTTCGAGTCGGATCACCACAAGTAACTTCAGAGTAGTGACACTATTAGTAATGTTATAGCACGGTCACCAGCAGTAATATTACAGGAGGATCACCATCAGTATTTTTGGAGTAGTGTCTCCAGCAGTAATGTTAGAATAGGGTCACTATCTGTAATATTACAGCAGGATCATCATCCGTAATTTTAGAGTAGGGGCACCACAATAAGGCTAGAGTAGGGTACGGTAGCATAGTGGTTATGTTACTGGACTAATGATCCAGAGGCATGGACAAATAATCCAGAATCATGAGTTCAAATCCAGCCACGGTAACTGGGGAATTTAAATTCAATTAATTAATAAAAATCTGGAATTAAAATAAACTAGTGTCAGTAATGGTGGCCATGAAACTGATGGGATTGTCGTAAAAAAAACATCTGATTCACTTCAGGGAAGGAAAGCTGCCGTCCTGACCCGGTCTGGCCTATACGTGACTCCAGACCCACAGCAATGTCGTTGATTCTTCATCGCCCTCTGAAATGGGCTGGCAAGGCACTCAGCTGTGCAATCTCGCTACAAAAATTAATAATAAGAATAATATCGGACGGAGCACGAGGCGCCGGGCACGACAAAGTCAAACCAGGCCCAGTCGACACTGCAAAGTCCTCCTCACTAACATTTGGGGACTTGTGCCAAAATTTGGAGAGCTGTCCCACAGACAAGTCAAACAACAGCCTGACATAGCCATACTCACAGAATCATACCTTTCAGCCAATGTCCCAGACTCTTCCATCACCATCCCTGGGTATGTCCTGTCACCAGCAGAACAGACCCACCAGAGGTGGCGGTACAGTGATATACAGTCAAGAGGGAGTGGCCCTGGGAGTCCTCAACATTGACTCTGGACCCCATGAAATCTCATGGCACCAAGTCAAACATGAGCTAGGAAACCTTCTGCTGATTACTACCTACCGCCCTCCCTCAGCTGATGAATCAGTCCTCCTCCATATTGAGCACCACTTGGAGGAAGCACTGAGGGTAACAACGGCACAGAATGTGCTCTGGGTGGGGAACTTCAATGTCCATCACCAAGAGTGGCTCGGTAGCACCACTACTGACAAAGCTGGCTGAGTCCTGAAGGACATATCTGCCAGATTGGGCATGCGGCAGGTGGTGAGCGAACCAAAACGAGGGAAATACTTACTTGACCTCCTCCTCACCAATCTACATGTCGCAGAGGCATCTGTCCATGACAGTATTGGTTGGAGTGACCACCGAACAGTCCTTGTGGAGACGAAGTCCCATCTTCGCACTGAGGACACCATCCAACGTGTTGTGTGGCACTGCCACCGTGCTAAATGGGATAGATTCAGAACAGATCTAGCAGCTCAAAACTTTGCATCCATGAGGCGCTGTGGGTGGGCCATCAGCAGCAGAATGGTATTCCAGCACAATCTGTAACCTCATGTCCCGGCATATTCCTCACTCCACCATTACCAACAAGCCAGGAGATCAACCCTTGTTCAATGAGGAGTGTAGAAGAGCATGCCAGGATCAGCACCAGGCGTACCAAAAATGAGGTGCCAACCTTGTAAAGCTACAAAACGGAAATACAGGCATGCTAAACAGAAGAAGCAGCATGCTAAAGACAGAGCTAAGCAAACTCACAGACAACGGATCAGATCAAAACTCTGCAGTCCTGCCATATCCAGTCGTGAATGGTGGTGGACATTTAAAAAACTAACGGGAGGAGGAGGCTCTGTAAACATCCCCATCCTCAATGATGGCGGAGTCCAGCACGTGAGTGCAAAAGACAAGGTTGAAGCGTTTGCAACCATCTTCAGCCAGAAGTGCTGAGTGGATGATCCATCTCGGCCTCCTCCCGATATGCCCACCATCACAGAAGCCAGTCTTCCGCCAATTCGATTCACTCCACGTGATATCAAGAAACGGCTGAGTGCACTGGATACAACAAAGGCAATTGGCCCCGACAACATCCCGGCTGTAGTGCTGAAGACTTATGCTCCAGGACTAGCCGCGCCTCTAGCCAAACTGTTCCAGTACAGCTACAACACTGGCATCTAACCGACAATGTGGAAAATTGCCCAGGTATGTCCTGTCCACAAAAAACAAGACAAATCCAATCCGGCCAATTAACACCCCATTAGTCTACACTCACTCATCAGCAAAGGAAGGTGGAAGGTGTCCTTGACAGTATTATCAAGTGGCACTTACTTACTAATAACCTGCTCACCGATGCTCAGTTTGGGTTCCACCAGGATCACTCAGATCCAGACCTCATTACAGCCTTGGTCCAAACATGGACAAAAGAGCTAAATTCCAGAGGTGAGGTGAGAGTGACTGCCCTTCACATCAAGGCAGCATTTGACTGAGTGTGGCACCAAGGAGCCCCAGTAAAATTGAAGTCAATGGGAATCAGGGGGAAAACTCTCCAGTGGCTGGAGTCATACCTTGCACAAAGGAAGATGGTAGTGGTTGTTGGAGGCCAATCGTCTCAGCCCCAGGGCATTGCTGCAGGAGTTCCTCAGGGCAGAGTCCTAGTCCCAACCATCTTCAGCTGCTTCATCAATGACCTTCCCTCCATCATGAGGTCAGAAATGGGGATGTTTGCACAGTGTTCAGTTCCATTTGCACCCTATTAGATAATGAAGCAGTCCATACCTGCATGCAGCAAGACCTGGACAACATCCAGGCTTGGGCTGATAAGTGACAGGACAGACACACCAGAGATTCTATAGGCAATTGGGACTAGCTTAGTGGTATAAACTGGGCGACATGGACATGTTGGGCCGAAGGGCCTGTTTCCATGTTGTAACTTCTATGATTCTAGGTGGCAGTACAGAGAAAACAGTCAGGAGGGAGTGGCCCTGGGAGTCCTCAACATTGACTCTGGACCCCATGAAATCTCATGGCATCAGGTCAAACATGGGCAAGGAAATCTGCTGCTGATTATAACCTACCGCCCTCCCTCAGCTGATGAATTGGTCCTCCTCCATGTTGAACACCACTTGGAGGAAGCACTGAGGATAGCAAGGGCACAGAATGTACTCTGGGTGGGGGACTTCTATGTCCATCACCAAGAGTGGCTCGGTAGCATCACTACTCACCGAGCTGGCCGAGTCCTGAAGGACATAGCTGCTCGACTGGGCCTGCGGCAGGTGGTGAGCGAACCAATACGAGGGAAAAACCTACTTGACCTCGTCCTCACCAATCTACCTGTCGCAGATGCATCTGTCCATGACAGTATTGGTAAGAGTGACCAAAGCATAGTCCTTATGTGGATCAGTGTCAAATGTTCTATGATAATCGTTCCTGTGAAGCGCCTTGGGACGTTTTACTACATTAAAGGCACGATATAGATGCGAGTTGTTGTTGTTTCTAAGACGCGTTGCCCAGAACTGTACACAATACTCCAGATGTGGTCTAACCAGTGCTTTGTGTGGCTGTGGCAAAACACCCTCCCCTTTATATTCTAGCCCTCTAGCTCTCAAGGCTAACATTCCATTGTCCTTTTTGATTATTTTTTTGTGATGATTACTACATTTTAGTGATCTGTGTACGTGGACCCTTAAATCTCTTTGGACTTCCACTGTTCCTAACTTTTCAACATTTAAAAAATTCTCGGATCTATACTTTTTGATTCAAAATGGATGACCTCACACTTAACTGCGTTGAAATCCATCTGCCACTGTTTTGCCCACTCACTTAATCTATCAATGTCTCTTTGTAATTTTATGCTCCCATCTACACTACTTACTATGCCACAAATCTTTGTGTCATCGTCAAACTTGGACATATGGCTCTCTATTGTGTTGTCTAAGCCATTAATACATATAGTGAATAGTTGAGGCCCCAGCATAAATCCTTTTGGGGCACCACTGGTCACTTCCTTCCATTTGAATAAATACTCATTATCCTTACTTTATGTCTTACCAATCTCCTAACCCGGCCAATAATTTGTCTTCAATTCCATGAGCTATATTTCAGATAACAGTCTCCTTTGTGGAACCTTATAGAATGCCTTCTGGAAGTCCATATAAACTACATCCATAGACATTCCCCTGTCTACTACTTTGGATACTTCCGCAAAATTCTATTGGGTTCGATAGACATGACCTACACTTTACAAATCCATGTTGGCTCTCTTTAACCAGCTCAAATTTCTCTGAGTGCTCAGTCACGCTGTCCTTAATTATAGTTTCCAATAAATTCCCCACTACAGATGTTAGACTAACAGATCTATAATTTCAGGGTTTCTCTCTCTCACCTTTTTAAATAATGGAGTTAGTTTTGCAATTTTCCAATCTAAAGGGACAATCCCTGAATCGAGAGAACCTTGGAAGCCTATGGCTAAAGCATCTGCAATTTCCTCACCTACTTCCTTTAGAACCCTGGGGTGGAAACCATCAGGTTCTGAGGATTTACCTAGTTAAAGTTTACCATACCAAAATCTACTACCTTAGAAACTGTGTTAAGTTTCTACTTTTCAAACCTAACATTGAATTCGCTCATATTATGATCACTGTTGGATGAATGCTCCCTTACTGTTAGATTATTATCTAAGTCTGGCTCATACTCATTACTAAATCTAATACTTAGAGGAGGCTGATTCTTAGAATCATAGAAGTTTCTGGCACAGAAGGAGGCCATTCGGCCCATCGTGTCTGTGCCGGCCGAAAAAGAGCTATCAAGCCTCATCCCACTTTCAAGCTCTTGGTCCATAGCTCTGTAGGTTACGGAATCTCAAGTGCACATCCAAGTGTCCTTGAAATGCGAAGAGGATTTCTGTCTGTACCGTTGTTTCAGGCAGTGAGTTCAAGACCCCACTACGCTCTGGATGAAAAAATTGTCATCAACTCCCCTCTAATCCTTCTACCAATCACTTTAAATCTCTGGCCCCCTGCTTATTGACTTCTATGCTAAGGAAACTAGGTCCTTCCTATCCACTTTATCTAGGCCACTCATAAAGTTATACACCTCAATTAAATCTCCCCTCAGCAGCCTCTGTTCCAAAGAAAATAACTCCAGCCTATCCAATCTTTCCACATCGCTCACATTCTCTTGTCCTGGCAACATCCTCGTAAATCTCCTCTGTACCCTCTCTGGTGCAATCACCTTTTTCCTGTAATGTGGTGACCAGAACTGTACACAGTATTCAAGCTGTGGCCTAACTAGTGTTTGATGCAGTTCTATAATAGCCTCTGCTAATAAAGGAAAGTATCCCGTGTGCCTTCTTAACCACCTTACCTCCCTTTCCTGCTCCCTTGAGGGATCTGTGGACGCGCACTCCAAGGTCCCTCTGTTCCCCCACATTTCTCAGTATCCTATCATTTATTGTGTATTTCCTTGCCTTGTTTGCCCTCCCCAAATGCATTACCTCACACTTCTCCGGATTGAAATCCATTTGCCACATTTCTGTCCACATGACCAGTACATTATTAGCACTGACCCCTACAGTACCCCACGAGTCACTGCCTGCCACCCGGAAAAAGATCCGTTTATTCCTACTCTCTGTTTCCTGTGTTAGCGTGGATTTTGGACTGTTGAATTAAAGGCTTAAATATAACGCTTGACTACTAATAAAATGGACACTATTAAACAAAATGGATGCTATTAACAAAGGGACACTATTAAATAAAATGGATTCTGTGACTGTGGGAAAGACAGTTAAAAGTGTTGAGCTTGTACATTCCAGAACTGGCTTGCAGTCTGAGAATACAATGGACATTTCATAACGAACTGATAAAAACCACTCGGAGTCAGACTTAAAGATTCAACATGCAGTTTATTGGACAAAGTACTCTGGGAGAAGGCTGGACATTCCGCAATGTACGCATATACCTTCTCAACTTTAAAATGGTTGTCATGCTTTTTTATACCTTTGAAATACAGATTTCAGTAGCTTTTACATCATAAATCTTGATTACACACATTAACCAATTAAGTCCGCACAGCAACAACGGACAGTTTATACATTAACCAATTTTTTATTAGTAGTCAAGCGTTATATTTAAGCCTTTAATTAAGGTTAGTCTAATCTACACAAAGCGCATTTCAGTGTGGTTTTAGGGTAAATACCACTGTCATGTCCCCATAAGTCACTTCATCGTTGCCTTTAATTCAACAGTCCAAAATCCACGCTAACACCTGTCTGTCAACCAATTCTCAATCCTTGCCAGTATATTCCTCCCAATCCCATGTGCTTTAATTTTGCACACTAACCTCTTGTATGGAACCTTATCAAAAGCCTTCTGAAAATCCAAACACACCACATCGACTGGTTCTCCCCTATCTATTCTACTAGTTACATCCTCAAAAAACTCCAGTGGATTTGTTAACCATGATTTCCTTTCATGAACCCATGCTGACTTTGTCCAATCCCGTTAATTCCTTCCAAATGTTCTGTTAGCACATCTTTTATAATAGACTCTGGCATTTTCCCCAATACTGATGTTAGGCTAACTGGTCTGTAATTCCCTATTTTTTCTCTCCCTCCTTTTTTAAATAGTGGGGTAACATTTGCCACCCTCCAATCTGTAGGAAATGTTCCAGAGTCTATAGAATTTTGGAAGATGATCACCACTGCATCCATTATTTCTAGAGCCACTTCCTTTAGTACTCTGAGATGTAGATTATCAGGCCCTGGGGATTTATCAGCCTTTAGGCCCATTAATTTCCCCAGCATTTTTTTTACTAACACTGCTTTCCTTCAGTTCCTCCCTCTCACTAGTCCCTTAGCTCCCTAACATGTCTGGGAGGTTATTTGTGTCCTCCTTTGTGAAGACAGAACCAAAGTATGTGTTTAATTGTTCTGCAATTTATTTGTTCCCCATTATAATTTCCCCCATTTATGACTGTAAGGGACCTACATTTGTCTTCACTAATCTTTTTCTCTTGACATATTTATGGAAGCTTTTGCAGTCAGTTTTTATGTTCCCTGCTAGTTCACTTTCATACACTATTTTTCCCCTCTTAATCAATCTCTTTAACCTCCTTTGATGAATTCTAAACTGTTCCCAATCCTCAGGCTTGCCGCTTTTTCTGGCAATTTTATATGTCTCCTCTTTGGATCTAATACTATCCCTAATTTCTTTTGTAAGCCACGGTTGAGCCACCTTTCCTGTTTTATTTTTGCGCCAGACAGGAATGAATATTTGTTGTAATTCCTGCACATGTTCTTTAAATATTAGCCATTGCCTATCCACCGTCATCCCTTTTAGTAAAGTTCCCCAATCTATCATAGCCAACTCGCACCTCATACTTTCGTAATTTCCTTTACTTAGGTTCCGGACCCGAGTTTCGGATTCAACGACTTCGATCTCCATCTTAATGAGGAATTCTATCACATTATGGTCGCTCTTCCCTAAGGGACCCCGCACAACAAGATTGTTAATTAATCCTTTCTCATTGCACAATACTCAGTCCAGGATCGCCTGTTCTCTATTGGTTCCAAAACGTATTGGTCCAGAAAGTCATCACGTACACACTCCAGGAATTCCTCCCCCACAGTATTATTGCTAATTTGGTTGGATCAATCTATATGTTGATTGAAGTCGCCCATGATTATAATTGTAACCTTCTTGCATGCATCTCGAATTTCCTGTTTAATGCCCTCCCCGACATCTCCACTACTGTTTGGGGACCTATAGACAACCCCCACCAACGTTTTCTACCCCTTAGTGCTTCTTAGCTCCACCCATACAGATTCCACATTGTGATTTTCCGAGCCAATATCTTTCCTCACTATTGCATTGATTTCCTCCTTTACTAACAACGCTACCCCACCTCCTTTCCCTTTTTGCCTGTGCTTCCTAAATATTGAATACCCCTGGATGTTCAGTTCCCATCCTTGGTCACCCTGCAGCCACTATGTAAATTATCATCCCGCTGGCTTTAATTGCCGGTGGAAGTCCCGCATACGGGAGCTGCACGCGCACCCAAATTTGTGGAACCCGGAAGTGGGCGGGTTGGAGCCGGGCTCCGGACCCGCTCTGGGATTCCCCCATTTTACGAGCTCCCCCCCCCCCCCCCACCGCCCCCAACACACCAGCTCGGTCATCTGAAAATCGACCCCATGCAGTCAGCGAGTGTGGGGACCGTGCAACCATTGGTAGTTCAGTGGTAGAATTCGCACCTCTTGTGCTGGAGACCTGAGTTTGAACCCTGGCCAATGCGGGGCATTTTTGCATTTGTCACCAATGAGATCGCCTCAATTGTCATGAATATCCATTCAGCGGCAATTTCCGGATAATCTTGAGATATTTTCTTTACTCCGGGTGTGTTGCACCGAAAAAACTTTTGTATTCTATCCCCTGGAGCTCAAACATGCTCGGGATATAATTCAATTCTACCAACAGCAACACTAAAAAGATGGCAGAAGCCAATTGCTGACTTTTCACTAAATGCAGTGACACATCAGAGCTCGTGCAGGATTTGAACCCACGGCCTCTATGCATGATCAATCAGTGAAACCCCCTCGGTGAAAATTATACCCGTAGACCAACAAGCAACTAACAACAGGTCTCTCCAATTAGTGTAAAATTTCCCTGCCTCCCACAGCTGATCGACCATCCTTTCAGATTCCTTCTGTCCATCATGTTCTATTCCGGTGCACAGCAATATCGAGTTGTACACTAACTATTTCCAGTCACCAATATTAGGCTCTCTTTACCAAATTAATTTCCAATGTACGACTTGTATTGTCAAGTTAGATTTTTGAGAATTAGTTGCTCTGAAACAACATTGTTGTCTGTCTGGGCATCGTCATAGTATACACTCTACCATAAGTATACCTTACTCAAATTGCTGCTTTCTTTCACTGAGGGGAAGAGACATAAATGTGGAGATATTAGCTACGAATTTATCAGCTAGTTTGCACCTTTACTTTTCCTACCGTCTCAGTCTTTCTTTCTTTCTTTACCATTCTGTGCTG
Organism: Heptranchias perlo; assembly: GCF_035084215.1. Taxonomy (NCBI): domain Eukaryota; kingdom Metazoa; phylum Chordata; class Chondrichthyes; order Hexanchiformes; family Hexanchidae; genus Heptranchias; species Heptranchias perlo. Next base: position 140,414,860 of record NC_090327.1, read on the forward strand.
GTGTTGCAGGTTCGATCAGCCTTCAGTGTTCAAAGAAGCCTGAGAAGCCCATCAGACGCCAACTGAGAGAGTCAAGAGACAGAGATAGGGAGAGATGGAGAGATGCAGGCAAAGAAAATAAAGTATAAATGTCAGGTTCCGCAAAATAGCAGATTAAGTTGCAGATTGGGAGAGATTCTTTCCCGTGCCTTGAAATCTCCCACGAGAACATTGGCACCATCTGTGCTGTAGAACCGCTCATACTGTGAACATTAGGCACCCTCTGTACTGGAGAACCTCTCATACTGTGAACATTGGGCACCCTCTGTGCTGGAGAACCTCTCATGCTGTGAACATTGGGCACCCTCTGTGCTGGAGAACCTCTCATACTGTGAACATTGGGCACCCTCTGTGCTGGAGAACCTCTCATACTGTGAACATTGAGTACCCACTGTGCTGGAGAACCTCTCATACTGTGAACATTGGGCACCCTCTGTACTGGAGAACCTCTCATGCTGTGAACATTGGGCACCCTCTGTGCTGGAGAACCTCTCATGCTGTGAACATTGGGCACCCTCTGTGCTGGAGAACCTCTCATGCTGTGAACATTGAGCACCCTCTGTACTGGAGAACCTCTCATGCTGTGAACATTGAGCACCCTCTGTACTGGAGAACCGCTCATACTGTGAACATTGGGCACCCTCTGTGCTGGAGAACCTCTCATGCTGTGAACATTGGGCACCCTCTGTGCTGGAGAACCTCTCATACTGTGAACATTGGGCACCCTCTGTGCTGGAGAACCTCTCATGCTGTGAACATTGAGCACCCACTGTGCTGGAGAACCTCTCATGCTGTGAACATTGGGCACCCTCTGCACTGGACAACCTCTCATTCTCTGAGAGAGATAAACAGGGTTAATTAACTTCAGCTCATTTTTTGAGCATTGAACAGATATTTAAACAGTAGTTTAGGGAGAAGGATTCAAACCTGCGCAGGAAAACCCGATTGGATTTCCAGTCCATTGCCTTAAGCACTCGGCCATCACAGCGGCGTGCAGCATTTCATGGACGGTGTTAGATCACTACAGCTCTAATCTGCATCTTCATTCAGACAGACTATAGATCACGACAGCTCTAATCTGCATCTTCATTCAGACAGGATTCCAAAAGCACACCTGTGACGGCTCTTTGAAAGAATTATCCAATGATTCCCATTCCCCTGCTCTTTCCCCAGAGCCCTGTAATTACTTTCCCTTCAACTATTTATCCAATTCCCTTTTGAAAGTTATTATTGAATCTGTTTCCCTTTCAGGCATTGAATTCCAGATCATCACAACTCGCTGTGTAAAAAAATGTTTCCTCGTGTCGCCTCTGGCTCTTTTACCGATCACCTTAAATCTGTGTCTTCTGTTTTCCGACCTCTCTGCCATTGGAAATAGTTCCTCCTTATTTTCTCTGTCAACACCTCTATAAAATCTCCTCTTAACCTACTCTGATCTAAGGAGAAAAACCCCAGATTCTCCAGTCTCTCCATACAACTGAACTCCCTCATCCCTGACACCATTCTAGTAAATCTCCTCTGCACCCTCTCTAAGGCCTTGACATCCTTCCTAAAGTTTTGGTGCCCAGTAATGAAAACAATATTCCAGCTGAGGCTTAACCAGTGTTTTATAAAGGTTTAGTATAATTTCCTTGCTTTTTTACTCTAAGCCTCTATTATTAAAGCTTTCTCAACTTATTCTGCCACCTTCAAAGATTTGTGTACACCCCCAGGTCTCTCTTTTCCTGCACCCCCTTTAAAATCGTACAATTTTGTATATTTTGCCCCTCCTCATTCTTCCTACCAAAATACATCACTTCACATTTCTCTATATTAAATTTCATCTGCCATGTGTCTGCCCATTTCACCAGTCTGTCTATCATCTGCAAACTTTGAAATTATACCCACTATACCCAAATCAAGGTCATTAATATATCAAAAAAGCAATGGTCCTAATACCGACCCCTGGGGAACACCACTGTATACTTCCCTCCAGCCTAAAAAACAACCGCTCACCATTACTCTCTGCTTTCTGTCCCGTGGCCAATTTTTTTATCCACGCTGTCACTGTCCCTTTAATCCCACGGGCTTTAATTTTGTTAACAAGTCAATTATGCAGCACTTTATCAAATGCCTTTTGAAAGTCCATATACATAACATCAACCGCACCAACCTCATCAACCCTCTCCGTTACTTCATCAAAGAAGTCAATCAACTTAGTCAAACACTTTTTTCCTTAACAGATCTGTGCTGACTTTCATTTATTAACCCATACTTTTCCAAGTGCCAATTTATTTGGTCCCAGATTTTTGTCTTTAAAAGTTTCCCCACCACCGACATTAGGCTGACTGTAATTGCCAGGTTTATCCCTCTCCCCTTTTTTGAACAGGGCTGTAACAAGGTTAGCAACATGTAAAGTGCCAGGCAGCAGGCCTTTTCCAAATCTTGACAGAAATTGCAAGACAACTTCACTCAGACTTTGATGAGCGTTACAACTTTTAAAAAGCAGGCATTGTACAGGAGACAAGAAAGTGTAGTGTGTATTGCTATAAGATTAAACAATGATGGGCTGCTGGCTGTTAAGGCAGCAGTAGTGGTGGGGAAAAGGGTCATATTGATCAGGACCGAGGTTTACACTCAGTAGTGGAACTTTGGTTGGTGCTAGTACAAAAAGCACCAAGAAAGTCACGTTCCCTGAACACGAATCGAACTCGGGCTGCAGTGGCATCCAATCCTAACTATTAGACCACCGAGGAACACAGGAACTTGGGGCAGGAGTAGGCCATTTAGCCCCTTGAGCCGGTTCCACCATTCAATGAGGCGTGGCTGATCTGTGACCTAACTCCATATACCCGAATTAGCCCCATTTCTCTTACTACCCTTGGTTAACAGAAATCTCTCAATCTCAGATTTAACATTCACAATTGAAGCTAGCATCAACTGCCGCCTGTGGAATAGAGTTCCAAACTTCTATCACCCTTTGCTTATAGAAGTGTTTCCTAAAATCACTCCTGAAAGTCCTGGCTCTAATTTTCAGTCTATTTCCCCTAGTCCTAGAATCTCCAACCAGTGGAAATAGTTTCTCTCTATCTACCCTATCAGTTCCCTTTAATATCTTGAAACCGTCGATCAAATCACCCCTTAATCTTCTAAATTCCAGGGAATACAACCCTAGTTTGTGTAATCTCTCCTCGTAATTTAACCCTTGGAGTCCAGGTATCATTCTAGTGAATCTATGATGCACTCCCTCCAAGGCTAATATATCCTTCCTAAGGTGCGGTGCCCAGAACTGCACACAGTACTCCAGGTGTGGTCTAACTAGGGCTTTGTGTAGCTGTAGCATAACCTCTACTCCCTTGTATCCCAATCCTCCAGATATAAAGGCTAGCATTCCTTAAGCCTTTTTGATTATTTTCTGTAGCTGTCCATGACATTTTAATGATCTATGTACATGGACCCTTAAGTTTCTTTGGACCTCCACTGTTTCGAGCTTTTCACCATTTAGAAAGTACGCTGAACTATCCTTTTTAGGTCCAAAGTAGATGGCCACACACTTGCCTACATTGAAATCCATTTGCCACAATTTTGTCCATTCACTTAATCTACTAATATCTCTCTGTAATTTTATGCTTCCATCTACACTGCTTACAATGCTGCCTATCATTATATCATCGGCAAACTTGGATATGTGGCTCTCTGTCCCATTATCTAAGTCGTTAATAAATACAGTGAATAGTTGAGGCCCCAATACAGATCCCTGTGGGACCCCAGAAGTCACATCCTGCCAATTTGAGTATCTGCCCATAATCCCTACTCTCTGTCTCCTGCTGCTCTGCCAATTTCCTAACCAGGTCAATAATTTATTTTCAGTTCCATGAGTTTCGACTTGAGCTAACAGTCTCTTATGAGGGACTTTATTGAATGCCTTCTGGAAGTCCATACAAACAACATCCATTGACATTCCCCTGTCATCTACTTTAGTCACCTCTTCAAAAAATTCAATCAGGTTCATCATGCCTGACCTCCCCTTTACAAATCCATGCTGGCTCTCTCTGATCAGCTAGAAATTTTCAAGGTGTTCAGTCACTCTATCTTTAATTATAGACTCTAGTAATTTCCCGACAACAGGTGTTAGGCTAACTGGTATATAATTCTCTGGTTTCCCTCTCTCACCTTTCTTAAATAGCGGAGTGACATGTGCGGTTTTCCAATCTAAAGGGACATTTCCTGAATCTTGAAAACTTTGGAAGATTATTGTTAGGGCTTCTGCAATGTTCTCACCTACTTCCTTTAAAACCATGGGATGGAAACCATCTGGTCCTGGGGATTTGTCACTCTTTAATGCCATTAATGTTAATTCGTTAATTAGGGTGAGTCCCCATCCCTGACTCACCAGGGAATATGCTGCAATTTCCTGCAAGCATGCAGACCAACGCTGCCCTTCCTACTTGTCCCAATGAAAATCACTTTCGCCCCAGACAAGCTGCTCACACAAAATGGCATTTTCTGTTAGAACACATAAAGACTTGTTCAGACAATGACAGCACCAAGTGTGTGTCGGCAGGCACATGAAATGGAGAGAGAGGGGAAATACTACCAGAAGATGCTGGTGTGAACTGTTTCCATTTCCAAATCGCACGCACCTGATTAATGCAGCTCCTGGGAAAGGAACAAGGAAGACAGGGCTGGCACGTCCTATTTGAAGCAACATGATTCTGCCCACTTCAAGGTACATCTCCTTATGCTTCTGTCTCTTCTTTTCCTCCAGCTTCCTCTGCTCCCCGAGATGCCGGTGAATTCGAAGCTTGATGCAAACACAGCAACTTACCTAGAAAGCAGGGAGAGACAAGGGGAAGCAAGATAAATAGGTACAATGATCTCATCTCCCAGCTTCTTTCAGATACTGAATATCTTAATGCTCAAGAGATATTCTCACTGCCCCCGGCCCATTATTTCCAGTCGCACTCTCCTTCCAATCTTGCACACATTGGTTAGCTTTGAAATGGTATATTTTTTTCTCAAACGATTCAATTTGAAGAAAGCAGTGCTGTGATAAACTGTGTTGTTAAGAACATGCAGTGCAAGAACATAGAACCATATGTAAAGACCATCTCCAACAAGAGAGAGTCGAACCACATCCCCTTGACATTCAACGGCATTACCATTGCTGAATCCCCCAACATCAAAATCCTGGGGATCAGCATTGACCAGAAACTGAACTGGACCAGCCACATAAATACAGTGGCTACAAGAGCAGGTCAGAGGCTGGGTATTCTGCGGCAAGTGACTCACCTCCTGACTCCCCAAAGCCTTTCAACCATATTCAAGGCACAAGTCAGGAGTATGATGGAATACTCTCCACTTGCCTTGATGAGTACAGCTCCAACAACACTCAAGAAGCTCGACACCATCCAGGACAAAGCAGCCTGCTTGATTGACACCTCATCCACCACCCTAACAATTCACTCCCTTCACCACCGACGCACTGTAGCTGCAGTGTGTACCATCCACAGGATGCACTGCAGCAACTCGCCAAGGCTTCTTCGAAAGGACCTCCCAAACCCACGACCTCTACCACCTAGAAGAACAAGAGCAGCAGGCACATGGGAACAATATTCCCCTCCAAGTCACATTCCTTCCCAACATGGAAATATATCACTGCTCCCTCAGTGTCTCTGGGTCAAAATCCTGGAGCTCCCCACACAACAGCACTGTGGGACAACCTTCACCACACGGACTGCAGCGGGTCAAGAAGGCAGCTCATCACCTTCACAAGGGCAATTAAGGATGGGCAATAAATGCTGGCCTTGCCAGCGACGCTCACGTCCCAAGAATGAATAAAAAAATAATAGAATAGTTACAGCACAGGCCATTCGGCCCCTCAAGCCCTTGCTGGCTCTTCGTAAGAACAATCCAGTCAGTCCCATTCCCCTTGCTCTTTCCCGGCAGCCTTGCAAATTTTTTCACTTCAATTATTTGTCCAATTCCTTTTTGAAAGCCATAATTGAACCTGCCTCCATCATCATTTCAGGCAGTGCATTCCAGATCATAACAACGTACTGCGTAAAACATGTCGCCTTTGGTTCTTTTGCCAATCACTTTAATTCTGTTTCCTCTGGTTCTTGACTTTTCCGCCAATGGGAACAGTTTCTCTTTATTTACTTTATCTAAACCCTTCATGATTTTGCACACTTCCATCAAATCTCCTCTTAACCTTCTCTTTTCTAAGGAGAACAACCTCAGCTTCTCCAGTCCATCCACGAAACTGAACTCCCTCATCCCTGGAACCATTCGAGTAAATCTTTTCTGCACCCTCTCTAAGGCCTTCACATCCTTTCTAGAGTGCAGTGCCCAGTAGTGGACACAATCCTCCAGTTGTGGCTAAACCAATGTTTTATAAAGGTTCATCATAACCTCCTTGCTTTTGTACTCTATGCCTTTATTAATAAAGCCGAGGATCCTGTATACTTTTTTAACCACATTCTCAACCCGCCCTGCAACCTTCAGCAATTTTGTACATATATCACCAGGTCTCTCTGTTCCTTCACCCCCTTTAGAAATGTACCCTTGACTCTCCTCGTTCTTCCTACCAAAATGTATCACTTCAAACTTCTCTGCGTTAAATTTCATCTGCTATGTGTCCGTCCATTCCACCAGCCTGTCTATATCCTCTTGAAATCTATCACTATCCTCCTCACTGTTCACTGCACTTTCAAATTTTGAAATTGTGCCCTGTGCATCCAAGTCCAAGTCATTAATGTATATCAAGAAAAGCAGTGGTCCCAGCATCAACCCCTGGGAACACCACTGTACACCTCCCTCCAGTCCGAAAAACGACCGTTCACCACTACACTCTGTTTCCTGTCCTTTAGTCAATTTTGTATCCATGTTACCACTGCTCCTTTTATTCCACGGGCTTCAACTTTGCTGACAAGCCTATTATGTGGCACTTTATCAAACGCCTTTTGAAAGTCTATTTGCAACACATCAACTGCATTACCCTTATCTACCCTCTCTGTTACCTAATCAAAAAACTCAATCAGGTTAATTAAACACGATTTGTCTTTAACAAATCCGTGCTTGCTTTCCCTAATCTATCCACACTTGTCCAATTGCCAGTTAATTTTGTCCCGAATTATCGTTGCAAAAAGTTTCCCCACCACCGAGGTTAAACTGACTGGCCTGTAGTTGCTGGGTTTACATTTTTGAACAAGGGTGTAACATTTGCAATTCTCCAGTCTACTGGCACCACCCCCGTATCCAAGGATGTTTGGAAGATTATGGCCAGTATCTGTGCAATTTCCACCCTTGCTTCCCTCAGTAACCTAGGATGCCTCCTCTTTATCAATTTTTACCTCATCCAGTATCTTAACTACCTCCCCTTTTACTGTGACTTTGGCAACATCTCCTTCCTTCGTAAAGACAGATGCAATGTACTCATTTAGTACCTCGGCCATTCCCTCTGCCTCCATGAGTAGGTCACCTTTTTGGTTCCAAATCAGCCCCACCCCTCCTCTTACTACGCATTTACAGTTCATATGCCTATGGAAGGCTTTTGGATTACCTTTTATGTTGGCCGCCAGTCTATTCTCATATTCTCTTTGGCCCTCTTATTTCCCTTTTCACGTCCCATCTGTACTTCCAAAATTCTGCCAGGTTCTGACTTGTGTTATCAACCCGACGTCTGTCATACGCCCCTTTTTTTCCGTTCAACCTTACTCTCTATCTCTTTCATCATCCAGGGAGCTCTGGCTTTAGTTGCCCTACCTTTCTCCCTCGTGGGAATGTACCTACACTGTACCTGAACCTCTTTAAAGGCCGCCCACTGTTCAATTACGGTTTTGCCTGCCAATCATTGATTCCAATTTACCCGGGCCAGATCTGTTCGCATCCCACTGAAATTGGCCTCCTCCAATTAAGTATTTTTACTCAGACTGCTCCTTGTCCTTTTCGTAAGCCAATCTAAACCAGATCCATCAATGCCTCGTTCCCCATTGGGCCAGAAACATACTGATCAAGAAAGTTCTCCTGAACACTCTTCCAATATTCATCCCCCTCTCTGCCCTTTACACTATTACTGTCCCAATCTATATTAGGATAATTGAAGTTCCCCATTATCACTACTCTTTTGCACCTCTCTGTAATTTCCCTGCTAATTTGCTACTCTATCTCCTCCCCATTAGTTGGTGGCCTATAGAATACCCCCAGTAGTGTAATGGCACCTCGATTGTTTCTTAACTCTAACCAAATAGATTCTGTCCTTCAACCCTCCAGGACATCCTCTCTCTCCAGCACTGCCATATTCTCCTTAATCAATACTTCCACCCCACCTCCCCCCACACCCGCTCCTTTCTTTCCTTCCCTATCTTTCCTGAACACCTTGTATCCAGGCATATTTAGTACCCAATCCCGCCCTTTTTTGAGCCAGGTCTCTGGTATCTCCACGATATCATATTCTCATGTGACTATTTGTGCCTGCAGCTCACCAACCTTATTTACCACGCTTCATGCGTTTACACACGAGCACTGTAAACCAGTCTTAGACCTTCTCGTACTCTCTCTTAGTCTGATCCCACCTAATACTGTACTCTTACTTACTCTAGTGCTATCTGTCTCTCCCGATCCTTTGTGCCTCTTGTTTCTCCTTTCTAATGCTGCATCCTGGTATCCATCCCCCTGCCAAATTAGTTTAAACTTTCCCTTTCTTTGTAGGCCCATCTGGGTAAAGACGTTTCTTTAATATATAATATTATAATCTAACATATTTATATATGTATTACATAGAATACAATACGGCACAGAAACAGACCATTCGGCCCATCTGGGTGAAGAAGTTTCTCTGGGATTCCCTGTTTTATGACAAAACAACAACAATAATGTACTATATGTTTGTCTGTTACATAGAATTTACAGCGGAGAAACAGGGGCCGTTTGGCCTAACTGGGTAAAGTTGTATCCCACAGTGATCTCACAGTATCCCAGTGATCCCACAGTGATCCACAATGCTCCCAGTGGTCCACAGTGTCCCACTGATTCCTTTGTCCCAGTGATCCCATGGTGTCCCAGTGATCCCACAGTGCACCCAGTGATCCCACGGTGTCCCAGTAATCCCACAGTGCACCCAGTGATTCAACCGTGTCTCAGAAATCCCACAGTATTCCAGTGATCCCACAGTGATCCACAATGCTCCCAGTGGTCTACAGTGTCCCACTGATTCCTTTGTCCCAGTGATCCCATGGTGTCCCAGTGTTCCCACAGTGCACCCAGTGATCCCACGGTGTCCCAGTACTCCCACAGTGGACCCAGTGATCCTACAGATATCCCACAGTGCATCCAGTGATCCCACAGTATCCCATTGATCCCACAATGTCCCAGGGTGGCCCAGTGATCCCAGAAAGTTCCCAATGATCCCACAATGTCCCAAGTGATCCAACAGTGTCCCAGTGATTCCGCAGTTTCCAAGTGATCCCACAATGATCCCAGTGTCCCAGTGATCCCACAGTGTCCCAGTGATCTCACAGTATCCCAGTGATCCCTCAGTGGCCCAGTAATTCCACAAGGCCCCATTGATTCCACTGTATCTGACTGATCGCACAGTGTTCCTAGTGATGCCACAGTGATCCCAGAATGTTCCCAATGATCACACAGTTAACCAGTGACCCACAGTGACCCAGATACAACTCACGTGATCCCCATTGAATGCAGCCTGTGGTGAAGGCTTCGTTCAGTCCACTCTGGGGAGAAAGCTTCTTGCCCAAGGATTCCTCCTCCTCCCAAAATTCATCTTTCCACAGAAACATTCCTCTGGAGAGAGAGAGGGAGAGAGAGAAAGGAATTGATTAAAAACAAAGCAAGGGTTTAAAAAGGCACAGCAACAGCCCAGAGCTCCCTCACGCTCAATCACTCACTCACTCATTCTGTTACACAGGCAAACTCTCAGCAAACACCTTCGACAAACACAATCCGCCGTTACAAAGGAGAGAATCTAAAGAGAAGAGAGGAAAGTTGGGGGAGAGAGAGAGCGAGAGACACCCGGGACAGACTGAAGCGCAAAGGTTGCTTCTCTCTCTCCCTAATACAAGTTTTCATGGTTTCCTCCCCACTTTGCCACTCCCTCCGTCCCCCTTTCCTCCCCCTAAAAGGTTTGTCTGTCTATCTGTCCTGGTCAGTGTTTGCTGCAGGGTCCAAACTGTCGCTGAGTTTTTTTCCCTTCTGTTCTTGGAGCGGGGACAAAAAGCCTTGGCATTTCTTGCGACTTCACCGTTTTTGTTCCAGTTTGCAAAGGTGAACGATCTTTACCTTTGATCTTTTTACTTCTTTTAATTAGCAACGGACAAAAAACCTGTAGTTTCTGGTCAACTTACATTTTGTGGCTTTCTCCAATGAGACAAAGAGTTAAAATAATGTCATAACATTTAAAAGAGCCAAAGCAAAGAACTTTAAAAAAAATACACAGCAAGATCCCTCACTCAGATACAGGGACAATCTCTCAGCAACATTTTTACACCGAAGCAAAGCCCAGTTTGTAAAGGAGAAGAATCTAAAGAGTAAAAGATTAAGAGGCAATGTTTAGAGACAACAACAACTTGTATTTATATATTACAACAACTAATACAACAACAACTCTAACGCCAAGAACTTGAAATAAAATGGCTGCCACTAAGGCAGCCATCTTACTGGGTGAGCAAGGCAGCCATCTTACTGGAGGGCAAGGCAGCCATCTTACTGGAGGGCAAGGCAGCCATCTTACTGGAGGGCAAGGCAGCCATCTTACTGGAGGGCAAGGCAGCCATCTTACTGGGTGAGCAAGGCAGCCATCTTACTGGAGGGCAAGGCAGCCATCTTACTGGGGGGCAAGGCAGCCATCTTATTGGAGGGCAAGGCAGCCATCTTACTGGAGGGCAAGGCAGCCATCTTACTGGGTGAGCAAGGCAGCCATCTTACTGGAGGGCAAGACAGCCATCTTACTGGGTGGCAAGGCGGTCATCTTACTGGGCGGCAATGTGGCTATCTTACTCCGGGGCAAGATGGTCATATTAAACAAATTGGCCGCCATGAAGCTTACACAAAATGGCCGCACTGATCCTGAAATAAAATGGCCACCATAAGGCAGCTACATTACTGAAGGGAAGGGCGGCCATTTTACTGAGGGGCAAGGCCGCTATCAAGTTTAATCAAAATGGCCGCACTGAATCTAAAAGAAAATGGCCACCAGTAAGGCTGCCATCTTACTGCGGGGCATGGCGGAGCTTGTTATTGTGAAAGCATGGGCCCGATGTTATCAGGCCTGCGGGTTCCCGGCGGGGGGCGATCGGGCGAAATGAGTGCGTCCCCCGCGCGATCACAGGATAATTGAAGTCATTTACCTGTGCATGCGCAGTGACGTCGGAGTGATGGTGGAGCTCTATTTAAAGGGGCAGTCCACCAATGCTTCTCCCGCTGCAAACAAGAAGCAGCACACCATGGATCACCCCAGGGGTAAGGCTGCCCCACGATTTTCTGATGACTCACTCCAGCTGCTGCAGGACGGGGTAAGGAGGAGGAGGGAGACGTTGTTCCCCAGCGATGGAAGGAAGTGCCCTGCCTCCGCCACCAGGAAGGCATGGGCGGAGGTGGCCGCGGAGGTTAGCAGGAGGGGCAACACCACAAGAACATGGATCCAGTGTCGCAAGAGTCATAGAGTCATAGAGTCATAGAGTTATACAGCACGGATAGAGGCCCTTCGGCCCATCGTGTCCGCGCCGGCCATCAGCCCTGTCTACTCTAATCCCATATTCCAGCATTTGGTCCGTAGCCTTGTATGCTATGGCATTTCAAGTGCTCATCCAAATGCTTCTTGAATGTTGTGAGGGTTCCTGCCTCCACAACCCTTTCAGACAGTGAGTTCCAGACTCCAACCACCCTCTGGGTGAAAAAGTTCTTTCTCAAATCCCCTCTAAACCTCCCGCCTTTTAATGATTTCACGAGGTCCGGCAAAGTGAGTACACTAACGCATCCTCCCACACTCGGTGCTGGGTCCGCTGTTATTTGTTATTTATGTTAATGATTTGGATGAGAATTTAGGAGGCATGGTTAGTAAGTGTGCAGAGGACACCAAGATTGGTGACATTGTGGACAGTGAAGAAGGTTATCTAGGATTGCAAAGGGATCTTGATAAATTGGGCCAGTGGGCCGATGAATGGCAGATGGAGTTTAATTTAGATAAATGTGAGGTGATGAATTTTGGTGGATCGAATCGGGCCAGGACCTATTCCGTTAATGGTCGGGCGTTGGGGAGATTTATAGAACAAAGTGATCTAGGAGTACAGGTTCATAGCTCCTTGAAAGTGGAGTCACAGGTGGATAGGGTGGTGAAGAAGGCATTCAGCATGCTTGGTTTCATTGGTCAGAACATTTAATACAGGAGTTGGAATGTCTTGTTGAAGTTGTAGAAGACATTAGTAAGGCCACACTTGGAATACTGTGTACAGTTCTGGTCACCCTATTATAGAAAGGATATTATTAAACTAGGAAGAGTGCAGAAAAGATTTACTAGGATGCTACCGGGACTTGATGGTTTGACTTATAGGGAGAGGTTGGATAGACTGAGACATTTTTTCCCTGGAGAGTAGAAGGTTTAGGGGTGATCTTATAGAAGTCTATAAAATAATGAGGGGCATAGATAAGGTCGATAGTCAAAATCTTTTCCCAAAGGTAGGGGAGTCTATAACGAGGGGGCATATATTTAAGGTGAGAGGGGAGAGATACAAAACGGTCCAGAGGGGCAATTTTTTCACTCAAAGGGTGGTGAGTGTCTGGAACGAGCTGCCAGAGGCAGAAGTGGAGGCGGGTACAATTTTGTCTTTTAAAAAGCATTTGGACAGTTATATGGGTAAGATGGGTATAGAGGGATATGGGCCAAGTGCAGGCAATTGGGACTAGCTTAGTGGTATAAACTGGGCGACATGGACATGTTGGGCCGAAGGGCCTGTTTCCATGTTGTAAACTTCTATGATTCTTTGATTCTATGACTCCGTCTTCCACATCACCTCAAACACCTCACAACCCCTTCTGCACTGCCACCACAGCGCTCCCGCATCAATCCTCACAGCCATTCAACTATCATCCTCACTGTGCTTGCACGTACCCACCTTCCCTGTCCCCATTCGAACACTACCACATACCCCAATCCCCATACAATGGGATGGGCATGTGGCACACGCATCCTCCAATCCATCTCCCACACGCTCACACCAATGCTTGAAGCGTCTCACAATGCAATCATCACTCAATCACGCATCTGTGTTTTGCCTTGACAGGAGAAGAGCTGCAAGAACGCCCGGGAAAGGGCACGCACCGGAGGGGGCCCGCCACACGAGGTGGTTCTTACGCACGCAGAGCTGGACGCCTTGGAGATCAGCCACACACTGCATTGCCTGTCCGTGTCGGATGGTGAGGCTGGGGCTGCCGAAACGTCCGGTAACGGAAAGCTGACACTCAGCACTCATGATCTCGAATGATCTTAGCATCACTTGGCACCTGCCGCACCTCAACATTTGTCCACATGCCTGATATTGCCCTTTGTTCTCTTGCAGGGCCGTCTGCGAGCGACGTGTCTGTGGAGGGCGATTCCTCAGAGGACATGCCTCTTAGGGTCCATCGTCACATATGAGCCAAGCATCCACCAGCGCAGATACACACACCTCGGTGGGTCCCCCTCCTCAATTAGTTGGGATTGCACATGGTGAGTCACCGCGCACACGTGAGCATGAGCAGACCCTGGTGGCAGGGGCAGCCGCGGAGGGTCCGCGTCGGTGGGAGCACTCATCTCCAGGCTCTGCTCAGCCGGACCCAGATGCTGAACCCAGGGCGCCACCAGTCAAAAGGTGAATCATCGAGGGGCACCAGCACGTTGCCGAGGTACTGGAAAAGGTGCCACGCGCACTCTCCACAATTGCGCAGGTGATGGAGGAGTCCAACTACTGCATGAGGACAATGTTGGCACAAGTACAGGAGGGTATCACGCACAGCTCAACATTGAGTCCTACAAAGGTTGTTCGAATTCAGGGTGAGCAACATTCTGCCATCATCAACAGGTTGACTGATACACTAGAGGTGGCCTTGCAAGTTCTCACATAGGTCATCCAAACTGCCGTCCAGCAGGGTGGAAGGAGTGATGTGGGCCTAGGCCATGAGAGGGAAGATGGTGAACGGGGACATGGAAGTGGGGACGCTACTCAAAGTGCTCCCACGTCTCACCCGTTGCCCCCCCTCTCAACCAGTACCCGCAATGGTGCCTCCTCTCCAGGTTGCTGAGTCTGCCACTGCACAGGTGCAGGAGGAGCAGTCTGTGGAGGTGCCCTCACGGGCATCGAAACCCAGGGGGCGTCGGCCCAAAGCATCTACCCGGTCAGGGCACGAACAGGAGCAACCTGCCACTACCTCTGCTGGAGCCACAGGGGTAGCACCACGTAGGGGTTCACGCAAACGTAAGGCCAGGGTGTTATGATCACAAAGGGAATGCACCAGGGTGTATGACAATTTGTTATGTTTTTATTTATAGTCGTTTACTGCACATACACAATAAACACAATTGTTCTCACCACTACTGCCACCTCTTGTCCATTCTTGAGCAGCTTGTGCAATAGGTCCCTTTCGTGGGGCTCATCAGGACGACGAACACCTGGTCCCACCCATTGGTCACACTACAGTGGGTGCAGGAGTACAGGCACCACTCTTCTGTGGAGGGGGCTGGTATGGCCGCTCCTCTGTGCACGTGATGAGGTCTGGACGCCTCAGACAGTCTGATGTTAGGAGAACCGTTGACATATGAGTGCCTCCCTGGCCTGACGAGCATCCAGGTGAGCCGGTGTTCGGCCCATGGGTCCTTCCTCCTCCTCTTGCTCCTCCTCCTCCTCCCCCTCATCATCGTCCTCAATGTGGGTGGTGGATGTGCATGGGGCCTCCTCCAGCGGCACCCCTCTCTGTTGGGCCATGTTGTGCAGGGCACAGCAGACAACTATAATTCGTCCCACTCTGAGTGACGCGTATTGGAGCACTCCCCCAGAATGATCAAGGCACCTGGAGCGCATCTTGAGCAGCCCTATAGCCTGCTCAATTGTAGACCGGGTAGCAACGTGGCTGTCATTATATCGATGCTGCGGCTCGGTGATGGGGTTCCTCAGAGGTGTCATAAGCCACGTGTGCAGGGGATATCCCTTGTCGCTGAGGAGACAGCCATTGCTGGTGTTGGGTGAGTGGAAGAGGGGCGGGACGATGGACTCCCTGAGGATGAATGCATCATGGCAGCTGCCAGGGTATCTGGCGCACACGTGTAGGAATCTCTGGCGGTGGTCACAGATGAGCTGGGCGTTCATGGAGTGATACCCCTTCCTGTTGATGAACAGTCCTGGCTCATGTGGAGGTGCCCGTATTGCTATGTGGGTGCAATCGATTACACCCTGCACCCGTGGGAAGCCAGCCACAGCATGGAATCCAACCCCCCTCTCCAGCTGGCTGCGGTCATCCATGGCGAAGTTGATGTTGGTCGAGGCCCTGCGGAACAACCCATCGGTGACCTGCCTTATGCACTTGTGTGCAGACGACTGACAGACCCCGGTGATGTCCCCTGTGGCACCCTGGAAGGATCCAGAGGCGAAGAAGTTGAGGGCAGTGGTGACTTTGACGGCGATGAGTAAGTAGATGCTGCTTGGTCCATCCGGGAGCAGCTCGTCATTAAGGAGGCTGCAGATGTCGGCGACTTCCTGGCGACTGAATCTGAGCCTCCGTATGCACTGCTCCTCAGAGAGGTCCAGGAAGCTGAGCCTCGGTCTGTAGACCCTGTGCCGAGGGTAGTGCCTCCTGCGACGCAAATCTCTCTGCAGTTGCCCTCCCTCCTGCTGTGCAGGTGGATGTGCCACAGCACTGTGTTGGGGGGCTCCACGTGTCTGAGGCGGACGGCATGGCCTGCGAGGCTGCTGAGGCTGGTCATGCTGTTCATCCTCCGAGGAGGTCAAGGCGCCCCCCATCTGGAAGGTGTAGGTCTGAGGGGTTCTGCACGGTAGGTAATTGTGTCCTCGCACCTGGGTTGCAGTTCCACGTCGGTGAATCTTCTTGCTAGGAGGAGGGTGGTGGAGGGAAAGCGTTGCCCAATGTTACGGAGTGTCCTCCTGCGTTGGTGAAGGCTCTCCCCCCCCCACCTGTGGAATGCACCTTGGCAGCTGCCACAGGCTGCTGGCTGCAACACGTCTGTTTGAAGTGAGAGTGTTTCCCCCACTATGGGAAACAGTCTCAGTTCAATGTAAAATCCCACCCTTCCTACTAAAACAGCTCAATTAGGCCTGTAAACGACCTGAACGAGCAAGATAAATAATCTCAAGTGGCATCCCGCTGCGGGGTCTACGCGCGCACGCCGGCGCTTCCGTGGGGAACCCGGAAGTGGACGGGTTCGAGACGGGATCCGGTCCCGCTCCGGGATTCCCCGATTTTCGTGTCCCCCCCGCAGAGAACGCACCCGATAGCGGGTGGTAAATTCAAGCCCTGAGTGTTTCCCCCAGTATGGGAAACAGTCTCATTTCACCGTAAAATCCCACACATGTTAAAAAAAACAGCTCAATCAGGTCATTTAATGACCTGAAATAGCTACATAAATACACTCAAGTGGAACCCCGCTGGCTTCAATTGCCTGCGGGATTCCCACCAGCGGGGGCTACGTACGCACCCCTGCACGTCAGCGCGGAACCCGGAAGTGGGCGGGATCGAGGCGCGATCCGGTCCCGCTCCGCGATTTCGGGATTTTAGGGGCCCCCCCACCGAGAATGCACCCGAGACCGGGTGCTAAAATCGGGCCCCATATATGTATATATATATATATATGTGTTGTTGTAAAATAGAGAATTCCTTACCTTGTTGGACCGAATGGCCTGTTTCTGTGCTGTGCTGTATTCTATGTAATATATAAATATATATATTATATAAACAAGATTGTAGTAGTTGTTGTAATATTTGAATACAACTTGTTGTTGTCTCTAAACATTGGCTCTCAATCATTTACTCTTTGTATCAATCTTCTTTATAAACTGGGCTTTGTTTCTGTGTGAATGAATGTTGCTGAGCGATTGTCCCTGTAACTGAGGGAGGGATCCTCCTGCGTATTTGTTTTTTTTTAAAGTTCTTTGCTTTTGCTCTTTTAAATGTCATGAATTTATTTTAACTCGTTGTCGAATTGGAGAAAGCCACAAACTGTAAGTTGACCAGAAACTACAGGCTTTTTGTCCACTGCTGATTAAAACAAAAGAAAAGAGCAAAGGTAAAGATCGTTCACCTTTGCAAACTGCAACAAAAAGGGTGAAGCAGCGAGAAATATCCGGGCTTCTTGTCCCCGCTCCAGGAACAGAAGAGAAAACAAAAACTCAGCGACAGTTTGGACACTGCAGTAAACACTGACCAGGACAGACAGACAGACAAACCTTTTAGGGGGAGGGAGGGGGGACGGAGGGAGTGGCAAAGTGGGGGAGGAAACAATGCAAACTTGTATCAGGGAGAGAGAAGCAACCTGTGCTCGTCAGCCTGTCCCGAGTGTCTCTCTCTCTCTCTCCCAACTTTCCTCTCTTCTCTTTAGATTCTCTTCTTTGTAACTGCGGATTGTGTTTGTCGAAGGTGTTTGCTGAGAGTTCGCCAGTGTAACAGAATGAGTGAGTGAGGGAGCTCTGGGCTCTTGCTGTACCTTTTTAAAACCTTGCTTTGTTTTTAATTAATTCCTACTCTCTCTCTCTCTCTTTCCAGAGGAATGTTTTTGTGGAAAAGGGAATTTTGGGAGGAGGAGGAATCCTTGGACAAGAAGCTTTCTCTCCAGAGGGGACTGACCGAGGCCTTCACCACAGGCTTCACCCAATGGGGCTCACGTGATTTGTTTCTGGGTCACTGCGGATCACTGGGTAACTGTGCGATCATTGGGAACACTCTGAGATCACTGGGTGATCACTGGATCACTGTGGGATCATTGGGAACATTCTGGCATCACAAGGACACTCTGGGATACTGTGGGATCACTGGTGCATCACACTGGGACACTATGGCATCACTGGATCACTGTGGGATCATTCGGAACACTGGAATCACTGGGACACTCTTGTTCACTGTGGGATCACTGGGTGATCATATTGGGGCACTGTGGGATCACTGGATCATTGTGGGGTCACTGGGGATCACTTGGAACACTAGGGTCACTGTGGGATCAATGGCAGCACTGTGGGATCACTGAGAATCACTGTAGGATCACTGGGTTACTGTGGGACCACCGTGGGATCATAGAATCATAGAAAGTTACGGTACAGGAGGAGGCCATTCCAACCATCGTGTCCATGCTGACCGAGAAAGAGCTATCCAGCCTAATCCCACTTTCCAGAATTTGGTCCATAACCGTGCAGGTTACAGCACTTCTGGTGCAAATCCAAGTACTTTTTAAATAAGTTAAAGGTTACTGCCTCTACCACCCTCTCAGGCAGTGAGATCCAGAACCCCGCCACCCTCTGGGTGAAAAAAAATTCTCCTCAGCTCCCCGTTAATCCTTCTACCAATTACTTTAAATCTATGCCACCTGGTCACTGATCCCTCTGTTTAGGGAAATAAGTCCTACCTATCCACCCTATCTCGGCCCCTGATAATTTTATACACCTCAATTAAATCTCGCCTCAGCCTCCTCTGTTCCAAAGAAAACAACTCCAGCCTATCCAAACTTTCCTCATAGCTAAAATTCTCCAGTCCTGGCAACATCGTCGTGAATCTCCTCTGTACCCTCTCTATCCAATCACATATTTCATGTAATGTGGTGAACAGAAATATATACAGTACTCAAGCTGTGGCCTAACTAGTGTTTTACACAGTTCCAACATAACATCGCTGCTCTTTTATTCTATGCCTCGACTAATAAAGGCAAGTGTCCCGTATGTCTTCTTAACCACCTTATCTACCTGTCCTGCTACCTTCAGGGATCTGTGGACATGCACTCCAAGGTCCCTCACTTCCTCTACACCTCTCAGTATTCTCCCATTTATTGTGTACTCCCTTTCCTTGTTTCCTCTCCCCAAATGTATTACCTCACACTTCTCTGGATTGAATTCCATTTGCCACTTTTCTGCCCACCTGACCAGTCCATTGATATCTTCCTGCAGTCTACAGCTTTCCTCCTCACGATCAACCAAACGGCCATTTTTTGTATCATCTGCAAACTTCTTGATCAAGCCCCCCACATTCAATGGGAAATCATTAATATATACAACAAAAACCACGTTACCTAATTCTGAGCCCTGCGGAATCCCATTGGAAACAGCCTTCCAGTTGCAAAAACACCCATCAACCATTACCCTTTGCTTCCTGTCACTGAACCAATTGTGGATCCAATTTGCCACATTCCCTTGGATCTCATGGGCTTTTACTTTTTTGACAGTCTGCCATGAGGGACCTTGTCAATAGCCTTGCTAAAATCCATGTAGACTACGTCAATTGTGGCACCTTCATCGACCCTCCTTGTCACCGCCTCAAAAAAATCAATCAAGTTAGTCGGACACGACCTTCCCTTAACAAATCCATGCTGACTGTCCTTGATCAGTCCATGCCTTTCTACGTGACGGTTTATCCTGTCCCTTAGAATTGATTCCAATAATTTGCTCACCACCGAGGTTTGACTGACTGGCCTTTAATTACTCGGTTTATCCCTTGCTCCCTTTTTAAACAATGGTACAACGTTAGCAGTCCTCCAATTCTCCGGCACCATGCCTGTATCCAGTGAGGATTGGAAAATGATGGTCAGAGCCTCTGCTATTTCCTCCCTTGCTTCTTTCAGCCTGGGATACATTTCATCCGGGCCTGGTGAATTATCTGCTTCCATAGAGCTAATCCCCTTAATTCTTCCTCTCTCACTATGTTTATCCCATTCAATATTTCACACTCCTCCTCCTTCAATCAATCTCTGCATCATCCCCCTCTTTTGTGAAGACAGTCACAAAGCTTTCATTAATACAGACTCAAAAGCCCCAATATTAGAGGGGAGGCGGGATGGTAGCTGGCGGTGTTGGGGGGTGGGGGGCGGTTGCTGAATTGACGCATATGTAACCCGCCCAATTAAAAATGTGCATTTCCCATTGGAGCGCGATTCAATTGGAGCCACTGAACGTGGTTTCTGCGTTTGCCGTCCGAAAGCTGCGCACCCGCATCAAAGGCTGTCAGCTGGGGGAGCCCTATTTAAATGGGTATTCCTCCAATGTCTGCTCCTGGAGCAAAAACCCACACAGCACAATGGCACAGCCCAGGGGAAAGGCTGTTCCTAGATTCAGTTATGCCTCACTCCAGGTGCTGCTGGATGGGGTGAGGAGGAGGAGGGAGATGTTCTACCCGGCGGACAGGAGGAAGTGGCCTGCCTCTGCCATCAAGGAGGCCTGGCCCATGGTGGCAGAGCAGGTCACCAGCAGCAGTAACATGTCCCGCACCTGGATCCAGTGCAGGAAGCGCTTCAATTACCTAATTAGGTCAGCCAAAGTGAGTACACTTACTGTTTCTCCTACATTCAGTCTTCCACATCACTGTCCTCACCCTCACGCTCATTCTGCACTGCCCACACTACTCTATCACATCACTCTCCACACAAACTTAAAGCTCATCCTCACCTCACCTGCACTTCCTCACCACTTCCTCACCTCCCCAGTACACATCCCACCACTCCCACTCAACAGAATCCTCAGACAATGTCATGGCTCTTTCTCATATTCACCCTCTGATGCATCTCTTTCACGGACAGTCTCACCCAAACCAATGCATTCATCGGTTGGCCACGTCACCATCGCTCAATCACACGTCTGTACTTTCTCTCCTTATAGGAGAAGAAAGCTCAGAATGAACGGGAGAGGGCAGAGACCAGATGGGGGCCACAACAAATCATCGTCCTCATCGACGCGGAGCAGGAGGCGCTGGAGCTGAGCAGCACCATCGAGGGCCTGTCCATCGGGGACCCCGAGACTGCCACCCCACAAACGTCTGGTGACAGATCTTTCACATTCAGCACGCAGAATATGAATTGATGTTAACAGGCCTTGTCATCTTCAGCACCTCAGAATGCTCATCGCAACATGACACATCTGTGATGATGCTTAATATTGGCTTCTGCTCTTTCACAGGTCCTTCAGCTACCGCTGTGACGGCGGAGGGCGATTCCTCGGAGGACCTGCCAGCCTCTGAGGGCGCACCGTCACATCCACCAGCGCAGATACTTGCACTTCATTGGGTCCCCGTCCTCACTTAGTTGGAGTCGCACATGGTGAGTTACCACACACGTGAGCACGAGCAGACACTGGTGGCAGGGGCAGCTGTGGAGAGTCCGTGTCGGTGGGAGCACACCGCTCCAGGCCCTGCTTAGCTGGACTCAGAGCATAACGCTGGGGGCCATCCTTTAAAAGGAGATTGATCGAGGGACAGCAGCACATTTGCGAGGTGCTGGAACAGGTGCCACGCACACTCTCCACAATCCGCAGTGGATGGAGTTGCCCAACTCCTGCATGAGTGGAATGGTGGCACAGGTACAGGAGGAAATCTCTGAGATACTGTCACAAGGACGTGAGGGCATCTCTGAGATAGTGTCACAGGGTTGTGAAGGCATCTCTGAGATAGTTTCGCGGGTATGTGCGGGAACGTCTGCGATGGAGGGAAGGCTAGCCTCCATGGAGCTTCAAGCATGGCCCACAAATGAGTCCATTCAGGCCGTGACAATGGCCCTTCAGACTCAGGGTGAGCATTTTTCTGCCAACATAAACAGGCAGGAAGACGCTCTGGCACTAGCCTTACAAGACTTCACACATGAACTCCAAACTGTCGTCCAGCAGGGTGGTAGGAGTGGTGTTGGCCTGGCCCAGGGGAGGGAAGATGGCGAAAGGAGACATGGAAGTGGGGACGCCATTCAAAGCGCCCCACGTCTCACCCGTGGCCCCCCTCTCAACCAGTACCCGCAATGCTGCCCCCTCTCCAGGTGATTGAGTCTGCCCCTGTACAAGTGCAGGTGGAGCACTCTTTGGAGGGACCCTCACGGCACCGAAATCCAGAGGGCATCGGCCCAAAGCATCTAATCGGTCAGGGCATGAACAAGAGCAACCTGCCACTACCTCTGCTGCAGCCATAGGGGATGCACCACGTAGGCGTAGTCGGAAGTGAAAGGCAAAGGCTTTGTGAGCACAAATTGGATGCACAAAGATGTTTGACGGTTTGTCATGTTTTTTTTATTTATATTTGTTTTTTGTTAAAGTCACATTAAATATTATGATTCTCACCACTACTGCCACGACTTGGCCAATCTTGACTGTTTTTTTGATCGGGCCCTTTCATGAGGTTCACCATGAACAGCGACACTTGATGCCACACGCTGGGTCACTGTACAGTGGGTGTATGTGTAGTTGCAGTACTGTTTGTGTAGGGAGGGTTGGGAGGGGCTGGTGTGGGTGCTGCTCTTTCCAGCTGGTGAGGACTGGACTCTTCACACTGTCTGACCACCACAAGAGATTCCTTCACGTGTGCGCCAGATACTCTGGCAGCTGCCAATGACGATCCGGATTCTTTTCCCTCAGTCTGGTTCAGTAAAAACTGAAGTCGAATACATTTTAAAGTTCAACACAACTTTAATAGCAGGGTTCTTAGTCTGCAGCATTGATTTGGACTCCTGATAGAGTCCCTCTATGCTGGCAGAGCAAGAACAAGAAACATACAGAAATCCACACGTTTTTATACAAATCAATAGGGGTTGGAACATACTTAACGAGGGTCAACACCAATCATAAGCCGGGCTTAGGTTGCCATGCGAGGTTACATTTTTTCCGGCCAATCATAAATCGTCCATGTGCTGATCATGCTGCTGTTAGACATCAAAGGGGATACTTCCTCACCTTCCAACTTGGAATGTTCTTCCCTGTACCTTCTGTTCCTTATCTCCCAACCTGGAATGTCTTTCAACTTTGGCTAAGCTCGTTACCTATATTGATCTGCCATAAACATGGAGACATTCAGACCAGTCCTTGAATCACATCAAAGACTCTACATTGCTAAGACCATGCAAACCTGCTGACTACGCAAACATATGGCCCAGCAGGAGGCCAGGCCACCTGTACCAATCTCAGTTACTAACTAATTAACCCTTTCTAACCATTTTGTATTCTGCTTCTTTGCCGCGTAGGCATTTTAATATTTTACCGAAAACTGACCATGTAGGGATTCTCATTACGATTCCTTCATCCTTGCAGCTCCAACAACATTCAAGAATCTCAACACCATCAAGGAAAAGCAGCCCGCTTGATTGGCACCCCATCCACCACCCTAAACATTCACTCCCTTCACCACTGGTGCACAGTGTTTGCAGTGTGTCCCATCTACAGAATGCACTGCAGCAACTCGCCAAGGCTTCTTCGACAGCACCTCCCAAACCCGCGACCTCTACCACCTAGAAGGACAAGGGAAGCAGGCACATGGGAACAACACCACCTGCACATTCCCCTCCAAGTCACACTCCATCCCGACTTGGAAATATATTGCCGTTCTTTCATCGTCGCTGGGTCAAAATCCTGGAAAACCCTACCTAACAGCACCTTGGAAGAACCTTCACCACACAGACTGCAGCAGTTCAAGAAGGTGGCTCACAACCACCTTCTCAAGGTCAATTAGGGATGGGCAATAAATGCTGACATGGACGCCCATATCCCATCAACGAATGAATAAAGAAAGGACCCTTCACATATCAGTGACTCCCTGGCCTCATGAGCAGCCAGGTGAGCTGCTGCTCTGTCCATCGGTTGCTCCAGCTCCTCCTCCTCCTCAGCCTCCTCTTCCTCCACCTCCTCCTCAATGTGGGTGGCAGATGTAGATTGGGCCTCCTCCAGCGGCACCCATCTCTGTTATGCCAAGTTGTGCAGGACACAACAGAAGACTATATTGCGTCCCACTCTGTTTGGTGTGTATTGAAGCTCTCCTCCAGAAGGATCAAGGCACCTGAAGCACATCGTGAGCAGCCCTATAGCATTCTCAATTGTAGTCCTTGTAGCGATGCGGCTGTCATTATATCAACGCTATTGCTCGGTGGTGGGGTTTCTCACAGGAGCCATGAGCAACGCGTGCAGGTGGTATCCCTTGTCCCCGAGGAGCCAGCCCTTAAGAGTGTTTGGTGTGTTGAAGAGGGGCGGGATGTTGGACTCCCAGACGATGAAGGAATCATGGCAGCTGCCAGGGTATCTGGTGCACACGTGAATGAATCTCTTGTGGTGGTCACAAACGAGCTGAGTATTGATGAAGTGATAGCCCTTCCTGTTGATGAACAGTCCTGGCTCGTATATTGCTACATGGGTGCAATCGATTGCACCCTGCACCCGTGGGAAGCCAACCACAGCGTGGAATCCCAATGCCCTCTCCATCTGGCTGAGGTCATCCATGGGGAAGTTGACGTAATGCGAGTCTCTGCGAAACAAGCCATCAGTGACCTGCCTTATGCACTGTGTGCAAATGACTGAGAGACCACGGCGATCACCCCTTGACACCTTGGAATGTTCCGGAGGTGAAGGAGTTGAGGGCATGGGTAACTTTGACAGTGACAGGAAAGAAGATGCTGCTAGGCCCAGCCGGGAGCAGCTCGGCATGAAGGAGGCGGCAGATGTCTGTGACTACCTGGCTATTGACTCTGAGCCTCCATATGCACTGCTCCTCAGAGAGGTCTAGGTAGCTTAGCCTCGGTCTGTAGACCCTGTGGCGAGGGTAGTGCCTCCTGTGATGTCGCTCTCTCTGTTATTGCCCTCTGTGCTCTTGAGCAGGTGCCTTTGGCACAGCACTGTGTTGTGTTGCTCCACGTGGCGGAGGTGGACGGCGTGCCTGACGAGGCTGGTGATGTTGCTCGTCCTCGGATGTAGTGATGAATGCAGCTATGGCACTCCCCATCCTGATGGTGTGAGTTTGAGGGGGTCTGCAAAGTAGGTAAATGTGTGTGAACAGAATAATTTTGAGTGGAAAGTAAGTATTTTCAATGAAAACACAACGATCTCGCAGCCAAAAATTTATTTGAAATAACAGCGTGCCCTGCTGCAATAAGTGACATTTTCTCCACATCTGTCAAATAAGCATTTGAATGTTCAAATGTGGCTGAAACACATCTGTTGCAACATGGAGAGTTTCCCACAGCACGGGAAACATGCTGAGGAAGCTTCAAAATAGCATCGCGCCTCAATGTGGAGATATTAAGTGGTTCAACGACTTAAACTATGTAAACAACTGTGTAAATATCATCCCACCGGCTTTAATTGCCGGTGGGACTTCTGCAATCGGGAGGCGCGCGCCCAGACGCGCCAGTGGGGAACACAGAAGTCTCCGGGTTGGAGCCGGGTTCCGAACCTGTACGGGATTTCCCCGATTTTCGTAGCTCCCAGCCCCCAACACACCTGCAATTTCCCGGGAAATTGAGCCCAAAGTATTCATTAAGAACTATACCCTCATCTTCCACCTCCACACCTTTTTGGTCTCTAATAGGCCCTACTCTTTCCTTAGTTATCCGCTTGCTCTTTATGTATTTGTAAAACATCTTTGGGATTTCCTTAATTTTACTTCCCAGTACTTTTTCATGCCCTCTCTTTGCTTTCCTAATTTCCTTTTTAATTTCAACCCTGGTCTCTCCATACTTCTCTAGGCTTACTGTCGTGTTCAAATCTCGGCGTCTGACATAAGCTTCCCTTTTTTGCCTTATCTTACCTGTATGCTCCTTGTTATCCAGGGGGCTCAAGATTTGGCAGTTAGGTACAGAAATCTACCTACACTGGAGTCGGCAAGTTCCACAGGAACTGTACCTATACTGGGGCCGATCAGTCCCATAGGAACTGTACCTATACTGGGGTCGATCAGTCCCATAGGAGCTGTACCTAGACTGAGTTCGGCCAGTCCCACAGAAACTGTCCCTATACTGGGATCGACTAGTCCCACAGGAAATGGACCTATACTGGGTTTGACCAGTCCCAAGGGAACTGTACCTATACAGGGGTCGAACAGTCCCATAAGAATTGTACCTATACTGGGGTCGAGCAGTCCCATAGGAACTGTACCTATACTGGGGTCGCCCAGTCTCACAGGATCTGGAAATATATTGGGGTCAACCAGTCCCTTAGGTATGGGAACTTTACTGGGGTCGACCAGCCCCATAGGAACTGGACCTATACTGTGATCCACCAGTCCCGTGGGAAATGTACCTACACTGGGGCCGACCCGTTCCATTGGAACTGGACCTATATGGGGTCAACCCATTCCATAGGAACTGGACCTATACTGTGTTCAACCAGTCCCATAGGAACTCCACCTATCCTGGGTTCGACCGATCCCATACGGCCTGAAACCATACAGGGGTCGCCAGTCCCATAGGAACTGCACCTATATTGGGGTCGACCAGTCCCAAAAGAACTAAACATATTCTAGGGTCGAAGAGTCCCACAGATCTTGTTTCTGTACTCCGATCGACCAGTCTCACAGGAAATGGACATATACTGGGGTCTACCAGTCTCACAGCAATTTGGCCTGTCCTGGGATCGACCAGTCCAACAGGAACTTTTCCTATACTGGGGTCGACCAGTCCATATGAACTGGACCTATACTGGGGTTGACCTGTCCCATAGGAACTGTACCGATACTGGGAACGACCAGTCCCATCAGAACTTTTCATACACTGCGGTCGACCAGTCCCACAGGAACTGTACCTATACTGGGGTAGACCGGTCCCTTAGGAACGGGACCCTACTGGGGTCGACCGGTCCCATAGGAACTGTACCTATATTCAACAGGAACTGTATCTATACTCGTGTCAACCAGTTCCATAGTAACTGTACCCATACTGTGATCGACCATTCGCATAGGAACTGTACCTATACTGAGATTGACTAGTCCCATAGGAACTGTACCGATACTGGGGTCGACCGGTCGCATAGGAACTGGACTTATACAGGAGTCGACCGGTCCCATTGGAACTGGACCTATATTGAGGTCGACCAGCCCCACAGGAACTGTACCTATAGTGGGGTCGACCAGTCCAACAGGAACTGTACCTATACTGGTGTCAACCAGTTCCATAGGTATTGTATCAAACTGGTGTCAACCAGTCCCATGGGAACTGTACTTATTCTGGTGTCAACCAGTTCCATAGGAACTGGACCAATACAGTGGTCGACCAGTCCCATCAGAAGTGTCCCTGTACTGGGATCGACCAGCCCCATAGGAACTGGACCTATACTGGGGTCGACCAGTCCCATGGGAACTGTACCTATACTGGGGTCGACTAGTCCAGCAGGAACTGTACCTATATTGGTGTCAACCAGTTCCATAGGAACTGGACCTATACTGGGGTCGACCAGTCCCATAGGAACTGGACCTATGCTGTGGTCAAGCAGTCCCATAGGAACTGTACCTTTAATGGGGTCGACGAATCCCATAGGAACTGGACCCATACTGGGGTCGACCAGTCCCATCGGAACTGGACCTATACTGGGAATCAACCAGTCCCATAGGAACTGGACCTATACTGGGGTTGACCCATCCCATAGGAACTGGACCTATACTGGGATCGACCCATCCCATAGGGAACTGGACCTATACTGGGGTCGACAGGTCACATTGGAACTGGACCAAAAGTGGGGTCGACCAGTCGCATGTGAACTGGACCCATACTGTGGTCGAGCAATTCCACAGGACCTGTGCCTGTACTGGAGTCGGCCAGTCTCACAGGAAATGGATATATTCTGGGGTCAATCAGTCCTACAGGAACTATACCTGTACTGGTTTCAATCAGTCCCACAGGAACTATACCTGTACTGGGTTCAATCAGTCACACGGGAAATATACATGTACTGGGTTCAATTAGTCCCACAGGAATTATACCTTCACTGGGTTCAATCAGTCACACGGGAAATATACATGTACTGGGTTCAATTAGTCCCACAGGAACTATACCTGTATCGGGTTCAATCAGTCCCACAGGAATTATACCTTCACTGGGTTCAATCAGTCCCATAGGAACTATACCTGTACCGGGTTCGAGCAGTCCCACAGGCACAGTATCTATATTGGGATCGACCAGTCCCATAGAAACTGGATGTATACAGGGGTCAATCAGTCCCATATTAGGGGACCTCTACTGGGATCGACCAGTCCCAAAGGAACTGTATCTATATTGGGACCGACCAGTTCCATAGGAACTGGACATATACTGGGGTCGACCAGTCCTACAGGACCTGTGCCCGTACTGGGATCGATCATTCTCACAGGAAATGGCTATATACTGATGTCGATCAGGCCCACAGGAACTGGACCAGAACTGGTATCGATCAGTCCAACAGGAACTGTGCCTATACCGTTGTCAACGAGTGCTATAGGAACTGTTCCTATACTGGGGTCGACCATTCCCATAGGAACAGGAACTATATTGGGGTCAACCAGTCCCATAAATAGGGGACCTATACTGGGGTTGTCCAGTCTCATAGGAATTATACCTATATTGGGGTCGACCAGTCCCATAGGGACTGTACCTATAAGGGGATCAACCAGCCCATTCGGAACTGGACCACCTATACTGGGAATGACCAGTCAATTCGAGCTCTATCTATGTTGGGATCGACCAGTCCAATAGGAACTGGACCATCTATACTGGGATCGACCCCATGGGAACTGTACCTATACTGGGGTCAACCAGTCCCATAGGAACTGGATCTATACTGGGGTCGACAATTCCAATAGGAACTGTACGTATACTGGGGTCAAACAGTCCAATAGGAACTGTACCTATACTGGGTCAACCAGACCAATAGGAACTGAACCTATACTGGGGTCGACCATTCCCATAGGAACTGGATCTGTACTGGGGTCAACCATTCGCATAGGATCTGGACCTGCGCTGGGGATGACCAGTCCCATCGGATCTGGAATTATACTGGGGTCAACCAGTCCCATAGATATGTGACCTGTACCGGGATCAAGCAGTCTCATAGGAACTGTACCTGTACTGGGGTCGACCAGTCCCATAGGAACAGGAACTATACTGCGGTTGACCAGTCCCGTAGGAATTGTACCTATACTGGGCTCGATCAGTCCCATAGGAACTATATCTATGTTGGGATCGACCAACCAATTCGGAACTGGTCAACCTTTACTAGGATCGACCAGTCCGATAGGAACTGTACCTATAATGGGATCAACCAGCCAATTAGGAACTTGAACACGTATACTGGGATTGACCAGTCCCATAGGAAAAGTACCTATAATGGGATCGACAAGCCCATTAGGAACTGGACCACCTCCACTGTGAATCACCAGTCCCATAGGAACTCTATCTATGTTGGAATCGACCGTGTCCCACAGGAACTGGACCATCAATATTGGGATCGACCAATCCCATGGGAACTATAACTATACTGGGATCGACCATTCCCATTGGAAGTGGAACTCTACTGGGGTGAACCAGTCCCATAGGAACTGGATCTATACTGGGGTCGACCAGACTCATAGGAATGGGACCTATACTGGGGTCAAACAGTCCAATAGGAACTGCACCTATACTGGGGTCGCCCAGTCCCATAGGAACTGCACCTATACTGGGGTCGACCAGTCCCATACGAAACGGACATATATTTGGGTCGACCTATCCCACAGAACCTGTGCCAGTACTGGGATCGACCAGTCTCACAGGAAATGGACATATAGTGGGGTCGATCAGGCCCATAGGAACTGGGCCAGTACTGGGATCGACCAGTCCAACGTGAACTGTGCCTATACCGGTGTCAACCATTGCCATAGGAACTGTTCCTATACTGGGGTTGACCAGTCCAATAGGAACTGTACCTATACTGGGGTCGAACAGGTCCGTAGGAACTGCACCTATACTGGGCGAAACCATAGATAGAGGACCTATGCTAGGGTCGACCAGTCCCTAGGAACTGTATCTATATTGGGATCGACCAGTCCGCTGGGAATTGTACCATATTTACGGGATCGACCAGTGCCATAGGAACTGTACCTATAATGGGATCGACCTGTCCCTTCGGAACTGGACCACCTATACTGGGATCGACCAATCCCATAGGAACTGTATCCACGTAGGTATCGACCAGTCCCATACGAACTGGACCAGCTATACTGGGATCGAGCAATCCCATCGGAACTGTAACTATACTGGGATAGACCATTCCCATTGGAACTGTATCTATATTGCGGTCGACCAGTCCCATCGGAACTGTACATATACGGGGGTCGACCAGTCCCAAACAAACCGGACTTCCACTGGGGTTGAGCAGTCCCATAGGGACTATACCTGTATTAAGATCGACCAGTCTCACAGAAAGTGGACATATTCTGGGATCGATCAGTCCCACAGGAACTGTGCCTGTACTGGGATCGACCAGTCCCACTGAAACTGGAAGTATACGGGGTTTGACCAGTCCCATAGTTAGGGGATCTATAATGGGATCGACCAGACCCATGGGAACATTACCTATACTATGATCGAGCAGTCCCAAATGAACTGAACATACACTGGGGTTGACCGGTCCCACAGGACTTGTGCCTGTATTGGGATCGACCAGTCTCAGCGGAAATGGATGTATTCTGGGGTCGATCAGTCCGAAAGGAACTGTGCCTGTACTGTGATTGACCAGTTTCACAGATAATGGACATTTTCTGGGTTCGACCAGTTCCATAGGAACTGTACCTATACTGCGGTCGACCACTCCCAAAGGAACTGGATGTATTCTGGTGTCGATCAGTTCCATAGGAACTGGAAATATACTGGGGTCAACCAGTCCCATTGGAACTGTAGCTATACTGGGATCGACCATTTCCATAGGAACTGGACCTATACTGGGATCAACCATTCCCATAGGAACT
Organism: Heptranchias perlo; assembly: GCF_035084215.1. Lineage (NCBI taxonomy): Eukaryota > Metazoa > Chordata > Chondrichthyes > Hexanchiformes > Hexanchidae > Heptranchias > Heptranchias perlo. The sequence goes on from NC_090327.1 coordinate 140,445,778, forward strand.
GGACCTATACTGGAATCGACCATTCCCATAGGAACTGGACATATACTGGGATCAACCATTCCCATAGGAACTGGACCTATACTGGGATCGACCTTTCCATAGGAACTGGACATATACTAGGATCAAACAGTCCCATAGGAACTAGACCTATACTGGGCTCAGCCATTCCCATAGGAACTGGACCTATACTGGGATCAACCAGTCCCATAGGAACTGGACCTATACTGGGATCGACCATCCCCATAGGAATTGGATCTATACTGGGATCAAAAAGTCCCATAGGAACTGGACCTATACTGGGACCAACCATTCCCATGGGAACTGGAGCTATACTGGGGTCGATCAGTCCCGTAGGATCTGGATCTATACTGGGGTCGGCCAGTCCTATAGGAACTGGACCTACACTCTGGTCGACCAGTCGCATAGGAACTGGATCTATACTGGGGTCGGCCAGTCCGATAGGAACTGGACCTACACTCTGGTCGACCAGTCCCATAGGAACTGGATCTATAATGGGGTCGGCCAGTCCGATAGGAACTGGACCTACACTCTGGTCGACCAGTCCCATAGGAACTGGATCTATAATGGGGTCGGCCAGTCCCATAGGAACTGGACCTATACTCGGGTCGACCAGTCCAGTGGAACTGGACCTATAACATCATAGAATGATAGAAAGGTTATAGCACGGAAGGAGGACATTCGGCCCATCGAGTCCGCACCAGCTCTCTGCACGAACAATCCAGCTAGTTCCACTCTCCTGCCGTATTCCGGTATATATTTTTTTCGTTTCAAGTACTTATCAAGTTCCATTTTGAAGGCCATGATTGAATCTGCCTCCACCATCCCCTCAGGCAGTGCATTCCAGATCCTAACCACTCTCAGTGTTAAATAATTTTTCCTCATGTCACCTTTGGTTCTTTTGCCAATCACCTTTAATCTATGGCCTCTGGTTCTTGATCCTTTTGCCAATGGGAACAGTTTCTCTCCAACTACTCTGTCCCGACTCTTCATGATTTTGAATACCTCTATCAAATCTCCTTGCAACCGTCTCTATTCCAAGTAGAACAACCCTAGCTTCTCCAGTCTATCCACGTAATTTAAGTCCCTCATCCCTGGAACCATTGCAGTAAATCTCTTCTGCAGCCTCTCGAAGGCCTTCACATCCTTCCTAAAGTCCTGTACCCAGAACTGGAAACAATACTCCAGTTGTGGCCGATCCAGTGTTTTATAAATGTTCATCATGACTTCCTTGCTTTTGTACTCTATGCCTCTATTTATAAAGGCCAGCACCCCATATGCTTTTTTAACCACTTTCTCAACCTACCCTGCCACCTTCAATGATTTGTGCACATATACCCCCAGATCGCTCTGTTCCTGTACCCCTTTTAGAATTGTGCCCTCCAGTTTATATTTCCTCTCCTCATTTTTCCTACCGAAATGTATCACCTCGCATTTTTCGACATTAAACTTAATCTGCCACGTGTCCGCCCATTCCACCAGCCTGTCGATATCCTTTTGAAGTCTATCACTATCCTCCTCACTGTTTACCACCCTTCCAAGTTTTGTGTCATCTGCAAGTTTTGAAATTGTGCCCTGTACACCTAAGCCCAAGTCATTAATATGTATCAAGAAAAGTAGTGGTCCTAGCACTGGTCCCTGGGGAACAACTGTACACCTCCCTCCAGTCCGAAAATCAACCGTTCACCACTACTCTCTGTTTCCTGTCATTTAGTCGGTTCTGTATCAATGTTGCTATTGTCCGCTTTATTCCATGGATTGCAATCTTGATAGCAAGCCTACAATGTGGCATTTTATCAAACGCTTTTTGAAAGTCCATATACACCACATAAATTGGATTGCCCTCATCGACACTCTCTGTTACCTCATCAACAAACTCTATCAAGTTGGGTAAACACAATTTGTTTTTAACAAATCCGTGCTGGCTTTCCCTAATCAGTCCACACTCATCCAAGTGACTGTTAATTCTGTCCCTGATTATCGTTTCTAAAAGTTTCCACACCACTGAAATTAAACTGACTGGCCTGTAGATGTTGGGTTTATCCTTACACTCTTCTTTGAACAAGGGTATAACATTTGCAATTCTCCAGTCATCTGACACCACCCCCGTATCTATGGATGTTTGGAAGATTATGGCCAGGACCTCCACAATTTCATAGAATCATAGAATCATAGAAGTTACAACATGGAAACAGGCCCTTCGGCCCAACATGTCCATGTCGCCCAGTTTATACCACTAAGCTAGTCCCAATTGCCTGCACTTGGCCCATATCCCTCCATACCCATCTTACCCATGTAACTGTCCAAATGCTTTTTAAAAGACAAAATTGTACCCGCCTCTACTACTGCCTCTGGCAGCTCGTTCCAGACACTCACCACCCTTTGAGTGAAAAAATTGCCCCTCTGGACCCTTTTGTATCTCTCCCCTCTCACCTTAAATCTATGCCCCCTCGTTATAGACTCCCCTACCTTTGGGAAAAGATTTTGACTATCGACCTTATCTATGCCCCTCATTATTTTATAGACTTCGATAAGATCACCCCTTAACCTCCTGCTCTCCAGGGAAAAAAGTCCCAGTCTGTCTAACCTCTCCCTGTAAGTCAAACCATCAAGTCCCGGTAGCATCCTAGTAAATCTTTTCTGCACTCTTTCTAGTTTAATAATATCCTTTCTGTAATAGGGTGACCAGAACTGTACACAGTACTCCAAGTGTGGCCTCAACAATGCCCTGTACAACTTCAACAAGACATCCCAACTCCTGCATTCAATGTTCTGACCAATGAAACCAAGCATGCTGAATGCCTTCTTCACTACCCTATCCACCTGTGACTCCACTTTCAAGGAGCTATGAATCTGTACTCCCAGATCTCTTTGTTCTATAACTCTCCCCAACGCCCTACCATTAACGGAGTAGGTCCTGGCCCGATTCGATCTACCAAAATGCATCACCTCACATTTATCTAAATTAAACTTCATCTGCCATTCATCGGCCCACTGGCCCAATTTATCAAGATCCCGTTGCAATCCTAGATAACCTTCTTCACTGTCCACAATGCCACCAATCTTGGTGTCATCTGCAAACTTACTAACCATGCCTCCTAAATTCTCATCCAAATCATTAATATAAATAACAAATAACAGCGGACCCAGCACCGATCCCTGAGGCACACCGCTGGACACAGGCATCCAGTTTGAAAAACAACCCTCCACAACCACCCTCTGTCTTCTGTCGTCAAGCCAATATTGTATCCAATTGGCTACCTCACCTTGGATCCCATGAGATTTAACCTTATGTAACAACCTACCATGCGGTACCTTGTCAAATGCTTTGCTGAAGTCCATGTAGACCACGTCTACTGCACAGCCCTCATCTATCTTCTTGGTTACCCCTTCAAAAAACTCAATCAAATTCGTGAGACATGATTTTCCTCTCACAAAACCATGCTGACTGTTCCTAATTAGTCCCTGCCTCTCCAAATGCCTGTAGATCCTGTCCCTCAGAATACCCTCTAACAACTTACCCACTACAGATGTCAGGCTCACTGGTCTGTAATTCCCAGGCTTTTCCTTGCCGCCCTTCTTAAACAAAGGCACAACATTTGCTACCCTCCAATCTTCAGGCACCTCACCTGTAGCGGTGGATGATTCAAATATCTCTGCTAGGGGACCCGCAAATTCCTCCCTAACCTCCCATAACGTCCTGGGATACATTTCATCAGGTCCCGGAGATTTATCTACCTTGATGCGCGTTAAGACTTCCAGCACCTCCCTCTCTGTAATATGTACACTCCTCAAGACATCACTATTTATTTCCCCAAGTTCCCTAACATCCATGCCTTTCTCAACCGTAAATACCGATGTGAAATATTCATTCAGGATCTCACCCATCTCTTGTAGTTCCGCACATAGATGACCTTGTTGATCCTTAAGAGGCCCTACTCTCTCCCTAGTTACCCTTTTGCCCTTTATGTATTTGTAGAAGCTCTTTGGATTCACCTTTGCCTGATCTGCCAAAGCAATCTCATATCCCCTTTTTGCCCTCCTGATTTCTCTCTTAACTCTACTCCGGCAATCTCTATACTCTTCAAGGGATCCACTTGATCCCAGCTGCCTATGCATGTCATATGCCTCCTTCTTCTTTTTGACTAGTGCCTCAATCTCCCGAGTCATCCAAGGTTCCCTACTTCTACCAGCCTTGCCCTTCACTTTATAAGGAATGTGCTTACCCTGAACCCTGGTTAACACACTTTTGAAAGCCTCCCACTTACCAGACGTCCCTTTGCCTGCCAACAGACTCTCCCAATCAACTTCTGAAAGTTCCTGTCTAATACCATGAAAATTGGCCTTTCCCCAATTTAGAATTTTAACTTTTGGGCCAGACCTATCCTTCTCCATAGCTATCTTAAAACTAATGGAATTATGATCACTGGTCCCAAAGTGATCCCTCACTAACACTTCTGTCACCTGCCCTTCCTTATTTCCCAAGAGGAGGTCAAGTTTTGCCCCCTCTCTAGTCGGGCCATCCACATACTGAATGAGAAATTCCTCCTGAATACACGCAACAAATTTCTCTCCATCCAAGCCCCTAATGCTATGGCTGTCCCAGTCAATGTTGGGAAAGTTAAAGTCCCCTACTATTACCACCCTATTTTTCTTGCAGCTGTCTGTAATCTCCTTACATATTTGCTCCTCAATTTCCCGTTGACTATTTGGGGGTCTGTAGTACAATCCTATCAAAGTGATCTCTCCCTTCTTATTTTTCAGTTCTATCCATATAGACTCAGTGGGCGAACCCTCGGATATATCCCCTCTCACTACTGCCGTGATGTTCTCACTAATCAAGAACGCAACTCCCCCTCCTCTCTTACCTCCTGCTCTATCTTTCCTATAGCATCTGTACCCTGGAACATTGAGCTGCCAGTCCTGCCCCTCCCTTAGCCATGTTTCAGTAATAGCTATAACATCCCAGTCCCATGTACCCATCCATGCCCTGAGTTCATCTGCCTTGCCCATCAGACTTCTTGCATTGAAATAAATGCAGTTTAATCTAGACTTCCCTTGGTCTTTGCCCTGCTTTCTCAGACCATCTGTCCGGTCATGTTCTGTACACTCTCCCTTACTGCCTTTTGTTTCTGTCACCACTTTACTTCCCACTGACTTCCTGCATCGGTTCCCATCCCCCTGCCACATTAGTTTAAACCCTCCCCAACAGCACTGGCAAACACTCCCCCTAGGACATTGGTTCCAGTCCTGCCCAGATGCAGACTGTCCAATTTGTACTGGTCCCACCTCCCCCAGAACCGGTTCCAATGGCCCAGGAATTTGAATCCCTCCCTCTTGCACCATCTCTCAAGCCACGTATTCATCTTAGCTATCCTGTCATTCCTACTCTGACTAGCCCGTGGCACTGGTAGCAATCCTGAGATTACTACCTTTGAGGTCCTACTCTTTAGTTTAACTCCTAACTCCCTAAATTCAGCTTGTAGGACCTCATCCTGTTTTTTACCTATATCGTTGGTGCCTATATGCACCACGACAACTGGCTGTTCACCCTCCCCCTCCAGAATGTCCTGCAGCCGCTCTGAGACATCCTTGACCCTTGCACCAGGGAGGCAATATACCATCCTGGAGTCTCGGTTGCGTCCGCAGAAACGCCTGTCTATTCCCCTTACAATCGATACCCCTATCACTATAGCTCTGCCACTCTTTTTCCTGCCCTCCTGTGCAGCAGAGCCAGCCACGGTGCCATGAACCTGGCCACTGCCACCTTCCCCTGGTGAGCCATCTCCCCCAACAGTATCCAAAACGGTATACCTGTTTTGGAGGGAGATGACCGCAGGGGACCTCTGCACTGCCTTCCTACTCTTCCTCTGTCTGTTGGTCACCCATTCACTATCTCCCTCAGTAATTTTTATCTGCGGTGTGACCAACTCACTGAACGTGCTATCCACGACTTTCTCAGCATCGCGGATGCTCCAAAGTGAGTCCATCCGCAGCTCCAGAGCCGTCAAGCGGTCAAACAATAGCTGCAGCTGGACACACTTCCCGCAGGTGAAGGAATCAGGGATACAGGAAGGAGCCCTGAATTCCCACATCCCACAAGAGGAACATGACACGGCCCTGAGATCTCCTGCCATGACTTAACCCTTAAATTAGCTTAAGAACAACTCCAATGTCAAGAGAAAAAAAAAGCAAAGAAAAACTACTTACCACTCCCTTTAAGGAGTTTACTCCTTTAAATTGTTCTCAATTTAGAGAATGTTAACTACACGAGGGACCTTGATTAACTAAAAAATAAACGCTACTTCCTATAAGACCTGCAGACCTTCCCTTTCCTTTTACTTTCGTTCCTGTCGATAAGTAGAAATACTCACCTGAACCTACTCACCAATCAGGTGCCTCCCCTGTGTCGCGTCCCGATCTGATTCCTGACGTCACTTCGAACTCGGTCGCAGCTCCGCTCGGCTCCTCTCAGCGCTCTGAAATCCCGCCTTTTATCGGACCCTCCCTCCGCTCGGCTCGGCTCCTCTCAGCTGTTCTCAGCGCTCTGAAATCCCGCCAATTATCGGACGCTCCCTCCGCTCGGCTCGGCTCCTCTCAGCTGTTCTCAGCGCTCTGAAATCCCGCCTATTATCGGACGCTCCCTCCGCTCCGCTCGGCTCCTGTCAGCTGTTCTCAGCGCTCTGAAATCCCGCCTTTTATCGGACGCTCCCTCCGCTCGGCTCGGCACCCTTACTTCCATCAGCAACCGAGGATGCATCCCATCCGGACCGGGTGACTTATCTACTTAAATTAAGCTCGCCTTTCTGGTACCTCTTTATCAATTTTTAGCCCATCCAGTATCTTAATTATATCTTCCTTTACTGAGGCTCTGGCAGCATCGTCTTCCATGGTAAAGACAGATGCAAAGTTCTCACTTAGTAACTTGGCCATCCCCTCTGCCTCCACGAGTAGATCTCCTTTATGGTCCCGAATTGGTGCCACTCCTCCTCTTACTACCAGATTACCCGATTACTGTTAAGGTGCGTGTAGAAGACTTTTGGATTCCCTTTTATATTTGTCGCCAATCTATTCTCATTGTCGCTCTTTGCCCCTCTTATTTCCTTTATTACTTCCCCTCTGAACTTTCTATATTCTGCCTGATTCTCACTTGTGTTATCAACCTGACATCTGTTATACACCCCTTTTTACCATTTCATCTCGCTCACTTTCTCTTTTGTCCTCCAGGGACCTCTGGCTTTAGTTGCCCTACGTTTCTTACTCGTGGGGATGTACCTGGACTGTACCCAAACCATCCCCTCTTTAAAGGATGCCCACTGTTCAATTGCAGTTTTGCCTGCCAATCTTTGATTCCAATTTACCAGGGCCAGATCTGTTCTCATCCCACTGAAATTGGTCCTCCTCCAATTGAGTATTTTTACTTTAGAGTGGTCCGTGTCCTTTTCCATAGCTATTCTAAACCTTATGATATTATGATCGCTGTTCCCTAAATGCTCCCCCACTGACAGTTACTCCACTTGGCCCACCTCATTCCCTAGACCCAATTCCAGAAAAGCCTCCTTCCTCGTTGGGCCGGAAATGTACTGGTCGAGAAAGTTACCCTGAACACATTTCAATAATTCCTCCCCTTGTTTGCCCCATATATTATTATTGTTATCCCTGTCTATATTAGGATTGTTGGAAGTCCCCAGTTATCAATACTCTATAGATTTTGCACCTTTCTGTAATTTCCCTGCACATTTGCTCCTCTATATCCTCCCCATTAGTTGGTGGCCGATAGAATACATCCAGTAGTGTAATGGCACCTCTACTGTTTCTTAATTCTAACCAAATAGATTCTGTCCTTGACCCCTCCAGGACATCCTCTCTCTCCAGAAATACAACAGTCTCCTTCATCAATACTGCCACCCGTAACCCCCCACCCCTGATCCTTTCTTTCCTGAACACCTTGTATCCACAAATATTTAGTACACAATCCTGCCCTTTTTTAAGCCAGGTCTCCGTTATCGCCACGACATCATATTCCCATGTGACTATTTGCGCCTGTAGCTCACCAACCTTATTTACCAAACTTCGTGTGTTTACACACATACACTGTAAACCAGTCTTAGACTTTCTTGTATTCTCTCTTAGTCTGATCCCACCTAATACTGTACTATTCCTTGCTCTAGTGCTATTCTCCCCTCCAAAATTTTGTGCCCCTTGTTTCTCCTTTCCAATTCTACATCCTGGTGCCCACCCCGCTGCCAAATTCGTTTAAACCCCACCCCCACGCACTAATGAACTTCCCTGTGAGGACTTTGGTCCCAGCTCCGTTGAGGTGCAAACCGTCCGGCCTGTACCTCACCCAGAACTGCTCCCAATGCCCCTGGAATCTAAGACCTCCCTCCAGCACCATCTCTCCAACTACACATTCATCTGTTCTATCCTCCTATTTCTATACTCGCTAGCGTGTGGCACCAGGAGTAATCCTGAGATTACTACCTTTGAGGTCCTGCTAGTTAATCTCTTTCCCAACTGCTTAAACTCTTCCTGCAGGACCTCATCCCTCTTCCTATCTATGCTGTTGGTACCACAATATGGACCACAGCTTCTGGGGCCCCATATGAACTGTTTCGATAGTACGGATGACCAGTCCCATAGGCACTGCACCTATACTGGGGTTCACCAATTCCATTGGAATTGAACCTATACTGGGGACGACTGGTCCCATAGCATCTGGACGTATACTGGGGTCGACCAATCCTGTAGGGATTCGACCTATAGTGGGATCGACCAGTCCCATAGGGAATTAACCTAAACTAGGATTGGCCAGTCCAATAGCAATTGGGCCTATACTAGGTTGTCCAGTCCCACTGGAACTGGACCTATACTGGGGTCGGCCAGTCCCCCTGGAACTGGAATTTTACTGGGATTGGCCAGTCCCAAAGGAACATTAATGTATTACACCCTTATTCAAAAAAGTGTGTAACTACAGGCCAGTTAGTTTAACTTCCGTGGGGGGTAGGAGCGGGGAGCTTTTAGAAACGATAATCCGGGACAGAATTAACAGTCACTTGGACGAGGGTGGATTGATTAGGGAAAGCCAGCACGGATTTGTTGAAGACAAATCATGTTTAACGAACATGATAGAGTTTTTTTGATGAGGTAACAGAGAGAGTCGATGAAGGCAATGCAGTTGAAGTGGTGTATATGGACTTACAAAAGGCGTTTGATTATGTGCCACACGGTAGGCTTATCATCAAGATTGCGGCCCATGGAATAAAGGGGGCAGTAGCAACATGGATACAGAATTGGCTAAATGAAAGGAAACAGAGGAGTGGTGAACGGTTGTTTATCGGACTGGAGGGAGGTGCACAGTGGTGTACCCCAGGGTTCGGTACTGGGACCACTGCTTTTCTTGATATATATTAATGACTTGGATTTGGGTGTCCAAGGCACAATTTCAAAATTTGGAGATGACACAAAACTTGGAAGGGTAGTAAGCAGTGAGGAGGATAGTGATAGACTTCAAGAGGATATAGACAGACTGATGGAATGGGCAGACACATGACAGATGCAATTTAACGCAGAAAAATGTGAGGTGATGCATTTAGGTAGGAAGAATGAGGAGAGGCAACATAAACTAAAGGGCACAATTCTAAAAAGGGTACAGGAACAGAGCGATCTGGCGATCTATGTGCACAAATCATTGAAGATGGCAGGGCAGGTTGAGAAAGTGGTTAAAAAAGCATACGGGATTCTGGGCTTTGAAAAAAGAGGCACAGAGTACAAATTTATGGAAGACATGATGAAACTTTATAAAACAATGTATCGGCCACCGGCTCTGGGCACGACACTTCAGGGAAGACGTGAAGGCCTTAGAGACGGTACAGAAGAGATTTACTAGAATGATTCCAGGGATGAGGGAAATTACGTGGATAGACTGGAGAAGCTGGGGTTGTTCTCCTTGGAACAGAGAAGGTTGAGAGGAGACTTGACCGAGGTATTCAAAATCATGAAGGGTGCAGACAGAGTAGACAGAGAAAAACTGTTCCCATTGGTGGAAGGATCAAGAACCAGAGGACATCGATTTCAGGTGATTGGCAAAAGAAACTAAGGTCACATGTGGAAAAGCTTTTTTAAACAGCGAGTGGTTAGCATCTGGAAAGCATTGCTCGAAAGGATGGTGGAGGCAGATTCAATCATGGACTTAAAAAGGAAACTGAATAAGTAAATGAAACATAAAACATTGCAGGCTATGGCGGGGGGAGTGGAACCAGCTGGATTGCACTTCCAGATAGCTGACGCGGAGACGATGGGCCAAGTGACCACCTTCCGTGAAGGAACCTTTCTATGATTCTATGATTCTATTCGGTGATTTTCAATGTCACTGAAAGTGAGCGGGGTCTGTGATTCTCCAATATTGAGCGGTGTCTGTGATTCTCAGTATTATTGATATTTAGCGGTGTCTGTGATTCTCTCTTATTTAGTTTGAGCGGTGTCTGTGATTCTTTATTATTGATATTGAGCCGTGTCTGTGATTCTCAGAATTATTGATATTCAACGGTGTCTTTTATTGTCTATTACTGTTATTGACTGGAGTCACGGATTCTCTATTATTGATATTGAACGTTGTCTGCGGCTCTCTATTATTCAAATTGAGCCGCGTCTGTGATTCTCTATTATTGATATTGAGCGGTGTCTGTGATTATTATTTATATTGAGCGGTGTCTGTGATTCTCTATTTATGATATTGAGCGGCGTCTGTGATTCTCTGTTATTGATATTGATCGGTGTCTGTGATCCTCAGTATAATTGATATTGAGCGGGGTCTGTGATTCTCTATTATTGATATTGATCGGGGTCTGTGATTCTCAGTATAATTGATATTGAGCGGGGTCTGTGATTCTCTATTATTGATTTTGAGCGTGGTCTGTGATTCTCAGAATTATTGATATTAAGCGATGTCTGTGATCCTCTATTATTAATATTGAGCGGTGCCTGTGATTGTCCACTATTGATATTGAGCGGTGTCCATGATTCTCTATTACTCATATTGAGCGGAGTCATGGGTTATCTATTATTGATATTGAGCGCTGTTTGTGATTCTCCATTATTGATATTGAGCGTTGTCTGTGATTGTCCATTATTGACTTTGAGCGTGGCCTGTGCTTCTCAGTAATATTGATGTTGAGCATTGTCTGTGATTCTCTATTATTGATATTGAGCGGGGTCTGTGATTCTATATCATTGATATTGAGCGGAGTCTCTGATTCTCTGTTGTTGATATTGAGCACTGTCTGTGACTCTCTATTATAGATATTGATCGGTGTCTGTGATTCTCAGTATTATTGATATTGAGCAGGGTCTGTGATTCTGTAGTATTGATATTGAGCGGTGTCTGTGATTCTCTATTATTGATATTGAGTGGTGTCTGTGATTCTCTATTATTGATATTGTGCGGTGTCTGCAATTCTCTATTATTGCTTATGAGCGGCGTCCGTGATTCTCAGAATTATTGATTTTGAGCCATTTCTGTGATTCTCTATTAATGATATTTGGCGCTGTCCGTGATTCGCTATTATTGACATTGAGCGGTGTCTGTGATTCTCTGTTATTGATATTGTGCCTTGTCTGTAATTCTCTATTATTGCTAATGAACTGGGTCCGTGATTCTCAGCATTATTGATATTGAGCGATTTCTGTGAATCTCTATTATTGATATTGAGCGGTGTCTGTGATTCTCTATTATTGATATTGAGCGGTGTCTGTGATTCTCTATTGTTGATATTGAGCGGGGTCTGTGATTCTCTATTATTGATATCGATCGCGGTCTTTGATTGTCCATTATTTATTTTGAGCGTGGTCTCTGATTTTCAGTATTATTGATGTTAAGCGGTATCTGTGATTCTCTATTATTGATATTGATCGGGGTCTGTGATTCTCAGTATAATTGATATTGAGCGGGGTCTGTGATTCTCTATTATTGATTTTGAGCGTGGTCTGTGATTCTCAGAATTATTGATATTAAGCGATGTCTGTGATCCTCTATTATTAATATTGAGCGGTGCCTGTGATTGTCCACTATTGATATTGAGCGGTGTCCATGATTCTCTATTACTCATATTGAGCGGAGTCATGGGTTATCTATTATTGATATTGAGCGCTGTTTGTGATTCTCCATTATTGATATTGAGCGTTGTCTGTGATTGTCCATTATTGACTTTGAGCGTGGCCTGTGCTTCTCAGTAATATTGATGTTGAGCATTGTCTGTGATTCTCTATTATTGATATTGAGCGGGGTCTGTGATTCTATATCATTGATATTGAGCGGAGTCTCTGATTCTCTGTTGTTGATATTGAGCACTGTCTGTGACTCTCTATTATAGATATTGATCGGTGTCTGTGATTCTCAGTATTATTGATATTGAGCAGGGTCTGTGATTCTGTAGTATTGATATTGAGCGGTGTCTGTGATTCTCTATTATTGATATTGAGTGGTGTCTGTGATTCTCTATTATTGATATTGTGCGGTGTCTGCAATTCTCTATTATTGCTTATGAGCGGCGTCCGTGATTCTCAGAATTATTGATTTTGAGCCATTTCTGTGATTCTCTATTAATGATATTTGGCGCTGTCCGTGATTCGCTATTATTGACATTGAGCGGTGTCTGTGATTCTCTGTTATTGATATTGTGCCTTGTCTGTAATTCTCTATTATTGCTAATGAACTGGGTCCGTGATTCTCAGCATTATTGATATTGAGCGATTTCTGTGAATCTCTATTATTGATATTGAGCGGTGTCTGTGATTCTCTATTATTGATATTGAGCGGTGTCTGTGATTCTCTATTGTTGATATTGAGCGGGGTCTGTGATTCTCTATTATTGATATCGATCGCGGTCTTTGATTGTCCATTATTTATTTTGAGCGTGGTCTCTGATTTTCAGTATTATTGATGTTAAGCGGTATCTGTGATTCTCTATTATTGATATTGATCGGGGTCTGTGATTCTCAGTATAATTGATATTGAGCGGGGTCTGTGATTCTCTATTATTGATTTTGAGCGTGGTCTGTGATTCTCAGAATTATTGATATTAAGCGATGTCTGTGATCCTCTATTATTAATATTGAGCGGTGCCTGTGATTGTCCACTATTGATATTGAGCGGTGTCCATGATTCTCTATTACTCATATTGAGCGGAGTCATGGGTTATCTATTATTGATATTGAGCGCTGTTTGTGATTCTCCATTATTGATATTGAGCGTTGTCTGTGATTGTCCATTATTGACTTTGAGCGTGGCCTGTGCTTCTCAGTAATATTGATGTTGAGCATTGTCTGTGATTCTCTATTATTGATATTGAGCGGGGTCTGTGATTCTATATCATTGATATTGAGCGGAGTCTCTGATTCTCTGTTATTGATATTGAGCACTGTCTGTGACTCTCTATTATAGATATTGATCGGTGTCTGTGATTCTCAGTATTATTGATATTGAGCAGGGTCTGTGATTCTGTAGTATTGATATTGAGCGGTGTCTGTGATTCTCTATTATTGATATTGAGTGGTGTCTGTGATTCTCTATTATTGATATTGTGCGGTGTCTGCAATTCTCTATTATTGCTTATGAGCGGCGTCCGTGATTCTCAGAATTATTGATTTTGAGCCATTTCTGTGATTCTCTATTAATGATATTTGGCGCTGTCCGTGATTCGCTATTATTGACATTGAGCGGTGTCTGTGATTCTCTGTTATTGATATTGTGCCTTGTCTGTAATTCTCTATTATTGCTAATGAACTGGGTCCGTGATTCTCAGCATTATTGATATTGAGCGATTTCTGTGAATCTCTATTATTGATATTGAGCGGTGTCTGTGATTCTCTATTATTGATATTGAGCGGTGTCTGTGATTCTCTATTGTTGATATTGAGCGGGGTCTGTGATTCTCTATTATTGATATCGATCGCGGTCTTTGATTGTCCATTATTTATTTTGAGCGTGGTCTCTGATTTTCAGTATTATTGATGTTAAGCGGTATCTGTGATTCTCTATTTTTGAAATTGAGCGGGTTCTGTGATTCTCTATTATTGACATTGAGCGGTGTCTGTGATTCTCAATTATTGATATTGAGTGGGGTCTGTGATTCTCCATTATTGATATTGAACGGTGTCTGTGATTTTCTATTTTTTATTTTGACCGGTGTCTGTGATTCTCTGTTCCTGATATTGACCGCTGTCTGTGATTCTCTATTATTGAAAATGTGCGTTGTCTGCAATTCTCTATTACTGACATTGAGCGGTGTCTGTGATTCTCTATTATTGAAAATGTGCGTTGTCTGTGATTCTCTATGATTGATATTGAGCGGGGTCTGTGATTCTCAGCATTATTGACATTTAGCGGTGTCAGTGATTCTCTCTTATTGATTTTGAGCTGTGTCTGCGATTCTCTATTGTTGATAATGAGATGTTTCTTTGATTCTCAGTATTATTGATACTGAGTGATGTCTGTGATTCTCTATTATTGATATTGAGAGGTGTCTGTGAGTCTCGATTATTGATATTGAAGTTGTCTGTGATTGTCTGTTGTTGATATTGAGCGGTGTCTGCGATTCTCTAGTGTTGATATTGAGCGGTTTTTCTGATTCTCATTATTATTGATATTGAGCGGGGTCTGCCATTCTCTATTATTCATATTGAGCGGTGTCTGTGATTCTCTATTGTTGCTATTGAGCGGGGTCTGTGATTCTATATTATTGATATTGTGCGGTGTCAGTGATTCTCTATTATTGATATTTATCGGTGTCTCTGATTCTCGATTATTAATATTGAAGGTATCTGTGATTCTCAGTGTTACTGATTTTGAGCGGGTTCTGTGATTCTTTATTATTGATATTCAGCGGGGTCTGTGATTCTCTATTATAGATATTGAGCGGTGTATGTGATTCTCAGTATTATCGATATTGAGCGGTGTCTGTGATTCTCTGATATTGATATGGAGCAGGGTCTGTGATTCTCTGTTATTGACATTGAGCGAGCTCTGTGAATCTCTATTATTGATATTGAGTGGTATCTGTGATTCTCTATTATTGATATTGAGCGGTGTCTTTGATTCTCTGTTGTTGATATTGAGCCTTGTCTGTGATTCTCAGTATTATTGATATTGAGCGGTGTCTGTGATTCTTTATTACTGAAGTTCAGCGGAGTCAGGGATTCTCTATTATTGATATTGAACATTGTCTGCAGCTCTCTATTATTCTAATTGAGCCGTGTCTTTGATTCTCCATTGTTGATATTGAGCCTTGTCTTTGATTCTCTATTCCTGATATTGAGCGGTGTCTGTGATTCTCTATTATTGATATTGAACGGGGTCTGTGATTCTCTATTATTGACATTGAGCAGTGTCTGTGATTCTCTATTATTGATATTGATCGGTGTCTGTGATTCTCAGTATTATTGATATTGAGCGGGGCCTGTGATTGTCTGTTATTGATATTGATCGTTGCCTGTGATTCTCAGTATCATTGATATCGAGCGGAGTCTGAGATTCTCAGCATTATTGAAATTTCGCGGTGTCTGTGATTCTCTATTTTTGATATTGAGCTGGTTCTGTGATTCTCGATTATTGCTATTGAGCGGTGTCTGTGATTTTCAGCATTATTGATATTGAGCGGTGTCAGTGATTCTCTATTATTGATATTGAGCGGTGTCTGTAATTCTCTATTATTGATATTGAGCGGTGTCTGTGATTCTCTATTATTGATATTGAGCGGTGTCTGTGATTCTCTATTATTGATATTGAGCGGTGTCTGTGATTCTCTATTATTGATATTGTGCGGTGTCTGTAATTCTCTATTTTTCTTGTGAGCGGGGTATGTGATTCTTTCTATTATTTATATTGAGCGATGTCTGTGATTCTCCATTATGGATATTGAGCGGTTTCTGTCATTCTCTACTATTGAGCGGGGTCTGTGATTCTCAGCATTATTGATATTGAGCGGTGACTTTGATTCTCTATTTTTGATATTGAGCGGGTTCTGTGATTTTCAATATTATTGATATTGAACTGTGTCTGTGATTCTCCATTACTGAAGTTCAGCGGAGTCAGGGATTCTCCATTATTGATATTGAACATTGTCTGCGGCCCTCTATTATTCAAATTGAGCCGTGTCTGTGATTCTCTATTCATGATATTGAGCGGTGTCTGTGATTCTCCATTATTGATATTGAGCAGTCTCTGTGATTCTCAGTATTATTGACAATGAGCGGTGTCTTTGATTCTCTATTATTGATGTTTAGCGATGTCTGTGATTCTCAGCATTTTTGATATTGAGCGGGGCTTGTGATTCTCTATTATTGATAACGAGCGGAGTCTGAGATTCTCAGCATTATTGATATTTAGCGGTGTCTGTCATTCTCTATTATTGGTATTGAGCGGTGTCAGTGATTCTCCATTATTGATATTGTGCGGTGTCTGTAATTCTCTATTTTTGCTTATGAGCGAGGTATGTGATTCTCATTTTTAATTATATTGAGCGATTTCTGTGATACTCTGTTTTTGATATTGAGCGGTGTCCGTGATTCGCTATTATTGATGTTGGGCGGTTTCTGTGATTCTCCATGATTGATATTGAGCGGTGTCTGTGATTCTCTATTTTTGATCTTGAGCGGGGTCTGTGATTCTATATTCTTGATACTGAGCGGTGTCTGTGATTCGAAGTATTTTTGATATTGAGCGATTTCTCAGATTCTCTATTATTGAAATTGAGCGGTGTCCGTGATTCGCTCCTATTGATGTTGAGCGGTGTCTTTGATTCTCTATCATTCAAATTCAGCCTTGTCTGTTATTCTCCATTATAGATATTGAGCCGTATCTGCGATTCACTATTATTGATATTGAGCAGTGTCTCTGATTCTCTTTTTTGATAATGAGCAGTGTCTGTGATTCTCTATTGTTGATATTGATCGGTGTCTGTGATTCTCAGTATTATTGATACAGAGCGCAGTCTGAGATTCTCTATTATTAATATTGATTGTGGTCTGTGAATCTCAGTATTATTGATATTGAGCGGTGTCTGTGATTCTCTATTATTGATATTGAGCGGTGTCTGTGATTCTCTATTATTGATATTGAGCGGTGTCTGTGATTCGTTATGATTGAGATTGAGCGGTGTCTGTGATTCTCTGTTATTGATATTGAGCAGTGTCTGTGATTCTCTATTATTGATATTGTGCGGTGTTTGTGATTCTCGATTATTCATTTTGAGCAGTGTCTTTGATTCTCAGTCTTATTGATGTTGAGCGGTGGCTGTGATTCTCAGTATTATTGATATTGAGCGGTGTCTGTGATTCTCTATTATTGATATTGAACGGAGTCTGTGAATCTCAGCCTCAATGATATTGAGCGGTGTCTGTGATTCTGTTTTATTGATATTGAGCGGTGTCTGTGATTCCCAGTTATAAGATTGAGCGGTGTCTGCGCTTCTCTATTATTGATATTGAGCGGTGTCTGTGATTTTCTATTGTTGATATTCAGCGGTATCTGTGATTCTCCATTCCTGATATTGAGCGGATTCTGTGATTCTGTATTATTGATTTGGGGCGGTGTCTGTGATTCTCTATTATTGATATTTATCGGTGTTTGTGATTCTCAATATTATTGATATTGAGCGATATCTGTGATTCTCTTTTATTGATATTGATCGGGGCCTGTGATTCTCAGTATTATTGATATTGAGCGGTGCCTGTTAATCTCTATTGTTGTTATTGAGCGATGTCTGTGATTCTCAATCTTATTGATTTCAGCGGTGTCTGTGATTCTCTATTATTGATATTGAACGGTGTCTGTGATTCTCAGTGATTGAGATGGAGCGGTGTCTGTGATTCTCTGTTATTGATATTGAGCGGTGTCCGTGATTCTCGACAATTGATATTGTGCGGTGTTTGTGATTCTCGATTATTCATATTGAGCAGTGTCTGTGATTCTCAGTCTTATTGATATTGAGCCGTGTCTGTGATCCTCAATTATTTATATTGAGCGGTGTCTGTCATTCTCTTTTTTAGATTTTGAGCTCGGTCTGTGATTCTCAATCTTATTGACGCAGAGCATTGTCTGTGATTAACTAATATTGATATTGTGCCGTGTCTTTGATTCTGTTTTATTGATATTGAGCGGTGTCTGTGATTCCCAGTTATTAAGATTGAGCGGTGTCTGTGTTTTTCTATTTTTGATATAGAGCGGTATCTGTGATTCTCCATTCCTGATATTGAGCGGAGTCAGGGATTCTCCATTATTGATATTGAGCGGGGTCTGTGATTCTCTATTATTGATTTGGGGCAGTGTCTGTGATTCTCTATTATTGATATGTATCGGTGTTTGTGATTATCAGTATTGTTGATATTGAGCGGTATCTGTGATTCTCTATTATTGATATTGATCGGGGCCTGTGATTCTCAGTATTATTGATATTGAGCGGGGTCTGTGATTCTCTCTTATTGATATTGAGCAGTGTCTGTGAGTCGCTATGATTGATATTGAGCGGGGTTTGTGATTCTCTACTATTGATATTGAGCTGTGTCTGTGATTCTCAGTATTATTCATATTGGTCGGTGTCTGTGATTCTCAGTCTTATTGATGTTGAGCGGCGTCTGTAATTCTGTGATATTGACATTAAGCGGTGTCGGTGATTCTCTATTATTGCTATTGAGCGGTGTCTGTGATTCAATATTATTGACATTGAGCGGGGTATGTGATTCTCAGTATAATTGATATGGAGCCGTGTCTGTGTTTCTCAATTATTTATATTGAGCGGTGTCTGTCATTCTCTTTTTTAGATTTTGAGCGGGATCTGTGATTCTCAGTATTATTGATTTTGAGCCGTTTCTTTGATTCTCTATTATTGATATTGAGCGGAGACTGTGATTCTGTTTTATTGTTATTGAGCGGTGTCTGTGATTCTCTATTATTGATATTGAGCGGTATCTGTGATTCTCCATTATTAATATTGAGCGGGGTCTGTGATTCTCTATTATTGATTTGGGCGGTGTCTGTGATTCTCTATTATTCATATTTATCGGTGTTTGTGATTCTCAGTATTATTGATATTGAGCGATATCTGTGATTCTCTATTATTGATATTGATCGGGGCCTGTGATTCTCAGTGTTATTGATATTGAGCGGTGCCTGTTATTCGCTATTGTTGATATTGAGCGGTGTCTGTCATTCTCTATTATTGATATTGAGCGGGGTCTATGATTCTCAGTGTCATTGATACTGAGAGGTGTCTGTTATTCCCTATCATTGATATTGAGCGGGGTCTGTAATTCTGTGTTATTGACATTGAGCGGTGTCTGTGATTCTCTATTATTGATATTGAGCGGTGTCTGTGATTCAATATTAGTGATATTGAGCGGGGTCTCTGATTATCAGCATTATTGGCATTTAACGGTGTCTGTGATACTCTATTATTGATATCGAGCGGGTTCTGTGATTCTCACTATTATTAATATTGAGCCGTGTCTGTGATTCTCTATTATTTATATTGAGCGGTGTCTGTCATTCTCATTTTCAGATTTTGAGTGTGGTCTCTGATTCTCAGTATTATTGATATGAAGCGGTATCTGTGATTCTCTATTTTTGATATTGAGCGGCCTCTGTGATTCTCAGTGTTATTGATGCAGAGCGGTGTCTGTGATTAACTATTATTGATATTGTGCCGTATCTGTGATTATCTGTTATTGATATTGAGCGAAGTCTGTGATTCTGTGTTGTTGACATTGAGCGGGGTCTGTGATTTTCTATCATTGATATTGAGCGGAGTCTGTGATTCTCAGTTCCTGATATTGAGCGGTTTCTGTGATTCTCGATTCCTGATATTGAGCGGTGGACGTGATTCTCTGTTGTTGATATTGAGCGGTATCTCTGATTCTCTATTATTGATATTGAGCGGGGTTTCTGATTCGCTATTATTGATTTTGAGCGGTATTGGCGATTCTCTGTTGTTGATATTGAGCTGTGTCTGTGATTCTCAGTATTATTGATATTGATCGGTGTCTGTGATTCTCTATGATTGAGATGGAGCGGTGTCTGTGATTCTTTATTATTGATATTGAGCTGTGCCCGTGATTCTCTGTTATTGATATTGAGCGGTGGCTATGATTCTCAGCATTATTGACATTGAGCGGTGTCTGTTATTCTCTATCATTGATATTGAGCGGGGTCTGTAATTCTGTGTTATTGACATTGAGCGATGTCTGTGATTCTCTATTATTGATATTGAGCGGGGACTGTCATTCTCTATTATTGATATTGAGCGGGGTCTATGATTCTCAGTGTCATTGATACTGAGAGGTGTCTGTTATTCCCTATCATTGATATTGAGCGGGGTCTGTAATTCTGTGTTATTGACATTGAGCGGTGTCTGTGATTCTCTATTATTGATATTGAGCGGTGTCTGTGATTCAATATTAGTGATATTGAGCGGGGTCTCTGATTATCAGCATTATTGGCATTTAACGGTGTCTGTGATACTCTATTATTGATATCGAGCGGGTTCTGTGATTCTCACTATTATTAATATTGAGCCGTGTCTGTGATTCTCTATTATTTATATTGAGCGGTGTCTATCATTCTCATTTTCAGATTTTGAGTGTGGTCTCTGATTCTCAGTATTATTGATATGAAGCGGTATCTGTGATTCTCTATTTTTGATATTGAGCGGCCTCTGTGATTCTCAGTGTTATTGATGCAGAGCGGTGTCTGTCATTCTGTTTTTTAGATTTTGAGCGTGGTCTCTGATTCTCAGTATTATTGATATTAAGCGGTTTCTGTGATTCCCATTTATTAAGATTGAGCGGTGTCTCCGATTTTCTATTTTTGATATTGAGCGGAGTCTGTGATTTTCTCTTTTTGACATTGAGCGGGGTCTGTGCTTCTCTATTATTGATATTGAGCGGTGCTTGTGATTCTCAATTATTGATATTGAGTGGGGTCTGTGATTCTCTATTATTGATATTGAGCGGGGTCTGTGCTTCTCTATTATTGATATTGAGCGGTGTCTGTGATTCTCTATTGTTGATATTGAGCGGGGTCTGTGATTCTCTATTATTGACATTGAGCGGGGTCTGTGCTTCTCTATTATTGATATTGAGCGGTGCTCTTGTGATTCTCAATTATTGATATTGAGTGGGGTCTGTGATTCTCTATTATTGATATTGAGCGGGGTCTGTGATTCTCTATTATTGAAATTGAGTGTGGTCTGTGCTTCTCTATTATTGATATTGAACGGTGTCTGTGATTCTCTGTTCCTGATATTGAGCGGTGTCTGTGATTCTCTGTTATTGATATTGAGCGGTGTCTGTGATTCTCTATTCTTGATATTGAGCGGTGTCCGTGATTCTCGACTGTTGATATTTAGCGGTGTTTGTGATTCTCTATTATTGATATTGAGGGGGGCCTATGATTCTCAGTATTATTGATACTGAGAGGTGTCTGTTATTCGCTATCATTGATATTGAGCGAGGTCTGTAATTCTGTGTTATTGACATTGAGCGGTGTCTGTGATTCTCAATTATTGATATTGAGTGGGGTCTGTGATTCTCTATTATTGATATTGAGCGGGGTCTGTGCTTCTCTATTATTGATATTGAGCGGTGTCTGTGATTGTCTATTGTTGATATTGAGCGGGGTCTGTGATTCTCTATTATTGACATTGAGCGGGGTCTGTGCTTCTCTATTATTGATATTGAGCGGTGCTTGTGATTCTCAATTATTGATATTGAGTGGGGTCTGTGATTCTCTATTTTTGATATTGAGCGGGGTCTGTGATTCTCTGTTATTGAAAGTGAGCGTGGTCTGTGCTTCTCTATTATTGATATTGACCGGTGTCTGTGATTCTCTGTTCCTGATATTGAGCGGTGTCTGTGATTCTCTGTTATTGATATTGAGCGGTGTCTGTGATTCTCTATTCTTGATATTGAGCGGTGTCCGTGATTCTCGACTGTTGATATTTAGCGGTGTTTGTGATTCTCTATTATTGATATTGAGCGGGGTCTATGATTCTCAGTATTATTGATACTGAGAGGTGTCTGTTATTCGCTATCATTGATATTGAGCGAGGTCTGTAATTCTGTGTTATTGACATTGAGCGGTGTCTGTGATTCTCTATTAGTGATATTGAGCGGTGTCTGTGATTCAATATTAGTAACATTGAGCGGGGTCTCTGATTATCAGCATTATTGGCATTTAACGGTGTCTGTGATACTCTATTATTGATATCGAGCTGGTTCTGTGATTCTCACTATTATTAATATTGAGCCGTGTCTGTGATTCTCTATTATTTATATTGAGCGGTGTCTGTCATTCTCTTTTTCAGATTTTGAGCGTGGTCTCTGATTCTCTGTATTGTTGATATTAAGCGGTATCTGTGATTCTCTATTTTTGATATTGAGCGGTCTCTGTGATTCTCATTGTTCTTGATGCAGAGCGTGTCTGTGATTAACTATTATTGATATTGTGCCGTGTCTGTGATTCTGTATTATTGATATTGAGCGGAGTCTGTGATTCTCGGCATTAATGATATTGAACGGTGTCTGTGATTCTGTATTATTGATATTGAGCGGGTTCTGTGATTCTCAGTATTATTTATATTGAGCGGTGTCTGTCATTCTCTTTTTTAGATTTGGAGCGTGGTCTCTGATTCTCTGTATTGTTGATATTAAGCGGTATCTGTGATTCTCTATTTTTGATATTGAGCGGTCTCTGTGATTCTCATTGTTCTTGATGCAGAGCGTGTCTGTGATTAACTATTATTGATATTGTGCCGTGTCTGTGATTCTGTATTATTGATATTGAGCGGAGTCTGTGATTCTCGGCATTAATGATATTGAACGGTGTCTGTGATTCTGTATTATTGATATTGAGCGGGTTCTGTGATTCTCAGTATTATTTATATTGAGCGGTGTCTGTCATTCTCTTTTTTAGATTTGGAGCGTGGTCTCTGATTCTCAGTATTATTGATATTAAGCGGTATCTGTGATTCTCTATTTTTGATATTGAGCGGCCTCTGTGATTCTCAGTGTTATTGATGCAGAGCGGTGTCTGTGATTAACTATTATTGATGTTGTGCCGTTTCTGTGATTCTCTATTATTGATACACAGCGGAGTCTGTGATTCTCAGCATTAATGATATTGAGCGGTGTCTGTGATTCTGTATTATTGATATTGTGCGGTTTCTGTGATTCCCATTTATTGAGATTGAGCGGTGTCTGCGATTTTCTATTGTTGATATTGAGCGGAGTCTGTGATTCTGTATTATTGACATTGAGTGGTGTCTGTGATTTTCTATTGTTGATATTGAGCGGTGTCTGTGATTCTCTGTTACTGATATTGAGCGGTGTCTGTGATTCTCCATCCCTGATATTGAGCGGTGCTTGTGATTCTCTATTATTGATATTGAGGGGTTGTCGTTGATTCTCTATTATTTATATTGAGCGGTGTCTGTGATTCTCTGTTATTGATATTGAGTGGCCTCTGTGATTCTCAGTGTTACTGATGCAGAGCGGTGTCTGTGATTAATTATTATTAATATTTTGCCGTGTCTGTGATTCTCTATTGTTGATATTGAGCGGAGTCTGTGATTCTCAGCATTAATGAGATTGAGCGATGTCTGTGATTCTGTAATATTGATATTGAGCGGTGTCTGTGATTCCCAGTTAATATGATTGAGCGGTGTCTGCGATTTTCTATTTTTGATATTGAGCGAAGTCTGTGATTCTGTATTGTTGACGTTGAGCGGGGTCTGTGATTTTCTATCATTGATATTGAGCGGTGCCTGTGATTCTCTGGTCCTGATATTGAGCGGTTTCTGTGATTCTCGATTCCTGATATTGAGCGGTATCTGTGATTCTCTATGATTGATATTGAGCGGTTTCTATGATTCTCTATTATTGATATTGAGCGGGGTTTCTGATTCGCTATTATTGATTTTGAGCGGTATCTGCGATTCTCTGTTATTGATATTGAGCTGTGTCTGTGATTCTCAGTATTATTGATATTGATCGGTGTCTGTGATTCTCTATGATTGAGATGGAGCGGTGTCTGTGATTCTTTATTGTTGATATTGAGCTGTTTCCGTGATTCTCTGTTCTTGATATTGAGCGGTGTCTGTGATTCTCTATTATTGACATTGAGTGCTGTCTGTGATTCTCTGTTGTTGATATTGAGCGGTGACCGTGATTCTCGGCTGTTGATATTGAGCGGTGTTTGTGATTCTCGATTATTGATATTGAGCAGTGTCTTTGATTCTCAGTCTTATTGATATTGAGCGGTGGCTATGATTCTCAGTATTATTAACATTGAGCGGTGTCTGTTATTCTCTATCATTGATATTGAGCGGGGTCTGTGATACTCTATTATTGATATAGAGCGGGTTCTGTGATTCTCAGTATTATTTATATTGAGCGGTGTCTGTCATTCTGTTTTTTAGATTTTGAGCGTGGTCTCTGATTCTCAGTATTATTGATATTAAGCGGTATATGTGATTCTCTATTTTTGATATTGAGCGGTCTCTGTGATTCTCAGTGTTATTGATGCAGAGCGGTGTCTGTGATTAACTATTATTGATATTGTGCCGTGTCTGTGATTCTCTGTTATTGATATTGAGCGGTTTCTGTGATTCCCATTTATTAAGATTGAGCGGTGTCTGCGATTTTCTATTTTTGATATTGAGCGGAGTCTGTGATTCTTTATTATTGACATTGAGCGGGGTCTGTGCTTCTCTGTTATTGATATTGAGCGGTGTCTGTGATTCTCTATTATTTATATTGAGCGGGGACTGTGATTCTCTATTATTGATATTGAGCGGGAACTATGATTCTCAGTATTATTGATACTGAGAGGTGTCTGTTATTCCCTATCATTGATATTGAGCGGGGTCTGTAATTCTGTTATTGATATTGAGCGGTGTCTGTGATTCAATATTAGTGATATTGAGCGGTGCCTATGATTCTCTATTATTGATATTGAGGGGTTGTCGTTGATTCTCTATTACTAATATTGAGCAGTGTCTTTGATTCTCAGCCTCATTGATATTGAGCGGTGGCTATGATTCTCAGTATTATTGATATTGAGCGGTGTCTGTAATTCTCTGTCATTGATATTGAGCGGGGTCTGTTATTCTGTGTTATTGACATTGAGCGGTGTCTGTGATTCTCTATTATTGATATTGAGCGGAGTCTGTGATTCAATATTAGTGATATTGAGCGGGTTTTCTGATTATCAGCATTATTGGCATTTAACGGTGTCTGTGATACTCTATTATTGATATCGAGCGGGTTCTGTGATTCTCAGTATTATTATTGTGCCGTGTCTTTGATTCTCTGTTATTGATATTGAGAGGAGTCTGTGATTCTGTTTTATTGATATTGAGCTGTGTCCGTGATTTTCTATTTTTGATATTGAGCGGAGTCTGTGATTCGGCATTATTGACATTGAGCGGTGTCTCTGATTCTCTGTTATTGATATTGAGCAGTGTCTTTGATTCTCAGTCTCATTCATATTGAGCGGTGGCTATGATTCTCAGTATTATTGATATTGAGCGGTGTTTGTGATTCTCTATCATTGATATTGAGCGGGGTCTCTGATTATCAGCATTATTGGCATTTAACGGTGTCTGTGATACTCTATTGTTGATATCGAGCGGGTTCTGTGATTCTGAGTATTATTAATATTGAGCCGTGTCTGTGATTCTCTATTATTGATATTGAGCGGGGCTTCTGATTCGCTATTAGTGATTTTGAGCGGTATCGGCGATTCCCTGTTATTGATATTGAGCTGTGTCTGTGATTCTCAGTATTATTGATATTGATCGGTGTCTGTGATTCTCTATGATTGAGATGGAGCGGTGCCTGTGATTCTCTAATATTGATATTGAGCGGTGTCCGTGATTCTCTGTTTTTGAAATTGAGCGATGTCTGTGATTCTCTATTATTGACATTGAGCGGTGTCCATGATTCTCGACTGTTGATATTGAGCGGTGTTTGTGATTCTCGCTTATTGATATTGAGCAGTGTCTTTGATTCTCAGTCTTATTGATATTGAGCGGTGGCTATGATTCTCAGTATTATTGATATTGAGCGGTGTCTGTTATTCTCTATCATTGATATTGAGCGGGGTCTGAAATTCTGTGTTATTAACATTGAGCGGTGTCTGTGATTCTCTATTATTGATATTGAGCGTTGTCTGTGATTCAATATTAGTGATATTGAGCGGGGTCTCTGATTATCTGCATTATTGGCATTTAACGGTGTCTGTGATTCTCTATTATTGATATTGAGCGGTGTCTGTGATTCCCAGTTATGAAGATTGATCGGTGTCTGCGAATTTCTATTTTTGATACTGAGCGGAGTCTGTGATTCTGTATTATTGACATTGAGCGGGGTCTGTGCTTCTCTATTTTTGATATTGAGCTGTGTCTATGATTCTCAGTATTATTGATATTGATCGGCGTCTGTGATTCTCTATGATTGAGAATAAGCTGTGTCTGTGATTCTCTTTTATTGATATTGAGCGGTGTCCGTGATTTTCGACTGTTGATATTGATCGGTGTTTGTGATTCTCGCTTATTGATATTGAGCAGTGTCTTTGATTCTCAGTCTTATTGATATTGAGCGGTGGCTATGATTCTCAGTATTATTGATATTGAGTGGTGTCTGTTATTCTCTATCATTGATATTGAGCGGGTTCTGTAATTCTGTGTTATTGACATTGAGCGGTGTCTGTGATTCTCTATTATTGATATTGAGCGGTGTATGTGATTCAATATTAGTGATATTGAGCGGGGTCTCTGATTCTCAGCATTATTGGCATTTCACGGTGTCTGTGATACTCTATTATTGATATCGAGTGGCTTCTGTGATTCTCACTATTATTAATATTGAGCCATGCCTGTGATTCTCTATTATATATATTGAGCGGTGTCTGTCATTCTCTTTTTTAGATTTTGAGCGTGGTCTCTGATTCTCAGTATTATTGATATTAAGCGGTATCTGTGATTCTCTATTTTTGATATTGAGCGGCCTCTGTGATTCTCAGTGTTATTGATGCAGAGCGGTGTCTTTGATTAACTATTATTGATACACAGCGGAGTCTGTGATTCACAGCATTAATGATATTGAGCGGTGTCTGTGATTCTGTATTATTGATATTGTGCGGTTTCTGTGATTCCCATTTATTGAGATTGAGCGGTGTCTGCGATTCAATATTAGTGATATTGAGCGGGGTCTCTGATTATCTGCATTATTGGCATTTAACGGTGTCTGTGATTCTCTATTATTGATATTGTGCGGTTTCTGTGATTCCCATTTATTGAGATTGAGCGGTGTCTGCGATTTTCTATTGTTGATATTGAGCGGAGTCTGTGATTCTGTATTATTGACATTGAGCAATGTCTGTGATTTTCTATTATTGATATTGAGCGGTGTCTGTGATTCTCGATTCCTGATATTGAGCGGTGCTTGTGATTCTCTGTTATTGATATTGAGTGGCCTCTGTGATTCTCATTGTAATTGATGCAGTGCGGTGTCTGTGATTAATTATTATTAATATTTTGCCGTGTCTGTGAGTCTCTATTATTGACATTGAGCGGAGTCTTTGATTCTCAGCATTAATGAGATTGAGCGTTGTCTATGATTCTGTAATATTGATATTGAGCGGTGTCTGTGATTCCCAGTTATTATGATTGAGCGGTATATGCGACTTTCTATTTTTGATATTGAGCGAAGTCTGTGATTCTGTATTGTTGACATTGAGCGGGGTCTGTGATTTTCTATCATTGATATGGAGCGGTGTCTGTGATTCTCTATTCCTGATATTGAGCGGTTTCTGTGATTCTCGATTCCTGATCTTGAGCGGTGCCTGTGATTCTCTATTATTGATATTGAGCGGCATCTGTGATTCTCAATTATTGATATTGAGCGGTTTCTATGATTCTCTATTATTGATATTGAGCGGGGTTTCTGATTCGCTATTATTGATTTTGAGCGGTATCTGCGATTCTCTGTTATTGATATTGAGCTGTGTCTGTGATTCTCAGTATTATTGATATTGATCGGTGTCTGTGATTCTCTATGATTGAGATGGAGCGGTGTCTGTGATTCTTTATTATTGATATTGAGCTGTGTCCGTGATTCTCTGTTATTGATATTGAGCGGTGTCTGTGATTCTCTGTTATTGACATTGAGTGGAGTCAAGGATTCTCTATTATTGATATTGAGTGGTATCTGTGATTCTCCATTATTGATATTGAGCGGGGTCTGTGATTCTCTATGATTGATTTGGGGCAGTGTCTGTGATTCTCTATTATTGATATTTATCGGTGTTTGTGATTCTCAGTATTATTGACATTGAGCGGTATCTGTGATTCTCTATTATTGATATTGATCGGGGCCTGTGATTCTCAATGTTATTGATATTGAGCGGTGCCTGTTATTCTCTACTGTTGATATTGAGCGATGTCTGTGATTCTCAATCTTATTGATTTGAACGGTGTCTGTGATTCTCTATTGTTTACATTGAGTGGTGTCTGTGATTCTCTATTATTGACATTGAGCGGTGGCTGTGATTCTCAGTATTATTGTTATTGAGCAGTGTCTGTTATTCTCAATTCTTGATATTGAGCGGGGTCTGAGATTCTCTATTATTGATATTGAGCGGGGTCTGTGATTCTCTATTATTGATATTGAGCAGTGTCTGTGAGTCGCTATGATTGATATTGGGCGGGGTTTGTGATTCTCTATTATTGATATTGAGCTGTGTCTGTGATTCTAAGTATTATTCATATTGGTTGGTGTCTGTGATTCTCAGTTTTTTTGATGTTGAGCGGCGTCTGTAATTCTGTGATATTGACATTGAGCGGTGTCGGTGATTCTCTATTATTGATATTGAGCGCTGTCTGTGATTCAATATTATTGATATTGAGCGGGGTCTGTGATTCTCAGTATAATTGATATGGAGACTTGTCTGTGATTCTCAATTATTTATATTGAGCGGTGTCTGTCATTCTCTTTTTTAGATTTTGAGCGGGGTCTGTGATTCTCAGTATTATTGATTTTGAGCCGTTTCTTTGATTCTCTATTATTGATATTGAGCGGAGACGGTGATTCTGTTTTATTGTTATTGAGCGGTGTCTGTGATTCACAGTTATTAAGATTGAGCGGTGTCTGTGATTCTCTATTATTGATATTGAGCTGTATCTGTGATTCTCCATTATTAATATTGAATGGGGTCTGTGATTCTCCATTGTTGATTTGGGCGGTGTCTGTTATTCTCGATTATTGATATTTATTGGTGTTTGTGATTCTCAGTATTATTAATATTGAGCGGTATCTGTGATTCTCTATTATTGATATTGATCGGCGTCTGTGATTCTCTATGATTGAGAATAAGCTGTGTCTGTGATTCTCTTTTATTGATATTGAGCGGTGTCCGTGATTTTCGACTGTTGATATTGATCGGTGTTTGTGATTCTCGCTTATTGATATTGAGCAGTGTCTTTGATTCTCAGTCTTATTGATATTGAGCGGTGGCTATGATTCTCAGTATTATTGATATTGAGTGGTGTCTGTTATTCTCTATCATTGATATTGAGCGGGTTCTGTAATTCTGTGTTATTGACATTGAGCGGTGTCTGTGATTCTCTATTATTGATATTGAGCGGTGTATGTGATTCAATATTAGTGATATTGAGCGGGGTCTCTGATTCTCAGCATTATTGGCATTTCACGGTGTCTGTGATACTCTATTATTGATATCGAGTGGCTTCTGTGATTCTCACTATTATTAATATTGAGCCATGCCTGTGATTCTCTATTATATATATTGAGCGGTGTCTGTCATTCTCTTTTTTAGATTTTGAGCGTGGTCTCTGATTCTCAGTATTATTGATATTAAGCGGTATCTGTGATTCTCTATTTTTGATATTGAGCGGCCTCTGTGATTCTCAGTGTTATTGATGCAGAGCGGTGTCTTTGATTAACTATTATTGATATACAGCGGAGTCTGTGATTCACAGCATTAATGATATTGAGCGGTGTCTGTGATTCTGTATTATTGATATTGTGCGGTTTCTGTGATTCCCATTTATTGAGATTGAGCGGTGTCTGCGATTCAATATTAGTGATATTGAGCGGGGTCTCTGATTATCTGCATTATTGGCATTTAACGGTGTCTGTGATTCTCTATTATTGATATTGTGCGGTTTCTGTGATTCCCATTTATTGAGATTGAGCGGTGTCTGCGATTTTCTATTGTTGATATTGAGCGGAGTCTGTGATTCTGTATTATTGACATTGAGCAATGTCTGTGATTTTCTATTATTGATATTGAGCGGTGTCTGTGATTCTCTGTTCCTGATGTTGAGCGGTGTCTGTGATTCTCGATTCCTGATATTGAGCGGTGCTTGTGATTCTCTATTATTGATATTGAGGGGTTGTCGTTGATTCTCTATTATGCATAATGAGCCGTGTCTGTGATTCTCTGTTATTGATATTGAGTGGCCTCTGTGATTCTCAGTGTAATTGATGCAGTGCGGTGTCTGTGATTAATTATTATTAATATTTTGCCGTGTCTGTGAGTCTCTATTATTGACATTGAGCGGAGTCTGTGATTCTCAGCATTAATGAGATTGAGCGTTGTCTATGATTCTGTAATATTGATATTGAGCGGTGTCTGTGATTCCCAGTTATTATGATTGAGCGGTATATGCGACTTTCTATTTTTGATATTGAGCGAAGTCTGTGATTCTGTATTGTTGACATTGAGCGGGGTCTGTGATTTTCTATCATTGATATGGAGCGGTGTCTGTGATTCTCTATTCCTGATATTGAGCGGTTTCTGTGATTCTCGATTCCTGATCTTGAGCGGTGCCTGTGATTCTCTATTATTGATATTGAGCGGCATCTGTGATTCTCAATTATTGATATTGAGCGGTTTCTATGATTCTCTATTATTGATATTGAGCGGGGTTTCTGATTCGCTATTATTGATTTTGAGCGGTATCTGCGATTCTCTGTTATTGATATTGAGCTGTGTCTGTGATTCTCAGTATTATTGATATTGATCGGTGTCTGTGATTCTCTATGATTGAGATGGAGCGGTGTCTGTGATTCTTTATTATTGATATTGAGCTATGTCCGTGATTCTCTGTTATTGATATTGAGCGGTGTCTGTGATTCTCTGTTATTGACATTGAGTGGAGTCAAGGATTCTCTATTATTGATATTGAGTGGTATCTGTGATTCTCCATTATTGATATTGAGCGGGGTCTGTGATTCTCTATGATTGATTTGGGGCAGTGTCTGTGATTCTCTATTATTGATATTTATCGGTGTTTGTGATTCTCAGTATTATTGACATTGAGCGGTATCTGTGATTCTCTATTATTGATATTGATCGGGGCCTGTGATTCTCAATGTTATTGATATTGAGCGGTGCCTGTTATTCTCTACTGTTGATATTGAGCGATGTCTGTGATTCTCAATCTTATTGATTTGAACGGTGTCTGTGATTCTCTATTGTTTACATTGAGTGGTGTCTGTGATTCTCTATTATTGACATTGAGCGGTGGCTGTGATTCTCAGTATTATTGTTATTGAGCAGTGTCTGTTATTCTCAATTCTTGATATTGAGCGGGGTCTGAGATTCTCTATTATTGATATTGAGCGGGGTCTGTGATTCTCTATTATTGATATTGAGCAGTGTCTGTGAGTCGCTATGATTGATATTGGGCGGGGTTTGTGATTCTCTATTATTGATATTGAGCTGTGTCTGTGATTCTAAGTATTATTCATATTGGTTGGTGTCTGTGATTCTCAGTTTTTTTGATGTTGAGCGGCGTCTGTAATTCTGTGATATTGACATTGAGCGGTGTCGGTGATTCTCTATTATTGATATTGAGCGCTGTCTGTGATTCAATATTATTGATATTGAGCGGGGTCTGTGATTCTCAGTATAATTGATATGGAGACTTGTCTGTGATTCTCAATTATTTATATTGAGCGGTGTCTGTCATTCTCTTTTTTAGATTTTGAGCGGGGTCTGTGATTCTCAGTATTATTGATTTTGAGCCGTTTCTTTGATTCTCTATTATTGATATTGAGCGGAGACGGTGATTCTGTTTTATTGTTATTGAGCGGTGTCTGTGATTCACAGTTATTAAGATTGAGCGGTGTCTGTGATTCTCTATTATTGATATTGAGCTGTATCTGTGATTCTCCATTATTAATATTGAATGGGGTCTGTGATTCTCCATTGTTGATTTGGGCGGTGTCTGTTATTCTCGATTATTGATATTTATTGGTGTTTGTGATTCTCAGTATTATTAATATTGAGCGGTATCTGTGATTCTCTATTATTGATATTGATCGGCGTCTGTGATTCTCTATGATTGAGAATAAGCTGTGTCTGTGATTCTCTTTTATTGATATTGAGCGGTGTCCGTGATTTTCGACTGTTGATATTGATCGGTGTTTGTGATTCTCGCTTATTGATATTGAGCAGTGTCTTTGATTCTCAGTCTTATTGATATTGAGCGGTGGCTATGATTCTCAGTATTATTGATATTGAGTGGTGTCTGTTATTCTCTATCATTGATATTGAGCGGGTTCTGTAATTCTGTGTTATTGACATTGAGCGGTGTCTGTGATTCTCTATTATTGATATTGAGCGGTGTATGTGATTCAATATTAGTGATATTGAGCGGGGTCTCTGATTCTCAGCATTATTGGCATTTCACGGTGTCTGTGATACTCTATTATTGATATCGAGTGGCTTCTGTGATTCTCACTATTATTAATATTGAGCCATGCCTGTGATTCTCTATTATATATATTGAGCGGTGTCTGTCATTCTCTTTTTTAGATTTTGAGCGTGGTCTCTGATTCTCAGTATTATTGATATTAAGCGGTATCTGTGATTCTCTATTTTTGATATTGAGCGGCCTCTGTGATTCTCAGTGTTATTGATGCAGAGCGGTGTCTTTGATTAACTATTATTGATACACAGCGGAGTCTGTGATTCACAGCATTAATGATATTGAGCGGTGTCTGTGATTCTGTATTATTGATATTGTGCGGTTTCTGTGATTCCCATTTATTGAGATTGAGCGGTGTCTGCGATTCAATATTAGTGATATTGAGCGGGGTCTCTGATTATCTGCATTATTGGCATTTAACGGTGTCTGTGATTCTCTATTATTGATATTGTGCGGTTTCTGTGATTCCCATTTATTGAGATTGAGCGGTGTCTGCGATTTTCTATTGTTGATATTGAGCGGAGTCTGTGATTCTGTATTATTGACATTGAGCAATGTCTGTGATTTTCTATTATTGATATTGAGCGGTGTCTGTGATTCTCTGTTCCTGATGTTGAGCGGTGTCTGTGATTCTCGATTCCTGATATTGAGCGGTGCTTGTGATTCTCTATTATTGATATTGAGGGGTTGTCGTTGATTCTCTATTATGCATAATGAGCCGTGTCTGTGATTCTCTGTTATTGATATTGAGTGGCCTCTGTGATTCTCAGTGTAATTGATGCAGTGCGGTGTCTGTGATTAATTATTATTAATATTTTGCCGTGTCTGTGAGTCTCTATTATTGACATTGAGCGGAGTCTGTGATTCTCAGCATTAATGAGATTGAGCGTTGTCTATGATTCTGTAATATTGATATTGAGCGGTGTCTGTGATTCCCAGTTATTATGATTGAGCGGTATATGCGACTTTCTATTTTTGATATTGAGCGAAGTCTGTGATTCTGTATTGTTGACATTGAGCGGGGTCTGTGATTTTCTATCATTGATATGGAGCGGTGTCTGTGATTCTCTATTCCTGATATTGAGCGGTTTCTGTGATTCTCGATTCCTGATCTTGAGCGGTGCCTGTGATTCTCTATTATTGATATTGAGCGGCATCTGTGATTCTCAATTATTGATATTGAGCGGTTTCTATGATTCTCTATTATTGATATTGAGCGGGGTTTCTGATTCGCTATTATTGATTTTGAGCGGTATCTGCGATTCTCTGTTATTGATATTGAGCTGTGTCTGTGATTCTCAGTATTATTGATATTGATCGGTGTCTGTGATTCTCTATGATTGAGATGGAGCGGTGTCTGTGATTCTTTATTATTGATATTGAGCTGTGTCCGTGATTCTCTGTTATTGATATTGAGCGGTGTCTGTGATTCTCTGTTATTGACATTGAGTGGAGTCAAGGATTCTCTATTATTGATATTGAGTGGTATCTGTGATTCTCCATTATTGATATTGAGCGGGGTCTGTGATTCTCTATGATTAATTTGGGGCAGTGTCTGTGATTCTCTATTATTGATATTTATCGGTGTTTGTGATTCTCAGTATTATTGACATTGAGCGGTATCTGTGATTCTCTATTATTGATATTGATCGGGGCCTGTGATTCTCAATGTTATTGATATTGAGCGGTGCCTGTTATTCTCTACTGTTGATATTGAGCGATGTCTGTGATTCTCAATCTTATTGATTTGAACGGTGTCTGTGATTCTCTATTGTTTACATTGAGTGGTGTCTGTGATTCTCTATTATTGACATTGAGCGGTGGCTGTGATTCTCAGTATTATTGTTATTGAGCAGTGTCTGTTATTCTCAATTCTTGATATTGAGCGGGGTCTGAGATTCTCTATTATTGATATTGAGCGGGGTCTGTGATTCTCTATTATTGATATTGAGCAGTGTCTGTGAGTCGCTATGATTGATATTGGGCGGGGTTTGTGATTCTCTATTATTGATATTGAGCTGTGTCTGTGATTCTAAGTATTATTCATATTGGTTGGTGTCTGTGATTCTCAGTTTTATTGATGTTGAGCGGCGTCTGTAATTCTGTGATATTGACATTGATCGGTGTCGGTGATTCTCTATTATTGATATTGAGCGCTGTCTGTGATTCAATATTATTGATATTGAGCGGGGTCTGTGATTCTCAGTATAATTGATATGGAGACTTGTCTGTGATTCTCAATTATTTATATTGAGCGGTGTCTGTCATTCTCTTTTTTAGATTTTGAGCGGGGTCTGTGATTCTCAGTATTATTGATTTTGAGCCGTTTCTTTGATTCTCTATTATTGATATTGAGCGGAGACGGTGATTCTGTTTTATTGTTATTGAGCGGTGTCTGTGATTCACAGTTATTAAGATTGAGCGGTGTCTGTGATTCTCTATTATTGATATTGAGCTGTATCTGTGATTCTCCATTATTAATATTGAATGGGGTCTGTGATTCTCCATTCTTGATTTGGGCGGTGTCTGTTATTCTCGATTATTGATATTTATTGGTGTTTGTGATTCTCAGTATTATTAATATTGAGCGGTATCTGTGATTCTCTATTATTGATATTGATCGGGGCCTCTGATTTTCAGTGTTATTGATATTGTGCGGTGCCTGTTATTCGCTATTGTTGATATTGAGCGATGTCTGTGATTCTCTATTATTGATATTGAGTGGTGTCTGTGATTCTCTATTATTGATATTGAGCGGTGTCTGTGATTCTCTATTATTGATATTGAGTGGTGTCTGTGATTCTCTATTATTGATATTGAGTGGTGTCTGTGATTCTCTATTATTGATATTGAGCTTTGTCTGTGATTCCCAGTTATGAATATTGTTCGGTGTCTGCGAATTTCTATTTTTGACATTGAGCGGAATCTGTGATTCTGTATTATTGACATTGAGCGGGGTCTGTGCTTCTCTATTATTGATATTGAGCGGTGTCTGTTATTTTCTATTATTGATATTGAGCGGTGTCTGTGATTCTCGATTCCTGATATTGAGCTGTGTCTGTGATTCTCAGTATTATTGATACTGATCGGTGTCTGTGATTCTCTATGATTGAGATGGAGCGGTGTCAGTTATTCTCTTTTATTGATATTGAGCGGTGTCCGTGATTCTCGACTGTTGATATTGATCGGTGTTTGTGATTCTCTCTTTTTGATATTGAGCAGTATCTTTGATTCTCAGTCTTATTGATATTGAGCGGTGGATATTATTCTCAGTATTATTGATATTGAGCGGTGTCTGTTATTCTCTATCATTGATATTGAGCGGGGTCTGTAATTCTGTGTTATTGACATTGAGCGGTGTCAATGATTCATTATTATTGATATCGAGCGGGTTCTGTGATTCTCACTATTATTAATATTGAGCCATGCCTGTGATTCTCTATTATATATATTGAGCGGTCTCTGTCATTCTCTTTTTTAGATTTTGAGCGTGGTCTCTGATTCTCAGTATTATTGATATTAAGCGGTATCTGTGATTCTCTATTTTTGATATTGAGCGGCCTCTGTGATTCTCAGTGTTATTGATGCAGAGCGGTGTCTGTGATTAACTATTATTGATATTGTGCCGTGTCTGTGATTCTCTATTATTGATACACAGCGGAGTCTGTGATTCTCAGCATTAATGATATTGAGCGGTGTCTGTGATTCTGTATTATTGATATTGTGCGGTTTCTGTGATTCCCATTTACTGAGATTGAGCGGTGTCTGCGATTCAATATTAGTGATATTGAGCGGGGTCTCTGATTATCTGCATTATTGGCATTTAACGGTGTCTGTGATTCTCTATTATTGATATTGAGCGGTGTCTGTGATTCCCAGTTATGAAGATTGATTGGTGTCTGCGAATTTCTATTTTTGATATTGAGCGGAGTCTGTGATTCTGTATTATGGACATTGAGCGGGGTCTGTGCTTCTCTATTATTGATATTGAGCGGTGTCTGTTATTTTCTATTTTTGATATTGAGCGGTGTCTGTGATTCTCTGGTCCTGATATTGAGCGGTGTCTGTGATTCTCGATTCCTGATATTGAGCTGTGTCTGTGATTCTCAGTATTATTGATATTGATCGGTGTCTGCGATTCTCTATGATTGAGATGGAGCGGTGTCTGTGATTCTCTTTTATTGATATTGAGCGGTGTCCGTGATTTTCTATTTTTGATATTGAGCGGTGTCTGTGATTCTCGATTCCTGATATTGAGCGGTGCTTGTGATTCTCTATTATTGATATTGAGGGGTTGTCGTTGATTCTCTATTATTTATATTGAGCGGTGTCTGTGATTCTCTGTTATTGATATTGAGTGGCCTCTGTGATTCTCAGTGTTATTGATGCAGTGCGGTGTCTGTGATTAATTATTGTTGATATTGTGCCGTGTCTGTGATTCTCTATTATTGATACACAGCGGAGTCTGTGATTCTCAGCATTAATGATATTGAGCGGTGTCTGTGATTCTGTATTATTGATATTGTGCGGTTTCTGTGATTCCCATTTATTGAGATTGAGCGGTGTCTGCGATTTTCTATTGTTGATATTGAGCGGAGTCTGTGATTCTGTATTATTGACATTGAGCAATGTCTGTGATTTTCTATTTTTGATATTGAGCGGTGTCTGTGATTCGCGATTCCTGATATTGAGCGGTGCTTGTGATTCTCTATTATTGATATTGAGGGGTTGTCGTTGATACTCTATTATTTATATTCAGCCGTGTCTGTGATTCTCTGTTATTGATATTGAGTGGCCTCTGTGATTCTCAGTGTTATTGATGCAGTGCGGTGTCTGTGATTAATTATTATTAATATTTTGCCGTGTCTGTTATTCTCTATTATTGACATTGAGCGGAGTCTGTGATTCTCAGCATGAATGAGATTGAGCGGTGTCTGTGATTCTGTAATATTGATATTGAGCGGTGTCTGTGATTCCCAGTTGTTATGATTGAGCGGTGTCTGCGATTTTCTATTTTTGATATTGAGCGAAGGCTGTGATTCTGTATTGTTGACATTGAGCGAGGTCTGTGATTTTCTATCATTGATATTGAGCGGTGTCTGTGATTCTCTGTTCCAGATGTTGAGCGGTTTCTGTGCTTCTCGATTCCTGATATTGAGCGGTGCCTGTGATTCTCTATTATTGATATTGAGCGGTATCTGTGATTCTCAATTATTGATATTGAGCGGTTTCTATGATTCTCTATTATTGATATTGAGCGTGGTTTCTGATTCGCTATTATTGATTTTGAGCGGTATCTGCGATTCTCTGTTATTGATATTGAGCTGTGTCTGTGATTCTCAGTATTATTGATATTGATCGGTGTCTGTGATTCTCTATGATTTGAGATGGAGCGGTGTCTGTGATTCTTTATTGTTGATATTGAGCTGTGTCCGTGATTCTCTGTTATTGATATTGAGCGGTGTCTGTGATTCTCTATTATTGACATTGAGCGGTGTCCGTGATTCTCGACTGTTGATATTGATCGGTGTTTGTGATTCTCGCTTATTGATATTGAGCAGTGTCTTTGATTCTCAGTCTTATTGATATTGAGCGGTGGCTATGATTCTCAGTATCATTGATATTGAGCGGTGTCTGTTATTCTCTATCATTGATATTGAGCGGGGTCTGTAATTCTGTGTTATTAACATTGAGCGGTGTCTGTGTTTCTCTATTATTGATATTGAGCGGTGTCTGTGATTCTATATTAGTGATATTGAGCGGGGTCTCTGATTATCAGCATTATTGGCATTTAACGGTGTCTGTGATTCTCTATTATTGATATTGAGCGGTGTCTGTGATTCCCAGTTATGAAGATTGATCCGTGTCTGCGAATTTCTATTTTTGATATTGAGCGGAGTCTGTGATTCAGTATTATTGACATTGAGCGGGGTCTGTGCTTCTCTATTATGCATATTGAGCGGTGTCTGTGATTCAATATTAGTGATATTGAGCGGGGTCTCTGATTATCTGCATTATTGGCATTTAACGGTGTCTGTGATTCTCTATTATTGATATTGAGCGGTGTCTGTGATTTTCTATTTTTGATATTGAGCGGGGTCTGTAATTCTGTGTTATTAACATTGAGCGGTGTCTGTGATTCTCTAATATTGATATTGAGCGTTGTCTGTGATTCAATATTGGTGATATTGAGCGGGGTCTCTGATTATCTGCATTATTGGCATTTAACGGTGTCTCTGATACTCTATTCTTGATATCGAGCGGGTTCTGTGATTCTCACTATTATTAATATTGAGTCATGCCTGTGATTCTCTATAATATATATTGAGCGGTGTCTGTCATTCTCTTTTTTAGATTTTGAGCGTGGTCTCTGATTCTCAGTATTATTGATATTAAGCGGTATCTGTGATTCTCTATTTTTGATATTGAGCGGCCTCTGTGATTCTCAGTGTTATTGATGCAGAGCAGTGTCTGTGATTAACTATTGTTGATATTGTGCCGTGTCTGTGATTCTCTATTATTGATACACAGCGGAGTCTGTGATTCTCAGCATTAATGATATTGAGCGGTGTCTGTGATTCTGTATTATTGATATTGTGCGGTTTCTGTGATTCCCATTTATTGAGATTGAGCGGTGTCTGCGATTTTCTATTGTTGATATTGAGCGGAGTCTGTGATTCTGTATTATTGACATTGAGCAATGTCTGTGATTTTCTATTTTTGATATTGAGCGGTGTCTGTGATTCGCGATTCCTGATATTGAGCGGTGCTTGTGATTCTCTATTATTGATATTGAGGGGTTGTCGTTGATTCTCTATTATTTATATTGAGCCGTGTCTGTGATTCTCTGTTATTGATATTGAGTGGCCTCTGTGATTCTCAGTGTTATTGATGCAGTGCGGTGTCTGTGATTAATTATTATTAATATTTTGCCGTGTCTGTGAGTCTCTATTATTGACATTGAGCGGAGTCTGTGATTCTCAGCATTAATGAGATTGAGCGGTGTCTGTGATTCTGTAATATTGATATTGAGCGGTGTCTATGATTCCCAGTTGTTATGATTGAGCGGTGTCTGCGATTTTCTATTTTTGATATTAAGCGAAGTCTGTGATTCTGTATTGTTGACATTGAGCGGGGTCTGTGATTTTCTATCATTGATATGGAGCGGTGTCTGTGATTCTCTGGTCCTGATATTGAGCGGTTTCTGTGATTCTCGATTCCTGATATTGAGCGATGCCTGTGATTCTCTATTATTGATATTGAGCGGTATCTGTGATTCTCAATTATTGATATTGAGCGGTTTCTATGATTCTCTATTATTGATATTGGGCGGGGTTTCTGATTCGCTATTATTGATTTTGAGCGGTATCTGTGATTCTCTATTATTGACATTGAGTGGTGTATGTGATTTTCTATTGTTGATATTCAGCGGTATTTGTGATTGTCCATTCCTGATATTGAGCGGAGTCTGTGATTCTGTATTATTGATTTGGGGCGGTGTCTGTGATTCTCTATTATTGATATTTATCGGTGTTTGTGATTCTCAGTCTTATTGATGTTGAGCGGTGGCTGTGATACTCAGTATTATTGATATTGAGCCGTGTCTGTGAATCTCAATTATTTATGTTGAGCGGTGTCTGTCATTCTCTTTTTTAGATTTTGACCTTGGTCTGTGATTCTCAATGTTATTGATGCAGAGGCGGTGTCTGTGATTAACTAATATTGATATTGTGCCGTGTCTTTGATTCTGTTTTATTGATATTGAGCGGTGTCTGTGATTCCCAGTTATTAAGATTGAGCGGTGTCTGTGTTTTTCTATTTTTGATATGGAGTGGTATCTGTGATTCTCCATTCCTGATATTGAGCGGAGTCAGGGATTCTCTATTATTGATATTGAGTGGTATCTGTGATTCTCCATTATTGATATTGAGCGGGGTCTGTGATTCTCAGTATTATTGACATTGAGCGGTATCTGTGATTCTCTATTATTGATATTGATCGGGGCCTTTGATTCTCAGTATTATTGATATTGAGCGGTGCCTGTTATTCTCTACCGTTGATATTGAGCGATGTCTGTGATTCTCAATCTTATTGATTTGAGCGGTGTCTGTGATTCTCTATTATTGACATTGAGTGGTGTCTGTGATTCTCTATTATTGATATTGAGCGGTGGCTGTGATTCTCAGTATTATTGTTATTGAGCAGTGTCTGTGATTCTCAATTCTTGATATTGAGCGGGGTCTGAGATTCTCTATTATTGATATTGACCGGGGTCTGTGATTCTCTATTATTGATATTGAGCAGTGTCTGTGAGTCGCTGTGATTGATATTGGGCGGGGTTTGTGATTCTCTATTATTGATATTGAGCTGTGTCTGTGATTCTCAGTATTATTCATATTGGTCGGTGTCTGTGATTCTCAATTATTTATATTGAGCGGTGTCTGTCATTCTCTTTTTTAGATTTTGAGCGGGGTCTGTGATTCTCAGTATTATTGATTTTGAGCCGTTTCTTTGATTCTCTATTATTGATATTGAGCGGAGACTGTGATTCTGTTTTATTTTTATTGAGCGGTGTCTGTGATTCACAGTTATTAAGATTGAGCGGTGTCTGTGATTCTCTATTATTGATATTGAGCGGTATCTGTGATTCTCCATTATTGATTTGGGCGGTGTCTGTGATTCTCGATTATTGATATTTATCGGGGCCTGTGATTCTCAGTGTTATTGATTT
The DNA here is from genome assembly GCF_035084215.1 of Heptranchias perlo. Lineage (NCBI taxonomy): Eukaryota > Metazoa > Chordata > Chondrichthyes > Hexanchiformes > Hexanchidae > Heptranchias > Heptranchias perlo. The sequence goes on from NC_090327.1 coordinate 140,487,316, forward strand.
TGAGCCGTTTCTTTGATTCTCTATTATTGATATTGAGCGGAGACTGTGATTCTGTTTTATTGTTATTGATCGGTGTCTGTGATTCACAGTTGTTAAGATTGAGCGGTGCCTGTTATTCGCTATTGTTGATATTGAGCGTTGTCTGTGATTCTCTATTATTGATATTGAGTGGTGTCTGTGATTCTCTATTCTTGATATTGTGCGGTGCCCATTATTCTCTATTATTGATATTGAGGGGTTGTCGTTGATTCTCTATTACTGATATTGAGCGGTGTCTGTGATTCGCTATGATTGATATTGAGCGGGGTTTGTGATTCTCTGTTATTGATATTGAGCTGTTTCTGTGATTCTCAGTATTATCCATATTGATTGGTGTATGTGATTCTCAATGATTGAGATGGAGCGGTGTCTGTGATTCTCTTTATTGATATTGAGCGGTGTCCGTGATTCTCGACTGTTGATATTGAGCTGTGTTTGTGATTCTCTATTATTGATATTGAGCGGGGTTCGATGATTCTCAGTATTATTGGCATTTAACGGTCTCTGTGATACTCTATTATTGATATCGAGCGATGTCTGTGATTTTCTATTGTTGACATTGAGCGGGGTCTGTGATTCTCTATTCTTGATATTGTGCGGTGCCCATTATTCTCTATTATTGATATTGAGCGGGGTCTGTGATTCTCTATTATTGATATTGAGCGGTTTCTGTGATTCCCATTTATTAAGATTGAGCGGTGTCTGCGATTTTCTATTTTTGATTTTGAGCGGAGTCTGTGATTCTTTATTATTGACATTGAGCGGGGTCTGTGCTTCTCTATTATTGATACTGAGCGGTGTCTGTGATTCTCTATTATTGATATTGAGCGGGGTCTGTGATTCTCTATTATTGACATTGAGCGGGGTCTGTGCTTCTCTATTATTGATATTGAGCGGTGTCTGTGATTCTCAATTATTGATATTGAGTGGGGTCTGTGCTTCTCTATTATTGATATTGAACGGTGTCTGTGATTTTCTATTATTTATATTGTGCGGTATCTGCGATTCTCTGTTATTGATATTGAGCTGTGTCTGTGATTCTCAGTATTATTGATTTTGATCAATGTCTGTGATTCTCTATGATTGAGATGGAGCGGTGTCTATGATTCTTTATTATTGATATTGAGCTGTGTCCGTGATTCTCTTATTGATATTGAGCGGTGTCTGTGATTCTCTATTATTGACATTGAGTGGTGTCTGTGATTCTCTGTTATAGATATTGAGCGCTGTCCGTGATTCTCGACTGTTGATATTGTGCGGTGTTTGTGATTCTTGATTGTTGATAGTGAGCAGTGTCTTTGATTCTCAGTCTTATTGATATTGAGCGGTGTCTGTGATTCAATATTAGTGCTACTGAGCGGGTTCTCTGATTATCTGCATTATTTGCATTTAACGATGTCTGTGATACTCCATTATTGATATCGAGCGGGTTCTGTGATTCTCAGTATTATTTATATTGAGCGGCATATGTGATTCTCTATTTTTGATCTTGAGCGGTCTCTGTGATTCTCAGTGTTATTGATGCAGAGTGTTGTCTGTGATTAACTATAATTGATATTGTGCCGTGTCTGTGATTCTCTATTATTGATATTGACCGGTTTCTGTGATTCCCATTTATTAAGATTGAGCGGTGTCTGCGATTTTCTATTTTTGATATTGAGCGGAGTCTGTGATTCTTTATTATTGACATTGAGCGGGGTCTTTGCTTCTCTTTTGTTGATATTGAGCGGTGTCAGTGATTCTCTATTATTGATATTGAGCGGGGTCTGTGATTCTCTATTATTGACATTGATCGGGGTCTGTGCTTCTCTATTATTGATATTGAACAGTGTCTGTGATTTTCTGTCATTTATATTGACCGGTGTCTGTGATTCTCTATTCCTGATATTGAGCGGTGTCTGTGATTCTCGATTCCTGATATTTAGCGGTGCCTGTGATTCTCTATTATTGATATTGAGCTGTGTCTGTGATTCTCAGTATTATTGATTTTGATCGGTGTCTGTGATTCTCTATGATTGAGATGGAGCGGTGTCTGTGATTCTTTATTATTGATATTGAGCTGTGTCCGTGATTCTCGACTGTTGATATTGTGCGGTGTTTGTGATTCTTGATTATTGATATTGAGCAGTGTCTTTGATTCTCAGTCTTATTGATATTGAGCGGTGGCTATGATTCTCAGTATTATTGACATTGAGCGGTTACTGTTATTCTCTATCTTTGATATTGAGCGGGGTCTGTAATTCTGTGTTATTGACATTGAGCGATGTCTGTGATTCTCTATTGTTGATATTGAGCGGTGTCTGTGATTTAATATTCGTGCTATTGAGCGGGTTCTCTGATTATCTGCATTATTTACATTTCACGATGTCTGTGATACTCCATTATTGATATCGAGCGGGTTCTGTGATTCACAGTATTATTTATATTGAGCGGTATATGTGATTCTCTATTTTTGATATTGACCGGTCTCTGTGATTCTCAGTGTTATTGATGCAGAGTGGTGTCTGTCATTAACTATTATTGATATTGTGCCGTGTCTGTGATTCTCTATTATTGATATTGACCGGTTTCTGTGATTCCCATTTATTAAGATTGAGCGGTGTCTGCGATTTTCTATTTTTGATATTGAGCGGAGTCTGTGATTCTTTATTATTGACATTGAGCGGGGTCTTTGCTTCTCTTTTGTTGATATTGAGCGGTGTCAGTGATTCTCTATTATTGATATTGAGCGGGGTCTGTGATTCTCTGTTATTGACATTGAGCTGTGTATGTGATTCTCAATTATTGATATTAAGTGGGGTCTGTGATTGTCTATTGTTGATATTGAGCGGGGTCTGTGATTCTCTATTATTGACATTGATCGGGGTCTGTGCTTCTCTATTATTGATATTGAACAGTGTCAGTGATTTTCTGTCATTTATATTAACCGGTGTCTGTGATTCTCTATTCCTGATATTGAGCGGTGTCTGTGATTCTCGATTCCTGATATTTAGCGGTGCCTGTGATTCTCTATTATTGATATTGAGCTGTGTCTGTGATTCTCAGTATTATTGATTTTGATCGGTGTCTGTGATTCTCTATGATTGAGATGGAGCGGTGTCTGTGATTCTTTATTATTGATATTGAGCTGTGTCCGTGATTCTCGACTGTTGATATTGTGCGGTGTTTGTGATTCTTGATTATTGATATTGCGCAGTGTCTTTGATTCTCAGTCTTATTGATATTGAGCGGTGGCTATGATTCTCAGTATTATTGACATTGAGCGGTTACTGTTATTCTCTATCATTGATATTGAGCGGGGTCTGTAATTCTGTGTTATTGACATTGAGCGATGTCTGTGATTCTCTATTGTTGATATTGAGCGGTGTCTGTGATTCAATATTCGTGCTATTGAGCGGGTTCTCTGATTATCTGCATTATTTACATTTCACGATGTCTGTGATACTCCATTATTGATATCGAGCGGGTTCTGTGATTCACAGTATTATTTATATTGAGCGGTATATGTGATTCTCTATTTTTGATATTGACCGGTCTCTGTGATTCTCAGTGTTATTGATGCAGAGCGGTGTCTGTGATTAACTATTATTGATATTGTGCCGTGTCTGTGATTCTCTATTATTGATATTGAGCGGTTTCTGTGATTCCCATTTATTAAGAGTGAGCGGTGTCAGCGATTTTCTATTTTTGATATTGAGCGGAGTCTGTGATTCTTTATTATTAACATTGAGCGGGGTCTGTGCTTCTCTATTATTGATATTGAGCGGTGTCTGTGATTCTCTATTATTGATATTGAGCGGGGTCTGTGATTCTCTATTATTGACATTGAGCGGGGTCTGTGCTTCTCTATTATTGATATTGAGCGGTGTCTGTGATTCTCTATTATTGATATTGATCGGGCTCTGTGATTCTCTATTATTGATATTGAGCGGCGTCTGTGATTCTCTATTATTGATATTGAGCGGGGTCTGTGCTTCTCTATTATTGATATTGAGCGGTGTCTGTGATTTGCTTTTATTGATATTGAGCGGTGTCTGTGATTCACTGTTTCTGATATTGAGCGGTGTCTGCGATTCTCGATTCCTGATATTTAGCGGTGCCTGTGATTCTCTATTATTGATATTGAGCGGTATCTGTGATTCTGGATTATTGATATTGAGCGGTGTCTGTGATTGTCTATTATTGATATTGAGCGGAGTCAGGGATTCTCTATTCTTGATACTGAGCGGTATCTGAGATTCTCCATTATTGTTATAGTGCGATGTCTTTGATTCTCTATTATGGATATTGATCGGTGTTTGTGATTCTCAGTATTATTGATAGTGAGTGGTGTCTGTGATTCTCCATTATTGATATTGAGCGGTGCCTGTGATTGTCCACTATTGATTTGAGCAGTGTCTGCGATTCTCTATTTTTGATATTGAGCGGTGTCTGTGATTCTCAGTATTATTGATATTGAGCGATGTCTGTGATTCTCTATTGTTGATATTGAGCGGGTTCTGTGATTCTATATTGTTGATATTGAGCAGTGACTGTGATTTTCAGTGTTATTGATAATGCGCGGTATCTGTGATTCACTATTATTGGTTTTGAGCGGCGTCTGCGATTCTCTATTATTGATATTGAGTGGAGTCCGTGATTCTCGACTATTGATATTGATCGTTGTCTGTGATTCTTGATTATTGATATTGAGCAGTGCTTGTGATTCTCAGTCTGATTGATATTGAGCGGTGGCTGTGATTAACAGTATTATTGATATTGAGCCGTGTCTGTGATTCTCGATGATTGATATGGAGCGATGACTGTGATTCTCTAATGTTGATATTGAGCGGTGTCTGTGATTCTCTATTATTGATGTTAAGCAGTGTCTGTGATTCTCAGTATTATTGATATTGAGCGGGTTCTGTAATCTCAATTATTGACATTGGGCGGTGTCTGTGATTATCTATTATTGACATTGAGCGATGTCTGTGATTTTCTATTGTTGACATTGAGCGGGGTCTGTGCTTCTCTATTATTGATATTGAGCGGTGTCTGTGATTTGATTTTATTGTTATTGAGCGGGGTCTGTGATTCTCTATTATTGATATTGAGCGGTTTCTGTGATTCACATTTATTAAGATTGAGCGGTGTCTGCGATTTTCTATTTTTGATTTTGAGCGGAGTCTGTGATTCTTTATTATTGACATTGAGCGGGGTCTGTGCTTCTCTATTATTGATACTGAGCTGTGTCTGTGATTCTCTATTATTGATATTGAGCGGGGTCTGTGATTCTCTATTATTGACATTGAGCGGGGTCTGTGCTTCTCTATTATTGATATTGAACGGTGTCTGTGATTCTCAATTATTGATATTGAGTGGGGTCTGTGATTCTCTATTATTGATATTGAGCGGGGTCTGTGATTCTCTATTAGTGACATTGAGCGGGGTCTGTGCTTCTCTATTATTGATATTGAACGGTGTCTGTGATTTTCTATTATTTATATTGTGCGGTATCTGCGATTCTCTGTTATTGATATTGAGCTGTGTCTGTGATTCTCAGTATTATTGATTTTGATCGATGTCTGTGATTCTCTATGATTGAGATGGAGCGGTGTCTATGATTCTTTATTATTGATATTGAGCTGTGTCCGTGATTCTCTTATTGATATTGAGCGGTGTCAGTGATTCTCTATTATTGACATTGAGTGTTGTCTGTGATTCTCTGTTATTGATATTGAGCGCTGTCCGTGATTCTCGACTGTTGATATTGTGCGGTGTTTGTGATTCTTGATTGTTGATAGTGAGCAGTGTCTTTGATTCTCAGTCTTATTGATATTGAGCGGTGGCTATGATTCTCAGTATTATTGACATTGAGCAGTGTCTGTTATTCTCTATCATTGATATTGAGCGGGGTCTGTAATTCTGTGTTATTGACATTGAGCGATGTCTGTGATTCTCTATTGTTGATATTGAGCGGTGTCTGTGATTCAATATTAGTGCTACTGAGCGGGTTCTCTGATTATCTGCATTATTTGCATTTAACGATGTCTGTGATACTCCATTATTGATATCGAGCGGGTTCTGTGATTCTCAGTATTATTTATATTGAGCGGCATATGTGATTCTCTATTTTTGATCTTGAGCGGTCTCTGTGATTCTCAGTGTTATTGATGCAGAGTGGTGTCTGTGATTCTCAGTGTTATTGATGCAGAGTGGTGTCTGTGATTAACTATTATTGATATTGTGCCGTGTCTGTGATTCTCTATTATTGATATTGACCGGTTTCTGTGATTCCCATTTATTAAGATTGAGCGGTGTCTGCGATTTTCTATTTTTGATATTGAGCGGAGTCTGTGATTCTTTATTATTAACATTGAGCGGGGTCTGTGCTTCTCTATTATTGATATTGAGCGGTGTCAGTGATTCTCTATTATTGATATTGAGCGGGGTCTGTGATTCTCTATTATTGACATTGAGCGGGGTCTGTGCTTCTCTATTATTGATATTGAGCGGTGTCTGTGATTCTCTATTATTGATATTGAGCGGGGTCTGTGATTCTCTATTATTGATATTGAGCGGGGTCTGTGCTTCTCTATTATTGATATTGAGCGGTGTCTGTGATTTGCTATTATTGATATTGAGCGGTGTCTGTGATTCTCTGTTCCTGATATTGAGCGGTGTCTGTGATTCTCGATTCCTGATATTTAGCGGTGCCTGTGATTCTCTGGTATTGGTATTGAGCGGAGTCAGGGATTCTCTATTATTGATACTGAGCGGTATCTGTGATTCTCCATTATTGATATAGTGCGATGTCTTTGATTCTCTAATTTACATATTGATCGATGTTTGTGATTCTCAGTATTATTGATATTGAGCGGTATTGTGATTCTCCATTATTGATATTGAGCGATGCCTGTGATTGTCCACTATTGATTTGAGCAGTGTCTGCGATTCTCTATTATTGATATTGAGCGGTTTCTGTGATTCTCAGTATTATTGATATTGAGCGATGTCTGTGAATCTCTATTGTTGATATTGAGCGGGTTCTGTGATTCTATATTGTTGATATTGAGCAGTGACTGTGATTTTCAGTATTATTGATATTGAGCGGTATCTGTGATTCGCTATTATTGCTATTGAGCGGCGTCTGCGATTCTCTATTATTGATCTTGAGCGGAGTCCGTGATTCTCGAATATTGATATTGATCGTTGTATGTGATTCTTCATTATTGATATTGAGCAGTGCTTGTGATTCTCAGTCTGATTGATATTGAGCGGTGGCTGTGATTAACGGTATTATTGATATTGAGCCGTGTCTGTGATTCTCTAATATTGATATTGAGCGGTGTCTGTGATTCTCAATTATTGTTATTGAGCAGTTTCTGTGATTCTCGATGATTGATATGGAGCGATGTCTGTGATTCTCTAATGTTGATATTGAGCGTTGTCTGTGATTCTTCATTATCGATATTGAGCAGTGCTTGTGATTCTCAGCCTGATTGATATTGAGCGGTGGCTGTGATTAACAGTATTATTGATATTGAGCGGTGTCTGTGATTCTCAATTATTGTTATTGAGCAGTGTCTGTGATTCTCGATGATTGATATGGAGCGGTGTCTGTGATTCTCTAATGTTGATCTTGAGCGGTGTCTGTGATTCTCTAAACTTGATATTGAACGGTGTCTGTGATTCTCTAATATTGATGTTAAGCAGTGTCTGTGATTCTCAGGATTATTGATATTGAGCGGGGTCTGTAATTCTCAATTATTGACATTGGGCGTTGTCTGTGATTCTCTGTTATTGACATTGAGCGATGTCTGTGATTTTCTATTGTTGATATTGAGCGGTGCCGGTGATTCTCCATTATTAATATCGAGCGGTGTCTGTGATTGTCCATTGTTGATTTTGAGCGTAGACTGTGATTCTCAGTATTATTGATATTAAGCGGTGTATGTGATTCTCAGTATTATTGATATTGAGCGGTGTCTGTGATTCTCTGATATTGATATTGATATTGAGCGGTGTCTGTGATTCTGTATTATTCATATTTAGCGGTGTCTTTGATTCTCTATGATTGATATTGAGCAGTGTCTGTGATTCTCAGTATTATTGATATTGAGCGGGGTCTGTAATTCTCAATTATTGACATTGGGCGGTGTCTGTGATTCTCTATTATTGAAATTGAGCGGTGTCTGTGATTCACTATTATTGACATTGAGCGGTGTCTGTGATACTCAGTATTATTGTTATTGAGCGATGTCTGTGATTCACTGTAATTGATATTGAGCGGTTTCTTTGATTCCCAGTATTATTGATATTGAGCGGAGTCTTTGATTCCCAGTATTATTGATATTGAGCACTGTCTGTGATTCTCTCTTGTTCGTATTGAGCGGAGTGTGCGATTCTCTATTATTCATGTTCAGTCGTGTCTGTGATTCTCTGTTATTGATATTGAGCGGTGTCTGTGATTCACTATTATTGACATTGAGCGGTGTCTGTGATTCTCAGTATTATTGTTATTGAGCGGTGTCTGTGATTCTCTCTTATTGATATTGAGCGGTGTCTGTGATTCACTGTTATTGATATTGAGCGGTGTCTGTGATTCTCAGTATTATTGTTATTGAGCGGTGTCTGTGATTCTCTCTTATTGATATTGAGCGGTGTCTGTGATTCTCTTCTTCATTTTGAGCGGATTGCGGGATTCTCTATTATTGATATTGACCGTTGTCTGTGATTCTTTATTCTTGATATTTAGCGGGGTCTGTGATTCTCTATTACTGATATCGAGCGGGGTCTGTGATTCTCAATATTATTGATATTGAACGGGGTCTGTGATTCTCTATTATTTGTATTAAGCGGTGTCTGTGATTCTCTGTTATTGATATCTAGCGGGGCCTTATGTTCTCTATTATTGATATCGAGCACGGTCTGTGATTCTCAGTATTATTGATCTTGAGCGGTGTTTGTGATTCTCTATTGTTGATATTGAGCGGTGTCTGTGATTAACTATTATTGATATTGAACGGGCTCTGTGATTCTCTATTATTGATATTGAGCGGTGTCTGTGATTCTCTATTATTGATATTGAGCGGTGTCTGTGATTCTCTTCTCTTGACATTGAACGGTGTCGGTGATTCTCAGTATTATTGATATTGGGCGGTGTCTATGATTCTCTATTATTGATATTGAGCGGTGTCTGTGATTCTCAGTATTATTGTTATTGAGCAATGTCTGTGATTCTCTATTATTGATATTGAGGGTATCTTTGATTATCAGTATTATTGATTTTGATCGGGTTCTGTGATTCTTTATTATTGATATTGAGCGATGTCTTTGATTCTCTATTATTGATATTGAGCGGTGTCTGTGATTCACTATTATTGATATTGAGCGGTGTCTGTGATTCTCAGTATTATTGTTATTGAGCGGTGTCTGTGATTCTCTCTTATTGATATTGAGCGGTGTCTGTGATTCTCTTCTTCATTTTGAGCGGATTGCGGGATTCTCTATTATTGATATTGACCGTTGTCTGTGATTCTTTATTCTTGATATTGAGCGGGGTCTGTGATTCTCTATTACTGATATCGAGCGGGGTCTGTGATTCTCAATATTATTGATATTGAACGGGGTCTGTGATTCTCTATTATTTGTATTAAGCGGTGTCTGTGATTCTCTGTTATTGATATCTAGCGGGGCCTTATGTTCTCTATTATTGATATCGAGCACGGTCTGTGATTCTCAGTATTATTGATCTTGAGCGGTGTTTGTGATTCTCTATTGTTGATATTGAGCGGTGTCTGTGATTAACTATTATTGATATTGAACGGGCTCTGTGATTCTCTATTATCGATATTGAGCGGTGTCTGTGATTCTCTATTATTGATATTGAGCGGTGTCTGTGATTTTCTACTCTTGACATTGAACGGTGTCGGTGATTCTCAGTATTATTGATATTGGGCGGTGTCTATGATTCTCTTTTATTGATATTGAGCAGTGTCTATGAATTTCAGTGTGATTGATATTGAGCAGTGTCTGTGATTCTCACTATTGTTGATTTTGAGCGGGGTCTGTGATTCTCAGTGTTACTGATACTGCCTCTTCCACAATTTGGTTTTCTTCTTATCTGGTGGTTCAGACCAGGTCCACAACGATGAAGTATGTCAGTCATTATTTGAACTTTCTGTTGCAGATGACGTCCTTACACGTTTATTTTTCATTTTCAGATGCAGATCGGGTTGAGAACACTGTTTCCGAATTTGTTTTTTTATTGCAAAACAATTGGAGATTAACGTCTTATAATTAAGCCGCTTCTCGAATCATTCCCGGTGATGCGGGGCCTTAACCCCTCCTAGCAACACTCACCGTGACTCCGGCGGTGAGGAAGTTTGCGTTGATGCTCGAAAAAACTAAACGTAACAGGAAGACTATTCCACTGGAACAAGGTCATCGCTCCACAGAATGAAATGACTGCCTGCCATTTGCCCAACGGAAATTACCTGTTAAATGATAAAAACGTGAAAGAAACTTCAGTCCAACAATCAACCAATCAACGTCACGGAATCACAAGTTCGGACTCGAAAACTGCCTGTTGATATAGCATGTCTTTATCAAATAAATGTTGCCCTTTTCTTATTTGGCACCCTGTTGGCAACTCAGCCGACATGAAGTAGCTGTGTAGTCACAAACAAAGTTTGGAAAGCACTGATCTATGTGTTCCATGGAAGGGTTTCTGTTCTGTTTGAAATGTATTTCAAATTTGCCTTGGGGGATCCAAACCGTGTGCGAGTTTTTAGTTTTCACTGTAATTGTGTTGCAGGACATGTTCCACACCCATAAATTAAAGTTTTCCCCATTTGTTCTCCCACTTCATGCTGTCTTCTCTTCTCAACCTCCTTCAGCTGGGAGGGATCTGGAATGCAGCTGCAGTGTACAGTGTGAACACTGCCTCAGCCCATCTTCCATTCAGGTTATAATATATCATGAGCAAATAGGGTCGTGGAAGTCACGTCTCGCAGTCTGATCAAAATGTAGCCATCGCGTTAAATAAGAAAGGGGGAAGCGAACAAAAAACGGATGAAATTTCTAATTCAGCCCCACTGCGAAAGCGCAGACCGCTGAGTATACGGTCCTGAGAGGGGAGGGGAAAAAGTTGAAGCTGTTCCGGGTAAAAAAAAAGTGTGAGGGTATCGTGTCTCCATCTTTAGGCCCTGAAGAGAAAATAAATATTTCGCGCACTGACTGCAGTTTCACGAGCGATTGTTGTCAGCATTAAGGCAAATCGAGCCCGAAGAGAGGAACGAAATCCTCCCCTCCCCCCAATTATACATCGATGATTATAATTACCAATATTTTCCCCCCAAAGTTAATAACCAAATCCTCTCGGTCTGAGGTAACAATACTGCACTGTATGCAAAGATGACGGGGGAGAAGACTATCGAGGATCTGATCTGACATCACCTCTCTATCGATTTGGCCTGGTATATAAAAATATATGTTTCTATCAATGGCAACGACTCTCCCGCTTGATCGGCTGTTTCAGGCCTCACAATGGAAAAATTGTATCGCAATTCGAAACAACTTACCAATATTGATCAGAATGCCACCAAACACACTGCACTCACAGAGGCAGTGCGATCATGGCGGGCGGGGAACTCGGCTATGTGGAGCAGCGCAAGCCCTTGTGCTGCTGCAATTGCGACATCAGATCCAACCGGTACACTGGGGGGAGGATGGTCGGGATAGGACTCAGAGCAAAATAGCACCGTACTCACAACATCCCTTTATAATCGAGCATGAATATACACTTTATAATTTGAAAACTTATAGGTGACTGATTTCATTCAGTCTCCTGGAGTCCCGGACAAGCAAAACTATTTTGAAGAGCTCTTTGTTTCCCCCTCCTGCAGGAGAGATTTGGAGTCGACCCTCAGTGGGTCATTCCAAACCGGAGTTGGGGGTGACCCAGTGATGAATGTCCTGCTGCTCAGTAATGGGTCGCGTCCCATAGTTTGAAAACCACTGCTCTATGCCTCTTTTAATAAAGCTCAGTTTCCCATATGCTTTTGTAACGGTCTTCTCAACTTGCCCTGCCACCTTCAAAGATTTGTTTCTGTGCACCCCCAGGACACTTTGTTATTACACTCCCTTTAATATTGTACCAATTAGTTTATAATGTCTCTCCTCATTCTTCCCACCAAAAGGCATAATTTCACACTTCCCTGCGTTAAATTTCATCTGCCATGTGTCTGCCCATTCCACCAACCTGACGATGTCTTCCTGAAGTCTGTTAGTATTCTCCACATTGCTTACTACATTTCCGAGTTTCATGTCATCTGCGAACTTTCAAATTATACCCGCTATACACAAGTCTAGGTCATTAACATATATCTAAAAGAGCAGTGCTCCTAATACTGAACCCTGGGGAACACCACTGTATGTGTAACACAGTCTCAAAAATAACTGTTCACCACTACCCTGTGCTTTCTGTTCCCTCGCCAATTATGTAACCAGGCTGCCACCGTGCTTTTTATCCCATGGGCTTTAGCTTTGCTAACAAGACTATTATGTGGTACTTTATCAAATGCTTTTTGAATATCCATATACACATGAACCGCACGACCCTCATCAACCCTCTCCATTGCTTCATCAAAGAACTCAATCAAGTTAGTTAAAAACAATTTTCCTTTAACAATTCCGAGCTGGCTTTCATTTATTTGCGCACTTAATCTCTGTTCATTCCTAATTTCGTTCCCTCTCTCCAGGTTATTCCCAATCTCTCTCCTGAAGTGTTCGTGGACAGTTTCAGGCCCTCTATGCATGTCACATAAGAACAGAAGAAATAAGAGCAGGAATAGGCCATATGGCCCTTCGAGCCATTCAATCAGATCATGGCTAATCTTCGACGTGAACTTCACTTTCCCACCGAATACCTTCATCCCTTGATTCTGTTAGAGTCCAAAAATATATTGATTTATTTCATTATTTTCCCTTCCTTTGGTAATTTATATCTTTAACTTTATGTTTCATCCGCAGTTTCAGACCGTCTCTCCATGTTTCCTTTCTCTCCTTCCCAAGGAGATAGTTCGTATACTTAAATCACTTTACCCATGTATCGTGTAAAATATAAGAAAAATACGTTAAGAATCAAAAGGTAAGTATTAATGTATTATGAGAATGTATTCTGTGTGATAGAGGCTGCAAATGTTTTAGATTAGGTCGTTAGGCTTCCGCAGGGGAAGGCAAAGTAAGGAGAAGGTGTCAAGTTAATGCAATTTAAAGAAGTATCAAAGGGTTTATGTAAAAAAGGTATAGTTAGTTTGGAGACAACATTTTTACGTTTCAGCTGTTGTTATTCAATTAACGTGTGATGTTTATAGCCATGAAAAATTGTCTCGTATTCTACATGAACAAAACCTACAATCCAGTCAGCGCTTGTTATAGTGAAAGACACGGAGAGCGATCATTGCTGTTCCTGTTAAATCATTGTTTCACTATAATTAAAGATACAAACTGAGTGAGAATGGCACTAGCTGCTTTTTAACAAAAAGAGAGCGGTGCAGTGAGGGGATTAAACACCAAAACGTGAATTGCTGCAAAAAAGTGGATTAACATTTGGTTATTTCGATATGATGCTTACGGAGAAGGAGAGACCAGAAATTAAGAGGAAAGGCCAAATTAGCCATTTTGTGTAGATGATGTAATATTAGCCTCTATTAAGTAAATCAGAGTATAATTGGACTTAATCTGCATGCAGTTCGGATCTAGGATTTCGCTTATTTCTCCATTATTCATATTTTTCTGTAATCTGAAACAGTAATAGAATTTGCAACCATCTTCAGCCAGAAGTGCCGAGTGCATGATCCATCTCGGCCTCCTCCCGATATCCCCACGATCACAGTATCCAGTCTTCAGCCAATTCGAATCACTCCACGTGATGTCAAGAAACGGCTGAGTGCACTGGATACTGCAAAGGCGATGGGCCCCGACAACATCCCGGCTGTAGTGTTGAAGACTTGTGCTCCAGAACTACCTGCGCCTCTAGCCAAGCTGTTCCAGTACAGCTACAACACCGGCATCTACCCGACAATGTGGAAAATTGCCCAGGTATGTCCTGTCCACAAAAAGCAGTACAAATCCAATCCGGCCAATTACCGCCCCATCAGTCTACTCTCAATCATCAGCAAAGTGATGGAAGGTGTCGTCGACAGTGCTAGCAAGCGACACTTACTCGTCAATAACCTGCTCACCAATGCTCAGTTTGGGTTCCGCCAGGACCACTCGGCTCCAGACTTCATTTCAGCCTTGGTTCAAACATGGACAAAAGAGCTGAATTCCAGACGTGAGGTGAGAGTGACTGTCCTTGACATCAATGCAGCATTTGACCGAGTGTGGCACCAAGGAGCCCTAGAAAAATTGAAGTCAATGGGAATCAGGGGGGAAAATCTCCAGTGGTTGGAGTCATACCGATCACAAAGGAAGATGGTAAAGTATTTGGAGGCCAATCATCTCAACCCCAGGACATTGTTGCAGGAGTTCCTCAAGGCGGTGTCCTAGGCCCAACCATCTTCAGCTGCTTCGTCAATGACCTTCCCTCCATCATAAGGTCAGAATTGGGGATGTTCGCTGATGATTGCACAGTGTTCAGTCCCATGCACAACGCCTCAAATAATGAAGCAGTCCGAGCTCGCATGCAGCAAGACCTGGACAACATCCAGGGTTGGGCTCATAAGTGGCAAGTAACATTCGCGCCGGACAAGTGCCAGGCAATGACCATCTCCAACAAGACAGAGTCTAACCACCTCCTCTTTACATCGAACGGTATTACCATCGACAAATCCCCCACCATCAACATCCTGGGGGTCACCATTGACCAGAAACTTAACTGGAACAGCCATATATATACTGTGGCTACAAGGGCAGGTCAGAGGCTGGGTATTCTGCTGCGAGTGACTCACCTCCTGACTCCCCAAAGCCTTTCCACGATCCACAAGGTACAAGTCAGGAGTGTGATGGAATACTCTGCACTTGCCTGGATGAGTGCAGCTCCGACAACACTCAAGAAGCTCAACTCCATCCAGGACAAAGCAGCCCGCTTGATTGGCACCCTAAATATTCAATCCCTTCACCACCGGCGCACAGTGGCTGCAGTGTGTACCATCCACAGGATGCACTGCAGCAACTCGCCAAGGCTTGGTCGACAGCACCTCCCAAACCCCCGACCTCTACCACCTGGAAGGACAAGAGCAGCTGGTACATGGGAACAACACTACCTGCACGTTCCCCTCCGAGTCACACACTATCCCGACTTGGAAATATATCGCGGTTCCTTCATCGTCGCTGGGTCAAAATCCTGGAACTCCCTTCCTCACAGCACGGTGGGAGAACCTTCACCACACGGACTGCAGCGGTTCAAGACGGCGGCTCACCACCACTTTCTCAAGGCTATTAGGGATGGTCAATAAATGCCGGCCTTGCCAGCGACACCCACATCCCATGAACAAATGAAAAAAATTGTAACAGTGCAGGAGAAGGCTACGGGACCCATTCCTGTTTAGTAACACAGAAGAAGGGGCAAGAGTGCATTGTGATTTATTACAGAATCCAGCACTTCACTGGGAAAGTTATGCATGGTACAGATGGCGGAGCAAAAAGTGCAAAGTGATTTTACACATTAATTTGGGTAAATGCCTGTTTATCTACACATGGTTTAATTTTATATTTAACGTAAACGGCTCTTTTTCGGAAAAAAACTTCAGGCACAAACCATGACATTATAAAGAAAATAATAATTTATTATTAAGACACTAGAAAAAATGACAATAGAATTTGAACAACATCTTGGATTTATGCCCGATGTACAATTGCTTTAACAACAACAAGACATATTCTGAATTCCCAAAATGCATAACAGTTTGGAAATCCAATGTTTATCTTAAACTAACCCCTAACGAAAGATATATACTCATGGTTGGCTCAAAATTGCCGGGAAGACTCCGGGTATTTTGATTGATATCGTTGTGGTGTAGCGTGGCTTCCTCTTGTAGCCAGGTCATCTGCTTCACAGGCAATCTGTAAAGCTGCTTCGAGGCATCAAACAGTGAGGTAATGAACAGTTAGGAAGATTCCAAGTGAGGTGGTGCTGCCAGGATGCGAAAGGTGAGGTTGGAACAGTCGCGGTGGATCTGTGTCTCTCCCCACTCAACTTCTGCCCAGCTTTTAAAGGCGTTGTTATCACAGAACCACACCTCTGGGACGGTGGCTTGTCAACAATAGGTTCCTGCAAATACAACCCACGATTGATTGACACTTCACTTGTTTTCTTTCGGTGTCCACAACGTGAAAGTCGACAGGTGTTCCAAAGACCCCAGCCCTGCTGGAATCGTTCTTCTTGATGTGGTGATTTAGCTTCTGCTCTTGATTTTTTATAATGTTTCATTAACAATCCGTTTAACAGTCCTTCCACGTTTTAATAGTCCTTTTCCTTCAGGCATGTTGAAGCCGATTTAGTCTCAGACTTTCGTTCAGCAGAAGAATTTTTACTACACAGAGCAGCTGGGAAACTCCTGCAGCAAGTAATGGGCAGGATCAGGTACACAAGACTGAGGTAATTTATTGTGCAGCCTCCAGGCATCATCTTTCGAAATATCAAAATTAAATCCACAAGATTGTTACCCCGGAACAAACATGAACTATCTGGCCTGCTCCACCCGCTGCTGTTCTGATAGTCAGCACCAACACACTCCAGGCTGCTCACACAGTTTATTTGGTTATATAATGCTTTCTGTGTTCTATTCTCACTCCTCTCTCTACCCTCCTGTCACTTTATATGTTTGTTCGTCTTTCATTGTGTCTGTTCTCTGTATATATCATTTATCTCTGTTTATTTTCTGTGTGTTTTTCGATCTTGTTTTTCCACTTCTACTTTAATTTATGTCTCCCTGTCGCTGTTTATATCTCTACCCATTCTATTTTATACTCTTGGCTTTCTTTCCATGTGCCTCTCCCTCTGTCTGCATGTCACTGCCTGTCTGCTCTCTCTGTCTCTTTCGACATCTGCCTCCCTGTCCCGCTCGCTTGTTGTCTCTCTCTCTCTGACTTCATCCGTCTTTTTGTCTTTCCACCTCTGTCTCCTTCTCGCTTTCTGTTTGCCTCTGACGATCTCTGTCTTTGTTTCTCTATCTGAATCTACTTTTCCCTTTTCAACTGTCTTTGTTTCATTCTGTTTGTTTCTCATTCTCTCTAATTCTACTTTTGCCTACTTCTTTCTCTCTGTTGTGAGTTGACTTCTCGATCTCTTCTTTGCATGTG
The DNA here is from genome assembly GCF_035084215.1 of Heptranchias perlo. Taxonomy (NCBI): domain Eukaryota; kingdom Metazoa; phylum Chordata; class Chondrichthyes; order Hexanchiformes; family Hexanchidae; genus Heptranchias; species Heptranchias perlo. The sequence continues at coordinate 140,504,644 of NC_090327.1, forward strand.
TTTCTGTATTTCATTCCATTTCTTTCAATCCCTATTTTAGTCTTTGTATTTCTCCCCCACTCCCCTGTTTACTGTTTTTTTCTCCTTGCTTTCTATTCCTCTTTCTACCTTTCTCTTACTTTCCTTTCATATCTGACACTCTCCTGCTCTGCCCCTCCCTCAGTCTCGAGTTATGTGGAATTGATTATTCTGTCTATTTACACCTCGGCATTTTTTACTTTGTAATTCTTTGTCAATGTCTCTCTCACTCGATCCATCCATGTCTGCTTTCTGTCCCTCTCGTTATAAATCTCGGTAAAAAAAAAGTAACAGCAAGAATCAAATCGGACGGACCAACCGGCATCAGACCACGAGGCACAGGACACGACAAAGGCAAACCAAGCCCAGTCGACCCTGCAAAGTCCACGTCACTATCAACTGGGGACTTGTGCCAAAATTGGGAGAGCTGTCCCACAGATTAGTCAAGCAACAGCCTGACATAGCCATACTCACAGAATCATACCTTTCAGCCAACGTCCCAGACTCTTCCATCACCATCCCTGAGTATGTCCTGTCCCACCCGCAGGACAGACCCACCAGAGGTGGCGGTACAGTGATATACAGTCAGGATGGAGTGGCCCTGGGAGTACTCAACTTTGACTCCGGACCCCATGAAATCTCATGACATCAGGTCAAACATGGGCAAGGAAACCTCCTGCTGATTACCACCTACCGCCCTCCCTCAGCTGATGAATCAGTCCTCCTCCATGTTGAACACCACTTGGAGGAAGCACTGAGGGTAGCAAGGGCACAGAATGTACTCTGGGTGGGGGGCCTTCAATGTCCATCACCAAGAGTGGCTCGGTCGCACCACTACTGACCGAGCTGGCCGAGTCCTGAAGGGCATAGCTGCCAGACTGGGCCTGCGGCAGGTGGTGAGCGAACCAACACGAGGCAGAATCCTACTTGACCTCGTCCTCACTAATCTACCTGTCTCAAATGCATCTGTCCATGACAGAATTGGTAGGAGTGACCACCACACAGTTGCGTGGAGACGATGTCCCATCTTGACACTAAGGACACCATCCAACGTGTTGTGTGGCACTATCACCGTGCTAAATGGGATAGATTCAGAACAGATCTAGCAGCTCAAAATTGGGCATCCATGAGGTGCTGTGGGCCATCAGCAGTAGCAGAATTGTATTCCAGCACAATCTGTAAACCTCATTGCCCGGCATTTTACTCACTCTACCATTACCAACAAGCCAGGGGATCAACTCTAGTTCAATGACGATTGTAGAATATCATGCCAGGAGCAGCACCAGGCGTACCTAAAAATGAGGTGCCAACCTGGTGAAGCTACAATTCAGGACTACATGCATGCTAAAAACCGGAAGCAACATGCTATGGACAGAGCTAAGCGATCCCACAACCAACGGATCAGATCAAAGTTCTGCAGTCCTGCCACATCCAATCGTGAATGGTGGTGGACAGTTAAACAACGAACGGGAGGAGGAGGCTCTGCAAATATCCCCATCCTCAATGATGGCGGAGTCCAGCACGTGAGTGCAAAAGACAAGGATTAAGCGTTTTCAACTATCTACAGCCAGAAGTGCTGAGTGGATGATCCATATCGGCCTTCTCCCAATATCCCCACCATCACAGAATCCAGTCTTCAGCCAATTCGAATCACTCCACGTGATATCAAGAAATGGCTGAGTGCACTGGATACAGCAAAGACTATGGCCCTCGACATCATCCCGGCTGTAGTACTGAAGACTTGTGCTCCAGAACTAGCTGCGCCTCAAGCCAAGCTGTTCCAGTACAGCTACAATACTGGCATCTACCCGACAATGTGGAAAATTGCCCAGGTATGTCCTGTCCACAAAAAGCAGGACAAATCCAATCCAGCCAATTACCACCCCATCAGTCTACTCTCAATCATCAGCAAAGAGATGGAAGGTGTCGTCGACAGTGCTATCAAGTGACACTTAGTCGCCAATTACCTGCTCACCAATGCTCAGTTTGGGTTCCACCAGGACCACTCGGCTCAAGACCTCATTACAGCCTTGGTTCAAACATGGACAAAAGAGCTGAATTCCAGAGGTGAGGTGAGAGTGACTGCCCTTGACATCAAGGCAGCATTTGACTGAGTGTGGTACCAAGGATCCCTCGAAAAATTGAAGTCAATGGGAATCAGGGGGAAAACTCTGCAGTGGTTGGAGTCACACCAAGCACACAGGAAGATGGGAGTGGTTGTTGGAGGCTAATCAGCTCAGCCCCAGGGCATTGCTGCAGGACTTCCTCAGGGCTGTGTCCCAGGCCCAACAATCTTCAGCTGCTTCATCAATGACCTTCTCTCCATCATAAGGTCAGAAATGGGGATGTTCGCTGATGATTGCACAGTGTTCAGTTCCATTCACAACCCCTCAGATAATGAAGCAGTCCGAACCAGCGTGCAGCATGACCTGGACAACATCCAGGCTTGGGCTCATAAGTGCCAAGTAACATTCGCGCCAGAGAAGTGCCAGGCAATGACCATCTCCAACAAGAGAGAGTCTAACCACCTCCCCTTCACATTCAAAGGCATTTGCATCGCCGAATCCCCCACCGTCAACATCCTGGGGGTCACCATTGACCAGAAACTTCACTGTACCAGCCAAATAAATACTGTGGCAACAAGAGCAGGTCAGAGGTTGGGTATTCTGCGGCGAGTGACTCACCTCCTGGCTCCCCAAAGCCTTTCCACCATCTACAAGGCACAAGTCAGGAGTTTGATAGAATACTCTTCACTTGCTTGGATGAGAGCAGCTCCAGCAACACTCAAGAAGCTCGACACCATCCAGGATAACGCAGCCCGCTTGATGGGCACCCAATCCACACACTAAACATTTACTCCCTTCACCACTGGCGCACAGTGGCTGCAGTGTGTACCATTCACAGGATGCACTGCAGCAACTCGCCAAGGCTTCTTTGACAACGCCTCCCAAACCCGCGACCTCTATCACCTAGAAGGACAAGAGCAGCAGGTACATGGGAACAACACCACCTGCACGTTCCCCTCCGAGTCACACACCACCCCGACTTGGAAATATATCGCCGTTCCTTCATCGTCGCTGGGTCAAAATCCTGGAACTCCCTTCCTAACAGCACTGTTGGAGAAACGTCACCACACGGACAGCAGTGGTTCAAGAAGGCGGCTCACCACCACCTTCTCAAGGGCAATTAGGGATGGGCAATAAATGCCAGCCTCGCCAGCGACGCCCACACCCCACGAACGAATAAAGAAAAAAAAAGACATCTATCTACATATCTGGTTTCCTTCTATCCTTTTATTTCTCTCCTGTCTTAATAACTACCTTAATTTCTCTCCCTCTCAGAGTAACTCTTTCTCTGCCCCTCTTTGTTACTATCTCTCTCACACATACAATCCCTCACTTTTCTGTGAATCTGTCTTAATTTTCTGCAATTTTTAAAATCTTTCTTACATACCTTTTGTCCTTGTGTTCTCTCTCCGTCTCTCACTCTCTCTCTCTCCCTCTCTGTCTCTGTCTCGCTCTGTCTTATTCACTCTCTCTCCCGCTCTGTGTATTTCGGTCTCTCTGTGCTGTCTATCTCAATCTGTCTGTCTTTCCCTCCTCCTCTGTTTCTCTCTCTCTTTGCCCCCTCTCTCCCCCTATGTATTTCTCTCTCTCTCTCTCTGTGTCTCCCTCTCTCCCTCCGTTTCCCTGTTTCTTTATTTCTACCTGTCTCTCTCTTTCTCTGACTCTCCATCTCCGTCTGTCTCTCTCCTTCTCCCTCTCTCTCTTTCCCTCTTTTCCCCGCTCTTTCCAATTAAGTGGCGTATATCCAATCTGATCAGGCCCATAGCAGCTACTTTTCCAGATTTGCACATTTTGCCCGGCGGCCATTTAGTTGATGTCCAGCTGAGCTCTTTAGTGACACAATTTCCCGCAACATTTCATGTGTCTTCTGCAGAATAAATCCGGCCTCAATAGGTGTGATTATCAATAAAATATAATATCAGAATCAGATTTAAGATCATTTCATGGCTCTGTGATGCTAATCTTAAATGTACTTTCCATCCGCTGGGATGGAGTGTGAAATGGGATTTAGCTCTCGTGCTTGAAACCCTTCAGCTCCTTCTAAGATTTCAAAAATTTAATGAATAGATTGAGTGGGCATTTCACCGCGTTCTTCAGCTCCTCTCCAAAGTTAGTCTGGGTCAGGACATAAATACACGTGTTTGTGCAGGTACTGAGAAGCTGCAGCATAACTGCCGTGTGTTCTGTGATGTAAACAGGGTATGAGAAATAATACCAACTGCCTGTAAATCGCATGCAAATATAAAATACAACATGTGTCACCCATAACAGTATAAAACTGCCCGATATACTGAAGAGTGGAATGATGGATTTCTTTCGGTTCTCCATCTCTGGGTCCTTGTGAATCTCTACATTGCTGCGGCCCCGGAGTCCCCTGCGAACTCGACTGGACACTAAAATATGTCTGACCGTCAGAATATTGAGCAATAAATTCAGACAGAACGGGACGCAAGGGGTTAAAATGAGATGAAACTTGTCAAATGCAGCCCATGCGGGGGAAGCACGGAAGCTCCAGGGAACATTATCAATTATATAAAGAGGTTTATAAGTAAAGTACCAGGGAAGACTCACTAAACACCCCAGCGCACTCACTGTTCCCAAAAGCACAGTCCCCGTTCTCTCGGTGCAATATTTGACTTTCAATTCTCACAACAAATGGCCACAAATCGATCAAAGGTGAAAGCGACTGTAAACCAGACAGAAACATCCGTGGCTGCAGTACCCAAGAAGTAAATGAAACAACACACGGGAGTAACGTCCAGGAATGACCATGGGAGATAAATCTCATTAATGCGCGTCAATATCACTTCAAAGGTAACGACCAAGAGATCGGCGGCTGCCATTCCCACCAGGTAGACACTGATACATTTAGAGAGACCGCACTTTCCTCGGGACAGGATCACAATCGCCATCAAGTTAACTGTAAGAGAGAGAAAATGAAGCAGATAAATTACTGATCAGACCTGGAGACAAAGCAGCAGTTTGAGAGGATCTGGGGTGAAATTTACAGCTTTGTTGCTGCATCGAAGGGCGGAAAGTGATTCACTGACCTGGGCAGTGCTTTCGGACAGAGAGATGCTTTCAAACACAATGATCAATAATTAATTGGGAGATGTATAAACTGAAACAACGGATGAGGAGACAGAGGTGTCAATGCAGTTGGAGCAGAGCCTGGGATTCACAGCGAGAGACTGCGGCAGAGTGTTAGAGGAATTCTAATCTATATGTCCCAATAACACAATCCAACTGATACATTCAACAGTTCATTTCTGGGGTTATTGGTGTCAGGGAACCTGTGTTGGGCATAAAATGTGTTTAATAAATGTTCTGTTCACATTCAGTTAAAACTAAATTAAACTGTGTTAGTTAAATCAATTGTTTGCTGAATTCAGTCGAGCTTTAAAAATAAAATATCCTAATAATTCATTACGATCAAGGAATTTCTGATTCTATTCTGGAAGTAAATTTTAATTATATTTAGTTTAAATTGGTAAAGCAGGAACATTCACAAAAACAGACTGAATGACCTGACAGGATATAAATATGAGGAGCGAGTCCCACAATAAAAACTCCCCCAATCTGACCACATCATAATAACACCTTCAAGTCACATTTTCTATGTTTAATTGTACTGGACGTTTCAGCAGTTCATTCTGATGAATTATTCACACCACAGCCTCTTGCTTTCCCTCTCAGTCACCATCTTTATCACTCACTCTGCTCTCTTTCTCAAGTCTATTTCTATATCCGATTAAATCCTATCACCCTGCGCCTGCATTCTGTTCACCAGACCCGTGTTCCACCGATCCTATTCTCAGTGTCAGTTTGTTAACTAGTGAGCCTCTGTGGAATAGTTTAATGTTTCTACAGATCATCCAAGTCTCCACCTGTTCACCTCCACTGTTCACTTCATCGACAAGTCATGGGAAAAAAAACATAATCAAATGCCTCTTCCAGACAGATCTCACAATAATTGAGATTCCTTCTCCTGTAATTATAAAGAAAAGCAATAGTTGGCGTTACTGTTTAATTAACAACAACATACTATAGTCTACAATTAAATGGTTGGCCTCCTGATTCAAACAGATATAGTGCAAACTGAGTCAACATAACATCAAAACTTTTTTTTCCACGATGAAGTCCAGTGACAGTCAGTGAATTCATCGAGAGTGAAGCAGAGAAGGAGATGTGAAAGAATCAGCAGTAAACTCAGTTCAGTCGCCTGATATCTGAAGCGGCGTCAGATACACACAAAATAGAATAATATTTCGTAACAGTGATAACCAATAAATACATTGTAATCCCAGTTAAACTGAAGCATGTTATTGGGGAGGGAGGACATTGAGCTGCCTCATTGCAACACTGAGACCGTGAGCTGTCTCATTATCAATCACTGAAAACACATTGATGAAAATATATTCCAGGACAGGTTAGTTCCACAACATGAAACTGATCACAGCTCTGATAACAGTCTGATACCAGCTCTTAGCCCAGACACCTGATTCCTATACTTTCAGTGCAGAGAATAATCCAGTAACAAAAGATATACAAAGGCACAGGTATAATGTAACTCCGACATGACCGAACGTTTAGAAGCTAAGGACATACCATTATCCCACAGCGCATTCAGTACAGAAAATAATCCAGTAACAATGCCAGGATTGGATATACAAAGTTCATTATAGGTATAATGTAGCTCCTACCAGACCGAAAGAGCAGAGATTTAACACATTCTATCATTCAACCGATAGAACAGAACAGGCGACTATGTATAACATACAGGGAGACAAAAAATTCAAATTCAGCAGAGTTAACATCGATTTACACCATTAACGGCTTACCCGGAACGCCAAAGGCTGCAAGAACAGGGTAATAAATCTCTTCTATCTGACGGATTCTTGGATATCCCATTTCTTTGAGAATCAGTGACTTCTGTTGGCCTGGAAACCACAGCTCCAGCAGAAACACTGAGCTGATCGATTCCAACAAGCCTTGCTTTATACAGGGGATCAGTCTCCATAGTTACGGTTATACCCCTGATCATTGCTATTAGTTCCAGTCACTTGAACAAACATGTTACATCAGAAGCTTTAAATCCGCTTAAATAAGGTGGTGGATATAACACAAACATCTCAAAGTTCAGGACATTATCTTAATTGGACCTCTCTCATGAATAAAGTTTAAAGCCTTGCTAATACCTGACCGATCCAACAATAATGAGCGGCATCATATACAGTTTTCATAGAATCATAGAATGGTTACAACACAGAGGAGGCATTCGTCACATCGAGCTCATGCCGGCTCTTTTTGAGAGCAATCCAATTGTTCTGATTATCCCGCTCTTTCTCCGTGGCCCTACATTTATTTTCATTTCAAGTACTTATCCAATTCGTTCCTGAAAGCCACGATTGAGTCTGATTCCACCATCCCCTCAGGCATTCCAGATCACAACCATTCGCTGCATAAAGTAAGTTTTTTCCTCATGTCGCCTTTGTTTCTTTTGCCAGTGTCCTCTGGTTCTCGACCATTCCGCCAATGGGAACAGTTTCGCTTTATTTACTTTATCTAAACCCGTCATGATTTTGAACACTTCAATCAAATCTCCTTTTGAAACTTCCCTGCTCGAAGGAGAACTACCCCAGCTTCTCCAGTCTATCTACGCAACTGGAGTCCCTCATCCCCGGAATCATTCTGATAATCTGTTCTGCACCCTCCAGTAATGGCCGAACCATTGTTTTATAAAGGTTCAATATAATTTATTTGCTTTTGTACTCTATACCTCTACGTATAAAGCCCAGGATCCCGTATGCTTTCCCATCCGATTTCTCAACCTGTCCTGCCACCTTCAAAGATTTGTGCACATCTATCCCCAGGTCTCAAAAGCATGCATCTAGTGCTGGTAATGGATCTGATGTTGCCAATTACAGCTCCTCTTTTGTTCCTTTACTTGACCTATTAACACCCTCCTTACCTTGCAACATCATCCCTTTTGTCGTCTAATCCCTCCTGCCCGCCTCCCTTTCAGAGAACTTCCCCTTCCTCCCCCTTTCCCTGGCTCCGTACTTGGTCAAAAACTGTTTAATCAATTTCTTCCAGTTCTGACGAAGGATCATCGACCTGAAACGTTAACTCTGTTTCTTTCTCCACAAATGATGCCTGACTTGCTGAGTAGTTCCATCATTTTCTGTTTTTATTATCCCCGGGGCTCCCCGTTCCTGGACCCCTTTAGAATTGCACCATTTAGTTTATATAGCGTTCTTCCTGCTGAAATGTATCACTTTGCACTTCTCTGCGTTAAATTTCATCTGCCATGTGTCCGCCCATTCCACCAGGCTGTCGATGCCCTCTTAAAGTCTATTCCTATCCCTCTTACTGCTTTCATATATTGATATTGAACATGTTTTGTCCTGGCGATTCATTTATAAATTAATACAGATTTCTCCGCAGTGCACTGAACCCACGTACACAAGCAGGCCCGTTTCACTCTGTTCCTGCGGTTTCCCAGTTAAAATATGAATTTTGAGCGTCTGACACGAGAACTGTTAAAGGACAGGGCGAGGATTGCAGGCTAGAAATGGCTGTGGGTGACACTGAACGTGCCCCATTGCCATTCCTCTCTCCGCTATCTTACTGCAGAAGTTTACCCGTTTATTCTACATTGATGAACGGCTCCAGTAAAATTGGTCCCGTGTAACACCGAGCTGAGCTCATGATCCAATTTGACCTCCATCACGAACAGTTCCTGATTCCCTCACCCGCCTCCATTCCTTCCTCAGCCCATTGTCATTGAAACCCTCATTAATGCCTCTGACCCTCCAGACTCCAGTCCTCCAATGCACTCCGGGCCGGCCACCGAACCTCTACCTTCCATAAACGTAAGCTCTTCCAAAACTATGTTGTCCGTATCCAACCAGCACAAGGTCCTGCTCGGCTTCACTGACCCTCACGGGCTCTCAGTTGCATATCCCTTAAACTTAAATTCCTCATCCTTGGGTTTAAATCCCTCCATGGCCCACCCCTCCCCATCTCCATACCTACAGCAAACCCAACCGCGACCTCCTCATTGAATGGACATTGACCTTTTTGGTAGAAATAACCTCGTTTGGTTCCACTCACCTATCTGCCCATAGCCAGGAGAAGCTTCTCTTCCCACCCTATCACCGTTAACTTTGATGTTTCCAAAGTTTCAATCCTTAGCTCCCTCCTCTTCCTCAACTATGCGCTGCTTTTAGTGACATCGTCCAAAGACGTGGGCCAGCTTTCAGGTGTACGCTGACAAAGACAGCGCCTCACTTGACCCTTCCAATGTCTTTGTGTTGTCAGTCCCATTTTCTGTTAGAGATGAGCCACAATTTCCTCCAGTTCAAAGTTGGGAAGTCATGATATTTAGTCGGCACAACCTCCACATCCTAACGACAGATTCCGTCCCCACCCCTGGCTTTTTTCTACAGCTGAACCTGATTGTTCGCAACTTGGGCACCATATTCGACCCTGAGCTGAGCTTCGGATCCCATAATCCTCTCCATCACAAAGACCGCCTACTTCCACGTCCGTAATAATGTCCGCCCCACCCGCCTCTGCTCATCTGCCACTGAAACCCTCTCCAGCCTCTGGTCCTCCATCTTCTGTGAACTTCAGCTCATTCAAAACTCTGCTGTCCATATGCTATCTCGCACCAGGTCCCTCGGCAATCACTCAAATCCTTACCAACCTGCTTTAGATTTCAATCACCTAAGCCTCCAGTTTATGTTTTTTTATATATATTTTACCCTTGAATTTATCAGGGCCTCACCCTCCCTATCTCTGTAACCTCTTACAGCCCTATAGACTCTTCCCAACGCTATGATCCTCCCCTTCTAGCCACTTGTGCATCCGCAGTCCCTTTGTCCTACTTTTGTTAGCCGTGCCTGCAGCCATATCCACGCTCCAGAATGCCCTCCCAATGTTTCTCCATCTCCCTTTCCCTCTTTCAGTTTTCAGACGTAGCTCAGTGGTAGCAGTCTCGCCTCTGAGGCGGAAGGTTGTGGATTCAAGTCACATTCCAGGGACTTGAACACATGATCCAGGCTAACCCTAACCCTAATGCAGTGCAGTACTGAGCGAGCGCTGCACTGTCGGAGGGTCAGCGATGAGAGAGTGGTGCACGGTCGGAGGGGCAGTGCTGAGGGAGTGCAGCACTGAGGTAGGACATGTTATACCGAGGGCCCTGTCTACTCTCTCAGATAGATGTAAAAGACGCTCCAAAAATTTTCGACAAAGTGCAGGAGATTTGTTCCCGGTGTCCTCTGCAATATTTATCCCTCAACCAACATTACTAAAACCGATTTTCTGGTAATGTATCTCGTTTCAGTATGTGGGATCATGTTTTGTGCAAATTGGCTGCCGAGTTTCCTACATTACCACAGTGACTGCACTTCACAATGTACTTCATTGACTGTTTTGGGATGTCCTGAGGTCTTGAACGGCTCTATATAAAGGCAAGTTATTTCCTTCATTCAGACCTTCCATGAAACCCATCCCTTGCTTCAACATTTTGTCATCCATCCTAATATCTCCTTCTTTGGCCGGGGGTCCATTTTCCTCCTTCAGACATCTAAATTCTACTCTTGAAAACCATTTTTATCCCCACCGACTCTCCATTTACTTATCTTCCTTTTCCACCCACCTTAAACCCACTCTTTGACCAAGGTTTTAACCATTACCCCTGAAGCTTTCTGATTCCTTTTGTGCCTGTTCTTTCTCACTCCTCCGTGAATCCCCTTAGGAATGTTTATTACATTAAAGGCGGTCTGTGAATTCAAGTTGTTGTTGATTTTCAATGGAATGTGTTCATTAGTTGTCTGCTGAATGAAGAAAAGTAATTTCTAGACTAATATTCTTGTACCAGAAAGAGATTTGTATCATCAACAGACTTGTTCAGGTAATTTAACATTGGTAATCACTCATAGACACCGTTTTGTGGAACACATGACATGGTTTATGTAGAGACAAGTTTATGCATTGGTTATGCAATGGTTTATGCATTGAAATAGGTTTGTTCAACTGTGAGGCAGCCTTTAGAGTGTCCTCTATCTAATATCAGACCAGCAACAATGACTAGTATGAGGATTTATTAGTTATATATGTTTTTATTCGTTTATTATAACCCGTTTTACCGCTCTCTGGGACTGATGACTAGAATAAAGGTTTATTAGTTTTTGTCTTTCTACTCTTTGATTATAATCCGTTTTATTGCTCTCTGGGACTGATGACTGGGATGAACCTTTATCAGTTATTGGCTTTGGTTAAAACCTCTAGTTCCAGCGTATTGTGTACAGTGTTGTGCCCTATCATAGAAATATCATTAAAGCCATCGAGAAAGCACAGTGTAGATTCACTCGAATGAGGTCAGGGAAGGGAAACCTAAAAAAGAAGACTTGAAAAAAACAAAAAATTTCCACGGGAATAAAAAAGAGGAGACTTAAATTTTAAACAGAAACAAGCCATTGGGTTCAACTGGTCTGCGCCGGTGTTTAAGCTTCACACGCGATTCCTCCCTCTTTGCTTCATCTAACTCTAACCGGGTATCCTTCTGTTCCTTTCTCCCTCGTGTACTTATCTAGATTTCCCTTAAAGGTATCTATGTTATTCACCTCAACTATTCCAGGCAGTAGCACGTTCCACATTCTAACCATTCTCTTTGTTTAAAAAGTTTCTCCTGAATTCCTTATTGGGTTAATTACTGATTATTTTATATTGATGACCCTAAGTTTTGGAGTCCCCCACAAGTGGAAATATCTTCACTACCTCTACCCTATCAAGCCTCTTCATAATTGTAAAGACCTCTATTAGGTCACCCCTCAGCCTTCTATTTTCTAGAAAAGAAAGCACAGTCTGTTCAGTCTTTCCTGATAAGGATATCCTCTCAGTTCTGGTATCATTCTTGAGAATTTGTTTTGCACCTTCTCCATAGCCTCTATACCCTTTTTATAATATGGAGAAAAAAACTGTGCACAGACCTGAAACGTTAACTCTGTTTCTCTTTCCACAGATGCAGCCTGACCTGCTGAGTGTTTTCAGAATTTTCCGTTTTTATTGCAATATTCTAAGTCTGGTCTAACCAAGGACCTATGCAAGTTTAACGTAACATCTCTGCTTTCCAATTCAATTCCTCTAGAAATGAACCCCAGCGCTTTTTTGCATTTTTATGGCCCCGTCCTTCAGTAAGATGGCGGCCTTGCCCCTCAGTAAGATGGCAGCCATAATGGCGGACATTTTGTTTCAAGGCCAGGGCGGGAGCGAATGGATCTTTTGTACCCAATGTGTACAGTACATGTACAGTAGCTGATACCTAGACAAACGTGGGTAATAAGTATAGAGAGAGAGAGATACAGACTGAGAGAGATATTTTGTTTAAACGCAACGGCATTGATTTGATTCAGTTGTTGGCCTCAATTTTGTGTTTATTCAAGGCCACCGTTTTATGTTAACCGAGCACTGTGACATTTATTACACAATACCCTCCTCAATGGGAAAGACGCACACTGTACAGAGACACGAAATACAATGTGATACACAGGCACAAGTCTGAACGGAGATCAGAAATTGCACAAGTAAAGCACAGATGCAGATCTTGTAGATATGTTTAAAAACTGGTGTTTTATTTTAAAATATTGGAATTAATATTTCTCAATAGCACATCCAATATCCTCCAATCTGCATGCCAGACGTGTCCAATCAACCAATCTGTGTTTGTACCAGTCCATTTCTCTGTTCCTGTTTCTCTCATTCTCTCTCACGCTCTATTTCATTCAGTCCTGCTTTGTATCTCCAGATTCAGGAACTGTCTCTGTCCCTCTAGATTGGAAAATTGCACATGTCACTCAGCATTTTAAGAAAGGAGTGAGAGCGAAACCAGGTAATTATAGACCAGTTAGCCTAACATCTGTTGTGGTGTTGTGGGGGAAATGTTGGAGTCTATAATTAAGGATAGGGTGACTGAAAACCTCGAGAATTTTCAGTTAATCAGAGAGAGCTAGCATGGATTTGTGAAAGGTAGTTCGTGCCTGATAAACCTGATTTGAATTTTTTGAAGAGGAGACTAAAGTAGTGGACAGGGGAATGTCAATGGATGGTATTTATATGGACTTCCAGAAGGTATTTGATAAGGTCCCACATAAGAGATTGTTAGCTAAGATAGAAGCCCTTGGAATCGAGGGAAAAGTACGGACTTGGTTAGGAAGTTGGCTGAGCGAAAGGCGACAGAGAGTAGGGATAATGGGTCGGTACTCACATTGGCAGGATGTGACTTGTGGAGTCCCGCAGGGATCTTTCTTGGGGCCTCAATTATTCACAATATTTATTAACGACTAAGATGAAGACATAGAAAGTCTCATATCTAAGTTTGCCGATGACACGACGATTGGTGTTATTGTAAGCAGTGTAGATGAAAACATAAAATTACAAAGGGATGTTGATAGATTAGGTGAATGGGCAAAACCGTGGCAAATGGAATTCAATGTAGACAAATGTGAGGTCATCCACTTTGGATCAAAAAAGGAGAGAACAGGCTACTTTCTAAATGGTAAAAAGTTAAAAACAGTGGATGTCCAAAGGGACTTAGGGGTTCAAATACATAGATTATTGAAGTGTCATGAACAGGTGCAGAAATAATCAATAAGGCTAATGCTGGCCTTTGTATCAAGAGGGCTAGAGTACAAGGGGGCAGAAGTTATGCTGCAGCTATACAAAACCAGGTTGGACCGCACCCGGAGTACTGTGAGCTGTTCTGGGCACCGCACCTTCGGAAGGACATAATGGCCTTGAATGCAGCGTCGGTTTAATAGAATGATACCTGGACTTCAAGGGTTAAGTTACGAGGAGAGATTATACAAATTGGGGTTGTATTCTCTCGAGTTTCAAAGGTTAAAGGGTGATCTGATCGAAGTTTATCAGATATTAAGGGGAACAGATAGGGTGGATAGAGAGAAACTATTTCCGCTGGTTGAGGATTCTCGGAGTAGGGGCCACAGTCTAAAAATTGCAGCCAGACCTTTCAGGAGCGGAATTAGAAACATTTCTACTCAAAAAGGCTGGTAGAAGTTTGGAACTCTCTTCCGCAAACAGCAATAGATACTAGCTCAATTGCTAAATTTAAATCTGAGATAGATAGCTTTTTGGCAACCAAAGGTATTAAGGGATATGGGCCAAAGGCGGGTATATGGAGTTAGATCACAGATCAGCCATGAACTTATCAAATGGCGGAGCAGGCACGAGGTGCTGAATGGCCTACTTCTGTTCCTATGTTCCTATATTCCTATGCTCTCGTTGTTTCCCTCTCTCTGTTTATCTTTTGCTCTGACTTTTTTTTCACTTTCTCTCCTTGTCTCCCTGTCTGCTTTTCTTTCTTTCTCTTTCTTTCTCTCTCTGCCTTTCTTACTGTGTTTCTTGCTCTGTGCCTCTTTCACTCTGACTCACTTTCTCTCATATTGTGTCTCATTGTCTTTCTCTTTCACTGTCTCTCTTTCCCTCTGTCTCTCTCTCTCTCTCTCCCATACTCACCCTGTCTGTCACTCTATTTCATTCGCTCTTTCTTTTTCTGTCTCATTCCCTCTCTGTCTCTCCCTGTCTCATTCTCTCACTATCTTATTCTATCTGCACACTGTACAAATGCAGTAGCTGACATTGAGACACTCACGGACCGTAAAGCACTGTAAAGAGAACGAGATACAGACACAGAGAAATATTTTGTTTAAATTTAAAGGCAGTGATTTTGCAAGAGCTGTCCAATTTATTCCCACATTACAGCGTTTTCCCCATAATCCTGCAAATTATTCCTCTTTAAGTACATGTCCAATTGCCTCTTGAAAGTTCCCATGAAATCTGCTTCCACCACCCTTTCAGGTATTGCGTTCGATGTTAACAACCCTCTGTGTGAAAACATTTCTCCTCATTTACCCTCTAGTTCGTTTGCCAATTAATTTAAATCGATTATCTTCAGTTAACAACCTACTTGCCAGAGGAAACAGTTTCATCCTATTTACGCTATCAAAACCCTTCATCGTTTGGAATACCTCGATTAGGTTTCCCCTTAACCTTCTCAGCTCTAAGGCGAACAATCCGAGCTTCTCCAATCCCTGCACATAACTGAAGTCCCTCATCCCTGGTATCATCCTGGTAAACCTCCTTTGTACCATCTCCAAGACCTTGATATCCTTCCTAAAGTGTGGTGCCTAGAATTGTACACAATACTCCCCCTGAGGCCCAACCAGTGGTTTGTAAAGGTTTAGCATGTCTTCCTTGTTTTTGTATTAAATGCCCCCATTTGGAAAGCTATGTACCCCATACGCTTTCTTATCCGCCTTATCAATTTGCCGTACCACCTTCAAAGATTTGTGAATATGCACCCCCAGGTCCCTCTGCTCTTACGTCTCCCTCAAAATAGTACCACTTAGATTATACTGTCTCTGCCAGGTCAGAAATTGCACAAGTAAACACAAGAGCAGATTTCGTGGTTATGTTTAAAAACTGTTGCTTTAGTTTAAACTGTTGAATAAAGGTTTCTCAAAACTACATCCCACATACTCAAATAAGCATTCCAGACCCGAACAATCGGCCAATCTGTATTTGTACCAGTCCATTTCTCTGTTTCTGTTTCAGTCTCTCTCTCTCTCTCTCTCACACACACGACCTGTCTCATTCAGTTTTGCTCTGTTTCTCTTGGTCCCCTCTCGCAGTTTTCTTTCCGTCTGACTTTCTTTCTCTTTCTTTTTCCTGACTCTTTGACTCCATCTCTACTTTTCGTTCTCTCTTTCTTGCCTTCTGCCATTATCTGCCTCTCTTTCTATTTCTTGCTCTGTACTTCTTGCTCTCTACCTCTTTAAATGTCTCAATTTCTCTCACACTATGTCTCATTGTCTCTCTCATTCACTGTCTCTTTCCATCCGTCACTCTCTTTCTCACAAATTTAGTCTGCCTGTTTCTCTGCCTCTCTGTCTCATTCTCTATTTCTATTTCTATCTCATTCTCTGTCTGTCTGCCTCATTCTCTCTGCTTCTCTCTATTTCATTCTATCTGTGTATTGTACAAATAAAGGAGCTGACACTGAGACACACACGGGCCGCACAGTACTAGACCGGAGTGAACCATTCCTTTTACCCGCTCTATACTGTGTATGTACAGAAGCTAACATGGGGACACATAGGGGCTGCACAGTACCGTACCTGGAGTGAATCGTTCCCTTTTGCCCATTGTGCACTGTACATGTATAGGAGCTGACATCGAGTCACTGTTTCTCTCTCTATCACTATCTCTGCCCGCCCCCTCTCTCTGCTCCTATATCTCACCCTGTCTTTCTCTCTCTGTTGTCTTTCTGATATTTTCTTGATTCAAAAGTAATCTGAAATATTTCAGTCTCATTGTTAAAAATAACAACAAAGAATCACATTTCTATACATTGTTACATATCAAAGGTTCAGTTAGCAGACATAAATCTGTTACCGAATTCCAATGTCAGAAATTGAAATATTTTAGTGTTTAAAATTTTGTTGGGGCCTGGGATCAAAAGCTTTTCCCCATTGAGACATTCCAGCATTCTGGAAGCCCCTGTTATCCTGACATGGGATTGTTCAAAGGAGATGGACGATTTGTTCAATTTAATAGGGTAAGATTTCGATTGTGTCTCTCACATCTACATGGGTTGGAAGGCCGTTTACAGTAAACACCCCGAGACATTGAAATGGTTAAACAACGTCTGAAAAACTTCAAAATGAACAAACACATAAAGTAACAGGAGACTGGCGAATATATAAAACCCGAGGCCCAGATCAGAGCAGAAGGAAGGTGTCAGGACCAATTCCAGTTCTGCGTTTACTTTGTCATTGGAGCAGATTCTGTTCAACTTTAGTTCTCTAAATACCGTCGCCAGGCATTGTGATATGTGCCGGCCTCTCGGGCGTTGGGTCACACGGTGAGGGGTGTGGGGGTGGGGGGCAGGCTGTGACGGGACCCGGGGGTATTTTGGGCACAGGGTGAGAGGGAGGCCGATAGTGAGGGGTGCCTGGACGCTTTTGGCCAAAAGTGGGAGGGAGAGACAGACTGTGAGAGGATTCTGGAGGGTTGGCCAGAAGGGGGAGGGGGAGAAAGGATGTGAGGGAACCGCTGGGTTACATTATGCGACCAGTGACACCGAGACACACACACGTTGAACAGTCAGCGAAACATGTCCCGTGTATGAGCTGACCCATTGTGACCCAAAGGGGATGGAGAATGAGTTGCTAGGAAACATAGAAACATAGAAAATAGGAGCAAAAGTAGGCCATTCGGCCCTTCGGACCTGCTCCGCCATTCACAATGATCATGGCTGATCGTCTAATTCAGTACCCGATTCCCTTTTTTCCCCATATCCCTTGATCCCTTCAGCATTAAGAAATATATCTATCTCCTTCTTGAATATATCTAATGACTTGGCCTCCACTGCCTTCTGTGGTAGAGAATTCCATGGGTTCACCACACTCTGAGTTAAGAAATTTCTCCTCATCTCGGTTCTAAATGGTATACCCCGTATCCTGAGGCCGTGACCCCTGGTTATGGATTCCCCATCCATCAGGAACATCCTCCCTACATCTAGTCTGTCTAGTCCTGTAAGAATGTTATATGTTTCGATGAGATCACCTCTCATTCTTCTACTGTCTAGTGAATATAGGCCTAGTCGACGCAATCTCTCCTCAAACGTCAGTCCTGCCATCGCAGGAATCAATCTGGTAAACCTTTGTTGCACTCCCTCCATGGCAAGGATATCCTTCCTCGGATAAAGAGAGCAGAACTGCACACAATACTCCAGATGTGGCCTCACCAAGGCCCTGTACAACTGCAGTACGCCATCCCTGTTCCTGTACTCAAATCCTCTTGCAATGAAGGCCAACATACCATTCGCCTTCCTAACTGCTTGCTGCACCTGAATGCTCGCTTTCAGCGACTGGTGTGCAAGGACACCCAAGTCTCGTTGCAACCAGCCCCACCCCCCGCCCACCCTTTTCCCAATCTATCACCATTCAGATAATAATCTGTCTTTCTCTTTTTACAACCAAATTCGATAACCTCACATTTATCCACGTTATACTGCATCTGACATGTTCTTGCCCACTCACCCAACTTGTCTAAATCACATTGGAGCCTCTTTGCATCCTCCTCACAGCTCACATTCCACCCCAGCTTTGTGTCGTCTGCAAACTTGGAAATGTTACATTCAGTTCCCTCATCCAAACCATTGATACATATTGCGAATAGCTGGGGCCCAAACACTGATCCCTGCGGTACCTCACCAGTCACTGCCTGCCACCTGGAAAAAGATCTGATTATTCCTACTCTCTGTTGCCTAACTGTCAAACAATTCTCAGTCCATGCCAGTATATTCCCCCCAATCCCATGTGCTTTAATTTAGCACACGAACCTCTTAGGTGGAACATTATCAAAATCTTTCTGAAAATCCAAGTACACCACATCCACTGGTTCTCCCTTATCTATTCCACTAGATACATCCTCAAAAAAATCCAGTAGACTTGTTAAGTTTGAATTCCCTTTCATAAACCCATGCTGACTTTGTCCAATCCCGTTAATGCCTTCCAAGTGTTCTGTTATCACATCCTTTTCAATAGACGCCAGCATTTTCCCCACTACTGATGTGAGGCGAACTGATCTGTAATTCCCTGTTTTTTCTCTCCCTCCTTTTTAAAAAATAGTGGGGTTACATTTGCCACCCTCAAATATGTTGGAACTGTTCCAGAGTCTATAGAATTTTGGAAGATGACCACCAATGCATCCATTATTTCCAGGGCCACTTCCTTTAGTACTCTGGGATGTAGATTATGAGGCCCTGGGGGTTTGTCAGCGTTTAGCCCCATTAATTTCCCAACCACTATTTTTTTTACTAATACTGATTTCCTTCAGTTCCTGCCTCTCACTAGATCCTTGGTTCCCTCATATTTCCGGGAGGTTATGTGTGTCCTCCTTTGTGAAGACAGAACCAAAGTATGTATTTAATTGTTCTGCCATTTCTTCGTTCCCCATTATAATTTCCCCAATTTCTGACTGTATGGGACCTACATTTGTCGTCACTAATCTTTTTCTCTTGACATATTTAAAGAAGCTTTTACAGTCATTTTTAATACCCTGCTAGTTTACTCTTATACTCTATTTTCCCCCTCTTTATCAATCTCTTTTTCCTCCTTTGCTGAATTCTAAACTGCTCCCAATCCTCAGGCTTGCCGCTTTTTCTGACAATTTTATACAACTCCTCTTTGGATCTAATACTATCTCTCATTTCTTTTGTAAGCCACGGTTGAGCCACCTTTCCTGTTTTATTTTTGTGCTAGACAGGAATGAATAATTGTTGTAATTCCTGCACACGTTCTTTAAATATTGGCATTGTCTATCCACCGTCATCACTTTTAGTAAGGTTCCCCAATTTATCCCAGCCAACTCATACCTCATACATTCGTAATTTCCTTTATTTAGATTCAGGAATTTAGTTTCGGATTCAACTACTTCACTCTCCATCTTTATGAGGAATTTTATCATGTTATGCTCTCTCATCCCTTGGAGACCCCGCACAACACGATTGTTAATTAATCCTTTCTCATTGCACAATACCCAGTCTAGGATCACCTGTTCTCTAGTTGGTTCCTCAACATATTGGTCTAGAAATCCATCACGTACACACTCCAGGAATTCCTCCCCCACAGTATTATTGCTAATTTGGTTTGACCAATCTATATGTAAATTAAAGTCTCCCGTGATTATCGATGTGCCCTTCTTGCATGCGTCTCTAATTTCCTGTTTAATGCTCTTGCATGCGTCTCTAATTTCCTGTTTAATGCCCTCCCCTACATCTCCACTAATGTTTGGAGGCCGATGGGCAACCCCCACCAACGTTTTCTACCACTTGGTGTTTATTAGCTCCACCCATACAGATTCCACATTGTGATTTTCCGAGCCGATATCCTTCCTCAATATTGCATTGATTTCCTCCTTTACTAACAACGCTACCCCACCTCCTTTCCCTTTTTGTCTGTCTTTCCTCAATATTGAATACCCCTGGATGTTCAGTTCCCATCCTTGGTCACCCTGCAGCCATGTCTCTGTAATTGCAACTATATCATACCCGTTTATATCTATCTGCGCTTTTAATTCATCTACCTTATTGCGAATGCTCCGTGCATTAATACTCAATGCCTTTAGACTTGCCGTTTTTAAGATTGCTGGTCATCTCAGTATTATTTTGCAATCTGGCCCTATTTGTTTTTTGCCGTTGTTTTCTCTGCCTTCCACTATTGCTTCTTCCCTTTCTGCCTTTTTTTTCTATCCTTGTTTCCCCCTCCTCTGTCTCCCTGCGCATGTTCCCACCCCCCTGCCATTCTAGTTTAAACCTTCCCCAACAGCACTAGCAAACACCCCCGTGAGGACATTGGTCCCAGTCCTGCTCGGGGGTAACCCGTCACTCTTGCACAGATCCCACCTTCCCCAGAACCGGTCCCAATGTCCCAGGAATCTAAATCCCTCCCTCCTGCACCACCCCTGCAGCCACGCATTCATCTGGCCTATTCTCCTGTTCCTATACTCACTAGCACGTGGCATCGGTAGTAATCCTGAGATCACTACCTTTGAAGTCCTGCTTTTTAATTTATCTCCTAACTCCTTGAATTCACCTTGCAGGACCTCATGCCTTTTTTTTTTACCTATGTCGTTGGTACCGATATGGGCCACGACTACTTGCTGTTCACCCTCCCCCTCCAGAATGCCCTGCAGCTGCTCCATGACATCCTTGACGCTAGCACCAGGGAGGCAACATACCATCCTGGAGTCACGTTTGCAGCCACAGAAACGCCTATCTGTTCCCCTTACAATTGAATCCCCTATCACTATCGCCCTGCCACTCATCTTCCTCCCCTCCTGTCCAGCAGAGCCACCCGTGGTGCCCTGAACTTGGCTCTTGCTGCTTTCAACTGATAAGCCATCTCCCCCAACAGTTCCAAAGTGGTGTGTCTGTTTGAGAGGGAGATGGACCCAAGGGACTCCTGCTTTACCTGCCTAGTTCTTTTACTCTGCCTGGCAGTCATCCATTTCCCTTCTGCCTGCGTAATCTTTACCTGCGGTGTGACCACCTCACTGAACGTGCTTTCCACGATCGTCTCAGGATTGTGGATGCTCCACAGTGAATCCAACCGCAGCTCCAGCTCCGAATTACAGTTAGCCAGTAGCTGCAGCTGGACACACTTCCTGCACACATGGTTGCCAGGGACACTGGCAGTGTCCATGAATTATCACCTAGTGCAGGAGGAACATATCACGGGTCCGAGCTCTGCTGCCATGACTTGCATTAGATTTGCACTGCGTTCACCTCTCAGACTCTCCTCCCGCTCTCAGACTCTCCTTTTAGACTGTGCTCATCTATCAGACTCTCTTCCTGCTCTCGGACTCTCCTTTTACACTGTGTTCACCTCTCGGACTCTCTTGCCTCACCTGTGACGTTGCACAGTAGATTTCTCTTGTTGCAGGTCTGCTGCTGCTTTTATCCCCACTCTCAGTCTCCTGCTGCTCAGGTCCGCTGCCGCTCTGCAGAAAAAGTTAGGAAAAGCAAGGCAAAGCAGCACCTCCTTCCCCACTTCACCAAACTCCCATACTCACCAAACGCTCAGCTGATCACTCTGTGCTCCGTTGCACTCAGTACTGGTTGCCCTCACAAGCCCCTGCATTTCTACTGTTTGTGACTCAGATGAGTCAGGCCTGCTCCTGTTTCAGGAACCAGATAAATTCATCTGAACAATTCATTAACTACAGCAGCTCTCTGCTTAAGTCTGACAGAAACTTAAAAATTTAAACTTTTAAATTCCTGTGTATGGGCTTCATGAGTTTGTGATAGTTTCGAAAACAATGCTTCTGTTTCAGGGGGTGTGACGACTTAGGGGGAAACACAGCGGAAGCTTTGCTTCAGGTTCGTGTTGAATTTGCGTCAGGTTCACGGAGGCCAGTTTGCCTCACTCAGGTTCACGGCCCCCATTTTGCCTCACTCAGGTTAATAGTTGGAATTTTGACTCAGCTTCATGGTAGCCATTTTGCCTCACTCAGGTTCTTGGCGACCATTTTGCTTCAGATTCGTGGCGGCCATTTATGCTTCAGGTTCGTGGCGGTCATTTTGCCTCAGGTTCACGGTGACAATTTTGTTTCAAGTTCACGGTGGCCATTTTGCCTCACTCAGGTTCGTGGCGACCATTTTGCTTCTTGTTCGTGGCGGCCATTTTGCCTCACTCAGGTTCATGGTGGCAATTTTGCCTCAAGGTCTGGCGACCATTTTGCAACACTTGTGTTTATGGCGGCCATTTTGCCTCACTCTGGTTCATGGTGACTATTTTGATTCAGCTTCAATAGCACCAGTTCTTAAATAAAATAACTGATGAGAATCACTCATTAACCGGCCTAACTCGGGGGATTTTGAAAGATTTGGGATCGAAGCTTTATCACTCTGTTTACACTCACCAAGCCAAGCGGCGCCGGACTGCGATTGGTTTACACAGTACAAGACAGACATTATGCTCGCCATTATTTTACTTAAAAGGCTGTTTATTTTTCCCCGCTGATCTCTCTGACGTGGTGATTTCGCCGTCCTCACCCCTTTCCTTCCCCCGTCAGCCTCTCAGTCCCATCTTGCTGGTTGGGAGGCGGTGAGGGATTGATTCTCTCTTCACTGCGCTGATCTGGAGATCTGATCTCTCGATAGGGTCAGTCACAGTCAGATTTCAAATGGACAGGCTCCCCGAGTTAATCTAATGGGAGACTGTCCATTCCCCTTCCCCACACATGCTCGAAAGAAAAGGAGGGGAGGCAGGGACTAGGGAAATGAAAGATTATTTAGTTAAAATGGGGGAATGGCCAGGGGGCCCCCTGGGGTCGAATTTCCATCGGTGTTCTCGCGATCGTCCAATGTAACTTCTGTATCTCTCTTTGCACCTCTCCGTCCATCACTCCCTCTGCATCTCTCTCTCTCTGCACCTCTCCCTCCTTCACTCTTTCTACATCACCATCCTTCTCTCTGTTCCTCTTTCTCTCTGTTTCTCTCCCTCCATCTTTCTCTCTGCATCTCCGTCTCACTCTTTCTGCATCTCTGTCTTTCTATCTCTCTCGCAACGCTCTCTGTATTTTTATCTTCGTTTCTCCACCTCTCGCTCTGTGCTTTCTTTCGCGTTATCTTTTTCTGCAACTCTGTTGTTCTGCGTTTGTTTGATCTCTGTCTCAATATTTCGGTATCTCTCTCTGACTCGGTAGCTCTCTTTATCTATATCTCTCTCTATATCTCGCAGTATCTGTGTTCGGTATCTCTCTCTCACTTTCTGTATCTCTGGTTTCTGGTCTTCAGTTTCTCTCATTGGTTCCCTTGGGCTATGGGAGAAATGAATTAGGAGAATGGAAGTTTTTTTCTTTAAATGGGGGAGACAGGCAGTGAAGGGGACCATGGGTTACATTTTGAGACCAGTGACAGACACACACACACTGTGCAGTTGGAGACAAGCATTCTGCGTGTGCACATTAGAGTTAAATTTCCACTGGGATTCTCCCAGTAGTCCAAAGTATCCTCTATGTTACTCCCTCTACATCTCCATCTTTCTCTCTACATCTCTATCTCTTTCTGTCTCTGCCTCGCCCTGCATCTCTCTACTTCTTCATCTCTCTCTCTGTCTGCATTTTTATGTTCAATTCTGCATCTATCACTATTCATGTTTCTATATCTCCACATTTCTTTATATCTCTTTATCTCCCTCTTCACATCTTTGACTTACTTTGTATATCTGTGCCTATCGCTTTTTATATGTTTCTCTCTTTTTATGTGTTTCTCTCTTTCTATATATTTCTATATTTCTCTTTATATCTCTGTACCCCTCTCTTAATGTGTCTCTCTCTCTATATATATATATTTCCCTTTATAGCTCTGTTTCCCTTTGTGCATCCCTGTATCACTTTATATCTCTCTCTGCATCGTACTGTAGGTTTACTCTCTGCATCTTTATCCATCTCACTTTGTACATTCATGAATCTCTTTCTCCACTTTTTATCTCTTTCTTTCTACACATTTCTCTCTCTTTCCGAATGTCTTTGCCTTTTGGTCTGTTACTCTCTATTTCTCTCTGTGTGGCGACCTAACTCGCCGTTATTCTCTGTGTAACTCTCTCTCTTTCTGTGCCTATGTTGTCTGTTTCTCAATCCCTCTCACTGGGGTAGCTGCTGACTTTGTGCGATACTGTAAAACGGGCAACGGTGAATCGGGAGTCCATTTTACATTTCTCCCGAGCTTTATTCCCATTGATGCAAAAGTGGGGAGAAATGTAAAAACGCGCTATCACCGGGTTTACGCTATCACATAAAGTCTAAATCTACCCATGATTATACCTCTCTCTGCATATCAACTCCCCTCACTGTCTCTGCCTCCTCATGTTCCCATGTCACCCATGTTTGTGTCTCTCTGCCCTCCTTTCTGTTCTCTTATCTTTCTCTGTTCATGGTTAAGGGACACCGAGCTTGCGTTTGTGATTGCTTGTATTTATGAGAGGAACAGCTTTCTGCAGTGAGGGTTATGTCTTGGGCTGGGATCCTCCTGTGTGCAAAAGTGTGTCTCTTTATTTCTGCGTGCCTATATATCTCGTGCTTGGAGTTTGCCCCTCAGTTTGTCTATTTTGATTGACCTTATCACTTTTGGTCTCTCTCAGTAACCCCCAATCTATATCTCTATGCTGCTGTATCTCCAGGCTTCTCTCTCCCTCTGTGTCCACTTTGAGTTCGAACCAGTCATTCAGTATTAGGCGAGGGCATCCATTTTGTTTTAGGTGCAGGGGTGCCATTTTGTTGAGTTCCAGCAGTGCTCCATTTGTTCCAATTCATGAACACTGAAATTTGTATTGAGATGAATCCACGGCCAGAAGAGATCCAGATCAGTCATTGTTAAACCTTTATTGCTATTTCCTTGTGTTGGCCAGGAGGACCATTACACAGAGAGTGAGGTTATACAGAGGGGAACATTACACAGAGGGGGGGATTACACAGTGGGGTGGCGGGGGTTACTCAGGGGGTGGTTGACAGCCTGGAATTGTACCACACGGGGCGGTACACTGGGAGGGGGAGGTGGAAATACGCTGGTGGTTTACACCCTAGGTGGTTCACAGGGGGGGGGGGGGGGGATTATAACGTGGGGATTACACCGGGGGCAGTTCACAGTGGGAAAAACATACCAGGTGGATTACAGCGAGGGGAGGGTTTCACTCGGGGAAATTATACGGGGGGGATTACTATGATGGGTGCTTCACAGGAGGAAATTATGTCGTGAGGGTATTACACCGGGGGGTGATTCACAGAGGGGGTAATTATACCCGGGGTGCACGAGGGGAATTGCACGACGGGGGCTGTTCACAGCTTGTAATAAAACCGGGGGCGAAATAGAACAGGGGCTGTTTACAATGGAGGAATAATACTGGGGGGATTACACTGGGGGTGGGGCGGTTCACAGTGGTGGGGGGAGCAATTATGAAGTGGTTAAGTTACACAGGGAAAGGGGACACGTTTGGGATTCCTGGACCGGAGGGGCTGCCGTCTTCCTTATTTCTCCCCCAAAAAGAGGAGGGAAAGGAAAGTGAGAATGGAGCAAAAGGAAACAGAGAGATAGAAAGGAGAGAGGGAACGCGTATAGAGACAGACAAATGAGAGAAAAGAGAGACAAGGAAGAATAATGAAAGAGGAGAGAAGGGAGAGAGATAAAGAGAAGAAAGAAAAGAGAGACAAAAAGAAAAGGAAGGAAAGAGAATGAAAAGAGAGAAAGAAAAAAAGAGAGAAAGAGGAAAGACGAGAGAAAGAAAAGAGAAAAAGAGGCCACAACGAGGGTTATAGGGTGGGGGGATGAAAGGCAGTGAAAAATGATGCAAACAATGGAACTGGAAGCAGCAAGAAAGAGAAAGGAATACGAAGAATGAAAAGAAAGTGAAAGGAAGGAGAGAAGAGAAAAACGATAAAGAAAGAAAGAAAGAACGAAGGGAAAGAGAAAACAATGAGTGCCATATTCACCCCGCACATGGGCGCTACTCACACTCGGGTACAAATCGCCCCAGACCCTCGTCCTATTCACATCATCCTACAGAACACTTTAAATACCTGTGCAGTTGGACAGAGAATTTAAAGGTATTGAGACACTCAGACATCGTCCTAAATACACTTTAAATACCTGTACTTTGAGACAGAGTTTAACGATACAGACACACACACACACACACCTTAATACAATATGCTTAATATATTTGTACAGTGAGACAGAGTGTTTAAAGGTACAACGACTGACACACATTATCCTACAATGCACTTTAAATGCCTGTGAAGTGAGGCAGAGTTCAAAGTTACAGAGAAACACGCACAGCGTCCCACGATACACTTTAATACCCGTGCAGTGAGATAGTTAAAATATACTGAAACACTGAAACAACGTCCTACAATATATTTTAAATACTCAATAGATAAACTGTGCAGTGATACAGAAAGTTTAAAAGTACAATCATACTCACACTAAAATATGCTTTAAATACCTATGCAGCGAGACAAAGATTTCAAAGGTATAGAGACACTCATTTCATTTTTTTTATTTCAAAATTACCACATCGCAGGAGCAAGAAAGAGCGGAGGTCAGTCTCCATCCCCAATTATAACCGAGGCTTGTCAATCAAAAGTCCCCTCCTCACTGCCGAAACCCGCTAACCTATCATGTACATGCTTTTCCCGAACTTAACTCAGCCCCCCAAGTGTGCGAGAGTCCAAGGTAAGTCTACCTGTAACCAGAGGAGCGATGAGCCTCCTACTATATGCCAGTGCCCCAAATGTTTTTTTTCCTGAGGCCTCTCACTGGGATCCAGGTGCAAAGGCTGCTCCCTGGAAGGCCCCTTTTACCATAGAGTACAGACAGATCCTGGACTGATGCACCGGGTGGAGCCTCTTTCACCTGCACAGGTGCATTGTCCTGTCCGATCACCGTGTCTGTCTGGATTCTCCCTGTTGCTTGTTTCTCTGATCCTTCTTCAGTTCTCGCCTCTGCTTTGATTGATTTTTCTCTTCTTCCATTCTGTTCCTATTATTTTCCCACCTATGCTGTGTCCCCCTCTTTCTCTCGTTCCATTTTTAACTCTGAGATTCCCCACATTTGCCCTGCTCACACAGTATTTTCTACAAATTGTGTGTGTGTGACTCCTGGGCTTTATACATTGAGCTTTGACCAATTTATATCTATCTCGCTGGTAGTTGAATGAATCATTGTTCATCCGGCTGCTTTGAATGAATCTCCTTTTGTCCATTTGTTTGATACAGAACAGGACAGGTCCCTTGAAAGCACTGCAGAAAATCACATGATTACAAGCTGGACATTGCTCAGGATAACCAGCATGGGATTGATTGCTGTCTATTTCTGTGTTTGTTCCAATACACACCTTTATCTATCTCCCACGGTCGGTGTCTCTCTGTATCATTCATTGTACTCAGCCACACTGGGGATCTTTTATCTATATCCCTCTGTTGGTGACTCTGTATCACTGTTCTCAGTCTCACCTTCATGTATTACTCTCTGTTGGTGTCTCTCTCTATCACTATATTCAGTCACACCTTTATCCATCTCCTTCCGTTGGCGTCATTCTCTCACCCACTGCACTCGGTCTCAACATTTTAGTACTTCATTCAATTTAGTATACTACATTCGCTGCTCACGATGCGGTCTCCTTTATATTGGGAGCCCAAGCGCAGATTGGGTGATCGCTTTGCTGAACACCTTCGTTCAGTCTACAAGCGTGATTCTGACCTTCTGGCCGCTTGCCATTTTAATTCTCCTTCCCACTCCCACTCTGACCTCTCTGTCCTTGACCTCATACTGCTCCAATGAAGCTCAACGGAAGCTCAAGGAACAATACCTCATCTTTCGATTAGGCTTTTTACAACTTTACAATCTTCTGGACTCAACACTGATTTCAATAACTTTAGAAAAACACCATTGCTCCCATTTTTTTTCGGACAGCAAGTGCTGGTAATGGTTCTGCGATTGAAATTTACAGCTCCTCGAGACCCATCTTTTGTTTCTTTGCTTGTCCCATTACCACCATCCTTGCAATGCGCCATCATTCCTTTTGTCATTTAATCACTCCTGCTCTCCAACCTATCAAAGAATTTCCCTTTTGTTCTTTCCTCCGCTCCCTCCCCCCTTCCCCTGGCTCTGTACTTGCTTAAAAACTGTTTAATATTCAACTTTTTTCCAGTTCTGAAGAAAGATCATCGACATGAAACGTTAACTCTGTTTCTTCTCCACAGATGTTGCCTGACTTGCTGCGTATTTCCAGCATTTTCTGTATTTAGATCAGTTTCCGAGCATGCGCAGTATTTTGATTTGATTTTGTTGACTGGAGGTCACCGGTTACAGTTATTGGCTTAGTACAAAGAGGAGAAGAGTCAATTCTCTCTTAACTCTCAATTCGCTTTATTCACATTGTTAGATCATATACATATAGCTTATATGTCTGGTTAGATATAGACATGCAGTTTGTACCAGGTTATAGTTTTATACCCAAACTAGGATCTAAACACACACCCACTAGGTTTCTCTGACACTCCCTGAGTGGTCACAGAATATAAAGGATAATACTCGAAAAGGAGAGCTGATGCTGGCCAGGCGTTCCATTCTCTCTCTCTCTCGATGTCGTGTCTCCGTCCCTGACGTAGGATCTTCCACTTCTGCGATGGTTGGTCTCCGGATTCTTCACTCTGGCTCCATGCCCCAGATTCTTCATTCTTATTCCGAATCTTATCTCTTCAAGCTGTGCTGTCTTTTTTTCCCTTTGGTTTAGGCTTGCTCGCCTAGTCAGTGTCTTCTCCTCATTGGCTCTGTCCTAAGGATTTAGGTAGCATTACCTCATTACTCCTTTTCTAAATAAGGACTTGTGTCTTATCACATCTCCTTTGTCTTTCACAAAACTTAACTAATTCAAACTGGTTCCAGCCAGCGCAGGCCAGCGACTGAACACTGGTTACTTCAGTTCAAAAGTTGCTTTTGCCTTTGTGTCAGCAGTTCGGAATCTCAGGTTACTTCAGTTCAAAAGTTGCTTTTGCCTGTGTGTCAGCAGTTCGGAATAAACTCAATAGTTTCAGCAGCCCCTGGCCAACAATTTAGTGTTTAATTCACGGCCACTTCTCTCCCAGGAATGCTCCACCTTGAAGAAGTTCTGCTCCTCTCTCCGACGGGATTTCTGTTTGTCTCTTTTACCTTGTTCACCTTCATTGCTTTCTGTTTCCATTCTCGTGTCTAATCAGATATCTACTAAAACTCGCTTTCACAGATACATCTCTTTACTCAACAACTATCTCCGGCTCCGAATTATTCCACGTGGTTTCCAATTTAAATTCCACCCGTCCTGTTTTGGATCCATCCGTGATCAAAGATATCTCCCTGATATTCAGCGTTCCTCGAACCACTGCTCTCGCCGCTTCCTCAGATCCACGCTCAACGCCATGCGCCGCCACAAGCACGCTCTCGACCTCTCTCTTCATCAGCACCGACTCATTCTATCTCTAAGTTGTCCTGATCCACTGTTCCATTTCATCCTTCGCCTCATCCGGTCCTTCAACAAATTACTTTTTTTTCCCCTTTCAGGTGTCAAGGACCGCAAGCTTCAAAAACTCTTAGATACCAACGACCCTCCTGGTCCTTCTTCCCCTTCACATTCCCCTGACACAACCCTCCCTCAATCTCACCCGTTGTCGTGTTTTCACTATCCCCTCTGATCTTCCGCTCTCTCACCCCGAACGTTCGGTAACCAGAACTTGCAACTCGTAAATGGGAGGGGGGAGCGATCTGGTGGAAACGGTAGTATAAATAATAATTCTAAAACAAACGAAAAGGAGGAGAGTAGATTCATCGTCAGAAATTATGACTTAGGCACTAAAGGTAAAGGGAAAATTAAAAGATGTCAATTCCCACGCTACTGACCTTTGCCCATCTGGTGAGGAGCGGGTGTTGCATGTTGGAGAACCTCCTCGTGAGTCTGCTCCAGGGCCTGAACAAAGTGGCCATCTACAGGTCCAGGCCAGACGCAGCCAGTGGGGAAGTCGCTCCAACAGTCTACCTCTCTTCCACGGCATTCTCTGCACTTGGGTGGCCCTGGAGAAGGAGCATGGGGTGTCTGCTGGTGCGATGGAAGCTTTCATCAACAAGTGGGCACCGCAAGGACTCAAGGGCATCCTCAACACTGAGAATGAAATTGTTGTTTAATTGGTTTTAGTATTTTATCAGTCAGGATAATGTGGGTCAATAACATAAGAATATCAGAAATAGGAGCAGGAGTAGGACATACAGCCCCTTGAGCCTGTTTCGGGATTCAATAGGATCATGGCTGATCTTCGCCCTCAACTCCATTTTCCCGCCCGATCCCCATATCCCTTGATTCCTTTCGGTTCCAACATTCTATCTATCTCAGTCTTCAATATATTCAATGATGGAGCATGCACAGCCCTCTGGGGTAGAGAATTCCAAAGATTCAAAACACCGTGTGTGAAGAAATTTCTCTTCATCTCAGCCCTAAATGTCCAAACCCTTATCCTCAGACTATGTCCCCTAGCTCTCGACTCTCCAGCCAGGGCAAAGGCCTCTCAGCATCTAACCTGTCAATCCCGCTCAGAAACGTTCATGTTTCAATGAGATCACCTCTCATTCTTCGAAACTCCGGAGAGTATAGACCTCTCCTCATAGGACAACCGTCTCATCCCAGGAATCAATCTAGTGAACATTTGTTGCACCCTCTCTAAGGCAAGTATATGAGTCCTTAGATGAGGAGAACAAATCTGTGCACAGTACTACAGGTGTGGTTTCACCAAAGCCCTGTACAATTGCAGCAAGATTTCCTTACTATTATATCCCCCTTGAAATAAAGGCCAACATGCCTGCACGATGCCTTCAAGATCGCTTGCTATACTTACATGTTAACTGTCTGTTTTTCATGCACAAGGACACCCAAATCCGTCTGAATACCAACATTTAATAGTTTCTCACCATTTAAAAACATTGTTTTACTATTCTTCCTACCAAATGAATATCTCACATTTCCCCACATTATACTTCACCGGCCACCATCTTACCCATTCGCTTCACCTGTCTATATCCCTTTGCAAAATCTCTGTGTCCTCCTCACAGCTTACTTTCCAAACTAGTTTTGTATTGTCAGCAAACCTGGATATGTTACACTTGGTCCCCTCATCTATGTCATTAATATAGATTGTAAATAGCTTAGGCTCAAGCTCTGATCTTGGCGGGTACCCCATTAGCTACAGCCAACGGACCAGAAGATGACCCGTTTGTTCCTACTCTCTGTTTTCTGTCCATTAAGCATTCCTCTATCCATGCTAAAATATTACCCCCAACTTCATGAGCCCTTATCGTGTGTAACAACCTTGTATGACACTTATCGAATGCCTTTTGAAAATTCAGATACACTACATCCACTTGTTCCCCTTTATCTGTCTTGCTTATTACATCTTCAAAAACTCAAATAGATTTGTCAAACACGATTTCCCTTTCATGAAACCATCTTGACTCTGCCTAATCATCTAAGTATCCCGTTACTACATCCTTAATAATGGAATCAAGCAGTTCCAGACTATTGATGACAGGCTAACTGGTCCATAATTCCCTGTTTTCTCCCACTCTCCTTTCTTGAATAGCGATGTTATATTTGCTACCTTCCAATCCACTGGGACCGTTATAGAATCAGGTGAATTTTGGAAGATCATAACCAATACATCCATTATTTCTGCAGCCACATCTTTTAGAACCCTCGGATGTAGGCCATCAGGTCCAGGGGATATATCGGCTTTTAATCCGATTAGTTTTTCAAGTACTTTTTTCTACTGATAATAATTACTTTAAGTCCCTCGCTCTCATTAACCCCTTGGTTCCCCATTATTTCTAGTATCGTTGGTTAGTCCACACCTGGTGTTGCCCTCCCGCCAATTCCTTTAAGATTCAGCTTTGTAACTGTACTCACCCCAGAATCTAAAAAAAATAATTTGTCGGAAGCTGTTCCGAGGTTCATGGGAATAATGCGGAACAATCACTAATTGGCATAATTCATGGTCAGAACTGCAATGATATCTGATCGTCTCTAGCCTCTCCTTTAAAATACTCTAACGCTCCCCTGAGCCCGACCTGAGTTTCTCATCGATATATACTCCCTCCTTTCATCTCCCAGCCTCTGCACTTAGCGACTCCTCATCATTGGCGATTTCAACCTCCATTTGAACTCACCTTACTCTCGGTCCTCTGTGAGCTGCCCTACTGACTTCAGTCAATGTTTCTCACATAAAGTCTCCTACCCATATTCAAGACCACCCGCTCGACCTCGCCATTTCACTGGTCTGTCAAATCTTATTGTCTCGACAACAGACAAGATGATCTCTGATCACTTCCTCGTATCCCTCACTACCCACATTAATCAGTCGCTTCCAACATCACATCATTTTGTGTCTGCCATTGCAACAAACTCTCCACTAAGTAATTTACAATTGCACTTTCAAGCTGCCACTGTCTAGCCGTTGGCTCGCCACTCGCCACGATACTACTGTTGCTGTCGATGTGCTCCTTCCGCTTTGATGAGCTGGACCCCAGTAAAATCCTTACTCTCTCCGACCGACGTCGTTCCTTCTGCTATGACCCCCACCTTTACTTAGTCAATTCCAAGTCGTGAAGGCGTCAATTTATTTGGCGCAGAACCCGTTCACCCATCCATCAGCAGATCTGGCCCTGCTCTCCTCTGCCAAAACAGTTCACTACTCCTGGATCCTCCTGGACAGCAATGATAAACCCAACATATTTTCTCCACTGCGAGCTTGAACTCTTTAAACTCTTTTCCTCCACTCCCACGGCCCTCACCTCCAAGAAGAAATGGTTTAAATGCCTCATATTACACAATTTGTTAACGGCTTTGTGAGTGAAAGTGAAATGAATACAGAACCTATCTCTACTGCTCAGTATGTCAGTGTGCTTGATCGTGTATTTGTCTGTGGGATCTTCTATCGATGTGGGAATTTTCCAATTCACTTCTTGTCAGAAGCTGAGAAAGCAATACTGGGCCTGGGAGAGAAGGAAAATGCCCATTAAAGCTGTGGATGCGCAGCTTTAAGCAGTTATATTTGGGATCATTACCCTGCGGGTTTTTGCTATTAATATGCCGGTCAGTATTAATCGTTCCAGAGACTGCTTCTTCTGAGGGAAGAGAATGGTACTAGTGGCTTATGGCTCCCTGTATCTGGCCGATTTGCACTTTGCTCTACACCAGTCTTCAGTGCGTCAGGTGTGACCGCTCAAAACACAGCACAGAGTTATGAAGCCAAATTTCATTCAACGGCCAGGCCCTGGAACCGGAGACGACCACTTGGAGTCTCCAGCCTTGATCAACGAGATTTCTGGTCACAGCCCATTTATATATCCTGCGGCAACCCCTCCCCTCTGCCTGCATGTTTAAACCTGACTGGGGTTCGGGCTGAAAGCAATGCCAACACTGGGACAGTCCCTCACGGATCATTCAAAGGCAGACCCCGGAGCTGGCTTCTTATTATCGGATCTTCTCCCACCGTGCTTTGACCACCAGATCAGCAGATAGTTACAGGTAATGATAACCCATCAGCCCTCATTGCCTTTTACTGGTTTGGACCAGGTTCCGCTTGTTCCACTCGCGCAATTTAACTGAAGGTAATATTCCACAATAACCTTTGCCTGAACATAACCGTATTTATCTGATTTCCTCTCAGGTGCCTCCTTCCATATTTGGAAAGCAGAGGTTTCTCCAGCCTATCCTAACAACCCAAATTCTCGACACGAAGATTAGCCTCTGTTTCCGGCGCTTGGGCTCACCTCATGGATCCATACACGTCCAGAAAATGGCCAGGAGTAAGCAGAATATCAAATCCAATTGATATCACAGGTATCCTTCCATTAAGCAAAGGGCGACGATGTTAATTACATTTCGGTAAACAATTTCCCTAGCCTCATTCTGCAGTGGGACGATGAACGTCTCGCTCACCATTGCACATTGAACCCGCCCCGAGTTAAAATCCAGGTCAATAATGCTTGGTGTTGTAAATCCCCTCACTTTTGTTTTAATATTTTATAAAATCTGTGTTAGTTCTTCGTGAAATTCCACAACACAACAGAAAATAATCTTCACCTGGCAAAAGGGTCACGGCCTCCCACTTAGAGAGGATGCAAAGGGGCTGCTGAGAGTATTGAAAAGATGTTTTCACTGACCGATATTGACTACCGGTACACCAACGTTTCAAATTTAAAATACTCTTCGTGGTTTTTAAACAACTTCATGGCTTCACTCCTCCCTATCCATTGAACGTTTACTAGCTCTATAACCACCCCAAACCAAACATTCCTCGAACTCTGGCCTCTTGTGCAAGCTCCACTTCTTGAACCTTACCATAGGCGGGTATGATTTCAGCCGTCAATGTCCTAAGCTCTGGAGTTTCCTCTCTGATCTTCTCCACCGCCCTCTCCTACTTTAAGAACTTGCATGAAACCATTAATGTGACCGAGATTTCAGTCAGCCCTCCGAATAACATTTTCTTTGGCTGGACATGCAATCTGGTCTGATTAGGCTTTTTGGAAGCGCAGTGCGACCTTTTTTCCTTGTTAAAGCTGCTATATAAAGATAAGTTGTTGTTGCTTCTCTTCTTGTTTAGTTTGTAGCTCATGCCCAAATCCTGAGTTTTGCTGATCTCTGCAATTTTAGAGTTTGAAAATCTTTGCCCCGCGGAGACGCTGGGCAGTTGCAGTTAAATTGCAAAATATGACTGGAAACTAGTCAACACAAAAATACCATCAGTGGGTTGCTTGGATTTGCTCCGATTGGCCAGAGATAATTGGGTACGGGGAAGGGGGTTTGTTATCTAATAAATCCTAGCGCTAAATTTACATCAGAGGCCTTTTACCCTCTCTTGAATTTTTATTGTGAACTGCCGGTGTGACATCGGCTGTCTCAATTTCTTTACTCCGCTCACTAGCTCTAACCCATCTCCTTCTGAACTCGCAGCACTCAGTTCTCTCATTTCCAAACTTAATATTGTCATGTTGTTGTGTGGCGAACAGACCTCTACCTTGCGGAGGCTGAACGCCAACTGTCCGACACCTCCTCCGACCTTCCATGGCCCCACCGCAAGGTGCCACTATGGGAACCCGTATGGTTCCCAGCATTGCCCGCCTTTTTGTGAGATACGCTGAACATTCCTTGTTCCAGTCCTACCCTGGTCTCCTCCCTCACCTCTTTTTCCAGTACATTGATGACTGTATTGTTGCCGTTTCCTGCTCTCGTCCCTAACTGGAAAATGTCATCAACTTTGCTTCCAATTTCCACCCTTCCCTCGCCTTCACATGGACCATCTTCGACTCTTCCCTTCCCTTCCTCGACTACTCTATCTCCATTCCTGGGGATAGGCTGTCAACGAATATCTATCATAAGCTCACTGACTCCCACAGCTACCTTGATGTACAGTTCCTCCCACCCCGCTTCCTGTAAGTACTCTGTTCCTTTCTGCCAGTTTCGCTGTCTCCGTCGCATCTAATCTGACTATTACGCATTCCACACCATTGCTTCCGATATCTCTTCGTTTTTCCTCAACCTAGGAATCTCCTCCAAAGCAGTTGACAGGGACATCGACCGGGTGCGACCTATTTCCCGCTAGTGCCCTCACCCCGATCCCTTCCCTCCCAGAGCCATGATACGGTCCTTCATGTCCTAACCTTCCACCTCACCAGCCTCCACATTCAACGTTTCATCCTCCGCCATTTCCGCCACATCAAGTGCGATCCCACCATCAAACACATCTTCTACTCCGCTCCCCTTTCTGCATTCCGAAGGGACCGCTCCCTCCGCGACACCATGGTCCACTCTTCCATCACCCCCAACACCCGCTCTCCTCCCCAAGGCACCTTCACGTAAGAGCACAGGAATTGCAACACCTGCCCTTTCACCACCTCTCATCCCACCGTCCAGGGCCCTAAACACTCCTTCCAGGTTAAAAAACGGTTTACTTGTACTTCTTTCAATTTAATACACCGTATTCACTGCTCACAATGCGGTCACATCTACATTAGGGAGACCAAACGCAGACTGGGTGATCGCTTTGCTGAACACCTCCGCTCAGTTCGGAATCTTAACCCTGACCTGCCGGTCGCTTGCCATTTTAATTCCCCTTCCCACTCCTACTCTGACCTCTCTGTCCTCGGCCTTATATATCGTTCAAACGAAGCTCAACGTAAGCTCGAGGAAAATCACCTCATCTTTTGTTTCGCCACCTTAACTTCCGGACTCAACATTGATTTCAATAACTTCAGATCATAACCACTGCTCCCATTTTTTCGGTCAGCTAGTGCTGGTAATGCAGGACATTCTGAAGGGGGAGATTAGACAAGCGTGTAAGAAAGGCTTATGGACTTAGTGGGGGAATTTAACCTTCACATAGATTGGGAAAAGCAGACGAGCAACTGTCGGAAAGGTAGTGAATTTCTTGAATGTGTCCGGGATAGTTTTCTACAGCA
Organism: Heptranchias perlo; assembly: GCF_035084215.1. Classification (NCBI taxonomy): domain Eukaryota; kingdom Metazoa; phylum Chordata; class Chondrichthyes; order Hexanchiformes; family Hexanchidae; genus Heptranchias; species Heptranchias perlo. The sequence goes on from NC_090327.1 coordinate 140,541,352, forward strand.
GTATGTCCGAGAGGCAACAAGGGGGCAAGCCATATTAGATTTAGTAATGAGTAATGAACGCGAACATTTATCCAACAGCGATCATAACATGATCTAGTTCAAGGTAGTGTTTGAAAGGGAAAAAAAGGGAAAAAAAGTGAATCAGCTACTAAAATTCTAGACTTGGGTCAGGCCGACTTCAATGAGATGAGACAGAGACTGTCCACAGTAAACTGGGCAAATCTGTTAATGGGTAAAAGGATCGGTGCGAAATGTTTAAAGAAACATTTAACGTGATACAGAATCGGTTTATACCCCTGAGGGGCAAGAACTCTGCATGCCATAAAAAACAATCATGGACAACTAAAGAGGTAAGGAACATTATAAGGCAAAAGGAAAGGGCATACAAAAAGGCAAAAAATGGCACAGATCCTGATGAATGGGAAAGATACAAAGATCAACAAAGGGTCACAAAACAGATAGTAAGAGCTACAAAAAGAAAGTGTGAAAAGGAACTTGCAAGGGGTATCAAAACCAATACAAGGAACTTTTATAGTTACATTAGGAAAAGGAGGGTGGTCAGGAGCAGTGTTGGCCCCTTAAAAACTGAAAGTGGGGATATTGTCATTGACAATGGGGAAATGGCGGAGATGTTGAATAATTGCTTTGCGTCAGTATTAACGAGAAGAGGATAACATGCCGGAAATCCCAAGAAAACTAATATTGAATCTGGGACAGGGACTCAATAAAATTAACATATGCAAAATAACAGTAATGAAGAAAATAATAGCACTAAAGAGTGACAAATCTTCCCAGGATTTTAAAGGAAGTAGATGAGCACATTGCAGATGCCCTAAGTGTAATCTTTCAAAGTTCTCTAGATTCAGCAACTGTCCCTCTAGATTGGAAAATTGCACATGTCACTCCGCATTTTAAGAAAGAAGAGAGAGGGACACCAGGGAATTATAGACCAGTTAGCCTAACATCTGATGTGGGGAAAATGCTGGAGTCTATAATTAAGGATAGGGTGACTGAACACCTCGAAAATTTTCAGTTAATCAGAGAGAGACAGCATGGATTTGTGAAAGGTAGGTCGTTCCTGACAAACCTGATTGAATTTTTTGAAGAGGTGAATAAAGTAGTGGACAGGGGAATATCAATGTATGCTATTTATATGGACTTCCAGAAGGCATTTGATGAAGTCCCACATAAGAGACGGTTAGCTAAGATAGAAACTCGTGGATTCGAGGGAAAAGTACGGACTTGGTTAGGAAGTTGGCTGCGTGAAAGGCGACAGAGTGGAGGGATAATGGGTAAGTACTCACATTGGCAGGATATGACCAGTGGAGTCCCGCAGGGATCTGTCTTGACGCCTCAATTATTCACAATGTTTATTAACGACTTAGATGAAGGCATAGAAAGTCTCACATCTAATTTTGCTGATGACACAAAGATTGGTGCATTGTAAGCAGTGTAAATGAAAACATAAAATTACAAAAGGATATTGATAGATTAGGTGAATGGGCAAAACTGTGGCAAATGGAATTCAATTTCGGCAAATATGAGGTCATCCACTTTGGACCAAAAAAGGATAGAACAGGGTACTTTCTAAATGGTAAAAAGTTAAAAACAGTGAATGTCCAAAGGGACTTAAGGGTTCAGGTTCATAGATCATTGAAATGTCATGAACAGGTGCAGAAAATAATCAATAAGACGAATGGAATGCTGGCCTTTATATCGAGAGGCCTAGAGTACAAGGGGGCAGAAGTTATGCTCCAGCGAGACAAAACCCTAGTAAGACCGCATCTGGAGTACTGTGAGCAGTTCTGGGCACCGCACATTCGGAAGGACATATTGGCCTTGGAGGGAGTGCAGAAAAGGTTTACTGAAATTATACCTGGAATTCAAGGGTTATTTTAAGAGGAGAGATTACACAAATTGGGGTTGTATTCTCTAGAGTTTAGAAAGTAAAGGGGTGATCTGATCGAAGCAGAAGAGATTGGATGAATAGAAAGAAACTATGTCCACTGGTTGGGGATTCTACGAGTAGGGGGCACAGTCTAGAAATTAGAGCCAGACCTTTCAGGAGTGAGATTAGAAAAGACTTCTACACACAAAGCGTGATAGAAGTTTGGAACTCCCTTCCGCAAACGGCAATTGATGCTAGCTGAATTGTTAATTTTAAATCGGAGATAGATAGCTTTTTGCCAACCAAAGGTATTAAGGGATATTGGCAAAAGGCAGGTATATGGAGTTAGATCGCAGATCAGCCATGATCTCATCAAATGTCGGCGCGGGCTCGAGGGGCTGAATGAACGACTTCTGTTCCTATGTTCCTATGTTCTGTTCTTGCTATTTTCAGTAACTCCTGATCAATCGTTTGTTTCTTAACCTGTCCCATTACCACCTCCCTTGTCTTGCACCCTTTTGTCAGTTAATCACTCTTGTCCTCTACCCTATCACAGTCTTTCCCTTTGGTTCATTTCTCTCTTGCCCTCCCTCCCCCCTTTCCATGGCTCTGTACTTGCTCAAAACTTTAACTCATTTAACATCTTCCCGTTCTGAGGAAAGGTCTTTGATCCGAAATTGTAACTCTGTTTATTTCTCCACAGATGCTGCCTGACTTTCTGAGAATTTCCAGCATTTTCTGTTTTGATTTCAGATTTACAGCATCCACAGTATTTTGCTTTTGACAATATCTGGACTGACACGTTAGTTCAGAACTCAGGGGCACTGCCTGCAAATGGTATCTTTCCAATTAGACATTAAACTGAAGCCTCGTCTATCTGTTCTGGTGGAGGCAAAGGATTCCGTGGCAGTTCTCTGGTCTCTTGACCAATTTACGTCAGTAAATTCAGCATCAATAATAACACAATAGCTGTCCATTCCTCTTATTTTCTTTTGTGGGACCATGCTATGTGCAAATTGTCTGCTGAAATTGCGTACATTACAACAGCGACTGCACTTCAAAAGTGCTTTGTTGCCCGTGAAACACATTGGGACGCCTTGAGGACGTGAAATGCACTACATAAATGCAACTTTGTTTGTTGTTTAATTTCTTCTTCCACCAATAAGCTGCGACCCCCACTATATATGTGTTACATCCTATTTCTTGTATGGTGATTAATATGACATTGCTGACTTGTGATATTTAGTATTCAGGGCTCGCTCAGCCCTTCATTCTGTCACTGTTTGGCCCCAGATGTCTGTCTTACTCTGGTTCATCTCACTCGTGTGTACTTGTAGTTCTGATCTGGTCATCCCTCCCTACAGTGGATTATTGGTACCTGCCCCTTGATTTCTGGCTTATGATAGATACGCTACATCTTTAGCACATTCTAGAGTCAGAGTTGGGAGAGAAAGAAACCAATTTCATACAGTAGGGAATTTCTAGTGATCATAATTCAGGCCCTTCATTGATGCAGTCCATGCACTGTAGCAGTTTTCACTGGCTCAGTAACCATTCAGAAAGTGTTCCTTTTTGTCGTATCAAGTTATTCTATTTGACACTCTTCAGCCTCCATGTGTAGTTCCAGCTGTTTAAAGGCTACACTCGTCAATATACAAAGGCAAGAATATTGATCGAGCCTTCACTGCGTTTGGGAAATTATTGATTGAGAAGATCATTGATCATGTCGGACATAGTTATATGACACACAAGAGATAAAATGGTGCGGTTCGATTCTGGGCTGGAATGGTTTCCCAGCATATTGTTGTAATCCCCTCTTCTTCGGGCACACGACCCTCCTGCGCCACACCAGAGTACAGGGCAATGTGCTCCCTATTCAGTTCACAACATTCAGTTTCCATTTCTTCCCCTTTCCCCCCTTTGTGTGCTGACCCATCCTCGAGTACGATTCGACGGGTGCACCATCCTCAGGAGTCTCCCCAATAGGATACTCTCCAAGAGAGATCCCAGAGAGTGGGTATTGGTCCTTATTCGATGGTGGGACATATCCCAGCTGAACAGATCAATAATGTATATCAAATTAAACGATCGATCATTGACTCTGTGCCCGGGTCTGGATTCCCACAGCGATTTCAGCACTTTCTGTGTCCTTCAACTGAATTGATTCTTCCACATCCTGAAGCAGATTAAAGATTTAACAGGAAGTAAACCGATTACACAACGGTGATAAATAACAAGTGAGGCTGGATTACTATTTTAATAATAATTAGATACAGACATTAGCATTAATGATGCCTGAATCCCGTTTATATTTTACTTGTTTCAAAAAACATTTAAAAAACACTCACTAGACTCACTTCATATTCCGTAGGAGGTCAGGTCAGTTGGAGGGAGGGGACAGATTAGTCTGTGAAGGAGTTTGATCCCCAGGTTCAGAACCGTCAGCAACCGGTTTGTACAGAGAGTGGAGATGAGATCGTCGGTACAATCTGTGAGACCGACAATATTCAACCTGGGGATCAGAGAGAGAGAGAGCGAGAGATAACGGAGTAAATGTTAACTTTCCAGTGTTTTTCAATAACACCACTCATGATATTGATAATAAGGTACAGGGTTCGACATCCAGTTCTTATGATCACGATTTAACACAGTCTGGTAATTACTGCAGTGTTTGTATTTTACACTCCAGGTTTCTCAGAGCCGCAGAGAGCAATTGTATTCCTGAATATCCCAGTTTATTTCTCTCCAGTCTAAACGCAAATAGAAAGAGTGAGAAACAAACTGATTCAAACACCGGACCTGAGATAAACTTTCTTTCTCGGATATTAGAGGAAACACAGAAAAAACTTAATAACCAAATTTTCCTGTCACTGACAATGAATCTCACCTTGTCCAACTCGCGAGAATATTCAGGGAATGTCAATAAATGTATTTATTAAATAAAGTGCTGGCTGTGTGAATCCTTTAAATGTCCCTCATTCTGTTCTCATTCCCTGATGATCAGAATTGCCCTCCTGGAGGTCAGTGACCAGCTCCATCATATTTGGGGAAATTTGCCTCATTTCCGCTACTCCTAGTTTGCCTGGTGCTCACCCATTCCCTCTTCTCCTGAACTCTTTGTGGTTGTCGGGTAACCACCTACAGAAAGTTGCTGTGCACGAAACTCTCAACTTCCGGAGGCACTGTCGTGACGCCAGCTGTTCCTCAAGCTCAGAAACATTGATCTCGAGCTTGAGCCGGTGGTGGCACCTCCTGCATATGTGGATTTTCAGGGCACACGAAGTGTTCTGGAGTTTCCATCTGGCACAGGATGAGCATGGAGGATGTAAAAAGTCGAGGCTTTTCCAGAAGCTTCCAATCCTCCTTAGATATTGGGGGCAGTGCCGGAGGAATTGAGGATTGCAAATGTGACAACACTATTCAAAAAAGGGGAGATGGATAAACCCGCAATCACAGGCCAGTCAGCCTAACGTGGTGGTGGGGAAACCTTTAGAGAAAATAATCCAGGGCAAAATTAAGTGGCGCTCCTAAAAGTATTAAAGGAAAGCCAGCGCGGATTTGTTTAAGTAAAATTGTGTTTGACTAATTTGATTGAGTTCTTTGAGAAAGTAATCGAGAAGGTTGATGAGGGCAGCATGGTTGATGTTGTGTATCTGGACTTTCAAAAGGCATTTGATAAACTACCAAATTATAAACTTGAAAAAATAAAGCCCATGGGATTGAAGGGACATCGGCAGCGTGGATACAAAATTGGCTAAGTGACAGAAAGCAAAGAGAAGTGGTCAAAAACTGTTATTGAGATTGGAGGGAAGTATGCAGTGGTGATGCCTAGGGTCGGTACTAGGGCGACTGCTCTTCTTGCTATATATTCAGGATCTCGGCTAGGATACACAGGGTATAATTTCAAAGTTTGCAGATGACACGAAACTCGGAAATGTATTAAACAAGGTTCAGGATAGTAACATACTTCAGGAAGACATAGACAGACTGTTTAAATGGACAGACACATGGCAGATGAAGTTTTTTGCCAAGAAGTGTGAAGTGATACATTTTGGTAGGAGGAATGAAGAGTGGCAATCTAAACTAATTTGAACAATTTAAAAGCGAGTGCAGGAGCCTAGAGACCTGGGGGTTTATGTACACAAATCTTTGAAGGTGGCAGGAAAAGTTGAGAAGGCTGTTAAAAAAGCATATGGGATCCTTGGCTTTATTAATTGGTCAATGAATTTATATTAAACTTTATAAAACCTTGGTTGAACCTCAGCTGTAGTTTTGTGTTCTATTCTGGGCACCACAGTTTAGGAAGGATGTGAAGGCCGTAGAGAGCGTCCAGTAGACATTTACTAGAATGGTAACAGGCATGAGGGATTTTAGTGATTTGGAGAGACAGGATAAGCTGGGATTGTTCTCCTTAGAGCAGAGAAGATTAAGTGGAGATTTGATAGAGGTGTTCAAAAATCATGAACGGTTTTGACAGACTAAATAAGGAAGAACTGTTCTCAATGGCAGAAGAGTGGGTAACCAGAGGACTTTAAGATGATTGGCAAAAGAACCAGCGGCGACATGAGGAATTTTTTTTACACAGCGAGTTGTTATGGAATGTGTTACCGGAAAGGATTGTGGAAGCAGATTTAATAGTAATTTTCAAAAGGGAATTTGGATATATACTTGAAGGGTAAAATATTATGGGGCTTTGGGGAAAGAACAGGCGAGCGGGACTAATTGAATAGCTTTTTCAAAGAGCCGGCGCAGGCACGGTCGGCCGAATTCCCTCCTCCTGTGCTGCATCATATATTGATACTATGATAAATCTAATGATATTGTGATTACTGTTTCCAAAATGCTCTCCCACTGAAACATGCTACACTTGCCCCACTTCATTCCCCAGAAATTGATCCAGCAATGCTTCCTTCCTCGCTGGACTGGAAACATACTGATCAAGAATGTTCTCTTGTACACATAACAGGAATTCCTACCAATGTACACTTTTATGTTCCCAGTATATATTAGGATAATTGAAGTCCGTATTATTACTACTGTAATGTTCTTGCACCTTTCTGCAATATGCCGGCAAATTTGCTCCTCTATCTCCTTCCCACCATTTGGGGGCCTGTGGTCTAAACCCTTCAGATTAATTGCTTCTCTTTTGTTCCTTAATTGTAACCAAATAGATTATGTCTTTGAACTCTCAAGTACATCATCCCTTTGTACTGATGTATCATTATCTTTTCTGCCACCACCCTCCATTTTTCCTTCAATATCTTTCCTAAATACATTGTAGCCAGGAATATTACGTTCTCATTCCTCCCATTGTTGGAGCCAGGTCTCCATTATTGCCAATATATCGTAATCCCAGGTGGCTAATTATGCGTGCAACTCCCCAACCTTATTTACCTTGCTCCGTGCATTTACGTACTTGCATTCTAAACCCATGTTAGTCTGCCTCGCATTGCCCCACCACCCCCACCCCATCCCTGTCTGATCCCTCTTGTGTCTGAAGTACTCTTTATTCTAATGATGATTGTCTCCTCCAGTCCTCTGTGCACCTTATATCTCCTCTCTAATGCTTCATCCTGGTGCCCCTCCCCTTGCCAAATTAGTTTAAATCCTCCCCCACAGCACTAGTTAACCTCCAATAACCAGCAATAAAGCTTGGAGAGTATTGTAGCAAAAGCAGAGTTGTTCTAATGGGAGACTTTAATTTTCATATAGATTGGGAAGAGCAGTGTCGCTCAAGTCAGAAAGATAGTGATTTTGTTGAGTGCATTCAAAATACTTTTCTGCAGCAATATGTTCCAGAACCAATAAGTGGGCTAGCCATTCTAGACTTAGTAATGAGTAATGTAAGAGACTTAGTTAATAATCTAACAGTAAGGAAACATTAATCTTACAGATATTATAGTCATCCAACGCTCCATTTCTCGTTTCCTCTCCTGCACCAATTTTTGTTCTGCCATTAATCTCCTCCTTGCTTCACCAGCACTGAGTATCGTTCCCAACCGTAATTTTCACATTCTTGCCATTGTGCCCAAATCCCTCCATGAAGTCACCGCGCCCTATCTCGAAAACCTTCTCTGTCCCTAACATCTATCCTCAGTTCCTTTGACTCTGGCCTGCAGTCTACTTCCCTTTCTTTGTTACATTATTGGCAGCCATGTCTTCAGCCACCTAGTTTCACTCACCGTAATTCTCTCCTTTAAACCATCTTCCTCTCCATCTTTATTTCTTCCTTTAGAAACTTGGGAAAACTCACAAACTTAACTATTGTAATACTTTTCAGGTTTGATGTCTGATTACGTCGCGCCTTTGTGAAGCGCGTTGGGGTTATCTGCCTAAAAGGTGCTACACTCATGCAACTTGCTGTTAATCCGACTCTTCCAGTAGTGGTGACAATAATTTTTCAGTACTCGTGGTGTCCTTAATCTTTCAGTGCTTGTGATGACCTACATTTACATTGTTGATGATTCTAACAGCAGAATTGACGGTGGCTCCACACTTGCAGTAGTGCTGTTCACCATCGTCTTGCATAACTGGCAGTAACCCGAGTGTGGCAGCGCTGGTTCTGACCCTACTCTTACGGCATTGATGGTAACTGTACTCCGACAGTAATTGAGGCGACCCTGCCCCGGGACCCTACTCTTACAGCATTGATGGTAACTCTACTCCCACAGTACTGGAGGTGACCCTGTCCCATGACCCTTGTCTTGCAATACTAATAGTAACTCAACTCCCACAGTGCTGGAGGTGACCTTGCCCCATGACCCTACTCTTACAGTACTGATGGTAACTCTACTACCCCAGTATTTGAGGTGGCCCTGCTCTGTGGCCCTACTCTTACAGAACTGATGTTAACTCTACTCTCCCAGTATTTGAGGTGGCCCTGCTCTGTGGCCCTACTCTTACAGAACTGATGTTAACTCTACTCTCCCAGTATTGTAGGTGACCCTTCCCCGTGACTCTATTCTTACAGAACTGATGGCAACTCTACTCTCCTAGTACTGGACGACAGTAACTCTACTCTCTCAGTACTGGAGGTGACCCTGAACCGTGTCCCTACTCTTGTAGCACAGATGGCAACTCTACTCGTCCACTATTGAAGGTGACACTGTCCCGTGACCGTACTCTTAGAGCACTGATGTTAACTCTATTCCCCCAATACTGGAGCTGACCCTGCTCCGTGACCATACTCTTACAGGACTGATGGTAAATTTACTCCTCCAGTACTGGAGATGAACTTGACCCATGACCCTACTCTTGCTGTATTACCTTCCAGTGCTTGTAATGATTCTACTGGTGCGAAACTAGCGGTGACTGTATTCGTGCAACACCTGTGACGACTCTAATCCTGTAGTACTGGTGGCGAGTAGCTAATTGTGAGCATTTCTACTTGTGCCGGTCACATATATATTATGATGCACTCCTAACCATAAACCATTTATTTTCAAGCACATCCTCATATAAGCGACACACACTCTGAACGTGTCTTACATCAGAGTTCCATTTCTGATTGAAAAACAATGTATATATAGAACACCGAGACCAAAGGGAATGAGATAATTCTCCTCTTCCCCAAAACTTTAGTGTTTCTCCCCATCTCTCATGGACATATTGAGCAGCAATTGGTTTCGCTGGCGCCATTCACCTCCCTGTCCATGTCAAAAGCCAGTGAATCATAAGGAGACATTGATACTACCTGGCTATTCATACGCTGAAGACTCACATCGGAATCCTCTTCAGTCCTGGCCCAGCCCCACCGACGTTCGCCTGTTTTCATGTAGCGGACACAAGATACAGATCAAGTGCCGGAAATTAGTTTCATGCCCCCTCCTATTGGACTGATCTGAGGAGACAGAGGCATCCCTACTGCTGCAGCGACAATACAGGTTATCGCCAGACACACTGGAGATATAAGCTGGGCCCTGCATGCTCTATAATACCCGGCATCAAATTAATCATCCTATTTCAACTCTTGTCTACAAAACATATTACTGTACGTCTTGTTACATATTAATAGTGAGATGAAAGAAATCACATAGATTTACATTATAAAGCTCAGATACAAATACGAATTGAATAATGCAATTCCAGATTTTTATTCCTAATAAGAGGCGAATGCAGAATAAAACTGGAGGCAGATATGAAAAAAGCGTCTTCACCTAAAGACTTAAAGAGAGGTATGAAATATGTTATGGGATATAACGTTTCCAGGAGTCTTGTAAAATCCATTCTCCGTTGCCGATTCTGTTTATTCATATCTTCTGAATTACTAACTTTTTAAATAATCCCTTGAAAAAGTAACAGTAATCTTTCTGCACTTTAGATAAATGCCTTAACGTTCAGGGGTAAAAATGTCCATAGGTCCGCTTCCGGCAGCAGCCGAGTACAAAAAGAATTAGAATTATACAGCACAGAAGGCGGCAATTCAGCCCAATGTGTGTGTGCCGGGTCTTTGAAGGAGTTATCCAATTAGTCCCACTTCCTGCCCTTTACCCATAGCCCTGCAAATTTAGCATTTTCTATTTCCAGTTCCGTTTGGAAAATTATTATTATATCTGCTTCCACCACCGGTTCAGGCAATGCATCCCAGGTCATAACATCTCGCTGCTAAAAAAAAAACCTCCTAATTTCCCCCCTAGAATTTTTGCAAATTAACTTAAATCTTTTCCTTTGGTTACCGACCTACCTGCCACTGGAAAGAGTTTCTCCCTTTCTACTCCATTAAAATCCCTCATTATTTTGAGCACCTCTGTTATATAACCCCTTAACCTTCTCTGCTCTAAGTAGAACAACGACAGCTTCTCTAGTATCTCAACATAACTGAAGTCCCTCATCCTTGGTACCATTCTGGCCAAATTTCTTCTGCACACTCTCGAAGGCCTCGACATCCTTCCTAAGGTGTGGTGCCCAGAATTGGTCAAAATACTCCAGCTGAGGTCAAACCAATGATTTATAAAGGTTGAGCATAACTTCCTTGCTATTGCATTCTATGCCTCTATTTATAAAGGCAGGGATCGGGTCTGTCTTCGAGCTCTACGAGTCTGCTACTATCTTTCTCATTGTTTACTACATTTCGAAGCTTTAAATCATCTGCAAACTTTGAAATTATACCCTGTATACCCAAGTCCATGTCATAAATGTATATCGAAAACAGTAGTGGTGCTAATGTCAACCTTTTTGAGACACCGCTGCATACTTCCCTACAGTCTGAAAAACAACCGTTCACTGCTACACACTGCCTCTTAGCCAATTTCCTATCAACGCTGCCACTCCCCTTTTAATACCATGGGCTTAAATTTTCCTAACACGTCAATTACGCGGTATTTTGTCAGACACCTTCTGTAAGTCCATATACATAACGTCACCTGCATTACCTTCATCAGTTATTTCATTGAAGAACTCAATCAAGTTTGTCAGACACGATTTGCCTTCAACGAATTAATGTTGCCTGTCATATATTAACACTTATTCTTCCACGTGACAATTTTATTTTTTCATGGATTATGGTCTCGAGCTGTTTCCCCACCACCGACGGTAGGCTGACTTGCGGAGAATGAAAGTTTTATTGCCAAAGCCGCCGCTATTTCAATCCTCACTTACCTCAGTCACCTAGCATGCATCCAAGCTGAATCGGGTGACGTTTCTACTTTGAGCGCTGCCAGTAGTTTCAGTACCTTCTTTTTATTTCTATACTATCCAATTGCTCTACCCCTTCCTTTTGTACTGATAATTTGGCAGCATTCACTGCCTTAGGTTAGACAGATGCAATTACTCACTTAGAACCTCAGCCAAACTCTGCCTCGACAAGAGGATCTCCTTTTTGATCCCTAATCGACCCCACCCTTCCTTTAACTATCCTTTTACTTTTTCTATGTTTATTAAAAAACTTTCATGTTCCGTTTTATGTTAGCCGCTGTAGACAGAGTGGGGAAGACTTAAATAATTCTATTAACTTTATTAAACATTTCTCAATATTAACACAGATTAGAACTAAGAATCAGCAATATCAGCAGCGTCTAAGATTAGAATCCTTTAAGCAAACGTAAATGAACTCGTGGCCGATTGTTCAAGACGATGAGCTAGAATTTCTTCCCGCGCAAGTTCGAGTCCTACCGCCTACGGGCCTTTCCCCTTCCTTTCATCGACGGGCTGTACGGAGAGTCGGGACATCGTGGCAACTGAATACGGGATAAGTCAGCAATTTACACTCTTCACATGGGAACATATCTCCCGATCAGTGTCCTTATCTCGCCCCTCCCTATCACTGTAACGTCCGCCAACCATCCCAGGACTCTGCGTTCCTGCAACTCTTGTGCATCACCTACGGACTTCATCCTGCGATTGGCGGCCGTGCCGAAACCATCTAAGCAATAAGCTCTGGAATTCCCTCTCTTCCTTTAAGCTCCTCATGTTTCGCCCAACTCTTGGTCACCTGTCCTAATATCACCTTCATTGTTTTGGTGTCAATTTTTGCCGGATCACGATCCTGTGAAACACCTTGGGACGTGTTACTATGTTAAAGATTCTGTATGCATATACGCTTTTGTTGATGTTCTCTCTTTAATATATTAATGGAGGAGCGATTTCATGCGTATGCTCTGCTTTGTATATCCATGCTGGAAGATTATAAAGATTGCAGTGATTTTGTTTGTTGGGTCCGAACCTCACTTAGTGATAAATATGGAACATTTGATGATAAATATGGAATATTTGGTGAAAAATATTGAACATTTGTTGATAAACATGGAGCATTTTTTGATAAATATAGAACATTTGGTAATTAACAGTCATGAATAAAATAATGGCACTAAATAGTGACAAATCCCCAGGATCAGATGGCTTCCATCCCAGGGTTTTAAAGGAAGCAGGTGAGAACATTGCAGATGCCCTAACGATAATCTTCCAACGTTCTCTCGATTCAGGAACCGTTTCTTTAGATTGAAAAATTATACAAGTCACTCCGCTATTTAAGAAAGGAGAGAGAGGGAAACCAAGAAATTCTGGACCAGTTAGTCTAACATCTGTTTTCCGTAAATTACTGGGGTCTATAATTAAGGATAGAGTGAGTGAACACCTTGACAATTTTCAGTTGATTAGAGCCAGCAGGTCATGCGTGACGAACCTGATTGAACTTTTTGAAGAGGGGAATGTCTATGGATGTTGTTTATATGGACTTCAAGAAGGCCGTCGATGAAGTCCCTCAAAAGAGAATGTTAGCTAAAGTTTAATGTCATGGAATTGAGGAGAAATTATTGACCTGGTTAGAAAATTGGCTGAGTGGCAGGAGACAGAGTGTCGGGATAATGGGCCGGCTCTCAAATTGGCAGGATGTGACTAGTGGAGTCGCACAGGGATCTCTGTTGGTGTCTCAACAATTCAGTGCATTTATTAACGACTTAGATGACGGGATAAAAATCCACATATCCAATTTTACCGATGACACAAAGATAGGCGGCATTGTAGATGGAAACATAAAATTACAGAGATATATTAATCGATTAAGTGAGTAGGAAAAGCTGTGGCAAATTGATTTCAGTGTAGGCAAGTGTGAGGTCATCCACTTTGGGTCTAAAAAATCGATCAGAGTGTTTTCTAAATGATGAAAAGCTCGAAACAGTGCGGGTCGCAGGAGGCATAGGGGGCCATGTACATAGATCATTAAATTTCACGTCCAGAGTCACCGATAATGCACGGTAGCCAAGCGGTAAACCATCGGTTGTTTAAACTGAAGAACGCAGGTTCCACGCCAATCGTGCCTCCCTTAGTTTTGATTATTTAGGGAGATATTTATGCTGCACCACTTCCAAGGCTAACAAATCCTTCCTGAGTTTTTTGCCCAAAACCAAATGAAATTTTCCAGATGGGGTCTGACCAAGGCTCCACACAATTGAAGCACAACTTTCTTCCCAGTATATTGCAGCCCGCTTGAGATAAAGGCAACATCCCATTAGCCTTTTTGACTGCACCACTGGCAACAAACATTGGATAAAATGGGATCTTACGGACCACTTGCAATGTTTATTTATTGAATTTGTAGTGAAGCAGCCTGTGTTAGTGAGTAAAATTTCCACAGGGCGATTTTACGAACAGGTCAAGTCTGCTTTGTATCATATACATGGCTAAGTTAGAGGCTGAGAGATTCTCAATTACAATATCATTATAAAACACTGCAATTGTTGAAATGTAGCTGACCTTAGCCCCAACATTTAATCACCCTTTCCGTGTTAACAATTAGATTCTCCTTATATTGAGTTGATTTTAAGTTGCATACAATTATATGATGCAGAATTGTGTGGAATGTCACCTGGAGGGAGGGAGAGAAATGTTTACAAACTAAATATTTGTAATGAGTATTTGGATGTGTGAATTCCTAAGATGCTGAGCTCAGAATCGTAACATGTTTGAATCCCCAACCAACCATCATCAGGTATCGTTATGATTTCTATCTTTTAAGCGTTTGTTTAAGGACTATTGCATGTTCTGTGTGCTTAATAAACCTGTGGAGCCTCACGTCAATATTTAAGAACATGACTCAAAATCTTATATTAACAATAGCATTAACATTGTAATTGTGAATGGGCTTAATTTATTAGTTGTGATTAAGTTCCCCTTTAACCGTAAATCTTTAACATTCCACTTCATCCTGAGGTTCTCCAAAAGCCAAATGCCACTTGGTTCCAGGTCCCCATGCAGCCCAGGCTCTGCCAATCCGGCTGGCATCCATCTTCTGGGGGAAGTGGTGATGAGTTGTGGGTAGTCCTGTGCAATATGCACATTCTCATTTAACTGGATTCAGATTAAAAAGTATTTAAGACACGAGCCAACCAGTAGGCAGAGGTTTTAATTCCACCAAAGAGCGGTGCACCTGCTACAATCGTGCGAGGGCGAAGTGTAATCACCCACATCGTCCATAATCAACGGGTAAAATAGAAAGCAAAGGCATAAACAAGTTAATTACATTACCGTGTCAAATTCAATCCCGTTTGGTTGCGATTCCCTGCCCCCATAGTTGTTGTGCTCCCATGATTTCCTCTATTTATTATAAAACTGTTACTGTGTTTCACTGATATTTCTGTCTCCTCTACTTCTAGTTATATCGTTAGAGTCTTTCCTTGCCACCTATATCTAAATAAATAGTTGTCTATTCCCCTATATTCCTTTTTATTATATTTCTGATTGGACAGTTGTAATGTACCCTTGAATTCCCTTCTCTCCTATTTGTAATTGAAAAGTGACTATGTTTTCCTATTTCCTACTTCTAAATAAATGGTTATCGTGTTCCTCTGGTCCCCATTTCTAATTAAACGGTTGCTGTATTCTACTAATGGCCCCCTGTTCTTAATTTAAAATTAACTTGTTACTGTGTTGCCTCTATATTCCGTTGTCCTTTAGTTTTAATTTACAGTTTGGGAAAGGAGTCTGTTCGATAGATAGTCCACTTGCTCACTGAAATAATGTTTCCGCATTTACGGTTTGTAGAAGTAACTCCTTTTTCCACCATGTTATGAAATGATTCAAATTCTCTGAAATGTATTAATCAGAACGCCAGGACATGTCCACAATTAAATATCTTATTACTTCATCCTCAAACTGACCATTGCTGCTGGGTCGGCCCTGACCAAACAGCACAGTAATACTTTAAACTGACTGATACTTCCCTGCTTAACAGGCGAAGGCTAAAGGTTAACATTACTACAATATAAAGAGAAACCAATACCGTCAAAAATTAGAAGACACCACCACAGTGCCCAATCTGTTGGCATCCTAGGGTCTTAAAAGAAGTGGCTGCAGAGATTATAGATGTAATGGTATTCATTTCCTAAAATTCCCTAGATTCCGACAGGGTCCCATCAGATTGGAAAATAGTGAATGTAACTCCTCTATTCGAGAAAGGAGGGAGACAGAAAGCAGGAAACTACAGGCTAGTTAGCTTAACATCTGTCATATGGAAAATGTTAGAATCTATTATTAAGAAGCTTATAGCAGTGCAGTTATAAACCCTCAATGCAATCAGGCAGAGTCAACTCGGCTTTGTGAAAAGTAAAACGTGTTTGACTAATTTATTAGAGTTCGTTGAGGAAGTAACAAGCATCGTGGATAAAGGGGAACGTATGGATGTGGTGTACTATAAATACTGTGGCGACAAGATCAGGCCGGAGGCTGGGTATTCTGCGGCGAGTGACACACCTCCTGACTCCCCAAAGCGTTTCCACCATCCACAAGGCACAAGTCAGGAGTGTGATGGAATACTCTCCACTTGCCTGGATGAGTGCAGTCCCTACAACACTCAAGAAGCTCGACACCATCCGGGACAAAGCAACCCGCTTGATTGGCACTCCATCCAAAACCTGAAACATTCACTCCTTTCACCACCAGCGCACTGTGGCTGCAGTGTGTACCATCCACAGGATGCACTGCAGCAACTCGCCAAGGCTTCTTCGACAGCACCTCCCAAACCCGCGACCTCTACCGCCTAGTAGGACAAGAGCAGCAGGCGCATGGGAACAACACCACCTGCACGTTCCCCTCCAAGTCACACACCATCCCGACTTGGAAATATATCGCCGTTCCTTCATCGCCACCGGGTCAAAATCGTGGAACTCCCGTCCTAACAGCACTGTGGGAGAACCGTCACCACACGGACTGCAGCGGTTCAAGAAGGCGGCTCACCACCACCTTCTCAAGTGCAATTAGAGATGGGCAATAAATGCCGGCCTCGACAGCGACGCCCACATCCCATGAACGAACAAAAAAAAATCTTGGATTTCGAGAAGGCTTTTGACAAGGTGCCACATCGAAGGCTACCACACAAAATAAGAGCTCATGGTGTAGGGGGTAACATATTAGCAATGAAAAAGAATTGGGCAGCTAACAGGAAATAGATAGCAGGCATAAATGTGTCATTTTCAGGTTGGCAAGATGTAACAAGTGGAGAACCAGAGGGATCAGTGCTTGGGCCTCAACTATTTACAATCTATATCAATGACTTGGATGAAGGGACCGAATGTATGGTTGCTAAATTTGCTGATGACACAAAGGTAGGTAGGAAAATAAGTTGTGAAGAGGACATAAGGGGTCTGCAAAAGGATAGATTAAGTTAGTGAGCAAAAATTTGGCAGATGGAGTATAATGTGGGAAAATGTGAAGTTGTCCACTTTGGCAGGAGGAATTGAAAAGCAGTATATTATTTAATGGAGACAGATTGCAAAACTCTGAGGGACAGAGGAATCTGGATGTGCTGGTACATGAATCGCACGTACAGCAAGTGATTAAAAAGGCAAAAGGATTGTTGTCATTTATTGCAGGGGGAATGGAATATCAAAGTGGAGCTGTTTTGGTACAGTTGTACAGGGCATTGGTGAGACCACATATAGAATACTGTGCGCAGTTTTGTTCTCCTTATTTAAGAAAGGACATAATTGATTTGGAGGCGGTTCAGAGAAGGTTCACTCGACTGATTCCAGGGATGAGGGGGTTATCAAATGAAGAAAGGTTGGACAAGTTGGGCCTGTAGACACTGGAGTTTAGAAGAATGAGAGGTGATCTTATTGAAACATATAAGATCCTTAGCGGACTTGTGTATTGTTCAGTTCCATTGGCAACCCCTCAGATAATCAAACAATCTGAGCCCGCAAGCAGCAAGACCTGGACAACATCCAGGCTTGGGCTCATAAGCGCCAGATAAGTGCCAGGCAATGACCATCTCCAACAAGAGAGGGTCTAACCACCTCCCCTTGACATTCAACGGCATTACCATCGACGAATCCCCGATCATTAACATCCTGGGGGTTACCATTGACCAGAAACCTAACTGGACCAGCCATATAAATAGTGTGGCTACAAAAGCAGGTCAGAGGCTGGGTATTCTGCGGCGAGTGACTCACCTCCTGACTCCCCAAAGCCTTTTCCACCATCTACAAGGCACAAGTCAGGAGTGCAATGGAATACTCTCCACTTGTCTGGATGAGTGCAGTTCCTGCAACACTCAAGAAGCTCGACACCATCCAGGACAAAGCATTCCGTGTGATTGGCACCCCATCCACCACACTAAACATTCACTTCCTTCACCACCGGCGCACTGTGGCTGCAGTGTGTACCATCCACAGGATGCACTGCAGCAACTCGCCAAGGCTTCTTCGACAGCACCTCCTAAACCTGCGACCTCTACCACCGAGAAGGACAAGTGCAGCAGGTACACGGGAACAACACCACCTACACGTTCCCCACCAAGTCACACACCATCCCGACTTGGAAATATACCGCCGTTCCTTCATCGTCGCAGGATCAAAATCCTGGAACTCCCTTCCTGACAGCACTGTGGGAGAACCTTCACCACACGGACTGCAGCGGTTCCAGAAGGCGGCTCACCACCACCTTCTCAAGGGCAATTATGGATGGGCAACAAATGCTGTCATCGCCAGCGATGCCCTCACCCCATGAACGAATAAAAAAAGGATTAGAAGTGGCAGAGGCTGAAACTAAGTGCCACATTTTAAAAATAGGTGGTCTCCCATTTACGACGGAGGTGAGGAGATTTTTTTTTCTCTAAGAGGGTCGTGAGTCTGTGGAATTCCCGTCCCCAGAGAGCGTTGGAGGCAGTGTCATTGAATATTTTTAAGGCTGAGTTAGATAGATTCCTGTTTAACAAGGAAGTCAAAGCTTATCGCAGTTAGACTGGAAAGTAGGGTTGAGTTCGCAATCAGATCAGCCATGATCTTAACAAATGGCAGAGCAGGTTCGAGAGCCGAAATGGTCTACTCCTGCTCTTAATTCGTATGTTCATATGCTCGTATAAGATTATTTAAGGTCAAAAGCATACAATATCTCATCAGCATCATATGTCCATCTCGATCTATTCTATTGCTGAGATCTCTACATATTTTTTTTTACATATGTTCATACTGCCCAGAGACACATTAAGCATTTCATGTACTGGTTTTGACAGCGTGACTGACCAGGTTTTTGACCCGTTCTTCAGTGCATTTTCGTCATGCGTTTCGCATGCTGGTTGCTTTAAACGCAGCAGGTCACTTCTTTACACATAGCGATATCACAAGATCAGGGAGAACATACGATACAAGCCATTCCTGACCTTTCTGGCAACTTATCAAAAAATCGGGTAGCGGGTGGCGTATGGCGTTCGGTTAGAATCTGCTCCTGCATGTGCCGCGATTTCGAATAATGGCCAAGTTATCCAATACATTCTTCCAATTGTTTAGTACAAGCAAGGCCACAATCATCTCCAAGAGAAAGGAACCAATTAACTATCTTAACTGCACTTTCCTGACGTTCACTAGATTTTATATTGATACGAGATTGATATATTTTGGCGAGTGGTGCCCATGTGATTTAAGTTAAGAATGGAAGCAAAATAATAGATAGAAGCAGACGTCATCCTTTAGTTGAAGAACTAATGGCCAGAGATAAAATAAAAAGTTGAAGCGATTTAAAACTTAGAGGAGGAGAAACCTTTTTACATGGAGAGATGTGAAGATGCGGAAATTACAGAGCCTGAGATTAGTCAATATTCAAGATTGAACTTGATAGATTGATGAAAAAAATAGATTGAATGCATGTTGAGACCGGGCGGGTAATGTGATTGGGAGTATTTGCTCATTGGCGGTGAAACGTGGACAGGGCCTGGTTCGGTCGAATGATCGGTTCACCTATTATAACATTTCAACATTTCAACATTTTGGTGATGAGTTGAGATTTTAACTCAATATCTATAAACAGGGACGCCTGGCATCAAGATCCTACTGTTTCCATCATTATATCACTCATCAGGAGACAGGGCCCCTTTCTATTGAGCCAGGAATCAACGGGGAGCGGAATCGGATAGGAGACCAGCGTCTGCAACATTCACACCAAGATTACAGAACAATTACAAATAACAACGATTGCAACACCCTTTATTGTTTATACGCGAAAGAAAACTTTATCTATTAATTAAACTGGCGCGTATCAAAGACAGTTAACGCTGTCGCCCAATTTTCTATTCCATTGCTGAAGCTCCATTATGACTGTTCTCTTTGAATCTTGAGCGGGAAGTGCGTTGTTTTAGCAGGAAACGATTCTGCTCACCAGGGAAAAACAGCAGACATCAAATACAAGGCACACGATGGAAGAAATATTTTATGACACCTGCTCATTTTCACAAGAACAACCCAGACTGCCATTCTAAAATGAAAGACCGGATGTAATTCAGCTCTCGTTAGGATAGAAAGCTTTGGTTTTGTTTTACATTTTTTTAACCAATGTTAGAATAAATGTACAAGGAGATTTCGCCACCTTCTTCAGCTCTTCCCTGAATTTAGTTTGTGTAGCTGCATAAATGCACGTGTTTGTACAGGAACTCAAATACATAAGCAGATATCCTGATTCAGTAGCGATATAACCAGGGACTCCATAATCGCCTCGGTAATGCACGATGTTTGTCAGTCTGGTGGTTAAAAAACTCACGGCAGCTGTCAGCCACAACAGTAAAAAACTGCCCGATACAGTGAAGAGTAAAATGATGGATTTCCTTCTGTTCGCCATCTCTGGATCGCTCTGATTCTCATTGCTGTGACGCCGGAGTCCCCTGCGGGTTTTATTGGCTACACAAATACTTCTGACTATCAAACAATTAAACAGTAACATCAACGCAAAAGGAATCCATGGAACTAAAATACTTTCCAACCAAGAGAACACAACACCTATAGGCGATGAGAAAAAGTCCACTCTGGAGCGGCAACCCCAAGGAATATTGTTAATTATTCGTTCAGGTTCGTGTGCAAACCAAAAGGGTGCGTTCTCTAAACAGAAAAGGACAGTGATGGTTGTTATAATCGCGGCCGCAGTTCTCACCGTGCAATACTTTCTTTTAAACTTCTCACAACATATAGCAACAAATCGATCAAATGTGAACAAGACGGTAAACCATACTGATATATCCAGAGTGATACAATTCATGCATTGAATTAACTTACAAACGTCAGTGTAGGATAGAAATGATTGTGGAAAGTGTTGATTGAGAATATGATACACGATTACATGAATGATCATGACCAGGAGATCTGCTGTTGCCATGGCCACCATGTAGACAGAGATACATTTGGAAAGGCCGCAATTTCCTCTGGAGAGAATCACAATTGTCAATACGTTCGCTGTAAGAAAGAGGGAGAAGAGGTAATTAACGGGGAAAGTCAGATAAATCTCACAGCATATCGTAGGGAAATGTTCCACTGTGTACCTACTTAAGGTTATGCACAAGGAATGTTTTTTTAAATATAGACGAGCATTGATGACATTTTCTTTAAAATGATGAAATCATTGAATACGCAAGATAGAGGGTTTGAAAATGCGCTGTCCTTCCAGCATACTTGAGTCAGACGTCCTCAATTACTAAATATAATTTCGCAGCAATTACTGTGAAGATAATAATTCAATTAAAACAATCAGTTGCGACAAAAACATTCAATTTCCGTCGAAATTCTGAGCTTTTTCTTGTCATAATCGCCGCGATGAGGTTGTTCAGTGATAGACCGGCAACAGTTGGAACTGCGAAGTTTCTTTGCAGCACAGGGATGGGGAGCAGCACCCTGAACGGCAATTAATTCTAAAAATATCTTTCAGAGTCCCCTGTTGGGTGGAGGCGGCTGCAGTCCGAGGAATTATCTACTTAAAATAGATAGAGAACAGCGGTACCAATGAGTTCATGTATGTTGGAGGGGCCGGGGGGTTCGCCTCGACCTACCGCGGTATAGGGAGTAATGGTGGGCGCTCAGTGCCCACGGTTTACCGACCAGAACAGTGGCTCACCGGCCGTGAGGACGGAGAGGATTACTGCTGATATTCACCAACTTGTCCCGATGGATAAAATAGGACATTCTCGGAATCTGTTACACATCATTAACAGTGAGATTGTCAACAACTATTAGACAACAGCACACATTGACTTACCGGGAATAGCGAAAGTAGCGAGAACAGGGTAATAGATATCTTTTATCAGTAGAATTGTTGGCCGTTCCATTTTTTGGAAGACTGTGTCAATTCTGTCCGCTTTACCGTTACGACTGGAATGTACCAGATAAGCTCCACCGTTATAAAACAGTCCTTGCCCCAATGTGAAATCAGTTCACAGAATAATTGGCGTTAGTTACAGTCACTTAACAAACAAGGCAAGATTTTCCGCTCCAGTGCACACGGGAGGTCAACCGGGAAATTGCACTGCTCAGTCATGAAACTCCTTCTATTTTTAATTAGTTAACAGAGAGTAATCATGGAGAAATGTACTCTGCGCATACGCAATGATCCCGGCTGGGGCTTGCCTCCCAGACCCTGCAGACGGTTCTTCGGGCCTCATATTAATTCGCTGAACTCTTAACTCTTATATTATTATTTTTTTCTGTACTGTGATGCAACCTGGTGGTGACACGGCTTTAACATTACTGGTGGTGAAACTACACTAACATTACTGGTGGTGAAAATAATCTAATATTACTGGTGCTGAACTCACACTAACATTACGAGGGGTGAAGGTACACTACCATTTATTGTGTTCACCCTACTATAATATTAATGGTGGTGACCCTACTCTAACATTATTGGTGTGACACTTCTCTAATATTACTGTTGTTTACCCAAATCTAACAAACTGATGGTGACCATAATCTAACATTACTGGTGGTGAATCTAGTCTATTATTACTGGTGGTGATCCTACTCTAATATTACGTGCGGTAAAACTAAATTAATATTACTGGTAGTGGTCCGACTCTAGCATTTTTGGTGGTGACCCTACTCTCACATTATTGGTGTTACGCCCACTCTAATCCAACCTGTAGTGCACCTTCTTGAACATTACTGGTGGTGACACTAATGTAACATTGCTGTTGGTGACCCAACACTAATATTATTGGTGTTGACTCCACTCCAACATTATTGTTGTTGACACTACATTCACATTACTGGTGGTGACCCTGCACTAACATTATTGGTGGTGATCCGACTCTAACATTATTGGTGGTGACACTACTCTAACGTTACGGTTGGTGATCCTACAATGACATTACTGGTGGTGATCCTACACTAACATTACTGGTGATAACTCTTCTTTAACACTACTGGTAGTGACCCTGCTCTAACATTATTGGTGGTGACATGGCTCTAATATTATTGGTAGTGATCCTACTCTAATATTGTTTGTGGTGACCCTACTCTAAAATTATTGTTTGTGACCGTACTATAACGTTACTGATGGTGATCCTATTCTAACATTATTGGTGGTGACACTGCTCTAACTTTTTGGGTGGTGACTCTACTCTAACATTATTTATGGTGAAGCTACTTTAAGTATATTGGTGTGACACTAGTCTAGCATTACTGCTGGGAGCTCAAGTCAAACATTACTCGGGGTGAAACTGCTCTAACACTACTGGTGATTACCCAACTCTGACATTACTGATGGTGACTCCACTCTAACGTTACTGGTGGTGACCTTACTCAAACAGGACAGGTGATGATTCTACTCGAACAATATTGGTGGTGACACTACCCTAACATTACTGGTGGTGACCGTTCACTAACATTACTGGTGGTGAACCCACACTAACATTACGAGGGGTGAAAGTACACTACCATTAATTGTGTTCGCCCTACTATAATATTAATGGTGGTGACCCTACTCTAACATTATTGGTGTGACACTTCTCTAATATTACTGGTGTTTACCCAAATCTAACAAACTGATGGTGACCATAATCTAACATTACTGGTGGTGAATCTAGTCTATCATTACTGGTGGTGATCCTACTCTAATATTACGTGCGGTAAACCTACATTAATATTACTGGTAGTGGTCCTACTCTAACATTATTAGTGGTGACCCTACTCTAACATTATTGGTGTTATGCCCACTCTAATATTACCTGTAGTGCACCTTCTCGAACATTACTGGTGGAGACACTACTCTAACATTACTGGTGGTGACGCAACTCTTACATTACTGGTGGTGTCCCTCGTCTAATATTACTTGTGGTGACACTACTCTAACATCACTGGTGGTAATCCTACTTTAATATTACTGATGGTGACCCTACACTAATATTATTGGTGCCGGTCCTACTCTAACGTTACTGGTTGGTGATCCTACTCCAACATTACTGTGGTGATCCGACACTAACATTAATGGTGATGATGCAACCCTAACATTATTGGTGGTGACCCTACTCTAACATTACTGCTGCTGACTCTAATCTAACATTACTGATGGTGACACTACTATTACATGAAAGATGGTGCCCTCCATTAAT
Source organism: Heptranchias perlo (assembly GCF_035084215.1). NCBI lineage: Eukaryota > Metazoa > Chordata > Chondrichthyes > Hexanchiformes > Hexanchidae > Heptranchias > Heptranchias perlo. Next base: position 140,565,531 of record NC_090327.1, read on the forward strand.
ATTACCTGTGGCGACGCTACTCTAACTTTCGTGGTGGTGACAATAATCTAACATTACTAGTGGTGACCCGACTGTGACATTACTGGCGACGGCCCTAATTTATCATTCAAGGTGGTGACCCTACATTAATATTACTTGTAGAGACCCTATTCTAACATTAATACTGCTGACTTTAATCTAACACAACTTGCGATGTCCCTACTCGAACATTAAATATGGTGACGCTTCTCTAATGCTAGTTTTGGTGACCTTACTCTAACATTACTGGTGGTGATCCAAAACTATTATTAACGGTGGTGGCCTAATTCTAACATTATTGGTGATGAAACTGCTCGAACATTATTGGTGGTGAACCCATTTTAATATTACTGGTGGTGACCTTTCTCCATCATCACTGGTGGTGTCCCTATACAAACATTGCTGGTGATGACCCTACTGTAACATTATTGACGCAGACCCTAATCTAACATTACTTGCAGTGACGCTAGTCTAATGTTACTTGCGGTGGCTGTACTCTAACATTAATTGTGGTGACCCCAATCTAAAATTACTGGTGGTGACCCTAATCTAACATTACTGGTAATGACACAACTCAATGTTACTGGTGGAGATACTACTCTAACATTACTGCTGGTGACAAACTCTAAAATTACTGGTGGTGTCCCTACTCTAATATTAGTGGTGGTGATCCTATTCTAACATTACTGATGGTGACCCTACATTAATATTACTTGTGGTGGTCCTACTCTAACATTACTGCTTGGTGATCCTACTCTAACATTACTGTGGTGATCCGACACCAACATTAATGGTGGTGATGCAACCATAACATTATTGGTGGTGACCCCACTCTAACATTACTGCTGCTGACTCTACTCTAACATTACTGATGGTGACCCGACTCTAACATTACTGATGGTGACCCTACTCTAACATTACTGATGGTGACCCTACTCTAACATTACTGATGGTGACTCTACTCTATCATGAAAGGTGGTGACCTACATTAGTATTTCTGGTGGTGACCCTACTCTAACATTAGGGATGGTGGCTCCAATCTTAAAATACTGGAGGCGACCATCATCTATTATTGCAGGAGATGACCCTATACTAACATTACTGATGGTGAAACTACTCTAACATTACTGGGGGTGACCCTACTCTAGCATTACTGTTGGTGAATCTATTCGAACTTTACTTGTTGGGACCATTCTCTAATATTACTGGTAGTGACCATAATCTAACATTATTGATGGTGAGCCTATTCGAACGTTACTGCTGGTAACCCTACTCTAACATTACTGTTGGTGACGCCACTCTAACATTACCGGTGGCGACTCTTTTGGTGACCTTTCTCCCTCATTACTGGTGGCGACTCTATACAAACATTGCTGGTGATGACATTACTGTAACATTATTGACGGTGACCATAATCTATCATTACATGAGGTGACGCTGCTTGCGGTGGCCGTACTATAACATTAGAAGTGGTGACGCCAGTCTGACATTACTAATGGGGACCCTAATGTAACATTACCTGTGGTGTCCCTAGTCTAATATTACTGGTGGTAACCCTACCCTAACATTAGCGGTGCTGACCCTATTCTAACATCACGTGGGGGGTGACGGTACTCTAACATTACTGGTGGTGTCGCTCGTCTAATATTACCGGTGGTGAATCTAGTCTAACATTGCTGCTGGTGATCCTACTCTACCATTACTGGTGGTGACCCTACACTTATATTACTGGTGGCGGTCCTGGTCTAACTTTACTGGTTGGTGATCCTACTCTAATATTACTCATGGTGACCCTACTCTATCATGAAAGGTGGTGACTCTACATTAATATTACTTGTGGTGACGTTATTCTAACACTGGTGGTGGTGACACTACTCTAACATTATTAGTGGTGATCTTACTGTGACATTACTTGCGGTGGCCCTATTTTATCACTAAAGGTTGTGACCCTATAATAATATTATTTGTAGAGACACTACTCGAGCATTGATGGTGGTGACTTTAATCTAACATAACTTGTGATGTCCCGACTCGATCATTTCAGATGGTGACGCTTCACTAATGTTAGTTTTGGTGACCCTACACTAACATTAAATTGATGACTCTAATCTAACATTACAAGGTGTGACCCTACTCCAATATTTCTGGTGATGACACAACTCTACAATTGTTGGTGGTGACACTACGCTAACATTACTGGTGGTGACCCAACTCTAACATTACTGTTGGTGACCCCAGTCTAATATTACTGGTGGTGACACTACTCTAACGTTACTTCTGGTGACGCTAAACTAACATCACGGGTGATGAAGCAGATCTAACATTACTGGTCGTAAATCTACACTAACATTAATTGTGGTGACCATGCTGTAACATTACTCGTGGTGACCCTAATCTATCATTAAAGGTGGTGACCCTACATTAATATTACTTGTCGAGATCCTACTCTAACATTACTCATTGTGACTGTACTCTAATCTTACTGGCAGTCATCCTACTCTAACGTTACTGGTGGTGACTCTAATCTAACATTAATGGTGGTAAGCCTACTCTAACGTTGGTGACTCCACCCTATCATTACTGGAGGTGACACCACTCAATCATCCGGGGTGGTGACTCTACTCCAACATTAATGGTGGTGACTCTACCCGAACATTATTAGTGGTGACCCTAGTCTAACATTATTCATGGTGAATCTACTCCAACATTACTGGTGGTGAGCCGACTTTACCGTTACTGGTAGTGACCCTACTATAACATTACTGGTGGTGACACTACTGTAACATTACTGTTTGTGTAACAACTCTAATATTAATTGTAGTGACCCTACTCTAATATTAATGGTGGTGACCCTATTGTAACATTACTGACAGAGACCATATACTTATATTACTGTGGTGATCCTACTCTAACTTTATTGGTGGTAAACCTATACTAACGTTATTGGTGGTGATCCTACACTAACATTATGCTGATGAATCCACTCTAAAATTAATGCTGATGAACCTACTCTAACATTACGGCTGGTGACCCTACTCTACCATTACTGGTGCTGAATCTACTCTAACATTACTGATGGTGACCCTGCTTTAACATTACTTGTTCTAACCATACGCTAACATTACTGGCAGTGACCCTGCTCTAACATTACTGGTAGTGACACTACTCTAATATTACTGGTGGTGAACCTACTCTAATATTACTTTTGGTAACCCGACTCTAAAAGTGCTGGTGTTTAGCCTTCTCCAATACTACCTGTGGCGTACCTACGCATACATTCTGGTGGCGACACTAATGTAACATTACTGGTGGTGACCATACTCTAATATTAATAGTGGTGACACGACTCTAACTTTGCTGGTGTTGACGCTAATCTATTATTACCGCTGGTGACGCAACTCCAATATTACTGTCGGCGAACCTACTGTAACATTACTGGTTGTGACCCTTCTCTAACATTACTTGTGGTGATCCAACTATGACATAAATGGTGGTGTGCCTACTCTAACTTTACTGCTGGTGACTCTACTTTATCATTACTGGTGGTTATCCTACTCTATCAGCATTGGTTGTAACCCTACATTAATATTGCTGGTGGTGATTCTACTCTAACATTAATGATGGTGAATCTGGGTATGGTAAGTAAATTGATGAGTGAGATCAAATTGGTTCCTGAAAGAGGGGCAGGCATGACTCATCTGAGTCACAAACAGTAGAAATACAGGGGACTGTTAGTGCAACCGGCACGGAGTGCAGCGGGCGCAGAGTGACACAGACGAGAGTTTGGTGAATGTGGGAGTTCAGTGAAGTGGGGGAAGGAAGTGCTGCTTTGCCTTGCTTTTCCAAACTTTTTTCCGCAGACAGGCGTCGGACATGAGCAGCAGAAGACTGAGAGTGGGGATAAAAGCAGCGGCAGACCTGCAACAAGAGAAAATTAATGAGCGACGTCACAGGTGAGGCAGGAGAGTCCGAGGAGGGAGCACAGTATAACAGAAGATACAGAGAGCGGGAGGGGAGTCGAAGAGGTGAACACAGTGTAAATCTAAGACAAATCATGGCAGCAGATCTCGGACCTGTGATATGCTCTTCCTGCACTATGTGGGAAGTCATGGACGCTACCAGTGTCCCTGGCGACCATGCGTGCAGGAAGTGTGTCCAGTTGCAACTACTGGCGAACCGCATTTCGGAGCTGGAGCTGCGGGTGGATTCACTGTGGAGCATCCACGATGCTGAGACTATCGTGGATAGCACTTTCAGTGTGGTGGTCACACCGCAGGTAAAGATTACGCAGGCAGAAAGGAAACGTGTGACCACCAGGCAGAGCAAAAGGACGAGGCAGGTAGAGCAGGAGTCCCCTGGGGCCATCTCCCTCTCAAACAGGTATACCGCTTTGAATAGTGTTGGGGCAGATGGCTTATCAGGGGAAAGCAGCAAGGGCAAAGTTCGTGGCACAACGGGTGGCTCTGCTGCACAGGAGGGGAGGAAGAATAGTGGCAGGGCTATATTGATAGGGGATTCATAGAATCATAGAACCATAGAAGTTTACAACATGGAAACAGGCCCTTCGGCCCAACATGTCCATGTCACCCAGTTTATACCACTAAGCTAGTCACAATTGCCTGCACTTGGCCCATAATACCTCGATACCCATCTTACCCATGTAACTGTCCAAATGCTTTTTAGAAGACAAAATTGTACCCGCATCTACTACTGCCTCTGGCAGCTCGTTCAGACACTCACCACCCTTTGAGTGAAAAAATTACCCCTCTGGACCCTTTTGTATCTCTCCCCTCTCACCTTAAATCTATGCTCCCTCGTTATAGACTCCCCTGCCTTTGGGAAAACATTTTGACTATCTACCTTATCTATGCCCCTCATTATTTTATAGACTTCTATAAGATCACCCCTAAACCTTCTACTCTCCAGGGAAAAAAGTCTCAGTCTATCCAACCTCTCCCGGTAATTCAAACTATCAAGTCGTGGTAGCATCCTAGTAAATCTTTTCTGCACTCGTTCCAGTTTGATAATATCCTTTCTATAATAGGGTGACCAGAACTGTACACAGGATTCCAAGTGTGGCCTTACTAATGTCTTGTACAACATCAACCAGACATCCCAACTCCTGTATTCAATGTTCTGACCAATGAAACCAGGCATGCTGAATGCCTTCTACACCACCCTATCCACCTGTGACTCCACTTTCAAGGAGCTATGAACCTGTACTCCTGGATCTCTTTGTTCTATAACTCTCCCCAATGCCCTACCATTAACGGAGTAGGTCCTGGCCCGATTCGATCTACCAAAATGCATCACCTCACATTTATCTAAATTAAACTCCATCTGCCATTCATCGGCCCACTGGCCCAATTTATCAAGATCCCGTTGCAATCCTAGATAACCTTCTTCACTGTCCACAATGCCACCAATCTTGGTGTCATCTGCAAACTTACTAACCATGCCTCCTAAATTCTCATCCAAATCATTAATGTAAATAACAAATAACAGCGGACCCAGCACCGATCCCTGAGGCACACCGCTGGTCACAGGCCTCCAGTTTGAAAAACAGCCCTCTACAACCACCCTCTGTCTTTGTCGTCAATCCAATTTTGTATCCAATTGGCGACCTCACCTTGGATCCCATGAGATTTAACGTTATGTAACAACCTACCATGCGGTACCTTGTCAACGGCTTTGCTAAAGTCCATGTAGACCACGTTTACTGCACAGCCCTCATCTATCTTCTTGGTTACCCCTTCAAAAAACTCAATCAAATTCGTGAGACATGATTTTCCTCTCGCAAAACCATGCTGACTGTTCCTAATCAGTCCCTGCCTCTCCAAATGCCTGTAGATCCTGTCTCTCAGAATACCCTCTAACAACTTACCCACTACAGATGTCAGGCTCACCGATCTGTAGTTCCCAGGCTTTTCCGTGCCGCCCTTCTTAAACAAAGGCACAACATTTGCTACCCTCCAATGTTCTGGCACCTCACCCGTAGCTGTCGATGAATGATATATCTCTGCTAGGGGCCCCGCAATTTCCTCCCTCACCTCCCATAACGTCCTGGGATACATTTCATCAGGTCCCGGAGATTTATCTACCTTGATGCGCGTTAAGACTTCCAGCACCTCCCTCTCTGTAATATGTGCACTCCTCAAGACATCACTATTTATTTCCCCAAGTTCCCTAACATAACCGTAATTACCGATGTGAAATATTCATTCAGGATCTCACCCATTTCTTGTGGTTCCGCACATAGATGACCTTGTTGATCCTTAAGAGGCCCTACTCTCTCCCTAGTTACTCTTTTGCCCTTTATTTATTTGTAGAAGCTCTTTGGATTCTCCTTTGCCTTATCTGCCAAAGCAATCTCATGTCCCCTTTTTGCCCTCCTGATTTCTCTCTTAAATCTACTCCGGCAATCTTGTTTAGGGATATTTAACAACATTCTTCAACGGCTCTCTGTATTTAGCCTGTGTCATGGCATAAATAGGAGTGTTTGGGCAGCAGTTCAGGAGCTGGAGCATTAACTCCAGGTCTTGTATAAACGCAGGTGCAAATGCAGACTCATAGTCGAACCACACCTTCCAGTTGCATATAGAATTGTCCATAAACATCGCCCATAACAGTATCAAGTTCCCTGATATAACAAAGAGTAAAATTATGGATTTCCTTCGGCTCCCCATCTCTGGGTTTCCGGGACTGTCCCCGTTGCTGAGGCTCCGGTGTCTCCTGCCGGCTCCGCTGGCCACTCAAATGCATCTGACAGTGAAGACATTGAGAAGAAGAATCAGAACTAATGGAATCCCCTGTGTGAGGACATAATGAACGAGTTCAATTGCTGTCTACACTGTGAAATTAGAACTTGCCACGTTGCATCAAAAAATAGGGTTGATTAATGAACAGCTATTCACCACCGGCCATAAAGAACCAGAACATTTTCTTTCAACACTTCAGCACAGTCACTGTTCCCAAAACCACAGCCGCCGTTTTCTTGGTGCAATAGTTAGTTTTGAGCTTCCAGCAACAAATAACCACTAATCAATCAAAGGTAAAAGTGACGGTGAACCAGAAAGAACAGTCTGTGGGTGCGAAAAGCAGGACGGCGTGGATATTACACAAGTAGATGGACCGCAGGAATTCAAACTCTTCGAATAAGCAACTGGAATTTGTCTGAGTATCAGATCGATGATAACGAACAGTAGATGAACCGTTGCCATCGCGACCAGGTAGCGAATGACACATTTGGAGAGAGCACACTTTTCCCGAGACAGGATCTCAATCGTCAATAGGTGAACTATAAGGAAGGGACATAAACCGGAGAATTATGCATCAGGTGGGATGCCCTGTAAATATTAGTACCGTATCAGGACCACCAGCACTATTAGTACTGTATCTGGATCCTCCATAAATATTAGTACCGTCTCTGGATCCCCTGTATGTATTAGTACCATCTCTGGATCCCCTCTAAATGTTATTACCGTCTCTGGATCCCCTATAAATATTCGTACCGTACCTGAATCCACTGTAAATATTTGTACCATCTCGGGATCCCCTATTACCATTTTTACTGTCTCCAGATCCCCTTTAAATATTAGTACAACCTTTGAATCCCCTCTCAATATTAATACCGACTCTGGATCGTGCAGTTAATATGAGGGCCATCACTGGATCCTCTGCAAATATTATTACCATCATTGGATCGTCGTGTGAATGTTACCAACGTCCCTGGATCCTCTGTAAATGTCAGTTCCGCTTCTGGATCCACTGTAAATATTTGTACCGTTTCTGCTTCCATTGTAACTATTTGTAAAGTCTCTCGTTCCCCTGTTTTCTTAATACCGTCTCTGACTCTCTCTTCAAATATTAGCACCGTCTCTGCATTAGTTGTAAATATTATTATAATCCCTGGATGCCTCTGTAAAAGCTTTACCCTCTCTGGATCCCAGTGTACATATTAGGAACATGTTTGGACTCAATGTAAACATTAGTACCGCCTCAGGATAGCCTGGAAGTATCTACCGTCCCTGGAACCTCTTTAATATTAGTACCGTCTCTGGATACGCTGCAACTATTGGTACCGTCTACGGATCCCCTGTAAATAATTGTACGCCTCTGTATCCCCTGAAAATATTAATACATTCTCTGGATTCTGCTCTAAATGTTTTTAACATCTGTTGATCCAATTGTAAATATTTGTACAGTCTCTGGATCCCCTGTCAATATTAATGCTGACTCTGGATCCCCTGTAAATATTGCTACCGCCTCTGGATTCCCGAGTAAATATTTTTACTTTCTCTGAATCCTCTGTAAATATTAATACCGCATCTGGATCCCCTTTAAATATTGCTGCAGTCTCTGGCTCCCCTGCAAATATTAGTATTGCCTCAGGGCCCGCTTTAATTATTAGCACAATTTCTGCTTCCACTGTAAATAGTCGTACAGGCTCTGGTTCCCCTGTAAATATTAGTGCCCTGGCTGGATCCACCAGTTAATATTAGTAACGTCGCGGGATCCCCTGTAAATATTATTACCATCTCTGTATCCCCTCTACATATCAATAGCTTCTCTGGATACCTCTGCAAATATTAGAACAGCCTCTGCATTCCTTGTTAATATTATAATATCTGGATCCCTATGCAAAAGATTTCCCCTCTCTTGGACCCACTATAAATGTTAGTACCATCTCTGGACTCAATGCAAATATTGGTACCGCTGCAGGATCGACTATAAATATTAACACCACCTCTGGATTCCCGTGTCAATATTACAGCCATCCTTGGAACCCTTGTAAAAAAAAGTATCATTTCTGGAGCCGCAGCAAATGTTTGTACCTTCTCTGGATTCCCTATGACTATTATTACCATCTCTGGTTCGCCCTGTAAATAATAACACAATTTATGGATCTGCTGTAAATATTAGTACCATCTCTGGATCCTCTGTAAATGTTAGTACCGCCTCTGGATCCTCACTAAATATTAGTACTTTCTCTGTATTCCCTCTAATTATCAGTACCATCTCTGGACCCAAATCAAATATTAGTACCATCTCTGAATCCACTGTAAATATTAGTACGATTTCTGGATCACGTGTAAATATTTTTTGCAATTCTGTGTCCCTTGTGAATACGAGTATCATCTCTGAATCCCTTTAAATATTAGTACCATCTCTGGATCTCCAGTAAATATTAGGACCATCTCTGGATCCCCTGTAAATATTATCACCAATTCTGTATTCCCTGCAGATGTCAGTATCATCTCTGGGTCCGCAGTGAATATTCCTATCGCCTCTGGATCCGCTGTAAATATTTATGCATTTCCTGGACAACACTGCAAATATTAGCACCCTCACTGGATCCCTCTGCACATATTAGTACCATCTCTGGATACCCAATAAATATTTATCCCGCCTCTGGATCCCCCTGGAACCAGTACTATTTTCTCTGTGTCCCCTGCAAATATTTTTACCATCTTTGGATCGCCCTGTAAATATTAATACCGTCCCTGCAACCCCTCTACATATTTGACCGTCTCTGCATCCCGCTGTAAATTTTAGAGCCGTCCCTGGATACCCAATAAATATTATTGCCATCGCTGGATCTGCTATAATATTTGTACCGTCTCTGGATCCACTGACATATTGGTAACGTTTATGAATCCCCTGTAAATAATATTACCATCTCTGGATTGCCTCTAAATATTAGTACCATCTGTGGGTTCCCCGTAAGTATTAATTTCTTCTTCGGAGCCCCTGTAAATATTAATACCGTCTGTCGATCCCTTTGTAACTACTGGCACAACTCTAGGACCTTGTAAGAATAGGCACAAGCTCAGGCAACCATTGTTAATTAAACCTGACAAGTACAAGTAAGCCGTGAATATATTGCCCATCCCTGTGCCCCCTTCAAATATATTGGTGGAAGGGTGAAGAAACAGACGGTACAGGTTTACGGTGATCGCCAAAAGAATGAGAGGTGACAGGAGGAAAAACGTTTTCACACACTGAGAGGTTAGTATCTGGAATGCCCTGCCCGAGGAGGTGGCGGAGTCAGATTCAATCACGGCTTTCAAAAGGGAACTGGATGAGCACTTGAAAGCAAGAAAAGATGCAGGGCGACAGGGATAGGGCGGGGGATTCAGACTAGCTGGATTGCTCTTGCATAGAGCCGGCATGTACTCGATGGGACGAAGAGCCTGCTTCCGTGCTGTAACTTTTCTATGAAGCTATGATTCTATATCACCCCTCGCGCATACCCCCTCTAATTTTTAAGCTACATTTAGAGACTTACCATCATCTCGAGCAGCAGCGAGTTTGGGACAGTAAATTACAAGAACAGTAATCGAGTGAAACATGGTTCATATAATTAATAGCAAGATATGGATACTCAACAGCAACTCGAACCGCAGCAAGTAATGGGACAGTAGTTTACAAGAATGGTAATAAAATTAAACATGAGTTAGAAATTTAGTAACTTGATATACATACTTAACAGGAACTCGGGCAGCAGCGAGTGTGGGACAGTAAATATGAAGAATAGTTATATTGAGTTTACAGCAAAAAACAGGCCATTAAGCCCAAATTGTCTTTGGCTGCATTTATGCTCCAGACGTGCCTCTTCCCACCTTGCTTCATCTCCCTACTGCATCTAACCCGATCAACATAACATTCTATTCCTTTCTCCCTCGTGCGCTTATATAGCTTCGCTTTAAATGCATCTATGATATTTGGCTCAATTACTCCATTTGATAGAGCATTCCACATTCTTACTTTTCTTTGGGTAAAGAAGTTTCTCGTGAATTCCGTATCTGATTTATTAGTGACTATCTTATATTTATGGCTTTTAATTTTGAACTCCACCAAAAATGGAAACATTTTCTCTGTGTCAACCCTATAAGATCATATCAATCCCTTAAAGACCTATATTTGGCCACCTCTCAGCCTTCCCTTTTCGAGAGAAAGGAGGCCCAGTCTTTTCAGCCTTTCCTGATAAGTATATCTTTCGGTTCTGGTATCATCTTTGTGAATCTTTTTTGCACCTTCTCCAAAGCGTCGATACCCTTCTTATAGAATGGAGACTTGAACTGTTCACAGTACTCCAAGTGCGGTCTCACCAAATTTCTTTACATGTTTAACATAGCTTCTTGATTTTCAATTCTATCCCTGTAGAAATGAATCCCAGTGCTTCCTTTGCCTTTTCATGGCCTTGTTAACCTGCATTGCTGCTTTTAGTGATTTGTGCATCTTTTCCTTGAGATCCCTTTGCAACTTTGCCCCATTTAAACTCTGGTTATCCAAGCAGTATGCAGACTCCTTATTAGTCCTAGCGAAATGCACCACATCACAATTATCCAAATAAAAATCATTTGAAAATTACACACCCATTCTGCAAGTTTATTAATGCTTCTTGCGTTTTGACGCATTAAAAACATAGAAACATAGCAAATTTACCGCACAGAATTAGGCCATTCGGCCCATTGATTCTGTGCCGGTCGAAATAGACCCACCCAGACTAATTCCACTTTCCAACATTTGGGCCGTAACCCTGTAGGTTATGGCACTTCAAGTGCACATCCAAGTAACTTTTAAATTTGATGAGTGTTTCTGCCTCTATCACCCCATCAGGTAGTGAATTTCAAACTTCCAAAACCCACTGGTTGATTTTTTTTCCTCAGCTCCCCACTAACCTTTATACTAATTACTTTAAATCCATGTCCACGGGCATTGACGTATTGCTAAGGGAAATAGGTCTTTCCTATCCACACTATCTCGGCTCTTCATAATATTATGCACCTCAATTAAATCACCCCTCAGCCTCCTCTGCTCCAAAGAAAACAACCACAGCCTATCCAATCTTTCCGCATAGCTAAAATTATCCAGTCCTGGCAACTTCCTCGTAAACCTCCTCTCTATCCTCTCTAGTGTAATCACATCTTTCCTGTAATGTGATGACCAGAACTGTACGCATTACTTAAGCTGTGGAATAATTAGTGTTTAGACAGTTCTAGCATAACCTGCCTGCTATCATATTCTATGTCCTGGCTAATAAAGGAAAATATTCCGTATGCCTTCTTAAACAACCTTGTCTACCTGTCCTGCTACCTTCAGGATTCTGGGGACATGCTCTTCCAGGACCCCTCTTCCTTTACATTTCTCAGTATCCTCCCATTTTTATGTATTCCCTTGCCTTGTTTGATCTCCACAAATGCATGACCTCACACTTCTCCGGATTCAATTTCATTTGCCACGTTTCTGCCCACGTGACCAGTCCATTGCTGTCTTCGTGCAGTGCACAGCTTTCCTCTTCACTATCAATCACACGGCCATTTTTTGTATCATCTCCAAACTTCTGAATCATGTTCCTGCATTCAAGTCTAAATCATTAATCTATACCAGAAAAAGAAAGGGACCTCGTACTGAGCCTTGCGGAAGCGCACTGGAAACAGCCTTTCAGTTACAAAAACGGCCGTCGACCATTACACTTTGCTTCCAGCCACTGAGCCAATTTTGGATCGAATTTGCTACTTTTCGTTGGATGCTATAGGCTTTTACTTTTTTGACCAGTCTGCCATATGGGACATTGGCAAAAGCCTTGCTAAAATCCATGGAGACGACATCAAACGCATTACCCTCATCGATCCTCCTTCTTGCCTCCTCAAAAAATTCAATCTAATTAGTCAAACACGACCTTCCCTTAACAAATCCGTGTTGAATCTCCTTGATTAATCCATGCCTTTCGAAATAACGGTTTATACTGTCCCTCAGAATTGTTTGCAATAATTTGCCCACCTCCGAGGTAAGACTGACTGGCATGTTATTACTCTGGTTAACCTTTTCTCCCTTTTTAAACAACGGTACAACGTTAGCAGTCCTGCAATCGTCCTGCACCATTCCTGTAGCCAGGGAGTAACAGCAAATGAAGGTCAGAGCCTCCAATGTTTCCTTTTTTAACTGCCTGGAACATATTTCAACCGGGCCTGCCGATTTATCGACGTTCAAAGATGCTAAAGCCCTTAATTCTTCCTTTCACACTATTTTTTCCCATCCAATATTTCATACCCCTCCTCCTTAACTACAATCTCTGCATTGGACCTCTCTTTTGTGAAGACAGAGGTAAAGTATTCATTAAAAACCATACCCACGATCTTCTGCCTCCACACACAGGTTACCTTTTGGTCTCTAATAGGCCCTAATCTTTCCTTAGTTATCCCCTTACTCTTTATGTATTGGTAAAACATCTTTGGGTTTTCCTTAATTTTACTTACCAATATTTTTTCACGCCCTCTCTTTGCTTTCCTAATTATCTTCTTAGTTTCACCCCTGCACGTTCTAAACTCCTCTCGGCTTTCTGCAGTATTCACCTCTCGGTGTCTGACATTGGCTTTTCTTTTTTGCCTTCTCTTACCCTGTATGCCCCTTGTCATCCAATTGTCTCTAGATTTGGCACTCCCACCCTTTTTCTTTGTGGGAATATGTTTATTCTGAACCCTTTGAATGCCTCCCACTGCTATGACACTGATTTACCATCAAGTCGCTGTTTCCAGTCCACTTTTGCGAATTCACTTCTCAGCTTAGTAAAATTGGCCTGTCCCCAACTGAGAACTTTTAATCCTGTCCTATCTTTCTCCTTTGCCATAACTGCTAAATCTAACTGAATTATGATCACAATCACCAAAATGCTCTGCCATTGATACTCCTCCCACTTGCCCAGCTTCATTCCATAAATCTAAATCCAGAACTCCCCCCCACCGCCGCCCGCACTTGTTGGGCATGCTACATAATGGCTAAAAAAACTCTCCTGAAAGCAATTTAAGAATTTTGCGCCCTCTATACCTTTTGCACTCATTGTATCCCACTTAATATTAGGGTAATTGAAATCCCCGACTATTACTGGTCTTTTTTTTGCTCTTTTCAAAAATTGCCAACACATTTGCTCTTCTATCTCTTTCTGAATGTGTGGCGGTCTATATTACACTCCCAGCGGTGTGACTGCCCCTTTTCTTCTTCAGCTCAACTCATATGGCCTCATTTGATGATTTTGCTAACATATCATCCCTCCTCACAGCCGTGATTGTTTCTGTATCCGATGTTGCCAGCCCACCTTTTTATACTCCTCTCTATCTCGTCTGAAAACCCTGTTACCAACAAAGTTGAGCTGCCATTCGTGCCCATATTTAAGCCAAGTTTCATTAATAGCTACGATTTCGTACTTCCAAGTGTCCATCTGTGTCCTTCGCTCACCTGCCTTATTCACTGTACTCCTTGCATTGAGGCATATACCATTACGCACTGCCAAATTCCTTCATTTTCTAATTTCTAACCTTTGTTTCCTCTGCCTTCCAAACTCGCTTACTAATTTTTTGCCTTCCATTTCCAGCTCTGCTTCTCTCCCTTCTGAATCGACACTCAGCTTCCCATCCCCCTGCCAAGTTAGTTTAACCCTTCCAAATCCCAACCACTGCACCAGCGAACCTCCCCGCAAGGACATTGATCCAGGTTCCGTTGAGGCGCAAAACTTTCGGCCTGTACAGGTCCCACCTCCCCTAGAACTGATATGCAGTTGGAGGATGTGGGACGTTGTTTTGAGAAATATTTATGCAATATATTAAAGTAAAACACCATTTTTTAAAACGCAACGACAAGATCTGTATCGGTGTTTTACTTATGCAACTTCTGATCTCCGTTCAGACTTATATCTGTGTTTCAGTTTGTATTTCGTATCTCTCTGTACATTGTGTGCCTTTCCCACTGAGGAGTGGTAATCTGTAATAAATCTACCAGTGCTGTGTTAACACTAAATGGTGCCACTGAATAAACACAAAATTGAGCCTTTTACCTGAATCAAAATCACTGCCTTTACATTTAAACAACATGTCTCTCTCAGTATGTATCTTCATCGCTATACATGTTTGGCTCAGTGCCAGCTCCTGTTCTTGAACGATTCAGTCCCGACTACAACTGGACTGCCTGTGCCTGTCTCAGTGTCAGCTCCTATACATGTACACTGCGGTTAAAAAGTAACCATTCACTCCCGCCTTGAACCTGAAACAAAATGTCCACCAGTAAGGCGTTGAGGGGCAAAGCTGCCATCTTACTGATGGGCAAGGCCATAAAAATGCAAACAAGCTGCTGGGGTTCATTTCAACATGAATTGAATTGAAAAGCAGAGAAGTTATGTTAAACGAGTACAGGACATTGTTTCGATCAGGCATAAAATACTGTAATATAAACGGAAAATGCTACAAACACTCAACGGGTCAGGCTGCATCCGTGGAGAGAGGAACAGAATTAACGATTCAGGTCTGCGCACAGTTCTGGCCTCCGTAGTATAAAAAAGGATATAGAGGCACTGGAGAAGGTGCGTAAAAGGTTCACAAGAATGATACCACAACTGAGAGGTTGTAAATATCAGGAAAGACTGAATAGTCTGGGATATTTTTATAGAAAAGAGAAGACTGACGGGTGACCTAATAAATGTTTGCACAACTATGAAGGGGTTTCATAAGGAAGAGGTAGTGAAGATATTTCCACTTATGGGGGAGTCCAAAACTTGGGGTCATCAATGTGAAATAGCCATTAACAAATCCAATAAGGAATTCAGGAGAAACTATTTTTTTCCCACAATGGTTAGAATTTTGGAACTTGCTACTACATGGAGTGTTTGAGGCGAATAGCATTTTAGGGGAAGTTGGATAAACACATGAGGAAGAAAGGAATCGAAGATTATCTCGAAAGGGTTAGATGAAGTAGGGAGGAGCAATCTCGTGTGGAGCATAAACATGAGCACAAACCAGTTGGGCCGAATGGCCTGTTCCTGTTTAAATTTTAAGTCTCCCGTTCTCTATTCCCGTGCAAGTTATCCCGGTGTTTCAAGTGTTTCCTAATAAAGTTCACTTCCCTGGCCTCATTCGAGTGAATCTCCACCGTGCTCTCTCTATGGCTTTAATATTTTTTCTATAATGGAGCACCAAAACTTCACACGATACCCTGGAACTCCGGGCCTTAACCAAATAGAATAAAAATAAAGCTTCATCCTAGTCATCAGACCCAGAGAGCAGTAAAACGGGATACAGCGGAAGCAAAAAGGGAAAATGACGAATAAAGTTTCATCCGCTTTGCTGTTGCTGGTCTCATCTTAGATCGATAACTCCCTAAATGTTGCCTCATAGTTGTACAAATCGATTTCAATGCGATGTCAGTACATAAATCTCGTTTTGTTTTCTAACAAAACGCTGTCCACGAGTAGTTGCCAATGTTAATTTATCTCAACAAGTCCGTCTATGATAAAAAAAATCTCTTTTTGGCACAAGCATGTTACGAGAAATTACTTTTGCTCATAGAGCGGGCAACTAATGAATATATTCCAATCAAAGTCAATAATTTGCATGCGCAGACCGCATTTAATATAACAAATATTTCCAATGGAATTCATGGGGGAGTGAGGAAAAACAGGCGTGATAGGAATAAGAAAGTATCAGGAGGACTGGCGAAAACCTTGGCCAAAGAGTGGACTTAAGAATGGTGTAAAAGGAGAAGTAAATGGACAGTCGGAAAGGATAACATTTGTTTTCAAGAGTAGAATTTAGGTGTCTGAAGGACCAAAATGGATCCCCGGCCAAAGAAACTGACATTAGGAGGGAAGACAAAAGCTAGAAGCAAAAACTTGCTTTCATGCGAGGTCTGAAGAAAGGAAAGAACTTGCATTTATATCGCGCTTTTCAAGGCCACAGGACATCCCAAAACAGTCAATCAAGAACATTTTGAAGTGCAGTCACTGTGGTAATGTAGGAAACGCGTCAGACAATTTTGCACGCAGCAAGCTCCCACACACTGCAATGAGATAAATGATCAGAAAATCGGTTTTAGTAATGTTGGGTTGAGAGATAAATATTGGCAATTTCTACACTGCACTTATAGAATCATAGTATCATAGAAGTTACAACATGGAAACAGGCCCTTCGGCCCAACATGTCCATGTCGCCCAGTTTATACCACTAAGCTAGTCACAATTGCCTGCACTTGGCCCATATCCCTCTATACCCATCTCACCCATGTAACTGTCCAAATGCTTTTTAAAAGACAAAATTGTACCCGCCTCTACAACTGCCTCTGGCCGCTCGTTCCAGACACTCACCAGCCTTTGAGTGAAAAAATTGCCCCTCTGGACCCTTTTATATCTCTCCCCTCTCACCTTAAATCTATGCCCCCTCGTTATAGACTCCCCTACCTTTGGGGAAAGATTTTGACTATCTACCTTATCTATGCCCCTCATTATTTTATAGACTTCTATAAGATCACCCCTTAACCTCGTACTCTCCAGGGAAAAAAGTCCCAGTCTGTCTAACCTCTCCCTATAAGTCAAACCATCAAGTCCCGGTAGCATCCTAGTAAATCTTTTCTGCACTCTTTCTAGTTTAATAATATCCTTTCTATAATAGGGTGACCAGAACTGTACACAGTATTCCAAGTGTGGCCTCACCAATGCCCTGTACAACTTCAACAAGACATCCCAACTCCTGCATTCAATGTTCTGACCAATGAAACCAAGCATGCCGAATGCCTTCTTCACCACCCTATCCATCTGTGACTCCACTTTCAAGGAGCTATGAACCTGTACTCCTAGATCTCTTTGTTCTATAACTCTCCCCAACGCCCTACCATTAACTGAGTAGGTCCTGGCCCGATTCGATCTACCAAAATGCATCACCTCACATTTATCTAAATTAAACTCCATCTGCCATTCATCGGCCCACTGGCCCAATTTATCAAGATCCCGTTGCAATCCTAGATAACCTTCTTCACTGTCCACAATGCCACCAATCTTGGTGTCATCTGCAAACTTACTAACCATGCCTCCTAAATTCTCATCCAAATCATTAATATAAATAACAAATATCAGCGGACCCAGCACCGATCCCTGAGGCACACCGCTGGTCACAGGCCTCCAGTCTGAAAAACAACCCTCTACAACCACCCTCTGTCTTCTGTCGTCAAGCCAATTTTGTATCCAATTGGCTACCTCACATTGGATCCCATGAGATTTAACCTTATTTAACAACCTACCATGCGGTACCTTGTCAAAGGCTTTGCTAAAGTCCATGTAGACCACGTCTACTGCACAGCCCTCATCTATCTTCTTGGTTACTCCTTCAAAAAACTCAATCAAATTCGTGAGACATGATTTTCCTCTCACAAAACCATGCTGACTGTTCCTAATTAGTCCCTGCCTCTCCAAATGACTGCAGATCCTGTCCCTCAGAATACCCTCAACAACTTACCCACTACAGATGTCAGGCTCACCGGTCTGCAGTTCCCAGGCTTTTCCCTGCCGCCCTTCTTAAACAAAGGCACAACATTTGCTACCCTCCAATCTTCAGGCACCTCACCTGTAGCGGTGGATGATTCAAATATCTCTGCTAGGGGACCCGCAATTTCCTCCCTAACCTCCCATAACGTCCTGGGATACATTTCATCAGGTCCCGGAGATTTATCTACCTTGATGCGCGTTAAGACTTCCAGCACCTCCCTCTCTGTAATATGTACACTCCTCAAGCCATCACTATTTATTTCCCCAAGTTCCCTAACATCCATGCCTTTCTCAACCGTAAATACCGATGTGAAATATTCATTCAGGATCTCACCCATCTCTTGTCGTTCCGCACATAGATGACCTTGTTGATCCTTAAGAGGCCCTACTCTCTCCTTAGTTACTCTTTTGCCCTTTATGTATTTGTAGAAGCTCTTTGCCTTATCTGCCAAAGCAATCTCATATCCCCTTTTTGCCCTCCTGATTTCTCTCTTAACTCTACTCCGGCAATCTTTATACTCTTCAAAAGATCCACTTGATCCCAGCTGCCGATGCATGCCATATGCCTCCTTCTTCTTTTTGACGAGGGCCTCAATCTCCCGAGTCATCCAAGGTTCCCTACTTCTACCAGCCTTGCCCTTCACTTTATAAGGAATGTGCTTACCCTGAACCCTGGTGAACACACTTTTCAAAGCCTCCCACTTACCAGACGTCCCTTTGCCTGCCAACAGACTCTCCCAATCAACTTCTGAAAGTTCCTGTCTAATACCATCAAAATTGGCCTTTCCCCAATTTAGAATTTTAACTTTTGGGCCAGACCTATCCTTCTCCATAGCTATCTTAAAACTAATGGAATTATGATCACTGGTCCCAAAGTGATCTCTCACTAACACTTCTGTCACCTGCCCTTCCTTATTTCCCAAGAGGAGGTCAAGTTTTGCCCCCTCTCTAGTCGGGCCATCCACATACTGAATGAGAAATTCCTCCTGAATACACTCAACAAATTTCTCCCCATGCAAGCCCCTAATGCTGTGGATGTCCCAGTCAATGTTGGGAAAGTTAAAGACCCCTACTATTACGACCCTATTTTTCTTGCACCCCACTTATTCGAATATTGCCGGGTGATCTTTTTCATCTAACTGAGGCAGCAGATAGATCCTCGGTTTAACGTGTCCTACAAAAGCCGGCACCTCTGGCAGTGCAGCGCTCCTTCCGTACAGCCCCACGGACAGTACAGCGCTCCCGCAGTGCTGCCCCTCCGACAGTGCAACATGCCCTCAATATTGAAACTCCAACAGTTCAGCGTTGCCTCAGTACTGACGCTCCAACAGTGCAGCACTCCCTCAGTAATGACCATCCGACAGTGCAGCACTCCGTAAGGACTGAGCCTCAGAGAGTGAAGCACCCCCTCAGGACAGAGCCTCTGACAGTGCAGCACCACCTCAGTACTGCCCTTCCGACAGTGCTGCACTCCCTCATTACTGACCATCCGACAGTCGAGCATTCCCACAGTAGTGACCGTCCGACAGTGCAGCAATCCCTCAGTACTGCCCCTCCAAAAGTAATGCACTCCCTCATTACTGACCATCCGACAGAAGAGCACACCCTCAGTAATGAATGTCCGACAGTGCAGCACTCCCTCATTACTGCCCTTCCGACAGTGTCAGAATGGATTATGTGTTAAAGTCTCTGGGGTCTGATTTGAACCCACAGCCTTCTAACTCAGAGGCGAGGGTGCTACCACTGAGCCACGACTGAAACCTGAAAGGGGAAGAGGTATTGTGGAGCGTGGATATGGTTGAAGACTCGGCTGTCAAAAGTAAGGCAAATGGATTGCGGATTTACAAGCGGCTCGAGGTGGAGAAGCAGAGTGTTTGGGAGGGGCTGTAAGGCGGAAGGAGGTTACATGGCAGGGAGGGGTGAGACCCTCGTGGATTTAAGTATAAAAACGATTAAAAATAAACTACAGGCTTAGGAGACTGGATTCCAATTCAGGTCAGTCAGGGTTGGAGATGGAATCTTTGTCAAGGACGTGGAGATTGTGAGGCCAAAGATCATGACTTCCCAAATGTTAACTGGAGGAAATTGTGGCTGATCAAAACAGAATGTGGATCTGACAAGACAAATACCTTGGAACTGTCAAGAGAGGTGATGGTTTTGTTGGCATCTGAGAGCGAGGCCAGTCTGCGGATTCTGTCATCAAAGGCAGCATGTAGATGAGGAAGAGGAGGGAGCCAAGGATTGAACCTTTAGAAACATCAGAGATAACTGCAATAGGATTAGAAGATAAACTTCTGCTGGCTATGATCAGTTAGCTGATTGGGAACAAGCGAGGGTATTCCCGCCAAAAGATGCCAGTGTCCGATGAGTGAGGAGGTCACGGGTAGGTTTGCTTTAGGTGTGGAGATGGGGAAGGGTGGGCCATGGAGAGATTTAAACCCAAGGATGAGAATTTTAAATTTAAGGGATATGGAACTGGGAGCCAGTGAGGGTCAATGAGGCCGAGCAGGATCTGGTGCTGGTTGAACATGGACAAGAGTTTTGGACGAGCTCACGTTTATGGAAGGTGGAGGTTGGGTGGTCGGCTAGGAGTGCATTGGAGGAATGGAGTCTGGAGGGGACAGAGGTATTGATGATGGTTTTAATGGCAATGGGCTGATGAAGCAATGGAGGCGGGTGAGGGAATCACAGGGTCCAAGTGATGGAGGTCAAATCGGGTCATGAGATCACCTCGGTCATACATGGGGCCAATTTTATTGGAGTCGTTAATCAATGTAGAAAAAATGGGTAAACATATGCAGTAAAATAGCGGAGAGCGGAATTGCAATGGGGCACGTTCAGTGTCCGTCCCCTAATATCACCCACAGTCATTTCAAGGCTGCAATCCTCAACTTGCCCTTTAACTGTCCTCCGGTCAGAGACTCAATATTCATACTTTAACTGGAAAACTGTAGGAACAGAGTGAAACAGATTTCATCGTGTCCCTGGATTCAGCCGACGCTGCTGATAATGGGTAAAATTTATAAGGGAATCACAAGTTGTGAACATGGTCAATTCAACTATATGAAAACTGTAAATGAACCGCTCATTATTGTTGGATCAGCCCTGTATGAGAACAGATATTAACTTTATTCCTGAGAGAAGTCTGATTAAGATAATGTCCTGGACTTTGTGAAGTTCCAGTTTTATCCAATACATTATTTACTGCGGAGTGAAAACGTTTATTATCCTGTTCTTGCAGCTGTTGAAGTTTCGGGTAAGCCATTATCTCAGCTGTTACTGTTGTAAATCTGTGTTAGTTCTGCTGCTGCACATGGCACATTATTTTTCTTCCATCTCGTTTTACACAGTCATCCGGTCGGTTCTATCGCTTGATGGAATGTGTTAAGCCTCTGCTCTTTCAATCATGTTGGAGTTATATTATATCTGTAATGACTTGTATATCCAACACTGGCATTGTTACTGAATTATTCTCTGTACTAAATGTACTGGAATCAGGTGTCTGGACTGATAGATAATGTCAAGCCATGAGGAGCTCTTAACAGTTTCATGTTGTGGAACTAACCTGTCCTGCAATATGTTTTCATCAATGTTTCATCAAAACCAAACCCAATACGAAGAACTTTTATATTATATTAGGAAAAAGAGGGTGGTCAGGAGCAGTGTTGGCCCCTTAAAAACTGAAAGTGGCGATATTGTCATTGACAATGGGGAAATGGTGGACATGTTGAATAAATACTTTGCTTCAGTATTTACAGTAGAAAAAGAGCCGGAAATCCCAAGAAAACTTATATTGAATCGGACACAGGGACTCAATAAAATTAACAGAAGTAAAACAACAATAATGAAGAAAATAATAGCACTAAAGAGTGACAAATCCCCAGGACAAGATGGTTTCCAAACCAGGGTTTTAAAGGAAGTAGGTGCGCATATGGTAGATGCCCTAAATATAATCTTTCAAAGTTCTCTAGATTTAGGAACTGTCCCTCCAGATTGGAAAATTGCACATGTCACTCCGCTTTTTAAGAAAGGAGAGAGAGGGAAACCGTGGAATTATAGACCAGTTAGCCTAACATCTGTTGTGGGGAAAATGCTGGAGTCTATAATTAACGATAGGGTGACTGAATAGCTCGAGAATTTTCAGTTAATCAGAGAGAGCGAGCATGGATTTGTAAAAGGTAGGGCGTGCCTGACAAACCTGATTTATTTTTTTGAAGAGGTGATTAAAGTAGTGTACAGGGGAATGTCAATGGATATTATTTACATGGACTTCCAGGAGGCATTTGATAAAAGTCCAACACAAGACAATGTTAGCTAAGATAGAAGCCCATGGAATCGTGGGAAAAATGCAGACTTGGTTAAGAAGTTGGCTGAGCGAAAGGCGACAGAGAGTAGGGATAATGGGTAGGTACTCGTAATAGCAGGATGTGACTAGTGGAGTCCCGCAGGGATCTGTCTTGACGCCTCAATTATTCACAATATTCATTAACGACTTAGATGAAGGCATAGAAAGTTTCATATCTAAGTTTGCCGATGACACAAAAATTGGTTTCATTGTACGCAGTGTAGATGAAAAGATAAAATTACAAAGGGATATTGACAGATTAGCTGAATGGGCAAAACTGTGGCAAATGGAATTCAATGTCGGCAAATGTGAGGTCATCCAATTTGGATCAAAAAAGGATCGAACAGGGTACATTCTAAATGGTAAAAAGTTAATAACAGTGGTTGTCCAAAGGGACTTAGGGGTTCAGGTACATAGATCATTGAAGTTTCATGAACAGGTGGTGAAAATATTCAATAAGGATAATGGAATACTGGCCTTTATATCTAGAGGACTAGAGTACAAGGGGGCAGAAGTTATGCTGCAGCTATACAAAACCCTGGTTAGACCGCACCTGGAGTACTGTCAACAGTTCTGGGCACCGCACCTTCAGAAGGAAATCTTGGCCTTGGAGGGGGAGTGCAGCGTAGGTTTACCATAATGATACCTGGACTTCAAGGGTTAAGTTACGAGGAGAGATTACACAAATAGGGGTTGTATTATCTAGAGTTCAGAAGGTTAAGGGTTGACCCGGTCGAAAATTATAAGATGTTAAGGGGAACAGATAGGGTGGATAGAGAGAAACTATTTCCGCTGGTTGGGGATTCTTGGAGAAGGGGGCACAGTCTAAAAATTAGAGCCAGGCCTTTCAGGAGTGAGATTAGAAAACATTTCTACACACAAAGTGCGGTAGAAGTTTGGAACTCTCGTCTGCAAACGGCAATTGATACTAGCTCAATTGCTAAATTTCAATCTGAGATAGATAGCTTTTTGGCAACCAAAGGTATTAAGCGATATGGGCCAAAGGCAGGTGTCTGGATTTCGATCACAGATCATCCATGATCTTATCAAATGGCGGAGCAGGCACGAGGGGCTGATTGGCCTACTCCTGTTGGTATATTCATATGTTCCTTTGAATTCAGTGATTGGTAATGCGACCGCTCACGGTCTCAGTGTTACAAGGAGGCAGCACAATGTCCTCCCTCCGCAATAACATGTTTCACATTAACTGGGATTTCAATGTATTTATTGGTTATCACGGTTAAGAAATATTATTTCATTATATGTGTATCTGACGCTGAATCAAATGTTTGGCGACTGAACTGAATTTGCCGCTTATTCTTTCACATCTTCTTTGCTTCACTGTGGTTCAATTCACTGACTGTCACTGGACTTCATTGTAAACCGAAATGTTTGATGTTATGTTTTATCAGTTTGCATTGTATCTGTTGGAATCAGAAGCCCTTCTATTTATCTCTAGTTTATAGGTATGATGTTGCCGTTTTGTGAATTGAACAATCCCGCCATCTTTATTTTATAATTACAGGAGAGGGAATCTCAATTAATGTGCCATCTGTCTGGAAGGTGCAATGATTTTTTTTATTTCATGATTTGTAGATGAAGTGAACAGTGTAGGTGAACAGGTGGAGACTTGGATGATCTTTCGAAACATAAAACTATTCCACAGAGGCGTCACTGTTTAACAAACTGAGACTGAGAATAGGATCGGTGGGACACGGGGCCGGTGAACAGAATGCAGGCGCAGGATGATAGGATTTAATTGGATATGAAAATGGACTTGAGAGAGTAGAGTGAGTGATAGAGAGGTTGAGTGAA
Organism: Heptranchias perlo; assembly: GCF_035084215.1. Classification (NCBI taxonomy): domain Eukaryota; kingdom Metazoa; phylum Chordata; class Chondrichthyes; order Hexanchiformes; family Hexanchidae; genus Heptranchias; species Heptranchias perlo. Next base: position 140,590,013 of record NC_090327.1, read on the forward strand.
ATGGAAAGCGAGAGGCTGTGGTGTGAATTATTCATCAGAACGAACTGCTGAACCTTCCAGTGGAATTAAACATAGAAAATGTGATTGGAATGTATTATTATGATGTGATCAGATTGGGGGAGTTTTTATTGTAGACTCGCTCCTCATGTTTATATCCCTGTCAGGTCCTCGGTCTGTTCTTGCGAATGTTCCTTGTTTTCCAAAATAACATTAAACATAATTAAAATATAGTTTAAAAATAGAATCAGTAATTTATCGATCATAATGAATTATTAGGATTGTTTATTTTTAAAGCTCGGCTGAATTCAATAAATAACGAGGTTGATTTAATGAAAATTGTTAAATTTAAATTCAATTGAATGTACAATGTAAATTTATTGAACACATTTTATACCGACCACAGGTTCCCTGACACAAGTACCCACAGAAATGAACTGTTGAATGTATTAATTGGATTGTGTTACTGGGACCTGCAGATTAGATTCCCTCGAACACTCTGCTGCTGTCGCTCCCTGTGAATCCCAACCCTCTCCTTCCACTGCATTGAATTCTCTGACGCCTAATCCCTTGCTTCAGTTTTTCCGCTTTACCAAACCACCTGCTCGTGACTCCCCTCCATCTCCTCCATGTCCTTTTCTTTGTCTCCCTCTCAATCTCACTCAATGGCTCGGTCTCCAGCTGCCTTTCCCTGTCGGCTCTCTTAACCCACAGCAACAAACTAGCTGCAACTCCCTCTTGTCCCCTCTCCTTCCTGGCCATTCGATCTCTTTCCCCGTCCGTCAGGAGCCCAAATCCGGCTTTAATTTGCTGGATTCCCGATGGTTAAAACGTCGTCTCCCTTCCCCACCCGCACTGCTCCCTCACTCAGCTCTTCCTGTCGATCCGATGCTTTATTCTATATCGTCCTCCCAATTCGCCATTGATCATTATGTTTAAAAACATCTCTCTGCCCAAAAGCACTGCCCATGTCAGTGAATCGCTTCCCACCCGTCGAAGCAGCAAAAAAGCTGGAAATTTTACCCCAGATCCACTTAAACTGCTGCTTTGCCTTCAGGTCTGAGCAGTAATTTATCTGCTTCGTTTTCTCCCTCTTGTAGTTAACGTGGTGGCGATTGTGATCCTGCTTTGAAGAAAGTTCGGTCTCTCCAAATGTATCAGCCGCTCCCTGGTCAGAATGGCAGTGACCGATCTCAATGTCGTAATTATTCGTGTGATATTGAAGCGGATTGGTTCGATTTATTTCCCAGTGCCATTCCTGGACATCACTCACGTGTAGTTTTCTTTACTCCTTTGGTGCTGCAGCCACGGTGGTTTCTGTTTGGTTCACAGTCGCTTTCACCTTTGATATATTTGTGGCCATATGTTGTGAGAAGCTGAAAATTGAATATTGCACCGAGAGAACGGGGACTGTGGTTCCGGGAACAGTGAGTGTGCTGGGCTGTTTAGTACGTCTTCCCCGGTACTTTATATAGAAACCTTACCAAATAATTGATAATGTTCCATGATATTGTGAGATTAAACCAAGCTTCTCTACTTACCCGACATGGGCCACATTTGACAGGTTTCACCTCATTTTAATCCCTTGTGTTCAGGTCTCTCTGATTTTGCTGCTCAATGTTCTGATGGGCAGGCCGATTTTAGAGCCCAATCGAGTCGGCAGGGGACTTCGGAGCCGAATCTATAGAGATAATCACAAGGACACAGAGATGGAGAACCGAAAGAAATCCATCATTTTAATCTTCAGTATATCGGCATTTTTGCACTGTTTAGGGTGACAAAGGTTATGTTTTACATCTATGTGCGAATTACAGACATTCGGTACGATTACTCCTACACTGACCCTATTTATATCACACAAGAGACATCAAAGATACTGCAGCTTCTCAGTTCCTGCACAAACACGAATATTTATGCCTTGACCCAGAATAAATTCAGAGAGGAACTGAAGAACTTGATGAAATACTCAGTCAATCCAATTGTTAAATTCGTGAGATCATAGAAGGAGCTGAAGGGTTTCAAAACAACTAAATCGCATTTCATACACCATCCCCTACACTTCCCAGTTGACTGAACATATATTTTATATGAGCAGCACAGAGGAATGAAATGATCTTAAATATGATTCTAATATTATATTTTATTGATAATCTGACCTATTGAGGCGGGGTTTGCACTGCAGACGACACGTGAATTGCTGCTGAAAATCGAGGCGCTAAAGGGCTCAGCTGGACTTCAAATAAATGGCCGCCGGGCCAAATGGGCAAAGTTGGTAATCAAAGTCACTGCTGTGAGTCTGATCAGAATGGGTGTACTCCACATAAATGGCGAGAGAGAGGGAAGGAGAGGGCGAAAGAGAGACAGACAGCTAAAGAGGGAGAGAGAGAGAGAGAGACAGAGAGCGAAACGTTGATAGAGACAGAGAGAGAGGGACAGAGACCGGGACAGAGACAGAGGCAGAGAGAGAGACAAAAAGTGAGACAGACAGACAGAGAGACGGAGAGAAAGAGACAGAGAGATACATGGAGAGAGAGACAGCGGGAGAGAGAGACATAGAGAGATGGGAAAGAGAGATAGAGATAGACAGACGGAGAGAAAAAACACTGAAAAAATATATAATGGGCTCGAGGGGCTGAATGGCCTACTCCTGTTCCTATGTTCTGCTGTTGCCCTTATCGGCTACTCCTGATCATTCTTTTGTTTCTTAACCTGTCCCATTACCACCATCCTTACTTGCATCATCATCCCTTTAGTCATTTAATCATTCCTGCCCTCTACCCTATCACAGTCCTTCCCTTTTGTTCTTTCCTCTCCTGCCCTCCCTCCCCGCTTTCCATGGCTCTGTACTTGCTCAAAACTTTAACTCATTTAACATCTTCTCGTTCTGAGGAAAGATCATCGAACTGAAAATTTAACTCGGTTAATTTCTCCACAGAGGCTGCCTGACTTTCTGAGAATTTCCAGCATTTTCTGTTTTGATTTCAGATTTCCAGCATCCGCAGTATTTTGCTTTTGACAAAATCTGGACTGACACGTTAGTGCAGAACTCAGAGGCGCTGCCTGGAAATGGTATATTTCCAATGAGATATTAAACTGAAGCCTCGTCCATCTGTTCAGGTGGAGGCAAAGGATTCCGTGGCAGTTCTCTGGTCTCTTGACCAATTTACGTCAGTAAATTCAGCATCAGTAATAACACATTAGCTGGTCACTCCTCTTTTTTCCATTTGTGGAACCATGCTGTGTGCAAATTGTTTGCTGAAATTGCGTAGATTACAACACCGACCGCACTTCAAAAGTGCTTCGTTGTCCGTTAAACACATTGGGACGCCATGAGGACGTGAAATGCACTACATAAATGCAACTTTGTTTGTTGTTTAATTTCATCTTCCACCAATAAGCTGCGAACCCCACTATATATATTTTACATCCTATGTAGTGTATGGTGATTAATGTGATATTTCTGACTTGTGATATTTAGTATTTAGGGGTCTCTCAGCCCCTCAATCTGTTACTGTTTGGCCCCAGATGTCATTCTAAATCTGGTTCATCTCACTCGTGTGTACTTGTCGTTCTGATCTGGACATTCCAAGCTACAGTGGATTATTGGTGCCTGTCACTTGATTTCTGGCGTATGATGGATACGCTACATTTTCAGCATTTTCTAGAGTCAGAGTTGGGGGAGAATGAAACCAATTTCACACAATAGAGAATGTGTAGTGATCATAATTTAGGCCCTATATTGATGCAGTCCATACACAGTAGCAGTTTCCACTGGCTCATTGAACGTTCAAAAATTGTTGCTTTTTGTCGTATCAAGTTCTTCTATTTGACACTCATCAGCCTCCTTGTGTCGTTCCAGCCGTTTAAAGGCATCAGTCTTCAATGTACAAAGGCAAGAATATTGATCGAGCATTGACTGCGTTAGAGGAAGTGTTTCAGAAATTATTGATTGAGAAGAGCATTGATCATTTCTGTCATAGTTATATGGCACACAAGGTGTACAATGGTGCGGTTCGTTACTGAGCTGGAAAGGTCTCCCAGCATATTGTCGTAATTCACTTTTCTGCAGGCACACCGCCCTCCTGAGTCACACCAGAGTACAGGGCAATGTGCTCACTATTCAGTTGACAACATTCAGTTTCCATTTCTCCCCCTCTGTGTGCTGACCCATCCTGTTGTCCGATTTCAGGGTTGCACCATCCTCAAGAAACTCCCCAATAGGATACTCTCCATGAGTGAGAGAGAGAGAGATAACGAAGGATTGCAAATGTTACATCACTGTTCTAAAAAGGAGAGATGGATAAACCCGGCAATCACAGGCCAGTCAGCCTGACGTGGTGGTGGGGAAACTTTTAGAGAAAATAAGCGGACAAAATTAAGTGGCGCTTATAAAAGTAACAAATGAATGCCAGCGCGGATTAGTTTAAGGAAAACCGTGTTTGACTCATTTGATTGAGTTCTTTGATGAAGTAATCTTGAAGGTAGATGAGGGCAGCGTGGTTGATGTTGTGTGTCTGGACTTTCAAAAGGCATTTGATAAACTACCAAATTATAAACTTGACTTAATAAAAGCCCATTGGATTGAAGGGACATCGGCAGCGTGGATACAAAATTGGCTAAGTGACAGAAAGCAAAGAGTAGTGGTGAACAGCTGTTATTCAGATTGGAGGGAACTGGTGATCCCTTGGGGTCAGTATTGGACGACTGCTGTTTTTGCTAAATATTTATGACCTGGACTAGTGTACAGAGTGTATAATTTCAAAGTTTGCAGATGAAACGAAACTCGGAAATGTAATAAACAAGGTGGAGAGTAGTAACAGATTTCAAGAAGGCATAGACAGACTGTCGAAATGTGCAGACACATGGTGGATGAAATTTATCGCAGAGAAGTGTGACGTGATACATTTTGGTCGGAAGAATGACGAGAGGCAATATAAACTAATTGGTACAATTTTAAAGCGAGTGCAGCAAACGAGTGAACTGGGGGTTTATGTCCACAAATCTTTGAAGGTGGCAGGAGAAGTTGAGAAGGCTGTTAAAAAAGCATATGGTGTCCTTGGCTTTATAATTGAGGCATAATGTACAAAAACAATGAAGTAATGTTAAAACTTTATAAAACACTGGTTAAACCTCAAATGTAGTTTTGTGTTCTACTCTGCGCACCACACTTTAGGAAGGATGTCAATGCGTTAGACAGGGTCCAGAAGACATTTACTGGAATTGTATCAGGGATGAGGGACTTCAGATATGTGGAGAGCTGGAGAAGCTTGGATTGTTCTGCTTAGAGCAGAGAAGATTATGGGATGTTCAAAAATCAAGAACGGTTTTGATAGAGTAAATAAGGAAAAACTGTTTTCAGTGGCAGAAACGATGGTAACCAAAGTACTTTAAGGTGATTGGCAAAAGAACCAGAGGCAACATGTGGATTTTTTTTTAACACAGATTGTTGTTGTTATGGAACACAATACCCGAAATGGTTGTGGCAGCAGATTTAATGGCAATTTTCAAGAGGGAATTTGGATATATATACTTGAAGGGTAAAATATTACAGGGCTATAGGGAAAGATAGGGGCGGGGGACTAATTGGATAGCTCTTTCAATGAGCCGGCACAGGCACAATGGGCCGAATTCCCTCCTCCTGTGGTGTACCATATATTGATACCACGATAAACCTAACGATATTGTGATTACTCTTTCCAAAATGCTCTCCCACTGAAACATGTTTCACTTGCCCCACTTTATTGGCCAGAAATTGATCCAGAAATGTTTCCTTCTTCGTTGGACTGGAGAAATACTACTCAAGAAAGTTCGCTTGTACACATAACAGGAATTCCTCCCAATGTACACTTTTATGTTCCCAGTCTATATTAGGATAATTGAACTCCGCATTATCACTACTCTAAAGTTCTTGCACCTTTCTGCAATTTGCCTGCAAATTAGCTCCTCGATCTCCTTCCCACAATTTGGTGACTTGTGGTGTAAACCCTTCAGCATAATTGCTTTTCTTTTGTTCCTTAATTCTAACCAAATATATTCCGTCTTTGAAACCTCAAGTACTTCATCCCTTTGCACTGTTGAATCATTATCTTTTCTGCCACCACCCTCCATTTTCCTTCACTATCTTTTCTGAATACATTGTAGCCAGGAATATTCCGTTCCCATTCCTCCTTTTGTTGGAGCCAGGTCTCCGTTATTGCCAATATATCATAATCCCAGGTGGCTACTTATGCCTGCAGCTCTCCAACCTTATTTACCTTGCTCCGTGCATTTACGGTCCTGCACTCTAAACCTATGTTAGTTTGCCTCGCATTGCCCCACCTGCCCCGCCCCACCTCCCCACCCCAAGCCTGTTTGATCCTTCCTGTGTCTGAAGTACTATTTATTCTAATGATGTTTGTCTGCTCCAGTCCTCTGTGCACGTTGTATCTCCTCTCCAATGCTTCACCCTGGTGCCCCTCCCCTTGACAAATTAGTTTAAAACCTCCCCCACAGCATCAGTTAACCTCCAATAACCAACAATAAATTGGCAGAATGTATGAATTCAAAGCTTGGAGAGGTTTTTAGCAAAAGCTGTGTTGTTTTAATGGGAGACTTCAATTTTGATATCGATTGGGAAGAGCAGAGAAGCTCAAGTCAGAAATGTAGTGAATTGCTTGAGTGCATTCAAGATCTTTTTTCTGGAGCAATGTGTTCCAGAACCAACAAGAGGGCTGGCCATATTAGATTTAGTAATGAGTAATGAACCAGACTGAGATAATAATCTAAAATTAAGGAAACATTAATCTTACAGTGATTATAGTCATCCAAAGCTCCATTTCTCGTATCCAATCCTGCACCAATTCTCGTTCTGCGATTAATCTCTTCCTCGCGTCACCAGCAGTGAGTATCGTTCTCACTCCGTCAATTCACATTCTCCATAAACTCACCACGCTCTATCTCTGTAAAATTCTCCGTCCCTAAAATCTCTCCTCAGTTCGTCTGACTCTGGCCTGCAATCTATTCCCCTTCCTTTGTACACTATTGGCAGCCATGCCTTCAGCCACCTCGTTTCACTCACCGTAATTCTCTCCTTGAGCCCATCTTCCTCTCCATCTTCATTTCTTCCTTTAAAACTCTACTTGACTGTTCTAATCCTTCTCAGGTTCGGTATCCGATTGCCTCACACCTCTGTGAAACGCCTTGGGGTTTTCTGCCTGAAAGGTGCTACATTCATGCAACTTGCTGTTGATCCGCCTCTTCCAGCAGTGGTGACAATAATTTTGTAGTACTCGGTGGTGACCTTAATCTATCAGTGCTTGTGATGACCTACATTTAATTGTTGATGATGATTCTACCAGAAGAATTGATGGTGGCTCCACACTTGAAGTAGTGCTATTCACCATCATCTTGCATAACTGGCAGTAACCCTAGTATGGCAACGTTCGTTATGATCCCACTCTTACAGAACTGATGGCAACGCTACTCCCCCAGCACTGGAGGGGACCCTGTCCCGTGACCCTACTCTTACAGTACTGATAGTAAGTCTACTACCCGAGCATTTGAAGTGGCCCTGCTCTGTGACCCTACACTTACAGGACTGATAGTAACACTACTCTCCCAGTACTGGAGCAGACCCTGCTCCGTGACCCTCGTCTTACCGGACTGAAGGTAACTTTACTCCCCCAGTACAGGAGATGAACTTGCCCCATGAGTCTACTCTTGCTGTATAACATTCCAGTGCATGTAATGATTTTACTCGTGCAAAACTAGCGGTGACTGTGCTCGTGCAACAATTGTGACGATTCTAACCTTGTAGCACTGGTGGTGATCAGTGAATTGTCAGAAGTTCTACTTGTGCCCGTCTCATATATTTATTGATGCACTCCTAACCATTGAGTGACGACTCTAATCTTGTAGCACTGGTGGTGATTAGGCAATTCTGAGCAGTTCCACTTGTGCCGGTCACCTATATTTCATGATGCCCTCCTAACCATTAAATGATTTATGTTGAAGCACGACCTCGGATAAGCGACACATATTCTGAACCTGTTTTACATGAGAGTTCCATTTCTGATTGAAAAACAATGTAAATATGGAACACTGAGACCAACGGGAACGAGATAATTCTCGTATTCTCCCAAACTTTACTGTTTCTCCCCGTCTCTCATCGGCATGTTGAGCAGCAATTGGTTTCTCTGGTGCCATTCACCTCCCTGCACATGTCAAAAGCCAATGACTAATAAGGAGACAGCGGTATCACCTGGCTATTCACAAACGGAAGGCTCACATCGGAATCCTATTCAGTTCTGATCCAGCCCCACCGCCGCTCGCCTGCTTTCTTGAAGCGGATAGAATTTACAGATCAAGTGCCGGAAATTAGCCTTATGCCCCCTCCTATTGGACTGATCTGAGGAGACAGAGGCATCCCCACTGCTGCCGCGACAATATAGGTTATCTCCAGGCACATTGAAGTTATCAGCTGGGCCCTGCATGCTTGATAATACCCGGCATCAAATTAATCATCCTATTTCAACTCTTATGTACAAAACATATTACTGTACGTCTTGTGACATATTAGTAGTGAGATGAATGAAATCACACAGATTTGCATTGTAAAGCTCAGATACAAATATGAATTGAATAATGTAATTCCAGATTTTTATTCCCAATAAGAGGCGAACGCAGAATAAAACAGGGGGCACATATGAAAACAAGTCGTCTTCAAAAAAAGACCATTAAATAATTGTCAAAATTCAAAGCGGGTACGAAATACATTATGAGATATAACGTTTCCAGGAGTCTTTTAGAATCTGTGTATTCATATCTTCTGAGTTACTAACTTTTTTAATAATCCCTTGAAAAAAGTAGCACCTCAGCCCAGATGAGCAATCTCTCTACACTTTAGATAAACGCCATCGCGTTCAGAGGTAAAAATGTCCATAGGGCCGCTTCCGGCAGCAGCCGAGGACGAATAGAATTCGCATTATTCAGCACAGAAGCGGGCAATTCGGCCCGTTGTGTTTGTGCCGGCTCTTTGAAGGAGTTATCCAATTAATCCCACTTCGCTGCCCTTTACCCATACCCTGCAAATGTATCTTTTTTTCTATTATATTTCCAATTCACTTTGAAGAATTACTATTATATCTGCTTCCACCACCAGTTCAGGCAATGCATCCCAGATCATAACAACTCGCTGCTAAAAAAAATCTCCTAATTTTCCCCCTGGAACTTTTGCAAATTATTTAAAATATTTTCTTTTGGTTACCGACCTTCCTGCCACTGGACACAGTTTCTACCTTATTAAAATCCCTCATTATTTTGAACACCTCTTTCATTTAACCCCTTAACCTTCTCTGCTCTAAGTAGAACAACGACAGCTTCTCTAGTATTTCCACATAATTGAAGTCTCTCATCATTGGTACCATTCTGGCAAATCTCTTCTGCACCCTCTCTCAGGCCTCGACATCCTTCTTAAAGTGTGGTGCCCAGAATTGGTCACAATACTCCAGCTGAGGTCAAACCAATGATTTATAAAGGATTAGCATAACTTCTTCGATATTGCACTCTATGCCTCTATTTATAAAGGCAGGGATCCCGTCTGCCTTTGAGCTCTACAAGTCTGCTACTATTCTCCTCACTGTTTACTCCATTTCCAAGCTTTACATCATCTGCAAACTTTGAAATTAAACCCTGTATACCCAAGGCCATGTCATTAATATATATCGAAAAGAGCAGTCGTCCGAATACCAACATTTGTGAGACACCGCTGCATACTTCCATACAGTCTGAAAATCAATCGTTCACCACTTTACACTGCATCCAAGCTAATTTCCTATCCACGCTGCCACTGCCCCTTTAAGCCCATGGGCTGAAGTGTTCCTACCAAGTCTATTACGTGGTATTTTATCAAAGACCTTCTGTAAGTCCATTTACATAACATCATCTCCATTACCTTCATCCGTTATTTCACTGAAGAACTCAATCAAGTCTGTCAGACGCGATTTGCCTTTAACAATTCAATGTTACCTGTCATTTAATAACCCTTATTCTTCCACGTGACAATTTATTTTTTCATGGATTACGGTCTCGAACAGTTTCCCCACCACCAACGGTAGGCCGTCTTGCCTGCAGTTTCTTGGTTCATCTATTTCACCTTTTTTGAACAGGGGTATTATATTTGCAACGCTCCAGTCTTCTGGCACCACTCCCACATTCACGGAGAATGAAAAATTTATGGCCAAAGCCGCCGCTATTTATATCCTTACTGACCTCAGTCACCAAGTGTGCATCCAAACTGGATCGGGTGACGTTTCTACTTTGAGCGCTGCCAGTCGTTTCAGTACGTTCTATTTACTTCTATCCTATCCAATTGCTCTACCCCTTCCCTTTTTACTGAGACTTTAGTAGCATCCTGTTCTTTAGGTTAGACAGATGAAAGTACTCCTTAGTACCTCAGCGAAACTCTCCCTCCACAAGAGAATCTACCTTTCGGTCCCCGATCGACCCCACCCTTCCTTTAACTATCCTTTTACTTTTTCTATGTTTATTAAAAAACGTTCATGTTCCGTTTTATGTTTACCGCTGTGGACAGGGTGGGAAAGACCCAAATATTACTAATAACTTTATTAAACATTTCTCAATATTAAATACATTTACACAGATTAGAACTAAGAATCAGCAATATCAGTAGAGTCTAAAATTAGAACCGTTTAAGCAAACGCTAATGAACCCGTGAGCGACTGTTGAAGAAGATGAGCTAGAATTTCTTCCCGCGCAGGTTCGAGTCCTACCGCCGACGAGCCTTTCCCCTTCCTTTTATAGACGGGCGAGACGGAGAGTCGAGACATCGTGGCAACTGAACATGGGGTATGTCAGCACTTTACACTCTGCACTTGGGAACATATCTCCCGATCAGTGTCCTTATCTCGCCCCTCCCTACCACTGTAATGTCCGGCAACCATCTCAGGACTCTGCGTTCCTGCAACACTTGTGCATCACCTACGGACTTCACCCTGCGATTGGCGGCCGCGCCGAAAGGCGCGAAGCTCTGGACCTCCCAAACCATCTCATGCTTTATCTCCTCCACTTTCACCCAGATTTTGGTCACCTGCCCTCATATCTCCATCTTTGTTTTGATGTCAATTTTTGCCAGATCACGCTCCGGTGAAAGACCTTGAGACGTTTCACTATGTTAAATATTCTGTATGCATAAAAATTTTTGTTGATGTTCTCTATGTAATATATTATATGGAGGAGAAATTTCCTGCCTATACTCTGCTTTGTATATCCATGCTGCAAGTTTATAAAGATTGCAGTGGTTTTGTTTGTTGGGTCCGAACCTCACTTAGTGATAAATATGGAACATTTGATGATAAATATGGAATATTTGTTGATAAATATTGAACATTTGTTGATAAACATGGACCATTTGGATTTAATGTAGCAGGTGAGAACTTTGCAGATGCCCTAACTGTAATCTTCCAAAGTTCTCTCGATTCAGGAACCGTTCCTTTAGATTGAAAAATTGCACAAGCCACTCCGCTGTTTCAAAAAAGGAGAGAGAGGGAAATCTGGGAATTATAGACCAGTTAGTCTACCATCTGTTGTCTGGAAATTAATAAAGTCTACAATTAAGTAGAGAGTGACTGAACACTTTAATAATATTCAACTGATTAGAGCCAGCATGGATTTGTAACGGGTAGGTGATGCCTGACGAAACTGATTGAACATTTTGAAGAGGTGACTGAAGTAATAGACAGAGGATTGCCTATGGATATTGTTTATATGGACTTCCAGAAGGCATTCGATGAAGTCCCTCGCAAGAGAATGTTAGCTAAAGTTGAAGATCATGTAATTGAGGGCAAATTATTGACCTGCTTAGAAAATTGGCTGAGTGGCAGGAGACAGCGTGTTGGGATAAAGGGCAGATTCTCAAATTGGCAGAGTGTGACTAGTGATGTCCAACAGGGATCTTTGTGGGGCCTCAAATATTCACGGCATTTAATAACGACTTAGATGACGGGATAGAAAATCACATATCCAAGTTTACCGACGACACAATGACAGGCAGCATTGTGGTTGGAAACATAAAATTACAGAGAGATATTAATAGATTAAGTGAGTGGGAAAAACTGTGGCAATTGGATTTCAATGTAGGTACGTGTGAGGTCATCCACTTCGGATCTAAAAAAAGATCGATCAGAGTGCTTTCTCAATGATGAAAATCTCGAAATAGTGCAGGTCCAAAGAGGCATAGGGGGCCATGTACATTGATCATTAAAATGTCACGTCCAGTGTCACCGATGATGCACGGTAGCCAAGCGGTAAACCATCGTTTGTTTAAACTGAAGAACGCAGGTTCCACGCCAATCGTGCCTCCCTAAGTTTTCAATAATTAAGGTGAAGTTTATGCTGCACCACTTCCAAGGCTAACAAATCGTTCCTGAGATTTGCTGCCCAAAACCAAATGAAGTTTTCCAGATGGGGTCTGACCAAGGCTCCACACAACTGAAGCACAACTTGGCCCCCAATGTATTGCACCACGGTTCAGATAAAGGCAACATTCCATTCGCTTTTTTGACTGGACCACTGGCAACAAACATAAAATCAAATGGGATCTTACGGGCCACTTGCAATGTTTATTTATCGAATTTGTAATGATTCAGGGTGTATTAGAAAGTGAAATTTCCACATTGCGATTTTACTAACAGGTCAAGTCTGCTCTGTATCATAAACATGGCTAAGTTAGAGGCTGATACAGTCTGAATTCCAATATCATTATAAAACACTGCAATTGTTGAAATGTAGCTGACCTTAGCACCAACAGCCCTTTCCGTATTAACAATCCTCTGACAAACATATAAAATCCACAAGAACAGCCAGGACCTGAGTGTGTGCGAGACAGTACGGTTACTCTACTAGATAATGCAGAACATGACAAGCTGTTGCACCTTGACCAGAACAATAGAACCAGAAGATATGGCCTGCGCTTGAAGGGGCGTAAATAGGGAAACATTATTTCAGTGAGCAAGTGGACTATCTATGGAACAGGCTCCTTTCCCAAACTGCATATTTAAAACCATAGGGCAGCGAATATGGAGGGAACACAGTAACTGTTTAAGCTAAAAATGAGAACGGGGGCATTCGGAGAATACATCAATCGTTTAATTAGAAATGGGGACCAGGGGAACGCGATAACAATTTATTTAGAAGTAGGCAACAGGAAAACATAGTCGCTTTTTAATTATAAATAGGGGACAAGGGGATTGAAGGTAATATAACAACTATCTAATTCGAAATAGAATACAAGGGAATATAGGGGAATAGAGCAACTGTTTATTTAGATATAGGTGGCAAGGGAAGACTCTAGCGGTTTAATTAGAAGTAGACTGGACAGAAATATCAGAGAAACACAGTAACTGTTTTATAATAGAGGTAATCAAGGCAACACAACATCCATTTACTTAGAAACGGGGGGCGGGGAATCACAACCATGTGAGTTTGAATATGTACGGTAATGTAATGATTAACTTGTTGATTCTTTTGCTTTCTATTTTACCTGGTGATTATGGATGATTACACATGGCCCTCTCACGATTTTAGCTGAGTGCAGGTGCACCGCTGGGTAATAGAATTAAAATCACTGCCTGCTGCCTGACTCGTGTCTCAAATGCAAGGGAGTCAAAGGATATGGTGAAATGGCGGGAAAGTGGAGTTGAGGAAAAATCTGATCAGCCATGATCTCATTAAATGGCGGAGCAGGCTCGAGAGGCCAAATGGTCGACTCCTGCTCTTAACTCGTATTAGAGTGTTTAAGGCCAAAACCAAACAATATCTCATCAGCATCATATATCTATCTCGATCCATTCTATTGCTCGGATCTCGTCCTATTGGTTTTACATCCGTTCGTACTCCCCAGAACCGCATTAACCATTTCAAGTAGTGGTGTTTGCAGCGTGACTGACCATGTCTTGGACCCGTTCTTCAGTGCATCTTCGTCATGCGTTTCGCATGTAGGTTGTTTTATACGCAGCAGGTCACTTCTGTACACATAGCGTTATCACAAGCTCAGTGAGCACGAGACATCCGATACAAGCCATTCCCGCCCTTTCTCGCAACTTATCAAAAGATCGGGGTGTGGGGAGGCGTATGTAGGTGTTCGATAAGAATCTGCTCCTGCATGTCCCGCTATTTCGAATAATGGCCAAGCTATCAAATACATTCTTCCCATTGATTCGTACAAGCACGTTCCAAGAGAAAGATACCAATTAACTATCTTTACTGCACTTTCCTGACGTTCAAAGATTTTATATTGATACCAGATTGTTATCTTTTGGCGAGTGGTGCCCAGGTGATTTAAGTTAAGAATGGAAGCGAAATGATAGATAGATGCAAACTGCTTCCATTAGTTGAAGAATCAAGAACTAATGGCCATAGATAAAATAACAAATTGAAGAGATTTAGAACTGAAAGTAGGAGAAACTTCTTGACATGGAGAGTTGTGAAGATGAGAAAATTACAGAGCCTGAAATTAGTCAACATTCAAGATTAAAGTGGATAGATTGATGAATAAAAATAGGTTGATTGCATGTTGAGATCGGGCGGGTAAATCGATTGGGACTATTTGCTCGTTGGCGGAGAAACATCGACAGGGGCTCGTTGGGTCCAATGATCTATTCCCCTATTTCAACATTTTGATGATGAGTAGAGATTTTAATGAAATATCGATCAACAGGAACGCCTCGCATCATACTGATGAGTCAAGATCCTACTGTGTCCATCATTCGATCACTTATCAGGAGATAAGGCCCCGTTCTATTGGGCCAGGAATCAATGGAGAGCGGAATCTGATGGGAGACCTGCGTCTGCAATAGTCACACCAAGATTACAGAAGAAATACAAATAACCATGATTGCAACACTCTTTATTGTTTCTAAACTAAACAAAACTTTATGTATTATTTAAATTGGTGCGTCTCATTCTAGTCCCTGCGGTGTAACACAGTTAACGCTGACGCCCACAATTTCTAATCCACTGCTGAAGCTCCATTATGTTTGTTCTCTTGGACTCTTGAGCGGGAAGTGGATTGTTTTAGCAGGAAACGATTCTGCTCACCAAAGGAAAGCAGCAGACATCAAATACAAGGCACACAATGGATTAAATATTTTATGACACGTGCTCATTTTCACAAGAACAATTCAGACTGCAATTCTGAAATGAAAGACCGGATGTAATTCAGCTCCCGTTAGGACAGGAAACGTTGGTTTGTTTTTTTCATTTTCTTAACCAATGTTAGAATAAATGTCCAAGGAGACTTCGCCACCTTCTTCAGCTCTTCCCTGAATTTAGTTTGGGTAGCTGCATAAATACACGTGTTTGAGCAGCAACTCAAATACATAAGCATATATCCGGTTTCAGTAGCGATATAACCAGGGGCTCCATAATCGCCTCGATAATGCACGATGTTTGTCAGTCTGGTGGTTAAAAAACTCACGGCAGCTGTCAGCCACAACAGTAAAAAACTGCCCGATACAGTGAACAGTAAAATGATGGATTTCCTTCTGTTCTCCATCTCTGGATCGCTCTGATTCTCATTGCTGTGACGCTGGAGTCCCCTGCGGGCTTTATTGGCTACAAAAATACTTCTGACTATCAAACAATTAAACAGTAACATCAACGCAAAAGGAATCCATGGAACGAAAATACTCTTCAACCAAGAGAACACAACACCTATAGGCGATGAGAAAAAGTCCACTCTGGAGCGGCAACCCCAAGGAATATTGTTAATTATTCGTTCAGGTTCATGTGCAAACCAAAAGGGTGTGTTCTGTAAACAGAAAAGGACAGTGACGGCTGTTATAACCGCGGCCGCAGTTCTCACCGTGCAATACTTTCTTTTAAACTTCTCACAACATATAGCTACAAATCGATCAAATGTGAACAAGACGGTAAACCATACTGATATATCCAGGGTGATACAATTCATGCATTGAATTAACTTACAAACGTCAGTGTAGGATAGAAATGATTGTGGAAAGTGGTAATTGAGAATATGATACAATACTACATGAATGATCATGACCAGGAGATCTGCTGTTGCCATGGCCACCATGTAGATAGAGATACATTTGGAAAGGCCGCAATTTCCTCTGGAGAGAATCACAATTGTCAATAGGTTCGCTGTAAGAAAGAGGGAAAAGAGGTAATTAACGGGGAAAGTCAGATAAATCTCACAGCATATTGTATCGAAATGTTCCACTCTGTCCCTACTTAAGGTTATGCACACGGAGTTTTTTTTTAATAAAGATGAGCATTAATGACATTTTGTTTAAAATAAAGAAATCATTGAACACTCAAGATAGAGGGATTAAAAATGCGCCGTCCTTCCAGCATACTTAAGTCAGACGTCCTCAAATACTAAATATAATTTCGCAGCAATTACTGTGAAGATAATAATTCAAATAAAACAATCAGTTGAGACAAAAGCACTCAATTTCGGTCGAAACTCTGCGCTTTTTCTTGTTATAATCGCCGGGATGAGGTTGTTCAGTGATAGACCGGCAACTGGTGGAACTGCGAAGATTCATTGCAGCACAGGGATGGGGCGCAGCCCCCTGAACGGCAATTATTTCTCAAAATATCTTTCAAAGTCCCCTGTTGAGTGGAGGCGCTGCAGTCCGAGGAATTATCTACTTAAAGTAGATAGAGAACAGTGCTACAAATGAGTTGATGCATGTTGGAGGGGCCGGGGGATTAGCCTCAACCTCCGCGGTATAGGGAGTAATGTTGGGCGCCCAGTGTCCACGGTCTACCGACCAGAACAGTGGCTCACCGGCCGTGAGGACGGAGAGGATTACTGCTGATATTCACCAACTTGTCCCGATGGATAAAAGAGGACATTCTCGGAATCTGTTACACATCATTAACAGTGAGATAGTCAACAACTATTAGACAACAGCATATATTGACTTACCGGGAATAGCGAAAGTAGCGAGAACAGGGTAATAGATATCTTTTATCAGTAGAATTGTTGGCCGTTCCATTTTTTTGGAAGACTGTGTCAATTCTGTTCACTTTACCGTTCCGACTGGAATGTACCAGATAAGCTCCACCTTTATAAAACAGTCCGTGCCCCAGTGAGAAAATCAGTTTACACAATAATCGTCGTTAGTTACAGTCACTTAACAAACAAGGCAAGATTTTCCGCTCCAGTGCACACAGGAGGTCAATCGGGAAATTGTACCGCTCCGTCATGAAACTCCTTTCATTTTTAATTTGTTAACAGAGAGTAATCATGGAGAAATGTACTCTGCGCATACGCAGTGATCCCGGCTGGGGACTTCCCTCCCAGACACTGCAGACGGTTCTTCGGGCCTTATATTCATTCGCTGAACTCTTAACTCATCCCTTAAATATTGAAAATTTGTTCTGTACTGTGATGCTACCTGGTGGTGACACGGCTTTACCATTGCTGGTGGTGAAACTACACTAACATTACTGGTGCTGAAAATAATCTAATATTACTGGTGGTGAACCGACGCGAATATGACTGGGAGTGATCTGAATCTAACATTACTGGTAGTGCATCAATTCTAACATTACTGGTGGTGATCATTCTCCAACATTAATATCGTGACCCTTATCTAACATTGCTGGTGGTGACCCGAATCTGAAGTTTCTGATGGTAACCCTACACCAACATTACAGGTGGTGACTTTACTCTAAAATTATTGATGGTGATACTACTCTAGCATTATTGATGGTGACTACATTCTAACTGTACTTTTGGTGAATCTATTGTAACATTATTGTTGTTGAAACTGCATTCACAATACTGGTGGGAACCCTACACTAACATTACTGATGATGACCCTACTCTAACATTAATGGCGGTGACCCAACACTAATATTATTGGTGGTGAACCAACACTAAGATTATTGGTGGTGAACCAACACTAAGATTATTGGTGGTGAACCAACACTAATATGATTGGTGGTGACTCCACTACAACATTGATGTTGTTGACACTACATTGACAATACTGGTGGTGACCCTGCACTAACATTATTGGTGGTGACCCTGCACTAACATTACTTGTGGTGACTCTACTTTAACACTACTGGTGGTGACCCTGCTGTAACATTATTGTTGGTGAACTTACTCCAACATTATTGGCGGTGACCCTGCACTAACATTATTTGTGGTGATCCTACACTAATATTACTGGTGGTGACCCTACTCTAACATTACTGGTGGTGACCCTACACTAATATTACGTGTGGTGATCCTACACTAACATTACTGCTGTTTACTCTGC
Source organism: Heptranchias perlo (assembly GCF_035084215.1). NCBI lineage: Eukaryota > Metazoa > Chordata > Chondrichthyes > Hexanchiformes > Hexanchidae > Heptranchias > Heptranchias perlo. Next base: position 140,608,306 of record NC_090327.1, read on the forward strand.
AGGAACATTATTGGTGGTGACATTGCTCTAATATTATTGGTAGTGATCCTACTCTAATATTGTTAATGGTGACCCTAATCTAACATTATTGTTGGTGACCGTACTATAACGTTACTGGTGGTGACCCTATTCTAACATTATTGGTGGTGACATTGCTCTAGTATTACTGATGATGACTTTGGTCTAACATTATTGATGGTGACCCTACTCTAACATTATTGATGGTGAAGCTACTTTAAGAATATTGGTGTGACACTACTCTAGCACTACTGGTGGAAACTCAAGTCAAACATTACTCGTGGTGAAACTGCTCTAACACTACTGGTGATTACCCAACTCTGACATTACTGATGGTGACTCCACTCTAACGTTACTGGTGGTGACCTTACTCAAACAGGACAGGTGATGATTCTAATCAAACAGTATTGGTGTTGACTCTACACTAACATTACTGGTGGTGACCGTACGCTAACATTACTGGTGGTGAACCCACACTAACATTACGAGGGGTGAAAGTACACTCCCATTAATTGTGTTCACCCTACTATAATGTTAATGGTGTTGACCCTACTCTAACATTATTGGTGTGACACTTCTCTAATATTACTGTTGTTTACCCAAATCTAACAAACTGATGGTGACCATAATCAAACATTACTGGTGGTGAATCTAGTCTATCATTACTGGTGGTGATCCTACTCTAATATTACGTGCGGTAAACCTACATTAATATTACTGGTAGTGGTCCGACTCTAGCATTATTGGTGGTGACCCTACTCTAACATTATTGTTGTTACGCCCACTCTAATATTACCTGTAGTGCACCTTCTCGAACATTATTGGTGGTGACACTAATGTAACATTGCTGGTGGTGACTCTAGCCTAATGTTATTGGTGGTGACACTATTCTAACTTTCTTGTTGGTGACCCTGATCTCATATTAATGCTGGTGACGCAACTTCAATATTATTGTTGGCGAACCTACTCTAAAGTTACTGGTGGTGACCCAACTCTACAATTACCGATGGTGATCCAACACTAACATTAATGGTAGTGTCCCTACTCTAATTTTAATGGTGGTTACTTTACTCCAGCATTAGTGGTGGTGATCCTAAAATAATATTACTGATGGTGATCCCACTCTAAGATTACTGTTGGTAAATCTACAATGTCGTTACTGTTGGTGATCCTAATCTCAAATGGTGACCCCACTCCAATATTAATGCTGTTGACCATACTCAAATGTTGCTGGGGGTGAACCTACGCTAATATTACTGCTGGCGAACTTACTCTAACATGACTCATGATGACACTACTTTGACATCACTGGTGGTGACCCAACTCTTAAAATACTGGTGGTAACCCTACTCTAACATTACTGATGGTGACTCTATTTTAACATTACTGGTGGTAACTCCACTCGAACATTACTGATGGTGAATCTAGTCTAACATTGCTGCTGGTGATCCTACACTAATATCACTGGTTGGTGACCCTACTCTAACATTACTGGTCGGGATCCAGTACTATCATTAACGGTGGTGGCACAACTCGAACATTATTGGTTGTGAACCCATTCTAATATTGCTGGTGGTGAACCTACCCTATCATTATTGGTGGTGACACTATACAAACATTGCTGGTGATGACCCCACTGTACATTAGTGGCGGTGACCCTGCTGTATTATTACAGGAGGTGACGCTGTTCTAATGCTACTTCTGGAGACCGTACTCCAACATTAGTTGTGGTGACGGCAATCTAACATTAGTGGTGGTGATCCTAATCTAACATTACTGGTGATGACACACCTCTAATATTAATGGTGTTGACACTACTCTAACATTACTGGTGGTGTCCCCAATCTAATATTACTGGTGGTGACCATAATCTATAATAGCAGGTGGAGACACTATTCTAACATTAATGGTGGTGATCCTATTCTAACATTATTGTGGTGACGCTACTCTAACATTACTGGTCGTGACCCTACTCTAACATTACTGGCGGTGAATCTAGTCTATCATTACTCGTAATGATACTACTCTAATATTACTTGTGGTGAACCTACTCTAATATTACTGGTAGTGATTCTACGCTAACATTACTGATGGTGACCCTATACTAATATTAATGGTGGTGGTCCTACTCTAACATTATTTGTGGTGACATTACTCTAACGTTATTAGTGTTAAGCCCACCCTAATATTACTTGTGGTGCACCTTCTCTAACATTACTGTTGGTGACACGAGTGTAACATTATTGTTGATGTCTCTACTCTAATATTAAAGGTGGTGACACTCTTCTGACTTCCCTGCTGGTGAAACTGATCTAATATTAATGCTGGTGACGCTACTTCAATCTTACTGTTCGCGAGCGTAATCTAACTTTACTGATGGTGGTCCGACATTAAAATTAATGGTGGTGATCCTACTCTTACATTACTGGTGGTGACATTTAACTAATATTATGGGGGTGATCCCACTCTAAGATTACTCGTGGTCAATCTATTATGCCATTACTGGTGGTGATCATAATCTAACATTATAGGTGATGACTCTACTCTAACATTACTGGTGGTGAATCTACTTTATCGTTACTGGTGGTGACCCCACTCTAATATTACCTGGTGTTGACTTTAATCATATATTGCTGGTTGTGACCCTACGCTAATATTACGCTAATATTTGGCGAACTTATCCAAACATGGCTTGTGGCGACACTACTTTAAGATTACTGGTGATGACCCAACTCTAACAATGTTGGTTGTGAACCTAGTATAACATTACTGGTGGTGAACATACACCAATATTTCTGAGGGTCATTGTAATCTAACATTACTGGTGGTTAAACCTCCTCTACCTTTAGTGGTGGTGACTCCAGTCTAAGGTTACTGTTGGTGAGCCTCCGCTAATATCACGGGTGGTGACGCTACTCTAACATTACTGATGGTGACTCTGCCCTAACATTACTGGTGGTGAATCTGGTGTAACATTGCTGCTGGCGATCCAAGCCTAATATTACTGGTGGTGACCCTACTCTAATATTATTGGTGATGAACCTACTCTAAAATTACTGGTGATGAAATTGCTCTAACATTACTGGTGGTGAACCCATTCTAATATTACTGGTGGTGACCTTTCTACATCATCATTGGTGGTGACCCTACAGAAACATTGCTGGTGATGACCCTACTGTAACATTATTGGCGGTGACCCAAATCTATTATTACATGAGGTGACATCACTTGCGTTGCTTGCGGTGGCCGTAATCTAACATTAATTGTGGTGGCGCCAATCTAACTTTACTCGTGGTGACCCTAATCTAACATTACTGGTGATGACACAACGCAAATATTACTGGTGGAGACACTACTCTAACATTACTGGTAGTGACCCAAATCTTACATTACTTTGTGGTGTCCCTAGACTAATATTACTTGTGGTGACACTACTCTAACATTACTGGTGGTAATCCTACTTTAACGTCACCGATGGTGACCCTACACTAATATTACTTGTGGCGGTCCTACTCTAACATTACTGGGTGGTGATTCTACTCCAACATTACTGTGGTTATCCGACACTAACATTAATGGTGGTGATGCAACCCTAACATTATTGGTGGTGACCCTACTCTAACATTACTGCTGCTGACTCTAATCTAACATTACTGATGGTGACACAACCATATCATGAAAGATGGTGCCCTCCATTAATATTACCTGTGGCGACGCTACTCTAACTTTAGTGGTGGTGACAATAATGTAACATTACTAGTGGTGACCCTACTGTGACATTACTGGCGACGGCCCTAATTTATCATTCAAGGTTGTGACCTTACATTAATATTGCTTGTAGAGACCCTATCCTAACATTAATGTTGCTGACTTTAATCTAACACAAATTGCGATGTCCCTACTCGAACATTAAAGATGGTGACGCTTGTCTAATGTTAGTTTTGGTGACCCTACTCTTAACATTAGGGATGGTGGCTCTAATCCAGCAATACTGGAGGTGACCCTCATCTATTATTACAGGAGATGACCCGAAACTAACATTACTGATGGTGAAACTACTCTAACATTACTGGGGGTGAACCTACTCTTGCATTACTGTTGGTGAATCTATTAGAACTTTACTTGTTGGGACCATTCTCTTATATTACTGGTAGTGACCATACTCTAACATTATTGATGGTAAGCCTATTCTAACGTTACTGCTGGTAACCCTACTATAACATTACTGTTGGTGACTCCACTCTAACGTTACTGGTGGTGACACTACTCTAACATCAAGGGTTGTGACGCTACTCTAACATTATTAGTGCTGACTCTAACCTAACATTACCGGTGGCGACTCTACTCGAACATTACTGGTGGTGAATCTAGTCGAACATTGCTGCTGGTGATACTACTCTAACATTACTGATGGTGACCCTACACTAATATTACCGGTGGTGGTCATACTCGAATATTATTGGTTGGTGACCCTACCCTAACATTACTGGTAGTGATCCAACACTACCATGAAGGGTGGTGGCTCGACTCGAATATTATTGATGGTGACACTGCTCTAACATTACTGGTGGTGAACCAATTCTGATATTGCTAGTAGTGACCCTAATCCATCATTTCTGGTGGTGACCCTGTACAAACCTTGCTGGTGATGACCCTACTGTAACATTAGTGGCGGTGACCCCAGTCTATAATTAAAGGAGGTCACGCTGCTCTAATGTTACTTGTGGTGACCGTACTCCAATATTAGTTGTGGTGACGCCAATCTAACATTATTGGTGGTGGCTATAATCTAACATTTCTGGTGATGACACAACTCTAAAATTATTGGTGGTGATACTACTCTAACATTATTGGTGGTGACCCAACTCTAACATTACAGGTGGTGTCCATAAACTCGCATCACGAATGGTGACGCTAATCTAACATTATTGGTCGTATATCTACAATAACATCACTTGAGTTGACCCTACTTTAACATTACTCACGGTAACCCTCGTCTATCATTAAATGTGGTGACCCTACATTAATATTACTTGGAGAGATCCGACTCTACTACTACTCGTTGTGACCATACTCTAATCTTACTGGTAGTGATCCTACTCTAACGTTACTGGTGGTGACTCTACTCTAAAATTACTAGTGGTGAGTGTACTCCAATATTACTGGTGGTGTCGCTGGTCTAATGTTACTGATGGTGAATATAGTCCAACATTGCTGCTGGTGATCCTACCCTAATATTACTGGTGGTGACCCTACTCTAAGATTACTGGTGGTAATCCTACTCTAACATTAAAGGTGGTGAGCCTAAACTAATGTTACTTGTGGTGGCCCTACTCTAACAATATTGGTGGTGAACCCATTCTAATATTACTTTTTTTGACCTTTCACCATCATTACTGGTGGTGACTCTATACAAACATTGCTGGTGATGCCATTACTGCAACATTATTGACGGTGACCATAATCTATCATTACATGAGGTGACGCTGATCTAATGCTACTTGCGGTGGCCGTACTCAAACATGAGAAGTGGTGACGCCAACCTGACGTTACTAGTGGGGACCCTAATGTAACATTACTGGTGGTGTCCCGAGTCTAATATTACTGGTCGTAACCCTACCCTAACATGAGTGGTGCTGACCCTATTCAAACATCACGGGGGGTGACGCTACTCTAACATTACTGGTGGTGTCGCTAGTCTAATATGACTGGTGGTGAATCTAGTCTAACATTGCTGCTGGTGATCCTTCTCTACCATTACTGGTGGTGACCCTACACTTATATTACTGGTGGCGGTCCTGGTCTAACTTTACTGGTCGGTGATCCTAATCTAATATTACTGATGGTGACCCTACTCTATCATGAAAGGTGGTGACTCTACATTAATATTACTTGTGGTGACGTTATTCTAACATTACTGGTGGTGACACTAATCTAACATTACTAGTGGTGACCTTACTGTGACATTACTGGCGGTGGACCTATTTTATCACTAAAGGTTGTGAACCTATATTAATATTAATTGTAGAGATCCTACTGTAACATTAATGGTGGTGACTTTAATCTAACATTATTGAGATGTCCCGACTCGATCATTTCAGATGGTGACGCTTCACTAATGTTAGTTTTGGTGACCCTACACTAACATTAAATTGATGACTCTAATCTAACATTACAAGGTGTGACCCTACTCCAATACTTCTGGTGATGACACAACTCTAAAATTGTTGGTGGTGACACTACGCTAACATTACTGGTGGTGACCCAACTCGAACATTACTGTTAGGTGACCCCAGTCTAATATTACTGGTGGTGACACTACTCTAACGTTACTTCTGGTGACGCTAAACTAACATCACGGGTGATGAAGCAAATCTAACATTACTGGTCGTAAATCTACACTAACATTAATTGTGGTGACCATGCTGTAACATTACTCGTGGTGACCCTAATCTATCATTAAAGGTGGTGACCCTACATTAATATTACTTGTCGAGATCCTAGTCTAACATTACTCATTGTGACCGTACTCTAATCTTACTGGCAGTGATCCTACTCTAACGTTACTGGTGGTGACTCTACTCTAACATAACTGGTGGTAAGCCTACTCTAACGTTGGTGACTCCACCCTATCATTACTGGAGGTGACACCACTCAATCATCCGGGGTGGTGACTCTACCCGAACATTATTAGTGGTGACCCTAGTCTAACATTATTCATGATGAATCTACTCCAACATTACTGGTGGTGAGCCGACTTTACCGTTACTGGTTGTGACCATGCTCTAATATTACTGGGAGTGACCCCAATATAACATTACGGGTGGTGACACTACTGTAACATTACTGTTTGTGTAACAACTCTAATATTAATTATAGTGACCCTACTCTAATATTAATGGTGGTGACCCTATTGTAACATTACTGACAGAGACCATATACTTATATTACTGTGGTGATCCTACTCTAACTTTATTGGTGGTAAACCTATACTAACGTTATTGGTGGTGATCCTACACTAACATTATGCTGATGAATCCACTCTAAAATTAATGCTGATGAACCTACTCTAATATTACGGCTGGTGACCATACTCTACCATTACTGGTGCTGAATCTACTCTAACATTACTGATGGTGACCCTGCTTTAACATTACTTGTTCTAACCATACGCTAACATTACTGGCAGTGACCCTGCTCTAACATTACTGGTAGTGACACTACTCTAATATTACTGGTGGTGAACCTACTCTAATATTACTTTTGGTAACCCGACTCTAAAAGTGCTGGTGTTTAGCCTTCTCCAATACTACCTGTGGCGTACCTACGCATACATTCTGCTGGCGACACTAATGTAACATTACTGGTGGTGACCATACACTAATATTAATAGTGGTGACACGACTCTAACTTTGCTGGTGTTGACGCTAATCTATTATTACCGCTGGTGACGCAACTCCAATATTACTGTCGGCGAACCTACTGTAACATTACTGGTTGTGACCCTTCTCTAACATTACTTGTGGTGATCCAACTATGACATAAATGGTGGTGTGCAGACTCTAACTTTACTGCTGGTGACTCTACTTTATCATTACTGGTGGTTATCCTACTCTATCAGCATTGGTGGTAACCCTACATTAATATTCCTGGTGGTGATTCTACTCTAACATTACTGATGGTGAATCTGGGTATGGTAAGTTAATTGATGAGTGAGATCAAATTGGTTCCTGAAAGAGGGGCAGGCATGACTCATCTGAGTCACAAACAGTAGAAATACAGGGGACTGTTAGTGCAACCGGCACTGAGTGCAGGGGGCACAGAGTGACACAGACGAGAGTTTGGTGAATGTGGGAGTTCAGTGAAGTGGGGGAAGGAAGTGCTGCTTTGCCTTGCTTTTCCAAACTTTTTTCCACAGACAGGCGTCGGACATGAGCAGCAGAAGACTGAGAGTGGGGATAAAAGCAGCGGCAGACCTGCAACAAGAGAAAATTACTGTGCGACGTCACAGGTGAGGCAGGAGAGTCCGAGGAGGGAGCACAGTATAAAAGAAGATACAGAGAGCGGGAGGGGAGTCGAAGAGGTGAACACAGTGTAAATCTAAGACGAATCATGACAGCAGAGCTCGGACCTGTGATATGCTCTTCCTGCACTATGTGGGAAGTCATGGACGCTACCAGTGTCCCTGGCGACCATGCGTGCAGGAAGTGTGTCCAGTTGCAACTACTGGCTAACCGCATTTCGGAGCTGGAGCTGAGGGTGGATTCATTGTGGAGCATCCACGATGCTGAGACTATCGTGGATAGCACTTTCAGTGAGGTGGTCACACCACAGGTAAGGATTACGCAGGCAGAAAGGAAATGTGTGACCACCAGGCAGAGTAGAAGGACTAGGCAGGTAGAGCAGGAGTCCCCTGGGGCCATCTCCCTCTCAAAGAGATATATACCGCTTTGAATAGTGTTGGGGCAGATGGCTTATCAGGGGAAAGCAGCAAGAGCAAAGTTCGTGGCACCACGGGTGGCTCTGCTGCACAGGAGGGGAGGAAGAAGCGTGGCAGGGCGATAGTGATAGGGGATTCAATTTTAAGGGGAACAGATAGGCGTTTGTGCGGACGCAAACGTGACTCCAGGATGGTATGTTGCCTCCCTGGTTCTAGGGTCAAGGATGTCGCGGAGCAGCTGCAGGACATTCTGGAGGGGAAGAGTGAACAGCCAGTAGTCGTGGACCATATCGGTACCAACGACATAGGTTAAAAAAAGGGATGCGGTCCTGCAAGGTAAATTTAAGGAGTTAGGAGATAAATTAAAAAGCAGGACTTCAAAGGTAGTGATCTCAGGATTATTACCAGTGTCACGTGCTGGTGAGAATAGGAACAGGAGAATAGACAGGATGAATGTGTGGCGGCAGGGATGGTGTAGGAGGGAGGGATTTAGATTCCTGGGACATTGGGACCAGTTCTCGGGAAGGTGAGACCTGTACAAGCGGGACGGGTTACACCCGAGCAGGACCTGGACCAATGTCGTCGCGGGGACGTTTGCTCGTGCTGTTAGGGAAGGTTTAAACTAGAGCAGCAGGGTGATGGGAACCTGAGCGGGGATTTCGAAGAGAGTAAAGTTGAGAGCTGCAAGAGAGGGGAAGACACAGGGGAGATTTACAACACAAAAAGTACAAACGGTTGTTCAAGAGCAAGTGAAAGAGAAAAGCGGAGAACAGCAGAAATAAAGTATACTTTAGACATTACAGATAAAGTGAAAACTAGAAGTTGTAAGGCGATTAACCCAGCATCAAAGCTGAAGGTCATGCTCGGGTGTGTGGCCCAACTAAGAGTTCTACATACAAATGCACGGAGTATGAGGAATAAATTAAATGAACTGCAGGTTCAAATTCAAATTGGAGATTATGACATGATAGCTATCACTGAGACATGGCTGCAGGATGGTCAGGATCGGGAAATTACTATACCGGGTTATGAGGTCTACAGGAGAGATAGGGAAAATGGAAGAGGGGGAGGAGTAGCCTTTGTGATTAGAGATTAAATCACTTCAAGGATAAAGGAAGATATAACGAGAGGTAAGCAGCCAACAGAGACCTTATGGGTTGAATTGAGAAATAAGAAAGGATCAATGATTGCAGTAGGAGTTGTATATCGGACCCCTTGCAGCAGCGCTGAAGTGCCAGGTTGTATAAATGCAGTGATTAGACAAAGGTATAGTGGTCTTAATGGGGGAAGTTAACCTCCACATAGATTGGGAAAAGCAGACTAGCAACTGTCAGAAATGTTGTGAATTTCTTGAGTTTGTCCGGAATAGTTTTCTGCTGCAGTATGTCCGAGAGGCAACAAGGGGGCAAGCCATACTAGATTTAGTAATAAGTAATGAACCAGATTTAGATAACGGCTTAACTGTGCGTGAATATCTAACCAATAGCGATCATAACATGATCGAGTTCAAGGTAGTGTTTGAAAGGGAAAAAAACTGAATTAGCTGCTAAGATTCTAGACTTCGGTAAGGCCGACTTCATTGGGATGAGACAGAGACTGGACAAATCTGTTAATGGGTAAAACGACTGATGTTCAGTGGGAAATGTTTTAAAAAACATTTAACGTGATACAGAATCGGTTTATACCACTGAGGGACAAGATCTCTACTTGCCAAAAAAAAACAGCCATGGACAACTAAAGAGGTAATGGTCAGTATGAGACATAAGGAAAGGGCATACAAAAAGGAAAAAAATGTCACAGATCCTGGCGAATGGGAAAGATACAAAGATCAACAAAGGGTCACAAAACAGATAGTGAGAGCTACAAAAAGAGAATATGAATAGAAACTTGCAAGGGATATCAAAACCAATACGAAGAACTTTTATAGTTACATTAAGAAAAAGAGGGTGGTCAGGAGCAGTGTTGTCCCCTTAAAAACTGAAAGTGCGAATATTGTCATTGACAAAGGAGAAATGGTGGAAATGTTGAACAATTACTTTGCGTCAGTATTTACTAGAAAAAGAGGATAGCATGCCAGAAATCCCAAGAAAACTTATATTGAATCGGGGACAAGGATTCGACTAAATTAACATAAGTAAAGCAACAATAATGAAGAAAATAATAGCACTAAAGAGTGAAAAATCCCCAGGACCAAATGGTTTCCATCCCAGGGTTTTAAAGGAAGTAGGTGAGCACATTGCAGATGCCCTAACGATAATCTTTCAAAGTTCTCTTGATTCAGGAACTGTCCCTCCAGATTGGAAAATTGCACACGTCACTCCGCTTTTTCAGAAAGGAGACAAGGGAATTATAGACCAGTTAGCCTCACATCTGTTGTGGGGAAAATGCTGGAGTCTACAACTAAGGATAGGGTAACTGAACACCTCTAGAATTTTCGGTTAATTAGAGAGAGCCAGCAATGATTTGTGAAAGGTAGGTCGTGCCTGACAAACCTGATTGAATTGTTTTAAAAGGTGACTAAAGTATTGGAAAGCGGAGTGTCCATGGATGTTATTTATATGGACTTCCAGAGGTATTTGATCAGGTCCCACATAAGAGATTGTTAGCTAGGATAGAAGCCCAAGGAATTGAGGGAAAATTACGGACGTGGTTAGGAAGTTGGCTGAGTGAAAGACGACAGAGTGTAGGGATGATGGGTAGGTACTCACATTGGCAGGATGTGACCAGTGGAGTCCCGCAGGGATCTGTCTTTGGGCCTCAATTATTCACAATATTTGTTAACGACTTAGATGAAGGCATAGAAAGTCTCATATCTAAGTTTGGCGATGACACAAAAATCGGTGGCATTGTGAGCAGTGTAAATGAAAAGATAAAATTACAAAGGGATATTGACAGATTAGGTGAATGGGCAAAACTGTGGCAAATGGAATTCAATGTAGGCAAATGTGAGGTCATCCACTTTGGACCAAAAAAGGATCGAACAGAGTACGTTCTAAATGGTAAAAAGGTTAAAACAGTGGATGCCCACATGTATCTTGGGGTACAGGTGCATAGATCATTGAAGTGTCATGAACAGGTGCAGAAAATAATCAATAATTCTAATGGAATGCTGGCCTTTATATCTAGAGGACGAGAGTACAAGGGGGCAGAAGTTATGCTGCAGCTATACAAAACCCTGGTTAGACCGCACCTGGAGTACTGTGAGCAGTTCTGGGCACCGCACCTTCGGAAGGACATATTGGCCTTGGAATGAGTGCAGCGTAGGTTCAAGGATTAAGTTACGAGGAGAGATTATACAAATTGGGGTTGTATTCTCTTGGGTTTAGAAGGTTAAGGGGTGATCAGATCGAATTTTATAAGATATTACAGGGAAAAATAGGGCATATAGAGAGAACCTATTTCCGCTGGTTGGGGATTCTCGGAGTAGGGGGCACAGTCTAAAAATTAGAGCCAGACCTTTCAGGAGTGAGATTAGAAAAGACTTCTACGCACAAAGGGTGGTAGAAGTTTGGAACTCTCATCCGCAAATGGCAATTCATACTAACTCATTTGCTAAATTTAATTCTGAGTTAGATAGATTTTTGACAGCCAAAGGTATTAAGGAATATGGGCCAAACGCAGGTCTTTGGAGTTAGATCACAGATCAGCCCTGGTCTTATCAAATGGCGGAGCAGGCACGAGGGGCTGAATGGCCTACTCCTGTTGCTATGTTCATATGTTAATTTGAATTGAATTATTGGTAATGCGACAGCTCACGATTTCAGTTTTACAAGGAGGCAGCACAATGTCCTCCCTCCCCAATAACATGCTTCACATTAACTGGGATTTCAATGTATTTATTGGTTATCACGGTTAAGAAATATTATTTCATTATATGTGTATCTGACGCTGAATCAAATGTCTGGCGACTGAACTAAACTTGCCGCTTATTCTTTCACATCTTCTCTGCTTCACTGTGGTTCAATTCACTGACTGTCACTGGACTTCATTGTAAACCGAAATGTTTTGATGTTATGTTGTATCAGTTTGCACTGTATCTGTTGGAATCAGCAGCCCTTCTATTTATCTATAGTTTATAGGTATGATGTTGGCGTTTTGTTAATTGAACAATCCCGCCATCGATCACTTTATTTTATAATTACAGGAGAGGGAATCTCAATTATTGTGCGATCTGTCTGGAAGGGGCATTGGATTCTGTTTGTTCCATGATTTGTAGATGAAGTGAACAATGCAGGTGAACAGGTGGAGACTTGGATGATCTTTGGAAACATTAAACTATTCCACAGAGGCGTCACAGTTTAACAAACTGAAACTGGCAATAGAATCGGTGGAACACGGGGCCGGTGAACAGAATGCAGGCGCAGGATGATAGGATTTAATTCGATATGAAAATGGACTTCAGAGTAGAGTGAGTGATAGAGAGGTTGAGTGAAAGGGAAAGCGAGAGGCTGTGGTGTGAATAATTCATCAGAATGGACTGCTGAACCTTCCAGTGGAATTAAACAAAGAAAATGTGTTTTGAAGGTGTTGTTATGATGTGGTCAGGTTGGGGGAGTTTTTATTGTAGACTCGCTCCTCATGTTTATATCCCTGTCAGGTCCTCAGTCTGTTTTTGCGAATGTTCCTTGTTTTCCAAAATAACATTATACAGAATTAAAATATAGTTAAAAATAGAAACAGTAATTTATCGATCATAATGAATTATTAGGAATGTGTATTTTTAAAGCACGGCTGAATTCAATAAACAACGAGGTTGTTTTAATTAATATTGTTAAAGTTAATTTTGATTGAGTGTACAATGTAAATTTGTTGAACACATGACCACAGGTTCCTTGAAACAAATACCCACAGAAATGAACTGTTGAATGTATTAATTGGATTGTGTTACTGGGACCTGCAGATTAGATTCCCTCGAACACTCTGCTGCTGTCGCTCCCTGTGAATCCCACCCTCTACTTCCACTGCATTGAATTCTCTGACGCCTAATCCCTTGCTTCAGTTTTTCCGCTTTCCCAAACCACCTGCTCGTGACTCCCCTCCATCTCCTCCATGTCCTTTACTTTGTCTCCCTCTCAATCTCACTCAATGGTTCGGTCTCCAGCTGCCTTTCCCTGTCGGCTCTCTTAACCCACAGCAACAAATTAGCTGCAACTCCCTCTTGTCCCCTCTTCTTCCTGGCCCTTCGATCTCTTTCCCCGTCCCTCAGGAGCCCAAATCCGGTTTTAATTCGCTGGATTCCCGATGTGTAAAACGTCGTCTCCCTTCCCCACCCGCACTGCGCACTCACTCAGCTCTTCCTGTCGATCCGGTGTTTATTCACTTTCTATATCGTCCTCCCAATTCGCTATTGGTCATTATGTTTAAAAACATCTCTCTGCCCAAAATCACTGCCCATGTCAGTGAATCGCTTCCCACCCGTCGAAGCAGCAACAACACTGGAATTTTTACCCCAGATCCTCTTAAACTGCTGCTTTGCCTTCAGGTCTGAGCAGTAATTTCTATGCTTGTTTTCTCCCTCTTGCAGTTAACGTGTTGGCGATTGTGATCCTGCTTCGAAGAAAGTGCGGTCTCTCCAGATGTATCAGCCGCTACCTGGTCGGAATGGCAGTGACCGATCTCATGGTCGTAATTAGTCGTGTGATATTGAAGCGGATTGGTTCAAATTATTTCCCAGTGTCATTCCTGGACATCACTCACGCATAGTTTTCATTACTCCTTTGGTGCTGCAGCCACGGTGGTTTCTGTTTGGTTCACAGTCGCTTTCACCTTTGATCGATTTGTGGCCATATGTTGTGAGAAGCTGAAAATTAAATATTGCACCGAGAGAACGGGGACTGTGGTTCTGGGAACAGTGAGTGTGCTGGCCTGTTTCGTGAGTCTTCCTCGGTACTTTATGTGTAAACCTTAAAATATAATTGATAATGTTCCATGATATTGTGAGGTTAATCCGAGCTTCTCTACTTCCCCGGCATGGGCCACATTTGACAGGTTTCACCTCATTTTAACCCCTTGTGTTCAGGTCTCTCTGATTTTGCTGCTCAATGTTCTGATGGGCAGGCCGATTTTAGTGCCCAGTCGGGTTTGCAGGGGACTCCGGAGCCGAATCAATAGAGAGAATCACAAGGACCCAGCGATGGAGAACCGAAAGAAATCCATCATTTTACTCTTCAGTATATCGGGTAGTTTTGTACTGTTTAGGGTGACAAAGGTTATGTTTTACATCTCTGTGCGAGTTACAGACATTCGGTACGATTACTCCAACACTGACCATATTTATATCACACAAGAGACATCAAAGATGCTGCAGCTTCTATGTTCCTGCATAAACACGAATATTTATTCCCTGACCCAGAATAAATTCAGAGAGGAACTGAAGAACTTGATGAAATACTCAGTCAATCTAATTGTTAAATTAATGAGATCATAGAAGGAGCTGAAGGGTTTCAGAACAACTAAATCGCATTTCATGCACCATCCCCTACACTTCCCAGTTGACGGAACATACATTTTATATTAGCAGCACAGAGGAATGAAATGATCTTAAATATGATTCTAATATTATATTTTATTGATAATCTGACCTATTGAGGGGGGTTTGCACTGCAGACGACACGTGAATTGCTGCTGAAAATCGAGGCACGAAAGAGCTCAGCTGGACTTCAAATAAATGGCCGCCGGGCAAAATGGGCAAAGTTAGTAATCAAAGTCACTGCTGTGAGTCTGATCAGAATGGGTGTACTCCACATAAATGGAGACATAGAGGGAGAGAGGGAGGGAGAGGGAGAAAGAGAGACAGACAGAGAAAGAGGGAGAGAGAGAGAGAGAGACAGACAACGAGACAGTGAGAGAGACAGAGAGAGAGGGACAGAGAGAGGGACAGAGACAGAGGCAGAGAGAGAGACAAAGAGAGAGAGACAGACAGACAGAGAGACGGAGAGATACATGGAGAGAGAGACAGCGGGAGAGAGAGAGAGAGAGAGATGGGAAAGAGAGAGAGAGATAGATAGACGGAGAGACAATACATTGCAAAAAATATATAATGGGCTCGAGGGGCTGAATGGCCTACTCCTGTTCCTATGTTCTGCTGTTGCCCTTATCGGCTACTCCTGATCATTCTTTTGTTTCTTAACCTGTCCCATTACCACCATCCTTACGTGCATCATCATCCCTTTTGTCATTTTATCACTCCTCCCCTCTACCCTATCATAGTCCTTCCCTTTTGTTCTTTCCTCTCCTGCCCTCCCTCCCCGCTTTCCCTGGCTCTGTACTTGCTCAAAACTTTAACACATTTAACATCTTCTCGGTCTGAGGAAAGGTCATCGAACTGAAAATTTAACTCGGTTAGTTTCTCCACGGATGCTGCCTGACGTTCTGAGTATGTCCAGCATTTTCTGTTTTGATTTCAGATTTCCAGCATCCGCAGTATTTTGCTTTTGACAATATCTGGACTGACACGTTCGTGCAGAACTCAGAGGCGCTGCCTGGAAATGGTATATTTCCAATTAGATATTAAACTGTTTAGGTGGAGGCAAAGGATTCCGTGGCAGTTCTCTGGTCTCTTGAGCAATTTACGTCAGTAAATTCAGCATCAGTAATAACACATTAGCTGGTCATTCCTCTGATTTCCATTTGTGGAACCATGCTGTTTGCAAATTGTTTGCTGAAATTGCGTAGATTACAACAGCGACTGCACTTAAAAAGTGCTTCGTTGTCCGTTAAACACATTGGGATGCCATGAGGACATGAAATGCACGACATATATGCAACTTTGTTGTTTAATTTCTTCTTCCACCAATAAGCTGCGAGCCCCACTACATATATTTTACATCCTATTTAGTGCATGGTGATTAATGTGATAGTTCTGACTTGTGATATTTAGTATTTAGGGGTCTCTCAGCCCCTCAATCTGTCACTGTTTGGCCCCAAATGTCATTCTAAATCTGGTTCATTTCACTCGTGTGTACTTGTAGTTCTGATCTGGACATTCCTACCTACAGTGGATTATTGGTGCCTGCCCCTTGATTTCTGGCGTATGATGGATGCGCTACATCTTCAGCATTTTCTAGATTCAGAGTTGGGAGAGAAAGAAACCAATTTCATACAGTAGGGAATGTGTAGTGATCATAATTTAGGCCCTATATTGATGCAGTCCATATACAGTAGCAGTTTCCACTGGCTCATTGAACTTTCAAAAATTGTTACTTTTTGTTCTTCTATTTGACACTCATCAGCCTCCTTGTGTAGTTCCAGCCGTTTAAACGCATCAGTCTTCAATGTACAAAGGCAAGAATATTGATCGAGCATTGACTGCGTTAGAGGAAGGGTTTGAGAAATTATTGATGGAGAAGAGCATTGATCATTTCTGTCATAGTTATATGACACACAAGGGGTACAATGGTGCGGTTCCATACTGGGCTGGAAAGGTCTCCCAGCATATTGTCGTAATTCACTTTTCTGCGGGCACACCACCTTCCTGAGTCACACCAGAGTATAGGGCAATGTGCTTATTATTCAGCTGACAACATTCAGTTTCCATTTCTCCCCCTCAGTGTGCTGACCCATCCGGTAGTTCGATTTCAGGGTTGCACCATCCTCAGGAATCTCCCCAATAGGATACTCTCCATGAGTGAGAGAGAGAGATAACGGAGGAAATGTTAACTTCCCAGTGTTTTTCGATAACACTACTCCTGATATTGATAATAACGTACAGGGTTCGACATCTAGTTATTATGAACACAATCTCACACAGTCTGGTACTTTCTGCAATGTCTGTATTTTAAATTCCAGTTTCCTCAGAGCCGCAGAGAGCAATTTTATTCCTGAATATCCAAGTTTATTTCTCTCCAGTCGAAACGCAAATAGAGAGTGCGAAACAAACTGAATCAAACACCGGACCTGCGATAAACTTTCTCTCTCGGATATTGGAGGAAACACAAAAAACTTCAGGACATCAATAACCAAATTTTCCAATCACTGACAATGAATCTCACCTTGTCCAACTCCCGATACATATTCAGGGATTGTCAGTAAATGTATTTATTAAATAAAGTGCTGGCTGTGTGAAGCCTTTAAATGTCCCACAGTCTGGTCTCATTCCCTGATGATCAGAATTGCCCTCCTCGAGGACAGTGACCCGCTCCATCATATTTGGGGAAACTTGTCTCATTTCCGCTACTCCTAGTCTGCCTGGTGCTCACCCACTCCTTCTTCTGCTGAACTCTTTGTAGTTGTCGGGTGACCACCGACAGAAAATTGCTGTGCACGAAACTCTCAACTTCCGGAGGCACTGTAGTGAGGCCAGCCGTTCCTCAAGCTCAGAAACAATGATCTCGAGCCTGAGCAGGTGGTTGAACCACCTGCATATATGCATTTTCAGGGCACACGAAGTGTTCTGGAGTTTCAATATGGGACAGGATGAACATGAAGGATGGAAAATGTTGAGGTTTTGGCCAGAAGCTTCCAATACTCCTGCGGCAGTGCAGGAGGACTGGAGGATTGCAAATGTTACAAAACTGTTCCAAAAAGGAGAGAGAGATAAACCCGGCAATCACAGGCCAGTCAGCCTGACGTGGTGGTGGGGAAACTTTTGGAGAAAATAATCGGACAAAATTAAGTGGCGCTTATGAAAGTAACAAAGGAATGCCAGCGCGGATTAGTTTAAGGAAAACCGTGTTTGACTGATTTGATTGAGTTCTTTGATGAAGTAATCGAGAAGGTAGATGAGGGCAGCATGGTTGATGTTGTGTATCTGGACTTTCAAAAGGCATTTGATAACCTACGAAATGAGAAACTTTACTTAATTAAAGCCCATTGGATTGAAGGGACATCGGCAGCGTGGATACAAAATTGGCAAAGTGACAGAAAGCAAAGAGTAGTGGTGAACAGCTGTTATTCAGATTGGAGTGAAGTATGCAGTGGTGATCCCTTGGGGCCGGTATTGGACGACTGCTGTTTTTGCTAAATATTTATGACCTGGACTAGTGTACAGAGTGTATAATTTCAAAGTTTGCAGATGAAACGAAACTCGGAAATGTAATAAACAAGGTGGAGAGTAGTAACAGACTTCAAGAAGGCATAGACAGACTGGCGAAATGTGCAGACACATGGCAGATGAAATTTATCGCAGAGAAGTGTGATGTGATACATTTTGGTCGGAAGAATGACGAGAGGCAATATAAACTAATTGGTACAATTTTAAAGCGAGTGCAGCAAACGAGTGAACTGGGGGTTTATGTCCACAAATCTTTGAAGATGGAAGGAGAAGTTGAGAAGGCTGTTGAAAAAGCATATGGTGTCCTTGGCTTTATAATTGAGGCATAATGTACAAAAACAATGAAATTATGTTAAAACTTTATAAAACACTGGTTAAACCTCAGATTTAGTTTTGTGTTCAACTCTGGGCACCACACTTTAGGAAGGATGTCAAGGCGGTGGACAGGGTCCAGAAGACATTTACTAGAATGGTATCAGGGATGAGGGACCTCAGTTATGTGGAGAGCTGGAGAAGCTTGGATTGTTCTGCTTAGAGCAGAGAAGATTATGGGATGTTCAAAAATCATGAACGGTTTTGATGGAGTAAATAAGGAAAAACTGTTTTCAGTGGCAGAAATGATGGTAACCAAAGGACTTTAAGGTGATTGGCAAAAGAACCAGAGGCAACATGTGGATTATTTTTTAACACAGATTGTTGTTGTTATGGAACTCGTTACCCGAAAGAGTTGTGGCAGCAGATTTAGTGGCAATTTTCAAGAGGGAATTTACATGAGAGTTCCATTTCTGATTGAAAAACAATGTAAATATGGAACACTGAGACCAACGGGAACGAGATCATTCTCGTATACCCCCAAACTTTACTGTTTCTCCCCGTCTCTCATGGACATATTGAGCAGCAATTGGTTTCGCTGGCGCCATTCACCTCCCTGTCCATGTCAAAAGCCAATGAATCATAAGGAGAAAGCGGTATCACCTGGCTATTCACAAACGGAAGGCTCACATCGGAATCCTCTTCAGTTCTGACCCAGCCCTACCGCCGCTCGCCTGTTTTGTTGAAGCGGATACAATTTACAGATCAAGTGCCGGAAATTAGCCTTATGCCCCCTCCTATTGGACTGATCTGAGGAGACAGAGGCATCCCCACTGCTGCCGCTGCAATATAGGTTATCTCCAGGCACACTGAAGTTATCAGCTGGGCCCTGCATGCTTGATAATACCCGGCATCAAATTAATCATCCTATTTCAACTCTTATGTACAAAACATATTACTGTACGTCTTGTTACATATTAGTAGTGAGATGAATGAAATCACACAGATTTGCATTGTAAAGCTCAGATACAAATATGAATTGAATAATGTAATTCCAGATTTTTATTCCCAATAAGAGGCGAACGCAGAATAAAACAGGGGGCACATATGAAAACAAGTCGTCTTCAACTAAAGACCATTAAATAATTGTCAAAATACAAAGAGGGTACGAAATACATTATGAGATATAACGTTTCCAGCAGTCTTTTAGAATCTGTGTATTCATATCTTCTGAGTTACTAACTTTTTAATTAATCCCTTGAAAAAAATAGCACCTGAGCCCAGTGGAGCAATCTCTCCACACTTTAGATAAACGCCATCGCGTTCAGGGGTAAAAATGTCCATAGGTCCGCTTCCGGCAGCAGCCGAGGACGAATAGAATTAGCATTATTCAGCACAGAAGCGGGCAATTCGGCCCGTGGTGTTTGTGCCGGCTCTTTGAAGGAGTTATCCAATTAATCCCACTTCGCTGCCCTTTACCCATACCCTGCAAATGTATCTTTTTTTCTGTTATATTTCCAATTCACTTTGAAGAATTACTATTATACTAGTAGTGAGAGGGGATATATCCGAGGGTTCGCCCACTGAGTCCATATGGGTAGAACTGAAAAATAAGAAGGGAGAGATCACTTTGATAGGATTGTACTACAGACCCCCAAATAGTCAACGGGAAATTGAGGAGCAAATATGTAAGGAGATTACAGACAGCTGCAAGAAAAATAGGGTGGTAATAGTAGGGGACTTTAACTTTCCCAACATTGACTGGGACAGCCATAGCATTAGGGGCTTGGATGGAGAGAAATTTGTTGAGTGTATTCAGGAGGAATTTCTCATTCAGTATGTGGATGGCCCGACTAGAGAGGGGGCAAAACTTGACCTCCTCTTGGGAAATAAGGAAGGGCAGGTGACAGAAGTGTTAGTGAGGGATCACTTTGGGACCAGTGATCATAATTCCATTAGTTTTAAGATAGCTATGGAGAAGGATAGGTCTGGCCCAAAAGTTAAAATTCTAAATTGGGGAAAGGCCAATTTTGATGGTATTAGACAGGAACTTTCAGAAGTTGATTGGGAGAGTCTGTTGGCAGGCAAAGGGACGTCTGGTAAGTGGGAGGCTTTCAAAAGTGTGTTAACCAGGGTTCAGTGTAAGCACATTCCTTATAAAGTGAAGGGCAAGGCTGGTAGAAGTAGGGAACCTTGGATGACTCGGGAGATTGAGGCACTAGTCAAAAATAAGAAGGAGGCATATGACATGCATAGGCAGCTGGGATCAAGTGGATCCCTTGAAGAGTATAGAGATTGCCGGAGTAGAGTTAAGAGAGAAATCAGGAGGGCAAAAAGGGGATATGAGATTGCTTTGGCAGATCAGGCAAAGGTGAATCCAAAGAGCTTCTACAAATACATAAAGGGCAAAAGGGTAACTAGGGAGAGAGTAGGGCCTCTTAAGGATCAACAAGGTCATCTATGTGCGGAACCACAAGAGATGGGTGAGATCCTGAATGAATATTTCACATCGGTATTTACGGTTGAGAAAGGCATGGATGTTAGGGAACTTGGGGAAATAAATAGTGATGTCTTGAGGAGTGTACATATTACAGAGAGGGAGGTGCTGGAAGTCTTAACGCGCATCAAGGTAGATAAATCTCCGGGACCTGATGAAATGTATCCCAGGACGTTATGGGAGGTTAGGGAGGAAATTGCGGGTCCCCTAGCAGAGATATTTGAATCATCCACCGCTACAGGTGAGGTGCCTGAAGATTGGAGGGTAGCAAATGTTGTGCCTTTGTTTAAGAAGGGCGGCAGGGAAAAGCCTGGGAACTACAGACCAGTGAGCCTGACATCTGTAGTGGGTAAGTTGTTAGAGGGTATTCTGAGGGACAGAATCTACAGGCATTTGGAGAGGCAGGGACTAATTAGGAACAGTCAGCATGGTTTTGTGAGAGGAAAATCATGTCTCACGAATTTGATTGAGTTTTTTGAAGGGGTAACCAAGAAGATAGATGAGGGCTGTGCAGTAGACGTGGTCTACATGGACTTCAGCAAAGCATTTGACAAGGTACCGCATGGTAGGTTGTTACATAAGGTTAAATCTCATGGGATCCAAGGTGAGGTAGCCAATTGGATACAAAATTGGCTTGACGACAGAAGACAGAGGGTGGTTGTCGAGGGTTGTTTTTCAAACTGGATGCCTGTGTCCAGCGGTGTGCCTCAGGGATCGGTGCTGGGTCCGCTGTTATTTGTTATTTATATTAATGATTTGGATGAGAATTTAGGAGGCATGGTTAGTAAGTTTGCAGATGACACCAAGATTGGTGGCATTGTGGACAGTGAAGAACGTTATCTAGGATTGCAACGGGATCTTGATAAATTGGGCCAGTGGGCCGATGAATGGCAGATGGAGTTTAATTTAGATAAATGTGAGGTGATGCATTTTGGTAGATCGAATCGGGCCAGGACCTACTCCGTTAATGGTAGGGCGTTGGGGAGAGTTATAGAACAAAGAGATCTGGGAGTACAGATTCATAGCTCCTTGAAAGTGGAGTCACAGGTGGATAGGGTGGTGAAGAAGGCATTCAGCATGCTTGGTTTCATTGGTCAGAACATTGAATGCAGGAGTTGGGATGTCTTGTTGAAGTTGTACAGGGCATTGGTGAGGCCACACTTGGAGTACTGTGTACAGTTCTGGTCACCCTATTATAGAAAGGATATTATTAAACTAGAAAGAGTGCAGAAAAGATTTACTAGGATGCTGCCGGGACTTGATGGTTTGACTTACAGGGAGAGGTTAGACAGATTGGGACTTTATTCCCGGGAGAGTAGGAGGTTAAGGGGTGATCTTATAGAAGTCTATAAAATAATGAGGGGCATAGATAAGGTCGATAGTCAAAATCTTTTCCCAAAGGTAGGGGAGTCTATAACGAGGGGGCACAGATTTAAGGTGAGAGGGGAGAGATACAAAAGGATCCAGAGGGGCAATTTTTTCACTCAAAGGGTGGTGAGTGTCTGGAACGAGCTGCCAGAGGCAGTAGTAGAGGCGGGTACAATTTTGTCTTTTAAAAAGCATTTGGACAGTTACATGGGGAAGATGGGTATCGAGGGATATGGGCCAAGTGCAGGCAATTGGGACTAGCTTAGTGGTATAAACTGGGCGACATGGACATGTTGGGCCGAAGGGCCTGTTTCCATGTTGTAACTTCTATGATTCTATGATTCTATGATTATATCTGCTTCCACCACCAGTTCAGGCAATGCATCCCAGATCATAACAACTCGCTGCTAAAAAAAATCTCCTAATTTCCCCCCTGGAACTTTTGCAAATTAATTAAAATATTTTCTTTTGGTTACCGACCTCCCTGCCACTGGAAATAGGTTCTTCCTTCTTAAAATCCCTCATTATTTTGAACACCTCTTTTATATAACCCCTTAACCTTCTCTGCTCTGGGTAGAACAACGACAGCTTCTCTAGTATTTCCACATAATTGCAGTCCCTCATCCTTGGTACCATTCTGGCAAATCTCTTCTGCACCCTCTCTCAGGCCTCGACATCCTTCTTAAAGTGTGGTGCCCAGTATTGGTCACAATACTCCAGCTGAGGTCAAACCAATGATTTATAAAGGATTAGCATAACTACTTCGATATTGCACTCGATGCCTCTATTTATAAAGGCAGGAATCCCGTCTGCCGTTGAGCTCTACAAGTCTGCTACTATTCTCCTCACTGTTTACTCCATTTCCAAGCTTTACATCAACTGCAAACTTTGAAATTAAACCCTGTATACCTAAGGCCATGTCATTAATATATATCGAAAAGAGCAGTCGTGCGAATACCAACATTTGTGAGACACCGCTGCATATCAACCGTTCACCACTATATACTGCATCCAAGCTAATTTCCTATCCACGCTGCCACTGCGCCTTTAATCCCATGAGCTAAAATGTTTCTAACAAATCTATTACGTGGTATTTTAACAAACACCTTCTGTAGGTCCACATACATAACATCATCTCCATTACCTTCATCCGTCATTTCATTGAAGAACTCAATCAAGTCTGTCAGAAGCGATTTGCCTTTAACAATTCAATGTTGCCTGTCATTTAATGACCCTTATTCTTCCACGTGACAATTTATTTTTTCATGGATTACGGTCTCGAACAATTTCCCCACCACCGACGGTAGGCTGTCTTGCCTGCAGTTCCTTGCTTCATCTAATTCCCCTTTTTTGAACAGGGATATTATATTTGCAACGCTCCAGTCTTCTGGCACCACTCCCACATTCACGGAGAATGAAAAATTTATGGCCAAAGCCGCCGCTATTTCTATCCTTACTTACCTCAGTCACCTCGTGTGCATCCAAGCTGGATCGGGTGACGTTTCTACTTTGAGCGCTGCCAGTCGTTTCAGTACCTTCTATTTATGTCTATTCTATCCAATTGCTCGACCCCTTCCCTTTTTACTGGGACTTTAGTAGCATCCTGTTCTTTAGTACCTCAGCCAAACTCTCCCTCCACAAGAGAATCTACTTTTCGGTCCCCGATCGACCCCACCCTTTTCTATATTTGTTAAAAAACTTTCATGTTCCGTTTTATGTTTGCCGCTGTGGACAGGGTGGGAAAGACCCAAATATTACTAATAACTTTATTAAACATTTCTCAATATTAAATACATTTACACAGATTAGAACTAAGAGTCAGCAATATCAGTAGAGTCTAAAATTAGAACCGTTTAAGCAAACGCTAATGAACCCGTGAGCGACTGTTGAAGAAGATGGGCTAGAATTTCTTCCCGCGCAGGTTCGAGTCCTACCGCCAACGGGCCTTTCCCCTTCCTTTTATAGACGGGCTAAACGGAGAGTCGAGACATAGTGGCAACTGAACATGGGGTATGTCAGCACTTTTCACTCTGCACTTGGGAACATATCTCCCGATCAGTGTCCTTATCTCGCCCCTCCCTATCACTGTAACGTCCGCCAACCATCTCAGGACTCTGCGTTCCTGCAACACTTGTGCATCACCTACGGACTTCACCCTGCGATTGGCGGCCGTGCCGAAAGGCGCGAAGCTCTGGACCTCCCTAAACATCTCCTCCTTTATCGCCTCCACTTTCACCCAGATTTTGGTCACCTGCCCTCATATCTCCATGTTTCTTTTGGTGTCAATTTGTGCCAGATCACGCTCCTCTGAAAGACCTTGAGACGTTTCACTATGTTAAATATTCTGTATGCATAAAAGTTTTTCTTAATGTTCTCTCTATAATATATTATATGGAGGAGAAATGTCCTGCCTATGCTCTGCTTTGTATATCCATGCTGGAAGTTTATAAAGACTGCAGTTGTTTTGTTTGTTGGGTTCGAACCGCACTTAGTGATAAATATGGAACATTTGATGATAAATATGAAATATTTGGTGATAAATATTGAACATTTGTTGATAAACATGGACCATTTGTTCATAAATGTGGAACATTTAGTAATTAACAATCGTGAAGAAAATAATAGCACTAAAGAGTGACAAATCCCGAGGACCAGATGTTTTCCATCCCAGGGATTTAATGAAGCAGGTGAGAACTTTGCAGATGCCCTAACTATAATCTTCCAAAGTTCTCTCGATTAAGGAACCGTTCCTTTTGATTGAAAAATTGCACAAGCCACTCTGCTATTTCAAAAAAGGAGAGAGGGGGAAACCTGGGAATTATAGACCAGTTAGTATACCATCTGTTGTCTGGAAATTACTAAAGTCTACAATTAAGGATAGAGTGACTGAACATCTTGATAACATTCAACTGATTGGAGCCAGCATGGATTTGTAACGGGTAGGTGATGCCTGACGAAACTGATTGAACTTTTTGAAGAGGTGACTGAAGTAATAGACAGAGGATTGCCTATGGATGTTGTTTATATGAACTTCCAGAAGGGCATTCGATGAAATCCCTCGCAAGAGAATGTTAGCTAATTTGAAGATCATGTAATTGAGGGCAAATTATTGACCTGCTTAGAAAATTGGCTGAGTGGCAGGAGACAGCTTGTTGGGATAAAGGGCAGGTTCTCAAATTGGCAGGGTGTGACGAGTGATGTCTAACAGGGATCTTTGTGGGGCCTCAAATATTCACGGCATTTATTAACGACTTGGATGACGGGATAGAAAATCACATATCCAAGTTTACCGACGACACAATGATAGGCAGCATTGTGGTTGGAAACATAAAATTACAGAGAGATATTAATAGATTAAGTGAGTGGGAAAAACTGTGGCAATTGGATTTCAATGTAGGCACGTGTGAGGTCATCCAGTTCGGATCTAAAAAAAAGATCGATCGATGAAAATCTCGAAATAGTGCAGGTCCAAAGAGGCATAGGGGGCCATGTACATTGATCATAAAAATGTCACGTCCAGAGTCACCGATAATGCACGGTAGCCAAGCGGTAAACCATCGTTTGTTGAAACTGAAGAACGCAGGTTCCACGCCAATCGTGCCTCCCTAAGTTTTTAATAATTAAGGTGAAGTTTATGCTGCACCACTTCCAAGGCTAACAAATCGTTCCTGAGATTTGCTGCCCAAAACCAAATGAAGTTTTCCAGATGGTGTCTGACCAAGGCTCCACACAACTGAAGCACAACTTGGCCCCCAATATATTGCACCCCGGTTCAGACAAAGGCAACATTCCATTAGCCTTTTTGACTGGACCACTGGCAACAAACATAAAATCAAATGAGATCTTACGGGCCACTTGCAATGTTTATTTATCGAATTTGTAATGATTCAGGGTGTATTAGGAAGTGAAATTTCCACATTGCGATTTTACTAACAGGTCAAGTCTGCTCTGTATCATATACATGGCTAAGTTAGAGGCTGATAGAGTCTGATTTACAATATTATTATAAAACACTGCAATTGTTGAAATGTAGCTGACCTTAGCACCAACAGTTAATTGCCCTTTCCGTGTTAACAATCCTCTGACAAACATATAAAATCCACAAGAACAGCCAGGACGTGAGTGTGTGCGAGACAATACGGTTACTCAACGAGATAATGCAGAACATGACAAGCTGTTGCACCTTGACCAGTACAATGGAACCAGAAGATATGGCCTGCGCTTGAAGGGGCGTAAATACGGAAACATTATTTCAGTGAGCAAGTGGACTATCTATGGAACATGCTCCTTTCCCAAACTGCATATTTGAAACCATAGGACAGCGAATATGGAGGGAACACAGTAACTGTTTAAGCTAAAAATGAGAACGGGGGCATTAGGAGAATACATCAACCGTTTAATTAGAAATGGGGACCAGGGGAACGCCATAACCATTTATTTAGAAGTAGGCAACAGGAAAACATAGTCGTTTTTTAATTACAAATAGGGGACAAGGGGATTGAAGGTAATATAACAACTATCAAATTCGAAATAGAATACAAGGGAATATAGGGGAATAGAGCAACTGTTTATTTAGATATAGGTGGCAAGGGAAGATTCTAGCGGTTTAATTAGAAGTAGACTGGACAGAAATATCAGAGAAACACAGTAACTGTTTTATAATAGAGGTAATCAAGGCAACACAACATCCATTTACTTAGAAACGAGGGGCGGGGAATCACAACCATGTGAGTTTGAATTTGTACGGTAATGTAATGGTTAACTTGTTGATGCTTTTGCTTTCTATTTTACCTGGTGATTATGGATGATTACACATGGCCCTCTCACGATTTTAGCTGGTTGCAGGTGCACCGCTGTGCAATGAAAATAAAATCTCTGCCTGCTGCCTGACTCGTTTCTCAAATGCAAGGGAGTCAAAGGATATAGTGAAATGGCGGGAAAGTGGAGTTGAGGTAAAAATCAGATCAGCCATGATCTCATTAAATGGCGGAGCAGGCTCGAGAGGCCGAATGGTCGACTCCTGCTCTTAACTCGTATTAGAGTGTTTAAGGCCAAAACCAAACAATATCTCATCAGCATCATATATCTATCTCGATCCATTCTATTGCTCGGATCTCGTCCTATTGGTTTTACATCCGTTCTTACTCCCCAGAACCGCATTAACCATTTCAAGTAGTGGTGATTGCAGCGTGACTGACCATGTCTTGGACCCGTTCTTCAGTGCATCTCCGTCATGCGTTTCGCATGCTGGTTGCTTTGCACGCAGCAGGTCACTTCTGTACACATAGCGTTATCACAAGCTCAGTGAGCATGAGACATCCGATACAAGCCATTCCCGCCCTTTCTCGCAACTTATCAAAAGATCGGGGTGTGGGGAGGCGTATGTAGGTGTTCGATAAGAATCTGCTCCTTCACGTCCCGCTATTTCGAATAATGGCCAAGCTGTCAAATACATTCTTCCCATTGATTAGTACAAGCACGTTCCAAGAGAAAGATACCAATTAACGATCTTAACTGCACTCTCCTGACGTTCAAAGATTTTATATTGATACCAGATTGTTATCTTTTGGCGAGTGGTGCCCAGGTGATTTAAGTTAAGAATGGAAGCGAAATGATAGATCGATGCAAACTGCTTCCATTAGTTGAAGAATCAAGAACTAATGGCCATAGATAAAATAACAAATTGAAGAGATTTAGAACTGAAAGTAGGAGAAACTTCTTGACATGGAGAGTTGTGAAGATGAGAAAATTACAGAGCCTGAAATTAGTCAACATTCAAGATTAAAGTGGATAGATTGATGAATAAAAATAGGTTGATTGCATGTTGAGATCGGGCGGGTAAATCGATTGGGACTATTTGCTCGTTGGCGGAGAAACATCGACAGGGGCTCGTTGGGTCCAATGATCTATTCCCCTATTTCAACATTTTGATGATGAGTAGAGATTTCAATAAAATATCTATCACCAGGAACACCTCGCATCATACTGATGAGTCAAGATCATACTGTGTCCATCATTAGATCACTTATCAGGAGAAAAGGCCCCGTTCTATTGGGCCAGGAATCAATGGAGAGCGGAAGCTGATGGGAGACCTGCGTCTGCAATAGTCACACCAAGATTACAGAAGAAATACAAATAACCATGATTGCAACACTCTTTATTGTTTCTAAACTAAACAAAACTTTATGTATTATTTAAATTGGTGCGTCTCATTCCAGTCCCTGCGGTGTAACACAGTTAACGCTGACGCCCACATTTTCTATTCCACTGCTGAAGCTCCATTGTGTCTGCTCTCTTTGAATCTTGAGCGGGAAGTGCATTGTTTTAGCAGGAAACGATTCTGCTCACCAAAGGAAAGCAGCAGACATCAAATACAAGGCACACAATGGATTAAATATTTTATGACACCTGCTCATTTTCACAAGAACAATCCAGACTGCCATTCTAAAATGAAAGACCGGATGTAATTCAGCTCCCGTTAGGATAGGAAGCGTTGGTTTGTTTTTTTCATTTTCTTAACCAATGTTAGAATAAATGTCCAAGGAGATTTCGCCACCTTCTTCAGTTCTTCCCTGAATTTAGTTTGGGTAGCTGCATAAATACACGTGTTTGAGCAGCAACTCAAATACATAAGCAGATATCCGGTTTCAGTAGCGATATAACCAGGGGCTCCATAATCGCCTCGGTAATGCACGATGTTTGTCAGTCTGGTGGTTAAAAAACTCACGGCAGCTGTCAGCCACAACAGTAAAAAACTGCCCGATACACTGAACAGTAAAATGATGGATTTCCTTCTGTTCTCCATCTCTGGATCGCTCTGATTCTCATTGCTGTGACGCCGGAGTCCCCTGCGGGCTTTATTGGCTACAAAAATACTTTTGACTATCAAACAATTAAACAGTAACATCAACGCAAAAGGAATCCATGGAACGAAAATACTTTCCAACCAAGAGTACACAACACCTGTAGGCGATGAGAAAAAGTCCACTCTGGAGCGGCAGCCCCAAGGAATATTGTTAATTATTCGTTCAGGTTCGTGTGCAAACCAAAAGGGTGTGTTCTCGAAACAGAAAAGGACAGTGACGGCTGTTATAACCGCGGCCGCAGTTCTCACCGTGCAATACTTTCTTTTAAACTTCTCACAACATATAGCTACAAATCGGTCAAATGTGAACAAGACGGTAAACCATACTGATATATCTATGGTGATACAATTCATGCATTGAATTAACTTACAAACGTCCGTGTAGGATAGAAATGATTGTGGAAAGTGGTAATTGAGTATATGATACAATACTACATGAATGATCATGACCAGGAGATCTGCTGTTGCCATGGCCTCCATGTGGACAGAGATACATTTGGAAAGGCCGCAATTTCCTCTGGAGAGAATCACAATTGTCAATAGGTTCGCTGTAATAAAGAGGGAGAAGAGGTAAATAACGGGAAAAGTCAGATAAATCTCACAGCATATTGTAGGGAAATGTTCCAATGTGTCCCTACTTAAGGTTATGCACACGGATTTTTCTTTCGACCATATAGACGAGCATTGATGACATTTTCTTTGAAATGAAGAAATCATTGAACACTGAAGATAGAGGGATTGAAAATGTGCTTACCTTCCAGCATACTTAAGTCAGGCGTCCTCAATTACTAAAAATAATTTCGCAGCAATTACTGTGAATATATTAATTCAATTAAAACAATCAATTGAGACAAAAACATTCAATTTCGGTCGAAACTCTGCGCTTTTTCTATTTATAAATGCCGCGAGGAGGTTGTTCTGTGATGGACCGGCAACTGGTGGAAATGCGAAGCTTCATTGCAAAACAGGGGAGGGGAGCAGCTCCCTGAACGGCAATTATTTCTCAACATATCTTTCAAAGTCCCCTGTTGGGTGGTGGCGGCTGCAGTCCGAGGAATAATCTGCTTAAAGTAATTAGAGAAAAGAAGTACAAATGCGTTGATGAATGTTGGAGGGGCCGGGGAATTAGCCTCGACCTCCCGCGGTATAAGGAGTAATGTTGCGCGCCCAGTGCCCACGGTCTACCGACCAGAATAGTGGCTCACCGGCCGTGAGGACGGAGAGGATTACTGCTGATATTCACCAACTTGTCCCGATGGATAAAAGAGGACATTCTCGGAATCTGTTACACATCATTAACAGTGAGATCATCAACAACTATTAGACAACAGCATATATTGACTTACCGGGAATAGCGAAAGCAGCGAGAATAGGGTAATAGATATTTTTTATCAGTAGAATTGTTGGCCGTTCCATTTTTTGGAAGACTGTGTCAATTCTGTCCCGTTCTACCGTTCCGACTGAAGTGAACAGAGCATACGTACATGCTCCACCTTTATAGAACAGTCCGTGTCCCAGTGTGAAAATCAATTTACGCAATAATTGGCGTTAGTTACAGTCACTTAACCCAAACAAGGGGAGATTTTCCGCTCCAGTGCACACGGGAGGCCAATCGGGAAATTGTACCGCTCAGTCCATGCAACTCCTTCTATTTGAATTCATTAACCGAGAGTAATCATGAAGAAATATGCTCTGCGCATACGCAGTGATCCCGACTGTGAACATCCCTCCCAGACACTGCAGAAAATTCTTCGGGCCTCATATTAATTCGCTGAAATCTTAACTTATCCCTTAAATATTTAAAATTTGTTCTGTACACTGCTGCTATCTGGTGGTCACACGGCTTTAACATTACTGGTGGTGAAACTACTCTAACATGACTGGTGGTGAAACTAATCTAATATCACTGGTGGTGAACAGACGCGAATATAACTGGGAGTGATCTGAATCTAATATTACTAGTAGTGAATCAAGTCTAACATTACTGGTGGTGATCATTCTCCAACATTAATATTCGTGACCCTTATGTAACATTACTGGTGGTGACCAGAATCTGAAGTAACTGGTGGTGATTCTACACCAACATTACAGGTGGTGACTATACTCTCAAATTATTGGTGGTGATCCTACTCGAGCATTATTGGTGGTGACTCCACTTCAACAGTACTTTTTGTACCTCTACTCTAACATTACTGGTTGTGATACTACTCTAACATAATTGGTCGTTAACTTATATTAACACTATTAGTATGAACCCTACCCTAACATTGTTGATGGTGACCCTACTCTAACATTACTGTTGGTGACCCTACTCTAACATTATTGGTGGTGACCCCACTCTAACATTATTTTGGTAATCCTACTCTAACATTATTGGTGGCTCTAACATTACTGTTGGTGACCCAACTCTAACATTATTGGTGGTGACCCTACTCTAACAATACTGGTGGTGACTCTACACTAACATTACGGTTGGTGACCCTCCTCTAACATTACTGGTTGTGACTCGACTCGAAAGGTACTGGTGTCGAACGTACTCACACGTGGGCAATCTAAGGTAATATTACTGTTGCTGACCCAATCTAACATTCAATTGGTGTCCGTACTCTGACATTACTGGTGGTAAACCTTCTCTAATATTACTGGATGTGACTCCACTCTAAAATTAATGGGGGCGACACTACCCTAACGTTACTAGTGTTGATCTTACTCCAACATTACTAATGATGATTCTACTCTAACATTACTGTTGGGGATCGTACTCTAACATTACTGGTGGGGATTCTATTCTAACATTAATGGTGCTGAACCAACTCTAACATTAATGATGGCGATCCTAAACTGACATTACTGACGGTGACCTCACACTAAAATCAATGGTTGTGACGTTGCTCTAATATTACTGGTTGAGACACAAATCTATCATTACTGCTGGTGAATCAACTCTAACATCACTGGTGGTGACGCTACGCTAAAATTAGTGGTGGCAACCCTACTCCAACATCACTGGTGTTGAATCCAATGTAACATTACTGGTGGTGAAACTGCTTTAACATTGCTGGTGGCGACTCTACTCTAACACCCACTTTGATAAGACCACAAGAACATAAGGAGTAGAATCAGGAGTAGGTCATATGGCCCCTCGAGCCTGCTCCGCCATTCAATCAGATCATGGCTGATCTTCAAACTCAACTCCACTTTCCTGGCCGACCACCATATCCCATGAATCACCTAGAGTACAGAAATCTGTCTATCTCAGCCTTGAATATATTCAACGACTCAGCATCCACAGCTCTCTGGGTTAGATCATTTCAAAGATTCACAATCCTCTGAAGAAATTGCTCCACATATCAGTCTTAAATGGCCGACGCTTTAACCTGCGACCATGCCCTTTAGTTCTCGACTATCCAGCCTGGGGAAACAATCTCTCAGCATCTGTCCCGTCAAGCCCCCTCAGAATCGTATATTTGTCAGTGAGATCACCTCTCATTCTTCTAAACGCCAGAGAGTATGAGCCCATTGTACTGAACCTCTATTTATAGGGCAAACCTCTCATCCACAGGATTAATCTGGTAAACGTACATTATACCGCCTCTAAGGGAAGTCTATCCTTCCTTAGATAAGGAGACCAAAAACTGTACGTAGTACTGCAGGTAAGGTCTCACCAAAGCCCTGCGACATTGTAGTAAGATTTCCTTACATTTTTACTCCAACTCCCTTGCAATAAAAGCCAATATGCCATTTGTTTTCCTTATCGCATGTTTACGTTTTATATTTCTTGTATCGGGACGCCCAAGTCTCTCTTGGCAGCAACGTTTAATAGGTTTTCACGATTTAAAGAATATTTTATCTTTCTACCCTTCTTCCCAAAGTGAATAACCTCACATTTCCACAAATTGTATGCAATCTGCCACCTTCTTGTCCGATCAATTAAACTGATGATATCCCTTTGCAGAAACGTTGTGTCTTCCTCACTGCTTACTTTCCCACCTAGCTTTTTATCGTCAGCAAGCTTTGGATAAATTGCATTTGGTCGCTTCATCCAAGTCATCAATATAGATTGTAAATAGCTGAGGCCCGTGCGGTACCCCACGAGTTCCAGCCTGCTTACCTGAAAATGCCCGTTTATCCCTACTGTCTGTTCTCTGTCCGTTAACCAATCCTCTATCTATGCTAATATGTTACCCCCAACCACATGAGCCCTTATCTTGCATAACAACCTTCTATGTGGCAACTTATCGAATGCCTTCTGATAATCCAAACACATTACATCCTCTGGTTCCCCTTTATCTACCCTACGAGTTGCATCCTCAAAAATCTGGTACAAATTTGTCAAACACCATTTCTCTTTCATAAAACCGTGTTGACTCTGCCTAATCATGATATGATTTTCAAAGTGACCTGTTACCACTTTCTTAATAATGGATTCCAGCATTTTCCCGACAACTGATGTCAGGCAAACTGGCCTATACTTCCCTGTTTCCTCTCTCGCTCCTTTCTTAAAAAGATGGGTTACATTTGCTACCTTCCAATCTGGACCGTTCTAGAATCTATGGAATTTTGCAAGATCAAAACCAATGCACCCAATATCTCGACAGTCACCTCTTTCAGAACTCTCGGATTTATCGTCTTTTAGACCCATTATTTTCTCAAGTACGTTTTCTCTCCTGAAAGTAATAACTTTAAATTCCTCACTCTCATTAGCCCCTTAGTTCCCCAATATTTATGATATGCTTTTTGAGTCTTCTACTGTGAAAACAAGTAAAAAAATATTTGTTTAACATATCTGCCATTTCCTGATCCACCGTATAATTTTTCCTGTCACAGCCTCGAGAGGACCAACGTTTAGTTTTGCTACTCTCTTCCTTTTTACATACTTGTAGAAGCTCTTACAATGAGATTTTATATTTCTTCCTGGTTTACATTCATAAACTATTTTCTCCCTGTTTATCAATTGTTTGTTCGGCCTTTGCTAGTTTTTAAAACTCTCCTAATCGACTGGCTTACTATTATTCTTGACAGCATTACAGGACGCTCCTTTTAATCCAATATTATCCTTAACTTCTTTCGTTAGCAACGGGTGATGAACGTACTCTGACATGACTGATGGTGAGCCTACTCTAACGTTACTTGTGGTGACACTACTCTTACATTACTAGTGGTGACCCTACACCAATATTAATCGTGGTGACCCGAAACTAACATTAGTGGTAGAGGCTCTAATCTAACATTACTTGTGGTGACCCTATTCTAATATTACTGGCGGTGACCCTAATCTATCATTAAAGGTGATGACACTAATCTATCATTAATGGTGGTGATCCTACTCGAACACTATTGTGGTGCCCCTACTCTAACATTACTGGTAGTGACCCGAATCTAACGTCACGGGTCTTGACGTCACTCTAACATTAATGGTGGTGAACCTAGCATAATATTACTGGTGGTAACACTACTCTAACATTACTGGTGTTGACACTACACTAATATTACTGGTGGTTATCCTGCTTTAACATTATTGTGGTGACCTTGCTGTAACATCACGCGTGTTGACGCTTCTCTAATATTAGAGGCGGTGACTCTGGTCTAAAATTACTGGTGGTGACGCTGCACAGTAGATACTGATGTTGACTCTACTCTAACGTTACTAGTGGTGAGCTTACTCTAACATGACTGCTGTTGATCGTACTCTAACATTATTGTGGTGACCCAAGGCTAACATTACTAGTGGTGACCCTATTCTAACATCACAGGTGTTGAAGCTATTCTAACATTATAGGTGGTGACTCTATGTGGTGACTCGACACGAAAATTATTGGTGGTGACTCTACTCTATCAATACTCGTGGTGAGCCTACTCTAACATTACTGGCGGTTAATCTAGTCTATCATTACTGTTGGCAATCCTACTGTAATATTACTTGTGGTGAACCTATCCTAATATTACTGGGGTTGATCCTACTCTAACATTATTGGTTGTGACACTGATCTAACATTACTGGTGTTAAGCCCACTCTAATATTACTTGTGGTGCATCTTCTCTAACATTACTGGTGATGACACTAATGTAACATTACTGATGGTGATTCAAAAGTAACATTACTGGTGGTGACTGTAACCAAACATTACTGGTGGTGACACTATTCTAACTTTTCTGGTGGTGACACTGATCTAATATTAATGCTGGTGACGAAACTTCAATATGACTGTTGGCGAATCTACTCTAACATTACTGGTGGTGATCCAACAATAACATTAATGGTGGTGACCCTACTCTAAATTTACTGCTGGTAACTCTACTCTAGCATTAGTGGTGATGATCCTATTCGAACATTCCTGGTGGTAACCCTGCACGAATATTACTGGTGGTGATCCTACTTTAAGATTATTGGTGGTGAATCTACTTTGTCGTTTCTGATGGTGAACCTAATCTAACATTACAGGTGATGAACCTACTCTGACATTACTGGTGGTGAATCTACTTCAGCGTTACTGGTGCTGACCCTACACAGATATTGATGGAAGTGACCCTACGCTAATATTACTGCTGGCGAACCTACTCTAACATGACTGGTGGTGACACTACTTTAACTTCACAGGTAGTGACCACACTCTAACAATACAGATGGTTAACCTAGTCTAACATTACTGGTGGTGAACATACAGCAATATTTCTGATGGTGATCCTAATCTAACATTACTGGCGGTAACCCGACTCTACCTTTACTGGTGGTGACTCAACTCTAATGTTACTGTTGGTGACCCTCCTCTCACATCAGAGTGGTGATGCCACTCTAACATTACTGGTGGCGACGCTGCTTTAACATTACTGGTGGTGACTCTACTCGAGCATTACTGATGGTGAATCTAGTCTAACATTGCTGATGGTGATCCTACCCTAATATTACTGGTGGTGACCCTACTCTAACATCACTGATGTGACCCTACTCTAATATTACTGGTGGTGGGCGTACTCTAATATTACTGGTTGGTAATCCTACTCTATCATTACTGGTGGTTATCCAACACTATCATTAAAGGTGGTGGACCGACATAAACGTTATTGGTAGTGACACAGCTCTAACATAACTGGTGATGAACCAATTCTAATATTACTGTTGGCGACCTTACTCTATCATTACTGGTGGTGAACCTATACAAACATGGCTGGTGATGACCCTACTGTAATATTAGTGGCGGTGGCCCTACTCTATCATTCTACGAGGTGACGCTACTCTAATGTTAATTGTGGTGACCGTAATCAAGCATTAGTTGTGGTGACGGAAATCTAACATTACTGGTGGTGACCCGAATCTAACATTACTGGTGATGACCCAACTGTAATAATACTGGTGGTGACACTACTTTAACATTACTGGTGGTGACGCAACTCTAAAATTACTGGTGGTGTCCCGAGTCTAGCATTGCTGACGGTGAGCCTATTACCACATTACGGTGTTGACCCTACTCTAAAATTATTGGTTGGTGAACCTACTCTAACGAAAAGGAGGAGAGTAAAGTGATAGTCAGAAATTATGGTTTAGGCACTACAGATAAAGGATAAATTAAAAGATGTCAAGTAATTAAATTAGGAGAGAGAAATAAGAATCCTCTGTGAAAAACATTAGCAGAAGGCCACATTAGGGTGTGCGGCCCAAATAAGCGTTCTTTATACGAATGCACCGAGTACAAGGGACAAATTGAATGAATTACCGGCGCAAATTCAACTGAGAGGCTATGACATGGCAACCATTACA
Source organism: Heptranchias perlo (assembly GCF_035084215.1). Classification (NCBI taxonomy): domain Eukaryota; kingdom Metazoa; phylum Chordata; class Chondrichthyes; order Hexanchiformes; family Hexanchidae; genus Heptranchias; species Heptranchias perlo. The sequence goes on from NC_090327.1 coordinate 140,645,553, forward strand.
GAGACATGGCTGCAAGACGGTCAGGACTGGGAACTGAATATATCAGGTTATAAGTTCTACAGGAAGGATAGGTAAACTGGTAGAGGGGGAGGAGTAGCCTTAATGATTAAGGATGAAATGACTTCAATAATGGGAGCATTTAACGAAAGACAAACAGACAGTGGAGACTTTTTGGGCAGAATTAAGAAATAGTAGAGGATTTAAGACTGTAGTGGGAGTTGTGTATAGGCCTCCTGGCAGCAGCTGTGAAGCGGTACACTGTATAAATGCAGTGATTAGAGAAGCATACAGCAAAGGCAGCGCGATTTTAATGGAGGATTTTAACTATCATCTCGACTGGGATAAGCAGACCAGCTCATGTCAGAAAGGTAGCGAATTTCTTGAGTTTGTTCAGGACAACTTTCTGCAACAATATGTCCTAGAAGCAACAGGGGGTTAGGCCACATCAGATTTCATAATCAATAATGATCCAGATTTAGATAACAGTCTAACGGTGCATGAACATTTCACTCATCGTGATCATAAAATGATCGAGTTCAACGTTGTGTTTGAAAGGGCGAAACCAGTAACAGCTACAAAGGATCTAAATTAAGATAAGGCCGACTTCAACAGGAAGAGACAGACACTGTCCACAGTAAACTGGACAAATCTGTTAATGGGTAAAACGACAGACGATCAGTGGGAGGTGTTCAAAACAATAATTAACGTGATACAGAACCAATTTATAGCCCTACGGATAAGAGCTCTACTTGCCATAACAAACAACCATGGATGACAAAAGAAGTGAGGGACAGCATAAAATAAAAAGAAAAATCATACCAAAATGCAAATAATAACACAGATCTGGGCGACTGGGAGAGATAGAAATAACAGCAAAAGGTGACAAAACAACCAGTAAGAGCTACAAAGAGGGAGAATGAAAAGAAACTTGCAAGGGATATCAAAATCAACACACTTTTTTTTATAAGTATATTAGGAAAGAGAGGGAAGAGCAATAGATAATGGTGATACTGTAAATTAAAATAAGAAAATTGAAGACCTGTTAAATAATTACTTTGCGTCAGTATTTACAGAAGAGGAAGAGGATAGAATGCTAGATAGCCCAAGGAAACTATTTTGGATCAGTGAGAGACACAGCAAAATTAACATAAGCAAATTAGCAATAATGAAGAAAAAAATGGCACTAAGGAGTGTCAAGTCCACGGGGCCAGATGGTTTTCATCATTGGGCTTTAAAGGAAGTAGGTGAGCACATTGCAGAAGCCCGAACTATAATATTGCAAATTTCTCTTGAATGTGGAACCGTTCCTTTAGATATGATTAGGCAGTGCCAACATTGTTTTATGAAAGGAAAATCGTGTTTGACAAATTTATTTGAGTTTTTTGAGGATGTAACTAGCAGGATAGATAAAGGGGAACCAGTGGATGTAGTATATTTGGATTTTCAAACGGCAGAATATGCCACATAAAAGGTTGTTACACTAGATAAAGGCTTATGGGTTTGGGGTTATATATTAGCATGGATAGAGGATTGGCGAAAGCACGGAAAACAGAGAGAAGGGATAAATGGATCATTCTCAGTTTGGCATGCTATAACTAGAGGGGTGCCGCAAGGATCAGTGCTTGGGACTCAGCTTTATACAATCGACATTAATGACTTAAATGAAGGGACCGAGTGTGATGTATCCAAGTTTGCTGATGAAACAAAGCTCGGTGGGGAAAGTAAGCTGTGAGGATGACACAAAGAGCCTACAAAAGGAGATAGACAGATTAAGTGAGTGGGCAAGAAGGTGACAGAAAGAGTTTAATTTGGGGAAATGTGAGATTGCTTTGGTAGGAAGAATAGAAAAACATAATACTTTAAATGGTGAGAAACTATTAAATGTTGCTGTTCAGAGAGACTTGAGTGTCCTCGTACAAGAAACACAAAAGGTTAGCATGCGGGAAAAGCAGGCAATTAGGAAAGCAAATGGCATGTTGGTCTTTATTGCAAGGGGGTTGGAGTACAAAAGTAAGCGAGTCTTGCTACATTTCTACAGGGCTTTAATGAGCCCTCACCTGGAGTACTGCTACAGTTTTGGTCTCCTTATCTAAGGAAGGATATACTTGCCTTTGGGGCGGTGCATTGAACGTTCACTAAATTAATTCCAGGAATGAGAGGGTTGTCCTATGAAGAGAGGTTGAGAAGAATGGGCCTATACTCTCTGGAGTTTAGAAGAATGAGAGGTGATCTCATTGAAACATATAAGATTATGAGAGGGCTTGACAGGGTAGATGCTGAGAGATTGCTTCGCCTAGTTAGAGAGTCTAGAACTAGGGGGAATAGTCGCAGGATAAGGGGTCAGCCATTTAAGACTGAGATGAGGAGGAATTTCTTCACGCAGAGGGTTGTGAATCTTTGGAATTCTCTGCCCAGTTGGCTGTGAATGCTGAAGCGTTCAATATATTCAAGGCTGAGATGGATAGATTTTTGGACTCTAAGGGAATCAAGGGATGTGGGCATCGGGCAGGAACGTGGAGTTGAGGTCAAAGATCAGCCATGATCTGATTGAAGGGCAGAGAAGGCTCAAGGGGTCGTATGGCCTACTCCTGCTCCTATTTTTGATGCTCTTATTTTCTTATGTTCTTCATTAAAATGTCGTGAACAGATACAGAAAATAATCAAAAAGGCTAATGGAATGCTGGCCTTTATATATAAAGGACTAGAATACAATGGGGAAGAAATTATGCTACAGCTATACAAAGCCATGTTTCGATCACACCTGGAGTATTGTGTTCAGCTCTGGTCACCATACCTTAGGAAGGATATATTGATCTTGGAGGGAGAGAAGCGTAGATTTACTCGAATGATACCTGGAGACTATGGGTTAAATTACGATGAGAGTTTACACAAACTAGGGTTGCACTCCCTGGAATTTAGAAGATGAATGGGTGATTTGATCGAAGTTATCAAAATATTAATGGGAACTAATAGGGCAGATGGAGAGGTACTATTTCAATTGGTCGTGGAATCTAGGACTAGGGGATACAGCTTAAAAATTAGAGACTGGACTTTCAGCAGTGAAGTTAGGAAACACTTCCACGGCTAAAGGCTGGCAGAAGATTGGAATTCTCTTCGGCAAATGGCAATTGATGCTAGCTCAATTGTTAATTTTCTATATGAGATTAATATGTTTCTGTTAACCAAAGGTATTAGGGGATATGGGGAAAAGGTGGATGTATGAAGTTGGGTCACAGGTCAGCCATGATCTCATTGAATCCGAGAACAGGCTCGAGAAGCTCAATAGCCTAGTCCTCTTCCTATGTTCCGATGTCCTGAGCAAAGGCCTCAGCTTCATCCCCATACGTCTCCACCTCATTGAATTTCGAGCTCGACATGATGCTGAGCTCTTCTTTCATCGCCTTCGCCTCCACGCCCACTCCATTGGCCAGTAGTCTTCCCCCTGCACAGCGGACCCTTTCTCAAACATTCTGAATTCTCGTTCCACTTGGACGCCACTCTCTGATCTCAAACACTCTCCTGATCCTTTCATTGTGAACTGCAGGCATGAGATCGACCGTCTTAATTTCTCTACTGCCCTCACTCACTCTAACCTACCTCCCTCTGAAATTGCAGCAATCCATTCCCTCAGGACCAACCCTGGCATTTTCATTAAACCTGCTGACAAGGGCGGCGCTGTTGTTTGGCGAAAAAAACTCGACCTTGCGGAGTCTGAACGCCAACTCCCTGAGACATCATCCTACCTCTTCCTGGACCATGGCCCCAACACCGAACATCAAGCCAGAGTTTCCAAGACCGTCACTGACCTCATCTGCTCCCTCCACGTTCCCCAACCTCATCGTCCCGCAGTCCTGCACTGCCCGTTTCTACCTCCTTCCCAAGGTCCACAAACAGGACTGCCCTGGAATACCCATCATTTCATCCTGTTCTTGCCTCACGGAACTTATTTCTGCCGATCTCAATTCCATTTGTCCCCTCTTGTCCAGTATCTTCTGACCGACCTCACTGTCTCTCCCAACGCCCTCCACTATTTTAACAGTTTCCAGTTCCCCGGCCCGAACCGTCTCCTTTTCAACATGGACGTCCAAACTTTCACCTGGACAGCTTTCTTCCTTGAACGGAGGTTCAACAAGTCCCCATCCACGAGTACTCTCCTCTGCCTGGCTGAACTTTTTATTACATTGAACAACTTCTCCTTTGACTCCACTCACTTTCTCCAAATAAAAGGTGCCGCTATGGGAACCCATATAGGTACCAGCGAATCCGACCTTTTTGTGGGATACGTGGAACATTCCTTGTTACAGTCCAACTCAGGTCCAATCCCTCACCTCTTTTCCGGGTACATTGATGGCTGTATCGGTACCGTTTCCTGCTCTCGCCCAGAACTGGAAAATGTCATCAACTTTGCTTCCATTGTCATCCCTTTCCTCGTCTTCACATGGTCCATTTCAGACTCTTCCCTTCCCTGCGTCCTTTATCCGCAACCAAGGACCCCCTCGACTGTAGTTGACAAGCCCTCGGCTGCGTGCGTCCCATTTCCCCCACTTACGCCCTCACTCCTTCCCCTCCCTCCCAGAGCCATGATATTGTCCCCCCGTCCTCACCTTCCACCCCACAAGTCTCCAAATTCAACAGATCATCCTCTGCCATTTCCGCCAGCTCCAAGACGATCCCAACACCAAACACATCTTCCCCTTCCCTCCCCTTCCAGCATTCCGAAAGCACCACTCCCTTCGCGATAACCTGGTCCACCAATCCATCACCCCCAACACTCGCTCTCCTTCCCACGGCAACTTGCAGAGCGAGTGCAGGAGATGCAACACTTGCCATTTCACATTTTCTGTTCCCACCGTCCATGGCCCTAAAAACTCCTTCCAGGTGAAACAGCGATTTATTTGTACTTCTTTCAATTTAGTCTACTGTATTCGCTGTTCACAACGCGGTCTCCTCTACAGTCGGGAGACCAACGCAGATTGGGTGATCGCTTTGCTGAGCACCTCTGCTCAGTCGGCAAATTTGGCCCTGACCCGCCCGTCGCTTGCCATGATAATTCCCCGTCCCATTCCCGCTCTGGACTCCCTCTCCTCAGCCTCCTACACGGTTCCAATGAAGCTCAACGGATACTCGAGTAACTGCACCTCATCTTTCGATTAGGCACTTTACAACATTAAGGACTCAACATCGATTTCAATACCTTGAAATCATAACCACTGATCCCATTTTTTCCGACAGCAGATGCTGGTAATGGTCCTGATGTTGTTATTTACAGCTGGTCTAGACCCATCTTTTCTTTATTTACATATCCCATTACTACACTCCTTGCTTTCCGCCACCATCCCTTTTGTCATCTAATTCGTTGCAATCAATTCGGAAGGAAAATGGTATTTTGGCCTTTATTGGAGGGGGTTGGAGTAAAAAAGTAAGGAATTCTTTCTGCAACGGTACGGGGCTTTGGCGAGACCACACCTGGAGTACTGTGTGCAGTTTTGATCTCCTGACGTATGGAACGATATACTTGCCTTCGAGGCTGAGCATCGAAAGTTCACTAGATTGATTCCGGGGTTGAGAAGTTTGTCCGATGCGGAAATATTGAATCGAATGTGTCTTTACTCACTGGAGTTTCGAAGAATGAGAGGTGATCTCATTGAAACATATAAGATTTTAAGAGGGCTGACAGAATAGATGCTAAGAGGATATTTCCCCTTGCAGGAGAGTCTAGAACCAGGGTGCATCGTCTCAGGCGAAGGGGTCAGACATTTAGGACTGAGCTGAGGAGGGATTTCATCACTCAGCGGATTGTGAATCTTTGGAATTCTCTACCCTAGAGGGCTGTGGATGATGATTCATTGAATATACTCAAGGCTGAAATCGATAGATTTTTGGACTCAAGGGGAATCAAGGGATATTGGGATCGGCCAGAAAAAATGGAGTTGAGGTCGAAGGTCAGTCATGATCTTATTGAATGGCGGAGCAGGCTCCAAGGGCCGTATAAGAACATAAGAAATAGGAGCAGGAGTAGGCCAATTGGCCCCTCGAGCCTACTCCGCCATTCAATAAGATCATGGCTGATCTGATCCTAATCTCAAATCTAAATTCATGTCCAATTTCCTGCCCGCTCCCCGTTACACCTCATTCCCTTTCCTTCTAGGAAACTGTCTATCACTGTTTTATATTTATTTAATGATGTAGCTTCCACAGCTTCCTGGGGCAGCAAATTCCACAGACCCACCACCCTCTGAGTGAAGAAGTTTCTCCTCATCTCAGTTTTGAAAGAGCAGCCTCTTATTCTAAGATTATGCCCCCTAGTTCTAGTTTCACCCATCTTTGGGAACATCCTCACCGCATCCACCCGATCAAGCCCCTTCACAATCTTATATGTTTGAAGTAGATCGCCTCTCATTCTTCTGAACTCCAATGAGTGGAGTCCCAATCTACTCAACCTCTCCTCATATGTCCGCCCCCTCACCCCCGGGATTAACCGAGTGAACCTTCTTTGTACTGCCTCGAGAGCAAGTATGTCTTTTCTTAAGTATGGAGACCAAAACTGTATGCAGTATTCCAGGTGCGGTCTCACCAATACTTTATATAACTGCAGCAATACCTCCCTGTTTTTATATTCTATCCCCCGAGCAATAAAAGCCAACATTCCGTTGGCCTTCTTGATCACCTGCTGCACCTGCATACTAACTTTTTGATCTTCTTGCACTAGGTCCCCCAGATCCCTTTGTACTGCAGTACTTTCCAGTTTCTCGCCATTAAGATAATAACTTGCTCTCTGATTTTTGCTGCCACAGTGCATCACCTCACATTTTCCAATGTTGTATTGCATCTGCCAAATCTCCGCCCACTCACCCAGCCTGTCCATATCCCCCTGTAGGTTTTTTATGTCCTCCTCGCTCTCCACTTTCCCTCCCATCTTTGTATCTTCTGCAAACTTTGATATGTTACACTCGGTCCCCTCCTCCAAATCGTTAATATAGATTGTAAAGAGTTGGGGACCCAGCACCGACCCCTGTGAACACCCCTGGCCACTGGTTGCCAGTCCGAGAATGAACCATTTATCCCAACTCTCTGCTTCCTGTTAGATAACCAATCCTCCACCCATGCCAGAATATTACCCCCAATCCAGTGATTCTTTATCTTGAGCAATAATCTTTTATGTGGCACCTTGTAGAATGCCTTCTGGAAGTCGAAATACACCACATCCACTGGCTCCCCTTTATCCACCCTGAACGTTATGTCCTCAAAGAACTCAAGCAAATTTGTCAGACATGACTTCCCGTTCGCAAAGCCATGCTGACTTTGTCCTATTAAATTATGTTTATCCAAATGTTCCGCTACTGTCTCCTTAATAATAGATTCCAAAATTTTACCCACCACAGATGTTAGGCAAACTGGTCTATAATTTCCAGCCTTCTGCCGACTACTCTTTTTAAATAAGGGTTTAACATTAGCAGTTTTCCAATCTGCCGGGACCTTTGCCTAATCCAGAGAATTTTGGAAAATTATTACCAAAGCATCCACAATTCCTGCTGCCACTTCCCTCAAGACCCTCGGATGTAAGCCATCAGGTCCAGGGGATTTATCCGCCTTGAGTCCCATTATTTTACTGAGTACCAATTCCTAAGTGATTTTAATCGTATTTAACTCCTCCCCCACTAGAGCACCCTGTTTGTCCAGTGTTGGGATATTCTTAGTGTCCTCTACCGTAAAGACCGAAAAAAAATATTTGTTCAGCATTTTTGCCATTTCCATGTTTCCCACCATTAATTTCCCGGCCTCATCCTCGAAGGGACCTACGTTTTCCTTAGCCACCCTTTTCTTTTTATATAACTATATAAACTCTTGCAATCTGTTTTTATATTTTTTTACGAATTTATTTTCATCATCTATCTTCCCTTTCTTAATCAATCCTTTGGTTACTTTTTGCTGTCTTTTGAAGACTTCCCAATCTTCTATCCTCCCACTAAGTTTGGCTACCTTTTAGATCCTTGTTTTTAGTCGGATACTGTCCTTAATTTCTTTTATTAACCACGGATGGCTGTCAATTAGGCTGCCTTGCCCAATTTGATTTATCCAGTTAATATGTTAGTTAAAATCCCCCATAATTATAGCTGTTCCCTTATTACATGCCCCGACTATTTCCTGATTAATTCTTCTTCCAGCAGAGTTGCAACAATTAGGAGGCCTAGAAACTACGCCCACGAGTGTGGTTTCCCCTTATTATTCCTTATCTCTTCCCAAACTGTTTCATTATCCTGATCCTTTGTCCCAATATAATTTCTCTGTATTACAGTGATTCCTTCGTTTATTAACATAGCCACCCCACCTCCCCTTCCTTCCTGCCTGTCCTTCCTGATTGTTAAATACTCTGGCATATTTAATTCCCAGTCGTTGTCACCCTGCAGCCATGTTTCTCTAATGGCCACAAGATCATACCCATACGTAGTTATTTGTGCCGTTAACTCGTCCATTTTGTTACGAATGCTACATGCATTCAGACAAAGAACTTTCAAATATGTTTTGTGACACTTAGTTCCTGCTTTTTCCTTTTTCAACACTTTACTATTTACTCCATACCTTCTGTCCCTTCCTGACACGCTTTCCTCTGTCTCCCTGCTCAGGTTCCCAACCCCTGCCACATCTTTGATGCTGGGTTAATCGCCTTACGCCTTCTAGTTTTTACTTTTTCTGTCGTGCCTAAAGTACACTTTCTTTCCGCTGCTCTACGTTTTTCCCATTCACTTGTTCTTGAACAACTGTTTGTACTGTTTGTATTGTACACTTCCCCTGTGTCTTCCCCTCTCTTGCTGCTCTCAATTTTATTCCCTTCTGACTCCCCGCTCAGGTTCCCATCCCCCTGCCTACTCCTGCTCCTATTTCTTATGTTTATGTTTCTCACTTTTTTAATCACTCTAAACCCGCCACCCCAACCCCCACCCCGCCACCACACACACACCCTATCAGAGATCTTCCCTTTTGTTCTCTCCTCCCCTCCCCTTCCTGCCCTGTATCCCGCTCACCTTTCCCTGGCTCTGTACTTGCTTAAGCATGGTTTAATCTTCAGCTTCTTCCAATTCTGACCAAAGGTCATCCACCTGAAACATTAACTCTGTTTCTTTCTCCACAGATGCTGCTTGAATTGATGCGTATTTCCAGCATTTTCTATTAAATATCAAATCACAAATGTTATTAAAGCTTCACAGAAACAATTTAAAGGAAAGACACTAAACGGAACGCAGAATAAAGAAGATTTCATTTTGGTATTTACAAATAAGACTTCGTATCACCGCGGACAGCTGCTATTTCGTTCTTTGCAACCCGAAGTTTTAGTGCAATCGGTCAGCGCGTTCTGCTGTCAACCGAAAAGTTGGCGGTTGGAGCCCACGCACGGACGGGAACTTTGAGTTGATTTATTTCTCTGTAAAATTAACAGCCTGACACTCCCACGTTGTGTCTTTTGGCTGCAACATTGTCCCGAGCACGTTGTGTAAATTTGAAGTTCCACTGCGCAATTTGAAGACTGTTTCTGTAACAGATTATACAACTCGTGTAATGAGATTGTCGATACTGACTCGGCAAAATAAGGATTCGTTTGATCGGAATAAACTGTTCAAAATTTCGGATTTAAATCAATGCAATAATGATGATAAACATTTTTTTGCAATCTGAATAAGAATTTTGAGTTCAACTCTCAGTGCCATTGAATTATGGAAAGCTCCATCCATCACCGCACCCTGTACAGCAGCATCGCACGGGCGCCGGCTTAGTTTTCAATTTTGCTTTTAACTGACATTATTAATAGCTCAATTTCTGTCTTTCTTTCCAGCCTTCGGAAATACACTTCACTCATTCTGTTCCTGTAAAATTAGGTATTGAAGAGTAGGATGAAAATTGCCGTGACTGAGCGGTCTGAGGCCCAGGGTTAAGGCTCCAGATAAATCCTACAATTTGTAGATGAATCAAATACGTAACTTGTCGCTCCAAATTTTTCACATTCCGCCCCACCCGCAATGAATAAAACTTCCGGCCTTTTTAATTTTAGGAACGGATGTTTTCGTTATGAATTTGGCTAGTGATAATTTTTCGGTCCAATTGATTTCCTCCTTCCAGAAAACCGACCCGAACTCAATCCACGACAGGTTTTGACGTCCATCAGATCAACGTAAATCCGAGCTTTAAACAAAAAATATAAAATATTGGAAACATCTATGGAGACAAAAGACAGGTTTACTTTAGGGGTTTGGAATGTTATTAATAGTGAACAAGGTGAGATGGTAGTGAGGGTTATGGGATGTTAGTAATAGTGAGCAAGGTGAAATGCTGGTGGGGGGGTTGGAATGTTTGTAAGAGTGAGCAAGGTGAGATGGCAGTGAGGGGTTTGGAATGTTACTAATAGAGAGCAAGGTGAGATGGCAGTGAGGGGTTTGGAATGTTAGTAATAGTGAGCAAGGTGAGATGGTAGTGAGGGGTTTGGAATGTTTGTAAGAGTGAGCAAGGTGAGATGGCAGTGAGGGGTTTGGAATGTTTGTAAGAGTGAGCAAGGTGAGATGGCAGTGAGGGGTTTGGAATGTTACTAATAGAGAGCAAGGTGAGATGGCAGTGAGGGGTTTGGAATGTTAGTAATAGTGAGCAAGGTGAGATGGTAGTGTGGGGGTTTGGACTGTTGGTCATCGTGAGCAAGGTGAGATTGTAGTGAGGGACTTGGAATGTTAGTAATAGTGAGCAAGGTGAGGTGGTAACGAGGTGTTTTAAATGTTAGTAATGGTGAGCAAGGTGAGCTGATGATCAAGACGAATACTGACCGACAGGCGCGGTATTTATGGGATTAACAAGACCAATTCCAACACTAGTCAGCAAAAGCGGAGAAACTGAGGCTTCGGCTTGGAAAAAAGCGAGAAAGGAGGCAAGAAACCGTGTCCCGTGATTCGGATCAGATTGTAGATTAGGACTAATGGGTGAGAGGAGCAGAAATATCGCCCGATGGTTTAATATAAATTTCTATAGATCCCCAAAGTGTGGAGTCTGCCCCGGGAATAAGGATTGGGGGAAATTCACATTCTTGTCTTCACTTAAAGGTTGTTTAATTTGAGTCTCTTCTGCCCTGACTGTCCGGGAACAACTTAAATTAGGTGTCCCAAAGCAAGGTGATTTTAATACTCAAACAATACCTTTTTATGAGTTCCATAAAGGTATGCTTCTTGAAAAGGAAGAAAAAGTTGCAGGGCTGTGGGGAGAGAGCAGGGGATTGGGACTAATTAGATAGCTCTTTCAAACAGCCGGCACTCGGCGCCTGCTATTTTTCTGTATAATTGAACTTTTTTTTGTATCTGATTCAATACAAACCCTCCATACTTGACAAATGTCATTACCCTAGACATGTTTCGTACCCGATACTCTGTATTAGTCAGACTCACCATTTCACTGATCAGATCCCTCTCTGATCTCTTTAAGTGCAAGTATTTGATTTGTGCACCGATTGCGCGTATTTCTGGGGCAAAATGCAGAGGGAAATTAGGTTCCAGTGGTCCGGAAGCAGAGGCTGAGGATGATCTATGTCATGAGTGAGCAGAAAACAATATACCTGCTCTTTATGTTCATTATCCTGCAGAATATTCGATACAGTTCTCAACATCTTATATTCCTGTTAAATATCGGAGTGGGTCATTATGTAATGTTCGCTGCGAATCTATGAATTTCCAGCAAATTGAATGCCATTAAACCAGCGAAATAGTCATTGTTGATATTAAGCACACAGTACAACTATATATGGTGCGCATTTTTTCTTGTCGCTGCGATAGCTGAGAGGCTAAGGCGTTGGATTTAGATTCATAACCTAAGAGATTTCGATGCGTGGTTTCGATTCCTTCTCGCAGCGGATCTGTGTAGTCTTTTAAATATTTCGCTCCCTCTGGAGATCACAGAGCCCAAAACTACTCAGAATGTTGTTCACTGCATTTTATGATCCACAGATTGAGGCAAAGATTGTTGCTGTAATTGGAAACACGAACACTATATCGGGGTCGTATCGTTATTCTTTGGCTTTCAGTAACTAAATAAAATTCAAAGCTTAGTTAGAAATAAACACACAAAAAGGCCTGTAAATATATTTCAATAAAGAGCACTGCAGTGTTAGGAGGTAAATGCGGAATAAGAACAAAACCCGCCCATTATAAAAGAGGAGTGGAATAAATTTCGGAGCAATTCTTTTGAGGAATGAATTACTAATGCACGGGACTGACTACAGAAACTTGGCCTGTTCTCCTTAGAGCACAGATGGTTAAAGATAGATTTAATAGCGGTGTTCTAAATCATGAAGAGATTTGTTAGAATAAATAATGAGAAACTGTTTCCAGTCGCTGAATCGTCGGGAACCAGAGGGCACAGATTCAAGGTAAGTTGCAAAAGAACCAGAGGCGACATTAGGAAATGTCATGATCTGGAATGCGCTGCTGAAAAAGTGGTGGAACCAGATTCAATAGTAACTTTCAAAAGGGAATTACATTAACATTTGATGATGAAAACATTACAGGGCTATGGAGAAGAGTAAGGGATTGGGCCTAATTGGATTGCTCTTTCAACCAGCCGGTACAGGCACGGTGGAACGAATGGAATCCTTCTGTATGCTGTATCAATCTATGAAGCTGTGATTCTATGCAATCTAATCGTGAAAAAAGGGTAGAGTTCCTTCGTTTTCTTTCATTCCATTGATTTTTCTTTTTTCTCTCTTTCAGATCAACATAATGTTAGAAATCCCAATTTTATTTGCTGATTCCTCGGTGCCATCCATTCCAATCAAATTCACCATTCCAATCCAATCCATTCGTTATTACACAGTATCACACGATGTGTTTAATTCCGTTGCATTACCTCGCGGTCTGTTTACTGATGAATGTTTCTTCATATTGTATGTTCTAATGAATAACAAGAAACAGTGGTACCAAATCAGTTTGCACCATTCGTAAATTAGGGCTATGGATGCTCCTCGCTGGTCACATGGAGTTGAAACAATTCCTGCAATTAATTAATTCAGTTAGTATTGTCTGAGACTTTTAATCTCAGGCGCATGTGGTTTTAGTGCCACCCGAGTCTCAGACTGTGTGAGCGATTCTCCGGGTCAGTCTGTTATCTACCACAAATGAAATACAGTGATTTAGAGTCACATAATACTGGGCACTGTTGAAGGTACAAGAGCAGTGCTGACTTTTATTGACGCTCTTTGGATCTTTCTGTGTCTCCATGTGAGGGACAGAAATACGGTCCATGGGTATTTCATAGGTTTTTGTGTGTGTGGCTGGCAAGTCCGCCATTTCTTGCCCGTCCCAAGATAAGCGGCTGCTCGGCCACTTCAGACCGCAGTCAACGGTAAACTGCATTGGTATTATAAAGGAATTACGGATCAGCCAGAGCGGGGCCATGTTTATCAGATTCATAAGAAAATAGTTCAGCTGTCATTTCTCTGGTGAGATAGGAGTTGAAGGTCCCACTTGCCCAATTATGGAAGAAAAATACATTAAAATCATCGGCAAGGTTAACAGAACCCAACCCAATATGATTTCTGTGGCCGAATGGATAAAGCGTCTAAATGCGGTATTTAATTGAGATTTTATCAGAAGATTACAGGTTCGAGTCCTGTCTTGATCGTTTTTACTCACTATGTGAAAACATGTTCTACTTGCGGCCTAAATGTTTCGCACACAACTATCTTTCACGTGGTGCAACAGAAATACCGGCATTCGTTTTGCTTATGTTAGCTGACTGCATTTCAACATTGTCGCTCTGGCTGCAGGGGCAGGACATGCGGTAAAGGAGACTTTCCTGTAGAGATTTCCTGCTGTTTGAATTCAGAAAGCAGGAACTGAAACGGTTTGCGGGTCGTGAGTCTGTGGAATTCCCGTCCCCAGAGAGCGGTGGAGGCAGGGTCATTGAATATATTTAAGGCTGAGTTGGATAGAATACTGATTAACAAGGAAATCAAAGGTTGTAGTAGGTAGACGGGAAAGTAGGGTTGAGGTCGAAATCCGATCAGCCATGATCTTAACAAATGACAGAGCAGGCTGGAGGGTCCGAATGGTCTACTCCTGCTCTTAATTCGTATGGTCGTATGTTCGTATTAGAATATTTAAGGCCAAAACCAAACAATATCTCATCAGCATCATATATCTATCTCGATCTATTCTATTGCTCAGATCTCCACCTATTTGTTTTACATATGTTCTTACTGCCCAGACCCACATTAAGCATTTCATGTAGTGGTGTTGGCAGCGTGACTGACCATGTCTTGGACCCGTTCTTCAGTGCATTTTCATCATGCTGGTTGCTTTACACGCAGCAGGTCAATTCTGTACACAGCGTTATCACAACATCAGGGAGAACTAGACATACGATACAAGCCATTCCTGCCCTTTCTGGCAACTAATTAAAAGATCGGGGTGGGGGAGGCGTATGGAAGTGTTCGATTAGAATCTGCTCCAGCATGTCCCGCTATTTCGAATAATGGCCAAGCCAACAAATACATTCTTCCCATTGTTTAGTACAAGCAAGGCCACAATCATCTCCAAGAGAACGGTACCAATTAACTATCATAACTGCACTTTCCTGACTTTACTAGATTTTATATTGACACCAGATTGATATCTTTGGCGAGTCGTGCGCATGTGATTTAAGTTAAGAATGGAAGCGAAATGATAGATCGATGCAGACTGCTTACATTGGTTGAAGAATCAAGAACTAACGGTCAGAGATTTTTTTTTAAATGAAGAGATTTAGATCTCAGAGCAGGAGAAACCTTTTTACATGGAGAGATGTGAAGATGTTGAAATTACAGAGCCTGAGATTAGTCAATATTCAAGATTTAAGTGGATAGATTGACGAATAAAATTAGATTGAATGCATGTTGAGACCAGGCGGGTAAAGTGATTGGGACTATTTGCTCGGTGGCGGTGAAACGTGGACAGGGACGGGTTCGGTCGAATGATCTGATCCCCTATTATAAAATTTCAACATTTTGGTGCTGAGTTGAGATTTTTAACTCAATATCTATAAACAGGGACGTATAGCATCATACAGACGAGTCAAGATCCTACTGTTTCCATCATTATATCACTCATCAGGGGACAGGGCCCCATTCTATTTGGCCAGGAATCAATGGGGAGCGAAATCTGATGGGAGACCAGCGTCTGCAACATTCACACCAAGATTACAGAAGAATTACAAATAACCACGATTGCAACACCATTTATTGTTTCTACACCAAAGAAAATGTTATCTATTAATTAAACTGGCGGGTCTCATTCCAGTCCCTGCGGTGTAACACAGTTAACGCTGACGCCCACATTTTCTATTCCACTGCTGAAGCTCCATTATGTCTGTTCTCTTTTAAACTTGAGCGGGAAGCCCGTTGTTTTAGCAGATAACGATTCTGTTCACCAAGGGAACGCAGCAGACATCAAATACAAGGCACACAATGGAAGAAATATTTCATGACACCTGCTCATTCTCACAAGAAAAATCCAGACTGTCATTCTAAAATGAGAGACCGGATGTAATTCAGCTCTCGTTCGGACAGGAAGCTTTGGTATTGTTTTTCATTTTCTTAACCAATGTTAGAATAAATGTCCAAGGAGATTTCGCCACCTTCTTCAGCTCTTCCCTGAATTTAGTTTGGGTAGCTGCATAAATACACGTGTTTGTGCAGGAACTCAAATACATAAGCAGATATCCGGATTCAGTCGCAATATAAACAGGGGCTCCATAATCGCCTCGGTAATGCACGATGTTTGTCAGTCTACTGGTTAAAAAACTCACGGCAGCTGTCAGCCACAACAGTAAAAAACTGCCCGATACAGTGAACAGTAAAATGATGGATTTCCTTCTGTTCTCCATCTCTGGATCGGTCTGATTCTCATTGCTGTGACGCCGGAGTCCCCTGCGGGCTTTATTGGCTACAAAAATGCTTCTGACTATCAAACAATTAAACAGTAACATCAATGCAAAAGGAATCCATGGAACGAAAATACTTTTCAACCAAGAGTACACAACACCTGTAGGCGATGAGAAAAAGTCCACTCTAGAGCGGCAACCCCAAGGAATATTGTTAATTATTCTTTCAGGTTCATATGCAAACCAAAAGGGTGTGTTCTGTAAACAGAAAAGGACAGCGACGGCTGTTATAACCGCGGCCGCAGTTCTCACCGTGCAGTACTTTCTTTTAAACTTCTCACAACATATAGCTACAAATCGGTCAAATGTGAACAAGACGGTAAACCATACTGATATATCCAAGGTGATACAATTCATGCAATGAATGAACTTACAAACGTCAGTGTAGGAAAGAAATGAATTTGGAAAGTGATGATTGAGAATATGATAGACGATTACATGAATGATCATGACCAGGAGATCTGCTGTCGCCATGGCCACCATGTAGACAGAGATACATTTGGAAAGGCCGCAATTTCCTCTGGAGAGAATCACAATTGTCAATAGGTTCGCTGTAAGAAAGAGGGAAAAGAGGTAATTAACGGGGATAGTCATTTAAATCTCACAGCATATTGTATGGAAATGTTCCAATGTGTCCCTACTTAAGGTTATGCACACGGATTTGTTTTTTAAATAAAGATGAGCATTAATGACATTTTGTTTAAAATATAGAAATCATTGAATACTCAAGATAGAGGGATTGAAAATGCGCCGTCCTTCCAGCATACATAAGTCAGACGTCCTCAGATACTAAATATAATTTCCCAGCAATTACTGTGAAGATAATAATTCAAATAAAACAATCAGTTGAGACAAAAGCATTCAATTTCGGTCGAAACTCTGCGCTTTTTCTATTTATAATCGCCGCGATGAGGTTGTTCAGTGATAGACCGGCAACTGGTGGAACTGCGAAATTTCTTTGCAGCACAGGGATGGGGAGCAGCCCCCTGAACGGCAATTATTTCTCAAAATATCTTTCAAACTCCCCTGTTGGGTGGAGGCGCTGCAGTCCGAGGAATTATCTAATTAAAGTAGATAGAGAACAGTGGTACTAATGAGTTGATGAATGTTGGAGGGGCCGGTGGATTAGCCTCAACCTCCGCGGTATAGGGAGTAATGTTCGGCGCCCAGTGCCCACGGTTTACCGACCAGAACAGTGGCTCACCGGCCGTGAGGACGGAGAGGATTACTGCTGATATTCACCAACTTGTCCCGATGGATAAAAGAGGACATTCTCGGAATCTGTTACACATCATTAACAGTGAGATTGTCAACAACTATAGACAACAGCATATATTGACTTACCGGGAATAGCGAAAGTAGCTAGAACAGGGTAATAGATATCTTTTATCAGTAGAATTGTTGGCCGTTCCATTTTTTTGGAAGACTGTGTCAATTCTGTCCGCTTTACCGTTCCGACTGGAATGCACCAGATAAGCTCCACCTTTATAGAACAGTCCGTGTCCCAGTGTGAAAATCAGTTTACACAATAATTGGCGTTAGTTACAGTCACTTAACAAACAAGACAAGATTTTCCGCTCCAGTGCACACGGGAGGTCAATCGGGAAATTGTACCGCTCAGTCATGAAACTCCTTCCATTTGAATTAATTAACAGAGAGTAATCATGGAGAAATGTACTCTGCGCATACGCAGTGATCCCCGCTGGGGTCTTCGCTTCCAGACCCTGCAGAAGGTTCTTCGGGCATCTTATTAATTCGCTGAAATCTTAACTCATCCGTTGAATATTTAAAATTTGTTCCGTACTGTGATGCTACCTGGTGGTGACACGGCTTTAACATTACTGGTGGTGAAACGACACTAACATTACTGGTGGTGAAACTAATCTCAGATTACTGGTGGTGAACCGACGCGAATATGACTGGGAGTGATCTAAATCTAACATTACTGGTAGTGAGTCAATTCTAACATTACTGGTGGTGATCATCCTCCAACATTAATATCGTGACACTTATCTGACATTACTGGTGGTGACCCGAATCTGAAATTGCTGGTGGTGACCGTCCACCAACATTACAGGTGGTGACTATACTCTAAAATTATTAGTGGTGAGACTACACTAGCATTATTGGTGGTGACTCCATTCTAACTGTATTTTGGTGCATCTATTCTAACATTATTGGTGTTGACACTACATTCACAATACTGGTGGGGACCCTACAATAACATTACTGGTGGTGACCCTACACTATTATTATTGGTGGTGACCCTACCCTAAGATTATTTGTGTTGACACTACTCTAATGTTATTGGTGGCGACACTACTCTAACATTATTGGCGGTGACGCGACACAAACATTACTGGTGGTGATCCGACACTAACATTACTGGTGGTGACTCTAAACTAACAATAATGGTGGTGATCCTGTACTAACATTACTGGTGGTGAACCTACTCTAATATTATTCGCGGAGACCCTACTCTAACAGTACTGGTGGTGACCCGACACTAACATCAATGGTGATGACCATACACTAACATTTCTGGTGGTGACCCTAAACTAACAGTACTGGTGGTGACCCGACACTAACATTAATGGTGGTGACACTACTCTAACATTACTGGTGGTGACCTAACACTAAAATTATTGGTGGTGACCTTATTCTAATATTATTGGTGTTGACCCTACTCTAATATTATTGGTGGTGACTCCACTCTAACATTATTGATGGTGACACTATTCTAATATAATTGGTGGTGACCCGACTCTATTATTATTGGTGGTGACCCGACTCTATTATTATTGGTGGTGACCCTACTCTATTGTTATTGGTGGTGACCCTGCTCTAACATTATTGGTGGTGACCCTGCTCTAACATTATTGGTGGTGACCCGACTCTAACATTACTAGTGGTGACACTGCTCCAACATTATTGTTGGTGACCCTATTCTAATATTATTGGCGGTGACTGTAGGGGGTGGTGATGTGTGTCAGCTTCACCTCTGACTTCTGAGCGGTCCGAATCGCTCCCACTCCCTGGGTTCTCGACCTTGGACTTATTTGGGAGTTGTGACAAAGTGCAGCAGACAATTGGTTTTGGTGCAAGAAACTTTGACCTTTATTCAAGAGAGAAAATACACACAACAATCTTAACACTTTAATAAAATGGAGATCACTTCGGTGCACACGAGGGAAATTACTGTCGAAAGATACTTCACCCCTCTCAATCCCACTGTACTAGCTAAGTTGGACGCTAGAGGGCCAGGGATAATGCTCACCAAACAAATCCTTGACAGTAATTCACCCAGAGGTAAGTCAGAAATAGATTGTGGAGTGGAAACTTTGCGGATCTTCGGTTTTCTCCCGAGTTGATTTTCTTTGGTTGCGGTGGCCCAATATTACCCAGTTGGTTGGTGGTAATATTCGGTTGGATGTTTCGTAAGGCCCTTGTTGCCGCGAGGTGTCTGATTGTCACTGGGGCTGTTGCTCTGGTTTCTTCTTGTGTGTCGGCCTGCTTCTCGAGCTGCTGACCTTCGCTGTCGAACTGCTTTCCTTGTTGTCTGCTGGAAACTGCTCTTCCTTCCAGAGACAGGCAGAACAAGACAAGCAGCCAGCAAGAACCAGAGAGAGAGAGAGGTTTCGAATTTCCACTTCTAATAACCCTCTCTTACAATGGTCTACGATACCTTAAAAAAAACACTTCATGTCTGTTTAAACAGTTCTTACAAAGTCCTTAAGAATCTTTGATGGCTTTTTGAGAGTCCGTCATCATGTTGCAATTGCTTCTCCCGGTGGGTCATTGTTAATTCCGATTTTTTAGAGCTTGTCACACAAGGCTTCCTTTTGTATCCAACGTCCTAGTTGTTGCTTTAAAACAAAGGCATGGTCCCACCATGTCTGGAGCAGTTACCTCTTTCAATGGCCTTGATAGTCGACCCCCTGCTGTCGGTTTTGCATTAAAACAGAGACATGTCTGAAGCATTAATTCTCCCACGTTCCACTGTGTGTGTGTTGTGGATTCGTCTGGTGACCTCTCACTTATCATTCCATCTTAGGATTTCAGTCAATGGCCAAAGTTTTTCCATACTCAAGGAAAAGGTGAAATCCCAGAATTCTTACAGTCACCCCTACGAGGAAGCGAGTCCCTTAAAGGACGTGGATTCCTCGAAAAGTACTTTTCCCTGATTGATGCTTCCTCGTGCGGCGCCCTGAAATGGCTAGAAAAGAGCCCAAAGTCCTTTTCTGAGTAACCCTAAAATGATTAGATAAGAGTCCAAAGTCCTTTTCTTTAGGGTTTTTCTCCGAGTTTAGGGGGATCTGTGAATTTTGAGAATCTTACAGACGCTACTCTAACATTACTGCTGGTGACCCTACACTAACATTAATGGTTATGATTCTACACTAACCTTACTGGTGGTGACCCTGCTCTAACATTATTGGTGGGGAACCTACTCTAACATTACTGGTGGTGACCCTGCTCTAACATTATTGGTGGTGAACCTACTCTAATATTACTGGTGGTGACCCTACTCTAACATTAATGGTGGTGAATCTACACTAACATTATTGGTAGTGACCCTATTCTAATATTATTGGTGGTGACCGTACTCTAACATTACTGGTGTCGACCTATTCTAACATTATTGGTGATGAAGCTGCTCTAGTATTAGTGGTGGTGATTTTAGTCTAACATTATTGATGGTGACCCGACTCTAAAATTATCGGTAGTGACCCTATTCTAACATTACTGATGTTGATCCTACTCTAAGAATATTGGTGTTATACTACTTTCGACTTACTGGTGGTAATTCAACTCAAACATTACTCATGGTGAAACTACTCCAGCGTTACTGGTGTTTACCCAACTCTGACATTACTGATGGTGACTCCACTCTAACATTACTGCTGGTGACCCTACCCTAACATCACTGGTGGTGAACCCACTCTAACATTACTAGGGGTGAAAGTACAATATCATTACTGGTGTTCACCCTACTATAACTTTAATGGTGGTGACCCTAATCTAACATTATTGGTGTGACATTACTCTAATATTACTGCTGGAGATTCCACTCAAACATCACTGGTGGTGACACCAATCTAACATTACTGGTGTTTACCCAAATCTAACATTACTGATGGTGACCATACTCTAACATTACTGGTGGTGAATCTAGTCCATCATTACTGGTGGTGATCCTACTCTAATATTACTTGTGGTAAACCTACTCTAATATTACTGGTGGTGATCCTACTCTAACATTACTGATGGTGAATCTAGTCTATCATTACTGGTGTGATCCTACTCTAATATTACTTGTGGTAAACCTACATTAGTATTACTGGTGGTGGTCCTAATCTAACATTAATGGTGGTGATCCTATTCTAACATTACTGGTGTTACGCCCACTCCAATATGACCTGTAGTGCACCTTCTCGATCATTGGTGGTGACACTAATGTAACATTACTGGTGGTGACTCTAGCCTAATATTAATGGTGGTGACACTATTCTAACTTTCCTGGTGGTGACCCTGATCTAATATTAATGCTGGTGACGCAACTTCAATATTACAGTTGGCTAACCTACACTAATGTTACTGGTGGTGACCCAACTCTAAAATTACCGATGGTGATCCAACACTAACATTAATGGTGGTTATCCTACTCTAACAGCATTGGTGGTGACCCTACATTAATAATACTGGTGGTGATCCTAAAATAATATTACTGATGGTGACCCTACTCAAATATTGCTGATTGTGAACCTACACTAATATTACTGCTGGCGAACTTACTCGAACTTGACTTATGGTGCCACTACTTCGACATCACTGGTGGTGATCCAACTCTAACAATACTGGTGGTAAACCTTGTCTAACATTACTGGTCGTGAACATACAGCTATATTTATGGTGGTGATCCTAATCTAACATTAGTGATGGTGACTCTACTCTAACATTACTGATGGTGAATCTAGTCTAACATTGCTGCTGGTGATCCTACATTAATATTACAGGTAGTGACCCTACTCTAATATTACTGGTGATGATTCTACTCTAACATTACTGATGATAACTCTACTTTAATATTACTGTTTCGAACCTTTCGCTAATATTACTGGTGGTGAGCACACTCTAACATTACTGGCGGTGACCATACACTTATATTATTTGTGGTGATCCTGCTCTAACATTACTGGAGCTAACCCAACTCTAAAAGTATTGGTGTTTAGCATTCTCCAATATTACCTGTGGCATACCTACTCTTACATTCTGGTGGCGACAGTAATGTTACATTACTGGTGTTGACTCTACTCTAATATTACTGGTGGTGACACTACGATAACAATATTGCTGGTGACCCGACTTTACCATTCCTGGTGGTGACCCTACTCAAACATCACCGGTGGTGACGCTACTCTAACAGTACTGGTGGTGACTCCACTCTAACATTACTGATGGTGAATCTAGTCTAACATTGCTGCTGGTGATCCTACAATAATATTACACGTAGTGACCCTACTCTAATATTACTGGTGGTGATTCCACTCTAACGTTACTGATGGTGACCCTACACTAATATTACTGATTGTTTTGACCCTACTCTAACATTACTGGTAGGGATGCAATACTATCATTAACGGTGGTGGTACAACTCGAACATTATTGGTGATTGCACTGCTCTAACATTACTGGTGCTGAACCCATTCTAATATTACTGGTGATGACCCTACTCCATCATCATTGGTATTGACACTATACTAACATTGCTGGTGATGACCCTACTGTAACATTAGTGGCGGTGACCCTACTCCATCATTACAGGAGATAACGCTGTTCTAATGCTAGTTGTGGTGACCGTACTCCAACATTAGTTGTAGTGACGCCAATCTAACATTATTGGTGGTGACACTAGTGTATCATTATTGCTGGAGTCTCTACTCTAATATTAAAGGTGGTGATACTATTCTGACTTCCCTGCTGGTGAAACTGATCTAATATTAATGCTGGTGACGCTACTTCAATCTTACTGTTCGCGAGCCTAATCTAACATTACTGATGATGAGCCAGCTCTAACATTACCGATGGTAATCCGAAACTAAAATTAATGGTGCCGATCCTACTCTAACATTACTGGTGGTGACACTAAACTAATATTATTGGGGGTGATCCTACTCTAAGATTACTGGTGGTGAATCTACTTTGTCACGACTGGTGGTGATGCTAATCTAACATTACAGGTGGTGACTCTACTCTAACATTACTGGTGGTGAATCTACTTTATCGTTACTGGTGGTGACCCCACTCTAATATTACCTGGTGTTGACTCTCATCAAATATTGCTGATGGATACCCTACGCTAATATTTCCACAGGCGAACTTACTCTAACATGACTGGTGTTGACACTACTTTAACATTACTGGTGGTGACCCAACTCGAACAAAACTGGTTGTGAACCTAGTCTAACAATCCTGGCGGTGAACATACACCAATATTTCTGATGGTCATCCTACTCTAACATTACTGGTGGTAACCCTACTCTACCTTTACTGGTGCTAACTCCAGTCTAAGGTTACTGTTGGTGAGCATCTGCTAACATCACGGGTGGTGAAGCCGCTCTAACATTACTGGTGGTGACTCTACCCTAACATTACAGGTGGTGAATCTAGTGTAACATTGATGCTGGTGATCCTACCCTAATATTACTGATGGTGATCCAACACTGTTATTAACGGTGGTGGCCCTTTTCCAACATTATTGGTGATTTTTTTTTTATTCGTTCACGGGATGTGGGCGTCGCTGGCAAGGCCGGCATTTATGCCCATCCCTAATTGCCCTCGAGAAGGTGTTGGTCAGCCGCCTTCTTGAACCGCTGCAGTCCGTGTGGTGACGGTTCTCCCACAGTGCTGTTAGGAAGGGAGTTCCAGGATTTTGACCCAGCGACAATGAAGGAACGGCGATATATTTCCAAGTCGGGATGGTGTGTGACTTGGAGGGGAACGTGCAGGTGGTGTTGTTCCCATGCGCCTGCTGCTCTTGTCCTTCTAGCTGGTAGAGGTCGCGGGTTTGGGAAGTGCTGTCGAAGAAGCCTTGGCGAGTTGCTGCAGTGCATCCTGTGGATGGTACACACTGCAGCCACAGTGCGCTGGTGGTGAAGGGAGTGAATGTTTAGGGTGGTGGATGGGGTGCCAATCAAGCGGGCTGCTTTATCTTGGATGGTGTCGAGCTTCTTCAGTGTTGTTGGAGCTGCACTCATCCAGGCAAGTGGAGAGTATTCCATCACACTCCTGACTTGTGCCTTGTAGATGGTGGAAAGGCTTTGGGGAGTCAGGAGGTGAGTCACTCGCCGCAGAATACCCAGCCTCTGACCTGCTCTCGTAGCCACAGTATTTATATGGCTGGTCCAGTTAAGTTTCTGGTAAATGGTGACCCCCAGGATGTTGTTGGTGGGGGATTCGGCGATGGTAATGCCGTTGAATGTCAAGGGGAGGTGGTTAGACTCTCTCTTGTTGGAGATGGTCATTGCCTGGCACTTATCTGGCGCGAATGTTACTTGCCACTTATGAGCCCAAGCCTGGATGTTGTCCAGGTCTTGCTGCATGCAGGCTCGGACTGCTTCATTATCTGAGGGGTTGCGAATGGAACTGAACACTGTGCAGTCATCAGCGGACATCCCCATTTCTGACCTTATGATGGAGGGAAGGTCATTGATGAAGCAGCTGAAGATGGTTGGGCCTAGGACACTGCCCTGAGGAACTCCTGCAGCAATGCCCTGGGGCTGAGATGATTGGCCTCCAACAACCACTACCATCTTCCTTTGTGCTAGGTATGACTCCAGCCACAGGAGAGTTTTCCCCCTGATTCCCATGGACTTCAATTTTACTCGGGCTCCTTGGTGCCACACTCGGTCAAATGCTGCCTTGATGAAACTGCTCTAACAATACTGGTGGTGAACCCATTCTAATATTACTGGTGGTGACCTTTCTCCATCATCACTGGTGGTGACCCCATAGAAACAATGCTGGTGATGACCCGACTGTAACATTATTGGCGGTGACCCTACTCTATCATTACATGAGGTGACGTTGCTCTAATGTTACTTGTGGTGGCCGTTCTCTAACGTTAATTGTGGTGACGCCAATCTAACATTACTAGTGGTGACCCTAATCTAACATTACTGGTGATGACACAACTCAAATATTAATGGTCGAGACACTACTCTAACATTACTGGTGGTGACCCAACTCTTACATTGCTGGTGGTGTCCCTAATCTAATATTATTGGTGGTGACACTACTCCGACATTACTGGTGATGAGCCTATTCCAACATCACTGGTGGTAATCCTACTCTAACGTTACTAGTGGTGACCCAACTCTAACATCATAGATGGTGTCGCTCATCCAATGTTACTGGTCGTGAATCTAGTATAACATTGCTGCTGGTGATCCTACTCTAATGTTACTGGTGGTGACCCTACACTAATATTACTGGCTGCTGATCCTACTCTAACTTTATTGTGATGATCCGTCACTAACATTAATGGTGGTGATGCAACCCGAACATTATTGGTGGTGACCCTACTCTAACATTGCTGCTGCTGACTCTATTCTAGCATTAATGATGGTGACCTTTCTCTATCATGAACGGTGGTGACCCTACATTAATATTACTTGTGATGACGCTACTCTAACTTTAGTGGTGGTGACACTAATCTAACATTACTAGTGGTGACCCAACCCGATCATTACTGGTGGTTACCCTCGTCTAATATTACTGGTGGTGACACTACTCTAACGTTACTTCTGGTGACGTTACTCTAACATTACAGGTGGTGACCCTAAACTAACATTACGGGTGATGACGCTAATATAACATTACTGGCCGTAAATCTATACTATCATTACTTTCGGTGACCCTACTGTAATATTACTCGCGGTGACCCTACTCTATCATTAAATGTGGTGACCCTACATTAATATTATTGTCGAGATCCTACCCTAACATTACTCGTTGTGAAAATACTCTAATCTTACTGGTAGTGATCCTACTCTAACGTTACTGGTGGTGACTCTAATCTAACACAACTGGTGGTAACCCTATTCGAAGGTTGGTGACTCCACCCCATCATTACTGGAGGTGACACCACTCTATCATCCCGAGTGGTGACTCTACTCTGACATCAGCGGTGGTGACTCTACCCGAACATTATTAGTGGTGACCCTTGTCTAACATTAGTGGTGGTGAATCTATTCTAACATTACGGTTTGTGTACATACTCTAATATTACTTGTAGTGACCCTACTCTAATATTACTGATGGTGACCCTACTGTAACATTACTGGCAGTGAGCATATACTGATATTAATTGTGGTGATCCTAATCTAACTTTACTGGTGGTAAACCTACTCTAACGTTACTGCTGGTGACTCTACCCTAACATTATGCTGGTGAATCCACTCGAAAATTAATGCTGATGATCCTACTCTAACATTACTGGTGGTGACTCTACTATAATATTACTGTTTCTAACCATACGCTAATGTTACTGGCAGTGACCCGACTCTATCATTACTGGTAGTGACCCTACTCTAATATTACTGGTGGTGAACCTACTCTAACATTACTGGCGGTGACCATACACTTATATTACTTGTGGTGATCCCACTCTAACATTACTAGTGCTAACCCTACTTTAAAAGTACTGGTGTTTAACGTTCTCCAATATTACCTGTGGCGCACCTATTCTTACATTCTGGTGGCGACAGAAATGTAACATTACTGGTGCTGACCCTACTCTAATATTGCTAATCTAACTTTGCTGTTGGTGACGCTAATTTATTATTACTGCTGGTGACGCAACTCCAATATCACTGTCGGCGAACCTACTGTAACATTACTGGTTGTGACCCTTCTCTAACATTACTTGTGGTGATCCAACTATGACATGAATGGTGGTGTGCCGACTCTAACTTTACTGCTGGTGACTCTATTCTATCATTACTGGTGGTTAACCTACTCTAACAGCATTGGTGGTGACCCTACTTTAATATTACTGGTGGTGATCCTACTCTAAAATTACTGGTGGTGAGCCTACTCTAACATTACTGGCGGTGACCATAGTCTAATATTACTGGTGGTAACACGACTATAACAATATTTCTGGTGACCCTACTCTAACATTCCTGGTGGTGACCCTACTCAAACATCACCGGTGATGACGCTACTCTAACATTACTGTTGGTGAATCGACTGTAACATTACTGGTGGCGAATCGACTCGAGCATTACTAGTACTGACCGTAATCTAACATTAGTTTTGGTCACCGTACACTAATATTACTGGTTGTAGCCCTACTCTAACATTATTGCTTGGTTACCCTACTCTACCGTTAATGTTGGAAACTCAACTTTACCATGACTGGTCCTGACCCTACTCTAACATTACTGGTGGTGATCCAACACTAATATTAATATTGGTGACCCTACACTAACATTACTGCTGGTGACCCTCTCCAACACTAATGGCGGTGACCCGACGCTAACATTATTGGTGGTGACCCTGCTCTAACATTATGTTGGTGACTTTACTCTAACATTGATGATGGTGACCCTACTCTATCATTAAAGGTGGTGGTCATACC
Source organism: Heptranchias perlo (assembly GCF_035084215.1). Lineage (NCBI taxonomy): Eukaryota > Metazoa > Chordata > Chondrichthyes > Hexanchiformes > Hexanchidae > Heptranchias > Heptranchias perlo. The sequence continues at coordinate 140,673,139 of NC_090327.1, forward strand.
TTTGAATTACTTGTGGTGACGCTACTCCAACATTAGTGGTGGTGACTCTAATCTAACATTACTTGTGGTGACCCTAATCTAACATTACCGGTGATGACACTGCTCTATCTTTATAATTGGTGACGCTACTCTAATGTTACTTGTGGTGACCCGACTCTAACAGTGGTGGTGACTCTAATCTATCATTACGAGTGGTGAACCTAATCTTACATTACTGGTTGTGACCCGAGTCTAATATTACTGGTGGTGACACTGTACTCACATTAATGATGGTGACCCCACTCTAACTTTATTGGTTATGAGCCTACTCTAATATCACTGGTAGTGACGCTACTCTAATATTACCGGTGTTGATCCTACTCTAATATTACTGGTATTGACCATACTCTAACATTATTGGTGGTGATCCAACACTAAAATTAATGGTGGTGACCATTGTCTAACATTATTGATGGTGACGCTGCTATAAATTTAATGGTTGTGACACGACTGTAATATTCATGTTGGTGACCCAACTCTAACATTACTCTTGGTGGCTCTACTCTCCCATTACTTGTCCTGAACCTACTCTTACATTACTGGCTGTGATTCTACTCTAACATTACTGGCTTTGTTCCACACTAACATTTCTTGTGCTGACCATACTCTAATATGGTGATCAAACAGTAGAATTAATGGTGGTGGCCATATTCTAACATTATCGGTGGTGACACTGCTTTAAATTTACTAGTGGTGACCCTATTCTAATATCTTTGTCCCACTCTAACATTACTTGTGGTGACCCTTTTCTAACATTACCGGTGGTGGCCCTGCTCTAAAATTACCGGTGGTGGCCCTGCTCGAAACTTACTGGTTGTAATATTACTCTAATGTTACTGGTGGTGACTTTACTCCATCATTGCTAGTGGTGACTCTACTCTAGCATTTCCAGCAGTGATCCTACACTGAAATTACCGACGGTGACCATAATCTAACATTTCTGGTAGTGACCCGAATCTAATATTACTGTTAGTGAATCAACTCTTACATTACTGGTGGTTACCCGAATCTAACATTACCGCTGTCGACACGATCGTAATATTCCTCCACCTCAAGCACCGTTAACACACTGATCACCGACACTTACTTTGCAGATTACACAGTGTTTGCAGCCTTGTGGAGAGAGAATCAGACACCGTATGCCACAGAACTCACTCTGCTCTTAGAAAGGTTTCAGAACTTTTCATCATTTAATGAATTTAACAAATACCGTTTAGGGATATTTAACCACATTCTTCAACTGCTCTCTGTATTTAGCATGTATCATGGCATAAATACAAGTGTTTAGGCAGCAGCTCAGGAGCTGGAGCATTAATCCAAGGTCCTGTATAAACGCAGGTGCAAATGCAGACTCATAGTCGAATCACACCTTCCAGTTGCATATAGAATTGTCCATAAACATCGCCCATAACAGTATCAAGTTCCCTGATATAACAAAGAGTAAAATTATGGATTTCCTTCGGCTCCCCATCTCTGGGTTTCCGGGACTGGCCCCGCTGCTGAGGCTCCGGAGTCTCCAGCCGGCTCCGCTGGCCAAGAAAATACATCTGACAGTGAAGACATTGAGAAGCAGAATCAGAACTAATGGAACACCCTGTGTGAGGACACAATGAACGAGTTCAATTGCTGCCTACACAGTGAAATTAGAACTTGCCGTGTTGCATCAAAAAACCAGGGTTGATTAATGAACAAATATTCACCACCGGCCATAAAGTACCAGTCGATGTTCTTTCAACAGTTCAGAACAGTTACTGTTCCCAAAACCACAGCCGCCGTTTTCTTGGTGCAATAGTTAGTTTTCAGCTTCTGGCAACAAATAACCACTAATCGATCAAAGGTGAAAGTTATGGTGAACCAGACAGAACAGTCTGTGGGTGCGAAAAGCAGGACGGCGTGGATATTACACAAGTAGATGGACCGCAGGAATTCAAACTCTTCGAATAAGCAACTGGAATCTGTCTGAGTATCAGATCGATGATAACGAACAGTAGATCAGCCGTTGCCATCGCCACCAGGTAGCGAATGACACATTTGGAGAGAGCACACTTTTCCCGAGACAGGATCTCAATCATCAATAGGTCAACTATAAGGAAGGGACATAAACTGGGGAATTATTCATCAGGCTGGGATTCCCTGTAAATATTAGTACCGTATCAGGACCACCAGCAATATTAGTACTGTATCTGGATCCTCCATAAATATTAGTACCGTCTCTGGATCCCCTGTATGTATTAGTACCATCTCTGGATTCTTCTAATTATTAGTACCGGCTCTGGATCCCCCGTAAATATTAGTACCGTACCTGAATCCACTGTAAATATTTGTACCATCTCGGGATCCCCTATTACCAATTTTACTGTCTCCAGATCCCCTTTAAATATTAATACAACCTCTGAATCCCCTCTCAACATTAATACCGACTCTGGATCGTGCAGTTAATATGAGGGCCATCACTGGATCCTCTGCAAATATTATTACCATCATTGGATCGTCGTGTGAATGTTACCAACGTCCCTGGATCCTCTGTAAATGTCAGTTCCGCTTCTGGATCCACTGTAAATATCAGTACCGTTTCTGCTTCCACTGTAACTATTCGTAAAGTCTCTCGTTCCCCTTTAAATATTAATACCGTCTCTGAATCTCTCTTCAAATATTTGTACCGTCTCTGCATTACTTGTAAATATTATTCTAATCCCTGGATACCTCTGTCAAAGCTATACCCTCTCTGGATCCCAGTGTACATATTAGGAACATGTCAGGATTCCCTAGTAAATATTTCTACCTTCTCTGAATCCTCTGTAAATATTAATACCGCATCTGGATCCCCTTTAAATATTGCTACAGTCTCTGGCTCCCCTGCAAATATTAGTATTGCCTCAGGGTCCGCTTTAATTATTAGCACCATTTCTGCTTCCACTGTAAATAGTCGTACAGGCTCTGATTCCCCTGTAAATATTAGTGCCCTGGCTGGATCCACCAGTTAATATTATTACCATCTCTGTATCCCCTCTACATATTAGTAACTCCTCTGGATACCTCTGCAAATATTAGTACAGCCTCTGCATTCCTTGTTAATATTATAATATCTGGATCCCTATGCGAAAGATTTCCCCTCTCTTGGACCCATTGCTATTGTTAGTACAATCTCTGGACTCAATGCAAATATTGGTTCTGCTTCACGATCGCCAATAAATATTAACACCACCTCTGGATCCCCGTGTCAATATTACAGCCATCCTTGGAACCCTTGTAAAAATAAGTACCATTTCTGGAGCCGGAGCAAATATTTGTTCCTTCTCTGGATCCCCTATGACTATTATTACCATCACTGCTTCGTCCTGTAAATATTAACACCGTTATGGATCTCCTGTAAATATTAGTACCATCTCTTGATCCTCTGTAAATATTAGTACCGCCTCTGGATCCTCGCTAAATATTTGTACTTTCTCCGTATCCCCTCTGATTATCAGTACCATCTCTGGACCCTAATCTTGGAAGAATAGGCACAAGCTCAGGGATCCATTATTAATTAAACCTGACAAGCACAAGTACGCCGTTAATATATTGCCCATCCCTGTTCCCCCTTCAAATATATTGGTGGAAGGGTGAAGAAACAGACGGTACAGGTTTAAGGTGATCGGCAAAAGAATTAAAGGTGACAGGAGGAAAAACGTTTTCACACACTGAGAGATTAGTATCTGGAATGCCCTGCCCGAAGAGGTGGCGGAGGCAGATTCAATCATGGCTTTCAAAAGGGAACTGGATGAGTACTTGAAAGCAAAAAAAGATGCAGGGCTACTGGGATGGGGCGGGGAATTCAGACTAGCTGGATTGCACTTGCATAGAGCAGGCATGGACTCGATGGGACGAGTGGATGGTAACTTTTCTATGAATCTATGATTCTATATCACCCCTCGCGCATACCCCCTCTAATTTTTAAGCTACATTTAGAGACTTACCATCATCTCGAGCAGCAGCGAATATGGGACAGTAAATGACAAGAACAGTAATCGAGTGTAACATGGTTTATAGAATTAATAGCAAGATATGGATACTCAACAGCAACTCGAACCGCAGCAAGTAATGGGACAGTACTTTACAAGAATGGTAATAAAATTAAACATGAGTTAGAAATTTAGTAGCTTGATATGCATACTTAACAGGAACTCAGGCAGCAGCGAGTGTGGGACAGTAAATGTGAAGAACAGTTATATTGAGTTTACAGCACAAAAACAGTCAATAAACCCAACTTGTCTTTGCCTGCGTTTATGCTCCAGACGTGCCTCTTCCCACCTTGCTTCATCTCCCTACTGCATCTAACCCGATCAACATAACATTCTATTCCTTTCTCCCTCGTGCGCTGATATAGCTTCCCTTTAAATGCATCCATGATATTTGCCTCAATTACTCCTTTTGGTAGCGCAGTCCACATTCTTACTTTTCTTTGGGTAAAGAAGTTTCTCGTGAATTCCGTATCTGATTTATTAGTGAATTTCTTATAATTATGGCTTCTAGTTTTGAACTCCACCAAAAATGGAAACATTTTCTCCGTGACATCAGATCATGTCATTCCCTTAAAGACCTATATTTGGCCACCTCTCAGCCTTCCCTTTTCGAGAGAAAGTAGGCCCAGTCTTTTCAGCCTTTCCTAATAAGTGTATTTTTCAGTTCGGGTATCATCTTTGTGAATCTTTTTTGCACCTTCTCCAAAGCGTCGATACCCTTTTTATAGAATGGAGACTTGAACTGTGCACAGTACTCCAAGTGCGGTCTCACCAAAGTTCTTTACAAGTTTAACATAGCTTCTTGATTTTCAATTCTATCCCCGTAGAAATGAATCCCAGTGCTTCCTTTGCCTTTTCATGGCCTTTTTAACCTGCATTGCTGCTTTTAGTGATTTGTTTATCTTTTCCTTGAGATCCCTTTGCAACTTTGCCCCATTTAAACTCTGGTTATCCAAGCAGTATGCAGACTCCTTAGTAGTCCTAACGAAATGCACCACATCACAATTATCCATATTAAAATCATTTGAAAATCACACAACCGTTCTGCAAGTTTATTAATGCTTCTTGCATTTTGACGCATTAAAAACATAGAAACATAGCAAATTTACCGCACAGAAATAGGCCATTCGGCCCATTGTTTCTGTGCCGGTCGAAATAGACCTACCCAGACGAATTCCACTTTCCAAAATTTGGGCCGTAACCCTGTAGGTTATGGCACTTCAAGAGGATATCCAAGTAACTTTTAAATTTGATGAGTGTTTCTGCCTCGATCACCCCATCAGGTTGTGAATTTCAAACTTCCAAAACCCACTGGTTGATTTTTTTTCCTCAGCTCCCCACTAACCTTTATACTAATTACTTTAAATCCATGCCCACGGGTATTAACGTATTGCTAAGGGAAATAGGTCTTTCCTATCCACACTATCCAGGCTCTTCATAATATTATGCACCTCAATTAAATCACCACTCAGCCTCCTCTGCTCCAAAGAAAACAACCACAGCCTATCCAATCTTTCCGCATAGCTAAAATTATCCAGTCCTGGCAACTTCCTCGTAAACCTCCTCTCTATCCTCTCTAGTGTAATCACATCTTTCCTGTAATGTGATGACCAGAACTGTATGCAATACGTAAGCTGTGGAATAATTAGTGTTTAGACAGTTCTAGCATAACCTGCATGCTATGTCCCGGCAAATAAAGGAAAGTATTCCGTATGCCTTCTAAAACAACCTTGTCCACCTGTCCTGCTACCTTCAGGATTCTGGGGACATGCTCTTCCAGGACCGCTCTTCCTCTACATTTCTCAGTATCCTCCCATGTTTATGTATTCCCTTGCCTTGTTTGACCTCCACAAATGCATGACCTCACACTTCTCCAGATTCAATTTCATTTGCCACTTTTCTGCCCACGTGACCAGTCCATTGCTGTCTTCGTGCAGTGCACAGCTTTCCTCTTCACTATCAATCACACGGCCACTTTTTGTATCATCTCCAAACTTCTTAATCATGCTTCCTGCATTCAAGTCTAAATCATTAATCTACAACAGAAAAAGAAAGGGACCTGGTACTGAGCCCTGCGGAAGCCCACTGGAAACAGCCTTTCAGTTACAAAAACGGCCGTCGACCATTACACTTTGCTTCCTGCCACTGAGCCAATTTTGGATCGAATTTGCCACTTTCCGTTGGATGCCATAGGCATCAGTCTGCCATATGGGACCTTGGCAAAAGCCTTGCTAAAATTCATGTAGACGGCATCGAACGCATTACCCTCATCGATCCTCCTTCTTGCCTCCTCAAAAAATTCAATCAAATTAGTCAGACACGACCTTCCCTCAACAAATCCATGTTGACTGTCCTTGATTAATCCATGCCTTTATAAATGACGGTTTATACTGTCCCTCAGAATTGTTTCCAATACTTTGCCCACCTCCGAGGTAAGACTGACTGGCCTGTTATTACTCTGGTTAACCTTTTCTCCCTTTTTAAACAACGGTACAACGTTAGCAGTCCTGCAATCGTCCTGCACCATTCCTGTCGCAAAGAAGTATTAGAAAATGATGGTCAGAGCCTCCAATGTTTCCTTTTTTAACTGCCTGGAATATATTTCAACCAGGACTGCCGATTTATCGACGTTCAAAGATGCTAAAGCCCTTAATACTTCCTTTCACACTATTTTTTCCCATCCAATATTTCATACTCCTCCTCCTTAACTACAATTTCTGCATTGGACCTCTCAAACATCTTTGGGTTTTCCTTAATTTTATTTACCAGTATGTTTTCACGCCCTCTCTTTGCTTTCCTAATTATCTTCTTAGTTTAACCCCTGCACGTTCGATACTCCTCTCGGCTTTCTGCAGTATTCACCTCTCGGTGTCTGAAATAAGCTTCTCTTTTTTGCCTTCTCTTACCCTGTATGCACCTTGTCATCCAGAGGGCTCTTGATTTGGCAGTCCCACCCTTTTTCTTTGTGGGAATATGTTTATTCTGAACCCCTCGAATGCCTCCCACTGCTCTGACACTGATTTACCATCAAGTCGCTGTTTCCAGTCCACTTTTGCGAATTCACTTCTCAGCTTAGTATAATTGGCCTTTCCCCAATTTAGAACTTTTACTCCTGTTCTATCTTTCTCCTTTGCCATAACTGCTAAATCTAACTGAATTATGATCACAATCACCAAAATGCTCTGCCATTGATACTCCACCCACTTGCCCAGCTTCATTCCATAAATCTAAATCCATAACTGCCCTCCCCCCCCCCACCCGCCCTTGTTGGGCATGCGACATAATGGCTAAAAAAATCTCCTGAAAGCAATTTAAGAATTGTGCGCCCTCTATACCTTTTGCACTCATTTTATCCCACTTAATATTAGGGTAATTGAAATCCCCTACTATTACTGGTCTTTCTTTTTGCTCTTTTCAAAAATTGCCAACACATTTGCTCTTCTATCTCACTCTTAATGTGTGGATGTCTATATTACACTCCCAACCGTGTGACTCACCCTTTTGTTTCTTCGGCTCAACTCATATGGCCTCATTTGATGATTTTGCTAACATATCATCCCTCCTCACAGCCGTGATTGTTTCTTTATCCGATGTTGCCAGCCCACCTTTTTATACTCCTCTCTATCTCGTCTGAAAACCCCGTTCCCAAGAAAGTTGAGCTGCCACTCCTGACCACTTTTTAGCCATGTTTCATTAATAGCTACGATTTCGTACTTCCAAGTGTCCATCTGTTTCCTTCGCTCATCTGCCTTATTCACTGTACTCCTTGCATTGAGGCATATACCATTACGCACTGCCAAATTCCTTCATTTTCGAATTTCTAACCTTTGTTTCCTCTGCCTTCCAAACTCGCTTACTAATTTTCTGCCTTCCATTTCCAGCTCTGCTTCTCTCCCTTCTGAATCTACACTCAGCTTCACATCCCCCTGCCAAGTTAGTTTAACCCTTCCAAATCCCCACCACTGCACGAGCGAACCTCCCCGCAAGGACATTGGTCCAGGCTCCGTTGAGGCGCAACACTTTCGGCCTGTACAGGTCCCACCTCCCCTAGAACTGATATGCAGTTGAAGGGTGTGGGACGTTGTTTTGAGAAATATTTATGCAATATATTAAAGTAAAACACTATTTTTTAAAACACAACGACAAGATCTGTATCGGTGTTTTACTTATGCAACTTTTGATCTCCGTTCAGACTTATATCTGTGTTTCACTTTGCATTTCGTATCTCTCTGTACAGTGTGTGCCTTTCCCACTGAGGAGTGGTATTCTGTAATAAATCTACCAGTGCTGTGTTAACACGAAATGGTGCCTCTGAATAAACACAAAATTGAGCCTTGTACCTGAATCAAAATCACTGTCTTTATATTTAAACAACATGTCTCTCTCAGTATGTATCTTCATCGCTATACATGTTTGGCTCACTGCCAGCTCCTGTTCTTGAACAGTGCACAAAGAGTAAAGGGGAACGACCCACCCCCGTGTGTGTCGCAGTTTCAGCCCCTGTCCATGTTTGGTGCACAGTGAGTAAAGGACAACGATTCAGTCCCCACGACAACTGGACTGCCTGTGTCTGTCTCAGTGTCAGCTCCTATACATGCACATTGCGGTTAAAAAGTAACCATTCACTCCCGCCTTGATCCTGAAACAAAATGTCCACCAGCAAAGCGTTGAGGGGCAAAGCAGCCATCTTACTGAGGGGCAAGGCCATAAAAATGCAAACAAGCTGCTGGGGTTTATTTTAACATGAATTGAATTGAAAAGCAGAGAAGTTATGCTAAACGAGTACAGGACATTGGGCAACTTTCCGCCTTCGGACGCTGCAGCGATACCTGTACGCGGAGCGTCCTCTTAGATGGCGTGCGCTGGCGACGTATTTTTTCCGCCAGCTGCACGGCCTGAACTACGACACGCAGCTCCTGTTCGTCTCTCTGTTGGGCGGCCGCACGTCTTTGCAGGAGCTGCCTGTCTTGTACCAGGATCTGCTCAGGGTCTGGACCATGGTCGCCTCCAGCCGGAGCTCTCGCCCGTCGGGGGTAGCGGCCGTCCTGCAGGAGCCGCTGCTCGGGAATCCGTTCCTCCGCGATGTCGGCTTCGGCCGCTCGTGGCTGACGGAGAGGAGGGCTGTGGCCGGTCGGGTGACCAGAGTCAGGGACGTCCTGGATGGCGGAGGGTCGGTTTGGCTCGAGCCGTGGGCGCTCGCCGCTCGCATGTCCTCGTGGCATGCCGGGGACGCGGCCGCCGCCATCCAGGCGTTGAAATCGGCGCTCGGCCCTGACTCCACTCGGGGTGTGGAGGCGGCTCAAGCGTGCGGAGCCATCCCTCCGACCTGACCCCCGTTCGGACGGAATTCCTCCTCGGCGCCAAACCCCGGAACCTCCCTCGGAGGGCCGCGCCTCAAAACTTGAGCCGTCTCTCGGAAATTCCCTCCGTGCCGTTTCACACCGCGCGGAGGGATTTCCTGTACGGGCTGCTCCTGCACACCATCCACTTCCTCGCCCTCGTCTCTCGCCCGGACACGCCCTGACGTGCCATCCTGCCGTCCAGCGGAGACGGGGGTCCCCAGTGGGAGGCTCTCTATACGGGGGTCCTCCCGTGTTACTTTGGGGATCTGGGGTGGAGGGTGTTGCACGGAGCAGTCCCGTGCAACAGGCGTTTACGCCATTTTACGGACACCCAGGCCGCTTGCATTTTCTGCGGCCGGGAGGAGTCCGTTTTCCATTTGTACACTGTCTGTGCGAGACTGCAGCCCCTGTTCCATTATTTGGAGGGGCTGCTCCTCAAGTTCTGGCTGCACTTCAGTCCCACGCTCCTGATCTTTGGCCGCCCGGTGAGGAGGGGAGCGGGCAGGTCGGTGGACGTCCTCGTGGGCATGCTCCTGGGCCTGTCCAAGGTGGCTATCCACATGTCCAGGATGCTCGCGGTCCGTGGGCCTGTCTGCCTCTCTTTCGCGGGTTGCTCCGCGCCCGGGTGGCCCTGGAGATGGAGCACGCGGTGTCTGCCGGTACGCTTGAGGCTTTCCGCGACCGGTGGGCACCGCAGGGGCTGGAGTGCATCCTGAACGAGGATAATAAAATTTTGATTTGAACTCTTGGTTTTGGTTTGTTTGGTTTTTAGTTGTTAAGCACACCCCACACCCCCCTTCTTATAAAAGGGGGGCCTAATTTAAAAAAAAGATGTCTTTCAGAAAAAAAAACTCAATGTCTTTAGGATCCTCTTTTCATAAAAAAAACAAGCAGATTGAATTAACCCCTTTCACTCAAGCAATAAAAAAAAAGTACAGGACATTGTTTCGATCAGGCATAAAATACTGTAATATATACGGAAAATGCTGCAAACACTCAACGGGTCAGGCTGCATCCGTGGAGAGAGGAACAGAGTTAACGATTCAGGTCTGCGCACAGTTCTAGTCTCCGTAGTATAAAAAAGGATATAGAGGCACTGGAGAAAGTGCGTAAAAGGTTCACAAAAGGTTGCAAATGTTAATTTATCTCAACAAGTCCGTCTATGATAACAAAATCTCTTTTTGGTACAAGTATGTTACGAGAAATTACTTTTGCTCATAGAGTGGGCAACTAATGAATATATTCCAATCAAAGTCAATAATTTGCATGCGCAGACCGCATTTAATACAACAAATATTTCCAATTTAATTCATAGAGGATTGAGGAAAAACAGGCATGATAGGAATAAGAAAGTATCAGGAGGACTGGCGAAAACCTTGGCCAAAGAGTGGGCTTATGAATGGTGTAAAAATAGAAGTAAATGGAGAGTCGGAAAGGATAAGATTTGTTTTCAAGAGTAGAATTTAAGTGTCTGAAGGACCAAAATGGATCCCCGGCCAAAGAAACTGACATTAGGAGGGAAGACAAAAGCTAGAAGCAAGAACTTGGTTTCATGCGAGGTCTGAAGAATGGAAAGAACTTTTTGAAGTGCAGTCACTGTGGTAATGTAGGAAACGCGTCAGACAATTTTGCACGCAGTAAGCTCCCACACACTGCAATGAGATAAATGATCAGAAAGTCGGTTTTAGTAATGTTGGGCTGAGAGATAAATATTGGCAATTTCTACACTGCACTTATTCGAATATTGCAGGGTGATTTTTTTCATCTAACTGAGGCAGCAGATAGTTCCTCTGTTTAACGTGTCCTACGAAACCCGGCACCTCTGGCAGTGCAGCGCTCCCTCAGTACAGCCCCTCGGACAGTGCAGCGCTCCCTCAGTGCTGCCCCTCCGACAGTGCAACATGCCCTCAATATTGAAACTTCAACAGTTCAGCGTTACCTCAGTACTGACGCTCCAACAGTGCAGCACTGCCTCGTTACTGACCATCCGACAGTAGAGCACTCCCTCAGTAGTGAATGTCCGACAGTGCAGCACGCCCTCAGTACTGCCCTTCCGACAGATCTATCCTCCCTCAGTACTGCACTGCAGTGTCAGAATGGATTATGTGTTAAAGTCTCTGGGGTGTGATTTGAACCCACAGCCATCTAACTCAGAGGCGAGGGTGCTACCACTGAGACACGACTGAAACCTGAAAGGGGAAGAGGTATTGTGGAGTGTGGATATGGCTAAAGACTCGGCTGTCAAAAGTAAGGCAAATGGATTGCGGATTTACAAGCGGCTCGAGGTGGAGACGCAGAGTGTTTGGGAGGGGCTGTAAGGCGGAAGGAGGTTACAAGGCAGGGAGGGGTGAGGCACTCGTGGATTTAAGTATAAAAAAGATTAAAAATAAACTACAGGCTTAGGAGACTGGAATCTAATTCAGGTCAGTCAGGGTTGGAGATGGAATCTTTTTCAAGGATGTGGAGATTGTGAGGCCAAAGATCATGACTTCCCAAATTTTAACTGGAGGAAATTGTGGCTGATCAAAACAGAATGTGGATCTGACAAGACAAATACCTTGGAACTGTCAAGAGAGGTGATGGTTTCGTTGGCATCTGAGAGCGAGGCCAGTCTGCGGATTATGTCACCAAAGGCAGCATGTAGATGAGGAAGAGGAGGGAGCCAAGGATTGAAACATTCGAAACATCAGAGATAACTGTAATAGGATTAGAAGATAAACTTCTGCTGGCTATGATCAGTCAGCTGAGTGGGAACAAGCGAGGGTAGTCATGCCAAAAGATGCCAGTGTCCGATGAATGAGGAGGTCACGGGTAGGTTTGCTGTAGGTGTGGAGATGGGGAGGGGTGGGCCATGGAGAGATTTAAACCCAAGGATGAGAATTTTACATTTAAGGGATATGGAACTGGGAGCCAGTGAGGTTCAATGAGGCCGAGCAGGATCTGGTGCTGGTTGAACATGGACAAGAGTTTTGGACGAGCTCACGTTTATGGAAGGTGGAGGTTAGGTGGTCGGCCAGGAGTGCAGTGGAGGAATGCGGTCTGGAGGGGACAGAGGTATTGATGATGGTTTTAATGGCAATGGGCTGATGAAGCAATGGAGGCGGGCAAGGGAATCACAGGTTCTAAGTGATGGAGATCAAATCGGCTCATGGGATCACCTCGGTCATACTTGGCGCCAATTTTATTGCAGCCGTTAATCAATGTAGAAAAAATGGGTAAACATCTGCAGTAAAATAGCGGAGAGAGGAATGGCAATGGGGCACGTTCAGTGTCTGTCCCCTAATATCACCCACTGTCATTTCAAGGCTGCAATCCTCAACTTGCCCTTTAACTGTCCTCCGGTCAGAGACTCAATATTCATACTTTAACTGGAAAACTGTAGGAACGGAGTGGAACAGATTTCATCGTTTCCAGGGATTCAGCCTGCACTGCTGATAATGGGTAAATTTTAAAAGGGAATCACAAGTTGTGAACATGGTCAATTCAATTATATGAAAAATGTAAATGAACCGCTCATTATTGTTGGATCAGCCCTGTATGAGAATAGATATTAACTTTATTCCTGAGAGAAGTCTGATTAAGATAATGTCCTGGACTTTGTGAAGTTCCAGTTTTATCCAACACATTATTTACTGCGGAGTGAAAGCTGCAGATATAATGTGTTTCTTCAAGTGACTGTAACAAATAGCAATGATCTGAGGTATAACCATGTCAGCTGAGACTTATTCCCATTATAAATCAGGGCTTGTTGCAATGGATCAGCTCAAAGTGTCCGCCGGAGCTGTGGTTTCCAGCCCAACAGAAGTCACTGTTTCTCACAGAAATATGATATCCAGTAATCGATCAGATAGAGGCGTTTATTATCCTGTTCTTGCAGCTGTTGGAGTTTCGGGTAAGCCATTATTTCAGCTGTTACTGTTGTAAATATGTGTTAGTTCTGCTGCTGCACATGGCTCATTATTTTTCTTACACACAGTCTTCCGGTCGGTTCTATCGCTTGATGGAATGTGTTAAGCCTCTGCTCTTTCAATCATGTAGGAATTATATTATATCTGTAATGACTTGTATATCCAACACTGGCATTGTTACTGAATTATTCTCTGTACTAAATGTACTGGAATCAGGTGTCTGGGCTGATAGCTAATGTCAAGCCATGAGGAGCTCTTAACTGTTTCATGCTGTGGAACTAACCTGTCCTGCAATATGTTTTCATCAATGTTTCATCAAAAACCAAAACCAATACGACGAACTTTTATAGTTATATTAGGAAAAAGAGGGTGGTCAGGAGCAGTGTTGGCCCCTTAAAAACTGAAAGTGGCGATATTGTCATTGACAATGGGGAAATGGTGGACATGTTGAATAATTACTTTGCGTCAGTATTTAAAGTAGAAAAAGAGGATAGCATGCCGGAAATCCCAAGAAAACTTATATTGAATCGGACACAGGGACTCAATAAAATTAACGTAAGTAAAACAACAATAATGAAGAAAATAATAGCACTAAAGAATGACAAATCCCCAGGACAAGATGGTTTGCATGCTGGGGTTTTAAAGGAAGTAGGTGCGCACATTGCAGATGCCCCAAATATAAACTTTTAAAGTTCTCTAGATTTAGGAACTGTCCCTCCAGATCGGAAAATTGCACATGTCACTCTGCTTTTTAAGAAAGGAGAGAGAGGGAAACCGGGGAATTATAGACCAGTTAGCCTAACATCTGTTGTGGGGAAAATGCTGGAGTCCGAACAGCTCGAGAATTTTCAGTTGATCAGACAGAGCGAGCATGGATTTGTAAAAGGTAGGGCATGCCTGACAAACCTGATTTATTTTTTTGAAGATGTGATTAAAGTAATGGACAGGAGAATGTCAATGGATATTATTTACATGGACTTCCAGGAGGCATTTGATTAAAGTCCCAAACAAGACACTGTTAGCTAAGATAGAAGCCCATGGAATCGAGGGAAACGTACGGACTTGGTTAAGAAGTTGGCTGAGCGAAAGGCGACAGAGAGGAGGGATAATGGGATAATGGGTAGGTACTCGTATTGGCAGGATGTGACTCGTGGAGTCCCGCAGGGATTTGTCTTGACGCCTCAATTATTCACAATATTTATTAACGACTTAGATGAAGGCATAGAAAGTCTCATATCTAAGTTTGGCGATGACACAAAAATTGGTGGCATTGTGAGCAGTGTGGATGAAAAGATAAAATTACAAAGGGATATTGACAGATTAGGTGAATGGGCAAAACTGTGGCAAATGGAATTCAATGTAGGCAAATGTGAGGTCATCCACTTTGGATCAAAACAGGATCGAACAGGGTACATTCTAAATGGTAAAAAGGGACTTAGGGGTTCAGGTACATTGATCATTGAAGTTTCATGAACAGGTGATGAAAATATTCAATAAGGCTAATGGAATGCTGACCTTTATATCTGGAGGACAAGAGTACAAGGGGGCAGATATTATGCTGCAGCTATACAAAACCCTGGTTAGACCGCACCTGGAGTAATGTCAGCAGTTCTGGGCACCGCACCTTCAGAAGGAAATATTGGCCTTGGAGGGGGAGTGCAGCGTAGGTTTACCATAATAATACCTGGACTTCAAGGGTTAAGTTACGAGGAGAGATTACACAAATAGGGGTGGTATTATGTAGAGTTTAGAAGGTTAAGGGTTGATCTGAGCGAAATTTATAAGATATTAAGGGGAACAGATAGGGTGGATAGAGAGAAACTATTTCCGCTGATTGTGGATTCTTGGAGGAGGGGGCACAGTCTAAAAATTAGACCCAGGCCTTTCAGGAGCGATATTAGAAAACATTTCTACACACAAAGTGTGGTAGAAGTTTGGAACTCTCTTCTGCAAACGGTAATTGATACTAGCTCAATTGCTAAATTTCAATCTGAGATCGATAGCTTTTTGGCAACCAAAGGTATTAAGCGATATGGGCCAAAGGCAGGTATATGGATTTAGATCACAGGTCATCCATGATCTTATCAAATGGCGGAGCAGGCATGAGGGGCTGGATGGCCTACTCCTGTTGCTATATTCATATGTTAATTTGAATTGAATTATTGGTAATGCGACAGCTCACGATTTCAGTGTTACAAGGAGGCAGCACAATGTCCTTCCTCCCTAATAACATGCTTCACATTAACTGGGATTTCAATGTATTTATTGGTTATCACGGTGAAGAAATATTATTTCATTATATGTGTATCTGACGCTGAATCAAATGTCTGGCGACTGAACTGAATTTGCCGCTTATTCTTTCACATCTTCTCTGCTTCACTGTGGTTCAATTCACTGACTGTCATTGGACTTCATTGTAAACCGAAATGTTTTGATGTTATGTTGTATCAGTTTGCACTGTATCTGTTGGAATCAGCAGCCCTTCTATTTTCTATAGTTTATAGGTATGATGTTGGCGTTTTGTTAATTGAACAATCCCGCCATCTATCACTTTATTTTATAATTACAGGAGAGGGAATCTCAATTATTGTGCGATCTATCTGGAAGGGGCATTGGATTCTGTTTATTCCATGATTTGTAGATGAAGTGAACAATGCAGGTGAACAGGTGGAGACTTGGATGAACTTTGGAAACATTAAACTATTCCACAGAGGCGTCACTGTTTAACAAACTGAAACTGGCAATAGAATCGGTGGAACACGGGGCCGGTGAACAGAATGCAGGCGCAGGATGATAGGATTTAATTCGATATGACAATGGACTTGAGAGAGTAGAGTGAGTGAGAGAGAGGTTGAGTGAAAGGGAAAGCGAGAGGCTGTGGTGTGAATAATTCATCAGAATGAACTGCTGAACCTTCCAGTGGAATTAAACAGAGAAAAAGTGATTGTAAGTTGTTGTTATGATGTGGTCAGGTTGGGGGAGTTTTTATTGTAGACTCGCTCCTCATGTTTATATCCCTGTCAGGTCCTCAGTCTGTTTTTGCGAATGATCCTTGTTTTCCAAAATAACATGATACATAATTAAAATATAGTTAAAAAATAGAAACAGTAATTTATCGATCATAATGAATTATTAGGATTGTATATTTTTAAAGCTCGGCTGAATTCAATAAACAACGAGGTTGTTTTAATTAATATTGTTAAAGTTAATTTTGATTGAATGTACAATGTAAATTTGTTGAACACATTTTATACCGACCACAGGTTCCCTGACACAAATACCCACAGAAATGAACTGTTGAATGTATTAATTGGATTGTGTTACTGGGACCTGCAGATTAGATTCCCTCGAACACTCTGCTGCTGTCGCTCCCTGTGAATCCCACCCTCTCCTTCCACTGCATTGAATTCTCTGACGCCTAATCCCTTGTTTCAGTTTTTCCGCTTTCCCAAACCACCTGCTCGTGACTCCCCTCCATCTCCTCCATGTCCTTTTCTTTGTCTCCCTCTCAATCTCACTCAATGGCTCGGTCTCCAGCTGCCTTTCCCTGTCGGCTCTCTTAACCCACAGCAACAAATTAGCTGCAACTCCCTCTTGTCCCCTCTTATTCCTGGCCCTTCGATCTCTTTCCCCGTCCCTCAGGAGCCCAAATCCGGCTTTAATTCGCTGGATTCCCGATGTGTCAAACGTCGTCTCCCTTCCCCACCCGCACTGCACCCTCACTCAGCTCTTCCTGTCGATCCGGTGTTTATTCACTTTCTATATCGTCCTCCCAATTCGCTATTGGTCATTATGTTTAAAAACATCTCTCTGCCCAAAAGCACTGCCCATGTCAGTGAATCGCTTCCCACCCGTCGAAGCAGCAACAACGCTGGAAATTTTACCCCAGATGCTCTTAAACTGCTGCTTTGCCTTCAGGTCTGAGCAGTAATTTCTCTGCTTGTTTTCTCCCTCTTGTAGTTAACGTGGTGGCGATTGTGATCCTGCTTCGAAGAAAGTGCGGTCTCTCCAGATGTATCAGCCGCTACCTGGTCGGAATGGCAGTGACCGATCTCATGGTCGTAATTAGTCGTGTGATATTGAAGCGGATTGGTTCAATTTATTTCCCAGTGCCATTCCTGGACATCACTCACGTGTTGTTTTCTTTACTCCTTTGGTGCTGCAGCCACGGTGGTTTCTGTTTGGTTCACAGTCGCTTTCACCTTTGATCGATTTGTGGCCATATGTTGTGAGATGCTAAAAATTAAATATTGCACCGAGAGAACGAGGACTGTGGTTCTGGGATCAGTGAGTGTGCTGGCCTGTTCAGAGAGTCTCCCCGTGTATTTTATATATAAACCTTACTATACAATTGATAATGTTCCATGATATTGTGAGATTAAACCGAGCTTCTCTACTTCCCCGGCATGGGCCACATTTGACACGTTTCACCTCATTTTAACCCCTTGTGTTCAGGTCTCTCTGATTTTGCTGCTCAATGTTCTGATGGGCAGGCCGATTTTAGTGCCCAAGCGGGTCCGCAGGGGACTCCGGAGCCGAAGCAATGGAGAGAATCACAAGGACACAGAGATGGAGAACCGAAAGAAATCCATCATTTTACTCTTCAGTATATCGGGTAGTTTTGCACTGTTTAGGGAGACAAAGGTTATGTTTTACATCTATGTGCGAATTACAGACATTCGGTACGATTACTCCAACACTGACCCTATTTATATCAAACAAGAGACATCAAGGATGCTGCAGCTTCGAAGTTCCTGCATAAACACGAATATTTATTCCCTGACCCAGAATAAATTCAGAGAGGAACTGAAGAACTTGATGAAATACTCAGTCAATCTAATTGTTAAATTAATGAGATCATAGAAGGAGCTGAAGGGTTTCAGAACAACTAAATCGCATTTCATGCACCATCCCCTACACTTCCCAGTTGACGGAACATACATTTTATATTAGCAGCACAGAGGAATGAAATGATCTTAAATATGATTCTAATATTATATTTTATTGATAATCTGAACTATTGAGGCGGGGTTTGCACTGCAGACGACACGTGAATTGCTGCTGAAAATCGAGGCACTAAAGAGCTCAGACGGACTTCAAATAAATGGCCGCCGGGCAAAATGGGCAAAGTTGGTAATCAAAGTCACTGCTGTGAGTCTGATCAGAATGGGTGTACTCCACATAAATGGATACATAGAGGGAGAGAGGGAGGGAGAGGGAGAAAGAGAGACAGACAGAGAAAGAGGGAGAGAGAGAGACAGACAGAAAACGAGACAGTGAGAGAGACAGAGAGAGAGGGACAGAGAGAGGGACAGAGACAGAGGCAGAGAGAGAGACAAAAAGAGAGAGACAGACAGACAGAGAGACGGAGAGAAAGAGACAGAGAGATACATGGAGAGAGAGACAGCGGGAGAGAGAGACAGAGAGAGATGGGAAAGAGAGAGAGAGATAGACAGACGGAGAGACAATACATTGCAAAAAATATATATTGGGCTCGAGGGGCTGAATGGTATACTCCTGTTCCTATGTTCTGCTGTTGCGCTTATCGGCTACTCCTGATCATTCTTTTGTTTCTTAACCTGTCCCATTACCACCATCCTTACTTGCATCATCATCCCTTTTGTCATTTAATCACTCCTGCCCTTTACCCTATCATAGTCCTTCCCTTTTGTTCTTTCCTCTCCTGCCCTCCCTCCCCGCTTTCCCTGGCTCTGTACTTGCTCAAAACTTTAACTCATTTAACATCTTCTCGGTCTGAGGAAAGGTCATCGAACTGAAAATTTAACTCGGTTAGTTTCTCCACAGATGCTGCCTGACGTTCTGAGTATTTCCAGCATTTTCTGTTTTGATTTCAGATTTCCAGCATCCGCAGTATTTTGCTTTTGACAATATCTGGACTGACACGTTGGTGCAGAACTCAGAGGCGCTGCCTGGAAATGGTATATTTCCAATTAGATATTAAACTGTTTAGGTGGAGGCAAAGGATTCCGTGGCAGTTCTCTGGTCTCTTGAGCAATTTACGTCAGTAAATTCAGCATCAGTAATAACACATTAGCTGGTCATTCCTCTGATTTCCATTTGTGGAACCATGCTGTTTGCAAATTGTTCGCTGAAATTGCGTAGATTACAACAGCGACTGCACTTCAAAAGTGCTTCGTTGTCCGTTAAACACATTGGGATGCCATGAGGACATGAAATGCACTACATATATGCAACTTTGTTGTTTAATTTCTTCTTCCACCAATAAGCTGCGAGCCCCACTACATATATTTTACATCCTATTTAGTGCATGGTGATTAATGTGTTAGTTCTGACTTGTGATATTTAGTATTTAGGGGTCTCTCAGACCCTCAATCTGTCACTGTTTGGCCCCAAATGTCATTCTAAATCTGGTTCATTTCACTCGTGTGTACTTGTAGTTCTGATCTGGACATTCCTACCTACAGTGGATTATTGGTGCCTGCCCCTTGATTTCTGGCGTATGATGGATACGCTACATCTTCAGCATTTTCTAGATTCAGAGTTGGGAGAGAAAGAAACCAATTTCATACAGTAGGGAATGTGTAGTGAACATAATTTAGGCCCTATATTGATGCAGTCCATATACAGTAGCAGTTTCCACTGGCTCATTGAACTTTCAAAAATTGTTGCTTTTTGTCGTATCAAGTTCTTCTATTTGACACTCATCAGCCTCCTTGTGTCGTTCCAGCCGTTTAAAGGCATCAGTCTTCAATGTACAAAGGCAAGAATATTGATCGAGCATTGACTGCGTTAGAGGAAGTGTTTGAGAAATTATTGATGGAGAAGAGCATTGATCATTTCTGTCATAGTTATATGACACACAAGGGATACAATGGTGCGGTTCCATACTGGGCTGGAAAGGTCTCCCAGCATATTGTCGTAATTCACTTTTCTGCGGGCACACCACCTTCCTGAGTCACACCAGAGTATAGGGCAATGTGCTTATTATTCAGTTGACAACATTCAGTTTCCATTTCTCGCCCTCAATGTGCTGGCCCATCCTGTAGTTCGATTTCAGGGTTGCACCATCCTCAGGAATCTCCCCAATAGGATACTCTCCATGAGTGAGAGAGAGAGATAACGGAGGAAATGTTAACTTCCCAGTGTTTTTCTATAACGCTACTCCTGATATTGATAATAACGTACAGGGTTCGACATCTCGTTATTATGAACACAATCTCACACAGTCTGGTACTTTCTGCAGTGTCTGTATTTTACATTCCAGTTTCCTCAGAGCCGCAGAGAGCAATTTTGTTCCTGAATATCCAAGTTTATTTCTTTCCAGTCGAAACGCAAATAGAGAGTGCGAAACAAATTGAATCAAACACCGGACCTGCGATAAACTTTCTCTCTCGGATATTAGAGGAAACACAAAAAAAACTTCAGGACATTAATAACCAAACTTTCCAATCACTGACAATGAATCTCACCTTGTCCAACTCCCGATACATATTCCGGGATTGTCAGTAAATGTATTTATTAAATAAAGTGCTGGCTGTGTGAAGCCTTTAAATGTCCCTCAGTCTGGTCTCATTCCCTGATGATCAGAATTGCCCTCCTCGAGGACAGTGACCCGCTCCATCATATTTGGGGAAACTTGTCTCATTTCCGCTACTCCTAGTCTGCCTGGTGCTCACCCACTCCTTCTTCTGCTGAACTCTTTGTAGTTGTCGGGTGACCACCGACAGAAAATTGCTGTGCACGAAACTCTCAACTTCCGGAGGCACTGTAGTGAGGCCAGCCGTTCCTCAAGCTCAGAAACAATGATCTCGAGCCTGAGCAGGTGGTTGAACCACCTGCATATATGCATTTTCAGGGCACACGAAGTGTTCTGGAGTTTCAATATGGGACAGGATGAACATGAAGGATGGAAAATGTTGAGGCTTTGGCCAGAAGCTTCCAAACCTCCTGAGGCAGTGCAGGAGGACTGGAGGATTGCAAATGTTACAAAACTGTTCTAAAAAGGAGAGAGAGATAAACCCGGCAATCACAGGCCAGTCAGCCTGACGTGGTGGTGGGGAAACTTTTGGAGAAAATAATCGGACAAAATTAAGTGGCGCTTATGAAAGTAACAAAGGAATGCCAGCGCGGATCAGTTTAAGGAAAACCGTGTTTGACTAATTTGATTGAGTTCTTTGATGAAGTAATCGAGAAGGTAGATGAGGGCAGCATGGTTGATGTTGTGTATCTGGACTTTCAAAAGGTATTTGATAAACTACCAAATGAGAAACTTGACTTAATTAAAGCCCATTGGATTGAAGGGACATCGGCAGCGTGGATACAAAATTGGCAAAGTGACAGAAAGCAAAGAGTAGTGGTGAACAGCTGTTATTCAGATTGGAGGGAAGGATGCAGTGATGATCCCTTGGGGCCGGTATTGTACGACTGCTGTTATTGCTAAATATTTATGACCTGGACTAGGGTACAGAGTGTATAATTTCAAAGTTTACAGATGACACGAAAACCGGAAATGTAATAAACAAGGTGGAGAGTAGTAACAGACTTCAAGAAGGCATAGACAGACCGGCGAAATGTGCAGACACATGGCAGATGAAATTTATCGCAGAGAAGTGTGACGTGATACATTTTGGTCGGAAGAATGACGAGAGGCAATATAAACTAATTGGTACAATTTTAAAGCGAGTGCTGCAAACGAGTGAACTGGGGGTTTATGTCCACAAATCTTTGAAGATGGAAGGAGAAGTTGAGAAGGCTGTTGAAAAAGCATATGGTGTCCTTGGCTTTATAATTGAGGCATAATGTATAAAAACAATGAAATTATGCTAAAACTTTATAAAACACTGGTTAAACCTCATATTTAGTTTTGTGTTCAACTCTGGGCACCACACTTTAGGAAGGATGTCAAGGCGGTAGACAGGGTCCAGAAGACATTTACTAGAATGGTATCAGGGATGAGGGACCTCAGTTATGTGGAGAGCTGGAGAAGCTTGGATTGTTCTGCTTAGAGCAGAGAAGATTATGGGATGTTCAAAAATCAAGAACGGTTTTGATGGATTAAATAAGGAAAAACTGTTTTCAGTGGCAGAAAAGATGGTAACCAAAGGACTTTAAGGTGATTGGCAAAAGAACCAGAGGCAACATGTGGATTATTTTTTAACACAGATTGTTGTTGTTATGGAACACGTTACCCGAAAGAGTTGTGGCAGCAGATTTAGTGGCAATTTTCAAGAGGGAATTTACATGAGAGTTCCATTTCTGATTGAAAAACAATGTAAATATGGAACACTGAGACCAACGGGAACGAGATCATTCTCGTATACCCCCAAACTTTATTGTTTCTCCACGTCTCTCATGGACATATTGAGCAGCAATTGGTTTCGCTGGCGCCATTCACCTCCCTGTCCATGTCAAAAGCCAATGAATCATAAGGAGACAGCGGTATCACCTGGCTATTCACAAACGGAAGACTCACATCGGAATCCTCTTCAGTTCTGATCCAGCCCCACCGCCGCTCGCCTGTTTTGTTGAAGCGGATACAATTTACAGATCAAGTGCCGGAAATTAGCCTTATGCCCCCTCCTATTGGACTGATCTGAGGAGACAGAGGCATCCCCACTGCTGCCGCGGCAATAGAGGTTATCTCCAGGCACACTGAAGTTATCAGCTGGGCCCTGCATGCTCGATAATACCCGGCATCAAATTAATCATCCTATTTCAACTCTTATGTACAAAACATATTACTGTACGTCTTGTTACATATTAGTAGTGAGATGAATGAAATCACACAGATTTGCATTGTAAAGCTCAGATACAAATATGAATTGAATAATGTAATTCCAGATTTTTATTCCCAATAAGAGGCGAACGCAGAATAAAACAGGGGGCATATATGAAAACAAGTCGTCTTCAACTGAAGACCATTAAATAATTGTCAAAATACAAAGCGGGTACGAAATACATTATGAGATATAACGTTTCCAGGAGTCTTTTAGAATCTGTGTATTCATATCTTCTGAGTTACTAACTTTTTAATTAATCCCTTGAAAAAAATAGCACCTTAGCCCAGTGGAGAAATCTCTCCACACTTTAGATAAACGTCATCGCGTTCAGGGGTAAAAATGTCCATAGGTCCGCTTCCGGCATCAGCCGAGGACGAATAGAATTAGAATTATTCAGCACAGAAGCGGGCAATTCGGCCCTTTGTGTTTGTGACGGCTCTTTGAAGGAGTTATCCATTTAATGCCACTTCGCTGCCCTTTACCCATAGCCCTGCAAATGTATCTTTTTTTCTATTATATTTCCAATTCACTTTGAAGAATTACTATTATATCTGCTTCCACCACCAGTTCAGGCAATGCATCCCAGATCATAACAAGTCGCTGCTAAAAAAAAACTCCTAATTTCCCCCCTGGAACTTTTGCAAATTAATTAAAATATTTTCTTTTGGTTACCGACCTCCCTGCCACGGGAAACAGTTTCTTCCTTCTTAAAATCCCTCATTATTTTGAACACCTCTTTTATATAACCCCTTAACCTTCTCTGCTCTGAGTAGAACAACGACAGCTTCTCTAGTATTGGAGAGGCAGGGACTAATTAGGAACAGTCAGCATGGTTTTGTGAGAGGAAAATCATGTCTCACGAATTTGATTGAGTTTTTTGAAGGGGTAACCAAGAAGATAGATGAGGGCTGTGCAGTAGACGTGGTCTACATGGACTTCAGCAAAGCATTTGACAAGGTACCGCTTGGTAGGTTGTTACATAAGGTTAAATCTCATGGGATCCAAGGTGAGGCAGCCAATTGGATACAAAATTGGCTTGACGACAGAAGACAGAGGGTGGTTGTAGAGGGTTGTTTTTCAAACTGGATGCCTGTGTCCAGCGGTGTGCCTCAGGGATCGGTGCTGGGTCCGCTGTTATTTGTGATTTATATTAATGATTTGGATGAGAATTTAGGAGGCATGGTTAGTAAGTTTGCAGATGACACCAAGATTGGTGGCATTGTGGACAGTGAAGAAGGTTATCTAGGATTGCAACGGGATCTTGATAAATTGGGTCAGTGGGCCGATGAATGGCAGATGGAGTTTAATTTAGATAAATGTGAGGTGATGCATTTTGGTAGATCGAATCGGGCCAGGACCTACTCCGTTAATGGTATGGCGTTGGGGAGAATTATAGAACAAAGAGATCTGGTAGTACAGATTCATAGCTCCTTGAAAGTGGAGTCACAGGTGGATAGGGTGGTGAAGAAGGCATTCAGCATGCTTGGTTTCATTGGTCAGAACATTGAATGCAGGAGTTGGGATGTCTTGTTGAAGTTGTACAGGACATTGGTGAGGCCACACTTGGAGTACTGTGTACAGTTCTGGTAACCCTGTTATAGAAAGGATATTATTAAACTAGAAAGAGTGCAGAAAAGATTTACTAGGATGCTACCGGGACTTGATGGTTTGACTTACAGGGAGAGGTTAGATAGACTGGGACTTTTTTCCCTGGAGAGCAGGAGGTTAAGGGGTGATCTTATCGAAGTCTATAAAATAATGAGGGGCATAGATAAGGTCGATAGTCAAAATCTTTTCCTAAAGGTAGGGGAGTCTATAACGAGGGGGCATAGATTTCAGGTGAGAGGGGAGAGATACAAAAGGGTCCAGAGGGGCAATTTTTTCACTCAAAGGGTGGTGAGTGTCTGGAACGAGCTGCCAGAGGCAGTAGTAGAGGCGGGTACAATTTCGTCTTTTAAAAAGCATTTGGACAGTTACATGGGTAAGATGGGTATAGAGGGATATGGGCCAAGTGCAGGCAATTGGGACTAGCTTAGTGTTATAATCTGGGCGACATGGACATGTTGGGCCGAAGGGCCTGTTTCCATGTTGTAACTTCTATGATTCTATAATTGCAGTCCCTCATCCTTGGTACCATTCTGGCAAATCTCTTCTGCACCCTCTCTCAGGCCTCGACATCCTTCCTAAAGTGTGGTGCCCAGAATTGGTCACAATATTCCAGCTGAGGTCAAACCAATGATTTACAAAGGATTAGCATAACTTCTTCGATATTGCACTCTATGCCTCTATTTATAAAGGCAGGGATCCCGTCTGCCGTGGAGCTCGACAAGTCTGCTATTATTCTGCTCACTGTTTACTCCATTTCCAAGCTTTACATCATCTGAAAACTTTGAAATTAAACCCTGTATACCTAAGGCCATGTCATTAATATATATCGAAAAGAGCAGTCGTCCGAATACCAACATTTGTGAGACACCGCTGCATTTTTTTTTATTCGTTCACGGGATGTGGGCGTCGCTGGCAAGGCCGGCATTTATTGCCCATCCCTAATTGCCCTCGAGAAGGTGGTGGTGAGCCGCCTTCTTGAACCGCTGCAGTCCGTCTGGTGACGGTTCTCCCACAGTGCTGTTAGGAAGGGAGTTCCAGGATTATGACCCAGCGACAATGAAGGAACGGCGATATATTTCCAAGTCGGGATGGTGTGTGACTTGGAGGGGAACGTGCAGGTGGTGTTGTTCCCATGCGCCTGCTGCCCTTGTCCTTCTAGGTGGTAGAGGTCGCGGGTTTGGGAGGTGCTGTCGAAGAAGCCTTGGCGAGTTGCTGCAGTGCATCCTGTGGATGGTGCACACTGCAGCCACAGTGCGCCGCTGGTGAAGGGAGTGAATGTTTAGGGTGGTGGATGGGGTGCCAATCAAGCGGGCTGCTTTATCTTGGATGGTGTCGAGCTTCTTGAGTGTTGTTGGAGCTGCGCTCATCCAGGCAAGTGGAGAGTATTCCATCACACTCCTGACTTGTGCCTTGTAGATGGTGGAAAGGCTGTGGGGAGTCAGGAGGTGAGTCACTCGCCGCAGAATACCTCATACTTCCCTGCAGTCTGAAAATCAACCTTTCACCACTATATACTGCATCCAAGCTAATTTCCTATCCACGCTGCCACTGCCACTTTAATCCCATGAGCTTAAATGTTCCTAACAAATCTATTCCGTGGTATTTTAACAAACACCTTCTGTAGGTCCACATACATAACATCATCTCCATTACCTTCATCCGTCATTTCATTGAAGAACTCAATCAAGTCTGTCAGACGCGATTTGCCTTTAACAATTCAATGTTGCCTGTCATTTAATAACCCTTATTCTTCCACGTGACAATTTATTTTTTCATGGATTACGGTCTCGAACAGTTTCCCCACCACCGACGGTAGGCTGCCTTGCCTGCAGTTACTTGCTTCATCTAATTCCCCTTTTTTGAACAGGGATATTATATTTGCAACGCTCCAGTCTTCTGGCACCACTCCCACATTCACGGAGAATGAAAAATTTATGGCCAAAGCCGCCGCTATTTCTATCCTTACTTACCTCACTCACCTCGTGTGCATCCAAGCTGGATCGGGTGACGTTTCTACTTTGAGCGCTGCCAGTCGTTTCAGTACCTTCTATTTATGTCTATTCTCTCCAATTGCTCGACCCCTTCCCTTTTTACTGGGACTTTAGTAGCATCCTGTTTTTTAGTACCTCAGCTAAACTCTCCCTCCACAAGAGGATCTACTTTTCGGTCCCCGATCGACCCCACCCTTTTCTATATTTGTTAAAAAAACTTTCATGTTCCGTTTTATGTTTGCCGCTGTGGACAGGGTGGGAAAGACCCAAATATTACTAATAACTTTATTAAACATTTCTCAATATTAAATACATTTACACAGATTAGAACTAAGAGTCAGCAATATCAGTAGAGTCTAAAATTAGAACCGTTTAAGCAAACGCTAATGAACCCGTGAGCGACTGTTGAAGAAGATGGGCTAGAATTTCTTCCCGCGCAGGTTCGAGTCCTACCCCAACCGGCCTTTCCCCTTCCTTTTTTAGACGGGCTACACGGAGAGTCGAGACATCGTGGCAACTGAACATGGGGTATGTCAGCACTTTTCACTCTGCACTTGGGAACATATCTCCCGACCAGTGTCCTTATCTCGCCCCTCCCTATCACTGTAACGTCCGCCAACCATCTCAGGACTCTGCGTTCCTGCAACACTTGTGCATCACCTACGGACTTCAACCTGCGATTGGCGGCCGTGCCGAAAGGCGCTAAGCTCTGGACCTCCCGAAACATCTCCTCATTTATCGCCTCCACTTTCACCCAGATTTTGGTCACCCGCCCTCATATCTCCATCTTTGTTTTGGTGTCAATTTGTGCCAGATCACGCTCCTGTGAAAGACCTTGAGACGTTTCACTATGTTAAATATTCTGTATGCATAAATGTTTTTCTTGATGTTCTCTCTATAATATATTATATGGAGGAGAAATGTCCTGCCTATGCTCTGCTTTGTATATCCATGCTGGAAGTTTATAAAGACTGCAGTGGTTTTGTTTGTTGGGTTCGAACCGCACTTAGTGATAAATATGGAACATTTCATGATAAATATGAAATATTTGGTGATAAATATTCAACATTTGTTGATAAACATGGACCATTTGTTGATAAATGTGGAACATTTAGTAATTAACAATCGTGAAGAAAATAATAGCACTAAAGAGTGACAAATTACGAGGACCAGATGTTTTCCATCCCAGGGATTTAATGAAGCAGGAGAGAACTTTGCTGATGCCCTAACTATAATCTTCCAAAGTTCTCTCGATTCAGGAACCGTTCCTTTTGATTGAAAAATTGCATAAGCCACTCCGCTATTTCAAAAAAGGAGAGAGGGGGAAACCTGGGAATTATAGACCAGTTAGTATACCATCTGTTGTCTGGAAATTACTAAAGTCTACAATTAAGGATAGAGTGACTGAACATCTTGATAATATTCAACTGATTGGAGCCAGCATGGATTTGTAACGGGTAGGTGATGCCTGACGAAACTGATTGAACTTTTTGAAGAGGTGACTGAAGTAATAGACAGAGGATTGCCTATGGATGTTGTTTATATGAACTTCCAGAAGGGCATTCGATGAAATCCCTCGCAAGAGAATGTTAGCTAATGTTGAAGATCATGTAATTGAGGGCAAATTATTGACCTGCATAGAAAATTGGCTGAGTGGCAGGAGACAGCGTGTTGGGATAAAGGGCAGGTTCTCAAATTGGCAGAGTGTGACTAGTGATGTCTAACAGGGATCTTTGTGGGGCCTCAAATATTCACGGCATTTATTAACGACTTAGATGAAGGAATAGAAAATCACATATCCAACTTTACCGACGACACAATGATAGGCAGCATTGTGGTTGGAAACATAAAATTACAGAGAGATATTAATAGATTAAGTGAGTGGGAAAAACTGTGGCAATTGGATTTCAATGTAGGCACGTGTGAGGTCATCCAGTTCGGATCTAAAAAAAGATCGATCGATGAAAATCTCGAAATAGTGCAGGTCCAAAGAGGCATAGGGGGCCATGTACATTGATCATAAAAATGTCACGTCCAGAGTCACCGATAATGCACGGTAGCCAAGCGGTAAACCATCGTTTGTTTAAATTGAAGAACGCAGGTTCCACGCCAATCGTGCCTCCCTAAGTTTTTAATAATTAAGGTGAAGTTTATGCTGCACCACTTCCAAGGCTAACAAATCGTTCCTGAGATTTGGTGCCCAAAACCAAATGAAGTTTTCCAGATGGGGTCTGACCAAGGCTCCACACAACTGAAGCACAACTTGGCCCCCAATATATTGCACCCCGGTTCAGATAAAGGCAACATTCCATTAGCCTTTTTGACTGGACCACTGGCAACAAACATAAAATCAAATGGGATCTTACGGGCCACTTGCAATGTTTATTTATCGAATTTGTAATGATTCAGGGTGTATTAGGAAGTGAAATTTCCACATTGCGATTTTACTAACAGGTCAAGTCTGCTCTGTATCATATACATGGCTAAGTTAGAGGCTGATAGAGTCTGAATTAAAATATCATTATAAAAAACTGCAATTGTTGAAATGTAGCTGACCTTAGCACCAACAGTTAATTGCCCTTTCCGTGTTAACAATCCTCTGACAATCATATAAAATCCACAAGAACAGCCAGGACCTGAGTGTGTGCGAGACAGTACGGTTACTCTACGAGATAATGCCGAACATGACAAGCTGTTGCACCTTGACCAGAACAATAGAACCAGAAGATATGGCCTGCGCTTGAAGGGGCGTAAATACGGAAACATTATTTCAGTGAGCAAGTGGACTATCTATGGAACAGGCTCCTTTCCCAAACTGCATATTTAAAACCATAGGACAGCGAATATGGAGGGAACACAGTAACTGTTTAAGCTAAAAATGAGAACGGGGGCATTAGGAGAATACATCAACCGTTTAATTAGAAATGGGGACCAGGGGAACGCGATAACCATTTATTTAGAAGTAGGCAACAGGAAAACATAGTCGTTTTTTAATTACAAATAGGGGACAAGGGGATTGAAGGTAATATAACAACTATCTAATTCGAAATAGAATACAAGGGAATATAGGGGAATAGAGCAACTGTTTATTTAGATATAGGTGGCAAGGGAAGACGCTAGCGGTTTAATTAGAAGTAGACTGGACAGAAATATCAGAGAAACACAGTAACTGTTTTATAATAGAGGTAATCAAGGCAACACAACATCCATTTACTTAGAAACGAGGGGCGGGGAATCACAACCATGTGAGTTTGAATTTGTACGGTAATGTAATGGTTAACTTCTTGATGCTTTTGCTTTCGATTTTACCTGGTGATTATGGATGATTACACATGGCCCTCTCACGATTTTAGCTGGGTGCAGGTGCACCGCTCTGCAATGAAATTAAAATCTCTGCCTGCTGCCTAACTCGTTTCTCAAATGCAAGAGAGTCAAAGGATGGAGTGAAATGGCGGGAAAGTGGAGTTGAGGTAAAAATCAGATCAGCCATGATCTCATTAAATGGCGGAGCAGGCTCGAGAGGCCGAATGGTCGACTCCTGCTCTTAACTCGTATTAGAGTGTTTAAGGCCAAAACCAAACAATATCTCATCAGCATCATATATCTATCTCGATCCATTCTATTGCTCGGATCTCGTCCTATTGGTTTTACATCCGTTCTTACTCCCCAGAACCGCATTAACCATTTCAAGTAGTGGTGATTGCAGCGTGACTGACCATGTCTTGGACCCGTTCTTCAGTGCATCTCCGTCATGCGTTTCGCATGCTGGTTGCTTCACACGCAGCAGGTCACTTCTGTACACATAGCGTTATCACAAGCTCAGTGAGCACGAGACATCCGATACAAGCCATTCCCGCCCTTTCTCGCAACTTATCAAAAGATCGGGGTGTGGGGAGGCGTATGTAGGTGTTCGATAAGAATCTGCTCCTTCACGTCCCGCTATTTCGAATAATGGCCAAGCTATCAAATACATTCTTCCCATTGATTAGTACAAGCACGTTCCAAGAGAAAGATACCAATTAACTATCTTAACTGCACTCTCCTGACGTTCAAAGATTTTATATTGATACCAGATTGTTATCTTTTGGCGAGTGGTGCCCAGGTGATTTAAGTTAAGAATGGAAGCGAAATGATAGATCGATGCAAACTGCTTCCATTCGTTGAAGAATCAAGAACTAATGGCCATAGATAAAATAACAAATTGAAGAGATTTAGAACTGAAAGTAGGAGAAATGACATGGAGAGTTGTGAAGATGAGAAAATTACAGAGCCTGAAATTAGTCAACATTCAAGATTAAAGTGGATAGATTGATGAATAAAAATAGGTTGATTGCATGTTGAGATCGGGCGGGTCAAGCGATTGGGACCATTTGCTCTTTGGCGGAGAAACATCGACAGGGGCTCGTTGGGTCCAATGATCTATTCCCCTATTTCAACATGATGAGTCAAGATCATACTGTGTCCATCATTAGATCACTTATCAGGAGAAAAGGCCCCGTTCTATTGGGCCAGGAATCAATGGAGAGCGGAATCTGATGGGAGACCTGCGTCTGCAATAGTCACACCAAGATTACAGAAGAAATACAAATAACCATGATTGCAACACTCTTTATTGTTTCTAAACTAAACAAAACTTTATGTATTATTTAAATTGGTGCGTCTCATTCCAGTCCCTGCGGTGAAACACAGTTAACGCTGACGCCCACATTTTCTATTCCACTGCTGAAGCTCCATTATGTCTGCTCTCTTTGAATCTTGAGCGGGAAGTGCATTGTTTTAGCAGGAAACGATTCTGCTCACCAAAGGAAAGCAGCAGACATCAAATACAAGGCACACAATGGAATAAATATTTTATGACACCTGCTCATTTTCACAAGAACAATCCAGACTGCCATTCTAAAATGAAAGACCGGATGTAATTCAGCTCCCGTTAGGACAGGAAGCGTTGGTTTGTTTTTTTCATTTTCTTAACCAATGTTAGAATAAATGTCCAAGGAGATTTCGCCATCTTCTTCAGCTCTTCCCTGAATTTAGTTTGGGTAGCTGCATAAATACACGTGTTTGAGCAGCAACTCAAATACATAAGCAGATATCCGGTTTCAGTAGCGATATAACCAGGGGCTCCATAATCGCCTCGGTAATGCACGATGTTTGTCAGTCTGGTGGTTAAAAAACTCACGGCAGCTGTCAGCCACAACAGTAAAAAACTGCCCGATACACTGAACAGTAAAATGATGGATTTCCTTCTGTTCTCCATCTCTGGATCGCTCTGATTCTCATTGCTGTGACGCCGGAGTCCCCTGCGGGCTTTATTGGCTACAAAAATACTTTTGACTATCAAACAATTAAACAGTAACATCAACGCAAAAGGAATCCATGGAACGAAAATACTTTCCAACCAAGAGTACACAACACCTGTAGGCGATGAGAAAAAGTCCACTCTGGAGCGGCAACCCCAAGGAATATTGTTAATTATTCGTTCAGGTTCGTGTGCAAACCAAAAGGGTGTGTTCTCTAAACAGAAAAGGACAGTGACGGCTGTTATAACCGCGGCCGCAGTTCTCACCGTGCAATACTTTCTTTTAAACTTCTCACAACATATAGCTACAAATCGGTAAATGTGAACAAGACGGTAAACCATACTGATATATCTATGGTGATACAATTCATGCATTGAATTAACTTACAAACGTCCGTGTAGGATAGAAATGATTGTGGAAAGTGGTAATTGAGAATATGATACAATACTACATGAATGATCATGACCAGGAGATCTGCTGTTGCCATGGCTCCATGTAGACAGAGATACATTTGGAAAGGCCGCAATTTCCTCTGGAGAATCACAATTGTCAATAGGTTCGCTGTAAGAAAGAGGGAGAAGAGGTAAGTAACGGGAAAAGTCAGATAAATCTCACAGCATATTGTAGGGAAATGTTCCAATGTGTCCCTACTTAAGGTTATGCACACGGATTTTTCTTTCCACCATATAGACGAGCATTGATGACATTTTCTTGAAAATGAAGAAATCATTGAACACTGAAGATAGAGGGATTGAAAATGTGCCTCCCTTCCAGCATACTTAAGTCAGGCGTCCTCAATTACTACATATAATTTCGCAACAATTACTGTGAATATATTAATTCAATTAAAACAATCAATTGAGACAAAAACATTCAATTTCGGTCGAAACTCTGCGCTTTTTCTATTTATAATTCCCGCGAGGAGGTTGTTCTGTGATGGACCGGCAACTGGTGGAACTGCGAAGCTTCTTTGCAAAACAGGTGAGGGGAGCAGCTCCCTGAACGGCAATTATTTCTCAACATATCTTTCAAAGTCCCCTGTTGGGTGGTGGCGGCTGCAGTCCGAGGAATAATCTGCTTAAAGTAATTAGAGAACAGAAGTACAAATGAGTTGATGAATGTTGGAGGGGCCGGGGGATTAGCCTCGACCTCCCGCGGTATAAGGAGTAATGTTGCGCGCCCAGTGGCCACGGTCTCCCGACCAGAACAGTGGCTCACCGGCCGTGAGGACGGAGAGGATTACTGCTGATATTCACCAACTTGTCCCGATGGACAAAAGAGGACATTCTCGGAATCTGTTACACATCATTAACAGTGAGATCATCAACAACTATTAGACAACAGCATATATTGACTTACCGGGAATAGCGAAAGTAGCGAGAACAGGGTAATAGATATTTTTTATCAGTAGAATTGTTGGCCGTTCCATTTTTTGGAAGACTGTGTCAATTCTGTCCCGTTCTACCGTTCCGACTGAAGTGAACAGAGCATACGTACATGCTCCACCTTTATAGAACAGTCCGTGTCCCAGTGTGAAAATCAATTTACTCAATAATTGGCGTTAGTTACAGTCACTTAACAAACAAGACAAGATTTTCCGCTCCAGTGCACACGGGAGGCCAATCGGGAAATTGTACCG
This sequence comes from Heptranchias perlo, assembly GCF_035084215.1. NCBI lineage: Eukaryota > Metazoa > Chordata > Chondrichthyes > Hexanchiformes > Hexanchidae > Heptranchias > Heptranchias perlo. The sequence goes on from NC_090327.1 coordinate 140,706,731, forward strand.
CTCAGTCCATGCAACTCCTTCTATTTGAATTCATTAACCGAGAGTAATCATGAAGAAATATGCTCTGCGCATACGCAGTGATCCCGACTGTTAACATCCCTCCCAGACACTGCAGAAAATTCTTCGGGCCTCATATTAATTCGCTGAAATCTTAACTTATCCCTTAAATATTTAAAATTTGTTCTGTACACTGCTGCTATCTGGTGGTCACACGGCTTTAACATTACTGGTGGTGAAACTACTCTAACATTACTGGTGGTGAAACTAATCTAACATTACTGGTGGTGAACAGACGCGAATATAACTGGGAGTGATCTGAATCTAATATTACTCGTCGTGAATCAAGTCTAACATTACTGGTGGTGATCATTCTCCAACATTAATATTCGTGACCCTTATCTAACATTACTGGTGGTGACCAGAATCTGAAGTAACTGGTGGTGATTCTACACCAACATTACAGGTGGTGACTATACTCTCAAATTATTGGTGGTGATCCTACTCTAGCATTATTGGTGGTGACTCCACTTCAACAATACTTTTTGTACCTCTCCTCTAACATTACTGGTTGTGATACTACTCTAACATAATTGGTCGTTAACTTATATTAACACTATTAGTATGAACCCTACCCTAACATTGTTGATGGTGACCCTACTCTAACATTACTGTTGGTGACCCTACTCTAACATTATTGGTGGTGACCCCACTCTAACATTAATGTGGTAATCCTACTCTAACATTATTGGTTGCTCTAACATTACTGTTGGTGACCCAACTCTAACATTATTGGTGGTGACCCTACTCTAACAATACTGGTGGTGACTCTACACTAACATTACGGTTGTTGACCCTCCTCTAACATTACTGGTTGTGACTCTACTCGAAAGGTACTGGTGTCGAACGTACTCACACGTGGGCAATCTAAGGTAATATTACTGTTGCTGACCCAATCTAACATTCAATTGGTGTCCGTACTCTGACATTACTGGTGGTAAACCTTCTCTAATATTACTGGATGTGTCTCTACTCTAAAATTAATGGGGGCGACACTACCCTAACGTTACTAGTGTTGATCTTACTCCAACATTACTAATGATGATTCTACTCTAACATTACTGTTGGGGATCGTACTCTAACATTACTGGTGGGGATCCTATTCTAACATTAATGGTGCTGAACCAACTCTAACATTAATGATGGCGATCCTAAACTGACATTACTGACGGTGACCTTACACTAAAATCAATGGTTGTAACGTTGCTCTAATGTTACTGGTTGAGACACAAATCTATCATTGCTGCTGGTGAATCAACTCTAACATCCCTGGTGGTGACGCTACGCTAAAATTAGTGGTGGCAACCCTACTCCAACATCACTGGTGTTGAATCCAATGTAACATTACTGGTGGTGAAACTGCTTTAACATTGCTGGTGGCGACTCTACTCTAAAACCCCCTTTGATAAGACCACAAGAACATAAGGAGTAGAATCAGGAGTAGGTCATATGGCCCCTCGAGCCTGCTCCGCCATTCAATCAGATCCTGGCTGATCTTCAAACTCAACTCCACTTTCCTGGCCGACCACCATATCCCCTGAATCACCGAGAGTACAGAAATCTGTCTATCTCAGCCTTGAATATATTCAACGACTCAGCATCCACAGCTCTCTGGGTTAGATCATTTCAAAGATTCACAATCCTCTGAAGAAATTCCTCCTCATATCAGTCTTAAATGGCCGACGCTTTATCCTGCGACCATGCCCTTTAGTTCTAGACTATACAGCCTGGGGAAACAATCTCTCAGCATCTATCCCGTCAAGCCCCCTCAGAATCGTATATTTGACAGTGAGATCACCTCTCATTCTTCTAAACGCCAGAGAGTATGAGCCCATTGTACTGAACCTCTATTTATAGGGTAAACCTCTTATCCACAGGATTAATCTGGTAAACGTACATTATACCGCCTCTAAGGGAAGTCTATCCTTCCTTAGATAAGGAGACCAAAAACTCTACGTAGTACTGCAGGTAAGGTCTCACCAAAGCCCTGCGACATTGTAGTAAGATTTCCTTACATTTTTACTCCAACTCCCTTGCAATAAAAGCCAATATGCCATTTGTTTTCCGAATCGCATGTTAACGTTTTATATTTCTTGTATCGGGACGCCCAAGTCTCTCTTGGCAGCAACGTTTAATAGTTTTTCACGATTTAAAGAATATTTTATCTTTCTACCCTTCTTCCCAAAGTGAATAACCTCACATTTCCACAAATTGTATGCAATCTGCCACCTTCTTGTCCGATCAATTAAACTGATGATATCCCTTTGCAGAAACGTTGTGTCTTCCTCACTGCTTACTTTCCCACCTAGCTTTTTATCGTCAGCAAGCTTTGGATAAATTGCATTTGGTCGCTTCATCCAAGTCATCAATATAGATTGTAAATAGCTGAGGCCCGTGCGGTACCCCACTAGTTCCAGCCTGCTTACCTGAAAATGCCCGTTTATCCCTACTGTCTGTTCTCTGTCCGTTAACCAATCCTCTATCTATGCTAATATGTTACCCCCAACCACATCAGCCCTTATCTTGCATAACAACCTTCTATGTGGCAACTTATCGAATGCCTTCTGATAATCCAAACACATTACATCCTCTGGTTCCCCTTTATCTACCCTACGAGTTGCATCCTCAAAAATCTGGTACAAATTTGTCAAACACCATTTCTCTTTCATAAAACCGTGTTGACTCTGCCTAATCATGATATGATTTTCAAAGTGACCTGTTACCACTTTCTTAATAATGGATTCCAGCATTTTCCCGACAACTGATGTCAGGCAAACTGGCCTATACTTCCCTGTTTCCTCTCTCGCTCCTTTCTTGAAAAGTGGGGTTACATTTGCTACCTTCCAATCTGGACCGTTCTAGAATATATGGAATTTTGCAAGATCAAAACCAATGCACCTAATATCTCGACAGTCAACTCTTTCAGAACTCTCGGATTTATCGTCTTTTAGACCCATTATTTTCTCAAGTACGTTTTCTCTACTGAAAGTAATAACTTTAAATTCCTCACTCTCATTAGCCCCTAAGTTCCCCAATATTTATGATATGCTTTTTGAGTCTTCTACTGTGAAAACAGGTAAACAACTATTTGTTTAACATATCTGCCATTTCCTGATCCACCATATAATTTTTCCTGTCACAGCCTCCAGAGGACCAACGTTTAGTTTTGCTACTCTCTTCCTTTTTACATACTTGTAGAAGCTCTTACAATGAGATTTTATATTTCTTCCTGGTTGACATTCATAAACTATTTTCTCCCTGTTTATCAATTGTTTGTTCGGCCTTTGCTAGTTTTTAAAACTCTCCTAATCGACTGGCTTACTATTATTCTTGACAGCATTACAGGACGCTCCTTTTAATCCAATATTATCCTTAACTTCTTTAGTTAGCAACGGGTGATGAACGTACTCTGACATGACTGATAGTGAGCCTACTCTAACGTTACTTGTGGTGACACTACTCTTACATTACTAGTGGTAACCCTACACTAATATTAATTGTGGTGACCCGAAACTAACATTAGTGGTAGTGGCTCTAATCTAACATTACTTGTGGTGACCCTATTCTAATATTACTGGCGGTGACCCTAATCTATCATTAAAGGTGATGACACTAATCTAACATTAATGGTGGTGATCCTACTCGAACACTATTGTGGTGCCCCTACTCTAACATTACTGGTAGTGACCCGAATCTAACGTCACGGGTCTTGACGTCACTCTAACATTAATGGTGGTGAACCTAGCATAATATTACTGGTGGTAACACTACTCTAACATTACTGGTGTTGACACTACACTAATATTACTGGTGGTTATCCTGCTTTAACATTATTGTGGTGACCTTGCTGTAACATCACGGGTGTTGACGCTTCTCCAATATTAGAGGTGGTGACTCTGGTCTAAAATTACTGGTGGTGACGCTACACAGTCGATACTGATGTTGACTCTACTCTAACGTGACTAGTGGTGAGCTTACTCTAACATGACTGCTGGTGATCGTACTCTAACATTATTGTGGTGACCCAAAGCTAACATTACTGGTGGTGACCCTATTCTAACATCACAGGTGTTGAAGCTACTCTAACATTATAGGTGGTGACTCTATGTGGTGACTCGACACGAAAATTATTGGTGGTGACTCTACTCTATCAATACTCGTGGTGAGCCTACTCTAACATTACTGGTGGTTAATCTAGTCTATCATTACTGTTGGCAATCCTACTGTAATATTACTTGTGGTGAACCTATCCTAATATTACTGGGGTTGATCCTACTCTAACATTATTGGTTGTGACACTAATCCAACATTACTGATGGTGATTCAAAAGTAACATTACTGGTGGTGACTGTAACCAAACATTACTGGTGGTGACACTATTCTAACTTTTCTGGTGGTGACACTGATCTAATATTAATGCTGGTGACGAAACTTCAATATTACTGTTGGCGAATCTACTCTAACATTACTGGTGGTGATCCAACAATAACATTAATGGTGGTGACCCTAATCTAAATTTACTGCTGGTAACTCTACTCTAGCATTAGTGGTGATCATCCTATTCTAACATTCCTGGTGGTAACCCTGCACGAATATTACTGGTGGTGATCCTACTTTAAGATTATTGGTGGTGAATCTACATTGTCGTTTCTGATGGTGAACCTAATCTAACATTACAGGTGATGAACCTACTCTGACATTACTGGTGGTGAATCTACTTCAGCGTTACTGGTGTTGACCCTACTCAGATATTGATGGAAGTGACCCTACGCTAATATTACTGCTGGCGAACCTACTCTAACATGACTGGTGGTGACACTACTTTAACTTTACAGGTAGTGACCACACTCTAACAATACAGATGGTTAACCTAGTCTAACATTACTGGTGGTGAACATACAGCAATATTTCTGATGGTGATCCTAATCTAACATTACTGGCGGTAACCCGACTCTACCTTTACTGGTGGTGACTCAACTCTAATGTTACTGTTGGTGACCCTCCTCTCACATCAGAGTGGTGATGCCACTCTAACATTACTGGTGGCGACGCTGCGTTAACATTACTGGTGGTGACTCTACTCGAGCATTACTGATGGTGAATCTAGTCTAACATTGCTGATGGAGATCCTACCCTAATATTACTGGTGGTGACCCTACTCTAACATCACTGATGTGACCCTAATCTAATATTACTGGTGGTGGGCGTACTCTAATATTACTGGTTGGTAACCCTACTCTATCATTACTGGTGGTTATCCAACACTATCATTAACGGTGGTGGACCTACAGAAACGTTATTGGTAGTGACACAGCTCTAACATAACTGGTGATGAACCAATTCTAATATTACTGTTGGTGACCCTACTCTATCATTACTGGTGGTGAACCTATACAAACATGGCTGGTGATGACCCTACTGTAATATTAGTGGCGGTGGCCCTACTCTATCATTCTACGAGGTGACGCTACTCTAATGTTAATTGTGGTGACCGTAATCAAGCATTAGTTGTGGTGACGGAAATCTAACATTACTGGTGGTGACCCGAATCTAACATTACTGGTGATGACCCAACTGTAATAATACTGGTGGTGACACTAATTTAACATTACTGGTGGTGATGCAACTCTAAAATTACTGGTGGTGTCCCGAGTCTAGCATTGCTGACGGTGAGCCTATTACCACATTACGGTGTTGACCCTACTCTAAAATTATTGGTTGGTGAACCTACTCTAACGAAAAGGAGGAGAGTAAAGTGATAGTCAGAAATTATGGTTTAGGCACTACAGATAAAGGATAAATTAAAAGATGTCAAGTAATTAAATTAGGAGAGAGAAATAAGAAACCTCTGAGAAAAACATTAGCAGAAGGCCACATTAGGGTGTGCGGCCCAAATAAGCGTTCTTTATACGAATGCACCGAGTACAAGGGACAAATTGAATGAATTACCGGCGCAAATTCAACTTAGAGGCTATGACATGGCAACCATTACAGAGACATGGCTGCAAGACGGTCAGGACTGGGAACTGAATATATCAGGTTATAAGTTCTACAGGAAGGATAGGTAAACTGGTAGAGGGGGAGGAGTAGCCTTAATGATTAAGGATGAAATGACTTCAATAATGAGAGCATTTAACGAAAGACAAACAGACAGTGGAGAATTTTTGAGCAGAATTAAGAAATAGTAGAGGATTTAAGACTGTAGTGGGAGTTGTGTATAGGCCTCCTGGCAGCAGCTGTGAAGCGGTACACTGTATAAATGCAGTGATTAGAGAAGCATACAGCAAAGGCAGCGCGATTTTAATGGAGGATTTTAACTATCATCTCGACTGGGATAAGCAGACCAGCTCATGTCAGAAAGGTAGCGAATTTCTTGAGTTTGTTCAGGACAACTTTCTGCAACAATATGTCCTAGAAGCAACAGGGGGTTAGGCCACATTAGATTTCATAATCAATAATGATCCAGATTCAGATAACAGTCTAACGGTGCATGAACATTTAACTAATCGTGATCATAAAATGATCGAGTTCAACGTTGTGTTTGAAAGGGCGAAACCAGTAACAGCTACAAAGGATCTAAATTAAGATAAGGCCGACTTCAACAGGAAGAGACAGACACTGTCCACAGTAATCTAGACAAATCTGTTAATGGGTAAAACGACAGACGATCAGTGGGAGGTGTTCAAAACAAAAATTAACGTGATACAGAACCAATTTATAGCCCTACGGATAAGAGCTCTACTTGCCATAAGAAACAACCATGGATGACAAAAGAAGTGAGGGACAGCATAAAATAAAAAGAAAAATCATACCAAAATGCAAATAATAACACAGATCTGGGCGACTGGGAGAGATAGAAATAACAGCAAAAGGTGACAAAACAACCAGTAAGAGCTACAAAGAGGGAGAATGAAAAGAAACTTGCAAGGGATATCAAAATCAACACACTTTTTTTATAAGTATATTAGGAAAGAGAGGGAAGAGCAATAGATAATGGTGATACTGTAAATTAAAATAAGAAAATTGAAGACCTGTTAAATAATTACTTTGCGTCAGTATTTACAGAAGAGGAAGAGGATAGAATGCCAGATAGCCCAAGGAAACTATTTTGGATCAGTGAGAGACACAGCAAAATTAACATAAGCAAATTAGCAAAAATGAAGAAAAAAATGGCACTAAGGAGTGTCAAGTCCACGGGGCCAGATGGTTTTCATCATTGAGCTGTAAAGGAAGTAGGTGAGCACATTGCAGAAGCCCGAACTATAATATTGCAAATTTCTCTTGAATGTGGAACCGTTCCTTTAGATATGATTAGGCAGTGCCAACATTGTTTTATGAAAGGAAAATCGTGTTTGACAAATTTATTTGAGTTTTTTGAGGATGTAACTAGCAGGATAGATAAAGGGGAACCAGTGGATGTAGTATATTTGGATTTTCAAACGGCAGAATATGCCACATAAAAGGTTGTTACACTAGATAAAGGCTTATGGGTTTGGGGTAATATATTAGCACGGAAAACAGAGAGTCGGGATAAATGGATCATTCTCAGTTTGGCATGCTATAACTAGAGGGGTGCCGCAAGGATCAGTGCTTGGGACTCAGCTTTATACAATCTACATTAATGACTTAAATGAAGGGACCGAGTGTAATGTATCCAAGTGTGCTGATGATACAAAGCTAGGTGGGGAAAGTAAGCTGTGAGGATGACACAAAGAGCCTACAAAAGTAGATAGACAGATTAAGTGAGTGGGCAAGAAGGTGACAGAAAGAGTTTAATTTGGGGAAATGTGAGATTGCTTTGGTAGGAAGAATAGAAAAACATAATACTTTAAATGGTGAGAAACTATTAAATGTTGCTGTTCAGAGAGACTTGAGTGTCCTCGTACAAGAAACACAAAAGGTTAGCATGCGGGAAAAGCAGGCAATTAGGAAAGCAAATGGCATGTTGGTCTTTATTGCAAGGGGGTTGGAGTACAAAAGTAAGCGAGTCTTGCTACATTTGTACAGGGCTTTAATGAGCCCTCACCTGGAGTACTGCTACAGTTTTGGTCTCCTTATCTATGAAGGATATACTTGCCTTTGGGGCGGTGCATTGAACGTTCACTAAATTAATTCCAGGAATGAGAGGGTTGTCCTATGAAGAGAGGTTGAGAAGAATGGGCCTATACTCTCTGGAGTTTAGAAGAATGAGAGGTGATCTCATTGAAACATATAAGATTATGAGAGGGCTTGACAGGGTAGATGCTGAGAGATTGCTTCGCCTAGTTAGAGAGTCTAGAACTAGGGGGAATAGTCGCAGGATAAGGGGTCAGCCATTTAAGACTGAGATGAGGAGAAATTTCTTCACGCAGAGGGTTGTGAATCTTTGGAATTCTCTGCCCAGTTGGCTGTGAATGCTGAAGCGTTCAATATTTTCAAGGCTGAGATGGATAGATTTTTGGACTCGAAGGGAATCAAGGGATGTGGGCATCGGGCAGGAACGTGGAGTTGAGGTCAAAGATCAGCCATGATCTGATTGAAGGGCAGAGAAGGCTCGAAGGGTCGTATGGCCTACTCCTGCTCCTATTTTTGATGCCCTTATTTTCTTATGTTCTTCATTAAAATGTCGTGAACAGATACAGAAAATAATCAAAAAGGCTAATGGAATGCTGGCCTTTATATATAAAGGACTAGAATACAATGGGGAAGAAATTATGCTACAGCTATACAAAGCCATGTTTCGATCACACCTGGAGTATTGTGTTCAGCTCTGGTCACCATACCTTAGGAAGGATATATTGATCTTGGAGGGAGAGAAGCGTAGATTTACTCGAATGATACCTGGACACTAAGGGTTAAATTACGATGAATGTTTACACAAACTAGGGTTGCACTCCCTGGAATTTAGAAGATGAATGGGTGATTTGATCGAAGTTATCAAAATATTAAGGGGAACTAATAGGGTAGATAGAGAGGTACTATTTCAATTGGTCGTGGAATCTTGGACTAGGGGATACAGCTTAAAAATTAGAGACTGGACTTTCAGCAGTGAAGTTAGGAAACACTTCCAAGGCTAAAGGCTGGCAGAAGATTGGAATTCTCTTCGGCAAATGGCAATTGATGCTAGCTCAATTGTTAATTTTCTATATGAGATTAATATGTTTCTGTTAACCAAAGGTATTAGGGGATATGGCGGGAAAAGGCGGATTTATGAAGTTGGGTCACAGGTCAGCCATGATCTCATTGAATCCGAGAACAGGCTCGAGAAGCTAAATAGCCTAGTCCTCTTCCTATGTTCCGATGTCCTGAGCAAAGGCCTCAGCTTCATCCCCATACGTCCCCACCTCATTGAATTTCGAGCTCGACATGATGCTGAGCTCTTCTTTCATCGCATTCGCCTCCACGCCCACTCCATTGGCCAGTAGACTTCCCCCTGCACAGCGGACCCTTTCTCAAACATTCTGAATTCTCGTTCCACTTGGACGCCACTCTCTGATCTCAAACACTCTCCTGATCCTTTCATTGTGAACTGCAGGCATGAGATCGACCGTCTTAATTTCTCTACTGCCCTCACTCACTCTAACCTACCTCCCTCTGAAATTGCAGCAATCCATTCCCTCAGGACCAACCCTGGCATTTTCATTAATCCTGCTGACAAGGGCAGCGCTGTTGTTTGGCGAAAAAAACTCGACCTTGCGGAGTCTGAACGCCAACTCCCTGAGACATCATCCTACCTCTTCCTGGACCATGGCCCCAACACCGAACATCAAGCCAGAGTTTCCAAGACCGTCACTGACCTCATCTGCTCCCTCCACGTTCCCCAACCTCATCGTCCCGCAGTCCTGCACTGCCCGTTTCTACCTCCTTCCCAAGGTCCACAAACAGGACTTCCCTGGAATACCCATCATTTCATCCTGTTCTTGCCCCACGGAACTTATTTCTGCCGATCTCAATTCCATTTGTCCCCTCTTGTCCAGTATCTTCTGACCGACCTCACTGTCTCTCCCAACGCCCTCCACTATTTTAACAGTTTCCAGTTCCCCGGCCCGAACCGTCTCCTTTTCAACATGGACGTCCAAACTTTCACCTGGACAGCTTTCTTCCTTGAACGGAGGTTCAACAAGTCCCCATCCACGAGTACTCTCCTCTGCCTGGCTGAACTTTTTATTACATTGAACAACTTCTCCTTTTACTCCACTCACTTTCTCCAAATAAAAGGTGCCGCTATGGGAACCCATATAGGTACCAGCTAATCCGACCTTTTTGTGGGATACGTGGAACATTCCTTGTTACAGTCCAACTCAGGTCCAATCCCTCACCTCTTTTCCGGGTACATTGATGGCTGTATCGGTACCGTTTCCTGCTCTCGCCCAGAACTGGAAAATGTCATCAACTTTGCTTCCATTGTCATCCCTTTCCTCGTCTTCACATGGTCCATTTCAGACTCTTCCCTTCCCTGCGTCCTTTATCCGCAACCAAGGACCCCCTCGACTGTAGTTGACAAGCCCTCGGCTGCGTGCGTCCCATTTCCCCCACTTACGCCCTCACTCCTTCCCCTCCCTCCCAGAGCCATGATATGGTCCCCCCGTCCTCACCTTCCACCCCACCAGTCTCCAAATTCAACAGATCATCCTCTGCCATTTCCGCCAGCTTCAAGACGATCCCAACACCAAACACATCTTCCCCTTCCCTCCTCTTCCAGCATTCCGAAAGCACCACTCCCTTCGCGATAACCTGGTCCACCAATCCATCACCCCCAACACTCGCTCTCCTTCCCACGGCAACTTGCAGAGCGAGTGCAGGAGATGCAACACTTGCCATTTCACCTTTTCTGTTCCCACCGTCCATGGCCCTAAAAACTCCTTCCAGGTGAAACAGCGATTTATTTGTACTTCTTTCAATTTAGTATACTGTATTCGCTGTTCACATCGCGGTCTCCTCTACAGTCGGGAGACCAACGCAGATTGGGTGATCGCTTTGCTGAGCACCTCTGCTCAGTCGGCAAATTTGGCCCTGACCCGCCCGTCGCTTGCCATGATAATTCCCCGTCCCATTCCCGCTCTGGCCTCCCTCTCCTCAGCCTCCTACACGGTTCCAATGAAGCTCAACGGATACTCGAGTAACTGCACCTCATCTTTCGATTGGGCACTTTACAACATTAAGGACTCAACATCGATTTCAATACCTTCAAATCATAACCACTGATCCCATTTTTTCCGACAGCAGATGCTGGTAATGGTCCTGATGTTGTTATTTACAGCTGGTCTAGACCCATCTTTTCTTTATTTACATATCCCATTACTACACTCCTTGCTTTCCGCCACCATCCCTTTTGTCATCTAATTAGTTGCAATCAATTAGGAAGGAAAATGGTATTTTGGCCTTTATTGGAGGGGGTTGGAGTAAAAGAGTAAGGAATTCTTTCTGCAACGGTACGGGGCTTTGGCGAGACCACACCTGGAGTACTGTGTGCAGTTTTGATCTCCTGACGTATGGAACGATATACTTGCCTTCGAGGCTGAGCATCGAAAGTTCACTAGATTGATTCCGGGGTTGAGAGGTTTGTCCGATGCGGAAATATTGAATCGAATGTGTCTTTTCTCACTGGAGTTTCGAAGAATGAGAGGTGATCTCATTGAAACATATAAGATTTTAAGAGGGCTGACAGAATAGATGCTAAGAGGATATTTCCCCTTGCAGGAGAGTCGAGAACCAGGGTGCATCGTCTCAGGCGAAGGGGTCAGACATTTAGGACTGAGCTGAGGAGGGATTTCATCACTCAGCGGATTGTGAATCTTTGTAATTCTCTACCCTAGAGGGCTGTGGATGATGATTCATTGTATATACTCAAGGCTGAAATCGATAGATTTTTGGACTCAAGGGGAATCAAGGGATATTGGGATCGGTCAGAAAAAATGGAGTTGAGGTCGAAGGTCAGTCATGATCTTATTGAATGGCGGAGCAGGCTCCAGGGGCCGTATAAGAACATAAGAAATAGGAGCAGGAGTAGGCCAATCGGCCCCTCGAGCCTACTCCGCCATTCAATAAGATCATGGCTGATCTGATCCTAATCTCAAATCGAAATTCATGTCCAATTTCCTGCCCGCTCCCCGTTACACCTCATTCCCTTTACTTCTAGGAAACTGTCTATCACTGTTTTATATTTATTTAATGATGTAGCTTCCACAGCTTCCTGGGGCAGCAAATTCCACAGACCCACCACCCTCTGAGTGAAGAAGTTTCTCCTCATCTCAGTTTTGAAAGAGCAGCCTCTTATTCTAAGATTATGCCCCCTAGTTCTAGTTTCACCCATCTTTGGGAACATCCTCACCGCATCCACCCGATCAAGCCCCTTCACAATCTTATATGTTTGAAGTAGATCGCCTCTCATTCTTCTGAACTCCAATGAGTGGAGTCCCAATCTACTCAACCTCTCCTCATATGTCCGCCCCCTCACCCCCGGGATTAACCGAGTGAACCTTCTTTGTACTGCCTCGAGAGCAAGTATGTATTTTCTTAAGTATGGAGACCAAAACTCTATGCAGTATTCCAGGTGCGGTCTCACCAATACTTTATATAACTGCAGCAATACCTCCCTGTTTTTATATTCTATCCCCCGAGCAATAAAAGCCAACATTCCGTTGGCCTTCTTGATCACCTGCTGCACCTGCATACTAACTTTTTGATCTTCTTGCACTAGGACCCCCAGATCCCTTTGTACTGCAGTACTTTCCAGTTTCTCGCCATTAAGATAATAACTTGCTCTCTGATTTTTGCTGCCATAGTGCATCACCTCACATTTTCCAATGTTGTATTGCATCTGCCAAATCTCCGCCCACTCACCCAGCCTGTCCATATCCCCCTGTAGGTTTTTTATGTCCTCCTCACTCTCCACTTTCCCTCCCATCTTTGTATCTTCTGCAAACTTTGATATGTTACACTCGGTCCCCTCCTCCAAATCGTTAATATAGATTGTAAAGAGTTGGGGACCCAACACCAACCCCTGTGAACACCCCTGGCCACTGGTTGCCAGTCCGAGAATGAACCATTTATCCCAACTCTCTGCTTCCTGTTAGATAACCAATCCTCCACCCATGCCAGAATATTACCCCCAATCCAGTGATTCTTTATCTTGAGCAATAATCTTTTATGTGGCACCTTGTCGAATGCCTTCTGGAAGTCGAAATACACCACGTCCACTGGTTCCCCTTTATCCACCCTGAACGTTATGTCCTCAAAGAACTCAAGCAAATTTGTCAGACATGACTTCCCGTTCGCAAAGCCATGCTGACTTTGTCCTATTAAATTATGTTTATCCAAATGTTCCGCTACTGTCTCCTTAATAATAGATTCCAAAATTTTACCCACCACAGATGTTAGGCAAACTGGTCTATAATTTCCAGCCTTCTGCCGACTACTCTTTTTAAATAAGGGTTTAACATTAGCAGTTTTCCAATCTGCCGGGACCTTTGCCGAATCCAGAGAATTTTGGAAAATTATTACCAAAGCATCCACAATTCCTGCTGCCACTTCCCTCAAGACCCTCGGATGTAAGCCATCAGGTCCAGGGGATTTATCCGCCTTGAGTCCCATTATTTTACTGAGTACCAATTCCTAAGTGATTTTAATCGTATTTAACTCCTCCCCCACTAGAGCACCCTGTTTGTCCAGTGTTGGGATATTCTTAGTGTCCTCTACCGTAAAGACCGAAAAAAAATATTTGTTCAGCATTTTTGCCATTTCCATGTTTCCCACCATTAATTTCCCGGCCTCATCCTCGAAGGGACCTACGTTTGCCTTAGCCACCCTTTTCTTTTTATATAACTATATAAACTCTTGCTATCTGTTTTTATATTTTTTTACGAATTTATTTTCATCATCTATCTTCCCTTTCTTAATCAATCCTTTGGTTACTTTTTGCTGTCTTTTGAAGACTTCCCAATCTTCTATCCTCCCACTAAGTTTGGCTACCTTTTAGATCCTTGTTTTTAGTCGGATACTTTCCTTAATTTCTTTAATTAACCATGGATGGCTGTCAATTAGGCTGCCTTGCCCAATTTGATTTATCCAGTTAATATGTTAGTTAAAATCCCCCATAATTATGGATGTTCCCTTATTACCTGCCCCGACTATTTCCTGATTAATGCTTCTTCCAGCAGAGTTGCAACTATTACGAGGCCTATATACTACGCCCACGAGTGTGTTTTCCCCTTATTATTCCTTATCTCTTCCCAAACTGTTTCATTATCCTGATCCTTTGTCCCAATATAATTTCTCTGTATTACAGTGATTCCTTCGTTTATTAACATAGCCACCCCACCTCCCCTTCCTTCCTGCCTGTCCTTCCTGATTGTTAAATACCCTGGCATATTTAATTCTCAGTCGTTGTCACGCTGCAGCCATGTTTCTCTAATGGCCACAAGATCATACCCATACGTAGTTATTTGTGCCGTTAACTCGTCCATTTTGTTACGAATGCTACATGCATTCAGACAAAGAACTTTCAAATATGTTTTGTGACACTTAGTTCCTGCTTTTTCCTTTTTTAACACTTTACCATTTACTCCATACCTTCTGTCCCTTCCTGACACGCTTTCCTCTGTCTCCCTGCTCAGGTTCCCAACCCCTGCCACAGCTTTGATGCTGGGTTAATCGCCTTACGCCTTCTAGTTTTTACTTTTTCTGTCGTGCCTAAAGTACACTTTCTTTCCGCTGCTCTACGTTTTTCCCATTCACTTGTTCTTGAACAACTGTTTGTACTGTTTGTATTGTACACTTCCCCTGTGTCTTCCCCTCTCTTGCTGCTCTCAATTTTATTCCCTTCTGACTCCCCGCTCAGGTTCCCATCCCCCTGCCTACTCCTGCTCCTATTTCTTATGTTTATGTTTCTCACTTTTTTAATCACTCTAAACCCGCCACCCCAACCCCCACCCCGCCACCACACACACACCCTATCAGAGATCTTCCCTTTTGTTCTCTCCTCCCCTCCCCTTCCTGCCCTGTATCCCGCTCACCTTTCCCTGGCTCTGTACTTGCTTAAGCATGGTTTAATCTTCAGCTTCTTCCAATTCTGACCAAAGGTCATCCACCTGAAACATTAACTCTGTTTCTTTCTCCACAGATGCTGCTTGAATTGATGCGTATTTCCAGCATTTTCTATTAAATATCAAATCACAAATGTTATTAAAGCTTCACAGAAACAATTTAAAGGAAAGACACTAAACGGAACGCAGAATAAAGAAGATTTCATTTTGGTATTTACAAATAAGACTTCGTATCACCGCGGACAGCTGCTATTTCGTTCTTTGCAACCCGAAGTTTTATTTCGGTGAATTGACGGTTTAGTGAAGAAACTGCTCGACCGCCTCTGTCGTGCAATTGGTCAGCGCGTTCTGCTGTCAACCGAAAAGTTGGCGGTTAGAGCCCACGCACGGACGGGAACTTTGAGTTGATTTATTTCTCTGTAAAATTAACAGCCTGACACTCCCACGTTGTGCCTTTTGGCTGCAACATTGTCCCGAGCACGTTATGTAAATTTGAAGTTCCACTGCGCAATTTGAAGACTGTTTCTGTAACAGATTATACAACTCGTGTAATGAGATTGTCGATACTGACTCGGCAAAATAAGGATTCGTTTGATCGGAATAAACTGTTCAAAATTTCGGATTTAAATCAATGCAATAATGATGATAAACATTTTTTTGCAATCTGAATAAGAATTTTGAGTTCAACTCTCAGTGCCATTGAATTATGGAAAGCTCCATCCATCACCGCACCCTGTACAGCAGCATCGCACGGGCGCCGGCTTAGTTTTCAATTTTGCTTTTAACTGACATTATTAATAGATCAATTTCTGTCTTTCTTTCCAGCCTTCGGAAATACACTTCACTCATTCTGTTCCTGTAAAATTAGGTATTGAAGAGTAGGATGAAAATTGCCGTGACTGAGCGGTCTGAGGCCCAGGGTTAAGGCTCCAGATAAATCCCACAATTTGTAGATGAATCAAATACGTAACTTGTCGCTCCAAATTTTTCACATTCCGCCCCACCCGCAATGAATAAAACTTCCGGCCTTTTTAATTTTAGGAACGGATGTTTTCGTTATGAATTTGGCTAGTGATAATTTTTCGGTCCAATTGATTTCCTCCTTCCAGAAAACCGACCCGAACTCAATCCACGACAGGTTTTGACGTCCATCAGATCAACGTAAATCCGAGCTTTAAACAAAAAATATAAAATATTGGAAACATCTATGGAGACAAAAGACAGGTTTACTTTAGGGGTTTGGAATGTTATTAATAGTGAACAAGGTGAGATGGTAGTGAGGGTTATGGGATGTTAGTAATAGTGAGCAAGGTGAAATGCTGGTGGGGGGGTTGGAATGTTTGTAAGAGTGAGCAAGGTGAGATGGCAGTGAGGGGTTTGGAATGTTACTAATAGAGAGCAAGCTGAGATGGTATTGAGGGGTTTGGAATGTTAGTAATAGTGAGCAAGGTGAGATTGCAGTGAGGGACTTGGAATGTTATTAATAGTGAGCAAGGTGAGGTGGTAACGAGGTGTTTTAAATGTTCGTAATGGTGAGCAAGGTGAGCTGATGATCAAGACGAATACTGACCGACAGGCGCGGTATTTATGGGATTAACAAGACCAATTCCAACACTAGTCAGCAAAAGCGGAGAAACTGAGGCTTCGGCTTGGAAAAAAGCGAGAAAGGAGGCAAGAAACCGTGTCCCGTGATTCGGATCAGATTGTAGATTAGGACTAATGGGTGACAGGAGCAGAAATATCGCCCGATGGTTTAATATAAATTTCTATAGATCCCCAAAGTGTGGAGTCTGCCCCGGGAATAAGGATTGGGGGAAATTCACATTCTTGTCTTCAATTAAAGGTTGTTTAATTTGAGTCTCTTCTGCCCTGACTGTCCGGGAACAACTTAAATGAGGTGTCCCAAAGCAAGGTGATTTTAATACTCAAACAATACCTTTTTATGAGTTCCATAAAGGTATGCTTCTTGAAAAGGAAGAAAAAGTTGCAGGGCTGTGGGGAGAGAGCAGGGGATTGTGACTAATTAGATACCTCTTTCAAACAGCCGGCACTCGGCGCCTGCTATTTTTCTGTATAATTGAACTTTTTTTTGTATCTGATTCAATACAAACCCTCCATACTTGACAAACGTCATTACCCTAGACATGTTTCGTACCCGATACTCTGTATTAGTCAGACTCACCATTTCACTGATCAGATCCCTCTCTGAGTCTTTAAGTGCAAGTATTTGATTTGTGCACCGATTGCGCGTATTTCTGGGGCAAAATGCAGAGGGAAATTAGGTTCCAGTGGTCCGGAAGCAGAGGCTGAGGATGATCTATGTCATGAGTGAGCAGAAAACAATATACCTGCTCTTTATGTTCATTATCCTGCAGAATATTCGATACAGTTCTCAACATCTTATATTCCTGTTAAATATCGGAGTGGGTCATTATGTAATGTTCGCTGCGAATCTATGAATTTCCAGCAAATTGAATGCCATTAAACCAGCGAAATAGTCATTGTTGATATTAAGCACACAGTACAACTATATATGGTGCGCATTTTTTCTTGTCGCTGCGATAGCTGAGAGGCTAAGGCGTTGGATTTAGATTCATAACCTAAGAGATTTCGATGCGTGGTTTCGATTCCTTCTCGCAGCGGATCTGTGTAGTATTTTAAATATTTCGCTCCCTCTGGAGATCACAGAGCCCAAAACTACTCAGAATGTTGTTCACTGCATTTTATGATCCACAGATTGAGGCAAAGATTGTTGCTGTAATTGGAAACACGAACACTATATCGGGGTCGTATCGTTATTCTTTGGCTTTCAGTAACTAAATAAAATTCAAAGCTTAGTTAGAAATAAACACACAAAAAGGCCTGTAAATATATTTCAATAAAGAGCACTGCAGTGTTAGGAGGTAAATGCGGAATAAGAACAAAACCCGCCCATTATTAAAGAGGAGTGGAATAAATTTCGGAGCAATTCTTTTGAGGAATGAATTACTAATGCACGGGACTGACTACAGAAACTTGGCCTGTTCTCCTTAGAGCACAGATGGTTAAAGATAGATTTAATAGCGGTGTTCTAAATCATGAAGAGATTTGTTAGAATAAATAATGAGAAACTGTTTCCAGTCGCTGAATCGTCGGTAACCAGAGGGCACAGATTCAAGGTAAGTTGCAAAAGAACCAGAGGCGACATTAGGAAATGTCATGATCTGGAATGCACTGCTGAAAAAGTGGTGGAACCAGATTCAATAGTAACTTTCAAAAGGGAATTACATTAACATTTGATGATGAAAACATTACAGGGCTATGGAGAAGAGTAAGGGATTGGGCCTAATTGGATTGCTCTTTCAACCAGCCGGTACAGGCACGGTGGAACGAATGGAATCCTTCTGTATGCTGTATCAATCTATGAAGCTGTGATTCTATGCAATCTAATCGTGAAAAAAGGGTAGAGTTCCTTCGTTTTCTTTCATTCCATTGATTTTACTTTTTTCTCTCTTTCAGATCAACATAATGTTAGAAATCCCAATTTTATTTGCTGATTCCTCGGTGCCATCCATTCCAATCAAATTCACCATTCCAATCCAATCCATTCGTTATTACACAGTATCACACGATGTGTTTAATTCCGTTGCATTACCTCGCGGTCTGTTTACTGATGAATGTTTCTTCATATTGTATGTTCTAATGAATAACAAGAAACAGTGGTACCAAATCAGTTTGCACCATTCGTAAATTAGGGCTATGGATGCTCCTCGCTGGTCACATGGAGTTGAAACAATTCCTGCAATTAATTAATTCAGTTAGTATTGTCTGAGACTTTTAATCTCAGGCGCATGTGGTTTTAGTGCCACCCGAGTCTCAGACTGTGTGAGCGATTCTCCGGGTCAGTCTGTTATCTACCACAAATGAAATACAGTGATTTAGAGTCACATAATACTGGGCACTGTTGAAGGTACAAGAGCAGTGCTGACTTTTATTGACGCTCTTTGGATCTTTCTGTGTCTCCATGTGAGGGACAGAAATACGGTCTATGGGTATTTCATAGGTTTTTGTGTGTGTGGCTGGCAAGTCCGCCATTTCTTGCCCGCCCCAAGATAAGCGGCTGCTCGGCCACTTCAGACCGCAGTCAACGGTAAACTGCATTGGTATTATAAAGGAATTACGGATCAGCCAGAGCGGGGCCATGTTTATCAGATTCATAAGAAAATAGTTCAGCTGTCATTTCTCTGGTGAGATAGGAGTTGAAGGTCCCACTTGCCCAATTATGGAAGAAAAATACATTAAAATCATCGGCAAGGTTAACAGAACCCAACCCAATATGATTTCTGTGGCCGAATGGATAAAGCGTCTAAATGCGGTATTTAATTGAGATTTTATCAGAAGATTACAGGTTCGAGTCCTGTCTTGATCGTTTTTACTCACTATGTGAAAACATGTTCTACTTGCGGCCTAAATGTTTCGCACACAACTATCTTTCACGTGGTGCAACAGAAATACCGGCATTCGTTTTGCTTATGTTAGCTGTCTGCATTTCAACATTGTCGCTCTGGCTGCAGGGGCAGGACATGCGGTAAAGGAGACTTTCCTGTAGAGATTTCCTGCTGTTTGAATTCAGAAAGCAGGAACTGAAACGGTTTGCGGGTCGTGAGTCTGTGGAATTCCCGTCCCCAGAGAGCGGTGGAGGCAGGGTCATTGAATATATTTAAGGCTGAGTTGGATAGAATACTGATTAACAAGGAAATCAAAGGATGTAGTAGGTAGACGGGAAAGTAGGGTTGAGGTCGAAATCCGATCAGCCATGATCTTAACAAATGACAGAGCAGGCTGGAGGGTCCGAATGGTCTACTCCTGCTCTTAATTCGTATGGTCGTATGTTCGTATTAGAATATTTAAGGCCAAAACCAAACAATATCTCATCAGCATCATATATCTATCTCGATCTATTCTATTGCTCAGATCTCCACCTATTTGTTTTACATATGTTCTTGCTGCCCAGACCCACATTAAGCATTTCATGTAGTGGTGTTGGCAGCGTGACTGACCATGTCTTGGACCCGTTCTTCAGTGCATTTTCGTCATGCTGGTTGCTTTACACGCAGCAGGTCAATTCTGTACACAGCGTTATCACAAAATCAGGGAGAACTAGACATACGATACAAGCCATTCCTGCCCTTTCTGGCAACTAATTAAAAGATCGGGGTGGGGGAGGCGTATGGAAGTGTTCGATTAGAATCTGCTCCAGCATGTCCCGCTATTTCGAATAATGGCCAAGCCAACAAATACATTCTTCCCATTGTTAAGTAAAAGCAAGGCCACAATCATCTCCAAGCGAACGGTACCAATTAACTATCATAACTGCACTTTCCTGACTTTACTAGATTTTATATTGACACCAGATTGATATCTTTGGCGAGTCGTGCGCATGTGATTTAAGTTAAGAATGGAAGCGAAATGATAGATAGATGCAGACTGCTTACATTAGTTGAAGAATCAAGAACTAACGGTCAGAGATTTTTTTTTAAATGAAGAGATTTAGATCTCAGAGCAGGAGAAACCTTTTTACATGGAGAGATGTGAAGATGTGGAAATTACAGAGCCTGAGATTAGTCAATATTCAAGATTTAAGTGGATAGATTGACGAATAAAATTAGATTGAATGCATGTTGAGACCAGGCGGGTAAAGTGATTGGGACTATTTGCTCGGTGGCGGTGAAACATGGACAGGGACGGGTTCGGTCGAATGATCTGTTCCCCTATTATAAAATTTCAACATTTTGGTGCTGAGTTGAGATTTTTAACTCAATATCTATAAACAGGGACGTATAGCATCATACAGACGAGTCAAGATCCTACTGTTTCCATCATTATATCACTCATCAGGGGACAGGGCCCCATTCTATTTGGCCAGGAATCAATGGGGAGCGAAATCTGATGGGAGACCAGTGTCTGCAACATTCACACCAAGATTACAGAAGAATTACAAATAACCACGATTGCAACACCATTTATTGTTTCTACACCAAAGAAAATGTTATCTATTAATTAAACTGGCGGGTCTCATTCCAGTCCCTGCGGTGTAACACAGTTAACGCTGACGCCCACATTTTCTATTCCACTGCTGAAGCTCCATTATGTCTGTTCTCTTTTAAACTTGAGCGGGAAGCCCGTTGTTTTAGCAGATAACGATTCTGTTCACCAAGGGAACGCAGCAGACATCAAATACAAGGCACACAATGGAAGAAATATTTCATGACACCTGCTCATTCTCACAAGAAAAATCCAGACTGTCATTCTAAAATGAGAGACCGGATGTAATTCAGCTCTCGTTAGGACAGGAAGCTTTGGTATTGTTTTTCATTTTCTTAACCAATGTTAGAATAAATGTCCAAGGAGATTTCGCCACCTTCTTCAGCTCTTCCCTGAATTTAGTTTGGGTAGCTGCATAAATACACGTGTTTGTGCAGGAACTCAAATACATAAGCAGATATCCGGATTCAGTCGCAATATAAACAGGGGCTCCATAATCGCCTCGGTAATGCACGATGTTTGTCAGTCTAGTGGTTAAAAAACTCACGGCAGCTGTCAGCCACAACAGTAAAAAACTGCCCGATACACTGAACAGTAAAATGATGGATTTCCTTCTGTTCTCCATCTCTGGATCGGTCTGATTCTCATTGCTGTGACGCCGGAGTCCCCTGCGGGCTTTATTGGCTACAAAAATGCTTCTGACTATCAAACAATTAAACAGTAACATCAATGCAAAAGGAATCCATGGAACGAAAATACTTTTCAACCAAGAGTACACAACACCTGTAGGCGATGAGAAAAAGTCCACTCTGGAGCGGCAACCCCAAGGAATATTGTTAATTATTCTTTCAGGTTCATATGCAAACCAAAAGGGTGTGTTCTGTAAACAGAAAAGGACAGCGACGGCTGTTATAACCGCGGCCGCAGTTCTCACCGTGCAGTACTTTCTTTTAAACTTCTCACAACATATAGCTACAAATCGGTCAAATGTGAACAAGACGGTAAACCATACTGATATATCCAAGGTGATACAATTCATGCAATGAATGAACTTACAAACGTCAGTGTAGGAAAGAAATGAATTTGGAAAGTGATGATTGAGAATATGATAGACGATTACATGAATGGTCATGACCAGGAGATCTGCTGTTGCCATGGCCACCATGTAGACAGAGATACATTTGGAAAGGCCGCAATTTCCTCTGGAGAGAATCACAATTGTCAATAGGTTCGCTGTAAAGAAGAGGGAAAAGAGGTAATTAACGGGGATAGTCATTTAAATCTCACAGCATATTGTATGGAAATGTTCCAATGTGTCCCTACTTAAGGTTATGCACACGGATTTGTTTTTTAAATAAAGATGAGCATTAATGACATTTTGTTTAAAATATAGAAATCATTGAATACTCAAGATAGAGGGATTGAAAATGCGCCGTCCTTCCAGCATACATAAGTCAGACGTCCTCAGATACTAAATATAATTTCGCAGCAATTACTGTGAAGATAATAATTCAAATAAAACAATCAGTTGAGACAAAAGCATTCAATTTCGGTCGAAACTCTGCGCTTTTTCTATTTATAATCGCCGCGATGAGGTTGTTCAGTGATAGACCGGCAACTGGTGGAACTGCGAAATTTCTTTGCAGCACAGGGATGGGGAGCAGCCCCCTGAACGGCAATTATTTCTCAAAATATCTTTCAAACTCCCCTGTTGGGTGGAGGCGCTGCAGTCCGAGGAATTATCTAATTAAAGTAGATAGAGAACAGTGGTACCAATGAGTTGATGAATGTTCGAGGGGCCGGTGGATGAGCCTCAACCTCCGCGGTATAGGGAGTAATGTTCGGCGCCCAGTGCCCACGGTTTACCGACCAGAACAGTGGCTCACCGGCCGTGAGGACGGAGAGGATTACTGCTGATATTCACCAACTTGTCCCGATGGATAAAAGAGGACATTCTCGGAATCTGTTACACATCATTAACAGTGAGATTGTCAACAACTATAGACAACAGCATATATTGACTTACCGGGAATAGCGAAAGTAGCTAGAACAGGGTAATAGATATCTTTTATCAGTAGAATTGTTGGCCGTTCCATTTTTTTGGAAGACTGTGTCAATTCTGTCCGCTTTACCGTTCCGACTGGAATGCACCAGATAAGCTCCACCTTTATAGAACAGTCCGTGTCCCAGTGTGAAAATCAGTTTACACAATAATTGGCGTTAGTTACAGTCACTTAACAAACAAGACAAGATTTTCCGCTCCAGTGCACACGGGAGGTCAATCGGGAAATTGTACCGCTCAGTCATGAAACTCCTTCCATTTGAATTAATTAACAGAGAGTAATCATGGAGAAATGTACTCTGCGCATACGCAGTGATCCCCGCTGGGGTCTTCGCTTCCAGACCCTGCAGAAGGTTCTTCGGGCATCTTATTAATTCGCTGAAATCTTAACTCATCCGTTGAATATTTAAAATTTGTTCCGTACTGTGATGCTACCTGGTGGTGACACGGCTTTAACATTACTGGTGGTGAAACTACACTAACATTACTGGTGGTGAACCGACGCGAATATGACTGGGAGTGATCTAAATCTAACATTACTGGTAGTGAGTCAATTCTAACATTACTGGTGGTGATCATCCTCCAACATTAATATCGTGACACTTATCTACAATTACTGGTGGTGACCCGAATCTGAAATTGCTGGTGGTGACCGTCCACCAACATTACAGGTGGTGACTATACTCTAAAATTATTAGTGGTGAGACTACACTAGCATTATTGGTGGTGACTCCATTCTAACTGTATTTTGGTGAATCTATTCTAACATTATTGGTGTTGTCACTACATTCACAATACTGGTGGGGACCCTACAATAACATTACTGGTGGTGACCCTACACTATTATTATTGGTGGTGACCCTACCCTAAGATTATTTGTGTTGACACTACTCTAATGTTATTGGTGGCGACACTACTCTAACATTATTGGCGGTGACCCTACTCTAACATTACTGGTGGTGCCCCTGCTCTAACATTATTGGTAGTGACCCTACTCTCATATTATTGGCGGCGACGCTACTCTAACATTACTGGTGGTGACGCGACACAAACATTACTGGTGGTGATCCGACACTAACATTACTGGTGGTGACTCTAAACTAACAATAATGGTGGTGATCCTGTACTAACATTACTGGTGGTGAACCTACTCTAATATTATTCGCGGAGACCCTACTCTAACAGTACTGGTGGTGACCCGACACTAACATCAATGGTGGTGACCATACACTAACATTTCTGGTGGTGACCCTAAACTAACAGTACTGGTGGTGACCCGACACTAACATTAATGGTGGTGACACTACTCTAACATTACTGGTGGTGACCTAACACTAAAATTATTGGTGGTGACCTTATTCTAATATTATTGGTGTTGACCCTACTCTAATATTATTGGTGGTGACTCCACTCTAACATTATTGATGGTGACACTATTCTAATATAATTGGTGGTGACCCTACTCTAATATTATTGTTGGTGACTCTACTCTCATATTATTGGTTGTGACCCTACTCTAATATTATTGGCGGTGACCCTACACTAACATTATTGTTGGTGACTCCACTCTAACATTATTGGTGTTGACCCTATTCTAATATTACTGGTGGTGACCCGACTCTATTATTATTGGTGGTGACCCTACTCTATTGTTATTGGTGGTGACCCTACTCTAACATTATTGGTGGTGAACCTACTCTAACATTATTGTTGGTGACTCCACTCTAACATTATTGGTGGTGACCCTATTCTAATATTACTGGTGGTGACCCGACTCTATTATTATTGGTGGTGACCCGACTCTATTATTATTGGTGGTGACCCTACTCTATTGTTATTGGTGGTGACCCTACTCTAACATTATTGGTGGTGACCCTGCTCTAACATTATTGGTGGTGACCCGACTCTAACATTACTAGTGGTGACACTGCTCCAACATTATTGTTGGTGACCCTATTCTAATATTATTGGCGGTGACTGTAGGGGGTGGTGATGTGTGTCAGCTTCACCTCTGACTTCTGAGCGGTCCGAATCGCTCCCACTCCCTGGGTTCTCGACCTTGGACTTATTTGGGAGTTGTGACAAAGTGCAGCAGACAATTGGTTTTGGTGCAAGAAACTTTGACCTTTATTCAAGAGAGAAAATACACACAACAATCTTAACACTTTAATAAAATGGGGATCACTTCGGTGCACACGAGTGAAATTACTGTCGAAAGATCCTTCACCCCTCTCAATCCCACTGTACTAGCTAAGTTGGACGCTAGAGGGCCAGGGATAATGCTCACCAAACAAATCCTTGACAGTAATTCACCCAGAGGTAAGTCAGAAATAGATTGTAGAGTGGAAACTTTGCGGATCTTCGGTTCTCTCCCGTGTTGATTTTCTTTGGTTGCGGTGGCCCAATATTACCCAGTTGGTTGGTGGTAATATTCGGTTGGATGTTTCGTAAGGCCCTTGTTGCCGCGAGGTGTCTGATTGTCACTGGGGCTGTTGCTCTGGTTTCTTCTTGTGTGTCGGCCTGCTTCTCGAGCTGCTGACCTTCGCTGTCGAACTGCTTTCCTTGTTGTCTGCTGGAAACTGCTCTTCCTTCCAGAGACAGGCAGAACAAGACAAGCAGCCAGCAAGAACCAGAGAGAGAGAGAGGTTTCGAATTTCCACTTCTAATAACCCTCTCTTACAATGGTCTACGATACCTTAAAAAAAACACTTCATGTCTGTTTAAACAGTTCTTACAAAGTCCTTAAGAATCTTTGATGGCTTTTTGAGAGTCCGTCATCATGTTGCAATTGCTTCTCCCGGTGGGTCATTGTTAATTCCGATTTTTTAGAGCTTGTCACACAAGGCTTCCTTTTGTATCCAACGTCCTAGTTGTTGCTTTAAAACAAAGGCATGGTCCCACCATGTCTGGAGCAGTTACCTCTTTCAATGGCCTTGATAGTCGACCCCCTGCTGTCGGTTTTGCATTAAAACAGAGACATGTCTGAAGCATTAATTCTCCCACGTTCCACTGTGTGTGTGTTGTGGATTCGTCTGGTGACCTCTCACTTATAATTCCATCTTAGGATTTCAGTCAATGGCCAAAGTTTTTCCATACTCAAGGAAAAGGTGAAATCCCAGAATTCTTACAGTCACCCCTACGAGGAAGCGAGTCCCTTAAAGGACGTGGATTCCTCGAAAAGTACTTTTCCCTGATTGATGCTTCCTCGTGCGGCGCCCTGAAATGGCTAGAAAAGAGCCCAAAGTCCTTTTCTGAGTAACCCTAAAATGATTAGATAAGAGTCCAAAGTCCTTTTCTTTAGGGTTTTTCTCCGAGTTTAGGGGGATCTGTGAATTTTGAGAATCTTACAGACGCTACTCTAACATTACTGCTGGTGACCCTACACTAACATTAATGGTTATGATTCTACACTAACCTTACTGGTGGTGACCCTGCTCTAACATTATTGGTGGTGAACCTACTCTAATATTATGGTGGTGACCCTACTCTAACATTAATGGTGGTGAATCTACACTAACATTATTGGTAGTGACCCTACTCTAATATTATTGGTGGTGACCCGACTCTAAAATTATCGGTAGTGACCCTATTCTAACATTACTGATGTTGATCCTACTCTAAGAATATTGGTGTTATACTACTTTCGCCTTACTGGTGGTAATTCAACTCAAACATTACTCATGGTGAAACTACTCTAGCGTTACTGGTGTTTACCCAACTCTGACATTACTGATGGTGACTCCACTCTAACATTACTGCTGGTGACCCTACCCTAACATCACTGGTGGTGAACCCACTCTAACATTACTAGGGGTGAAAGTACAATATCATTACTGGTGTTCACCCTACTATAACTTTAATGGTGGTGACCCTAATCTAACATTATTGGTGTGACATTACTCTAATATTACTGCTGGAGATTCCACTAAAACATCACTGGTGGTGACACTAATCTAACATTACTGGTGTTTACCCAAATCTAACATTACTGATGGTGACCATACTCTAACATTACTGGTGGTGAATCTAGTCCATCATTACTGGTGGTGATCCTACTCTAATATTACTTGTGGTAAACCTACTCTAATATTACTGGTGGTGATCCTACTCTAACATTACTGATGGTGAATCTAGTCTATCATTACTGGTGTGATCCTACTCTAATATTACTTGTGGTAAACCTACATTAGTATTACTGGTGGTGGTCCTAATCTAACATTAATGGTGGTGATCCTATTCTAACATTACTGGTGTTACGCCCACTCCAATATGACCTGTAGTGCACCTTCTCGATCATTGGTGGTGACACTAATGTAACATTACTGGTGGTGACTCTAGCCTAATATTAATGGTGTTGACACTATTCTAACTTTCCTGGTGGTGACCCTGATCTAATATTAATGCTGGTGACGCAACTTCAATATTACAGTTGGCTAACCTACACTAATGTTACTGGTGGTGACCCAACTCTAAAATTACCGATGGTGATCCAACACTAACATTAATGGTGGTTATCCTACTCTAACAGCATTGGTAGTGACCCTAAATTAATAATACTGGTGGTGATCCTAAAATAATATTACTGATGGTGACCCTACTCAAATATTGCTGATTGTGAACCTACACTAATATTACTGCTGGCGAACTTACTCGAACTTGACTTATGGTGCCACTACTTCGACATCACTGGTGGTGATCCAACTCTAACAATACTGGTGGTAAACCTTGTCTAACATTACTGGTCGTGAACATACAGCTATATTTATGGTGGTGATCCTAATCTAACATTAGTGATGGTGACTCTACTCTAACATTACTGATGGTGAATCTAGTCTAACATTGCTGCTGGTGATCCTACATTAATATTACAGGTAGTGACCCTACTCTAATATTACTGGTGATGATTCTACTCTAACATTACTGATGATAACTCTACTTTAATATTACTGTTTCTAACCATTCGCTAATATTACTGGTGATGAGCATACTCTAACATTACTGGCGGTGACCATACACTTATATTATTTGTGGTGATCCTGCTCTAACATTACTGGAGCTAACCCAACTCTAAAAGTATTGGTGTTTAGCATTCTCCAATATTACCTGTGGCATACCTACTCTTACATTCTGGTGGGGACAGTAATGTAACATTACTGGTGTTGACTCTACTCTAATATTACTGGTGGTGACACTACGATAACAATATTGCTGGTGACCCGACTTTACCATTCCTGGTGGTGACCCTACTCAAACATCACCGGTGGTGACGCTACTCTAACAGTACTGGTGGTGACTCCACTCTAACATCACTGATGGTGAATCTAGTCTAACATTGCTGCTGGTGATCCTACATTAATATTACACGTAGTGACCCTACTCTAATATTACTGGTGGTGATTCCACTCTAACGTTACTGATGGTGACCCTACACTAATATTACTGATTGTTTTGACCCTACTCTAACATTACTGGTAGGGATGCAATACTATCATTAACGGTGGTGGTACAACTCGAACATTATTGGTGATTGCACTGCTCTAACATTACTGGTGCTGAACCCATTCAAATATTACTGGTGATGACCCTACTCCATCATCATTGGTATTGACACTAAACTAACATTGCTGGTGATGACCCTACTGTAACATTAGTGGCGGTGACCCTACTCCATCATTACAGGAGATAACGCTGTTCTAATGCTAGTTGTGGTGACCGTACTCCAACATTAGTTGTAGTGACGCCAATCTAACATTATTGGTGGTGACACTAGTGTATCATTATTGCTGGAGTCTCTACTCTAATATTAAAGGTGGTGATACTATTCTGACTTCCCTGCTGGTGAAACTGATCTAATATTAATGCTGGTGACGCTACTTCAATCTTACTGTTCGCGAGCCTAATCTAACATTACTGATGATGAGCCAGCTCTAACATTACCGATGGTAATCCGAAACTAAAATTAATGGTGCCGATCCTACTCTAACATTACTGGTGGTGACACTAAACTAATATTATTGGGGGTGATCCTACTCTAAGATTACTGGTGGTGAATCTACTTTGTCACGACTGGTGGTGATGCTAATCTAACATTACAGGTGGTGACTCTACTCTAACATTACTGGTGGTGAATCTACTTTATCGTTACTGGTGGTGACCCCACTCTAATATTACCTGGTGTTGACTCTCATCAAATATTGCTGATGGATACCCTACGCTAATATTTCCACAGGCGAACTTACTCTAACATGACTGGTGTTGACACTACTTTAACATTACTGGTGGTGACCCAACTCGAACAAAACTGGTTGTGAACCTAGTCTAACAATCCTGGCGGTGAACATACACCAATATTTCTGATGGTCATCCTACTCTAACATTACTGGTGGTAACCCTACTCTACCTTTACTGGTGCTAACTCCAGTCTAAGGTTACTGTTGGTGAGCATCTGCTAACATCACGGGTGGTGACGCTGCTCTAACATTACTGGTGGTGACTCTACCCTAACATTACAGGTGGTGAATCTAGTGTAACATTGCTGCTGGTGATCCTACCCTAATATTACTGATGGTGACCCTACACTCCTATTATTGGTGGTGGTCCTACTCTAACATTACTGTTGCTAATCCAACACTATTATTAACGGTGGTGGCCCTTTTCCAACATTATTGGTGATTTTTTTTTTATTCGTTCACGGGATGTGGGCGTCGCTGGCAAGGCCGGCATTTATTGCCCATCCCTAATTGCCCTCGAGAAGGTGGTGGTGAGCCGCCTTCTTGAACCGCTGCAGTCCGTGTGGTGACGGTTCTCCCACAGTGCTGTTAGGAAGGGAGTTCCAGGATTTTGACCCAGCGACGATGAAGGAACGGCGATATATTTCCAAGTCGGGATGTTGTGTGACTTGGAGGGGAACGTGCAGGTGGTGTTGTTCCCATGCGCCTGCTGCTCTTGTCCTTCTAGCTGGTAGAGGTCGCGGGTTTGGGAAGTGCTGTCGAAGAAGCCTTGGCGAGTTGCTGCAGTGCATCCTGTGGATGGTACACACTGCAGCCACAGTGCGCTGGTGGTGAAGGGAGTGAATGTTTAGGGTGGTGGATGGGGTGCCAATCAAGCGGGCTGCTTTATCTTGGATGGTGTCGAGCTTCTTCAGTGTTGTTGGAGCTGCACTCATCCAGGCAAGTGGAGAGTATTCCATCACACTCCTGACTTGTGCCTTGTAGATGGTGGAAAGGCTTTGGGGAGTCAGGAGGTGAGTCACTCGCCGCAGAATACCCAGCCTCTGACCTGCTCTCGTAGCCACAGTATTTATATGGCTGGTCCAGTTAAGTTTCTGGTAAATGGTGACCCCCAGGATGTTGTTGGTGGGGGATTCGGCGATGGTAATGCCGTTGAATGTCAAGGGGAGGTGGTTAGACTCTCTCTTGTTGGAGATGGTCATTGCCTGGCACTTATCTGGCGCGAATGTTACTTGCCACTTATGAGCCCAAGCCTGGATGTTGTCCAGGTCTTGCTGCATGCAGGCTCGGACTGCTTCATTATCTGAGGGGTTGCGAATGGAACTGAACACTGTGCAGTCATCAGCGGACATCCCCATTTCTGACCTTATGATGGAGGGAAGGTCATTGATGAAGCAGCTGAAGATGGTTGGGCCTAGGACACTGCCCTGAGGAACTCCTGCAGCAATGCCCTGGGGCTGAGATGATTGGCCTCCAACAACCACTACCATCTTCCTTTGTGCTAGGTCTGACTCCAGCCACTGGAGAGTTTTCCCCCTGATTCCCATGGACTTCAATTTTACTAGGGCTCCTTGGTGCCACACTCGGTCAAATGCTGCCTTGATGAAACTGCTCTAACAATACTGGTGGTGAACCCATTCTAATATTACTGGTGGTGACCTTTCTCCATCATCACTGGTGGTGACCCCATAGAAACAATGCTGGTGATGACCCGACTGTAACATTATTGGCGGTGACCGTAATCTATCATTACATGAGGTGACGTTGCTCTAATGTTACTTGTGGTGGCCGTTCTCTAACGTTAATTGTGGTGACGCCAATCTAACATTACTAGTGGTGACCCTAATCTAACATTACTGGTGATGACACAACTCAAATATTAATGGTCGAGACACTACTCTAACATTACTGGTGGTGACCCAACTCTTACATTGCTGGTGGTGTCCCTAATCTAATATTATTGGTGGTGACACTACTCCGACATTACTGGTGATGAGCCTATTCCAACATCACTGGTGGTAATCCTACTCTAACGTTACTAGTGGTGACCCAACTCTAACATCACAGATGGTGTCGCTCATCCAATGTTACTGGTCGTGAATCTAGTATAACATTGCTGCTGGTGATCCTACTCTAATGTTACTGGTGGTGACCCTACACTAATATTACTGGCTGCTGATCCTACTCTAACTTTATTGTGATGATCCGTCACTAACATTAATGGTGGTGATGCAACCCGAACATTATTGGTGGTGACCCTACTCTAACATTGCTGCTGCTGACTCTATTCTAGCATTAATGATGGTGACCTTTCTCTATCATGAACGGTGGTGACCCTACATTAATATTACTTGTGATGACGCTACTCTAACTTTAGTGGTGGTGACACTAATCTAACATTACTAGTGGTGACCCAACCCGATCATTACTGGTGGTTACCCTCGTCTAATATTACTGGTGGTGACACTACTCTAACGTTACTTCTGGTGACGTTACTCTAACATTACAGGTGGTGACCCTAAACTAACATTACGGGTGATGACGCTAATATAACATTACTGGCCGTAAATCTATACTATCATTACTTTCGGTGAACCTACTGTAATATTACTCGCGGTGACCCTACTCTATCATTAATTGTGGTGACCCTACATTAATATTATTGTCGAGATCCTACCCTAACATTACTCGTTGTGACCAGACTCTAATCTTACTGGTAGTCATCCAACTCTAACGTTACTGGTGGTGACTCTAATCTAACACAACTGGTGGTAAGCCTATTCTAAGGTTGGTGACTCCACCCCATCATTACTGGAGGTGACACCACTCTATCATCCCGAGTGGTGACTCTACTCTGACATCAGCGGTGGTGACTCTACCCGAACATTATTAGTGGTGACCCTTGTCTAACATTAGTGGTGGTGAATCTACTCTAACATTACGGTTTGTGTACATACTCTAATATTACTTGTAGTGACCCTACTCTAATATTACTGATGGTGACCCTACTGTAACATTATTGGCAGTGAGCATATACTGATATTAATTGTGGTGATCCTCCTCTAACTTTACTGGTGGTAAACGTACTCTAACGTTACTGCTGGTGACTCTACCCTAACATTATGCTGGTGAATCCACTCGAAAATTAATGCTGATGATCCTACTCTAACATTACTGGTGGTGACTCTACTATAATATTACTGTTTCTAACCATACGCTAATGTTACTGGCAGTGACCCGACTCTATCATTACTGGTAGTGACCCTACTCTAATATTACTGGTGGTGAACCTACTCTAACATTATTGGCGGTGACCATACACTTATATTACTTGTGGTGATCCCACTCTAACATTACTAGTGCTAACCCTACTTTAAAAGTACTGGTGTTTAACGTTCTCCAATATTACCTGTGGCGCACCTACTCTTACATTCTGGTGGCGACAGAAATGTAACATTACTGGTGCTGACCCTACTCTAATATTGCTAATCTAACTTTGCTGTTGGTGACGCTAATTTATTATTACTGCTGGTGACGCAACTCCAATATCACTGTCGGCGAACCTACTGTAACATTACTGGTTGTGACCCTTCTCTAACATTACTTGTGGTGATCCAACTATGACATGAATGGTGGTGTGCCGACTCTAACTTTACTGCTGGTGACTCTATTCTATCATTACTGGTGGTTAACCTACTCTAACAGCATTGGTGGTGACCCTACTTTAATATTACTGGTGGTGATCCTACTCTAAAATTACTGGTGGTGAGCCTACTGTAACATTACTGGCGGTGACCATAGTCTAATATTACTGGTGGTAACACGACTATAACAATATTTCTGGTGACCCTACTCTAACATTCCTGGTGGTGACCCTACTCAAACATCACCGGTGATGACGCTACTCTAACATTACTGTTGGTGAATCGACTGTAACATTACTGGTGGCGAATCGACTCGAGCATTACTAGTACTGACCGTAATCTAACATTAGTTTTGGTCACCGTACACTAATATTACTGGCTGTAGCCCTATTC
This sequence comes from Heptranchias perlo, assembly GCF_035084215.1. NCBI lineage: Eukaryota > Metazoa > Chordata > Chondrichthyes > Hexanchiformes > Hexanchidae > Heptranchias > Heptranchias perlo. The sequence goes on from NC_090327.1 coordinate 140,740,164, forward strand.
TAACATTATTGCTTGTTTACCCTACTCTACCGTTAATGTTGGAAACTCAACTTTACCATGACTGGTCCTGACCCTACTCTAACATTACTGGTGGTGATCCAACACTAATATTAATATTGGTGACCCTACACTAACATTACTGCTGGTGACCCTCTCCAACACTAATGGCGGTGACCCTACGCTAACATTATTGGTGGTGACCCTGCTCTAACATTATGTTGGTGACTTTACTCTAACATTGATGATGGTGACCCTACTCTATCATTAAAGGTGGTGGTCATACCTTTGAATTACTTGTGGTGACGCTACTCCAACATTAGTGGTGGTGACTCGAATCTAACATTACTTGTGGTGACCCTAATCTAACATTACCGGTGATGACACTGCTCTATCTTTATAATTGGTGACGCTACTCTAATGTTACTTGTGGTGACCCGACTCTAACAGTGGTGGTGACTCTAATCTATCATTACTAGTGGTGAACCTAATCTTACATTACTGGTTGTGACCCGAGTCTAATATTACTGGTGGTGACACTGTACTCACATTAATGTTGGTGACCCCACTCTAACTTTATTGGTTATGAGCCTACTCTAATATCACTGGTAGTGACGCTACTCTAATATTACCGGTGTTGATCCTACTCTAATATTACTGGTATTGACCATACTCTAACATTATTGGTGGTGATCCAACACTAAAATTAATGGTGGTGACCATTGTCTAACATTATTGATGGTGACGCTGCTATAAATTTAATGGTTGTGACACGACTGTAATATTAATGTTGGTGACCCAACTCTAACATTACTCTTGGTGGCTCTACTCTCCCATTACTTGTCCTGAACCTACTCTTACATTACTGGCTGTGATTCTACTCTAACATTACTGGCTTTGTTCCACACTAACATTTCTTGTGCTGACCATACTATAATATGGTGATCAAACAGTAGAATTAATGGTGGTGGCCATATTCTAACATTATCGGTGGTGACACTGCTTTAAATTTACTAGTGGTGACCCTATTCTAATATCTTTGTCCCACTCTAACATTACTTGTGGTGACCCTTTTCTAACATTACCGGTGGTGGCCCTGCTCTAAAATTACCGGTGGTGGCCCTGCTCTAAACTTACTGGTTGTAATATTACTCTAATGTTACTGGTGGTGACTTTACTCTATCATTGCTAGTGGTGACTCTACTCTAGCATTTCCAGCAGTGATCCTACACTGAAATTACCGACGGTGACCATAATCTAACATTTCTGGTAGTGACCCGAATCTAATATTACTGTTAGTGAATCAACTCTTACATTACTGGTGGTTACCCTAATCTAACATTACCGCTGTCGACACGATCGTAATATTCCTCCACCTCAAGCACCGTTAACACACTGATCACCGACACTTACTTTGCAGATTACACAGTGTTTGCAGCCTTGTGGAGAGAGAATCAGACACCGTATGCCACAGAACTCACTCTGCTCTTAGAAAGGTTTCAGAACTTTTCATCATTTAATGAATTTAACAAATACCGTTTAGGGATATTTCACCACATTCTTCAACTGCTCTCTGTATTTAGCCTGTATCATGGCATAAATACAAGTGTTTAGGCAGCAGCTCAGGAGCTGGAACATTAATCCAAGGTCTTGTATAAACGCAGGTGCAAATGCAGACTCATAGTCGAATCACACCTTCCAGTTGCATATAGAATTGTCCATAAACATCGCCCATAACAGTATCAAGTTCCCTGATATAACAAAGAGTAAAATTATGGATTTCCTTCGGCTCCCCATCTCTGGGTTTCCGGGACTGGCCCCGCTGCTGAGGCTCCGGAGTCTCCAGCCGGCTCCGCTGGCCAAGAAAATACATCTGACAGTGAAGACATTGAGAAGCAGAATCAGAACTAATGGAACACCCTGTGTGAGGACACAATGAACGAGTTCAATTGCTGCCTACACAGTGAAATTAGAACTTGCCGTGTTGCATCAAAAAACCAGGGTTGATTAATGAACAAATATTCACCACCGGCCATAAAGTACCAGTAGATGTTCTTTCAACAGTTCAGAACAGTTACTGTTCCCCAAACCACAGCCGCCGTTTTCTTGGTGCAATAGTTAGTTTTCAGCTTCTGGCAACAAATAACCACTAATCGATCAAAGGTGAAAGTTATGGTGAACCAGACAGAACAGTCTGTGGCTGCGAAAAGCAGGACGGCGTGGATATTACACAAGTAGATGGACCGCAGGAATTCAAACTCTTCGAATAAGCAACTGGAATCTGTCTGAGTATCAGATCGATGATAACGAACAGTAGATCAGCCGTTGCCATCGCCACCAGGTAGCGAATGACACATTTGGAGAGAGCACACTTTTCCCGAGACAGGATCTCAATCATCAATAGGTCAACTATAAGGAAGGGACATAAACTGGGGAATTATTCATCAGGCTGGGATTCCCTGTAAATATTAGTACCGTATCAGGACCACCAGCAATATTAGTACTGTATCTGGATCCTCCATAAATATTAGTACCGTCTCTGGATCCCCTGTATGTATTAGTACCATCTCTGGATTCTTCTAATTATTAGTACCGTCTCTGGATCCCCCGTAAATATTAGTACCGTACCTGAATCCACTGTAAATATTTGTACCATCTCGGGATCCCCTATTACCAATTTTACTGTCTCCATATCCCCTTTAAATATTAATACAACCTCTGAATCCCCTCTCAACATTAATACCGACTCTGGATCGTGCAGTTAATATGAGGGCCATCACTGGATCCTCTGCAAATATTATTACCATCATTGGATCGTCGTGTGAATGTTACCAACGTCCCTGGATCCTCTGTAAATGTCAGTTCCGCTTCTGGATCCACTGTAAATATCAGTACCGTTTCTGCTTCCACTGTAACTATTCGTAAAGTCTCTCGTTCCCCTTTAAATATTAATACCGTCTCTGAATCTCTCTTCAAATATTTGTACCGTCTCTGCATTACTTGTAAATATTATTCTAATCCCTGGATACCTCTGTCAAAGCTATACCCTCTCTGGATCCCAGTGTACATATTAGGAACATGTCAGGATTCCCTAGTAAATATTTCTACCTTCTCTGAATCCTCTGTAAATATTAATACCGCATCTGGATCCCCTTTAAATATTGCTACAGTCTCTGGCTCCCCTGCAAATATTAGTATTGCCTCAGGGTCCGCTTTAATTATTAGCACCATTTCTGCTTCCACTGTAAATAGTCGTACAGGCTCTGATTCCCCTGTAAATATTAGTGCCCTGGCTGGATCCACCAGTTAATATTATTACCATCTCTGTATCCCCTCTACATATTAGTAACTCCTCTGGATACCTCTGCAAATATTAGTACAGCCTCTGCATTTCTTGTTAATATTATAATATCTGGATCCCTATGCGAAATATTTCCCCTCTCTTGGACCCATTGCTATTGTTAGTACAATCTCTGGACTCAATGCAAATATTGGTTCTGCTTCACGATCGCCAATAAATATTAACACCACCTCTGGATCCCCGTGTCAATATTACAGCCATCCTTGGAACCCTTGTAAAAATAAGTACCATTTCTGGAGCCGCAGCAAATATTTGTTCCTTCTCTGGATCCCCTATGACTATTATTACCATCACTGCTTCGTCCTGTAAATATTAACACCGTTATGGATCTCCTGTAAATATTAGTACCATCTCTTGATCCTCTGTAAATATTAGTACCGCCTCTGGATCCTCGCTAAATATTTGTACTTTCTCCGTATCCCCTCTGATTATCAGTACCATCTCTGGACCCTAATCTTGGAAGAATAGGCACAAGCTCAGGGATCCATTATTAATTAAACCTGACAAGCACAAGTACGCCGTTAATATATTGCCCATCCCTGTTCCCCCTTCAAATATATTGGTGGAAGGGTGAAGAAACAGACGGTACAGGTTTAAGGTGATCGGCAAAAGAATTAAAGGTGACAGGAGGAAAAACGTTTTCACACACTGAGAGATTAGTATCTGGAATGCCCTGCCCGAAGAGGTGGCGGAGGCAGATTCAATCATGGCTTTCAAAAGGGAACTGGATGAGTACTTGAAAGCAAAAAAAGATGCAGGGCTACTGGGATGGGGCGGGGGATTCAGACCAGCTGGATTGCACTTGCATAGAGCAGGCATGGACTCGATGGGACGAATAGCCTGCTTCCGTGCTGTAACTTTTCTATGAATCTATGATTCTATATCACCCCTCGCGCATACCCCCTCTAATTTTTAAGCTACATTTAGAGACTTACCATCATCTCGAGCAGCAGCGAATATGGGACAGTAAATGACAAGAACAGTAATCGAGTGTAACATGGTTTATAGAATTAATAGCAAGATATGGATACTCAACAGCAACTCGAACCGCAGCAAGTAATGGGACAGTACTTTACAAGAATGGTAATAAAATTAAAGATGAGCTAGAAATTTAGTAGCTTGATATGCATACTTAACAGGAACTCAGGCAGCAGCGAGTGTGGGACAGTAAATGTGAAGAACAGTTATATTGAGTTTACAGCACAAAAACAGTCAATAAACCCAACTTGTCTTTGCCTGCGTTTCTGCTCCAGACGTGCCTCTTCCCACCTTGCTTCATCTCCCTACTGCATCTAACCCGATCAACATAACATTCTATCCCTTTCTCCCTCGTGCGCTTATATAGCTTCCCTTTAAATGCATCCATGATATTTGCCTCAATTACTCCTTTTGGTAGCGCAGTCCACATTCTTACTTTTCTTTGGGTAAAGAAGTTTCTCGTGAATTCCGTATCTGATTTATTAGTGAATTTCTTATAATTATGGCTTCTAGTTTTGAACTCCACCAAAAATGGAAACATTTTCTCCGTGACATCAGATCATGTCATTCCCTTAAAGACCTATATTTGGCCACCTCTCAGCCTTCCCTTTTCGAGAGAAAGTAGGCCCAGTCTTTTCAGCCTTTCCTAATAAGTGTATTTTTCAGTTCGGGTATCATCTTTGTGAATCTTTTTTGCACCTTCTCCAAAGCGTCGATACCCTTTTTATAGAATGGAGACTTGAACTGTGCACAGTACTCCAAGTGCGGTCTCACCAAAGTTCTTTACAAGTTTAACATAGCTTCTTGATTTTCAATTCTATCCCCGTAGAAATGAATCCCAGTGCTTCCTTTGCCTTTTCATGGCCTTTTTAACCTGCATTGCTGCTTTTAGTGATTTGTTTATCTTTTCCTTGAGATCCCTTTGCAACTTTGCCCCATTTAAACTCTGGTTATCCAAGCAGTATGCAGACTCCTTAGTAGTCCTAACGAAATGCACCACATCACAATTATCCATATTAAAATCATTTGAAAATCACACAACCGTTCTGCAAGTTTATTAATGCTTCTTGCATTTTGACGCATTAAAAACATAGAAACATAGCAAATTTACCACACAGAAATAGGCCATTCGGCCCATTGTTTCTGTGCCGGTCGAAATAGACCTACCCAGACGAATTCCACTTTCCAAAATTTGGGCCGTAACCCTGTAGGTTATGGCACTTCAAGTGCATATCCAAGTAACTTTTAAATTTGATGAGTGTTTCTGCCTCTATCACCCCATCAGGTTGTGAATTTCAAACTTCCAAAACCCACTGGTTGATTTTTTTTCCTCAGCTCCCCACTAACCTTTATTCTAATTACTTTAAATCCATGCCCACGGGTATTAACGTATTGCTAAGGGAAATAGGTCTTTCCTATCCACACTATCCAGGCTCTTCATAATATTATGCACCTCAATTAAATCACCACTCAGCCTCCTCTGCTCCAAAGAAAACAACCACAGCCTATCCAATCTTTCCGCATAGCTAAAATTATCCAGTCCTGGCAACTTCCTCGTAAACCTCCTCTCTATCCTCTCTAGTGTAATCACATCTTTCCTGTAATGTGATGACCAGAACTGTACGCAATACGTAAGCTGTGGAATAATTAGTGTTAAGACAGTTCTAGCATAACCTGCATGCTATGTCCCGGCAAATAAAGGAAAGTATTCCGTATGCCTTCTAAAACAACCTTGTCCACCTGTCCTGCTACCTTCAGGATTCTGGGGACATGCTCTTCCAGGACCCCTCTTCCTCTACATTTCTCAGTATCCTCCCATGTTTATGTATTCCCTTGCCTTGTTTGACCTCCACAAATGCATTACCTCACACTTCTCCAGATTCAATTTCATTTGCCACTTTTCTGCCCACGTGACCAGTCCATTGCTGTCTTCGTGCAGTGCACAGCTTTCCTCTTCACTATCAATCACACGGCCACTTTTTGTATCATCTCCAAACTTCTTAATCATGCTTCCTGCATTCAAGTCTAAATCATTAATCTACAACAGAAAAAGAAAGGGACCTGGTACTGAGCCCTGCGGAAGCCCACTGGAAACAGCCTTTCAGTTACAAAAACGGCCGTCGACCATTACACTTTGCTTCCTGCCACTGAGCCAATTTTGGATCGAATTTGCCACTTTCCGTTGGATGCCATAGGCATCAGTCTGCCATATGGGACCTTGGCAAAAGCCTTGCTAAAATTCATGTAGACGGCATCGAACGCATTACCCTCATCGATCCTCCTTCTTGCCTCCTCAAAAAATTCAATCAAATTAGTCAGACACGACCTTCCCTTAACAAATCCATGTTGACTGTCCTTGATTAATCCATGCCTTTATAAATGACGGTTTATACTATCCCTCAGAATTGTTTCCAATACTTTGCCCACCTCCGAGGTAAGACTGACTGGCCTGTTATTACTCTGGTTAACCTTTTCTCCCTTTTTAAACAACGGTACAACGTCAGCAGTCCTGCAATCGTTCTGCACCATTCCTGTCGCAAAGAAGTATTAGAAAATGATGGTCAGAGCCTCCAATGTTTCCTTTTTTAACTGCCTGGAATATATTTCAACCAGGACTGCCGATTTATCGACGTTCAAAGATGCTAAAGCCCTTAATACTTCCTTTCACACTATTTTTTCCCATCCAATATTTCATACTCCTCCTCCTTAACTACAATTTCTGCATTGGACCTCTCAAACATCTTTGGGTTTTCCTTAATTTTATTTACCAGTATGTTTTCACGCCCTCTCTTTGCTTTCCTAATTATCTTCTTAGTTTCACCCCTGCACGTTCGATACTCCTCTCGGCTTTCTGCAGTATTCACCTCTCGGTGTCTGAAATAAGCTTCTCTTTTTTGCCTTCTCTTACCCTGTATGCACCTTGTCATCCAGAGGGCTCTTGATTTGGCAGTCCCACCCTTTTTCTTTGTGGGAATATGTTTATTCTGAACCCCTCGAATGCCTCCCACTGCTCTGACACTGATTTACCATCAAGTAGCTGTTTCCAGTCCACTTTTGCGAATTCACTTCTCAGCTTAGTATAATTGGCCTTTCCCCAATTTAGAACTTTTACTCCTGTTCTATCTTTCTCCTTTGCCATAACTGCTAAATCTAACTGAATTATGATCACAATCACCAAAATGCTCTGCCATTGATACTCCACCCACTTGCCCAGCTTCATTCCATAAATCTAAATCCATAACTGCCCTCCCCCCCCCCACCCGCCCTTGTTGGGCATGCTACATAATGGCTAAAAAAATCTCCTGAAAGCAATTTAAGAATTGTGCGCCCTCTATACCTTTTGCACTCATTTTATCCCACTTAATATTAGGGTAATTGAAATCCCCTACTATTACTGGTCTTTCTTTTTGCTCTTTTCAAAAATTGCCAACACATTTGCTCTTCTATCTCACTCTTAATGTGTGGAGGTCTATATTACACTCCCAACCGTGTGACTCACACTTTTGTTTCTTCGGCTCAACTCATATGGCCTCATTTGATGATTTTGCTAACATATCATCCCTCCTCACAGCCGTGATTGTTTCTTTATCCGATGTTGCCATCCCACCTTTTTATACTCCTCTCTATCTCGTCTGAAAACCCCGTTCCCAAGAAAGTTGAGCTGCCACTCCTGACCACTTTTTAGCCATGTTTCATTAATAGCTACGATTTCGTACTTCCAAGTGTCCATCTGTTTCCTTCGCTCATCTGCCTTATTCACTGTACTCCTTGCATTGAGGCATATACCATTACGCACTGCCAAATTCCTTCATTTTCGAATTTCTAACCTTTGTTTCCTCTGCCTTCCAAACTCGCTTACTAATTTTCTGCCTTCCATTTCCAGCTCTGCTTCTCTCCCTTCTGAATCTACACTCAGCTTCACATCCCCCTGCCAAGTTAGTTTAACCCTTCCAAATCCCCACCACTGCACGAGCGAACCTCCCCGCAAGGACATTGGTCCAGGATCCGTTGAGGCGCAACACTTTCGGCCTGTAAAGGTCCCACCTCCCCTAGAACTGATATGCAGTTGAAGGGTGTGGGACGTTGTTTTGAGAAATATTTATGCAATATATTAAAGTAAAACACTATTTTATAAAACACAACGACAAGATCTGTATCGGTGTTTTACTTATGCAACTTTTGATCTCCGTTCAGACTTATATCTGTGTTTCAGTTTGCATTTCGTATCTCTCTGTACAGTGTGTGCCTTTCCCACTGAGGAGTGGTATTCTGTAATAAATCTACCAGTGCTGTGTTAACACGAAATGGTGCCTCTGAATAAACACAAAATTGAGCCTTGTACCTGAATCAAAATCACTGTCTTTATATTTAAACAACATGTCTCTCTCAGTATGTATCTTCATCGCTATACATGTTTGGCTCACTGCCAGCTCCTGTTCTTGAACAGTGCACAAAGAGTAAAGGGGAACGACCCACCCCCGTGTGTGTCGCAGTTTCAGCCCCTGTCCATGTTTGGTGCACAGTGAGTAAAGGACAACGATTCAGTCCCGACGACAACTGGACTGCCTGTGTCTGTCTCAGTGTCAGCTCCTATACATGCACATTGCGGTTAAAAAGTAACCATTCACTCCCGCCTTGATCCTGAAACAAAATGTCCACCAGCAAAGCGTTGAGGGGCAAAGCAGCCATCTTACTGAGGGGCAAGGCCATAAAAATGCAAACAAGCTGCTGGGGTTTATTTTAACATGAATTGAATTGAAAAGCAGAGAAGTTATGCTAAACGAGTACAGGACATTGGGCAACTTTCCGCCTTCGGACGCTGCAGCGATACCTGTACGCGGAGCGTCCTCTTAGATGGCATGCGCTGGCGATGTATTTTTTCCGCCAGCTGCACGGCCTGAACTACGACATGCAGCTCCTGTTCGTCTCTCTGTTGGGCGGCCGCACGTCTTTGCAGGAGCTGCCTGTCTTGTACCAGGATCTGCTCAGGGTCTGGACCATGGTCGCCTCCAGCCGGAGCTCTCGCCCGTCGGGGGTAGCGGCCGTCCTGCAGGAGCCGCTGCTCGGGAATCCGTTCCTCCGCGATGTCGGCTTCGGCCGCTCGTGGCTGACGGAGAAGAGGGCTGTTGCCGGTCGGGTGACCAGAGTCAGGGACGTCCTGGATGGCGGAGGGTCGGTTTGGCTCGAGCCGTGGGCGCTCGCCGCTCGCATGTCCTCGTGGCATGCCGGGGACGCGGCCGCCGCCATCCAGGCGTTGAAATCGGCGCTCGGCCCTGACTCCACTCGGGGTGTGGAGGCGGCTCAAGCGTGCGGAGCCATCCCTCCGACCTGACCCCCGTTCGGACGGAATTCCTCCTCGGCGCCAAACCCCGGAACCTCCCTCGGAGGGCCGCGCCTCACAACTTGAGCCGTCTCTCGGAAATTCCCTCCGTGCCGTTTCACACCGCGCGGAGGGATTTCCTGTACGGGCTGCTCCTGCACACCATCCACTTCCTCGCCCTCGTCTCTCGCCCGGACACGCCCTGGCGTGCCATCCTGCCGTCCAGCGGAGACGGGGGACTCAGTGGGAGGCTCTCTATACGGGGGTCCTCCCGTGTTACTTTGGGGATCTGGGGTGGAGGGTGTTGCACGGAGCAGTCCCGTGCAACAGGCGTTTACGCCATTTTACGGACACCCAGGCCGCTTGCATTTTCTGCGGCCGGGAGGAGTCCGTTTTCCATTTGTACACTGTCTGTGCGAGACTGCAGCCCCTGTTCCATTATTTGGAGGGGCTGCTCCTCAAGTTCTGGCTGCACTTCAGTCCCACGCTCCTGATCTTTGGCCGCCCGGTGAGGAGGGGAGCGGGCAGGTCGGTGGACGTCCTCGTGGGCCTGCTCCTGGGCCTGTCCAAGGTGGCTATCCACAGGTCCAGGATGCTCGCGGTCCGTGGGCCTGTCTGCCTCTCTTTCGCGGGTTGCTCCGCGCCCGGGTGGCCCTGGAGATGGAGCACGCGGTGTCTGCCGGTACGCTTGAGGCTTTCCGCGACCGGTGGGCACCGCAGGGGCTGGAGTGCATCCTGAACGAGGATAATAAAATTTTGATTTGAACTCTTGGTTTTGATTTGTTTGGTTTTTAGTTGTTAAGCACACCCCACACCCCCCCTTCTTATAAAAGGGGGGCCTAATTTTAAAAAAAGATGTCTTTCAGAAAAAAAAACTCAATGTCTTTAGGATCCTCTTTTCATAAAAAAAAACAAGCAGATTGAATTAACCCCTTTCACTCAAGCAATAAAAAAAAAGTACAGGACATTGTTTCGATCAGGCATAAAATACTGTAATATATACGGAAAATGCTGCAAACACTCAACGGGTCAGGCTGCATCCGTGGAGAGAGGAACAGAGTTAACGATTCAGGTCTGCGCACAGTTCTAGTCTCCGTAGTATAAAAAAGGATATAGAGGCACTGGAGAAAGTGCGTAAAAGGTTCACAAAAGGTTGCAAATGTTAATTTATCTCAACAAGTCCGTCTATGATAACAAAATCTCTTTTTGGTACAAGTATGTTACGAGAAATTACTTTTGCTCATAGAGTGGGCAACTAATGAATATATTCCAATCAAAGTCAATAATTTGCATGCGCAGACCGCATTTAATACAACAAATATTTCCAATTTAATTCATAGAGGATTGAGGAAAAACAGGCATGATAGGAATAAGAAAGTATCAGGAGGACTGGCGAAAATTTTTGGCCAAAGAGTGGGCTTATGAATGGTGTAAAAATAGAAGTAAATGGAGAGTCGGAAAGGATAAGATTTGTTTTCAAGAGTAGAATTTAAGTGTCTGAAGGACCAAAATGGATCCCCGGCCAAAGAAACTGACATTAGGAGGGAAGACAAAAGCTAGAAGCAAGAACTTGGTTTCATGCGAGGTCTGAAGAATGGAAAGAACTTTTTGAAGTGCAGTCACTGTGGTAATGTAGGAAACGCGTCAGACAATTTTGCACGCAGTAAGCTCCCACACACTGCAATGAGATAAATGATCAGAAAGTCGGTTTTAGTAATGTTGGGCTGAGAGATAAATATTGGCAATTTCAACACTGCACTTATTCGAATATTGCAGGGTGATCTTTTTCATCTAACTGAGGCAGCAGATAGTTCCTCTGTTTAACGTGTCCTACGAAAGCCGGCACCTCTGGCAGTGCAGCGCTCCCTCAGTACAGCCCCTCGGACAGTGCAGCGCTCCCTCAGTGCTGCCCCTCCGACAGTGCAACATGCCCTCAATATTGAAACTCCAACAGTTCAGCGTTACCTCAGTACTGACGCTCCAACAGTGCAGCACTGCCTCGTTACTGACCATCCGACAGTAGAGCACTCCCTCAGTAGTGAATGTCCGACAGTGCAGCACGCCCTCAGTACTGCCCTTCCGACAGATCTATCCTCCCTCAGTACTGCACTGCAGTGTCAGAATGGATTATGTGTTAAAGTCTCTGGGGTGTGATTTGAACCCACAGCCATCTAACTCAGAGGCGAGGGTGCTACCACTGAGACACGACTGAAACCTGAAAGGGGAAGAGGTATTGTGGAGTGTGCATATGGCTAAAGACTCGGCTGTCAAAAGTAAGGCAAATGGATTGCGGATTTACAAGCGGCTCGAGGTGGAGACGCAGAGTGTTTGGGAGGGGTTGTAAGGCGGAAGGAGGTTACAAGGCAGGGAGGGATGAGGCACTCGTGGATTTAAGTATAAAAAAGATTAAAAATAAACTACAGGCTTAGGAGACTGGAATCTAATTCAGGTCAGTCAGGGTTGGAGATGGAATCTTTTTCAAGGATGTGGAGATTGTGAGGCCAAAGATCATGACTTCCCAAATTTTAACTGGAGGAAATTGTGGCTGATCAAAACAGAATGTGGATCTGACAAGACAAATACCTTGGAACTGTCAAGAGAGGTGATGGTTTCGTTGGCATCTGAGAGCGAGGCCAGTCTGCGGATTATGTCACCAAAGGCAGCATGTAGATGAGGAAGAGGAGGGAGCCAAGGATTGAAACATTCGAAACATCAGAGATAACTGTAATAGGATTAGAAGATAAACTTCTGCTGGCTATGATCAGTTAGCTGAGTGGGAACAAGCGAGGGTAGTCATGCCAAAAGATGCCAGTGTCCGATGAATGAGGAGGACACGGGTAGGTTTGCTGTAGGTGTGGAGATGGGGAGGGGTGGGCCATGGAGAGATTTAAACCCAAGGATGAGAATTTTAAATTTAAGGGATATGGTACTGGGAGCCAGTGAGGTTCAATGAGGCCGAGCAGGATCTGGTGCTGGTTGAACATGGACAAGAGTTTTGGACGAGCTCACGTTTATGGAAGGTGGAGGTTAGGTGGTCGGCCAGGAGTGCAGTTAGGAATGCGGTCTGGAGGGGACAGAGGTATTGATGATGGTTTTAATGGCAATGGGCTGATGAAGCAATGGAGGCGGGCAAGGGAATCACAGTGTCTAAGTGATGGAGATCAAATCGGCTCATGGGGTCACCTCGGTCATACTTGGCGCCAATTTTATTGCAGCCGTTAATCAATGTAGAAAAAATGGGTAAACATCTGCAGTAAAATAGCGGAGAGAGGAATGGCAATGGGGCACGTTCAGTGTCTGTCCCCTAATATCACCCACTGTCATTTCAAGGCTGCAATCCTCAACTTGCCCTTTAACTGTCCTCCGGTCAGAGACTCAATATTCATACTTTAACTGGAAAACTGTAGGAACGGAGTGGAACAGATTTAATCGTTTCCCTGGATTCAGCCGACGCTGCTGACAATGGGTAAAATTTAAAAGGGAATCACAAGTTGTGAACATGGTCAATTCAATTATATGAAAACTGTAAATGAACCGCTCATTATTGTTGGATCAGCCCTGTATGAGAATAGATATTAACTTTATTCCTGAGAGAAGTCTGATTAAGATAATGTCCTGGACTTTGTGAAGTTCCAGTTTTATCCAACACATTATTTACTGCGGAGTGAAAGCTGCAGATATAATGTGTTTCTTCAAGTGACTGTAACAAATAGCAAAGATCTGAGGTATAACCATGTCAGCTGAGACTTATTCCCATTATAAATCAGGGCTTGTTGGAATGGATCAGCTCAAAGTATCCGCCGGAGCTGTGGTTTCCAGCCCAACAGAAGTCACTGTTTCTCACAGAAATATGATATCCAGTAATCGATCAGATAGAGGCGTTTATTATCCTGTTCTTGCAGCTGTTGGAGTTTCGGGTAAGCCATTATTTCAGCTGTTACTGTTGTAAATATGTGTTAGTTCTGCTGCTGCACATGGCTCATTATTTTTCTTACACACAGTCATCCGGTCGGTTCTATCGCTTGATGGAATGTGTTAAGCCTCTGCTCTTTCAATCATGTAGGAATTATATTATATCTGTAATGACTTGTATATCCAACACTGGCATTGTTACTGAATTACTCTCTGTACTAAATGTACTGGAATCAGGTGTCTGGGCTGATAGCTAATGTCAAGCCATGAGGAGCTCTTAACTGTTTCATGCTGTGGAACGAACCTGTCCTGCAATATGTTTTCATCAATGTTTCATCAAAAACCAAAACCAATACGACGAACTTTTATAGTTATATTAGGAAAAAGAGGGTGGTCAGGAGCAGTGTTGGCCCCTTAAAAACTGAAAGTGGCGATATTGTCATTGACAATGGGGAAATGGTGGACATGTTGAATAATTACTTTGCGTCAGTATTTACAGTAGAAAAAGAGGATAGCATGCCGGAAATCCCAAGAAAACTTATATTGAATCGGACACAGGGACTCAATAAAATTAACGTAAGTAAAATAACAATAATGAAGAAAATAATAGCACTAAAGAATGACAAATCCCCAGGACAAGATGGTTTCCATGCTAGGGTTTTAAAGGAAGTAGGTGCGCACATTGCAGATGCCCCAAATATAAACTTTTTAAGTTCTCTAGATTTAGGAACTGTCCCTCCAGATCGGAAAATTGCACATGTCACTCTGCTTTTTAAGAAAGGAGAGAGAGGGAAACCGGGGAATTATAGACCAGTTAGCCTAACATCTGTTGTGGGGAAAATGCTGGAGTCCGAACAGCTCGAGAATTTTCAGTTGATCAGACAGAGCGAGCATGGATTTGTAAAAGGTAGGGCATGCCTGACAAACCTGATTTATTTTTTTGAAGATGTGATTAAAGTAATGGACAGGAGAATGTCAATGGATATTATTTACATGGACTTCCAGGAGGCATTTGATTAATGTCCCAAACAAGACACTGTCAGCTAAGATAGAAGCCCAAGGAATCGAGGGAAACGTACGGACTTGGTTCAGAAGTTGGCTGAGCGAAAGGCGACAGAGAGTAGGGATAATGGGTAGGTACTCGTATTGGCAGGATGTGACTCGTGGAGTCCCGCAGGGATTTGTCTTGACGCCTCAATTATTCACAATATTAATTAACGACTTAGATGAAGGCATAGAAAGTCTCATATCTAAGTTTGGCGATGACACAAAAATTGGTGGCATTGTGAGCAGTGTGGATTAAAAGATAAAATTACAAAGGGATATTGACAGATTAGGTGAATGGGCAAAACTGTGGCAAATGGAATTCAATGTAGGCAAATGTGAGGTCATCCACTTTGGATCAAAAAAGGATCGAACAGGGTACATTCTAAATGGTAAAAAGTTAATAACAGTGGTTGTCCAAAGGGACTTAGGGGTTCAGGTACATTGATCATTGAAGTTTCATGAACAGGTGGTGAAAATATTCAATAAGGCTAATGGAATGCTGGCCTTTATGTCTAGAGGACAAGAGTACAAGGGGGCAGATATTATGCTGCAGCTATACAAAACCCTGGTTAGACCGCACCTGGAGTACTGTCAGCAGTTCTGGGCACCGCACCTTCAGAAGGAAATATTGGCCTTGGAGGGGGAGTGCAGCGTAGGTTTACCATAATGATACCTGGACTTCAAGGGTTAAGTTACGAGGAGAGATTACACAAATAGGGGTGGTATTATGTAGAGTTTAGAAGGTTAAGGGTTGATCTGATCGAAATTTATAAGATATTAAGGGGAACAGATAGGGTGGATAGAGAGAAACTATTTCCGCTGATTGTGGATTCTTGGAGGAGGGGGCACAGTCTAAAAATTAGACCCAGGCCTTTCAGGAGCGATATTAGAAAACATTTCTACACACAAAGTGTGGTAGAAGTTTGGAACTCTCTTCTGCAAACGGTAATTGATACTAGCTCAATTGCTAAATTTCAATCTGAGATCGATAGCTTTTTGGCAACCAAAGGTATTAAGCGATATGGGCCAAAGGCAGGTATATGGATTTAGATCACAGGTCATCCATGATCTTATCAAATGGCGGAGCAGGCACGAGGGGCTGGATGGCCTACTCCTGTTGCTATATTCATATGTTAATTTGAATTGAATTATTGGTAATGCGACAGCTCACGATTTCAGTGTTACAAGGAGGCAGCACAATGTCCTCCCTCCCCAATAACATGCTTCACATTAACTGGGATTTCAATGTATTTATTGGTTATCACGGTGAAGAAATATTATTTCATTATATGTGTATCTGACGCTGAATCAAATGTCTGGCGACTGAACTGAATTTGCCGCTTATTCTTTCACATCTTCTCTGCTTCACTGTGGTTCAATTCACTGACTGTCACTGGACTTCATTGTAAACCGAAATGTTTTGATGTTATGTTGTATCAGTTTGCACTGTATCTGTTGGAATCAGCAGCCCTTCTATTTATCTATAGTTTATAGGTAAGATGTTGGCGTTTTGTTAATTGAACAATCCCGCCATCTATCACTTTATTTTATAATTACAGGAGAGGGAATCTCAATTATTGTGCGATCTGTCTGGAGGGGGCATTGGATTCTGTTTATTCCATGATTTGTAGATGAAGTGAACAATGCAGGTGAACAGGTGGAGACTTGGATGATCTTTGGAAACATTAAACTATTCCACAGAGGCGTCACTGTTTAACAAACTGAAACTGGCAATAGAATCGGTGGAACACGGGGCCGGTGAACAGAATGCAGGCGCAGGATGATAGGATTTAATTCGATATGACAATGGACTTGACAGAGTAGAGTGAGTGAGAGAGAGGTTGAGTGAAAGGGAAAGCGAGAGGCTGTGGTGTGAATAATTCATCAGAATGAACTGCTGAACCTTCCAGTGGAATTAAACATAGAAAATGTGTTTGGAAGTTGTTGTTATGATGTGGTCAGGTTGGGGGAGATTTATTGTAGACTCGCTCCTCATGTTTATATCCCTGTCAGGTCCTCAGTCTGTTTTTGCGAATGTTCCTTGTTTTCCAAAATAACATGATACATAATTAAAATATAGTTAAAAAATAGAAACAGTAATTTATCGATCATAATGAATTATTAGGATTGTGTATTTTTAAAGCTCGGCTGAATTCAATCAACAACGAGGTTGTTTTAATTAATATTGTTAAAGTTAATTTTGATTGAATGTACAATGTAAATTTGTTGAACACATTTTATACCGACCACAGGTTCCCTGACACAAATACCCACAGAAATGAACTGTTGAATGTATTAATTGGATTGTGTTACTGGGACCTGCAGATTAGATTCCCTCGAACACTCTGCTGCTGTCGCTCCCTGTGAATCCCACCCTCTCCTTCCACTGCATTGAATTCTCTGACGCCTAATCCCTTGTTTCAGTTTTTCCGCTTTCCCAAACCACCTGCTCGTGACTCCCCTCCATCTCCTCCATGTCCTTTTCTTTGTCTCCCTCTCAATCTCACTCAATGGCTCGGTCTCCAGCTGCCTTTCCCTGTCGGCTCTCTTAACCCACAGCAACAAATTAGCTGCAACTCCCTCTTGTCCCCTCTTATTCCTGGCCCTTCGATCTCTTTCCCCGTCCCTCAGGAGCACAAATCCGGCTTTAATTCGCTGGATTCCCGATGTGTCAAACGTCGTCTCCTTTCCCCACCCGCACTGCACCCTCACTCAGCTCTTCCTGTCGATCCGGTGTTTATTCACTTTCTATATCGTCCTCCCAATTCGCTATTGGTCATTATGTTTAAAAACATCTCTCTGCCCAAAAGCACTGCCCATGTCAGTGAATCGCTTCCCACCCGTCTAAGCAGCAACAACGCTGGAAATTTTACCCCAGATCCTCTTAAACTGCTGCTTTGCCTTCCGGTCTGAGCAGTAATTTCTCTGCTTGTTTTCTCCCTCTTGTAGTTAACGTGGTGGCGATTGTGATCCTGCTTCGAAGAAAGTGCGGTCTCTCCAAATGTATCAGCCGCTACCTGGTCGGAATGGCAGTGACCGATCTCATGGTCGTAATTATTCGTGTGATATTGAAGCGGATTGGTTCAATTTATTTCCCAGTGCCATTCCTGGACATCACTCACGCGTAGTTTTCTTTACTCCTTTGGTGCTGCAGCCACGGTGGTTTCTGTTTGGTGCACAGTCGCTTTCACCTTTGATCGATTTGTGGCCATATGTTGTGAGAAGCTGAAAATTAAATATTGCACCGAGAGAACGGGGACTGTGGTTCTGGGATCAGTGAGTGTGCTGGCCTATTCAGAGAGTCTCCCCGTGTATTTTATATATAAACCTTACTATACAATTGATAATGTTCCATGATATTGTGAGATTAAACCGAGCTTCTCTACTTACCCGGCATGGGCCACATTTGACACGTTTCACCTCATTTTAACCCCTTGTGTTCAGGTCTCTCTGATTTTGCTGCTCAATGTTCTGATGGGCAGGCCGATTTTAGTGCCCAGTCGAGTCCGCAGGGTACTCCGGAGCCGAAGCAATGGAGAGAATCACAAGGACACAGAGGTGGAGAACCGAAAGAAATCCATCATTTTACTCTTCAGTATATCGGGTAGTTTTGCACTGTTTCGGGAGACAAAGGTTATGTTTTACATCTCTGTGCGAATTACAGACATTCGGTACGATTACTCCAACACTGACCCTATTTATATCACACAAGAGACATCAAGGATGCTGCAGCTTCTATGTTCCTGCATAAACACGAATATTTATTCCCTGACCCAGAATAAATTCAGAGAGGAACTGAAGAACTTGATGAAATACTCAGTCAATCTAATTGTTAAATTAATGAGATCATAGAAGGAGCTGAAGGGTTTCAGAACAACTAAATCGCATTTCATGCACCATCCCCTACACTTCCCAGTTGACGGAACATACATTTTATATTAGCAGCACAGAGGAATGAAATGATCTTAAATATGATTCTAATATTATATTTTATTGATAATCTGAACTATTGAGGCGGGGTTTGCACTGCAGACGACACGTGAATTGCTGCTGAAAATCGAGGCACTAAAGAGCTCAGCTGGACTTCAAATAAATGGCCGCCGGGCAAAATGGGCAAAGTTGGTAATCAAAGTCACTGCTGTGAGTCTGATCAGAATGGGTGTACTCCACATAAATGGCGAGAGAGAGGGAGAGAGGGCGGGAGAGGGAGAAAGAGTGACAGACAGAGAAAGAGGGAGAGAGAGAGAGAGACAGAGAGCGAGACAGTGAGAGAGACAGAGAGAGAGGGACAGAGAGAGGGACAGAGACAGAGGCAGAGAGAGAGACAAAAAGAGAGAGACAGACAGACAGAGAGACGGAGAGAAAGAGACAGAGAGATACATGGAGAGAGAGACAGCGGGAGAGAGAGACAGAGAGAGATGGGAAAGAGAGAGAGAGATAGACAGACGGAGTGACAATACATTGCAAAAAATATATAATGGGCTCGAGGGGCTGAATGGTATACTCCTGTTCCTATGTTCTGCTGTTGCGCTTATCGGCTACTCCTGATCATTCTTTTGTTTCTGAACCTGTCCCATTACCACCATCCTTACTTGCATCATCATCCCTTTTGTCATTTAATCACTCCTGCCCTTTACCCTATCATAGTCCTTCCCTTTTGTTCTTTCCTCTCCTGCCCTCCCTCCCCGCTTTCCCTGGCTCTGTACTTGCTCAAAACTTTAACTCATTTAACATCTTCTCGGTCTGAGGAAAGGTCATCGAACTGAAAATTTAACTCGGTTAGTTTCTCCACAGATGCTGCCTGACGTTCTGAGTATTTCCAGCATTTTCTGTTTTGATTTCAGATTTCCAGCATCCGCAGTATTTTGCTTTTGACAATATCTGGACTGACACGTTGGTGCAGAACTCAGAGGCGCTGCCTGGAAATGGTATATTTCCAATTAGATATTAAACTGTTTAGGTGGAGGCAAAGGATTCCGTGGCAGTTCTCTGGTCTCTTGAGCAATTTACGTCAGTAAATTCAGCATCAGTAATAACACATTAGCTGGTCATTCCTCTGATTTCCATTTGTGGAACCATGCTGTTTGCAAATTGTTTGCTGAAATTGCGTAGATTACAACAGCGACTGCACTTCAAAAGTGCTTCGTTGTCCGTTAAACACATTGGGATGCCATGAGGACATGAAATGCACTACATATATGCAACTTTGTTGTTTAATTTCTTCTTCCACCAATAAGCTGCGAGCCCCACTACATATATTTTACATCCTATTTAGTGCATGGTGATTAATGTGATAGTTCTGACTTGTGATATTTAGTATTTAGGGGTCTCTCAGCCCCTCAATCTGTCACTGTTTGGCCCCAAATGTCATTCTAAATCTGGTTCATTTCACTCGTGTGTACTTGTAGTTCTGATCTGGACATTCCTACCTACAGTGGATTATTGGTGCCTGCCCCTTGATTTCTGGCGTATGATGGATACGCTACATCTTCAGCATTTTCTAGATTCAGAGTTGGGAGAGAAAGAAACCAATTTCATACAGTAGGGAATGTGTAGTGAACATAATTTAGGCCCTATATTGATGCAGTCCATATACAGTAGCAGTTTCCACTGGCTCATTGAACTTTCAAAAATTGTTGCTTTTTGTCGTATCAAGTTCTTCTATTTGACACTCATCAGCCTCCTTGTGTCGTTCCAGCCGTTTAAAGGCATCAGTCTTCAATGTACAAAGGCAAGAATATTGATCGAGCATTGACTGCGTTAGAGGAAGTGTTTGAGAAATTATTGATTGAGAAGAGCATTGATCATTTCTGTCAGAGTTATATGACACACAAGGGATACAAAGGTGCGGTTCCATACTGGGCTGGAAAGGTCTCCCAGCATATTGTCGTAATTCACTTTTCTGCGGGCACACCACCTTCCTGAGTCACACCAGAGTATAGGGCAATGTGCTTATTATTCAGTTGACAACATTCAGTTTCCATTTCTCCCCCTCAGTGTGCTGGCCCATCCTGTAGTTCGATTTCAGGGTTGCACCATCCTCAGGAATCTCCCCAATAGGATACTCTCCATGAGTGAGAGAGAGAGATAACGGAGGAAATGTTAACTTCCCAGTGTTTTTCTATAACACTACTCCTGATATTGATAATAACGTACAGGGTTCGACATCTCGTTATTATGAACACAATCTCACACAGTCTGGTACTTTCTGCAGTGTCTGTATTTTACATTCCAGTTTCCTCAGAGCCGCAGAGAGCAATTTTATTCCTGAATATCCAAGTTTATTTCTTTCCAGTCGAAACGCAAATAGAGAGTGCGAAACAAATTGAATCAAACACCGGACCTGCGATAAACTTTCTCTCTCGGATATTAGAGGAAACACAAAAAAACTTCAGGACATTAATAACCAAACTTTCCAATCACTGACAATGAATCTCACCTTGTCCAACTCCCGATACATATTCAGGGATTGTCAGTAAATGTATTTATTAAATAAAGTGCTGGCTGTGTGAAGCCTTTAAATGTCCCTCAGTCTGGTCTCATTCCCTGATGATCAGAATTGCCCTCCTCGAGGACAGTGACCCGCTCCATCATATTTGGGGAAACTTGTCTCATTTCCGCTACTCCTAGTCTGCCTGGTGCTCACCCACTCCTTCTTCTGCTGAACTCTTTGTAGTTGTCGGGTGACCACCGACAGAAAATTGCTGTGCACGAAACTCTCAACTTCCGGAGGCACTGTAGTGAGGCCAGCCGTTCCTCAAGCTCAGAAACAATGATCTCGAGCCTGAGCAGGTGGTTGAACCACCTGCATATATGCATTTTCAGGGCACACGAAGTGTTCTGGTGTTTCAATATGGGACAGGATGAACATGAAGGATGGAAAATGTTGAGGCTTTGGCCAGAAGCTTCCAAACCTCCTGAGGCAGTGCAGGAGGACTGGAGGATTGCAAATGTTACAAAACTGTTCTAAAAAGGAGAGAGAGATAAACCCGGCAATCACAGGCCAGTCAGCCTGACGTGGTGGTGGGGAAACTTTTGGAGAAAATAATCGGACAAAATTAAGTGGCGCTTATGAAAGTAACAAAGGAATGCCAGTGCGGATTAGTTTAAGGAAAACCGTGTTTGACTAATTTGATTGAGTTCTTTGATGAAGTAATCGAGAAGGTAGATGAGGGCAGCATGGTTGATGTTGTGTATCTGGACTTTCAAAAGGCATTTGATAAACTACGAAATGAGAAACTTGACTTAATTAAAGCCCATTGGATTGAAGGGACATCGGCAGCGTGGATACAAAATTGGCTAAGTGACAGAAAGCAAAGAGTAGTGGTGAACAGCTGTTATTCAGATTGGAGGGAAGTATGCAGTGGTGATCCCTTGGGGCCGGTATTGGACGACTGCTGTTTTTGCTAAATATTTATGACCTGGACTAGTGTACAGAGTGTATAATTTCAAAGTTTGCAGATGACACGAAACTCGGAAATGTAATAAACAAGGTGGAGAGTAGTAACAGACTTCAAGAAGGCATAGACAGACTGGCGAAATGTGCAGACACATGGCAGATGAAATTTATCGCAGAGAAGTGTGACGTGATACATTTTGGTCGGAAGAATGACGAGAGGCAATATAAACTAATTGGTACAATTTTAAAGCGAGTGCAGCAAACGAGTGAACTGGGGGTTTATGTCCACAAATCTTTGAAGATGGAAGGAGAAGTTGAGAAGGCTGTTGAAAAAGCATATGGTGTCCTTGGCTTTATAATTGAGGCATAATGTACAAAAACAATGAAATTATGTTAAAACTTTATAAAACACTGGTTAAACCTCAGATTTAGTTTTGTGTTCAACTCTGGGCACCACACTTTAGGAAGGATGTCAAGGCGGTAGACAGGGTCCAGAAGACATTTACTAGAATGGTATCAGGGATGAGGGACCTCAGTTATGTGGAGAGCTGGAGACGCTTGGATTGTTCTGCTTAGAGCAGAGAAGATTATGGGATGTTCAAAAATCATGAACGGTTTTGATGGAGTAAATAAGGAAAAACTTTTTTCAGTGGCAGAAAAGATGGTAACCAAAGGACTTTAAGGTGATTGGCAAAAGAACCAGAGGCAACATGTGGATTATTTTTATAACACAGATTGTTGTTGTTATGGAACACGTTACCCGAAAGAGTTGTGGCAGCAGATTTAGTGGCAATTTTCAAGAGGGAATTTACATGAGAGTTCCATTTCTGATTGAAAAACAATGTAAATATGGAACACTGAGACCAACGGGAACGAGATCATTCTCGTATACCCCCAAACTTTATTGTTTCTCCACGTCTCTCATGGACATATTGAGCAGCAATTGGTTTCGCTGGCGCCATTCACCTCCCTGTCCATGTCAAAAGCCAATGAATCATAAGGAGACAGCGGTATCACCTGGCTATTCACAAACGGAAGGCTCACATCGGAATCCTCTTCAGTTCTGACCCAGCCCCACCGCCGCTCGCCTGTTTTGTTGAAGCGGATACAATTTACAGATCAAGTGCCGGAAATTAGCCTTATGCCCCCTCCTATTGGACTGATCTGAGGAGACAGAGGCATCCCCATTGCTGCCGCTACAATATAGGTTATCTCCAGGCACATTGAAGTTATCAGCTGGGCCCTGCATGCTCGATAATACCCGGCATCAAATTAATCATCCTATTTCAACTCTTATGTACAAAACATATTACTGTACGTCTTGTTACATATTAGTAGTGAGATGAATGAAATCACACAGATTGGCATTGTAATGCTCAGATACAAATATGAATTGAATAATGTAATTCCAGATTTTTATTCCCAATAAGAGGCGAACGCAGAAGAAAACAGGGGGCACATATGAAAACAAGTCGTCTTCAACTAAAGAACATTAAATAATTGTCAAAATACAAAGAGGGTACGAAATACATTATGAGATATAACGTTTCCAGGAGTCTTTTAGAATCTGTGTATTCATATCTTCTGAGTTACTAACTTTTTAATTAATCCCTTGAAAAAAATAGCACCTGAGCCCAGTGGATCAATCTCTCCACACTTTAGATAAACGCCATCGCGTTCAGGGGTAAAAATGTCCATAGGTCCGCTTCCGGCAGCAGCCGAGGACGAATAGAATTAGCATTATTCAGCACAGAAGCGGGCAATTCGGCCCGTTGTTTTTGTGCCGGCTCTTTGAAGGAGTTATCCAATTAATCCCACTTCGCTGCCCTTTACCCATAGCCCTGCAAATGTATCTTTTTTTCCATTATATTTCCAATTCACTTTGAAGAATTACTATTATATCTGCTTCCACCACCAGTTCAGGCAATGCATCCCAGATCATAACAACTCGCTGCTAAAAAAAATCTCCTAATTTCCCCCCTGGAACTTTTGCAAATTAATTAAAATATTTTATTTTGGTTACCAACCTCCCTGCCACTGGAAACAGTTTCTTCCTTCTTAAAATCCCTCATTATTTTGAACACCTCTTTTATATAACCCCTTAACCTTCTCTGCTCTAAGTAGAACAACGATAGCTTCTCTCGTATTTGCACATAATTGCAGTCCCTCATCCTTGGTACCATTCTGGCAAATCTCTTCTGCACCCTCTCTCAGGCCTCGACATCCTTCTTAAAGTGTGGTGCCCAGAATTGGTCACAATACTCCAGCTGAGGTCAAACCAATGATTTATAAAGGATTAGCATAACTTATTCGATATTGCACTCTATGCCTCCATTTATAAAGGCAGGAATCCCGTCTGCCGTTGAGCTCTCCAAGTCTGCTACTATTCTCCTCACTGTTTCCTCCATTTCCAAGCTTTACATCAACTGCAAACTTTGAAATTAAACCCTGTATACCTAAGGCCATGTCATTAATATATATCGAAAAGAGCAGTCGTGCGAATACCAACCTTTGTGAGACACCGCTGCATACTTCCCTACAGTCTGAAAATCAACCGTTCACCACTATACACGGCATCCAAGCTAATTTCTTATCCACGCTGCCACTGCGCCTTTAATCCCATGAGCTAAAATGTTCCTAACAAATCTATTACGTGGTATTTTAACAAACACCTTCTGCAGGTCCACATACATAACATCGTTTCCATTACCTTCATCCGTCATTTCATTGAAGAACTCAATCAAGTCTGTCAGAAGCGATTTGCCTTTAACAATTCAATGTTGCCTGTCATTTAATAACCCTTATTCTTCCACGTGACAATTTATTTTTTCATGGATTACGGTCTCGAACAGTTTCCCCACCACCAACGGTAGGCCGTCTTGCCTGCAGTTTCTTGGTTCATCTATTTCACCTTTTTTGAACAGGGGTATTATATTTGCAACGCTCCAGTCTTCTGGCACCACTCCCACATTCACGGAGAATGAAAATGTTATGGCCAAAGCCGCCGCTATTTCTATCCTTACTTCCCTCAGTCACCTCGTGTGCATCCAAGCTGGATCGGGTGACGTTTCTACTTTGAGCGCTGCCAGTCGTTTCAGTACCTTCTATTTACTTCTATTCTATCCAATTGCTCGACCCCTTCCATTTTTACTGGGACTTTAGTAGCATTCTGTTCTTTAGGACCTCAGCCAAACTCTCCCTCCACAAGAGAATCTACTTTTCGGTCCCCGATCGACCCCACCCTTTTCTATAGTTGTTAAAAAAACTTTCATGTTCCGTTTTATGTTTGCCGCTGTGGACAGGGTGGGAAAGACCCAAATATTACTAATAACTTTATTAAACATTTCTCAATATTAAATACATTTACACAGATTAGAACTAAGAGTCAGCAATATCAGTAGAGTCTAAAATTAGAACCGTTTAAGCAAACGCTAATGAACCCGTGAGCGACTGTTGAAGAAGATGGGCTAGAATTTCTTCCCGCGCAGGTTCGAGTCCGACCGCAAACGGGCCTTTCCCCTTCCTTTTATAGACGGGCTACACGGAGAGTCGAGACATCGTGGCAACTGAACATGGGGTATGTCAGCACTTTTCACTCTGCACTTGGGAACATATCTCCCGATCAGTGTCCTTATCTCGCCCCTCCCTATCACTGTAACGTCCGCCAACCATCTCAGGACTCTGCGTTCCTGCAACACTTGTGCATCACCTACGGACTTCACCCTGCGATTGGCGGCCGTGCCGAAAGGTGCTAAGCTCTGTACCTCCCGAAACATCTCCTCCTTTATCGCCTCCACTTTCACTCAGATTTTGGTCACCTGCCCTCATATCTCCATCTTTGTTTTGGTGTCAATTTGTGCCAGATCACGCTCCGGTGAAAGACCTTGAGACGTTTCACTATGTTAAATATTCTGTATGCATAAAAGTTTTTCTTGATGTTCTCTCTATTATATATTATATGGAGGAGAAATGTCCTGCCTATGCTCTGCTTTGTATATCCATGCTGGAAGTTTATAAAGACTGCGGTGGTTTTGTTTGTTGGGTTCGAACCGCACTTAGTGATAAATATGGAACATTTGATGATAAATATGAAATATTTGGTGATAAATATTGAACATTTGTTGATAAACATGGACCATTTGTTGATAAATGTGGAACATTTAGTAATTAACAATCGTGAAGAAAATAATAGCACTAAAGAGTGACAAATCCCGAGGACCAGATGTTTTCCATCCCAGGGATTTAATGAAGCAGGTGAGAACTTTGCAGATGCCCTAACTTTAATCTTCCAAAGTTCTCTCGATTCAGGAACCGTTCCTTTTGATTGAAAAATTGCACAAGCCACTCCGCTATTTCAAAAAAGGAGAGAGGGGGAAACCTGGGAATTATAGACCAGTTCGTATACCATCTGTTGTCTGGAAATTACTAAAGTCTACAATTAAGGATAGAGTGACTGAACATCTTGATAATATTCAACTGATTGGAGCCAGCATGGATTTGTAACGGGTAGGTGATGCCTGACGAAACTGATTGAACTTTTTGAAGAGGTGACTGAAGTAATAGACAGAGGATTGCCTATGGATGTTGTTTATATGAACTTCCAGAAGGGCATTCAATGAAATCCCTCGCAAGAGAATGTTAGCTAATGTTGAAGATCATGTAATTGAGGGCAAATTATTGACCTGCTTAGAAAATTGGCTGAGTGGCAGGAGACAGCGTGTTGGGATAAAGGGCAGGTTCTCAAATTGGCAGAGTGTGACTGGTGATGTCTAACAGGGATCTTTGTGGGGCCTCAAATATTCACGGCATTTATTAACGACTTAGATGACGGGATAGAAAATCACATATCCAAGTTTACCGACGACACAATGATAGGCAGCATTGTGGTTGGAAACATAAGGTTAAGTGCGTGGGAAAAACTGTGGCAATTGGATTTCAATGTAGGCACGTGTGAGGTCATCCAGTTCGGATCTAAAAAAAGATCGATCGATGAAAATCTCGAAATAGTGCAGGTCCAAAGAGGCATAGGGGGCCATGTACATTGATCATAAAAATATCACGTCCAGAGTCACCGATAATGCACGGTAGCCAAGCGGTAAACCATCGTTTGTTTAAACTGAAGAACGCAGGTTCCACGCCAATCGTGCCTCCCTAAGCTTTTAATAATTAAGGTGAAGTTTATGCTGCACCACTTCCAAGGCTAACAAATCGTTCCTGAGATTTGCTGCCCAAAACCAAATGAAGTTTTCCAGATGGGGTCTGACCAAGGCTCCACACAACTGAAGCACAACTTGGCCCCCAATGTATTGCACCCCGGTTCAGATAAAGGCAACATTCCATTAGCCTTTTTGACTGGACCACTGGCAACAAACATAAAATCAAATGGGATCTTACGGGCCACTTGCAATGTTTATTTATCGAATTTGCAATGATTCAGGGTGTATTAGGAAGTGAAATTTCCACATTGCGATTTTACTAACAGGTCAAGTCTGCTCTGTATCATATACATGTCTAAGTTAGAGGCTGATAGAGTCTGAATTACAATATCATTATAAAACACTGCAATTGTTGAAATGTAGCTGACCTTAGCACCAAAAGTTAATTGCACTTTCCGTGTTAACAATCCTCTGACAAACATATAAAATCCACAAGAACAGCCAGGACCTGAGTGTGTGCGAGACAGTACGGTTACTCTACTAGATAATGCAGAACATGACAACCTGTTGCACCTTGACCAGAACAATAGAACCAGAAGATATGGCCTGCGCTTGAAGGGGCGTAAATACGGAAACATTATTTCAGTGAGCAAGTGGACTATCTATGGAACATGCTCCTTTCCCAAACTGCATATTTAAAACCATAGGACAGCGAATATGGAGGGAACACAGTAACTGTTTAAGCTAAAAATGAGAACGGGGGCATTAGGAGAATACATCAACCGTTTAATTAGAAATGGGGACCAGGGGAACGCGATAACCATTTATTTAGAAGTAGGCAACAGGAAAACATAGTCGTTTTTTAATTACAAATAGGGGACAAGGAGATTGAAGGTAATATAACAACTATCTAATTCGAAATAGAATACAAGGGAATATAGGGGAATAGA
Organism: Heptranchias perlo; assembly: GCF_035084215.1. NCBI lineage: Eukaryota > Metazoa > Chordata > Chondrichthyes > Hexanchiformes > Hexanchidae > Heptranchias > Heptranchias perlo. The sequence continues at coordinate 140,768,284 of NC_090327.1, forward strand.
GGAACTGTTTATTTAGATATAGGTGGCAAGGGAAGACGCTAGCGGTTTAATTAGAAGTAGACTGGACAGAAATATCAAAGAAACACAGTAACTGTTTTATAATAGAGGCAATCAAGGGAACACAACATCCATTTACTTAGAAACGAGGGGCGGGGAATCACAACCACGTGAGTTTGAATTTGTACGGTAATGTAATGGTTAACTTGTTGATGCTTTTGCTTTCTATTTTACCTGGTGATTATGGATGATTACACATAGCCCTCTCACGATTTTAGCTGGGTGCAGGTGCACCGCTGTGCAATGAAATTAAAATCTCTGCCTGCTGCCTGACTCGTTTCTCAAATGCAAGGGAGTCAAAGGATATAGTGAAATGGCGGGAAAGTGGAGTTGAGGTAAAAATCAGATCAGCCATGATCTCATTAAATGGCGGAGCAGGCTCGAGAGGCCGAATGGTCGACTCCTGCTCTTAACTCGTATTAGAGTGTTTAAGGCCAAAACCAAACAATATCTCATCAGCATCATATATCTATCTCGATCCATTCTATTGCTCGTATCTCGTCCTGTTAGTTTTACATCCGTTCTTACTCCCCAGAACCGCATTAACCATTTCAAGTAGTGGTGATTGCAGCGTGACTGACCATGTCTTGGACCCGTTCTTCAGTGCATCTCCGTCATGCGTTTCGCATGTAGGTTGTTTTATACGCAGCAGGTCACTTCTGTGCACATAGCGTTATCACAAGCTCAGTGAGCACGAGACATCCGATACAAGCCATTCGCGCCCTTTCTCGCAACTTATCAAAAGATCGGGGTGTGGAGAGGCGTATGCAGGTGTTCGATAAGAATCTGCTCCTTCACGTCCCGCTATTTCGAATAATGGCCAAGCTATCAAATACATTCTTCCCATTGATTCGTACAAGCACGTTCCAAGATTTTATATTGATACCAGATTGTTATCTTTTGGCGAGTGGTGCCCAGGTGATTTAAGTTAAGAATGGAAGCGAAATGATAGATCGATGCAAACTGCTTCCATTAGTTAAAGAATCAAGAACTAATGGCCATTGATAAAATAACAAATTGAAGAGATTTAGAACTGAAAGTAGGAGAAACTTCTTTACATGGAGAGTTGTGAAGATGAGAAAATTACAGAGCCTGAAATTAGTCAACATTCAAGATTAAAGTGGATAGATTGATGAATAAAAATAGGTTGATTGCATGTTGAGATCGGGCGGGTCAAGCGATTGGGACTATTTGCTCGTTGGCGGAGAAACATCGACAGGGGCTAGTTGGGTCCAATGATCTGTTCCCCTATTTCAACTTTTTGATGATGAGTAGAGATTTCAATAAAATATCTATCATCAGGAACGCCGAGCATCATACTGATGAGTCAAGATCATACTGTGTCCATCATTAGATCACTTATCAGGAGAAAAGGCCCCGTTCTATTGGGCCAGGAATCAATGGAGAGCGGAATCTGATGGGAGACCTGCGTCTGCAATAGTCACACCAAGATTACAGAAAAAATACAAATAACCATGATTGCAACACTCTTTATTGTTTCTAAACTAAACAAAACTTTATGTATTATTTAAATTGGTGCGTCTCATTCCAGTCCCTGCGGTGTAACACAGTTAACTCTGACGCCCACATTTTCTATTCCACTGCTGAAGCTCCATTCTGTCTGCTCTCTTTGAATCTTGAGCGGGAAGTGCATTGTTTTAGCAGGAAACGATTCTGCTCACGAAAGGAAAGCAGCAGACATCAAATACAAGGCACACAATGGAAGAAATATTTTATGACACCTGCTCATTTTCACAAGAACAATCCAGACTGCCATTCTAAAATGAAAGACCGGGTGTAATTCAGCTCCCGTTAGGATAGGAAGCGTTGGTTTGTTTTTTTCATTTTCTTAACCAATGTTAGAATAAATGTCCAAGGAGATTTCGCCACCTTCTTCAGCTCTTCCCTGAATTTAGTTTGGGTAGCTGCATAAATACACGTGTTTGAGCAGCAACTCAAATACATAAGCAGATATCCGGTTTCAGTAGCGATATAACCAGGGGCTCCATAATCGCCTCGGTAATGCACGATGTTTGTCAGTCTGGTGGTTAAAAAACTCACGGCAGCTGTCAGCCACAACAGTAAAAAACTGCCCGATACACTGAACAGTAAAATGATGGATTTCCTTCTGTTCTCCATCTCTGGATCGCTCTGATTCTCATTGCTGTGACGCCGGAGTCCCCTGCGGGCTTTATTGGCTACAAAAATACTTTTGACTATCAAACAATTAAACAGTAACATCAACGCAAAAGGAATCCATGGAACGAAAATACTTTCCAACCAAGAGTACACAACACCTGTAGGCGATGAGAAAAAGTCCACTCTGGAGCGGCAACCCCAAGGAATATTGTTAATTATTCGTTCAGGTTCGTGTGCAAACCAAAAGGGTGTGTTCTCGAAACAGAAAAGGACAGTGACGGCTGTTATAACCGCGGCCGCAGTTCTCACCGTGCAATACTTTCTTTTAAACTTCTCACAACATATAGCTACAAATCGGTCAAATGTGAACAAGACGGTAAACCATACTGATATATCTATGGTGATACAATTCATGCATTGAATTAACTTACAAACGTCCGTGTAGGATAGAAATGATTGTGGAAAGTGGTAATTGAGAATATGATACAATACTACATGAATGATCATGACCAGGAGATCTGCTGTTGCCATGGCCTCCATGTAGACAGAGATACATTTGGAAAGGCCGCAATTTCCTCTGGAGAGAATCACAATTGTCAATAGGTTCGCTGTAAGAAAGAGGGAGAAGAGGTAAGTAACGGGAAAAGTCAGATAAATCTCACAGCATATTGTAGGGAAATGTTCCAATGTGTCCCTACTTAAGGTTATGCACACGGATTTTTCTTTCGACCATATAGACGAGCATTGATGACATTTTCTTTAAAATGAAGAAATCATTGAACACTGAAGATGGAGGGATTGAAAATGTGCTTACCTTCCAGCATACTTAAGTCAGGCGTCCTCAATTACTCAATATTATTTCGCAGCAATTACTGTGAATATATTAATTCAATTAAAACAATCAATTGAGACAAAAACATTCAATTTCGGTCGAAACTCTGCGCTTTTTCTATTTATAATTGCCGCGAGGAGGTTGTTCTGTGATGGACCGGCAACTGGTGGAACTGCGAACCTTCTTTGCAAAACCGGGGAGGGGAGCAGCTCCCTGAACGGCAATTATTTCTCAACATATCTTTCAAAGTCCCCTGTTGGGTGGTGGCGGCTGCAGTCCGAGGAATAATCTGCTTAAAGTAATTAGAGAACAGAAGTATAAATGAGTTGATGAATGTTGGAGGGGCCGGGGGATTAGCCTCGACCTCCCGCGGTATAAGGAGTAATGTTGCGCGCCCAGTGGCCACGGTCTCCCGACCAGAACAGTGGCTCACCGGCCGTGAGGACGGAGAGGATTACTGCTGATATTCACCAACTTTTCCCGATGGATAATAGAGGACATTCTCGGAATCTGTTACACATCATTAACAGTGAGATCATCAACAACTATTAGACAACAGCATTTATTGACTTACCGGGAATAGCGAAAGTAGCGAGAACAGGGTAATAGATATTTTTTATCAGTATAATTGTTGGCCGTTCCATTTTTTGGAAGACTGTGTCAATTCTGTCCCGTTCTACCGTTCCGACTGAAGTGAACAGAGCATACGTACATGCTCCACCTTTATAGAACAGTCCGTGTCCCAGTGTGAAAATCAATTTACGCAATAATTGGCGTTAGTTACAGTCACTTAACAAACAAGGGGAGATTTTCCGCTCCAGTGCACACGGGAGGCCAATCGGGAAATTGTACCGCTCAGTCCATGCAACTCCTTCTATTTGAATTCATGAACCCAGAGTAATCATGAAGAAATATGCTCTGCGCATACGCAGTGGTCCCGACTGTGAACATCCCTCCCAGACACTGCAGAAAATTCTTTGGGCCTCATATTAATTCGCTGAAATCTTAACTTATCCCTTAAATATTTAAAATTTGTTCTGTACACTGCTGCTATCTGGTGGTCACACGGCTTTAACATTACTGGTGGTGAAACTAATCTAACATTACTGGTGGTGAAACTAATCTAACATCACTGGTGGTGAACAGACACGAATATAAATGGGAGTGATCTGAATCTAATATTACTCGTCGTGAATCAAGTCTAACATTACTGGTGGTGATCATTCTCCAACATTAATATTCGTGACCCTTATCTAACATTACTGGTGGTGACCAGAATCTGAAGTAACTGGTGGTGATTCTACACCAACATTACAGGTGGTGACTATACTCTCAAATTATTGGTGGTGATCCTACTCGAGCATTATTGGTGGTGACTCCACTTCAACAGTACTTTTTGTACCTCTACTCCAACATTACTGGTTGTGATACAACTCTAACATAATTGGTCGTGACCTTATATTAACACTATTAGTATGAACCCTACCCTAACATTGTTCATGGTGACCCTACTTTAACATTACTGTTGGTGACTCTCAACTAACATTACGGTTGGTGACCCTCCTCTAACATTACTGGTTGTGACTCTACTCGAAAGGTACTGGTGTCGAACGTACTCACACGTGGGCAATCTAAGGTAATATTACTGTTGCTGACCCAATCTTACATTCAATTGGTGTCCGTACTCTGACATTACTGGTGGTAAACCTTCTCTAATATTACTGGATGTGTCTCTACTCTAAAATTAATGGGGGCGACACTACCCTAACGTTACTAGTGTTGATCTTACTCCAACATTACTAATGATGATTCTACTCTAACATTGCTGTTGGGGATCGTACTCTAACATTACTGGTGGGGATCCTATTCTAACATTAATGGTGCTGAACCAACTCTAACATTAATGATGGCGATCCTAAACTGACATTACTGACGGTGACCTCACACTAAAATCAATGGTTGTGACGTTGCTCTAATATTACTGGTTGAGACACAATTCTATCATTACTGCTGGTGAGTCAACTCTAACATCACTGGTGGTGACGCTACGCTAAAATTAGTGGTGGCAACCCTACTCCAACATCACTGGTGTTGAATCCAATGTAACATTACTGGTGGTGAAACTGCTTTAACATTGCTGGTGGCGACTCTACTCTAACACCCCCTTTGATAAGACCACAAGAACATAAGGAGTAGAATCAGGAGTAGGTCATATGGCCCCTCGAGCCTGCTCCGCCATTCAATCAGATCATGGCTGATCTTCAAACTCAACTCCACTTTCCTGGCCGACCACCATATCCCCTGAATCACCTAGAATTCAGAAATCTGTCTATCTCAGCCTTGAATATATTCAACGACTCAGCATCCACAGCTCTCTGGGTTAGATCATTTCAAAGATTCACAATCCTCTGAAGAAATTCCTCCTCATATCAGTCTTAAATGGCCGACGCTTTATCCTGCGACCATGCCCTTTAGTTCTAGACTATCCAGCCTGGGGAAACAATCTCTCAGCATCTGTCCCGTCAAGCCCCCTCAGAATCGTATATTTGTCAGTGAGATCACCTCTCATTCTTCTAAACGCCAGAGAGTATGAGCCCATTGTACTGAACCTCTATTTATTGGGCAAACCTCTCATCCACAGGATTAATCTGGTAAACGTACATTACACCGCCTCTAAGGGAAGTCTATCCTTCCTTAGATAAGGAGACCAAAAACTGTACGTAGTACTGCAGGTAAGGTCTCACCAAAGCCCTGCGACATTGTAGTAAGATTTCCTTACATTTTTACTCCAACTCCCTTGCAATAAAAGCCAATATGCCATTTGTTTTCCTAATCGCATGTTAACGTTTTATATTTCTTGTATCGGGACGCCCAAGTCTCTCTTGGCAGCAACGTTTAATAGTTTTTCACGATTTAAAGAATATTTTATCTTTCTACCCTTCTTCCCAAAGTGAATAACCTCACATTTCCACAAATTGCATGCAATCTGCCACCTTGTTGTCCGATCAATTAAACTGATGATATCCCTTTGCAGAAACGTTGTGTCTTCCTCACTGCTTACTTTCCCACCTAGCTTTTTATCGTCAGCAAGCTTTGGATAAATTGCATTTGGTCGCTTCATCCAAGTCATCAATATAGATTGTAAATAGCTGAGGCCCGTGCGGTACCCCACTAGTTCCAGCCTGCTTACCTGAAAATGCCCGTTTATCCCTACTGTCTGTTCTCTGTCCGTTAACCAATCCTCTATCTATGCTAATATGTTACCCCCAACCACATCAGCCCTTATCTTGCATAACAACCTTCTATGTGGCAACTTATCGAATGCCTTCTGATAATCCAAACACATTACATCCTCTGGTTCCCCTTTATCTACCCTACGAGTTGCATCCTCAAAAATCTGGTACAAATTTGTCAAACACCATTTCTCTTTCATAAAACCGTGTTGACTCTGCCTAATCATGATATGATTTTCAAAGTGACCTGTTACCACTTTCTTAATAATGGATTCCAGCATTTTCCCGACAACTGATGTCAGGCAAACTGGCCTATACTTCCCTGTTTCCTCTCTCGCTCCTATCTTGAAAAGTGGGGTTACATTTGCTACCTTCCAATCTGGACCGTTCTAGAATCTATGGAATTTTGCAAGATCAAAACCAATGCACCCAATATCTCGACAGTCAACTCTTTCAGAACTCTCGGATTTATCGTCTTTTAGACCCATTATTTTCTCAAGTACGTTTTCTCTACTGAAAGTAATAACTTTAAATTCCTCACTCTCATTAGCCCCTTAGTTCCCCAATATTTATGATATGCTTTTTGAGTCTTCTACTGTGAAAACAGGTAAAAAAATATTTGTTTAACATATCTGCCATTTCCTGATCCACCATATAATTTTTCCTGTCACAGCCTCCAGAGGACCAACGTTTAGTTTTGCTGCTCTCTTCCTTTTTACTTACTTGTAGAAGCTCTTACAATGAGATTTTATATTTCTTCCTGGTTTACATTCATAAACTATTTTCTCCCTGTTTATCAATTGTTTGTTCGGCCTTTGCTAGTTTTTAAAACTCTCCTAATCGACTGGCTTACTATTATTCTTGACAGCATTACAGGACGCTCCTTTTAATCCAATATTATCCTTAACTTCTTTAGTTAGCAACGGGTGATGAACGTACTCTGACATGACTGATAGTGAGCCTACTCTAACGTTACTTGTGGTGACACTACTCTTACATTACTAGTGGTAACCCTACACTAATATTAATTGTGGTGACCCGAAACTAACATTAGTGGTAGTGGCTCTAATCTAACATTACTTGTGGTGACCCTATTCTAATATTACTGGCGGTGACCCTAATCTATCATTAATGGTGGTGATCCTACTCGAACACTATTGTGGTGCCCCTACTCTAACATTACTGGTGGTGACCCGAATCTAACGTCACGGGTCTTGACGTCACTCTAACATTAATGGTGTTGAACCTAGCATAATATTACTGGTGGTAACACTATTCTAACATTACTGGTGTTGACACTACACTAATATTACTGGTGGTTATCCTGCTTTAACATTATTGTGGTGACCTTGCTGTAACATCACGGGTGTTGACGCTTCTCCAATATTAGAGGTGGTGACTCTGGTCTAAAATTACTGGTGGTGACGCTACACAGTAGATACTGATGTTGACTCTACTCTAACGTTACTAGTGGTGAGCTTACTCTAACATGACTGCTGGTGATCGTACTCTAACATTATTGTGGTGACCCAAAGCTAACATTACTGGTGGTGACCCTATTCTAACATCACAGGTGTTGAAGCTACTCTAACATTATAGGTGGTGACTCTATGTGGTGACTCGACACGAAAATTATTGGTGGTGACTCTACTCTATCAATACTCGTGGTGAGCCTACTCTAACATTACTGGTGGTTAATCTAGTCTATCATTACTGTTGGCAATCCTACTGTAATATTACTTGTGGTGAACCTATCCTAATATTACTGGGGTTGATCCTACTCTAACATTATTGGTTGTGACACTAATCTAACATTACTGGTGTTAAGCCCACTCTAATATTACTTGTGGTGCATCTTCTCTAACATCACTGGTGATGACACTAATGTAACATCACTGATGGTGATTCAAAAGTAACATTACTGGTGGTGACTGTAACCAAACATTACTGGTGGTGACACTATTCTAACTTTTCTGGTGGTGACACTGATCTAATATTAATGCTGGTGACGAAACTTCAATATGACTGTTGGCGAATCTACTCTAACATTACTGGTGGTGATCCAACAATAACATTAATGGTGGTGACCCTAATCTAAATTTACTGCTGGTAACTCTACTCTAGCATTAGTGGTGATCATCCTATTCTAACATTCCTGGTGGTAACCCTGCACGAATATTACTGGTGGTGATCCTACTTTAAGATTATTGGTGGTGAATCTACATTGTCGTTTCTGATGGTGAACCTAATCTAACATTACAGGTGATGAACCTACTCTGACATTACTGGTGGTGAATCTACTTCAGCGTTACTGGTGTTGACCCTACTCAGATATTGATGGAAGTGACCCTACGCTAATATTACTGCTGGCGAACCTACTCTAACATGACTGGTGGTGACACTACTTTAACTTTACAGGTAGTGACCACACTCTAACAATACAGATGGTTAACCTAGTCTAACATTACTGGTGGTGAACATACAGCAATATTTCTGATGGTGATCCTAATCTAACATTACTGGCGGTAACCCGACTCTACCTTTACTGGTGGTGACTCAACTCTAATGTTACTGTTGGTGACCCTCCTCTCACATCAGAGTGGTGATGCCACTCTAACATTACTGGTGGCGACGCTGCGTTAACATTACTGGTGGTGACTCTACTCGAGCATTACTGATGGTGAATCTAGTCTAACATTGCTGATGGTGATCCTACCCTAATATTACTGGTGGTGACCCTACTCTAACATCACTGATGTGACCCTACTCTAATATTACTGGTGGTGGGCGTACTCTAATATTACTGGTTGGTAACCCTACTCTATCATTACTGGTGGTTATCCAACACTATCATTAACGGTGGTGGACCTACAGAAACGTTATTGGTAGTGACACAGCTCTAACATAACTGGTGATGAACCAATTCTAATATTACTGTTGGTGACCCTACTCTATCATTACTGGTGGTGAACCTATACAAACATGGCTGGTGATGACCCTACTGTAATATTAGTGGCGGTGGCCCTACTCTATCATTCTACGAGGTGACGCTACTCTAATGTTAATTGTGGTGACCGTAATCAAGCATTAGTTGTGGTGACGGAAATCTAACATTACTGGTGGTGACCCGAATCTAACATTACTGGTGATGACCCAACTGTAATAATACTGGTGGTGACACTACTTTAACATTACTGGTGGTGACGCAACTCTAAAATTACTGGTGGTGTCCCGAGTCTAGCAATGCTGACGGTGAGCCTATTACCACATTACGGTGTTGACCCTACTCTAAAATTATTGGTTGGTGAACCTACTCTAACGAAAAGGAGGAGAGTAAAGTGATAGTCAGAAATTATGGTTTAGGCACTACAGATAAAGGATAAATTAAAAGATGTCAAGTAATTAAATTAGGAGAGAGAAATAAGAAACCTCTGAGAAAAACATTAGCAGAAGGCCACATTAGGGTGTGCGGCCCAAATAAGCGTTCTTTATACGAATGCACCGAGTACAAGGGACAAATTGAATGAATTACCGGCGCAAATGCAACTTAGAGGCTATGACATGGCAACCATTACAGAGACATGGCTGCAAGACGGTCAGGACTGGGAACTGAATATATCAGGTTATAAGTTCTACAGGAAGGATAGGTAAACTGGTAGAGGGGGAGGAGTAGCCTTAATGATTAAAGATGAAATGATTTCAATAATGAGAGCATTTAACGAAAGACAAACAGACAGTGGAGAATTTTTGGGCAGAATTAAGAAATAGTAGAGGATTTAAGACTGTAGTGGGAGTTGTGTATAGGCCTCCTGGCAGCAGCTGTGAAGCGGTACACTGTATAAATGCAGTGATTAGAGAAGCATACAGCAAAGGCAGCGCGATTTTAATGGAGGATTTTAACTATCATCTCGACTGGGATAAGCAGACCAGCTCATGTCAGAAAGGTAGCGAATTTCTTGAGTTTGTTCAGGACAACTTTCTGCAACAATATGTCCTAGAAGCAACAGGGGGTTAGGCCACATTAGATTTCATAATCAATAATGATCCAGATTTAGATAACAGTCGAACGGTGCATGAACATTTAACTAATCGTGATCATAAAATGATCGAGTTCAACGTTGTGTTTGAAAGGGCGAAACCAGTAACAGCTACAAAGGATCTAAATTAAGATAAGGCCGACTTCAACAGGAAGAGACAGACACTGTCCACAGTAAACTAGACAAATCTGTTAATGGGTAAAACGACAGACGATCAGTGGGAGGTGTTCAAAACAAAAATTAACGTGATACAGAACCAATTTATAGCCCTACGGATAAGAGCTCTACTTGCCATAACAAACAACCATGGATGACAAAAGAAGTGAGGGACAGCATAAAATAAAAAGAAAAATCATACCAAAATGCAAATAATAACACAGATCTGGGCGACTGGGAGAGATAGAAATAACAGCAAAAGGTGACAAAACAACCAGTAAGAGCTACAAAGAGGGAGAATGAAAAGAAACTTGCAAGGGATATCAAAATCAACACACTTTTTTTATAAGTATATTAGGAAAGAGAGGGAAGAGCAATAGATAATGGTGATACTGTAAATTAAAATAAGAAAATTGAAGACCTGTTAAATAATTACTTTGCGTCAGTATTTACAGAAGAGGAAGAGGATAGAATGCCAGATAGCCCAAGGAAACTATTTTGGATCAGGGAGAGACACAGCAAAATTAACATAAGCAAATTAGCAATAATGAAGAAAAAAATGGCACTAAGGAGTGTCAAGTCCACGGGGCCAGATGGTTTTCATCATTGGGCTTTAAAGGAAGTAGGTGAGCACATTGCAGAAGCCCGAACTATAATATTGCAAATTTCTCTTGAATGTGGAACCGTTCCTTTAGATATGATTAGGCAGGGCCAACATTGTTTTATGAAAGGAAAATCGTGTTTGACAAATTTATTTGAGTTTTTTGAGGATGTAACTAGCAGGATAGATAAAGGGGAACCAGTGGATGTAGTATATTTGGATTTTCAAACGGCAGAATATGCCACATAAAAGGTTGTTACACTAGATAAAGGCTTATGGGTTTGGGGTAACATATTAGCATGGATAGAGGATTGGCGAAAGCACGGAAAACAGAGAGTAGGATAAATGGATCATTCTCCGTTTGGCATGCTATAACTAGAGGGGTGCCGCAAGGATCAGTGCTTGGGACTCAGCTTTATACAATCTACATTAATGACTTAAATGAAGGGACCGAGTGTAATGTATCCAAGTGTGCTGATGATACAAAGCTAGGTGGGGAAAGTAAGCTGTGAGGATGACACAAAGAGCCAACAAAAGTAGATAGACAGATTAAGTGAGTGGGCAAGAAGGTGACAGAAAGAGTTTAATTTGGGGAAATGTGAGATTGCTTTGGTAGGAAGAATAGAAAAACATAATACTTTAAATGGTGAGAAACTATTAAATGTTGCTGTTCAGAGAGACTTGAGTGTCCTCGTACAAGAAACACAAAAGGTTAGCATGCGGGAAAAGCAGGCAATTAGGAAAGCAAATGGCATGTTGGTCTTTATTGCAAGGGGGTTGGAGTACAAAAGTAAGCGAGTCTTGCTACATTTGTACAGGGCTTTAATGAGCCCTCACCTGGAGTACTGCTACAGTTTTGGTCTCCTTATCTAAGGAAGGATATACTTGCCTTTGGGGCGGTGCATTGAACGTTCACTAAATTAATTCCAGGAATGAGAGGGTTGTCCTATGAAGAGAGGTTGAGAAGAATGGGCCTATACTCTCTGGAGTTTAGAAGAATGAGAGGTGATCTCATTGAAACATATAAGATTATGAGAGGGCTTGACAGGGTAGATGCTGAGAGATTGCTTCGCCTAGTTAGAGAGTCTAGAACTAGGGGGAATAGTCGCAGGATAAGGGGTCAGCCATTTAAGACTGAGATGAGGAGGAATTTCTTCACGCAGAGGGTTGTGAATCTTTGGAATTCTCTGCCCATTTGGCAGGGAATGCTGAAGCGTTCAATATATTCAAGGCTGAGATGGATAGATTTTTGGACTCTAAGGGAATCAAGGGATGTGGGCATCGGGCAGGAACGTGGAGTTGAGGTCAAAGATCAGCCATGATCTGATTGAAGGGCAGAGAAGGCTCGAGGGGTCGTATGGCCTACTCCTGCTCCTATTTTTGATGCTCTTATTTTCTTATGTTCTTCATTAAAATGTCGTGAACAGATACAGAAAATAATCAAAAAGGCTAATGGAATGCTGGCCTTTATATATAAAGGACTAGAATACAATGGGGAAGAAATTATGCTACAGCTATACAAAGCCATGTTTCGATCACACCTGGAGTATTGTGTTCAGCTCTGGTCACCATACCTTAGGAAGGATATATTGATCTTGGAGGGAGAGAAGCGTAGATTTACTCGAATGATACCTGGACACTAAGGGTTAAATTACGATGAATGTTTACACAAACTAGGGTTGCACTCCCTGGAATTTAGAAGATGAATGGGTGATTTGATCGAAGTTATCAAAATATTAAGGGGAACTAATAGGGTAGATAGAGAGGTACTATTTCAATTGGTCGTGGAATCTAGGACTAGGGGATACAGCTTAAAAATTAGAGACTGGACTTTCAGCAGTGAAGTTAGGAAACACTTCCACGGCTAAAGGCTGGCAGAAGATTGGAATTCTCTTCGGCAAATGGCAATTGATGCTCGCTCAATTGTTAATTTTCTATATGAGATTAATATGTTTCTGTTAACCAAAGGTATTAGGGGATATGGGGAAAAGGCGGATGTATGAAGTTGGGTCACAGGTCAGCCATGAATTCATTGAATCCGAGAACAGGCTCGAGAAGCTAAATAGCCTAGTCCTCTTCCTATGTTCCGATGTCCTGAGCAAAGGCCTCAGCTTCATCCCCATACGTCCCCACCTCATTGAATTTCGAGCTCGACATGATGCTGAGCTCTTCTTTCATCGCCTTCGCCTCGACGCCCACTCCATTGGCCAGTAGTCTTTCCCCTGCACAGCGGACCCTTTCTCAAACATTCTGAATTCTCGTTCAACTTGGACGCCACTCTCTGATCTCAAACACTCTCCTGATCCTTTCATTGTGAACTGCAGGCATGAGATCGACCGTCTTAATTTCTCTACTGCCCTCACTCACTCTAACCTACCTCCCTCTGAAATTGCAGCAATCCATTCCCTCAGGACCAACCCTGGCATTTTCATTAATCCTGCTGACAAGGGCGGCGCTGTTGTTTGGCGAAAAAAACTCGACCTTGCGGAGTCTGAACGCCAACTCCCTGAGACATCATCCTACCTCTTCCTGGACCATGGCCCCAACACCGAACATCAAGCCAGAGTTTCCAAGACCGTCACTGACCTCATCTGCTCCCTCCACGTTCCCCAACCTCATCGTCCCGCAGTCCTGCACTGCCCGTTTCTACCTCCTTCCCAAGGTTCACAAACAGGACTGCCCTGGAATACCCATCATTTCATCCTGTTCTTGCCCCACGGAACTTATTTCTGCCGATCTCAATTCCATTTGTCCCCTCTTGTCCAGTATCTTCTGACCGACCTCACTGTCTCTCCCAACGCCCTCCACTATTTTAACAGTTTCCAGTTCTCCGGCCCGAACCGTCTCCTTTTCAACATGGACGTCCAAACTTTCACCTGGACAGCTTTCTTCCTTGAACGGAGGTTCAACAAGTCCCCATCCACGAGTACTCTCCTCTGCCTGGCTGAACTTTTTATTACATTGAACAACTTCTCCTTTGACTCCACTCACTTTCTCCAAATAAAAGGTGCCGCTATGGGAACCCATATAGGTACCAGCTAATCCGACCTTTTTGTGGGATACGTGGAACATTCCTTGTTACAGTCCGACTCAGGTCCAATCCCTCACCTCTTTTCCGGGTACATTGATGGCTGTATCGGTACCGTTTCCTGCTCTCGCCCAGAACTGGAAAATGTCATCAACTTTGCTTCCATTGTCATCCCTTTCCTCGTCTTCACATGGTCCATTTCAGACTCTTCCCTTCCCTGCGTCCTTTATCCGCAACCAAGGACCCCGTCGACTGTAGTTGACAAGCCCTCGGCTGCGTGCGTCCCATTTCCCCCACTTACGCCCTCACTCCTTCCCCTCCCTCCCAGAGCCATGATATGGTCCCCCCGTCCTCACCTTCCACCCCACCAGTCTCCAAATTCAACAGATCATCCTCTGCCATTTCCGCCAGCTCCAAGACGATCCCAACACCAAACACATCTTCCACTTCCCTCCCCTTCCAGCATTCCGAAAGCACCACTCCCTTCGCGATAACCTGGTCCACCAATCCATCACCCCCAACACTCGCTCTCCTTCCCACGGCAACTTGCAGAGCGAGTGCAGGAGATGCAACACTTGCCATTTCACCTTTTCTGTTCCCACCGTCCATGGCCCTAAAAACTCCTTCCAGGTGAAACAGCGATTTATTTGTACTTCTTTCAATTTAGTATACTGTATTCGCTGTTCACATCGCGGTCTCCTCTACAGTCGGGAGACCAACGCAGATTGGGTGATCGCTTTGCTGAGCACCTCTGCTCAGTCGGCAAATTTGGCCCTGACCCGCCCGTCGCTTGCCATGATAATTCCCCGTCCCATTCCCGCTCTGGCCCCCCTCTCCTCAGCCTCCTACACGGTTCCAATGAAGCTCAACGGATACTCGAGTAACTGCACCTCATCTTTCGATTGGGCACTTTACAACATTAAGGACTCAACATCGATTACAATACCTTCAAATCATAACCACTGATCCCATTTTTTCCGACAGCAGATGCTGGTAATGGTCCTGATGTTGTTATTTACAGCTGGTCTAGACCCATCTTTTCTTTATTTACATATCCCATTACCACACTCCTTGCTTTCCGCCAGCATCCCTTTTGTCATCTAATTAGTTGCAATCAATTAGGAAGGAAAATGGTATTTTGGCCTTTATTGGAGGGGGTTGGAGTAAAAGAGTAAGGAATTCTTTCTGCAACGGTACGGGGCTTTGGCGAGACCACACCTGGAGTACTGTGTGCAGTTTTGATCTCCTGACGTATGGAACGATATACTTGCCTTCGAGGCTGAGCATCGAAAGTTCACGAGATTGATTCCGGGGTTGAGAGGTTTGTCCGATGCGGAAATATTGAATCGAATGTGTCTTTTCTCACTGGAGTTTCGAAGAATGAGAGGTGATCTCATTGAAACATATAAGATTTTAAGAGGGCTGACAGAATAGATGCTAAGAGGATATTTCCCCTTGCAGGAGAGTCTCGAACCAGGGTGCATCGTCTCAGGCGAAGGGGTCAGACATTTAGGACTGAGCTGAGGAGGGATTTCATCACTCAGCGGATTGTGAATCTTTGTAATTCTCTACCCTAGAGGGCTGTGGATGATGATTCATTGAATATACTCAAGGCTGAAATCGATAGATTTTTGGACTCAAGGGGAATCAAGGGATATTGGGATCGGCCAGAAAAAATGGAGTTGAGGTCGAAGGTCAGTCATGATCTTATTGAATGGCGGAGCAGGCTCCAGGGGCCGTATAAGAACATAAGAAATAGGAGCAGGAGTAGGCCAATCGGCCCCTCGAGCCTACTCCGCCATTCAATAAGATCATGGCTGATCTGATCCTAATCTCAAATCTAAATTCATGTCCAATTTCCTGCCCGCTCCCCGTTACACCTAATTCCCTTTACTTCTAGGAAACTGTCTATCACTGTTTTATATTTATTTAATGATGTAGCTTCCACAGCTTCCTGGGGCAGCAAATTCCACAGACCCACCACCCTCTGAGTGAAGAAGTTTCTCCTCATCTCAGTTTTGAAAGAGCAGCCTCTTATTCTAAGATTATGCCCCCTAGTTCTAGTTTCACCCATCTTTGGGAACATCCTCACCGCATCCACCCGATCAAGCCCCTTCACAATCTTATATGTTTGAAGTAGATCGCCTCTCATTCTTCTGAACTCCAATGAGTGGAGTCCCAATCTACTCAACCTCTCCTCATATGTCCGCCCCCTCACCCCCGGGATTAACCGAGTGAACCTTCTTTGTACTGCCTCGAGAGCAAGTATGTCTTTTCTTAAGTATGGAGACCAAAACTGTATGCAGTATTCCAGGTGCGGTCTCACCAATACTTTATATAACTGCAGCAATACCTCCCTGTTTTTATATTCTATCCCCCGAGCAATAAAAGCCAACATTCCGTTGGCCTTCTTGATCACCTGCTGCACCTGCATACTAACTTTTTGATCTTCTTGCACTAGGACCCCCAGATCCCTTTGTACTGCAGTACTTTCCAGTTTCTCGCCATTAAGATAATAACTTGCTCTCTGATTTTTGCTGCCATAGTGCATCACCTCACATTTTCCAATGTTGTATTGCATCTGCCAAATCTCCGCCCACTCACCCAGCCTGTCCATATCCCCCTGTAGGTTTTTTATGTCCTCCTCACTCTCCACTTTCCCTCCCATCTTTGTATCTTCTGCAAACTTTGATATGTTACACTCGGTCCCCTCCTCCAAATCGTTAATATAGATTGTAAAGAGTTGGGGACCCAACACCAACCCCTGGGAACACCCCTGGCCACTGGTTGCCAGTCCGAGAATGAACCATTTATCCCAACTCTCTGCTTCCTGTTTGATAACCAATCCTCCACCCATGCCAGAATATTACCCCCAATCCAGTGATTCTTTACCTTGAGCAATAATCTTTTATGTGGCACCTTGTCGAATGCCTTCTGGAAGTCGAAATACACCACGTCCACTGGTTCCCCTTTATCCACCCTGAACGTTATGTCCTCAAAGAACTCAAGCAAATTTGTCAGACATGACTTCCCGTTCGCAAAGCCATGCTGACTTTGTCCTATTAAATTATGTTTATCCAAATGTTCCGCTACTGTCTCCTTAATAATAGATTCCAAAATTTTACCCACCACAGATGTTAGGCAAACTGGTCTATAATTTCCAGCCTTCTGCCGACTACTCTTTTTAAATAAGGGTTTAACATTAGCAGTTTTCCAATCTGCCGGGACCTTTGCCGAATCCAGAGAATTTTGGAAAATTATTACCAAAGCATCCACAATTCCTGCTGCCACTTCCCTCAAGACCCTCGGATGTAAGCCATCAGGTCCAGGGGATTTATCCGCCTTGAGTCCCATTATTTTACTGAGTACCAATTCCTAAGTGATTTTAATCGTATTTAACTCCTCCCCCACTAGAGCACCCTGTTTGTCCAGTGTTGGGATATTCTTAGTGTCCTCTACCGTAAAGACCGAAAAAAAATATTTGTTCAGCATTTTTGCCATTTCCATGTTTCCCACCATTAATTTCCCGGCCTCATCCTCTAAGGGACCTACGTTTGCCTTAGCCACCCTTTTCTTTTTAGAAACTATATAAACTCTTGCTTTCTGTTTTTATATTTTTTTACGAATTTATTTTCATCATCTATCTTCCCTTTCTTAATCAATCCTTTGGTTACTTTTTGCTGTCTTTTGAAGACTTCCCAATCTTCTATCCTCCCACTAAGTTTGGCTACCTTTTAGATCCTTGTTTTTAGTCGGATACTGTCCTTAATTTCTTTAATTAACCATGGATGGCTGTCAATTAGGCTGCCTTGCCCAATTTGATTTATCCAGTTAATATGTTAGTTAAAATCCCCCATAATTATGGATGTTCCCTTATTACCTGCCCCGACTATTTCCTGATTAATGCTTCTTCCAGCAGAGTTGCAACTATTACGAGGCCTATATACTACGCCCACGAGTGTGTTTTCCCCTTATTATTCCTTATCTCTTCCCAAACTGTTTCATTATCCTGATCCTTTGTCCCAATATAATTTCTCTGTATTACAGTGATTCCTTCGTTTATTAACATAGCCACCCCACCTCCCCTTCCTTCCTGCCTGTCCTTCCTGATTGTTAAATACCCTGGCATATTTAATTCTCAGTCGTTGTCACGCTGCAGCCATGTTTCTCTAATGGCCACAAGATCATACCCATACGTAGTTATTTGTGCCGTTAACTCGTCCATTTTGTTACGAATGCTACATGCATTCAGACAAAGAACTTTCAAATATGTTTTGTGACACTTAGTTCCTGCTTTTTCCTTTTTTAACACTTTACCATTTACTCCATACCTTCTGTCCCTTCCTGACACGCTTTCCTCTGTCTCCCTGCTCAGGTTCCCAACCCCTGCCACAGCTTTGATGCTGGGTTAATCGCCTTACGCCTTCTAGTTTTTACTTTTTCTGTGGTGCCTAAAGTACACTTTCTTTCCGCTGCTCTACGTTTTTCCCATTCACTTGTTCTTGAACAACTGTTTGTACTGTTTGTATTGTACACTTCCCCTGTGTCTTCCCCTCTCTTGCTGCTCTCAATTTTATTCCCTTCTGACTCCCCGCTCAGGTTCCCATCCCCCTGCCTACTCCTGCTCCTATTTCTTATGTTTATGTTTCTCACTTTTTTAATCACTCTAAACCCGCCACCCCAACCCCCACCCCGCCACCACACACACACCCTATCAGAGATCTTCCCTTTTGTTCTCTCCTCCCCTCCCCTTCCTGCCCTGTATCCCGCTCACCTTTCCCTGGCTCTGTACTTGCTTAAGCATGGTTTAATCTTCAGCTTCTTCCAATTCTGACCAAAGGTCATCCACCTGAAACATTAACTCTGTTTCTTTCTCCACAGATGCTGCTTGAATTGATGCGTATTTCCAGCATTTTCTATTAAATATCAAATCACAAATGTTATTAAAGCTTCACAGAAACAATTTAAAGGAAAGACACTAAACGGAACGCAGAATAAAGAAGATTTCATTTTGGTATTTACAAATAAGACTTCGTATCACCGCGGACAGCTGCTATTTCGTTCTTTGCAACCCGAAGTTTTATTTCGGTGAATTGACGGTTTAGTGAAGAAACTGCTCGACCGCCTCTGTCGTGCAATTGGTCAGCGCGTTCTGCTGTCAACCGAAAAGTTGGCGGTTAGAGCCCACGCACGGACGGGAACTTTGAGTTGATTTATTTCTCTGTAAAATTAACAGCCTGACACTCCCACGTTGTGCATTTTGGCTGCAACATTGTCCCGAGCACGTTATGTAAATTTGAAGTTCCACTGCGCAATTTGAAGACTGTTTCTGTAACAGATTATACAACTCGTGTAATGAGATTGTCGATACTGACTCGGCAAAATAAGGATTCGTTTGATCGGAATAAACTGTTCAAAATTTCGGATTTAAATCAATGCAATAATGATGATGAACATTTTTTTGCAATCTGAATAAGAATTTTGAGTTCAACTCTCAGTGCCATTGAATTATGGAAAGCTCCATCCATCACCGCACCCTGTACAGCAGCATCGCACGGGCGCCGGCTTAGTTTTCAATTTTGCTTTTAACTGACATTATTAATAGATCAATTTCTGTCTTTCTTTCCAGCCTTCGGAAATACACTTCACTCATTCTGTTCCTGTAAAATTAGGTATTGAAGAGTAGGATGAAAATTGCCGTGACTGAGCGGTCTGAGGCCCAGGGTTCAGGCTCCAGATAAATCCCACAATTTGTAGATGAATCAAATACGTAACTTGTCGCTCCAAATTTTTCACATTCCGCCCCACCCGCAATGAATAAAACTTCCGGCCCTTTTAATTTTAGGAACGGATGTTTTCGTTATGAATTTGGCTAGTGATAATTTTTCGGTCCAATTGATTTCCTCCTTCCAGAAAACCGACCCGAACTCAATCCACGACAGGTTTTGACGTCCATCAGATCAACGTAAATCCGAGCTTTAAACAAATAATATAAAATATTGGAAACATCTATGGAGACAAAAGACAGGTTTACTTTAGGGGTTTGGAATGTTATTAATAGTGAGCAAGGTGAGATGGTAGTGAGGGTTATGGGATGTTAGTAATAGTGAGCAAGGTGAAATGCTGGTGGGGGGGTTGGAATGTTTGTAAGAGTGAGCAAGGTGAGATGGCAGTGAGGGGTTTGGAATGTTACTAATAGAGAGCAAGCTGAGATGGTATTGAGGGGTTTGGAATGTTAGTAATAGTGAGCAAGGTGAGATGGTAGTGTGGGGGTTTGGACTGTTGGTCATCGTGAGCAAGGTGAGATTGTAGTGAGGGACTTGGAATGTTATTAATAGTGAGCAAGGTGAGGTGGTAACGAGGTGTTTTAAATGTTAGTAATGGTGAGCAAGGTGAGCTGATGATCAAGACGAATACTGACCGACAGGCGCGGTATTTATGGGATTAACAAGACCAATTCCAACACTAGTCAGCAAAAGCGGAGAAACTGAGGCTTCGGCTTGGAAAAAAGCGAGAAAGGAGGCAAGAAACCGTGTCCCGTGATTCGGATCAGATTGTAGATTAGGACTAATGGGTGAGAGGAGCAGAAATATCGCCCGATGGTTTAATATAAATTTCTATAGATCCCCAAAGTGTGGAGTCTGCCCCGGGAATAAGGATTGGGGGAAATTCACATTCTTGTCTTCACTTAAAGGTTGTTTAATTTGAGTCTCTTCTGCCCTGACTGTCCGGGAACAACTTAAATTAGGTGTCCCAAAGCAAGGTGATTTTAATACTCAAACAATACCTTTTTATGAGTTCCATAAAGGTATGCTTCTTGAAAAGGAAGAAAAAGTTGCAGGGCTGTGGGGAGAGAGCAGGGGATTGGGACTAATTAGATAGCTCTTTCAAACAGCCGGCACTCGGCGCCTGCTATTTTTCTGTATAATTGAACTTTTTTTTGTATCTGATTCAATACAAACCCTCCATACTTGACAAACGTCATTACCCTAGACATGTTTCGTACCCGATACTCTGTATTAGTCAGACTCACCATTTCACTGATCAGATCCCTCTCTGAGTCTTGAAGTGCAAGTATTTGATTTGTGCACCGATTGCGCGTATTTCTGGGGCAAAATGCAGAGGGAAATTAGGTTCCAGTGGTCCGGAAGCAGAGGCTGAGGATGATCTATGTCATGAGTGAGCAGAAAACAATATACCTGCTCTTTATGTTCATTATCCTGCAGAATATTCGATACAGTTCTCAACATCTTATATTCCTGTTAAATATCGGAGTGGGTCATTATGTAATGTTCGCTGCGAATCTATGAATTTCCAGCAAATTGAATGCCATTAAACCAGCGAAATAGTCATTGTTGATATTAAGCACACAGTACAACTATATATGGTGCGCATTTTTTCTTGTCGCTGCGATAGCTGAGAGGCTAAGGCGTTGGATTTAGATTCATAACCTAAGAGATTTCGATGCGTGGTTTCGATTCCTTCTCGCAGCGGATCTGTGCAGTCTTTTAAATATTTCGCTCCCTCTGGAGATCACAGAGCCCAAAACTACTCAGAATGTTGTTCACTGCATTTTATGATCCACAGATTGAGGCAAAGATTGTTGCTGTAATTGGAAACACGAACACTATATCGGGGTCGTATCGTTATTCTTTGGCTTTCAGTAACTAAATAAAATTCAAAGCTTAGTTAGAAATAAACACACAAAAAGGCCTGTAAATATATTTCAATAAAGAGCACTGCAGTGTTAGGAGGTAAATGCGGAATAAGAACAAAACCCGCCCATTAATAAAGAGGAGTGGAATAAATTTCGGAGCAATTCTTTTGAGGAATGAATTACTAATGCACGGGACTGACTACAGAAACTTGGCCTGTTCTCCTTAGAGCACAGATGGTTAAAGATAGATTTAATAGCGGTGTTCTAAATCATGAAGAGATTTGTTAGAATAAATAATGAGAAACTGTTTCCAGTCGCTGAATCGTCGGTAACCAGAGGGCACAGATTCAAGGTAAGTTGCAAAAGAACCAGAGGCGACATTAGGAAATGTCATGATCTGGAATGCGCTGCTGAAAAAGTGGTGGAACCAGATTCAATAGTAACTTTCAAAAGGGAATTACATTAACATTTGATGATGAAAACATTACAGGGCTATGGAGAAGAGTAAGGGATTGGGCCTAATTGGATTGCTCTTTCAACCAGCCGGTACAGGCACGGTGGAACGAATGGAATCCTTCTGTATGCTGTATCAATCTATGAAGCTGTGATTCTATGCAATCTAATCGTGAAAAAAGGGTAGAGTTCCTTCGTTTTCTTTCATTCCATTGATTTTTCTTTTTTCTCTCTTTCAGATCAACATAATGTTAGAAAATCCCAATTTTATTTGCTGATTCCTCGGTGCCATCCATTCCAATCAAATTCACCATTCCAATCCAATCCATTCGTTATTACACAGTATCACACGATGTGTTTAATTCCGTTGCATTACCTCGCGGTCTGTTTACTGATGAATGTTTCTTCATATTGTATGTTCTAATGAATAACAAGAAACAGTGGTACCAAATCAGTTTGCACCATTCGTAAATTAGGGCTATGGATGCTCCTCGCTGGTCACATGGAGTTGAAACAATTCCTGCAATTAATTAATTCAGTTAGTATTGTCTGAGACTTTTAATCTCAGGCGCATGTGGTTTTAGTGCCACCCGAGTCTCAGACTGTGTGAGCGATTCTCCGGGTCAGTCTGTTATCTACCACAAATGAAATACAGTGATTTAGAGTCACATAATACTGGGCACTGTTGAAGGTACAAGAGCAGTGCTGACTTTTATTGACGCTCTTTGGATCTTTCTGTGTCTCCATGTGAGGGACAGAAATACGGTCTATGGGTATTTCATAGGATTTTGTGTGTGTGGCTGGCAAGTCCGCCATTTCTTGCCCGCCCCAAGATAAGCGGCTGCTCGGCCACTTCAGACCGCAGTCAACGGTAAACTGCATTGGTATTATAAAGGAATTACGGATCAGCCAGAGCGGGGCCATGTTTATCAGATTCATAAGAAAATAGTTCAGCTGTCATTTCTCTGGTGAGATAGGAGTTGAAGGTCCCACTTGCCCAATTATGGAAGAAAAATACATTAAAATCATCGGCAAGGTTAACAGAACCCAACCCAATATGATTTCTGTGGCCGAATGGATAAAGCGTCTAAATGCGGTATTTAATTGAGATTTTATCAGAAGATTACAGGTTCGAGTCCTGTCTTGATCGTTTTTACTCACTATATGAAAACATGTTCTACTTGCGGCCTAAATGTTTCGCACACAACTATCTTTCACGTGGTGCAACAGAAATACCGGCATTCGTTTTGCTTATGTTAGCTGACTGCATTTCAACATTGTCGCTCTGGCTGCAGGGGCAGGACATGCGGTAAAGGAGACTTTCCTGTAGAGATTTCCTGCTGTTTGAATTCAGAAAGCAGGAACTGAAACGGTTTGCGGGTCGTGAGTCTGTGGAATTCCCGTCCCCAGAGAGCGGTGGAGGCAGGGTCATTGAATATATTTAAGGCTGAGTTGGATAGAATACTGATTAACAAGGAAATCAAAGGTTGTAGTAGGTAGACGGGAAAGTAGGGTTGAGGTCGAAATCCGATCAGCCATGATCTTAACAAATGACAGAGCAGGCTGGAGGGTCCGAATGGTCTACTCCTGCTCTTAATTCGTATGGTCGTATGTTCGTATTAGAATATTTAAGGCCAAAACCAAACAATATCTCATCAGCATCATATATCTATCTCGATCTATTCTATTGCTCAGATCTCCACCTATTTGTTTTACATATGTTCTTACTGCCCAGACCCACATTAAGCATTTCATGTAGTGGTGTTGGCAGCGTGACTGACCATGTCTTGGACCCGTTCTTCAGTGCATTTTCGTCATGCTGGTTGCTTTACACGCAGCAGGTCAATTCTGCACACAGCGTTATCACAAGATCAGGGAGAACTAGACATACGATACAAGCCATTCCTGCCCTTTCTGGCAACTAATTAAAAGATCGGGGTGGGGGAGGCGTATGGAAGTGTTCGATTAGAATCTGCTCCAGCATGTCCCGCTATTTCGAATAATGGCCAAGCCAACAAATACATTCTTCCCATTGTTAAGTAAAAGCAAGGCCACAATCATCTCCAAGAGAACGGTACCAATTAACTATCATAACTGCACTTTCCTGACTTTACTAGATTTTATATTGACACCAGATTGATATCTTTGGCGAGTCGTGCGCATGTGATTTAAGTTAAGAATGGAAGCGAAATGATAGATAGATGCAGACTGCTTACATTAGTTGAAGAATCAAGAACTAACGGTCAGAGATTTTTTTTAAATAAAGAGATTTAGATCTCAGAGCAGGAGAAACCTTTTTACATGGAGAGATGTGAAGATGTGGAAATTACAGAGCCTGAGATTAGTCAATATTCAAGATTTAAGTGGATAGATTGACGAATAAAATTAGATTGAATGCATGTTGAGACCAGGCGGGTAAAGTGATTGGGACTATTTGCTCGGTGGCGGTGAAACGTGGACAGGGACGGGTTCGGTCGACTGATCTGTTCCCCTATTATAAAATTTCAACATTTTGGTGCTGAGTTGAGATTTTGAACTCAATATCTATAAACAGGGACGTATAGCATCATACAGACGAGTCAAGATCCTACTGTTTCCATCATTATATCACTCATCAGGGGACAGGGCCCCATTCTATTTGGCCAGGAATCAATGGGGAGCGAAATCTGATGGGAGACCAGCGTCTGCAACATTCACACCAAGATTACAGAAGAATTACAAATAACCACGATTGCAACACCATTTATTGTTTCTACACCAAAGAAAATGTTATCTATTAATTAAACTGGCGGGTCTCATTCCAGTCCCTGCGGTGTAACACAGTTAACGCTGACGCCCACATTTTCTATTCCACTGCTGAAGCTCCATTATGTCTGTTCTCTTTTAAACTTGAGCGGGAAGCCCGTTGTTTTAGCAGATAACGATTCTGTTCACCAAGGGAACGCAGCAGACATCAAATACAAGGCACACAATGGAAGAAATATTTCATGACACCTGCTCATTCTCACAAGAAAAATCCAGACTGTCATTCTAAAATGAGAGACCGGATGTAATTCAGCTCTCGTTAGGACAGGAAGCTTTGGTATTGTTTTTCATTTTCTTAACCAATGTTAGAATAAATGTCCAAGGAGATTTCGCCACCTTCTTCAGCTCTTCCCTGAATTTAGTTTGGGTAGCTGCATAAATACACGTGTTTGTGCAGGAACTCAAATACATAAGCAGATATCCGGATTCAGTCGCAATATAAACAGGGGCTCCATAATCGCCTCGGTAATGCACGATGTTTGTCAGTCCAGTGGTTAAAAAACTCACGGCAGCTCTCAGCCACAACAGTAAAAAACTGCCCGATACACTGAACAGTAAAATGATGGATTTCCTTCTGTTCTCCATCTCTGGATCGGTCTGATTCTCATTGCTGTGACGCCGGAGTCCCCTGCGGGCTTTATTGGCTACAAAAATGCTTCTGACTATCAAACAATTAAACAGTAACATCAATGCAAAAGGAATCCATGGAACGAAAATACTTTTCAACCAAGAGTACACAACACCTGTAGGCGATGAGAAAAAGTCCACTCTAGAGCGGCAACCCCAAGGAATATTGTTAATTATTCTTTCAGGTTAATATGCAAACCAAAAGGGTGTGTTCTGTAAACAGAAAAGGACAGCGACGGCTGTTATAACCGCGGCCGCAGTTCTCACCGTGCAGTACTTTCTTTTAAACTTCTCACAACATATAGCTACAAATCGGTCAAATGTGAACAAGACGGTAAACCATACTGATATATCCAAGGTGATACAATTCATGCAATGAATGAACTTACAAACGTCAGTGTAGGAAAGAAATGAATTTGGAAAGTGATGATTGAGAATATGATAGACGATTACATGAATGATCATGACCAGGAGATCTGCTGTTGCCATGGCCACCATGTAGACAGAGATACATTTGGAAAGGCCGCAATTTCCTCTGGAGAGAATCACAATTGTCAATAGGTTCGCTGTAAGAAAGAGGGAAAAGAGGTAATTAACGGGGATAGTCATTTAAATCTCACAGCATATTGTATGGAAATGTTCCAATGTGTCCCTACTTAAGGATATGCACACGGATTTGTTTTTTAAATAAAGATGAGCATTAATGACATTTTGTTTAAAATATAGAAATCATTGAATACTCAAGATAGAGGGATTGAAAATGCGCCGTCCTTCCAGCATACATAAGTCAGACGTCCTCAGATACTAAATATAATTTCGCAGCAATTACTGTGAAGATAATAATTCAAATAAAACAATCAGTTGAGACAAAAGCATTCAATTTCGGTCGAAACTCTGCGCTTTTTCTATTTATAATCGCCGCGATGAGGTTGTTCAGTGATAGACCGGCAACTGGTGGAACTGCGAAATTTCTTTGCAGCACAGGGATGGGGAGCAGCCCCCTGAACGGCAATTATTTCTCAAAATATCTTTCAAACTCCCCTGTTGGGTGGAGGCGCTGCAGTCCGAGGAATTATCTAATTAAAGTAGATAGAGAATAGTGGTACTAATGAGTTGATGAATGTTGGAGGGGCCGGTGGATTAGCCTCAACCTCCGCGGTATAGGGAGTAATGTTCGGCGCCCAGTGCCCACGGTTTACCGACCAGAACAGTGGCTCACCGGCCGTGAGGACGGAGAGGATTACTGCTGATATTCACCAACTTGTCCCGATGGATAAAAGAGGACATTCTCGGAATCTGTTACACATCATTAACAGTGAGATTGTCAACAACTATAGACAACAGCATATATTGACTTACCGGGAATAGCGAAAGTAGCAAGAACAGGGTAATAGATATCTTTTATCAGTAGAATTGTTGGCCGTTCCATTTTTTTGGAAGACTGTGTCAATTCTGTCCGCTTTCCCGTTCCGACTGGAATGCACCATATAAGCTCCACCTTTATAGAACAGTCCGTGTCCCAGTGTGAAAATCAGTTTACACAATAATTGGCGTTAGTTACAGTCACTTAACAAACAAGACAAGATTTTCCGCTCCAGTGCACACGGGAGGTCAATCGGGAAATTGTACCGCTCAGTCATGAAACTCCTTCCATTAGAAGTAATTAACAGAGAGTAATCATGGAGAAATGTACTCTGCGCATACTCAGTGATCCCCGCTGGGGTCTTCGCTTCCAGACCCTGCAGAAGGTTCTTCGGGCATCTTATTAATTCGCTGAAATCTTAACTCATCCGTTGAATATTTAAAATTTGTTCCGTACTGTGATGCTACCTGGTGGTGACACGGCTTTAACATTACTGGTGTTGAAACTACACTAACATTACTGGTGGTGAAACTAATCTCAGATTACTGGTGGTGAACCGACGCGAATATGACTGGGAGTGATCTAAATCTAACATTACTGGTAGTGAGTCAATTCTAACATTACTGGTGGTGATCATCCTCCAACATTAATATCGTGACACTTATCTACAATTACTGGTGGTGACCCGAATCTGAAATTGCTGGTGGTGACCGTCCACCAACATTACAGGTGGTCACTATACTCTAAAATTATTAGTGGTGAGACTACACTAGCATTATTGGTGGTGACTCCATTCTAACTGTATTTTGGTGAATCTATTCTAACATTATTGGTGTTGACACTACATTCACAATACTGGTGGGGACCCTACAATAACATTACTGGTGGTGACCCTACACTATTATTATTGGTGGTGACCGTACCCTAAGATTATTTGTGTTGACACTACTCTAATGTTATTGGTGGCGACACTACTCTAACATTATTGGCGGTGACCCTACTCTAACATTACTGGTGGTGCCCCTGCTCTAACATTATTGGTAGTGACCCTACTCTCATATTATTGGCGGCGACGCTACTCTAACATTACTGGTGGTGACGCGACACAAACATTACTGGTGGTGATCCGACACTAACATTACTGGTGGTGACTCTAAACTAACAATAATGGTGGTGATCCTGTACTAACATTACTGGTGGTGAACCTACTCTAATATTATTCGCGGAGACCCTACTCTAACAGTACTGGTGGTGACCCGACACTAACATCAATGGTGATGACCATACACTAACATTTCTGGTGGTGACCCTAAACTAACAGTACTGGTGGTGACCCGACACGAACATTAATGGTGGTGACACTACTCTAACATTACTGGTGGTGACCTAACACTAAAATTATTGGTGGTGACCTTATTCTAATATTATTGGTGTTGACCCTACTCTAATATTAT
The DNA here is from genome assembly GCF_035084215.1 of Heptranchias perlo. Classification (NCBI taxonomy): domain Eukaryota; kingdom Metazoa; phylum Chordata; class Chondrichthyes; order Hexanchiformes; family Hexanchidae; genus Heptranchias; species Heptranchias perlo. The sequence continues at coordinate 140,796,726 of NC_090327.1, forward strand.
TGGTGGTGACTCCACTCTATCATTATTGATGGTGACACTATTCTAATATAATTGGTGGTGACCCTACTCTAATATTATTGTTGGTGACTCTACTCTCATATTATTGGTTGTGACCCTACTCTAATATTATTGGCGGTGACCCTACACTAACATTATTGTTGGTGACTCCACTCTAACATTATTGGTGTTGACCCTATTCTAATATTACTGGTGGTGACCCGACTCTATTATTATTGGTGGTGACCCTACTCTATTGTTATTGGTGGTGACCCTACTCTAACATTATTGGTGGTGAACCTACTCTAACATTATTGTTGGTGACTCCACTCTAACATTATTGGTGGTGACCCTATTCTAATATTACTGGTGGTGACCCGACTCTATTATTATTGGTGGTGACCCGACTCTATTATTATTGGTGGTGACCCTACTCTATTGTTATTGGTGGTGACCCTACTCTAACATTATTGGTGGTGACCCTGCTCTAACATTATTGGTGGTGACCCGACTCTAACATTACTAGTGGTGACACTGCTGCAACATTATTGTTGGTGACCCTATTCTAATATTATTGGCCATGACTGTAGGGGGTGGTGATGTGTGTCAGCTTCACCTCTGACTTCTGAGCGGTCCGAATCGCTCCCACTCCCTGGGTTCTCGACCTTGGACTTATTTGGGAGTTGTGACAAAGTGCAGCAGACAATTGGTTTTGGTGCAAGAAACTTTGACCTTTATTCAAGAGAGAAAATACACACAACAATCTTAACACTTTAATAAAATGGGGATCACTTCGGTGCACACGAGGGAAATTACTGTCGAAAGATACTTCACCCCTCTCAATCCCACTGTACTAGCTAAGTTGGACGCTAGAGGGCCAGGGATAATGCTCACCAAACAAATCCTTGACAGTAATTCACCCAGAGGTAAGTCAGAAATAGATTGTAGAGTGGAAACTTTGCGGATCTTCGGTTCTCTCCCGAGTTGATTTTCTTTGGTTGCGGTGGCCCAATATTACCCAGTTGGTTGGTGGTAATATTCGGTTGGATGTTTCGTAAGGCCCTTGTTGCCGCGAGGTGTCTGATTGTCACTGGGGCTGTTGCTCTGGTTTCTTCTTGTGTGTCGGCCTGCTTCTCGAGCTGCTGACCTTCGCTGTCGAACTGCTTTCCTTGTTGTCTGCTGGAAACTGCTCTTCCTTCCAGAGACAGGCAGAACAAGACAAACAGCCAGCAAGAAGCAGAGAGAGAGAGAGGTTTCGAATTTCCACTTCTAATAACCCTCTCTTACAATGGTCTACGATACCTTAAAAAACACACTTCATGTCTGTTTAAACAGTTCTTACAAAGTCCTTAAGAATCTTTGATGGCTTTTTGAGAGTCCGTCATCATGTTGCAATTGCTTCTCCCGGTGGGTCATTGTTAATTCCGATTTTTTAGAGCTTGTCACACAAGGCTTCCTTTTGTATCCAACGTCCTAGTTGTTGCTTTAAAACAAAGGCATGGTCCCACCATGTCTGGAGCAGTTACCTCTTTCAATGGCCTTGATAGTCGACCCCGTGCTGTCGGTTTTGCATTAAAACAGAGCCATGTCTGAAGCATTAATTCTCCCACGTTCCACTGTGTGTGTGTTGTGGATTCGTCTGGTGACCTCTCACTTATCATTCCATCTTAGGATTTCAGTCAATGGCCAAAGTTTTTCCATACTCAAGGAAAAGGTGAAATCCCAGAATTCTTACAGTCACCCCTACGAGGAAGCGAGTCCCTTAAAGGACGTGGATTCCTCGAAAAGTACTTTTCCCTGATTGATGCTTCCTCGTGCGGCGCCCTGAAATGGTTAGAAAAGAGCCCAAAGTCCTTTTCTGAGTAACCCTAAAATGATTAGATAAGAGTCCAAAGTCCTTTTCTTTAGGGTTTTTCTCCGAGTTTAGGGGGATCTGTGAATTTTGAGAATCTTACAGACGCTACTCTAACATTACTGCTGGTGACCCTACACTAACATTAATGGTTATGATTCTACACTAACCTTACTGGTGGTGACCCTGCTCTAACATTATTGGTGGTGAACCTACTCTAACATTACTGGTGGTGACCCTGCTCTAACATTATTGGTGGTGAACCTACTCTAATATTATGGTGTTGACCCTACTCTAACATTAATGGTGGTGAATCTACACTAACATTATTGGTAGTGACCCTACTCTAATATTATTGGTGGTGACCGTACTCTAACATTACTGGTGTCGACCTATTCTAACATTATTGGTGATGAAGCTGCTCTAGTATTAGTGGTGGTGATTTTAGTCTAACATTATTGATGGTGACCCGACTCTAAAATTATCGGTAGTGACCCTATTCTAACATTACTGATGTTGATCCTACTCTAAGAATATTGGTGTTATACTACTTTCGCCTTACTGGTGGTAATTCAACTCAAACATTACTCATGGTGAAACTACTCTAGCGTTACTGGTGTTTACCCAACTCTGACATTACTGATGGTGACTCCACTCTAACATTACTGCTGGTGACCCTACCCTAACATCACTGGTGGTGAACCCACTCTAACATTACTAGGGGTGAAAGTACAATATCATTACTGGTGTTCACCCTACTATAACTTTAATGGTGGTGACCCTAATCTAACATTATTGGTGTGACATTACTCTAATATTACTGCTGGAGATTCCACTCAAACATCACTGGTGGTGACACTAATCTAACATTACTGGTGTTTACCCAAATCTAACATTACTGATGGTGACCATACTCTAACATTACTGGTGGTGAATCTAGTCCATCATTACTGGTGGTGATCCTACTCTAATATTACTTGTGGTAAACCTACTCTAATATTACTGGTGGTGATCCTACTCTAACATTACTGATGGTGAATCTAGTCTATCATTACTGGTGTGATCCTACTCTAATATTACTTGTGGTAAACCTACATTAGTATTACTGGTGGTGGTCCTAATCTAACATTAATGGTGGTGATCCTATTCTAACATTACTGGTGTTACGCCCACTCCAATATGACCTGTAGTGCACCTTCTCGATCATTGGTGGTGACACTAATGTAACATTACTGGTGGTGACTCTAGCCTAATATTAATGGTGGTGACACTATTCTAACTTTCCTGGTGGTGACCCTGATCTAATATTAATGCTGGTGACGCAACTTCAATATTACAGTTGGCTAACCTACACTAATGTTACTGGTGGTGACCCAACTCTAAAATTACCGATGGTGATCCAACACTAACATTAATGGTGGTTATCCTACTCTAACAGCATTGGTGGTGACCCTACATTAATAATACTGGTGGTGATCCTAAAATAATATTACTGATGGTGACCCTACTCAAATATTGCTGATTGTGAACCTACACTAATATTACTGCTGGCGAACTTACTCGAACTTGACTTATGGTGCCACTACTTCGACATCACTGGTGGTGATCCAACTCTAACAATACTGGTGGTAAACCTTGTCTAACATTACTGGTCGTGAACATACAGCTATATTTATGGTGGTGATCCTAATCTAACATTAGTGATGGTGACTCTACTCTAACATTACTGATGGTGAATCTAGTCTAACATTGCTGCTGGTGATCCTACATTAATATTACAGGTAGTGACCCTACTCTAATATTACTGGTGATGATTCTACTCTAACATTACTGATGATAACTCTACTTTAATATTACTGTTTCTAACCATTCGCTAATATTACTGGTGGTGAGCATACTCTAACATTACTGGCGGTGACCATACACTTATATTATTTGTGGTGATCCTGCTCTAACATTACTGGAGCTAACCCAACTCTAAAAGTATTGGTGTTTAGCATTCGCCAATATTACCTGTGGCATACCTACTCTTACATTCTGGTGGCGACAGTAATGTAACATTACTGGTGTTGACTCTACTCTAATATTACTGGTGGTGACACTACGATAACAATATTGCTGGTGACCCGACTTTACCATTCCTGGTGGTGACCCTACTCAAACATCACCGGTGGTGACGCTACTCTAACAGTACTGGTGGTGACTCCACTCTAACATCACTGATGGTGAATCTAGTCTAACATTGCTGCTGGTGATCCTACATTAATATTACACGTAGTGACCCTACTCTAATATTACTGGTGGTGATTCCACTCTAACGTTACTGATGGTGACCCTACACTAATATTACTGATTGTTTTGACCCTACTCTAACATTACTGGTAGGGATGCAATACTATCATTAACGGTGGTGGTACAACTCGAACATTATTGGTGATTGCACTGCTCTAACATTACTGGTGCTGAACCCATTCTAATATTACTGGTGATGACCCTACTCCATCATCATTGGTATTGACACTAAACTAACATTACTGGTGATGACCCTACTGTAACATTAGTGGCGGTGACCCTACTCCATCATTACAGGAGATAACGCTGTTCTAATGCTAGTTGTGGTGACCGTACTCCAACATTAGTTGTAGTGACGCCAATCTAACATTATTGGTGGTGACACTAGTGTATCATTATTGCTGGAGTCTCTACTCTAATATTAAAGGTGGTGATACTATTCTGACTTCCCTGCTGGTGAAACTGATCTAATATTAATGCTGGTGACGCTACTTCAATCTTACTGTTCGCGAGCCTAATCTAACATTACTGATGATGAGCCAGCTCTAACATTACCGATGGTAATCCGAAACTAAAATTAATGGTGCCGATCCTACTCTATCATTACTGGTGGTGACACTAAACTAATATTATTGGGGGTGATCCTACTCTAAGATTACTGGTGGTGAATCTACTTTGTCACGACTGGTGGTGATGCTAATCTAACATTACAGGTGGTGACTCTACTCTAACATTACTGGTGGTGAATCTACTTTATCGTTACTGGTGGTGACCCCACTCTAATATTACCTGGTGTTGACTCTCATCAAATATTGCTGATGGATACCCTACGCTAATATTTCGACAGGCGAACTTACTCTAACATGACTGGTGTTGACACTACTTTAACATTACTGGTGGTGACCCAACTCGAACAAAACTGGTTGTGAACCTAGTCTAACAATCCTGGCGGTGAACATACACCAATATTTCTGATGGTCATCCTACTCTAACATTACTGGTGGTAACCCTACTCTACCTTTACTGGTGCTAACTCCAGTCTAAGGTTACTGTTGGTGAGCATCTGCTAACATCACGGGTGGTGACGCTGCTCTAACATTACTGGTGGTGACTCTACCCTAACATTACAGGTGGTGAATCTAGTGTAACATTGCTGCTGGTGATCCTACCCTAATATTACTGATGGTGACCCTACACTACTATTATTGGTGGTGGTCCTACTCTAACATTACTGTTGGTGATCCAACACTATTATTAACGGTGGTGGCCCTTTTCCAACATTATTGGTGATTTTTTTTTTTATTCGTTCACGGGATGTGGGCGTCGCTGGCAAGGCCGGCATTTATGCCCATCCCTAATTGCCCTCGAGAAGGTGGTGGTCAGCCGCCTTCTTGAACCGCTGCAGTCCGTGTGGTGACGGTTCTCCCACAGTGCTGTTAGGAAGGGAGTTCAAGGATTTTGACCCAGCGACAATGAAGGAACGGCGATATATTTCCAAGTCGGGATGGTGTGTGACTTGGAGGGGAACGTGCAGGTGGTGTTGTTCCCATGCGCCTGCTGCTCTTGTCCTTCTAGCTGGTAGAGGTCGCGGGTTTGGGAAGTGCTGTCGAAGAAGCCTTGGCGAGTTGCTGCAGTGCATCCTGTGGATGGTACACACTGCAGCCACAGTGCGCTGGTGGTGAAGGGAGTGAATGTTTAGGGTGGTGGATGGGGTGCCACTCAAGCGGGCTGCTTTATCTTGGATGGTGTCGAGCTTCTTCAGTGTTGTTGGAGCTGCACTCATCCAGGCAAGTGGAGAGTATTCCATCACACTCCTGACTTGTGCCTTGTAGATGGTGGAAAGGCTTTGGGGAGTCAGGAGGTGAGTCACTCGCCGCAGAATACCCAGCCTCTGACCTGCTCTCGTAGCCACAGTATTTATATGGCTGGTCCAGTTAAGTTTCTGGTAAATGGTGACCCCCAGGATGTTGTTGGTGGGGGATTCGGCGATGGTAATGCCGTTGAATGTCAAGGGGAGGTGGTTAGACTCTCTCTTGTTGGAGATGGTCATTGCCTGGCACTTATCTGGCGCGAATGTTACTTGCCACTTATGAGCCCAAGCCTGGATGTTGTCCAGGTCTTGCTGCATGCAGGCTCGGACTGCTTCATTATCTGAGGGGTTGCGAATGGAACTGAACACTGTGCAGTCATCAGCGGACATCCCCATTTCTGACCTTATGATGGAGGGAAGGTCATTGATGAAGCAGCTGAAGATGGTTGGGCCTAGGACACTGCCCTGAGGAACTCCTGCAGCAATGCCCTGGGGCTGAGATGATTGGCCTCCAACAACCACTACCATCTTCCTTTGTGCTAGGTCTGACTCCAGCCACTGGAGAGTTTTCCCCCTGATTCCCATGGACTTCAATTTTACTAGGGCTCCTTGGTGCCACACTCGGTCAAATGCTGCCTTGATGAAACTGCTCTAACAATACTGGTGGTGAACCCATTCTAATATTACTGGTGGTGACCTTTCTCCATCATCACTGGTGGTGACCCCATAGAAACAATGCTGGTGATGACCCGACTGTAACATTATTGGCGGTGACCCTAATCTATCATTACATGAGGTGACGTTGCTCTAATGTTACTTGTGGTGGCCGTTCTCTAACGTTAATTGTGGTGACGCCAATCTAACATTACTAGTGGTGACCCTAATCTAACATTACTGGTGATGACACAACTCAAATATTAATGGTCGAGACACTACTCTAACATTACTGGTGGTGACCCAACTCTTACATTGCTGGTGGTGTCCCTAATCTAATATTATTGGTGGTGACACTACTCCGACATTACTGGTGATGAGCCTATTCCAACATCACTGGTGGTAATCCTACTCTAACGTTACTAGTGGTGACCCAACTCTAACATCACAGATGGTGTCGCTCATCCAATGTTACTGGTCGTGAATCTAGTATAACATTGCTGCTGGTGATCCTACTCTAATGTTACTGGTGGTGACCCTACACTAATATTACTGGCTGCTGATCCTACTCTAACTTTATTGTGATGATCCGTCACTAACATTAATGGTGGTGATGCAACCCGAACATTATTGGTGGTGACCCTACTCTAACATTGCTGCTGCAGACTCTATTCTAGCATTAATGATGGTGACCTTTCTCTATCATGAACGGTGGTGACCCTACATTAATATTACTTGTGATGACGCTACTCTAACTTTAGTGGTGGTGACACTAATCTAACATTACTAGTGGTGAACCTAATCTTACATTACTGGTTGTGACCCGAGTCTAATATTACTGGTGGTGACACTGTACTCACATTAATGTTGGTGACCCCACTCTAACTTTATTGGTTATGAGCCTACTCTAATATCACTGGTAGTGACGCTACTCTAATATTACCGGTGTTGATCCTACTCTAATATTACTGGTATTGACCATACTCTAACATTATAGGTGGTGATCCAACACTAAAATTAATGGTGGTGACCATTGTCTAACATTATTGATGGTGACGCTGCTATAAATTTAATGGTTGTGACACGACTGTAATATTAATGTTGGTGACCCAACTCTAACATTACTCTTGGTGGCTCTACTCTCCCATTACTTGTCCTGAACCTACTCTTACATTACTGGCTGTGATTCTACTCTAACATTACTGGCTTTGTTCCACACTAACATTTCTTGTGCTGACCATACTCTAATATGGTGATCAAACAGTAGAATTAATGGTGGTGGTCATATTCTAACATTATCGGTGGTGACACTGCTTTAAATTTACTAGTGGTGACCCTATTCTAATATCTTTGTCCCACTCTAACATTACTTGTGGTGACCCTTTTCTAACATTACCGGTGGTGGCCCTGCTCTAAAATTACCGGTGGTGGCCCTGCTCTAAACTTACTGGTTGTAATATTACTCTAATGTTACTGGTGGTGACTTTACTCTATCATTGCTAGTGGTGACTCTACTCTAGCATTTCCAGCAGTGATCCTACACTGAAATTACCGACGGTGACCATAATCTAACATTTCTGGTAGTGACCCGAATCTAATATTACTGTTAGTGAATCAACTCTTACATTACTGGTGGTTACCCTAATCTAACATTACCGCTGTCGACACGATCGTAATATTCCTCCACCTCAAGCACCGTTAACACACTGATCACCGACACTTACTTTGCAGATTACACAGTGTTTGCAGCCTTGTGGAGAGAGAATCAGACACCGTATGCCACAGAACTCACTCTGCTCTTAGAAAGGTTTCAGAACTTTTCATCATTTAATGAATTTAACAAATACCGTTTAGGGATATTTAACCACATTCTTCAACTGCTCTCTGTATTTAGCCTGTATCATGGCATAAATACAAGTGTTTAGGCAGCAGCTCAGGAGCTGGAGCATTAATCCAAGGTCTTGTATAAACGCAGGTGCAAATGCAGACTCATAGTCGAATCACACCTTCCAGTTGCATATAGAATTGTCCATAAACATCGCCCATAACAGTATCAAGTTCCCTGATATAACAAAGAGTAAAATTATGGATTTCCTTCGGCTCCCCATCTCTGGGTTTCCGGGACTGGCCCCGCTGCTGAGGCTCCGGAGTCTCCAGCCGGCTCCGCTGGCCAAGAAAATACATCTGACAGTGAAGACATTGAGAAGCAGAATCAGAACTAATGGAACACCCTGTGTGAGGATACAATGAACGAGTTCAATTGCTGCCTGCACAGTGAAATTAGAACTTGCCGTGTTGCATCAAAAAACCAGGGTTGATTAATGAACAAATATTCACCACCGGCCATAAAGTACCAGTAGATGTTCTTTCAACAGTTCAGAACAGTTACTGTTCCCAAAACCACAGCCGCCGTTTTCTTGGTGCAATAGTTAGTTTTCAGCTTCTGGCAACAAATAACCACTAATCGATCAAAGGTGAAAGTTATGGTGAACCAGACAGAACAGTCTGTGGCTGCGAAAAGCAGGACGGCGTGGATATTACACAAGTAGATGGACCGCAGGAATTCAAACTCTTCGAATAAGCAACTGGAATCTGTCTGAGTATCAGATCGATGATAACGAACAGTAGATCAGCCGTTGCCATCGCCACCAGGTAGCGAATGACACATTTGGAGAGAGCACACTTTTCCCGAGACAGGATCTCAATCATCAATAGGTCAACTATAAGGAAGGGACATAAACTGGGGAATTATTCATCAGGCTGGGATTCCCTGTAAATATTAGTACCGTATCAGGACCACCAGCAATATTAGTACTGTATCTGGATCCTCCATAAATATTAGTACCGTCTCTGGATCCCCTGTATGTATTAGTACCATCTCTGGATTCTTCTAATTATTAGTACCGTCTCTGGATCCCCCGTAAATATTAGTACCGTACCTGAATCCACTGTAAATATGTGTACCATCTCGGGATCCCCTATTACCAATTTTACTGTCTCCAGATCCCCTTTAAATATTAATACAACCTCTGAATCCCCTCTCAACATTAATACCGACTCTGGATCGTGCAGTTAATATGAGGGCCATCACTGGATCCTCTGCAAATATTATTACCATCATTGGATCGTCGTGTGAATGTTACCAACGTCCCTGGATCCTCTGTAAATGTCAGTTCCGCTTCTGGATCCACTGTAAATATCAGTACCGTTTCTGCTTCCACTGTAAATATTCGTAAAGTCTCTCGTTCCCCTTTAAATATTAATACCGTCTCTGAATCTCTCTTCAAATATTTGTACCGTCTCTGCATTACTTGTAAATATTATTCTAATCCCTGGATACCTCTGTCAAAGCTATACCCTCTCTGGATCCCAGTGTACATATTAGGAACATGTCAGGATTCCCTAGTAAATATTTCTACCTTCTCTGAATCCTCTGTAAATATTAATACCGCATCTGGATCCCCTTTAAATATTGCTACAGTCTCTGGCTCCCCTGCAAATATTAGTATTGCCTCAGGGTCCGCTTTAATTATTAGCACCATTTCTGCTTCCACTGTAAATAGTCGTACAGGCTCTGATTCCCCTGTAAATATTAGTGCCCTGGCTGGATCCACCAGTTAATATTATTACCATCTCTGTATCCCCTCTACATATTAGTAACTCCTCTGGATACCTCTGCAAATATTAGTACAGCCTCTGCATTCCTTGTTAATATTATAATATCTGGATCCCTATGCGAAAGATTTCCCCTCTCTTGAACCCATTGCTATTGTTAGTACAATCTCTGGACTCAATGCAAATATTGGTTCTGCTTCACGATCGCCAATAAATATTAACACCACCTCTGGATCCCCGTGTCAATATTACAGCCATCCTTGGAACCCTTGTAAAAATAAGTACCATTTCTGGAGCCGCAGCAAATATTTGTTCCTTCTCTGGATCCCCTATGACTATTATTACCATCACTGCTTCGTCCTGTAAATATTAACACCGTTATGGATCTCCTGTAAATATTAGTACCATCTCTTGATCCTCTGTAAATATTAGTACCGCCTCTGGATCCTCGCTAAATATTTGTACTTTCTCCGTATCCCCTCTGATTATCAGTACCATCTCTGGACCCTAATCTTGGAAGAATAGGCACAAGCTCAGGGATCCATTATTAATTAAACCTGACAAGCACAAGTACGCCGTTAATATATTGCCCATCCCTGTTCCCCCTTCAAATATATTGGTGGAAGGGTGAAGAAACAGACGGTACAGGTTTAAGGTGATCGGCAAAAGAATTAAAGGTGACAGGAGGAAAAACGTTTTCACACACTGAGAGATTAGTATCTGGAATGCCCTGCCCGAAGAGGTGGCGGAGGCAGATTCAATCATGGCTTTCAAAAGGGAACTGGATGAGTACTTGAAAGCAAAAAAAGATGCAGGGCTACTGGGATGGGGCGGGGGATTCAGACTAGCTGGATTGCACTTGCATAGAGCAGGCATGGACTCGATGGGACGAATAGCCTGCTTCCGTGCTGTAACTTTTCTATGAATCTATGATTCTATATCACCCCTCGCGCATACCCCCTCTAATTTTTAAGCTACATTTAGAGACTTACCATCATCTAGAGCAGCAGCGAATATGGGACAGTAAATGACAAGAACAGTAATCGAGTGTAACATGGTTTATAGAATTAATAGCAAGATATGGATACTCAACAGCAACTCGAACCGCAGCAAGTAATGGGACAGTACTTTACAAGAATGGTAATAAAATTAAAGATGAGTTCGAAATTTAGTAGCTTGATATGCATACTTAACAGGAACTCAGGCAGCAGCGAGTGTGGGACAGTAAATGTGAAGAACAGTTATATTGAGTTTACAGCACAAAAACAGTCAATAAACCCAACTTGTCTTTGCCTGCGTTTATGCTCCAGACGTGCCTCTTCCCACCTTGCTTCATCTCCCTACTGCATCTAACCCGATCAACATAACATTCTATTCCTTTCTCCCTCGTGCGCTTATATAGCTTCCCTTTAAATGCATCCATGATATTTGCCTCAATTACTCCTTTTGGTAGCGCAGTCCACATTCTTACTTTTCTTTGGGTAAAGAAGTTTCTCGTGAATTCCGTATCTGATTTATTAGTGAATTTCTTATAATTATGGCTTCTAGTTTTGAACTCCACCAAAAATGGAAACATTTTCTCCGTGACATCAGATCATGTCATTCCCTTAAAGACCTATATTTGGCCACCTCTCAGCCTTCCCTTTTCGAGAGAAAGTAGGCCCAGTCTTTTCAGCCTTTCCTAATAAGTGTATTTTTCAGTTCGGGTATCATCTTTGTGAATCTTTTTTGCACCTTCTCCAAAGCGTCGATACCCTTTTTATAGAATGGAGACTTGAACTGTGCACAGTACTCCAAGTGCGGTCTCACCAAAGTTCTTTACAAGTTTAACATAGCTTCTTGATTTTCAATTCTATCCCCGTAGAAATGAATCCCAGTGCTTCCTTTGCCTTTTCATGGCCTTTTTAACCTGCATTGCTGCTTTTAGTGATTTGTTTATCTTTTCCTTGAGATCCCTTTGCAACTTTGCCCCATTTAAACTCTGGTTATCCAAGCAGTATGCAGACTCCTTAGTAGTCCTAACGAAATGCACCACATCACAATTATCCATATTAAAATCATTTGAAAATCACACAACCGTTCTGCAAGTTTATTAATGCTTCTTGCATTTTGACGCATTAAAAACATAGAAACATAGCAAATTTACCACACAGAAATAGGCCATTCGGCCCATTGTTTCTGTGCCGGTCGAAATAGACCTACCCAGACGAATTCCACTTTCCAAAATTTGGGCCGTAACCCTGTAGGTTATGGCACTTCAAGTGCATATCCAAGTAACTTTTAAATTTGATGAGTGTTTCTGCCTCTATCAGGTTGTGAATTTCAAACTTCCAAAACCCACTGGTTGATTTTTTTTCCTCAGCTCCCCACTAACCTTTATACTAATTACTTTAAATCCATGCCCACGGGTATTAACGTATTGCTAAGGGAAATAGGTCTTTACTATCCACACTATCCAGGCTCTTCATAATATTATGCACCTCAATTAAATCACCACTCAGCCTCCTCTGCTCCAAAGAAAACAACCACAGCCTATCCAATCTTTCCGCATAGCAAAATTATCCAGTCCTGGCAACTTCCTCGTAAACCTCCTCTCTATCCTCTCTAGTGTAATCACATCTTTCCTGTAATGTGATGACCAGAACTGTACGCAATACGTAAGCTGTGGAATAATTAGTGTTTAGACAGTTCTAGCATAACCTGCATGCTATGTCCAGGGAAATAAAGGAAAGTATTCCGTATGCCTTCTAAAACAACCTTGTCCACCTGTCCTGCTACCTTCAGGATTCTGGGGACATGCTCTTCCAGGACCCCTCTTCCTCTACATTTCTCAGTATCCTCCCATGTTTATGTATTCCCTTGCCTTGTTTGACCTCCACAAATGCATTACCTCACACTTCTCCAGATTCAATTTCATTTGCCACTTTTCTGCCCACGTGACCAGTCCATTGCTGTCTTCGTGCAGTGCACAGCTTTCCTCTTCACTATCAATCACACGGCCACTTTTTGTATCATCTCCAAACTTCTTAATCATGCTTCCTGCATTCAAGTCTAAATCATTAATCTACAACAGAAAAAGAAAGGGACCTGGTACTGAGCCCTGCGGAAGCCCACTGGAAACAGCCTTTCAGTTACAAAAACGGCCGTCGACCATTACACTTTGCTTCCTGCCACTGAGCCAATTTTGGATCGAATTTGCCACTTTCCGTTGGATGCCATAGGCATCAGTCTGCCATATGGGACCTTGGCAAAAGCCTTGCTAAAATTCATGTAGACGGCATCGAACGCATTACCCTCATCGATCCTCCTTCTTGCCTCCTCAAAAAATTCAATCAAATTAGTCAGACACGACCTTCCCTTAACAAATCCATGTTGACTGTCCTTGATTAATCCATGCCTTTATAAATGACGGTTTATACTGTCCCTCAGAATTGTTTCCAATACTTTGCCCACCTCCGAGGTAAGACTGACTGGCCTGTTATTACTCTGGTTAACCTTTTCTCCCTTTTTAAACAACGGTACAACGTTAGCAGTCCTGCAATCGTCCTGCACCATTCCTGTCGCAAAGAAGTATTAGAAAATGATGGTCAGAGCCTCCAATGTTTCCTTTTTTAACTGCCTGGAATATATTTCAACCAGGACTGCCGATTTATCGACGTTCAAAGATGCTAAAGCCCTTAATACTTCCTTTCACACTATTTTTTCCCATCCAATATTTCATACTCCTCCTCCTTAACTACAATTTCTGCATTGGACCTCTCAAACATCTTTGGGTTTTCCTTAATTTTATTTACCAGTATGTTTTCACGCCCTCTCTTTGCTTTCCTAATTATCTTCTTAGTTTCACCCCTGCACGTTCGATACTCCTCTCGGCTTTCTGCAGTATTCACCTCTCGGTGTCTGAAATAAGCTTCTCTTTTTTGCCTTCTCTTACCCTGTATGCACCTTGTCATCCAGAGGGCTCTTGATTTGGCAGTCCCACCCTTTTTCTTTGTGGGAATATGTTTATTCTGAACCCCTCGAATGCCTCCCACTGCTCTGACACTGATTTACCATCAAGTAGCTGTTTCCAGTCCACTTTTGCGAATTCACTTCTCAGCTTAGTATAATTGGCCTTTCCCCAATTTAGAACTTTTACTCCTGTTCTATCTTTCTCCTTTGCCATAACTGCTAAATCTAACTGAATTATGATCACAATCACCAAAATGCTCTGCCATTGATACTCCACCCACTTGCCCAGCTTCATTCCATAAATCTAAATCCATAACTGCCCTCCCCCCCCCCCCCACCCGCCCTTGTTGGGCATGCTACATAATGGCTAAAAAAATCACCTGAAAGCAATTTAAGAATTGTGCGCCCTCTATACCTTTTGCACTCATTTTATCCCACTTAATATTAGGGTAATTGAAATCCCCTACTATTACTGGTCTTTCTTTTTGCTCTTTTCAAAAATTGCCAACACATTTGCTCTTCTATCTCACTCTGAATGTGTGGAGGTCTATATTACACTCCCAACCGTGTGACTCACCCTTTTGTTTCTTCGGCTCAACTCATATGGCCTCATTTGATGATTTTGCTAACATATCATCCCTCCTCACAGCCGTGATTGTTTCTTTATCCGATGTTGCCAGCCCACCTTTTTATACTCCTCTCTATCTCGTCTGAAAACCCCGTTCCCAAGAAAGTTGAGCTGCCACTCCTGACCACTTTTTAGCCATGTTTCATTAATAGCTACGATTTCGTACTTCCAAGTGTCCATCTGTTTCCTTCGCTCATCTGCCTTATTCACTGTACTCCTTGCATTGAGGTATATACCATTACGCACTGCCAAATTCCTTCATTTTCGAATTTCTAACCTTTGTTTCCTCTGCCTTCCAAACTCGCTTACTAATTTTCTGCCTTCCATTTCCAGCTCTGCTTCTCTCCCTTCTGAATCTACACTCAGCTTCACATCCCCCTGCCAAGTTAGTTTAACCCTTCCAAATCCCCACCACTGCACGAGCGAACCTCCCCGCAAGGACATTGGTCCAGGATCCGTTGAGGCGCAACACTTTCGGCCTGTAAAGGTCCCACCTCCCCTAGAACTGATATGCAGTTGAAGGGTGTGGGACGTTGTTTTGAGAAATATTTATGCAATATATTAAAGTAAAACACTATTTTTTAAAACACAACGACAAGATCTGTATCGGTGTTTTACTTATGCAACTTTTGATCTCCGTTCAGACTTATATCTGTGTTTCAGTTTGCATTTCGTATCTCTCTGTACAGTGTGTGCCTTTCCCACTGAGGAGTGGTATTCTGTAATAAATCTACCAGTGCTGTGTTAACACGAAATGGTGCCTCTGAATAAACACAAAATTGAGCCTTGTACCTGAATCAAAATCACTGTCTTTATATTTAAACAACATGTCTCTCTCAGTATGTATCTTCATCGCTATACATGTTTGGCTCACTGCCAGCTCCTGTTCTTGAACAGTGCACAAAGAGTAAAGGGGAACGACCCACCCCCGTGTGTGTCGCAGTTTCAGCCCCTGTCCATGTTTGGTGCACATTGAGTAAAGGACAACGATTCAGTCCCGACGACAACTGGACTGCCTGTGTCTGTCTCAGTGTCAGCTCCGATACATGCACATTGCGGTTAAAAAGTAACCATTCACTCCCGCCTTGATCCTGAAACAAAATGTCCACCAGCAAAGCGTTGAGGGGCAAAGCAGCCATCTTACTGAGGGGCAAGGCCATAAAAATGCAAACAAGCTGCTGGGGTTTATTTTAACATGAATTGAATTGAAAAGCAGAGAAGTTATGCTAAACGAGTACAGGACATTGGGCAACTTTCCGCCTTCGGACGCTGCAGCGATACCTGTACGCGGAGCGTCCTCTTAGATGGCGTGCGCTGGCGACGTATTTTTTCCGCCAGCTGCACGGCCTGAACTACGACACGCAGCTCCTGTTCGTCTCTCTGTTGGGCGGCCGCACGTCTTTGCAGGAGCTGCCTGTCTTGTACCAGGATCTGCTCAGGGTCTGGACCATGGTCGCCTCCAGCCGGAGCTCTCGCCCGTCGGGGGTAGCGGCCGTCCTGCAGGAGCCGCTGCTCGGGAATCCGTTCCTCCGCGATGTCGGCTTCGGCCGCTCGTGGCTGACGGAGAGGAGGGCTGTGGCCGGTCGGGTGACCAGATTCAGGGACGTCCTGGATGGCGGAGGGTCGGTTTGGCTCGAGCCGTGGGCGCTCGCCGCTCGCATGTCCTCGTGGCATGCCGGGGACGCGGCCGCCGCCATCCAGGCGTTGAAATCGGCGCTCGGCCCTGACTCCACTCGGGGTGTGGAGGCGGCTCAAGCGTGCGGAGCCATCCCTCCGACCTGACCCCCGTTCGGACGGAATTCCGCCTCGGCGCCAAACCCCGGAACCTCCCTCGGAGGGCCGCGCCTCACAACTTGAGCCGTCTCTCGGAAATTCCCTCCGTGCCGTTTCAAACCGAGCGGAGGGATTTCCTGTACGGGCTGCTCCTGCACACCATCCACTTCCTCGCCCTCGTCTCTCGCCCGGACACGCCCTGGCGTGCCATCCTGCCGTCCAGCGGAGACGGGGGTCCCCAGTGGGAGGCTCTCTATACGAGGGTCCTCCCGTGTTACTTTGGGGATCTGGGGTGGAGGGTGTTGCACGGAGCAGTCCCGTGCAACAGGCGTTTACGCCATTTTACGGACACCCAGGCCGCTTGCATTTTCTGCGGCCGGGAGGAGTCCGTTTTCCATTTGTACACTGTCTGTGCGAGACTGTAGCCCCTGTTCCATTATTTGGAGGGGCTGCTCCTCAAGTTCTGGCTGCACTTCAGTCCCACGCTCCTGATCTTTGGCCGCCCGGTGAGGAGGGGAGCGGGCAGGTCGGTGGACGTCCTCGTGGGCCTGCTCCTGGGCCTGTCCAAGGTGGCTATCCACAGGTCCAGGATGCTCGCGGTCCGTGGGCCTGTCTGCCTCCCTTTCGCGGGTTGCTCCGCGCCCGGGTGGCCCTGGAGATGGAGCACGCGGTGTCTGCCGGTACGCTTGAGGCTTTCCGCGACCGGTGGGCACCGCAGGGGCTGGAGTGCATCCTGAACGAGGATAATAAAATTTTGATTTGAACTCTTGGTTTTGGTTTGTTTGGTTTTTAGTTGTTGAGCACACCCCACACCCCCCCTTCTTATAAAAGGGGGGACTAATTTAAAAAAAAGATGTCTTTCAGAAAAAAAAACTCAATGTCTTTAGGATCCTCTTTTCATTAAAAAAAACAAGCAGATTGAATTAACCCCTTTCACTCAAGCAATAAAAAAAAAAGTACAGGACATTGTTTCGATCAGGCATAAAATACTGTAATATATACGGAAAATGCTGCAAACACTCAACGGGTCAGGCTGCATCCGTGGAGAGAGGAACAGAGTTAACGATTCAGGTCTGCGCACAGTTCTCGTCTCCGTAGTATAAAAAAGGATATAGAGGCACTGGAGAAAGTGCGTAAAAGGTTCACAAAAGGTTGCCAATGTTAATTTATCTCAACAAGTCCGTCTATGATAACAAAATCTCTTTTTGGTACAAGTATGTTACGAGAAATTACTTTTGCTCATAGAGTGGGCAACTAATGAATATATTCCAATCAAAGTCAATAATTTGCATGCGCAGACCGCATTTAATACAACAAATATTTCCAATTTAATTCATAGAGGATTGAGGAAAAACAGGCATGATAGGAATAAGAAAGTATCAGGAGGACTGGCGAAAACCTTGGCCAAAGAGTGGGCTTATGAATGGTGTAAAAATAGAATTAAATGGAGAGTCGGAAAGGATAAGATTTGTTTTCAAGAGTAGAATTTAAGTGTCTGAAGGACCAAAATGGATCCCCGGCCAAAGAAACTGACATTAGGAGGGAAGACAAAAGCTAGAAGCAAGAACTTGGTTTCATGCGAGGTCTGAAGAATGGAAAGAACTTTTTGAAGTGCAGTCACTGTGGTAATGTAGGAAACGCGTCAGACAATTTTGCACGCAGTAAGCTCCCACACACTGCAATGAGATAAATGATCAGAAAGTCGGTTTTAGTAATGTTGGGTGAGAGATAAATATTGGCAATTTCTACACTGCACTTATTCGAATATTGCAGGGTGATCTTTTTCATCTAACTGAGGCAGCAGATAGTTCCTCTGTTTAACGTGTCCTACGAAAGCCGGCACCTCTGGCAGTGCAGCGCTCCCTCAGTACAGCCCCTCGGACAGTGCAGCGCTCCCTCAGTGCTGCCCCTCCGACAGTGCAACATGCCCTCAATATTGAAACTCCAACAGTTCAGCGTTACCTCAGTACTGACGCTCCAACAGTGCAGCACTGCCTCATTACTGACCATCCGACAGTAGAGCACTCCCTCAGTAGTGAATGTCCGACACTGCAGCACGCCCTCAGTACTGCCCTTCCGACAGATCTATCCTCCCTCAGTACTGCACTGCAGTGTCAGAATGGATTATGTGTTAAAGTCTCTGGGGTGTGATTTGAACCCACAGCCATCTAACTCAGAGGCGAGGGTGCTACCACTGAGACACGACTGAAACCTGAAAGGGGAAGAGGTATTGTGGAGTGTGCATATGGCTGAAGACTCGGCTGTCAAAAGTAAGGCAAATGGATTGCGGATTTACAAGCGGCTCGAGGTGGAGACGCAGAGTGTTTGGGAGGGGCTGTAAGGCGGAAGGAGGTTACAAGGCAGGGAGGGATGAGGCACTCGTGGATTTAAGTATAAAAAAGATTAAAAATAAACTACAGGCTTAGGAGACTGGAATCTAATTCAGGTCAGTCAGGGTTGGAGATGGAATCTTTTTCAAGGATGTGGAGATTGTGAGGCCAAAGATCATGACTTCCCAAATTTTAACTGGAGGAAATTGTGGCTGATCAAAACAGAATGTGGATCTGACAAGACAAATACCTTGGAACTGTCAAGAGAGGTGATGGTTTCGTTGGCATCTGAGAGCGAGGCCAGTCTGCGGATGATGTCACCAAAGGCAGCATGTAGTTGAGGAAGAGGAGGGAGCCAAGGATTGAAACATTCGAAACATCAGAGATAACTGTAATAGGATTAGAAGATAAACTTCTGCTGGCTATGATCAGTTAGCTGAGTGGGAACAAGCGAGGGTAGTCATGCCAAAAGATGCCAGTGTCCGATGAATGAGGAGGTCACGGGTAGGTTTGCTGTCGGTGTGGAGATGGGGAGGGGTGGGCCATGGAGAGATTTAAAACCAAGGATGAGAATTATAAATTTAAGGGATATGGAACTGGGAGCCAGTGAGGGTCAATGAGGCCGAGCAGGATCTGGTGCTGGTTGAACATGGACAAGAGTTTTGGACGAGCTCACGTTTATGGAAGGTGGAGGTTAGGTGGTCGGCCAGGAGTGCAGTGGAGGAATGCGGTCTGGAGGGGACAGAGGTATTGATGATGGTTTTAATGGCAATGGGCTGATGAAGCAATGGAGGCGGGCAAGGGAATCACAGGGTCTAAGTGATGGAGATCAAATCGGCTCATGGGATCACCTCGGTCATACTTGGCGCCAATTTTATTGCAGCCGTTAATCAATGTAGAAAAAATGGGTAAACATCTGCAGTAAAATAGCGGAGAGAGGAATGGCAATGGGGCACGTTCAGTGTCTGTCCCCTAATATCACCCACTGTCATTTCAAGGCTGCAATCCTCAACTTGCCCTTTAACTGTCCTCCGGTCAGAGACTCAATATTCATACTTTAACTGGAAAACTGTAGGAACGGAGTGGAACAGATTTCATCGTTTGCCTGGATTCAGCCTGCACTGCTGATAATGGGTAAAATTTAAAAGGGAATCACAAGTTGTGAACATGGTCAATTCAATTATATGAAAACTGTAAACGAACCGCTCATTATTGTTGGATCAGCCCTGTATGAGAATAGATATTAACTTTATTCCTGAGAGAAGTCTGATTAAGATAATGTCCTGGACTTTGTGAAGTTCCAGTTTTATCCAACACATTATTTGCTGCGGAGTGAAAGCTGCAGATATAATGTGTTTCTTCAAGTGACTGTAACAAATAGCAATGATCTGAGGTATAACCATGTCAGCTGAGACTTATTCCCATTATAAATCAGGGCTTGTTGGAATGGATCAGCTCAAAGTATCCGCCGGAGCTGTGGTTTCCAGCCCAACAGAAGTCACTGTTTCTCACGGAAATATGATATCCAGTAATCGATCAGATAGAGGCGTTTATTATCCTGTTCTTGCAGCTGTTGGAGTTTCGGGTAAGTCATTATTTCAGCTGTTACTGTTGTAAATATGTGTTAGTTCTGCTGCTGCACATGGCTCATTATTTTTCTTACACACAGTCATCCGGTCGGTTCTATCGCTTGATGGAAAGTGTTAAGCCTCTGCTCTTTCAATCATGTAGGAATTATATTATATTTGTAATGACTTGTATATCCAACACTGGCATTGTTACTGAATTATTCTCTGTACTAAATGTACTGGAATCAGGTGTCTGGGCTGATCGCTAATGTCAAGCCATGAGGAGCTCTTAACTGTTTCATGCTGTGGAACGAACCTGTCCTGCAATATGTTTTCATCAATGTTTCATCAAAAACCAAAACCAATACGACGAACTTTTATAGTTATATTAGGAAAAAGAGGGTGGTCAGGAGCAGTGTTGGCCCCTTAAAAACTGAAAGTGGCGATATTGTCATTGACAATGGGGAAATGGTGGACATGTTGAATAATTACTTTGCGTCAGTATTTACAGTAGAAAAAGAGGATAGCATGCCGGAAATCCCAAGAAAACTTATATTGAATCGGACACAGGGACTCAATAAAATTAACGTAAGTAAAACAACAATAATGAAGAAAATAATAGCACTAAAGAATGACAAATCCCCAGGACAAGATGGTTTCCTTGCTAGGGTTTTAAAGGAAGTAGGTGCGCACATTGCAGATGCCCCAAATATAAACTTTTAAAGTTCTCTAGATTTAGGAACTGTCCCTCCAGATCGGAAAATTGCACATGTCACTCTGCTTTTTAAGAAAGGAGAGAGAGGGAAACCGGGGAATTAAAGACCAGTTAGCCTAACATCTGTTGTGGGGAAAATGCTGGAGTCCGAACAGCTCGAGAATTTTCAGTTGATCAGACAGAGCGAGCATGGATTTGTAAAAGGTAGGGCATGCCTGACAAACCTGATTTATTTTTTTGAAGATATGATTAAAGTAATGGACAGGAGAATGTCAATGGATATTATTTACATGGACTTCCAGGAGGCATTTGATTAAAGTCCCAAACAAGACACTGTTAGCTAAGATAGAAGCCCATGGAATCGAGGGAAACGTACGAACTTGGTTCAGAAGTTGGCTGAGCGAAAGGCGACAGAGAGTAGGGATAATGGGTAGGTACTCGTATTGGCAGGATGTGACTCGTGGAGTCCCGCAGGGATTTGTCTTGACGCCTCAATTATTCACAATATTAATTAACGACTTAGATGAAGGCATAGAAAGTCTCATATCTAAGTTTGGCGATGACACAAAAATTGGTGGCATTGTGAGCAGTGTGGATGAAAAGATAAAATTACAAAGGGATATTGACAGATTAGGTGAATGGGCAAAACTGTGGCAAATGGAATTCAATGTAGGCAAATGTGAGGTCATCCACTTTGGATCAAAAAAGGATCGAACAGGGTACATTCTAAATGGTAAAAAGTTAATAACAGTGGTTGTCCAAAGGGACTTAGGGGTTCAGGTACATTGATCATTGAAGTTTCATGAACAGGTGGTGAAAATATTCAATAAGGCTAATGGAATGCTGGCCTTTATATCTAGAGGACAAGAGTACAAGGGGGCAGATATTATGCTGCAGCTATACAAAACCCTGGTTAGACCGCACCTGGAGTACTGTCAGCAGTTCTGGGCACCGCACCTTCAGAAGGAAATATTGGCCTTGGAGGGGGAGTGCAGCGTAGGTTTACCATAATGATACCTGGACTTCAAGGGTTAAGTTACGAGGAGAGATTACACAAATAGGGGTGGTATTATGTAGAGTTTAGAAGGTTAAGGGTTGATCTGATCGAAATTTATAAGATATTAAGGGGAACAGATAGGGTGGATAGAGAGAAACTATTTCCGCTGATTGTGGATTCTTGGAGGAGGGGGCACAGTCTAAAAATTAGACCCAGGCCTTTCAGAAGCGATATTAGAAAACATTTCTACACACAAAGTGTGGTAGAAGTTTGGAACTCTCTTCTGCAAACGGTAATTGATACTAGCTCAATTGCTAAATTTCAATCTGAGATCGATAGCTTTTTGGCAACCAAAGGTATTAAGCGATATGGGCCAAAGGCAGGTATATGGATTTAGATCAAAGGTCATCCATGATCTTATCAAATGGCGGAGCAGGCACGAGGGGCTGGATGGCCGACTCCTGTTGCTATATTCATATGTTAATTTGAATTGAATTATTGGTAATGCGACAGCTCACGATTTCAGTGTTACAAGGAGGCAGCACAATGTCCTCCCTCCTCAATAACATGCTTCACATTAACTGGGATTTCAATGTATTTATTGGTTATCACGGTTAAGAAATATTATTTCATTATATGTGTATCTGACGCTGAATCAAATGTCTGGCGACTGAACTGAATTTGCCGCTTATTCTTTCACATCTTCTCTGCTTCACTGTGGTTCAATTCACTGATTGTCATTGGACTTCATTGTAAACCGAAATGTTTTGATGTTATGTTGTATCAGTTTGCACTGTATCTGTTGGAATCAGCAGCCCTTCTATTTATCTATAGTTTATAGGTATGATGTTGGCGTTTTGTTAATTGAACAATCCCGCCATCTATCACTTTATTTTATAATTACAGGAGACGGAATCTCAATTATTGTGCGATCTGTCTGGAAGGGGCATTGGATTCTGTTTATTCCATGATTAGTAGATGAAGTGAACAATGCAGGTGAACAGGTGGAGACTTGGATGATCTTTGGAAACATTAAACTATTCCACAGAGGCGTCACTGTTTAACAAACTGAAACTGGCAATAGAATCGGTGGAACACGGGGCCGGTGAACAGAATGCAGGCGCAGGATGATAGGATTTAATTCGATATGACAATGGACTTGAGAGAGTAGAGTGAGTGAGAGAGAGGTTGAGTGAAAGGGAAAGCGAGAGGCTGTGGTGTGAATAAATCATCAGAATGAACTGCTGAACCTTCCAGTGAAATTAAACATAGAAAATGTGTTTGGAAGTTGTTGTTATGATGTGGTCAGGTTGGGGGAGATTTATTGTAGACTCGCTCCTCATGTTTATATCCCTGTCAGGTCCTCAGTCTGTTTTTGCGAATGTTCCTTGTTTTCCAAAATAACATGATACATAATTAAAATATAGTTAAAAAATAGAAACAGTAATTTATCGATCATAATGAATTATTAGGATTGTGTATTTTTAAAGCTCGGCTGAATTCAATCAACAACGAGGTTGTTTTAATTAATATTGTTAAAGTTAATTTTGATTGAATGTACAATGTAAATTTGTTGAACACGTTTTATACCGACCACAGGTTCCCTGACACAAATACCCACAGAAATGAACTGTTGAATGTATTAATTGGATTGTGTTACTGGGACCTGCAGATTAGATTCCCTCGAACACTCTGCTGCTGTCGCTCCCTGTGAATCCCAACCCTCTCCTTCCACTGCATTGAATTCTCTGACGCCTAATCCCTTCTTTCAGTTTTTCCGCTTTCCCAAACCACCTGCTCGTGACTCCCCTCCATCTCCTCCATGTCCTTTTCTTTGTCTCCCTCTCAATCTCACTCAATGGCTCGGTCTCCAGCTGCCTTTCCCTGTCGGCTCTCTTAACCCACAGCAACAAATTAGCTGCAACTCCCTCTTGTCCCCTCTTATTCCTGGCCCTTCGATCTCTTTCCCCGTCCCTCAGGAGCCCAAATCCGGCTTTAATTCGCTGGATTCCCGATGTGTCAAACGTCGTCTCCTTTCCCCACCCGCACTGCACCCTCACTCAGCTCTTCCTGTCGATCCGGTGTTTATTCATACAAGTTACAACATGGAAACAGGCCCTTCGGCCCAACATGTCCATGTCGCCCAGTTTATACCACTAAGCTAGTCCCAATTGCCTGCACTTGGCCCATATATAGAATCACTTTCTATATCGTCCTCCCAATTCACGATTGGTCATTATGTTTAAAAACATCTCTCTGCCCAAAAGCACTGCCCATGTCAGTGAATCGCTTCCCACCCGTCGAAGCAGCAACAACGCTGGAAATTTTACCCCAGATCCTCTTAAACTGCTGCATTGTCTTCCGGTCTGAGCAGTAATTTCTCTGCTTGTGTTCTCCCTCTTGTAGTTATCGTGGTGGCGATTGTGATCCTGCTTCGAAGACAGTTCGGTCTCTCCAAATGTATCAGCCGCTACCTGGTCGGAATGGCAGTGACCGATCTCATGGTCGTAATTAGTCGTGTGATATTGAAGCGGATTGGTTCAATTTATTTCCTAGTGCCATTCCTGGACATCACTCGCGTGTAGTTTTCTTTACTCCTTTGGTGCTGCAGCCACGGTGGTTTCTGTTTGGTTCACAGTCGCTTTCACCTTTGATCGATTTGTGGTCATATGTTGTGAGAAGCTGAAAATTAAATATTGCACCGAGAGAACGGGGACTGTGGTTCTGGGATCAGTGAGTGTGCTGGCCTGTTCAGAGAGTCTCCCCGTGTATTTTATATATAAACCTTACTATACAATTGATAATGTTCCATGATATTGTGAGATTAAACCGAGCTTCTCTACTTACCCGGCATGGGCCACATTTGACACGTTTCACCTCATTTTAACCCCTTGTGTTCAGGTCTCTCTGATTTTGCTGCTCAATGTTCTGATGGGCAGGCCGATTTTAGTGCCCAGTCGAGTCCGCAGGGGACTCCGGAGCCGAAGCAATGGAGAGAATCACAAGGACACAGAGGTGGAGAACCGAAAGAAATCCATCATTTTACTCTTCAGTATATCGGGTAGTTTTGCACTGTTTAGGGAGACAAAGGTTATGTTTTACATCTCTGTGCGAATTACAGACATTCGGTACGATTACTCCAACACTGACCCTATTTATATCACACAAGAGACATCAAGGATGCTGCAGCTTCTAAGTTCCTGCATAAACACGAATATTTATTCCCTGACCCAGAATAAATTCAGAGAGGAACTGAAGAACTTGATGAAATACTCAGTCAATCTAATTGTTAAATTAATGAGATCATAGAAGGAGCTGAAGGGTTTCAGAACAACTAAATCGCATTTCATGCACCATCCCCTACACTTCCCAGTTGACGGAACATACATTTTATATTAGCAGCACAGAGGAATGAAATGATCTTAAATATGATTCTAATATTATATTTTATTGATAATCTGAACTATTGAGGCGGGGTTTGCACTGCAGACGACACGTGAATTGCTGCTGAAAATCGAGGCACTAAAGAGCTCAGCTGGACTTCAAATAAATGGCCGCCGGGCAAAATGGGCAAAGTTGGTAATCAAAGTCACTGCTGTGAGTCTGATCAGAATGGGTGTACTCCACATAAATGGCGAGAGAGAGGGAGGGAGAGGGAGAAAGAGTGACAGACAGAGAAAGAGGGAGAGAGAGATACAGAGAGCGAGACAGTGAGAGAGACAGAGAGAGAGGGACAGAGAGAGGGACAGAGACAGAGGCAGAGAGAGAGACAAAAAGAGAGAGACAGACAGACAGAGAGACGGAGAGATACATGGAGAGAGAGACAGCGGGAGAGAGAGACAGAGAGAGATGGGAAAGAGAGAGAGAGATAGATAGACGGAGAGACAATACATTGCAAAAAATATATAATGGGCTCGAGGGGCTGAATGGCCTACTCCTGTTCCTATGTTCTGCTGTTGCCCTTATCGGCTACTCCTGATCATTCTTTTGTTTCTTAACCTGTCCCATTACCACCATCCTTACTTGCATCATCATCCCTTTTGTCATTTAATCACTCCTGCCCTTTACCCTATCATAGTCCTTCCCTTTTGTTCTTTCCTCTCCTGCCCTCCCTCCCCGCTTTCCCTGGCTCTCTACTTGCTCAAAACTTTAACTCATTTAACATCTTCTCGGTCTGAGGAAAGGTCATCGAACTGAAAATTTAACTCGGTTAGTTTCTCCACAGATGCTGCCTGACGTTCTGAGTATTTCCAGCATTTTCTGTTTTGATTTCAGATTTCCAGCATCCGCAGTATTTTGCTTTTGACAATATCTGGACTGACACGTTAGTGCAGAACTCAGAGGCGCTGCCTGGAAATGGTATATTTCCAATTAGATATTAAACTGTTTAGGTGGAGACAAAGGATTCCGTGGCAGTTCTCTGGTCTCTTGAGCAATTTACGTCAGTAAATTCAGCATCAGTAATAACACATTAGCTGGTCATTCCTCTGATTTCCATTTGTGGAACCATGCTGTTTGCAAATTGTTTGCTGAAATTGCGTAGATTACAACAGCGACTGCACTCCAAAAGTGCTTCGTTGTCCGTTAAACACATTGGGATGCCATGAGGACATGAAATGAACGACATATATGCAACTTTGTTGTTTAATTTCTTCTTCCACCAATAAGCTGCGAGCCCCACTACATATATTTTACATCCTATTTAGTGCATGGTGATTAATGTGATAGTTCTGACTTGTGATATTTAGTATTTAGGGGTCTCTCAGCCCCTCAATCTGTCACTGTTTGGCCCCAAATGTCATTCTAAATCTGGTTCATTTCACTCGTGTGTACTTGTAGTTCTGATCTGGACATTCCTACCTACAGTGGATTATTGGTGCCTGCCCCTTGATTTCTGGCGTATGATGGATACGCTACATCTTCAGCATTTTCTAGATTCAGAGTTGGGAGAGAAAGAAACCAATTTCATACAGTAGGGAATGTGTAGTGAACATAATTTAGGCCCTATATTGATGCAGTCCATATACAGTAGCAGTTTCCACTGGCTCATTGAACTTTCAAAAATTGTTGCTTTTTGTCGTATCAAGTTCTTCTATTTGACACTCATCAGCCTCCTTGTGTCGTTCCAGCCGTTTAAAGGCATCAGTCTTCAATGTACAAAGGCAAGAATATTGATCGAGCATTGACTGCGTTAGAGGAAGTGTTTGAGAAATTATTGATTGAGAAGAGCATTGATCATTTCTGTCATTGTTATATGACACACAAGGGATACAATGGTGCGGTTCCATACTGGGCTGGAAAGGTCTCCCAGCATATTGTCGTAATTCACTTTTCTGCGGGCACAACACCTTCCTGAGTCACACCAGAGTATAGGGCAATGTGCTTATTATTCAGTTGACAACATTCAGTTTCCATTTCTCCCCCTCAGTGTGCTGGCCCATCCTGTAGTTCGATTTCAGGGTTGCACCATCCTCAGGAATCTCCCCAATAGGATACTCTCCATGAGTGAGAGAGAGAGATAACGGAGGAAATGTTAACTTCCCAGTGTTTTTCTATAACACTACTCCTGATATTGATAATAACGTACAGGGTTCGACATCTCGTTATTATGAACACAATCTCACACAGTCTGGTACTTTCTGCAGTGTCTGTATTTTACATTCCAGTTTCCTCAGAGCCGCAGAGAGCAATTTTATTCCTGAATATCCAAGTTTATTTCTTTCCAGTCGAAACGCAAATCGAGAGTGCGAAACAAACTGAATCAAACACCGGACCTGCGATAAACTTTCTCTCTCGGATATTAGAAGAAACACAAAAAAAACTTCAGGACATTAATAACCAAACTTTCCAATCACTGACAATGAATCTCACCTTGTCCAACTCCCGATACATATTCAGGGATTGTCAGTAAATGTATTTATTAAATAAAGTGCTGGCTGTGTGAAGTCTTTAAATGTCCCTCAGTCTGGTCTCATTCCCTGATGATCAGAATTGCCCTCCTCGAGGACAGTGACCCGCTCCATCATATTTGGGGAAACTTGTCTCATTTCCGCTACTCCTAGTCTGCCTGGTGCTCACCCACTCCTTCTTCTGCTGAACTCTTTGTAGTTGTCGGGTGACCACCGACAGAAAATTGCTGTGCACGAAACTCTCAACTTCCGGAGGCACTGTAGTGAGGCCAGCCGTTCCTCAAGCTCAGAAACAATGATCTCGAGCCTGAGCAGGTGGTTGAACCACCTGCATATATGCATTTTCAGGGCACACGAAGTGTTCTGGAGTTTCAATATGGGACAGGATGAACATGAAGGATGGAAAATGTTGAGGCTTTGGCCAGAAGCTTCCAAACCTCCTGAGGCAGTGCAGGAGGACTGGAGGATTGCAAATGTTACAAAACTGTTCTAAAAAGGAGAGAGAGATAAACACGGCAATCACAGGCCAGTCAGCCTGACGTGGTGGTGGGGAAACTTTTGGAGAAAATAATCGGACAAAATTAAGTGGCGCTTATAAAAGTAACAAAGGAATGCCAGCGCGGATTAGTTTAAGGAAAACCGTGTTTGACAAATTTGATTGAGTTCTTTGATGAAGGAATGGAGAAGGTAGATGAGGGCAGCATGGTTGATGTTGTGTATCTGGACTTTCAAAAGGCATTTGATAAACTACCAAATGAGAAACTTGACTTAATTAAAGCCCATTGGATTGAAGGGACATCGGCAGCGTGGATACAAAATTGGCAAAGTGACAGAAAGCAAAGAGTAGTGGTGAACAGCTGTTATTCAGATTGGAGGGAAGTATGCAGTGGTGATCCCTTGGGGCCGGTATTGGACGACTGCTGTTTTTGCTAAATATTTATGACCTGGACGAGGGTACAGAGTGTATAATGTCAAAGTTTGCAGACGACACGAAACTCGGAAATGTAATAAACAAGGTGGAGAGTAGTAACAGACTTCAAGAAGGCATAGACAGACTGGCGAAATGTGCAGACACATGGCAGATGAAATTTATCGCAGAGAAGTGTGACGTGATACATTTTGGTCGGAAGAATGACGAGAGGCAATATAAACTAATTGGTACAATTTTAAAGCGAGTGCAGCAAACAAGTGAACTGGGGGTTTATGTCCACAAATCTTTGAAGATGGAAGGAGAAGTTGAGAAGGCTGTTGAAAAAGCATATGGTGTCCTTGGCTTTATAATTGAGGCATAATGTACAAAAACAATGAAGTTATGTTAAAACTTTATAAAACACTGGTTAAACCTCAGATTTAGTTTTGTGTTCTAATCTGGGCACCACACTTTAGGAAGGATGTCAAGGCGGTAGACAGGGTCCAGAAGACATTTACTAGAATGGCATCAGGGATGAGGGACCTCAGTTATGTGGAGAGCTGGAGAAGCTTGGATTGTTCTGCTTAGAGCAGAGAAGATTATGGGATGTTCAAAAATCAAGAACGGTTTTGATGGAGTAAATAAGGAAAAACTGTTTTCAGTGGCAGAAAAGATGGTAACCAAAGGACTTTAAGGTGATTGGCAAAAGAACCAGAGGCAACATGTGGATTATTTTTTAACACAGATTGTTGTTGTTATGGAACACGTTACCCGAAGGAGTTGTGGCAGCAGATTTTGTGGCAATTTTCAAGAGGGAATTTACATGAGAGTTCCATTTCTGATTGAAAAACAATGTAAATATGGAACACTGAGACCAACGGGAACGAGATCATTCTCGTATACCCCCAAACTTTATTGTTTCTCCCCGTCTCTCATGGACATATTGAGCAGCAATTGGTTTCGCTGGCGCCATTCACCTCCCTGTCCATGTCAAAAGCCAATGAATCATAAGGAGACAGCGGTATCACCTGGCTATTCACAAACGGAAGACTCACATCGGAATCCTCTTCAGTTCTGACCCAGCCCCACCGCCGCTCGCCTGTTTTGTTGAAGCGGATACAATTTACAGATCAAGTGTCGGAAATTAGCCTTATGCCCCCTCCTATTGGACTGATCTGAGGAGACAGAGGCATCCCCACTGCTGCCGCGGCAATAGAGGTTATCTCCAGGCACACTGAAGTTATCAGCTGGGCCCTGCATGCTCGATAATACCCGGCATCAAATTAATCATCCTATTTCAACTCTTATGTACAAAACATATTACTGTACGTCTTGTTACATATTAGTAGTGAGATGAATTAAATCACACAGATTTGCATTGTAATGCTCAGATACAAATATGAATTGAATAATGTAATTCCAGATTTTTATTCCCAATAAGAGGCGAACGCAGAATTAAACAGGGGGCACATATGAAAACAAGTCGTCTTCAACTGAAGACCATTAAATAATTGTCAAAATGCAAAGCGGGTACGAAATACATTATGAGATATAACGTTTCCAGGAGTCTTTTAGAATCTGTGTATTCATATCTTCTGAGTTACTAACTTTTTAATTAATCCCTTGAAAAAAATACACCTTAGCCCAGTGGAGAAATATCTCCACACTTTAGATAAACGCCATCGCGTTCAGGGGTAAAAATGTCCATAGGTCCGCTTCCGGCAGCAGCCGAGGACGAATAGAATTAGAATTATTCAGCACAGAAGCGGGCAATTCGGCCCTTTGTGTTTGTGCCGGCTCTTTGAAGGAGTTATCCAATTAATCCCACTTCGCTGCCCTTGACCCATAGCCCTGCAAATTTATCTTTTTTTCTATTATATTTCCAATTCACTTTGAAGAATTACTATTATATCTGCTTCCACCACCAGTTCAGGCAATGCATCCCAGATCATAACAACTCGCTGCTAAAAAAAAACTCCTAATTTCCCCCCTGGAACTTTTGCAAATTAATTAAAATATTTTCTTTTGGTTACCGACCTCCCTGCCACTGGAAACAGTTTCTTCCTTCTTAAAATCCCTCATTATTTTGAACACCTCTTTTATATAACCCCTTAACCTTCTCTGCTCTCAGTCGAACAACGACAGCTTCTCTGGTATTTCCACATAATTGCAGTCCCTCATCCTTGGTACCATTCTGGCAAATCTCTTCTGCACCCTCTCTCAGGCCTCGACATCCTTCCTAAAGTGTGGTGCCCAGAATTGGTCACAATACTCCAGCTGAGGTCAAACCAATGATTTACAAAGGATTAGCATAACTTCTTCGATATTGCACTCCATGCCTCTATTTATAAAGGCAGGGATCCCGTCTGCCGTTGAGCTCGACAAGTCTGCTACTATTCTGCTCACTGTTTACTCCATTTCCAAGCTTTACATCATCTGCAAACTTTGAAATTAAACCCTGTATACCTAAGGCCATGTCATTAATATATATCGAAAAGAGCAGTCGTCCGAATACCAACATTTGTGAGACACCGCTGCATTTTTTTTTTATTCGTTCACGGGATGTGGGCGTCGCTGGCAAGGCCGGCATTTATTGCCCATCCCGAATTGCCCTCGAGAAGGTGGTGGTGAGCCGCCTTCTTGAACCGCTGCAGTCTGTGTGGTGACGGTTCTCCCACAGTGCTGTTAGGCAGGGAGTTCGGGGATTTTGAGCCAGCGACAATGAAGGAACGGCGATATATTTCCAAGTCGGGATGGTGTGTGACTTGGAGGGGAACGTGCAGGTGGTGTTGTTCCCATGCGCCTGCTGCCCTTGTCCTTCTAGGTGGTAGATGTCGCGGGTTTGGGAGGTGCTGTCGAAGAAGCCTTGGCGAGTTGCTGCAGTGCATCCTGTGGATGGTGCACACTGCAGCCACAGTGCGCCGGTGGTGAAGGGAGTGAATGTTTAGGGTGGTGGATGGGGTGCCAATCAAGCGGGCTGCTTTATCTTGGATGGTGTCGAGCTTCTTGAGTGTTGTTGGAGCTGCACTCATCCAGGCAAGTGGAGAGTATTCCATCACACTCCTGACTTGTGCCTTGTAGATGGTGGAAAGGCTTTGGGGAGTCAGGAATTGAGTAACTCGCCGCAGAATACCTCATACTTCCCTGCAGTCTGAAAATCAACCGTTCACCACTATATACTGCATCCAAGCTATTTTCCTATCCACGCTGCCACTGCCACTTTAATCCCATGAGCTTAAATGTTCCTAACAAATCTATTCCGTGGTATTTTAACAAACACCTTCTGTCGGTCCACATACATAACATCATCTCCATTACCTTCATCCGTCATTTCATTGAAGAACTCAATCAAGTCTGTCAGACGCGATTTGCCTTTAACAATTCAATGTTGCCTGTCATTTAATAACCCTTATTCTTCATCGTGACAATTTATTTTTTCATGAATTACGGTCTCGAACAGTTTCCCCACCACCGACGGTAGGCTGTCTTGCCTGCAGTTACTTGGTTCATCTAATTCCCCTTTTTTGATCAGGGATATTATATTTGCAACGCTCCAGTCTTCTGGCACCACTCCCACATTCACGGAGAATGAAAAATTTATGGCCAAAGCCGCCGCTATTTCTATCCTTACTTACCTCAGTCACCTCGTGTGCATCCAAGCTGGATCGGGTGACGTTTCTACTTTGAGCGCTGCCAGTCGTTTCAGTACCTTCTATTTATGTCTATCCTATCCAATTGCTCTACCCCTTCCCTTTTTACTGGGACTTTAGTAGCATCCTGTTCTTTAGTACCTCAGCCAAACTCTCCCTCCAGAAGAGGATCTACTTTTCGGTCCCCGATCGACCCCACCCTTTTCTATATTTGTTAAAATACTTTCATGTTCCGTTTTATGTTTGCCGCTGTGGACAGGGTGGGAAACACCCAAATATTACTAATAACTTTATTAAACATTTCTCAATATTAAATACATTTACACAGATTAGAACTAAGAGTCAGCAATATCAGTAGAGTCTAAAATTAGAACCGTTTAAGCAAACGCTAATGAACCCGTGAGCGACTGTTGAAGAAGATGGGCCAGAATTTCTTCCCGCGCAGGTTCGTGTCCTACTGCCAACGGGCCTTTCCCCTTCCTTTTATAGACGGGCTACACGTAGAGTCGAGACATCGTGGCAACTGAACATGGGGTATGTCAGCACTTTTCACTCTGCACTTGGGAACATATCTCCCGATCAGTGTCCTTATCTCTCCCCTCCCTATCACTGTAACGTCCGCCAACCATCTCAGGACTCTGCGTTCCTGCAACACTTGTGCATCACCAACGGACTTCACCCTGAGATTGGCGGCCGTGCCGGAAGGCGCTGAGCTCTGGACCTCCCTAAACACCTCCTCCTTTATCTCCTCCACTTTCACCCAGATTTTTGTCACCTGCCCTCATATCTCCATCTTTGTTTTGGTGTCAATTTGTGCCAGATCACGCTCCTGTGAAAGACCTTGAGACTATGTTAAATATTCTGTATGCATAAAAGTTTTTCTTGATGTTCTCTCTATAATATATTATATGGAGGAGAAAGTTCCTGCCTATGCTGTGCTTTGTATATCCATGCTGGAAGTTTATAAAGACTGCAGTGGTTTTGTTTGTTGGGTTCGAACCGCACTTAGTGATAAATATGGAACATTTGATGATAAATATGGAATATTTGGTGATAAATATTGAACATTTGTTGATAAACATGGACCATTTGTTGATAAATGTGGAACATTTAGTAATTAACAATCGTGAAGACAATAATAGCACTAAAGAGTGACAAATCCCGAGGACCAGATGTTTTCCATCCCAGGGATTTAATGATGCAGGTGAGAACTTTGCAGAAGCCCGAACTATAATCTTCCAAAGTTCTCTCGATTCAGGAACCGTTCCTTTTGATTGAAAAATTGCACAAGCCACTCCGCTATTTCAAAAAAGGAGAGAGGGGGAAACCTGGGAATTATAGACCAGTTAGTATACCATCTGTTGTCTGGAAATTACTAAAGTCTACAATTAAGGATAGAGTGACTGAACACCTTGATAATATTCAACTGATTGGAGCCAGCATGGATTTGTAACGGGTAGGTGATGCCTGACGAAACTGATTGAACTTTTTGAAGAGATGAATGAAGTAATAGACAGAGGATTGCCTATGGATGTTGTTTATATGAACTTCCAGAAGGGCATTCGATGAAATCCCTCGCAAGGGAATGTTAGCTCATGTTGAAGATCATGTAATTGAGGGCAAATTATTGACCTGCTTAGAAAATTGGCTGAGTGGCAGGAGACAGCGTGTTGGGATAAAGGGCAGGTTCTCAAATTGGCAGAGTGTGACTAGTGATGTCTAACAGGGATCTTTGTGGGGCCTCAAATATTCACGGCATTTATTAACGACTTAGATGACGGGATAGAAAATCACATATCCAAGTTTACCGACGACACAATGATAGGCAGCATTGTGGTTGGAAACATAAAATTACAGAGAGATATTAATAGATTAAGTGAGTGGGAAAAACTGTGGCAATTGGATTTCAATGTAGGCACGTGTGAGGTCATCCAGTTCGGATCTAAAAAAAGATCGATCGATGAAAATCTCGAAATAGTGCAGGTCCAAAGAGGCATAGGGGGCCATGTACATTGATCATAAAAATGTCACGTCCAGAGTCACCGATAATGCACGGTAGCCAAGCGGTAAACCATCGTTTGTTTAAACTGAAGAACGCAGGTTCCACTCCAATCGTGCCTCCCTAAGTTTTTAATAATTAAGGTGAAGTTTATGCTGCACCACTTCCAAGGCTAACAAATCGTTCCTGAGATTTGCTGCCCAAAACCAAATGAAGTTTTCCAGATGGGGTCTGACCAAGGCTCCACACAACTGAAGCACAACTTGGCCCCCATTATATTGCACCACGGTTCAGATAAAGGCAACATTCCATCAGCGTTTCTGACTGGACCACTGGCAACAAATATAAAATCAAATGGGATCTTACGGGCCACTTGCAATGTTTATTTA
Source organism: Heptranchias perlo (assembly GCF_035084215.1). NCBI lineage: Eukaryota > Metazoa > Chordata > Chondrichthyes > Hexanchiformes > Hexanchidae > Heptranchias > Heptranchias perlo. The sequence continues at coordinate 140,831,765 of NC_090327.1, forward strand.
TCGAATTTGTAATGATTCAGGGTGTATTAGGAAGTGAAATTTCCGCATTGCGATTTTACGAACAGGTCAAGTCTGCTCTGTATCATATACATGGCTAAGTTAGAGGCTGATAGAGTCTGAATTCCAATATCATTATAAAACACTGCAATTGTTGAAATGTAGCTGACCTCAGCACCAACAGTTAATTGCCCTTTCCGTGTTCACAATCCTCTGACAAACATATAAAATCCACAAGAACAGCCAGGACCTGAGTGTGTGCGAGACTCTCCTAGATAATGCAGAACATGACAAGCTGTTGCACCTTGACCAGAACAATAGAACCAGAAGATATGGCCTGCGCTTGATGGGGCGTAAATACGGAAACATTATTTCAGTGAGCAAGTGGACTATCTATGGAACAGGCTCCTTTCCCAAACTGCATATTTAAAACCATAGGACAGCGAATATGGAGGGAACACAGTAACTGTTTAAGCTAAAAATGAGAACGGGGGCATTAGGAGAATACATCAACCGTTTAATTAGAAATGGGGACCAGGGGAACGCGATAACCATTTATTTAGAAGGAGGCAAAAGGAAAACATCGTCGCTTTTTAATTACAAATAGGGGACAAGGGGATTGAAGCTAATATAACAACTATCTAATTCGAAATAGAATACTAGGGAATATAGGGGAATAGAGTAACTGTTTATTTAGATATAGGTGGCAAGGGAAGACTCTAGCGGTTTAATTAGAAGTAGACTGGACAGAAATATCAGAGAAACACAGTAACTGTTTTATAATGGAGGTAATCAAGGCAACACAACATCCATTTACTTAGAAACGAGGGGCGGGGAATCACAACCATGTGAGTTTGAATTTGTACGGTAATGTAATGGTTAACTTGTTGATGCTTTTGCTTTCTATTTTACCTGTTGATTATGGATGATTACACATGGCCCTCTCACGATTTTAGCTGGGTGCAGGTGCACCGCTGTGTAATGAAATTAAAATCTCTGCCTGCTGCCTGACTCGTTTCTCAAATGCAAGGGAGTCAAAGCAGATAGTGAAATGGCGGGAAAGTGGAGTTGAGGTAAAAATCAGATCAGCCATGATCTCATTAAATGGCGGAGCAGGCTCGAGAGGCCGAATGGTCGACTCCTGCTCTTAACTCGTATTAGAGTGTTTAAGGCCAAAACCAAACAATATCTCATCAGCATCATATATCTATCTCGATCGAGCTCGATCCGATTGGTTTCACATACGTTCTTACTCCCAAGAACCGCATTAACCATTTCAAGTAGTGGTGTTTGCAGCGTGACTGACCATGTCTTGGACCCGTTCTTCAGTGCATCTCCGTCATGCGTTTCGCATACTGGTTGCTTCACACGCAGCAGGTCACTTCTGTACACATAGCGTTATCACAAGCTCAGTGAGCACGAGACATCCGATACAAGCCATTCCCGCCCTTTCTCGCAACTTATCAAAAGATCGGGGTGTGGGGAGGCGTATGTAGGTGTTCGATAAGAATCTGCTCCTGCACGTCCCGCTATTTCGAATAATGGCCAAGCTATCAAATACATTCTTCCCATTGATTAGTACAAGCACGTTCCAAGAGAAAGATACCAATTAACTATCTTAACTGCACTCTCCTGACGTTCAAAGATTTTATATTGATACCAGATTGTTATCTTTTGGCGAGTGGTGCCCAGGTGATTTAAGTTAAGAATGGAAGCGAAATGATAGATCGATGCAAACTGCTTCCATTAGTTGGAGAATCAAGAACCAATGGCCATCGATAAAATAACAAATTGAAGAGATTTAGAACTGAAAGTAGGAGAAACTTCTTGACATGGAGAGTTGTGAAGATGAGAAAATTACAGAGCCTGAAATTAGTCAACATTCAAGATTAAAGTGGATAGATTGATGAATAAAAATAGGTTGATTGCATGTTGAGATCTGGCGGGTCAAGCGATTGGGACTATTTGCTCGTTGGCGGAGAAACATCGACAGGGGCTCGTTGGGTCCAATGAACTGTTCCCCTATTTCAACATTTTGATGATGAGTAGAGATTTCAATAAAATATATATCATCAGGAACGTATAGCATCATACTGATGAGTCAAGATCCTACTGTGTCCATCATTCGATCACTTATCAGGAGATAAGGCCCCGTTCTATTGGGCCAGGAATCAATGGAGAGCGGAATCTGATGGGAGACCTGCGTCTGCAATAGTCACACCAAGATTACAGAAGAAATACAAATAACCATGATTGCAACACTCTTTATTGTTTCTAAACTAAACAAAACTTTATGTATAATTTAAATTGGTGCGTCTCATTCCAGTCCCTGCGGTGCAACACAGTTAACGCTGACGCCCACATTTTCTATTCCACTGCTGAAGCTCCATTATGTCTGTTCTCTTTGACTCTTGAGCGGGAAGTGCATTGTTTTAGCAGGAAACGATTCTGCTCACCAAAGGAAAGCAGCAGACATCAAATACAAGGCACACAATGGAATAAATATTTTATGACACCTGCTCATTTTCACAAGAACAATCCAGACTGCCATTCTAAAATGAAAGACCGGATGTAATTCAGCTCCCGTTAGGACAGGAAGCGTTGGTTTGTTTTTTTCATTTTCTTAACCAATGTTAGAATAAATGTCCAGGGAGATTTCGCCATCTTCTTCAGCTCTTCCCTGAATTTAGTTTGGGTAGCTGCATAAATACACGTGTTTGAGCAGCAACTCAAATACATAAGCAGATATCCGGTTTCAGTAGCGATATAACCAGGGGCTCCATAATCGCCTCGGTAATGCACGATGTTTGTCAGTCTGGTGGTTAAAAAACTCACGGCAGCTGTCAGCCACAACAGTAAAAAACTGCCCGATGCACTGAACAGTAAAATGATGGATTTCCTTCTGTTCTCCATCTCTGGATCGCTCTGATTCTCATTGCTGTGACGCCGGAGTCCCCTGCGGGCTTTATTGGCTACAATTAAACAGTAACATCAACGCAAAAGGAATCCATGGAACGAAAATACTTTCCAACCAAGAGTACACAACACCTGTAGGCGATGAGAAAAAGTCCACTCTGGAGCGGCAACCCCAAGGAATATTGTTAACTATTCGATCAGGTTCGTGTGCAAACCAAAAGGGTGTGTTCTCTAAACAGAAAAGGACAGTGACGGCTGTTATAACCGCGGCCGCAGTTCTCACCGTGCAATACTTTCTTTTAAACTTCTCACAACATATAGCTACAAATCGGTCAAATGTGAACAAGACGGTAAACCATACTGATATATCTATGGTGATACAATTCATGCATTGAATTAACCTACAAACGTCCGTGTAGGATAGAAATGATTGTGGAAAGTGGTAATTGAGAATATGATACAATACTACATGAATGATCATGACCAGGAGATCTGCTGTTGCCATGGCCTCCATGTAGACAGAGATACATTTGGAAAGGCCGCAATTTCCTCTGGAGAGAATCACAATTGTCAATAGGTTCGCTGTAAGAAAGAGGGAGAAGAGGTAAGTAACGGGAAAAGTCAGATAAATCTCACAGCATATTGTAGGGAAATGTTCCAATGTGTCCCTACTGAAGGTTATGCACACGGATTTTTCTTTCGACCATATAGACGAGCATTGATGACATTTTCTTTGAAATGAAGAAATCATTGAACACTGAAGATAGAGGGATTGAAAATGTGCCTCCCTTCCAGCATACTTAAGTCAGGCGTCCTCAATTACTAAATATAATTTCGCAGCAATTACTGTGAATATATTAATTCAATTAAAACAATCAATTGAGACAAAAACATTCAATTTCGGTCGAAACTCTGCGCTTTTTCTATTTATAATTGCCTCGAGGAGGTTGTTCTGTGATAGACCGGCAACTGGTGGAACTGCGAAGCTTCTTTGCAAAACAGGGGAGGGGAGCAGCTCCCTGAACGGCAATTATTTCTCAACATATCTTTCAAAGTCCCCTGTTGGGTGGTGGCGGCTGCAGTCCAAGGAATAATCTGCTTAAAGTAATTAGAGAACAGAAGTACAAATGAGTTGATGAATGTTGAAGGGGCCGGGGGGTTCGCCTCGACCTCCCGCGGTATAAGGAGTTATGTTGCGCGCCCAGTGCCCACGGTCTACCGACCAGAACAGTGGCTCACCGGCCGTGAGGACGGAGAGGATTACTGCTGATATTCACCAACTTGTCCCGATGGATAAAAGAGGACATTCTCGGAATCTGTTACACATCATTAACAGTGAGATAGTCAACAACTATTAGACAACAGCATATATTGACTTACCGGGAATAGCGAAAGTAGCGAGAACAGGGTAATAGATATTTTTTATCAGTAGAATTGTTGGCCGTTCCATTTTTTGGAAGACTGTGTCAATTCTGTCCCGTTCTACCGTTCCGACTGAAGTGAACAGAGCATACGTACATGCTCCACCTTTATAGAACAGTTCGTGTCCCAGTGTGAAAATCAATTTACACAATAATTGGCGTTAGTTACAGTCACTTAACAAACAAGGGGAGATTTTCCGCTCCAGTGCACACGGGAGGCCAATCGGGAAATTGTACCGCTCAGTCCATGCAACTCCTTCTATTTGAATTCATTAACCGAGAGTAATCATGAAGAAATATGCTCTGCGCATACGCAGTGATCCCGACTGTGAACATCCCTCCCAGACACTGCAGAAAATTCTTCGGGCCTCATATTAATTCGCTGAAATCTTAACTTATCCCTTAAATATTTAAAATGTGTTCTGCACACTGCTGCTATCTGGTGGTCACACGGCTGTAACATTACTGGTGGTGAAACTACTCTAACATTACTGGTGGTGAAACTACTCTAACATTACTGGTGGTGAACAGACGCGAATATAACTGGGAGTTATCTGAATCTAATATTACTAGCAGTGAATCAAGTCTAACATTACTGGTGGTGATCATTCTCCAACATTAATATTCGTGACCCTTATCTAACATTACTGGTGGTGACCAGAATCTGAAGTAACTGGTGGTGATTCTACACCAACATTACAGGTGGTGACTATACTCTCAAATTATTGGTGGTGATCCTAATCTAGCATTATTGGTGGTGACTCCACTTCAACAGTACTTTTTGTCCCTCTCCTCTAACATTACTGGTTGTGATACTACTCTAAAATAATTGGTCGTGACCTTATATTAAAACTATTCGTATGAACCCTACCCTAACATTGTTGATGATGACCCTACTCTAACATTACTGTTGGTGACCCTACTCTAACATTATTGGTGGTGACCCCACTCTAACATTATTGTGGTAATCCTACTCTAACATTATTGGTTGCTCTAACATTACTGTTGGTGACCCAACTCTAACATTATTCGTGGTGACCCTACTCTAACAATACTGGTGGTGACTCTACACTAACATTACGGTTGGTGACCCTCCTCTAACATTACTGGTTGTGACTCTACTCGAAAGGTACTGGTGTCGAACGTACTCACACGTGGGCAATCTAAGGTAATATTACTGTTGCTGACCCAATCTTACATTCAATTGGTGTCCTTACTCTGACATTACTGGTGGTAAACCTTCTCTAATATTACTGGATGTGTCTCTACTCTAAAATTAATGGGGGCGACACTACCCGAACGTTACTAGTGTTGATCTTACTCCAACATTACTAATGATGATTCTACTCTAACATTACTGTTGGGGATCGTACTCTAACATTACTGGTGGGGATCCTATTCTAACATTAATGGTGCTGAACCAACTCTAACATTAATGATGGCGATCCTAAACTGACATTACTGACGGTGACCTTACACTAAAATCAATGGTTGTAACGTTGCTCTAATGTTACTGGTTGAGACACAAATCTATCATTGCTGCTGGTGAATCAACTCTAACATCCCTGGTGGTGACGCTACGCTAAAATTATTGGTGGCAACCCTACTCCAACATCACTGGTGTTGAATCCAATGTAACATTACTGGTGGTGAAACTGCTTTAACATTGCTGGTGGCGACTCTACTCTAAAACCCCCTTTGATAAGACCACAAGAACATAAGGAGTAGAATCAGGAGTAGGTCATATGGCCCCTCGAGCCTGCTCCGCCATTCAATCAGATCATGGCTGATCTTCAAACTCAACTCCACTTTCCTGGCCGACCACCATATCCCCTGAATCACCTAGAGTACAGAAATCTGTCTATCTCAGCCTTGAATATATTCAACGACTCAGCATCCACAGCTCTCTGGGTTAGATCATTTCAAAGATTCACAATCCCCTGAAGAAATTCCTCCTCAAATGGCCGACGCTTTATCCTGCGACCATGCCCTTTAGTTCTAGACTATCCAGCCTGGGGAAACAATCTCTCAGCATCTATCCCGTCAAGCCCCCTCAGAATCGTATATTTGTCAGTGAGATCACCTCTCATTCTTCTAAACGCCAGAGAGTATGAGCCCATTGTACTGAACCTCTATTTATAGGGCAAACCTCTCATCCACAGGATTAATCTGGTAAACGTACATTACACCGCCTCTAAGGGAAGTCTATTCTTCCTTCGATAAGGAGACCAAAAACTCTACGTAGTACTGCAGGTAAGGTCTCACCAAAGCCCTGCGACATTGTGGTAAGATTTCCTTACATTTTTACTCCAACGCCCTTGCAATAAAAGCCAATATGCCATTTGTTTTCCTAATCGCATGTCAACGTTTTATATTTCTTGTATCGGGACGCCAAAGTCTCTCTTGGCAGCAACGTTTAATAGTTTTTCACGATTTAAAGAATATTTTATCTTTCTACCCTTCTTCCCAAAGTGAATAACCTCACATTTCCACAAATTGTATGCAATCTGCCACCTTCTTGTCCGATCAATTAAACTGATGATATCCCTTTGCAGAAACGTTGTGTCTTCCTCACTGCTTACTTTCCCACCTAGCTTTTTATCGTCAGCAAGCTTTGGATAAATTGCATTTGGTCGCTTCATCCAAGTCATCAATATAGATTGTAAATAGCTGAGGCCCGTGCGGTACCCCACTAGTTCCAGCCTGCTTACCTGAAAATGCCCGTTTATCCCTACTGTCTGTTCTCTGTCCGTTAACCAATCCTCTATCTATGCTAATATGTTACCCCCAACCACATGAGCCCTTATCTTGCATAACAACCTTCTATGTGGCAACTTATCGAATGCCTTCTGATAATCCAAACACATTACATCCTCTGGTTCCCCTTTATCTACCCTACGAGTTGCATCCTCAAAAATCTGGTACAAATTTGTCAAACACCATTTCTCTTTCATAAAACCGTGTTGACTCTGCCTAATCATGATATGATTTTCAAAGTGACCTGTTACCACTTTCTTAATAATGGATTCCAGCATTTTCCCGACAACTGATGTCAGGCAAACTGGCCTATACTTCCCTGTTTCCTCTCTCGCTCCTTTATTGAAAAGCGGGGTTACATTTGCTACCTTCCAATCTGGACCGTTCTAGAATCTATGGAATTTTGCAAGATCAAAACCAATGCACCCAATATCTCGACAGTCACCTCTTTCAGAACCCACGGATTTCTCGTCTTTTAGACCCATTATTTTCTCAAGTACGTTTTCTCTACTGAAAGTAATAACTTTAAATTCCTCACTCTCATTAGCCCCTTAATTATCCAATATTTATGATATGCTTTTTGAGTCTTCTACTGTGAAAACAGGTAAAAAAATATTTGTTTAACATATCTGCCATTTCCTGATCCACCGTATAATTTTTCCTGTCACAGCCTCGAGAGGACCAACGTTTAGTTTTGCTACTCTCGTCCTTTTTACATACTTGTAGAAGCTCTTACAATGAGATTTTATATTTCTTCCTGGTTTACATTCATAAACTATTTTCTCCCTGTTTATCAATTGTTTGTTCGGCCTTTGCTAGTTTTTAAAACTCTCCTAATCGACTGGCTTACTATTATTCTTGACAGCATTACAGGACGCTCCTTTTAATCCAATATTATCCTTAACTTCTTTAGTTAGCAACGGGTGATGAACGGGTGATGACATGACTGATGGTGAGCCTATTCTAACGTTACTTGTGGTGACACTACTCTTACATTACTAGTGGTGACCCTACACTAATATTAATTGTGGTGACCCGAAACTAACATTAGTGGTAGTGGCTCTAATCTAACATTACTTGTGGTGACCCTATTCTAATATTACTGGCGGTGACCCTAATCTATCATTAAAGGTGATGACACTAATCTATCATTAATGGTGGTGATCCTACTCGAACACTATTGTGGTGACCCTACTCTAACATTACTGGTAGTGACCCGAATCTAACGTCACGGGTCTTGACGTCACTCTAACATTAATGGTGGTGAACCTAGCATAATATTACTGGTGGTAACACTACTCTAACATTACTGGTGTTGACACTACACTAATATTACTGGTGGTTATCCTGCTTTAACATTATTGTGGTGACCTTGCTGTAACATCACGGGTGTTGACGCTTCTCCAATATTAGAGGTGGTGACTCTGGTCTAAAATTACTGGTGGTGACGCTGCACAGTAGATACTGTAGTTGACTCTAATCTAACGTTACTAGTGGTGAGCTTACTCTAACATGACTGCTGGTGATCGTACTCTAACATTATTGTGGTGACCCAAAGCTAACATTACTGGTGGTGACCCTATTCTAACATCACAGGTGTTGAAGCTACTCTAACATTATAGGTGGTGACTCTATGTGGTGACTCGACACGAAAATTATTGGTGGTGACTCTACTCTATCAATACTCGTGGTGAGCCTACTCTAAAATTACTGGTGGTTAATCTAGTCTATCATTACTGTTGGCAATCCTACTGTAATATTAATTGTGGTGAACCTATCCTCATATTACTGGGGTTGATCCTACTCTAACATTATTGGTTGTGACACTAATCTAACATTACTGGTGTTAAGCCCACTCTAATATTACTTGTGGTGCATCTTCTCTAACATACTGGTGATGACACTAATGTAACATTACTGATGGTGATTCAAAAGTAACATTACTGGTGGTGACTGTAACCAAACATTACTGGTGGTGACACTATTCTAACTTTTCTGGTGGTGACACTGATCTAATATTATTGCTGGTGACGAAACTTCAATATTACTGTTGGCGAATTTACTCTAACATTACTGGTGGTGATCCAACAATAACATTAATGGTGGTGACCCTAATCTAAATTTACTGCTGGTAACTCTACTCTAGCATTAGTGGTGATCATCCTATTCTAACATTCCTGGTGGTAACCCTGCACGAATATTACTGGTGGTGATCCTACTTTAAGATTATTGGTGATGAATCTACATTGTCGTTTCTGATGGTGAACCTAATCTAACATTACAGGTGATGAACCTACTCTGACATTACTGGTGGTGAATCTACTTCAGCGTTACTGGTGTTGACCCTACTCAGATATTCATGGAAGTGACCCTACGCTAATATTACTGCTGGCGAACCTACTCTAACATGACTGGTGGTGACACTACTTTAACTTTACAGGTAGTGACCACACTCTAACAATACAGATGGTTAACCTAGTCTAACATTACTGGTGGTGAACATACAGCAATATTTCTGATGGTGATCCTAATCTAACATTACTGGCGGTAACCCGACTCTACCTTTACTGGTGGTGACTCAACTCTAATGTTACGGTTGGTGACCCTCCTCTAACATCAGAGTGGTGATGCCACTCTAACATTACTGGTGGCGACGCTGCTTTAACATTACTGGTGGTGACTCTACTCGAGCATTACTGATGGTGAATCTAGTCTAACATTGCTGATGGTGATCCTACCCTAATATTACTGGTGGTGACCCTACTCTAACATCACTGATTTGACCCTACTCTAATATTACTGGTGGTGGGCGTACTCTAATATTACTGGTTGGTAACCCTACTCTATCATTACTGGTGGTTATCCAACACTATCATTAACGGTGGTGGACCTACAGAAACGTTATTGGTAGTGACACAGCTCTAACATAACTGGTGGTGAACCAATTCTAATATTACTGTTGGTGACCCTACTCTATCATTACTGGTGGTGAACCTATACAAACATGGCTGGTGATGACCCTACTGTAATATTAGTGGCGGTGGCCCTACTCTATCATTCTACGAGGTGACGCTACTCTCATGTTAATTGTGGTGACCGTAATCAAGCATTAGTTGTGGTGACGGCAATCTAACATTACTGGTGGTGACCCGAATCTAACATTACTGGTGATGACCCAACTGTAATAATACTGGTGGTGACACTACTTTAACATTACTGGTGGTGACGCAACTCTAAAATTACTGGTGGTGTCCCGAGTCTAACATTGCTGACGGTGAGCCTATTACCACATGACGGTGTTGACCCTACTCTAAAATTACTGGTTGGTGAACCTACTCTAACGAAAAGGAGGAGAGTAAAGTGATAGTCAGAAATTATGATTTAGGCACTACAGATAAAGGATAAATTAAAAGATGTCAAGTAATTAAATTAGGAGAGAGAAATAAGAAACCTCTGAGAAAAACATTAGCAGAAGGCCAGATTAGGGTGTGCGGCCCAAATAAGCGTTCTTTATACGAATGCACCGAGTACAAGGGACAAATTGAATGAATTACCGGCGCAAATTCAACTTAGAGGCTATGACATGGCAACCATTACAGAGACATGGCTGCAACACGGTCAGGACTGGGAACTGAATATATCAGGTTATAAGTTCTACAGGAAGGATAGGTAAACTGGTAGAGGGGGAGGAGTAGCCTTAATGATTAAGGATGAAATGACTTCAATAATGAGAGCATTTAACGAAAGACAAGCAGACAGTGGAGACTTTTTGGGCAGAATTAAGAAATAGTAGAGGATTTAAGACTGTAGTGGGAGTTGTGTATAGGCCCCCTGGCAGCAGCTGTGAAGCGGTACACTGTATAAATGCAGTGATTAGAGAAGCATATCGCAAAGGCAGCGCGATTTTAATGGAGGATTTTAACGATCATCTCGACTGGGATAAGCAGACCAGCTCATGTCAGAAAGGTAGCGAATTTCTTGAGTTTGTTCAGGACAACTTTCTGCAACAATATGTCCTAGAAGCAACAGGGGGTTAGGCCATATTAGATTTCATAATCAATAATGATCCAGATTTAGTTAACAGTCTAACGGTGCATGAACATTTAACTAATCGTGATCATAAAATGATCGAGTTCAACGTTGTGTTTGAAAGGGCGAAACCAGTAACAGCTACAAAGGATCTAAATTAAGATAAGGCCGACTTCAACAGGAAGAGACAGACACTGTCCACAGTAATCTAGACAAATCTGTTAATGGGTAAAACGACAGACGATCAGTGGGAGGTGTTCAAAACAAAAATTAACGTGATACAGAACCAATTTATAGCCCTACGGATAAGAGCTCTACTTGCCATAACAAACAACCATGGATGACAAAAGAGGTGAGGGACAGCATAAAATAAAAAGAAAAATCATACCAAAATGCAAATAATAACACAGATCTGGGCGACTGGGAGAGATAGAAATAACAGCAAAAGGTGACAAAACAACCAGTAAGAGCTACAAAGAGGGAGAATGAAAAGAAACTTGCAAGGGATATCAAAATCAACACACTTTTTTTATAAGTATATTAGGAAAGAGAGGATGGTTAAGAGCAATAGATAATGGTGATACTGTAAATTAAAATAAGAAAATTGAAGACCTGTTAAATAATTTCTTTGCGTCAGTATTTACAGAAGAGGAAGGGGATAGAATGCCAGAAAGCCCAAGGAAACTATTTTTGTGTCAGTGAGAGACACAGCAAAATTAACATAAGCAAATTAGCAATAATGAAGAAAAAAATGGCACTAAGGAGTGTCAAGTCCACGGGGCCAGATGGTTTTCATCATTGGGCTTTAAATGAAGTAGGTGAGCACATTGCAGAAGCCCGAACTATAATATTGCAAATTTCTCTTGAATGTGGAACCGTTCCTTTAGATATGATGAGGCAGTGCCAACATTGTTTTATGAAAGGAAAATCGTGTTTGACAAATTTATTTGAGTTTTTTGAGGATGTAACTAGCAGGATAGATAAAGGGGAACCAGTGGATGTAGTATATTTGGATTTTCAAACCGCAGAATATGCCACATAAAAGGTTGTTACACTAGATAAAGGCTTATGGGTTTGGGGTAATATATTAGCATGGATAGAGGATTGGCTAAAGGACGGAAAACAGAGAGTAGGGATAAATGGATCATTCTCAGTTTGGCATGCTATAACTAGAGGGGTGCCGCAAGGATCAGTGCTTGGGACTCAGCTTTATACAATCTACATTAATGACTTAAATGAAGGGACCGAGTGTAATGTATCCAAGTTTGCTGATGATACAAAGCTAGGTGGGGAAAGTAAGCTGTGAGGATGACACAAAGAGCCTACAAAAGGAGATAGACAGATTAAGTGAGTGGGCAAGAAGGTGACAGAGTTTAATTTGGGGAAATGTGAGATTGCTTTGGTAGGAAGAATAGAAAAACATAATACTTTAAATGGTGAGAAACTATTAAATGTTGCTGTTCAGAGAGACTTGAGTGTCCTCGTACAAGAAACACAAAAGGTTAGCATGCGGGTAGAGCAGGCAATTAGGAAAGCAAATGGCATGTTGGTCTTTATTGCAAGGGGGTTGGAGTACAAAAGTAAGCGAGTCTTGCTACATTTGTACAGGGCTTTAATGAGCCCTCACCTGGAGTACTGCTACAGTTTTGGTCTCCTTATCTAAGGAAGGATATACTTGCATTTGGGGCGGTGCATTGAACGTTCACTAAATTAATTCCTGGGATGAGAGGGTTGACCGATGAAGAGAGGTTGAGAAGAATGGGCGTATACACTCTGGAGTTTAGAAGAATGAGAGGTGATCTCATTGAAACATATAAGATTATGAGAGGGCTTGACAGGGTAGATGCTGAGAGATTGCTTCGCCTAGTTAGAGAGTCTAGAACTAGGGGGAATAGTCGCAGGATAAGGGGTCAGCCATTTAAGACTAAGATGAGGAGGAATTTCTTCACGCAGAGGGTTGTGAATCTTTGGAATTCTCTGCCCAGTTGGCTGTGAATGCTGATGCGTTCAATATATTCAAGGCTGAGATGGATAGATTTTTGGACTCTAAGGGAATCAAGGGATGTGGGCATCGGGCAGGAACGTGGAGTTGAGGTCAAAGATCAGCCATGATCTGATTGAAGGGCAGAGGAGGCTCGAGGGGTCGTATGGCCTACTCCTGCTCCTATTTTTGATGCTCTTATTTTCTTATGTTCTTCATTAAAATTTCGTGAACAGATACAGAAAATAATCAGAAAGGCTAATGGAATGCTGGCCTTTATAGAAAAGGACTAGAATACAATGGGGAAGAAATTATGCTACAGCTATACAAAGCCATGTTTCGATCACACCTGGAGTATTGTGTTCAGCTCTGGTCACCATACCTTAGGAAGGATATATTGATCTTGGAGGGAGAGAAGCGTAGATTTACTAGAATGATACCTGGACACTAAGGGTTAAATTACGATGAGAGTTTACACAAACTAGGGTTGCACTCCCTGGAATTTAGAAGATGAATGGGTGATTTGATCGAAGTTATCAAGATATTAAGGGGAACTAATAGGGTAGATAGAGAGGTACTATTTCAATTGGTCGTGGAATCTAGGACCAGGGGATACAGCTTAAAAATTAGAGACTGAACTTTCAGCAGTGAAGTGAGGAAACACTTCCACGGCTAAAGGCTGGCAGAAGATTGGAATTCTCTTCGGCAAATGGCAATTGATGCCAGCTCAATTGTTAATTTACTATATGAGATTAATATGTTTCTGTTAACCAAAGGTATTAGGGGATATGGGGCAAAGGCGGATGTATGAAGTTGGGTCACAGGTCAGCCATGATCTCATTGAATCCGAGAACAGGCTCGAGAAGCTAAATGGCCTAGTCCTCTTCCTATGTTCCGATGGCTGCATCGGTACCGTTTCCTGCTCTCGCCCAGAACTGGAAAATGTCATCAACTTTGCTTCCATTGTCATCCCTTTCCTCGTCTTCACATGGTCCATTTCAGACTCTTCCCTTCCCTGCGTCCTTTATCCGCAACCAAGGACCCCCTCGACTGTAGTTGACAAGCCCTCGGCTGACAGGATAGATGCTAAGAGGATATTTCCCCTTGCAGGAGAGTCTAGAACCAGGGGGCATAGTCTCAGGCTAAGGGGTCAGACATTTAGGACTGAGCTGAGGAGGGATTTCGTCACTCAGCGGATTGTGAATCTTTGTAATTCTCTTCCCCAGAGGGCTGTGGATGATGATTCATTGAATATACTCAAGGCTGAAATCGATAGATTTTTGGACTCAAGGGGAATCAAGGGATATTAGGATCGGGCAGAATAAATGGAGTTGAGGTCGAAGGTCAGTCATGATCTTATTGAATGGCGGAGCAGGCTCCAGGGGCCGTATATGAACATAAGAACATAAGAAATAGGAGCAGGAGTAGGCCAATCGGCCCCTCGAGCCGACTCCACCATTCAATAAGATCATGGCTGATCTGATCCTAATCTCAAATCTAAATTCATGTCCAATTTCCTGCCAGCTCCCCGTAACCCCTAATTCCCTTTACTTCCAGGAAACTGTCGATTTCTGTTTTATATTTATTTAATGATGTAGCTTCCACAGCTTCCTGGGGCAGCAAATTCCACAGACCCACCACCCTCTGAGTGAAGAAGTTTCTCCTCATCTCAGTTTTGAAAGAGCAGCCCCTTATTCTAAGATTATGCCCCCTAGTTCTAGTTTCACCCATCTTTGGGAACATCCTCACCGCATCCACCCGATCAAGCCCCTTCACAATCTTATATGTTTCAAGTAGATCGCCTCTCATTCTTCTGAACTCCAATGAGTAGAGTCCCAATCTACTCAACCTCTCCTCATATGTCAGCCCCCTCACCCCCGGGATTAACCGAGTGAACCTTCTTTGTACTGCCTCGAGAGCAAGTATGTCTTTTCTTAAGTATGGAGACCAAAACTGTATGCAGTATTCCAGGTGCGGTCTCACCAATACTTTATATAACTGCAGCAATACCTCCCTGTTTTTATATTCTATCCCCCGAGCAATAAAAGCCAACATTCCGTTGGCCTTCTTGATCACCTGCTGCACCTGCATACTAACGTTTTGATCTTCTTGCACAAGGACCCCCAGATCCCTTTGTACTGCAGTACTTTCCAGTTTCTCGCCTTTCAGATAATAACTTGCTCTCTGATTTTTCCTGCCAAAGTGCATCACCTCACATTTTCCAATGTTGTATTGCATCTGCCAAATCTCCGCCCACTCACCCAGCCTGTCCATATCCCCCTGTAGGTTTTTTATGTCCTCCTCACTCTCCACTTTCCCTCCCATCTTTCTATCATCTGCAAACTTTGATATGTTACACTCGGTCCCCTCCTCCAAATCGTTAATATAGATTGTAAAGAGTTGGGGACCCAGCACCAACCCCTGGGAACACCCCTGGCCACTGGTTGCCAGTCAGAGAATGAACCATTTATCCCAACTCTCTGCTTCCTGTTAGATAACCAATCCTCCACCCATGCCAGAATATTACCCCCAATCCAGTGATTCTTTATCTTGAGCAATAATATTTTATGTGGCACCTTGTCGAATGCCTTCTGGAAGTCGAAATACACCACGTCCACTGGTTCCCCTTTATCCACCCTGAACGTTATGTCCTCAAAGAACTCAAGCAAATTTGTCAGACATGACTTCCCGTTCGCAAAGCCATGCTGACTTTGTCCTATTAAATTATGTTTATCCAAATGTTCCGCTACTGTCTCCTTAATAATAGATTCCAAAATGTTACCCACCACAAATGTAGGCTAACTGGTCTATAATTTCCAGCCTTCTGCCGACTACTCTTTTTAAATAATGGTGTCACATTCGCAGTTTTCCAATCTGCCGGGACCTTTGCCGAGTCCAGAGAATTTTGGAAAATTATTACCAAAGCATCCACAATTCCTGCTGCCACTTCCCTCGGATGAAAGCCATCAGGTCCAGGGGATTTATCCGCCTTGAGTCCCATTATTTTACTGAGTACCAATTCCTAAGTGATTTTAATCGTATTTATCTCCTCCCCCACTGGAGCACCCTGTTTGTCCAGTGTTGGGATATTCTTAGTGTCCTCTACCGTAAAGACTGAAACAAAATATTTGTTCAGCATTTTTGCCATTCCCATGTTTCCCACCATTAATTTCCCGGTCTCATCCTCTAAGGGACCGACGTTTGCCTTAGCCACCCTTTTCTTTTTATATAACTATAGAAACTCTTGCTATCTGTTTTTATATTTTTTACGAATTTATTTTCATCATTTTTCTTCCCTTTCTTAATCAATCCTTTGGTTACTTTTTGCTGTCTTTTGAAGACTTCCCAATCTTCTATCCTCCCACTAAGTTTGGCTACCTTTTAGGTCCTTGTTTTTAGTCGGATACTGTCCTTAATTTCTTTTCTTAACCACGGATGGCTGTCAATTAGGCTGCCTTGCCCAATTTGATTTGTCCAGTTAATATGTTAGGTAAAATCCCCCATAATTATAGCTGTTCCCTTATTACATGCCCCGACTATTTCCTGATTAATTCTTCTTCCAGCAGAGTTGCAACTATTAGGAGGCCTATATACTACGCCCACGAGTGTTTTTTCCCCTTATTATTCCTTATCTCTTCCCAAACTGTTTCATTATCCTGATTCTTTGTCCCAATATAATTTCTCTGTATTACAGTGATTCCTTCGTTTATTAACATAGCCACCCCACCTCCCCTTCCTTCCTGCCTGTCCTTCCTGATTGTTAATTCCCAGTCGTTGTCAACCTGCAGCCATGTTTCTGTAATGGCCACAAGATCATACCCATACGTAGTTATTTGTGCCGTTAACTCGTCCATTTTGTTACGAATGCTACATGCATTCAGATAAAGAACTTTCAAATATGTTTTGTGACACTTAGTTCCTGCTTTTTCCTTTTTTAACACTTTACCATTTACTCCATACCTTCTGTCCCTTCCTGACACGCTTTCCTCTGTCTCCCTGCTCAGGTTCCCAACCCCTGCCACAGCTTTGATGCTGGGTTAATCGCCTTACGCCTTCTAGTTTTTACTTTTTCTGTCGTGCCTAAAGTACACTTTCTTTCCGCTGCTCTACGTTTTTCCCATTCACTTGTTCTTGAACAACTGTTTGTACTGTTTGTATTGTACACTTCCCTTGTGTCTTCCCCTCTCTTGCTGCTCTCAATTTTATTCCCTTCTGACTCCCCGCTCAGGTTCCCATCCCCCTGCCTACTCCTGCTCCTATTTCTTATGTTTATGTTTCTCACTTTTTAAATCACTCTAAATGCGCCACCCCAACCCCCACCCCGCCACCACACACACACCCTATCAGAGATCTTCCCTTTTGTTCTCTCCTCCCCTCCCCTTCCTGTCCTGTATCCCGCTCACCTTTCCTTGGCACTGTACTTGCTTAAACATGGTTTAATCTTCAGCTTCTTCCAGTTCTGACAAAAGGTCATCCACCTGAAACATTAACTCTGTTTCTTTCTCCACAGATGCTGCTTGAATTGATGCATATTTCCAGCATTTTCTATTAAATATCAAATCACAAATGTTATTAAAGCTTCACAGAAACAATTTAAAGGAAAGGCACTAAACGGAACACAGATTAAAGAAGATTTCATTTTGGTATTTACAAATAAGACTTCGTATCACCGCGGACAGCTGCTATTTCGTTCTTGGCAATCCGAAGTTTTATTTCGGTGAATTAACGGTTTAGTGAAGAAACTGCTCGACCGCCTCTGTCGTGCAATCGGTCAGCGCGTTCTGCTGTTAACCGAAAAGTTGGCGGTTAGAGCCCACGCACGGACGGGAACTTTGAGTTGATTTATTTCTCTGTAAAATTAACAGCCTGACACTCCCACGTTGTGCCTTTTGGCTGCAACATTGTCCCGAGCACGTTATGTAAATTTGAAGTTCCACTGCGCAATTTGAAGACTGTTTCTGTAACAGATTATACAACTCGTGTAATGAGATTGTAGATACTGACTCGGCAAAATAAGGATTCGTTTGATCGGAATAAACTGTTCAAAATTTCGGATTTAAATCAATGCAATAATAATGATAAAACATTTTTTGCAATCTGAATAAGAATTTTGAGTTCAACTCTCAGTGCCATTGAATTATGGAAAGCTCCATCCATCACCACACCCTGTACAGCAGCATCGCACGGGCGCCGGCTTAGTTTTCAATTTTGCTTTTAACTGACATGTATCAATAGATCAATTTCTGTCTTTCTTTCCAGCCTTCGGAAATACACTTCACTCATTCGGTTCCTGTAAAATTAGGTACTGAAGAGTAGGATGAAAATTGCCGTGACTGAGCGGTCTGAGGCCCAGGGTTAAGGCTCCAGATAAATCCCACAATTTGTAGATGAATCAAATACGTAACTTGTCGCTCCAAATTTTTCACATTCCGCCCCACCCGCAATGAATAAAACTTCAGGCCCTTTTAATTTTAGGAACGGATGTTTTCATTATGAATTTGGCTAGTGATAATTTTTCGATCCAATTGATTTCCTCCTTCCAGAAAACCGACCCGAACTCAATCCACGACAGGTTTTGACGTCCATCAGATCAACGTAAATCCGAGCTTTAAAAAAATATATAAAATATTGGAAACATCTATGGAGACAAAAGACAGGTTTACTTTAGGGGTTTGGAATGTTATTAATAGTGAGCAAGGTGAGATGGTAGTGAGGGTTATGGGATGTTATTAATAGTGAGCAAGGTGAGATTGTCGTGAGGGATTTGGACTGTTAGTAAGAGTGAGCAAGGTGAGATGGTAATGAGGGTTTTGGAATGTTCGTAATAGTGAGCAATTGAGATGGTATTGAGGGGTTTGGACTGTTAGTAATAGTGAGCAAGGTGAGATTGTCGTGAGGGACTTGGAATGTTAGTAATAGTGAGCAAGGTGAGGTGGTAAGGAGGTGTTTTAAATGTTAGTAATAGTGAGCAAGGTGAGCTGGTGGTCAGGACGAATACTGACCGACAGGCGCGGTATTTATGGGATTAACAAGACCAATTCCAACACTAGTCAGCAAAAGCGGAGAAACTGAGGCTTCGGCTTGGAAAAAAGCGAGAAAGGAGGCGAGAAACCGGGTCCCGTGATTCGGATCAGATTGTTGATTAGGACTAATGGGTGAGAGGAGCAGAAATATCGCCCGATGGTTTAAAATAAATTACTATTGATCCCCAAAGTGTGGAGTCTGCCCCGGGAATAAGGATTGGGGGAAATTCACATTCTTGTCTTCACTTAAAGGTTGTTTAATTTGAGTCTCTTCTGCCCTGACTGTCCGGGAACAACTTAAATGAGGTGTCCCAAAGCAAGGTGATTTTAATACTCACACAATCCCTTTTTATGAGTTCCATAAAGGTATGCTTCTTGAAAAGGAAAAAAAAGTTGCAGGGCTGTGGGGAGAGAGCAGGGCATTGGGACTAATTTGATAGCTCTTTCAAACAGCCGGCACTCGGCGCCTGCTATTTTTCTGTATAATTGAACTTTTTTTTGTATCTGATTCAATACAAACCCTCCATACTTGACAAATGTCATTATCCTAGACATGTTTCGTACCCGATACTCTGTATTAGTCCGACTCACCATTTCACTGATCAGATCCCTCTCTGAGTCTTTAAGTGCAAGTATTTGATTTGTGCACCGATTGCGCGTATTTCTGGGGCAAAATGCAGAGGGAAATTAGGTTCCAGTGGTCCGGAAGCAGAGGCTGAGGATGATCTATGTCATGAGTGAGCAGAAAACAATATACCTGCTCTTTATGTTCATTATCCTGCAGAATATTCGATACAGTTCTCAACATCTTATATTCCTGTTAAATATCGGAGTGGGTCATTATGTAATGTTCGCTGCGAATCTATGAATTTCCAGCAAATTGAATGCCATTAAACCAGCGAAATAGTCATTGTTGATATCAAGCACACAGTACAACTATATATGGTGCGCATTTTTTCTTGTCGCTGCGATAGCTGAGAGGCGAAGGCGTTGGATTTAAATTCATAATCTAAGAGATTTCTATGCGTGGTTTCGATTCCTTCTCGCAGCGGATCTCTGTAGTCTTTTAAATATTTCGCTCCCTCTGGAGATCACAGAGCCCAAAACTGCTCAGAATGTTGTTCACTGCATTTTATGATCCACAGATTGAGGCAAAGATTGTTGCTGTAATTGGAAACACGAACACTATATCGGGGTCGTATCGTTATTCTTTGGCTTTCAGTAACTAAATAAAATTCAAAGCTTAGTTAGAAATAAACACACAAAATGGCCTGTAAATATATTTCAATAAAGAGCACTGCAGTGTTAGGAGGTAAATGCGGAATAAGAACAAAACCCGCCCATTATTAAAGAGGAGTGGAATAAATTTCACAGCAATTCTTTTGAGGAATGAATTACTAATGCACGGGACTGACTACAGAAACTTGGCCTGTTCTCCTTGGAGCACAGATGGTTAAAGATAGATTTAATAGCGGTGTTCTAAATCATGAAGAGATTTGTTAGAATAAATAATGAGAAACTGTTTCCAGTCGCTGAATCGTCGGTAACCAGAGGGCACAGATTCAAGGTAAGTTGCAAAAGAACCAGAGGCGACATTAGGAAATGTCATGATCTGGAATGCGCTGCTGAAAAAGTGGTGGAACCAGATTCAATAGTAACTTTCAAAAGGGAATTACATTAACATTTGATGGTGAAAACATTACAGGGCTATGGAGAAGAGTAAAGGATTGGGCCTAATTGGATTGCTCTTTCAACCAGCCGGTACAGGCACGGTGGAACGAATGGAATCCTTCTGTATGCTGTATCAATCTATGAAGCTGTGATTCTAAGCAATCTAATAGTGAAAAAAAGAGTAGAGTTCCTTCGTTTTCATTCATTCCATTGATTTTTCTTTTTTCTCTCTTTCAGATCAACATAATGTTAGAAATCCCAATTTTATTTGCTGATTCCTCGGTGCCATCCATTCCAATCAAATTCACCATTCCAATCCAATCCATTCGTTATTACACAGTATCACACGATGTGTTTAATTCCGTTGCATTACCTCGCGGTCTGTTTACTGATGAATGTTTCTTCATATTGTATGTTCTAATGAATAACAAGAAACAGTGGTACCAAATCAGTTTGCACCATTCGTAAATTAGGGCTATGGATGCTCCTCGCTGGTCACATGGAGTTGAAACAATTCCTGCAATTAATTAATTCAGTTAGTATTGTCTGAGACTTTTAATCTCAGGCGCATGTGGTTTTAGTGCCACCCGAGTCTCAGACTGTGTGAGCGATTCTCCGGGTCAGTCTGTTATCTACCACAAATGAAATACAGTGATTTAGAGTCACATAATACTGGGCACTGTTGAAGGTACAAGAGCAGTGCTGACTTTTATTGACGCTCTTTGGATCTTTCTGTGTCTCCATGTGAGGGACAGAAATACGGTCTATGGGTATTTCATAGGTTTTTGTGTGTGTGGCTGGCAAGTCCGCCATTTCTTGCCCGTCCCAAGATAAGCGGCTGCTCGGCCACTTCAGACCGCAGTTAACGGTAAACTGCATTGGTATTATAAAGGAATTACGGATCAGCCAGAGCGGGGCCATGTTTATCAGATTCATGAGAAAATAGTTCAGCTGTCAGTTCTCTGGTGAGATAGGAGTTGAAGGTCCCACTTGCCCAATTATGGAAGAAAAAATACATTAAAATCATCGGCAAGGTTAACAGAACCCAACCCAATATGATTTATGTGGCCTAATGGATAAAGCGTCCAAATGCGGTATTTAATTGAGATTTTATCAGAAGATTACAGGTTCGAGTCCTGTCTTGATCGTTTTTACTCACTGTGTGAAAACATGTTCTACTTGCGGCCTAAATGTTTCGCACACAACTATCTTTCACGTGGTGCAACAGAAATACGGGCATTCGTTTTGCTTATGTTTGCTGACTGCATTTCAACATTGTCGCTCTGGCTGCAGGAGCAGGACATGCGGTAAAGGAGACTTTCCTGTAGAGATTTCCTGCTGTTTGAATTCAGAAAGCAGGAACTGAAACGGTTTGCGGGTCGTGAGTCTGTGGAATTCCCGTCCCCAGAGAGCGGTGGAGGCAGGGTCATTGAATATATTTAAGGCTGAGTTGGATAGATTCCTGATTAACAAGGAAACCAAAGGTTGTAGTCGGTAGACGGGAAAGTAGGGTTGAGGTCGAAATCCGATCAGCCATGATCTTAACAAATGACAGAGCAGGCTGGAGGGTCCGAATGGTCTACTCCTGCTCTTAATTCGTATGGTTGTATGTTCGTATTAGAATATTTAAGGCCAAAACCAAACAATATCTCATCAGCATCATATATCTATCTCGATCTATTCTATTGCTCAGATCTCCACCTATTTGTTTTACATATGTTCTTACTGCCCAGACCCACATTAAGCATTTCATGTAGTGGTGTTGGCAGCGTGACTGACCATGTCTTGGACCCGTTCTTCAGTGCATTTTCGTCATGCGTTTCGCATGCTGGTTGCTTTACACGCAGCAGGTCAATTCTGTACACAGCGTTATCACAAGATCAGGGTGAACTAGACATACGATACAAGCTATTCCTGCCCTTTCTGGCAACTAATTAAAAGATCGGGGTGGGGGAGGCGTATGGAAGTGTTCGATTAGAATCTGCTCCAGCATGTCCCGCTATTTCGAATAATGGCCAAGCCAACAAATACATTCTTCCCATTGTTTAGTACAAGCAAGGCCACAATCATCTCCAAGAGAACGGTACCAATTAACTATCATAACTGCACTTTCCTGACTCTACTAGATTTTATATTGAAACCAGATTGATATCTTTGGCGAGTCGTGCGCATGTGATTTAAGTTAAGAATGGAAGCGAAATGATAGATAGATGCAGACTGCTTACATTAGTTGAAGAATCAAGAACTAACGGTCAGAGATTTTTTTTAAATGAAGAGATTTAGATCTCAGAGTAGGAGAAACCTTTTTACATGGAGAGATGTGAAGATGTGGAAATTACAGAGCCTGAGATTAGTCAATATTCAAGATTTAAGTGGATAGATTGACGAATAAAATTAGATTGAATGCATGGTGAGACCAGGCGGGTAAAGTGATTGCGACTATTTGCTCGGCGGCGGTGAAACGTGGACAGGGACTGGTTCGGTCGAATGATCTGTTCCCCTATTATAAAATTTCAACATGTTGGTGCTGAGTTGAGATTTTTAACTCAATATCTATAAACAGGGACGTATAGAATCATACAGACGAGTCAAGATCCTACTGTTTCCATCATTATATCACTCATCAGGGGACAGGGCCCCATTCTATTAGGCCAGGAATCAATGGGGAGCGAAATCTGATGGGAGACCAGCGTCTGCAACATTCACACCAAGATTACAGAAGAATTACAAATAACCACGATTGCAAGACCATTTATTGTTTCGACACCAAAGAAAATGTTATCTATTAATTAAACTGGCGGGTCTCATTCCAGTCCCTGCGGTGTAACACAGTTAACGCTGACGCCCACACTTTCTATTCCACTGCTGAAGCTCCATTATGTCTGTTCTCTTTTAAACTTGAGCGGGAAGCCCGTTGTTTTAGCAGGAAACGATTCTGTTCACCAAGGGAACGCAGCAGACATCAAATACAAGGCACACAATGGAAGAAATATTTCATGACACCTGCTCATTTTCACAAGAAAAATCCAGACTGCCATTCTAAAATGAGAGACCGGATGTAATTCAGCTCTCGTTAGGACAGGAAGCTTTGGTTTTGTTTTTCATTTTCTTAACCAATGTTAGAATAAATGTCCAAGGAGATTTCGCCACCTTCTTCAGCTCTTCCCTGAATTTAGTTTGGGTAGCTGCATAAATACACGTGTTTGTGCAGGAACTCAAATACATAAGCAGATATCCGGATTCAGTCGCAATATAAACAGGGGCTCCATAATCGCCTCGGTAATGCACGATGTTTGTCAGTCTACTGGTTAAAAAACTCACGGCAGCTGTCAGCCACAACAGTAAAAAACTGCCCGATACACTGAACAGTAAAATGATGGATTTCCTTCTGTTCTCCATCTCTGGATCGCTCTGATTCTCATTGCTGTGACGCCGGAGTCCCCTGCGGGCTTTATTGGCTGCAAAAATGCTTCTGACTATCAAACAATTAAACAGTAACATCAATGCAAAAGGAATCCATGGAACGAAAATACTTTTCAACCAAGAGTACACAACACCTGTAGGCGATGAGAAAAAGTCCACTCTGGAGCGGCAACCCCAAGGAATATTGTTAATTATTCGTTCAGGTTCATATGCAAACCAAAAGGGTGTGTTCTGTAAACAGAAAAGGACAGTGACGGCTGTTATAACCGCGGCCGCAGTTCTCACCGTGCAATACTTTCTTTTAAACTTCTCACAACATATGGCTACAAATCGGTCAAATGTGAACAAGGCGGTAAACCATACTGATATATCTATGGTGATACAATTCATGCAATGAATGAACTTACAAACGTCAGTGTAGGTTAGAAATGAATTTGGAAAGTGGTAATTGAGAATATGATACACGATTACATGAATGATCATGACCAGGAGATCTGCTGTTGCCATGGCCACCATGTAGACAGAGATACATTTGGAAAGGCCGCAATTTCCTCTGGAGAGAATCACAATTGTCAATAGGTTCGCTGTAAGAAAGAGGGAAAAGAGGTAATTAACGGGGAAAGTCAGATAAATCTCACAGCATATTGTAGGGAAATGTTCCAATGTGTCCCTACTTAAGGTTATGCACACGGATTTGTTTTTTAAATAACGATGAGCATTAATGACATTTTGTTTAAAATAAAGAAATCATTGAATACTCAAGATAGAGGGTTTGAAAATGCGCCGTCCTTCCAGCATACTTAAGTCAGACGTCCTCAATTACTAAATATAATTTCGCAGCAATTACTGTGAAGATAATAATTCAAATAAATCAATCAGTTGAGACAAAAACATTCAATTTCGGTCGAAACTCTGCGCTTTTTCTATTTATAATCGCCGCGATGAGGTTGTTCAGTGATAGACCGGCAACTGGTGGAACTGCGAAATTTCTTTGCAGCACAGGAATGGGGAGCAGCCCCCTGAACGGCAATTATTTCTCAAAATATCTTTCAAACTCCCCTGTTGGGTGGAGGCGCTGCAGTCCGAGGAATTATCTAATTAAAGTAGATAGAGAACAGTGGTACTAATGAGTTGATGAATGTTGGAGGGGCCGGGGGATTAGCCTCAACCTCCGCGGTATAGGGAGTAATGTTGGGCGCTAAGTGCCCACGGTTTACCGACCAGAACAGTGGCTCACCGGCCGTGAGGACGGAGAGGATTACTGCTGATATTCACCAACTTGTCCCGATGGATAAAAGAGGACATTCTCGGAATCTGTTACACATCATTAACAGTGAGATTGTCAACAACTATTAGACAACAGCATATATTGACTTACCGGGAATAGCGAAAGTAGCTAGAACAGGGTAATAGATATCTTTTATCAGTAGAATTGTTGGCCCTTCCATTTTTTGGAAGACTGTGTCAATTCTGTCCGCTTTACCGTTCCGACTGGAATGTACCAGATAAGCTCCACCTTTATAGAACAATCCGTGTCCCAGTGTGAAAATCAGTTTACACAATAATTGGCGTTAGTTACAGTCACTTAACAAACAAGACAAGATTTTCCGCTCCAGTGCACACGGGAGGTCAATCGGGAAATTGTACCGCTCAGTCATGAAACTCCTTCCATTTGAATTAATTAACAGAGAGTAATCATGGAGAAATGTACTCTGCGCATACGCAGTGATCCCCGCTGGGGTCTTCCCTTCCAGACCCTGCAGAAGGTTCTTCGGGCATCTTATTAATTCGCTGAAATCTTAACTCATCCGTTGAATATTTAAAATTTGTTCTGTACTGTGATGCTACCTGGTGGTGACACGGCTTTAACATTACTGGTGGTGAAACTACACTAACATTACTGGTGGTGAAACTAATCTCAGATTACTGGTGGTGAACCGACGCGAATATGACTGGGAGTGATCTGTATCTAACATGACTGGTAGTGAGTCAATTCTAACATTACTGGTGGTGATCATCCTCCAACATTAATATCGTGACCCTTATCTAACATTACTGGTGGTGACCCGAATATGAAATTGCTGGTGGTGACCGTCCACCAACATTACAGGTGGTCACTATACTCTAAAATTAGTGGTGATACTACACTCGCATTATTGGTGGTGACTCCATTCTAACTGTATTTTGGTGAATCTATTCTAACATTATTGGTGTTGACACTACATTCACAATACTGGTGGGGACCCTACAATAACATTACTGGTGGTGACCCTACACTATTATTATTGGTGGTGACGCTACCCTAAGATTATTTGTGTTGACACTTCTCTAATATTATTGGTGGCGACACTACTCTAACATTATTGGCGGTGACCCTACTCTAACATTACTGGTGGTGCCCCTGCTCTAACATTATTGGTAGTGACCCTACTCTCATATTATTGGCGGCGACGCTACTCTAACATTACTGGTGGTGACGCGACACAAACATTACTGGTGGTGATCCTACACTAACATTACTGGTGGTGACTCTAAACTAACATTAATGGTGGTGATCCTGTACTAACATTACTGGTGGTGATCCTACATTAACATTACTGGTGGTGATTCTACTCTAACATTACTGGTCGTGACCCTGCTCTAACATTATTGGTGGTCAACCCACTCTAATATTATTGGCGGCGACCCTACTCTAACATTACTGGTGGTGACTCTAAACTAACATTAATGGTGGTGATCCTGTACTAACATTACTGGTGGTGAACCTACTCTAATATTATTCGCGGTGACCCTACTCTAACAGTACTGGTGGTGACCCGACACTAACATTAATGGTGGTGACCCGACACTAACATTAATGGTGGTGACCATACACTAACATTTCTGGTGGTGACCCTACTCTAACATTACTGGTAGTGACCTAACACTAAAATTATTGGTGGTGACTGGACTCTAATATTATTGGTGGTGACCTTATTCTAATATTATTGGTGTTGACCCTACACTGATATTATTGGTGGTGACTCCACTCTAACATTATTGATGGTGACACTATTCTAATATAATTGGTGGTGACCCTACTCTAATATTATTGTTGGTGACTCTACTCTCATATTATTGGTTGTGACCCGACTCTAATATTATTGGCGGTGACCCGACACTAACATTATTGGTGGTGACTCCACTCTAACATTATTGGTGGTGACCCTATTCTGACATTATTGGTGGTGACCCGATTATAACATTATTGGTGGTGACCCTATTCTAATATTACTGGTGGTGACCCTATTCTAATATTACTGGTGGTGACCCTACTCTATTATTATTGGTGGTGACCCAACTCTATTGTTATTGGTGGTGACCCTACTCTAACATTATTGGTGGTGACCCTGCTCTAACATTATTGGTGGTGACCCGACTCTAACATTACTAGTGGTGACACTGCTCCAACATTATTGTTGGTGACCCTATTCTAATATTATTGGCGGTGACTGTAGGGGGTGGTGGTGTGTGTCAGCTTCACCTCTGACTTCTGAGCGGTCCGAATCGCTCCCACTCCCTGGGTTCTAGACCTTGGACTTATTTGGGGGTTGTGACAAAGTGCAGCAGACAACTGGTTTTGGTGCAAGAAACTTTGACCTTTATTCAAGAGAGAAAATACACACAACAATCTTAACACTCTAATAAAATGGGGAACACTTCGGTGCACACGAGGGAAATTACTGCAGAAAGATACTCCACCCCTCCCAATCCCACTGTACTAGATAAGTTGGACGCTAGAGGGCCAGGGATAATGCTCACCAAACAAATCCTTGACAGTAATTCACCCAGAGGTAAGTCAGAAATAGATTGTAGAGTGGAAACTTTGCGGATCTTCGGTTTTCTCCCGAGTTGGTTTTCTTTGGTTGCGGTGGCCCAATATTACCCAGTTGGTTGGTGGTAGTATTCGGTTGGTTGTTTCGTAAGGCCCTTGTTGCCGCGAGGTGTCTGATGGTCACTGGGGCTGTTGCTCTGGTTTCTTCTTGTGTGTCGGCCTGCTTCTCTAGCTGCTGACCTTCGCTGTCGAATTGCTTTCCTTGTTGTCTGCTGGAAACTGCTCTTCCTTCCAGAGACAGGCAGAACAAGACAAGCAGCCAGCAAGAACCAGAGAGAGAGAGAGAGAGAGAGGTTTCGAGTTTCCACTTCTAATAACCCTCTCTTACAATGGTCTACGATACCTTAAAAAAAACACTTCATGTCTGTTTAAGCAGTTCTTACAAAGTTCTTAAGAATCTTTGATGGCTTTTTGAGAGTCCGTCATCATGTTGCAATTGCTTCTCCCGATGGGTCATTGTTAATTCCGATTTTTTTTAGAGCTTGTTACACAAGGCTTCCTTTTGTATCCAACGTCCTAGTTGTTGCTTTAAAACAAAGGCATGGCCCCACCAAGTCTGAAGCAGTTACCTTTTTCAATGGCCTTGATTGTCGACCCCCTGCTGTCGGTTTTGCATTAAAACAGAGATATGCCTGAAGCATTAATTCTCTCACGTTCCACTGTGTGTGTTTTGTGGATTCGTCTGGTGACCTCTCACTTATCATTCCATCTTAGGATTTCAGTCAATGGCTAAAGTATTTCCATACTCAAGGAAAAGGTGAAATCCCAGAATTCTTACAGTCACCCGAACGAGGAAGCGAGTCCCTTAAAGGACGTGGATTCCTCGAAAAGTACTTTTCCCTGGTTGATGCTTCCTCGTGCGGCGCCCTGAAATGGTTAGAAAAGAGCCCAAAGTCCTTTTCTGAGTAACCCTAAAATGGTTAGATAAGAGTCCAAAGTCCTTTTCTTTAGGGTTTTTCTCCGAGTTTTGGGGGATCTGTGAATTTTGAGAATCTTACAGACTCAACTCTAACATTACTGGTGGTGTCCCTACACTAACATTAATGGTTATGATTCTACACTAACCTTACTGGTGGTGACCCTGCTCTAACATTATTGGTGGTGAACCTACTCTAACATTACTGGTGGTGACCCTGCTCTAACATTATTGGTGGGTGAACCTACTCTAACATTACTGGTGGTGACCCTGCTCTAACATTATTGGTGGTGAACCTACACTAACATTAATGCTGGTGACCTTACTCCAACATGACTGGTGGTGACCCTACTCGAACAGTACTGGTGGTGACTCTACTCTAACATTACTGGTGTCGACCTATTCTAACATTATTGGTGATGAAGCTGCTCTAGTATTAGTGGTGGTGATTTTAGTCCAACATTATTCATGGTGACCCAACTCTAAAATTATCGGTAGTGACCCTATTCTAACATTACTGATGTTGATCCTACTCTAAGAATATTGGTGTTATACTACTTTCGCATTACTGGTGGTAATTCAACTCAAACATTACTCGTGGTGAAACTACTCTCGCGTTACTGGTGTTTACCCAACTCTGACATTACTGATGGTGACTCCACTCTAACATTACTGGTGGTGACGCTGCTCAAACATGACAGGTGCTGATTCTACTCAAACAATACTGGTGGTGACCCTACCCTAACATTACTGGTAGTGACCCTACACTAACAGTACGGGTGGTGAAACCACTCTAACATTACTAGGGGTGAAAGTACAATATCATTACTGGTGTTCACCCTACCATAACTTTAATGGTGGTAACCCTAATCGAACATTATTGGTGTGACACTACTCTAATATTACTGCTGGAGATTCCACACAAACATCACTGATGGTGACACTACTCTAACATTACTGGTGTTTACCCAAATCTAACATTACTGATGGTGACCATACTCTAACATTACTGGTGGTGAATCTAGTCCGTCATTACTGGTGGTGATCCTACTCTAACATTACTGATGGTGAATCTTGTCTATCATTACTGGTGTTACGCCCACTGTAATATGACCTGTAGTGCACCTTCTCGATCATTGGTGGTGACACTAATGTAACATTACTGGTGGTGACTCTAGCCTAATATTAATGGTGGTGACACTATTCTAACTTTCCTGGTGGTGACCCTGATCTAATATTAATGCTGGTGACGCAACTTCAATATTACAGTTGGCTAACCTACACTCATGTTACTGGTGGTGACCCAACTCTAAAATTACCGATGGTGATCCAACACTAACATTAATGGTGGTTTTCCTACTCTAACAGCATTGGTGGTGACCCGACATTAATAATACTGGTGGTGATCCTAAAATAATATTACTGATTGGTGACCCTACTCAAATATTGCTGATTGTGAACCTACACTAATATTACTGCTGGCGAACTTACTCGAACTTGACTTATGGTGCCACTACTTTGACATCACTGGTGGTGATCCAACTCTAACAATACTGGTGGTAAACCTTGTCTAACATTACTGGTGGTGAACATACAGCTATATTTATGGTGGTGATCCGAATCTAACATTAGTGATGGTGACTCTACTCTAACATTACTGATGGTGAATCTAGTCTAACATTGCTGCTGGTGATCCTACATTAATATTACAGGTAGTGACCCTACTCTAATATTACTGGTGATGATTCTACTCCAACATTACTGATGATAACTCTCCTTTAATATCACTGTTTCTAACCATTCGCTAATATTACTGGTAGTGACCCTACTCTAATATTACTGGTGGTGAACATACTCTAACATTACTGGCGGTGACCATATTATTTGTGGTGATCCTGCCCTAACATTACTGGAGCTAACCCAACTATAAAAGTATTGGTGTTTAGCCTTCTCCAATATTACCCGTGGCATACCTACTCTTACATTCTGGTGGCGAAAGTAATGTAACATTACTGGTGTTGACTCTACTCTAATATTACTGGTGGTGACACGACGATAACAATATTGCTGGTGACCCGACTCTACCATTACTGGTGATGACCCTACTCAAACATCACCGGTGGTGACGCTACTCTAACATTACTGGTGGTGACTCCACTCCAACATTACTGATGGTGAATCTAGTCTAACATTGCTGCTGGTGATCCTACATTAATATTACACGTAGTGACCCTACTCTAATATTACTGGTGGTGATTCCACTCTAACGTTACTGATGGTGACCCTACACTAATATTACTGATTGTTTTGACCCTCCTCTAACATTACTGGTAGGGATGCAATACTATCACTAACGGTGGTGGCACAACTCGAACATTATTGGTGATTGCACTGCTCTCACATTACTGGTGCTGAACCCATTCTAATATTACTGGTGATGACCCTACTCCATCATCATTGGTATTGACACTATACTAACATTGCTGGTGATGACCCTATTGTAACATTAGTGGCGGTGACCCTGCTCCATCATTACAGGAGATAACGCTGTTCTAATGCTAGTTGTGGTGACCGTACTCCAACATTAGTTGTAGTGACGCCAATCTAACATTATTGGTGGTGACACTAGTGTAACATTATTGCTGGAGTCTCTACTCTAATATTAAAGGTGGTGACACTATTCTGACTTCCCTGCTGGTGAAACTGATCTAATATTAATGCTGGTGACGCTACTTCAATCTGACTGTTCGCGAGCCTAATCTAACATTACTGATGATGAGCCAGCTCTAACATTACCGATGGTAATCCGAAACTAAAATTAATGGTGGCGATCCCACTCTAACATTACTGGTGGTGACACTAAACTCATATTATTGGGGGTGATCCTACTCTAAGATTACTGGTGGTGAATCTACTTCGTCACTACTGGTGGTGATGCTAATCTAACATTACAGGTGGTGAGTCTAATCTAACATACAGGTGGTGACTCTACTCTAACATTACTGGTGGTGAATCTACGTTATCGTTACTGGTGGTGACCCCACTCTAATATTACCTGGTGTTGACTCTAATCAAATATTGCTGAAGGATACCCTACGCTAATATTACCGCTGGCGAACTTACTCTAACATGACTGGTGTTGACACTACTTTAACATTACTGGTGGTGACCCAACTCTAACAAAACTGGTTGTGAACCTAGTCTAACAATACTGGCGGTGAACATACACCAGTATTTCTGATGGTCATCCGACTCTAACATTACTTTTGGTAACCCTACTCTCCCTTTACTGGTGCTAACTCCAGTCTAAGGTTACTGTTGGTGAGCATCTGCTAACATCACGGGTGGTGACGCTGCTCTAACATTACTGGTGGTGACGCGACACAAACATTACTGGTGGTGATCCTACACTAACATTACTGGTGGTGACTCTAAACTAACATTAATGGTGGTGATCCTGTACTAACATTACTGGTGGTGATCCTACACTAACATTACTGGTGGTGATTCTACTCTAACATTACTGGTCGTGACCCTGCTCTAACATTATTGGTGGTCAACCCACTCTAATATTATTGGCGGCGACCCTACTCTAACATTACTGGTGGTGACTCTAAACTAACATTAATGGTGGTGATCCTGTACTAACATTACTGGTGGTGAACCTACTCTAATATTATTCGCGGTGACCCTACTCTAACAGTACTGGTGGTGACCCGACACTAACATTAATGGTGGTGACCCGACACTAACATTAATGGTGGTGACCATACACTAACATTTCTGGTGGTGACCCTACTCTAACATTACTGGTAGTGACCTAACACTAAAATTATTGGTGGTGACTAGACTCTAATATTATTGGTGGTGACCTTATTCTAATATTATTGGTGTTGACCCTACACTGATATTATTGGTGGTGACTCCACTCTAACATTATTGATGGTGACACTATTCTAATATAATTGGTGGTGACCCTACTCTAATATTATTGTTGGTGACTCTACTCTCATATTATTGGTTGTGACCCGACTCTAATATTATTGGCGGTGACCCGACACTAACATTATTGGTGGTGACTCCACTCTAACATTATTGGTGGTGACCCTATTCTGACATTATTGGTGGTGACCCGATTATAACATTATTGGTGGTGACCCTATTCTAATATTACTGGTGGTGACCCTATTCTAATATTACTGGTGGTGACCCTACTCTATTATTATTGGTGGTGACCCAACTCTATTGTTATTGGTGGTGACCCTACTCTAACATTATTGGTGGTGACCCTGCTCTAACATTATTGGTGGTGACCCGACTCTAACATTACTAGTGGTGACACTGCTCCAACATTATTGTTGGTGACCCTATTCTAATATTATTGGCGGTGACTGTAGGGGGTGGTGGTGTGTGTCAGCTTCACCTCTGACTTCTGAGCGGTCCGAATCGCTCCCACTCCCTGGGTTCTAGACCTTGGACTTATTTGGGGGTTGTGACAAAGTGCAGCAGACAACTGGTTTTGGTGCAAGAAACTTTGACCTTTATTCAAGAGAGAAAATACACACAACAATCTTAACACTCTAATAAAATGGGGAACACTTCGGTGCACACGAGGGAAATTACTGCAGAAAGATACTCCACCCCTCCCAATCCCACTGTACTAGATAAGTTGGACGCTAGAGGGCCAGGGATAATGCTCACCAAACAAATCCTTGACAGTAATTCACCCAGAGGTAAGTCAGAAATAGATTGTAGAGTGGAAACTTTGCGGATCTTCGGTTTTCTCCCGAGTTGGTTTTCTTTGGTTGCGGTGGCCCAATATTACCCAGTTGGTTGGTGGTAGTATTCGGTTGGTTGTTTCGTAAGGCCCTTGTTGCCGCGAGGTGTCTGATGGTCACTGGGGCTGTTGCTCTGGTTTCTTCTTGTGTGTCGGCCTGCTTCTCTAGCTGCTGACCTTCGCTGTCGAATTGCTTTCCTTGTTGTCTGCTGGAAACTGCTCTTCCTTCCAGAGACAGGCAGAACAAGACAAGCAGCCAGCAAGAACCAGAGAGAGAGAGAGAGAGAGAGGTTTCGAGTTTCCACTTCTAATAACCCTCTCTTACAATGGTCTACGATACCTTAAAAAAAACACTTCATGTCTGTTTAAGCAGTTCTTACAAAGTTCTTAAGAATCTTTGATGGCTTTTTGAGAGTCCGTCATCATGTTGCAATTGCTTCTCCCGATGGGTCATTGTTAATTCCGATTTTTTTAGAGCTTGTTACACAAGGCTTCCTTTTGTATCCAACGTCCTAGTTGTTGCTTTAAAACAAAGGCATGGCCCCACCAAGTCTGAAGCAGTTACCTTTTTCAATGGCCTTGATTGTCGACCCCCTGCTGTCGGTTTTGCATTAAAACAGAGATATGCCTGAAGCATTAATTCTCTCACGTTCCACTGTGTGTGTTTTGTGGATTCGTCTGGTGACCTCTCACTTATCATTCCATCTTAGGATTTCAGTCAATGGCTAAAGTATTTCCATACTCAAGGAAAAGGTGAAATCCCAGAATTCTTACAGTCACCCGAACGAGGAAGCGAGTCCCTTAAAGGACGTGGATTCCTCGAAAAGTACTTTTCCCTGGTTGATGCTTCCTCGTGCGGCGCCCTGAAATGGTTAGAAAAGAGCCCAAAGTCCTTTTCTGAGTAACCCTAAAATGGTTAGATAAGAGTCCAAAGTCCTTTTCTTTAGGGTTTTTCTCCGAGTTTTGGGGGATCTGTGAATTTTGAGAATCTTACAGACTCAACTCTAACATTACTGGTGGTGTCCCTACACTAACATTAATGGTTATGATTCTACACTAACCTTACTGGTGGTGACCCTGCTCTAACATTATTGGTGGTGAACCTACTCTAACATTACTGGTGGTGACCCTGCTCTAACATTATTGGTGGGTGAACCTACTCTAACATTACTGGTGGTGACCCTGCTCTAACATTATTGGTGGTGAACCTACACTAACATTAATGCTGGTGACCTTACTCCAACATGACTGGTGGTGACCCTACTCGAACAGTACTGGTGGTGACTCTACTCTAACATTACTGGTGTCGACCTATTCTAACATTATTGGTGATGAAGCTGCTCTAGTATTAGTGGTGGTGATTTTAGTCCAACATTATTCATGGTGACCCAACTCTAAAATTATCGGTAGTGACCCTATTCTAACATTACTGATGTTGATCCTACTCTAAGAATATTGGTGTTATACTACTTTCGCATTACTGGTGGTAATTCAACTCAAACATTACTCGTGGTGAAACTACTCTCGCGTTACTGGTGTTTACCCAACTCTGACATTACTGATGGTGACTCCACTCTAACATTACTGGTGGTGACGCTGCTCAAACATGACAGGTGCTGATTCTACTCAAACAATACTGGTGGTGACCCTACCCTAACATTACTGGTAGTGACCCTACACTAACAGTACGGGTGGTGAAACCACTCTAACATTACTAGGGGTGAAAGTACAATATCATTACTGGTGTTCACCCTACCATAACTTTAATGGTGGTAACCCTAATCGAACATTATTGGTGTGACACTACTCTAATATTACTGCTGGAGATTCCACACAAACATCACTGATGGTGACACTACTCTAACATTACTGGTGTTTACCCAAATCTAACATTACTGATGGTGACCATACTCTAACATTACTGGTGGTGAATCTAGTCCGTCATTACTGGTGGTGATCCTACTCTAACATTACTGATGGTGAATCTTGTCTATCATTACTGGTGTTACGCCCACTGTAATATGACCTGTAGTGCACCTTCTCGATCATTGGTGGTGACACTAATGTAACATTACTGGTGGTGACTCTAGCCTAATATTAATGGTGGTGACACTATTCTAACTTTCCTGGTGGTGACCCTGATCTAATATTAATGCTGGTGACGCAACTTCAATATTACAGTTGGCTAACCTACACTCATGTTACTGGTGGTGACCCAACTCTAAAATTACCGATGGTGATCCAACACTAACATTAATGGTGGTTTTCCTACTCTAACAGCATTGGTGGTGACCCGACATTAATAATACTGGTGGTGATCCTAAAATAATATTACTGATTGGTGACCCTACTCAAATATTGCTGATTGTGAACCTACATTAATATTACTGCTGGCGAACTTACTCGAACTTGACTTATGGTGCCACTACTTTGACATCACTGGTGGTGATCCAACTCTAACAATACTGGTGGTAAACCTTGTCTAACATTACTGGTGGTGAACATACAGCTATATTTATGGTGGTGATCCGAATCTAACATTAGTGATGGTGACTCTACTCTAATATTACTGATGGTGAATCTAGTCTAACATTGCTGCTGGTGATCCTACATTAATATTACAGGTAGTGACCCTACTCTAATATTACTGGTGATGATTCTACTCCAACATTACTGATGATAACTCTCCTTTAATATCACTGTTTCTAACCATTCGCTAATATTACTGGTAGTGACCCTACTCTAATATTACTGGTGGTGAACATACTCTAACATTACTGGCGGTGACCATATTATTTGTGGTGATCCTGCCCTAACATTACTGGAGCTAACCCAACTATAAAAGTATTGGTGTTTAGCCTTCTCCAATATTACCCGTGGCATACCTACTCTTACATTCTGGTGGCGAAAGTAATGTAACATTACTGGTGTTGACTCTACTCTAATATTACTGGTGGTGACACGACGATAACAATATTGCTGGTGACCCGACTCTACCATTACTGGTGATGACCCTACTCAAACATCACCGGTGGTGACGCTACTCTAACATTACTGGTGGTGACTCCACTCCAACATTACTGATGGTGAATCTAGTCTAACATTGCTGCTGGTGATCCTACATTAATATTACACGTAGTGACCCTACTCTAATATTACTGGTGGTGATTCCACTCTAACGTTACTGATGGTGACCCTACACTAATATTACTGATTGTTTTGACCCTCCTCTAACATTACTGGTAGGGATGCAATACTATCACTAACGGTGGTGGCACAACTCGAACATTATTGGTGATTGCACTGCTCTCACATTACTGGTGCTGAACCCATTCTAATATTACTGGTGATGACCCTACTCCATCATCATTGGTATTGACACTATACTAACATTGCTGGTGATGACCCTATTGTAACATTAGTGGCGGTGACCCTGCTCCATCATTACAGGAGATAACGCTGTTCTAATGCTAGTTGTGGTGACCGTACTCCAACATTAGTTGTAGTGACGCCAATCTAACATTATTGGTGGTGACACTAGTGTAACATTATTGCTGGAGTCTCTACTCTAATATTAAAGGTGGTGACACTATTCTGACTTCCCTGCTGGTGAAACTGATCTAATATTAATGCTGGTGACGCTACTTCAATCTGACTGTTCGCGAGCCTAATCTAACATTACTGATGATGAGCCAGCTCTAACATTACCGATGGTAATCCGAAACTAAAATTAATGGTGGCGATCCCACTCTAACATTACTGGTGGTGACACTAAACTCATATTATTGGGGGTGATCCTACTCTAAGATTACTGGTGGTGAATCTACTTCGTCACTACTGGTGGTGATGCTAATCTAACATTACAGGTGGTGAGTCTAATCTAACATACAGGTGGTGACTCTACTCTAACATTACTGGTGGTGAATCTACGTTATCGTTACTGGTGGTGACCCCACTCTAATATTACCTGGTGTTGACTCTAATCAAATATTGCTGAAGGATACCCTACGCTAATATTACCGCTGGCGAACTTACTCTAACATGACTGGTGTTGACACTACTTTAACATTACTGGTGGTGACCCAACTCTAACAAAACTGGTTGTGAACCTAGTCTAACAATACTGGCGGTGAACATACACCAGTATTTCTGATGGTCATCCGACTCTAACATTACTTTTGGTAACCCTACTCTCCCTTTACTGGTGCTAACTCCAGTCTAAGGTTACTGTTGGTGAGCATCTGCTAACATCACGGGTGGTGACGCTGCTCTAACATTACTGGTGGTGACGCGACACAAACATTACTGGTGGTGATCCTACACTAACATTACTGGTGGTGACTCTAAACTAACATTAATGGTGGTGATCCTGTACTAACATTACTGGTGGTGATCCTACACTAACATTACTGGTGGTGATTCTACTCTAACATTACTGGTCGTGACCCTGCTCTAACATTATTGGTGGTCAACCCACTCTAATATTATTGGCGGCGACCCTACTCTAACATTACTGGTGGTGACTCTAAACTAACATTAATGGTGGTGATCCTGTACTAACATTACTGGTGGTGAACCTACTCTAATATTATTCGCGGTGACCCTACTCTAACAGTACTGGTGGTGACCCGACACTAACATTAATGGTGGTGACCCGACACTAACATTAATGGTGGTGACCATACACTAACATTTCTGGTGGTGACCCTACTCTAACATTACTGGTAGTGACCTAACACTAAAATTATTGGTGGTGACTAGACTCTAATATTATTGGTGGTGACCTTATTCTAATATTATTGGTGTTGACCCTACACTGATATTATTGGTGGTGACTCCACTCTAACATTATTGATGGTGACACTATTCTAATATAATTGGTGGTGACCCTACTCTAATATTATTGTTGGTGACTCTACTCTCATATTATTGGTTGTGACCCGACTCTAATATTATTGGCGGTGACCCGACACTAACATTATTGGTGGTGACTCCACTCTAACATTATTGGTGGTGACCCTATTCTGACATTATTGGTGGTGACCCGATTATAACATTATTGGTGGTGACCCTATTCTAATATTACTGGTGGTGACCCTATTCTAATATTACTGGTGGTGACCCTACTCTATTATTATTGGTGGTGACCCAACTCTATTGTTATTGGTGGTGACCCTACTCTAACATTATTGGTGGTGACCCTGCTCTAACATTATTGGTGGTGACCCGACTCTAACATTACTAGTGGTGACACTGCTCCAACATTATTGTTGGTGACCCTATTCTAATATTATTGGCGGTGACTGTAGGGGGTGGTGGTGTGTGTCAGCTTCACCTCTGACTTCTGAGCGGTCCGAATCGCTCCCACTCCCTGGGTTCTAGACCTTGGACTTATTTGGGGGTTGTGACAAAGTGCAGCAGACAACTGGTTTTGGTGCAAGAAACTTTGACCTTTATTCAAGAGAGAAAATACACACAACAATCTTAACACTCTAATAAAATGGGGAACACTTCGGTGCACACGAGGGAAATTACTGCAGAAAGATACTCCACCCCTCCCAATCCCACTGTACTAGATAAGTTGGACGCTAGAGGGCCAGGGATAATGCTCACCAAACAAATCCTTGACAGTAATTCACCCAGAGGTAAGTCAGAAATAGATTGTAGAGTGGAAACTTTGCGGATCTTCGGTTTTCTCCCGAGTTGGTTTTCTTTGGTTGCGGTGGCCCAATATTACCCAGTTGGTTGGTGGTAGTATTCGGTTGGTTGTTTCGTAAGGCCCTTGTTGCCGCGAGGTGTCTGATGGTCACTGGGGCTGTTGCTCTGGTTTCTTCTTGTGTGTCGGCCTGCTTCTCTAGCTGCTGACCTTCGCTGTCGAATTGCTTTCCTTGTTGTCTGCTGGAAACTGCTCTTCCTTCCAGAGACAGGCAGAACAAGACAAGCAGCCAGCAAGAACCAGAGAGAGAGAGAGAGAGAGAGGTTTCGAGTTTCCACTTCTAATAACCCTCTCTTACAATGGTCTACGATACCTTAAAAAAAACACTTCATGTCTGTTTAAGCAGTTCTTACAAAGTTCTTAAGAATCTTTGATGGCTTTTTGAGAGTCCGTCATCATGTTGCAATTGCTTCTCCCGATGGGTCATTGTTAATTCCGATTTTTTTAGAGCTTGTTACACAAGGCTTCCTTTTGTATCCAACGTCCTAGTTGTTGCTTTAAAACAAAGGCATGGCCCCACCAAGTCTGAAGCAGTTACCTTTTTCAATGGCCTTGATTGTCGACCCCCTGCTGTCGGTTTTGCATTAAAACAGAGATATGCCTGAAGCATTAATTCTCTCACGTTCCACTGTGTGTGTTTTGTGGATTCGTCTGGTGACCTCTCACTTATCATTCCATCTTAGGATTTCAGTCAATGGCTAAAGTATTTCCATACTCAAGGAAAAGGTGAAATCCCAGAATTCTTACAGTCACCCGAACGAGGAAGCGAGTCCCTTAAAGGACGTGGATTCCTCGAAAAGTACTTTTCCCTGGTTGATGCTTCCTCGTGCGGCGCCCTGAAATGGTTAGAAAAGAGCCCAAAGTCCTTTTCTGAGTAACCCTAAAATGGTTAGATAAGAGTCCAAAGTCCTTTTCTTTAGGGTTTTTCTCCGAGTTTTGGGGGATCTGTGAATTTTGAGAATCTTACAGACTCAACTCTAACATTACTGGTGGTGTCCCTACACTAACATTAATGGTTATGATTCTACACTAACCTTACTGGTGGTGACCCTGCTCTAACATTATTGGTGGTGAACCTACTCTAACATTACTGGTGGTGACCCTGCTCTAACATTATTGGTGGGTGAACCTACTCTAACATTACTGGTGGTGACCCTGCTCTAACATTATTGGTGGTGAACCTACACTAACATTAATGCTGGTGACCTTACTCCAACATGACTGGTGGTGACCCTACTCGAACAGTACTGGTGGTGACTCTACTCTAACATTACTGGTGTCGACCTATTCTAACATTATTGGTGATGAAGCTGCTCTAGTATTAGTGGTGGTGATTTTAGTCCAACATTATTCATGGTGACCCAACTCTAAAATTATCGGTAGTGACCCTATTCTAACATTACTGATGTTGATCCTACTCTAAGAATATTGGTGTTATACTACTTTCGCATTACTGGTGGTAATTCAACTCAAACATTACTCGTGGTGAAACTACTCTCGCGTTACTGGTGTTTACCCAACTCTGACATTACTGATGGTGACTCCACTCTAACATTACTGGTGGTGACGCTGCTCAAACATGACAGGTGCTGATTCTACTCAAACAATACTGGTGGTGACCCTACCCTAACATTACTGGTAGTGACCCTACACTAACAGTACGGGTGGTGAAACCACTCTAACATTACTAGGGGTGAAAGTACAATATCATTACTGGTGTTCACCCTACCATAACTTTAATGGTGGTAACCCTAATCGAACATTATTGGTGTGACACTACTCTAATATTACTGCTGGAGATTCCACACAAACATCACTGATGGTGACACTACTCTAACATTACTGGTGTTTACCCAAATCTAACATTACTGATGGTGACCATACTCTAACATTACTGGTG
This sequence comes from Heptranchias perlo, assembly GCF_035084215.1. NCBI lineage: Eukaryota > Metazoa > Chordata > Chondrichthyes > Hexanchiformes > Hexanchidae > Heptranchias > Heptranchias perlo. The sequence goes on from NC_090327.1 coordinate 140,873,166, forward strand.
GTGAATCTAGTCCGTCATTACTGGTGGTGATCCTACTCTAACATTACTGATGGTGAATCTTGTCTATCATTACTGGTGTTACGCCCACTGTAATATGACCTGTAGTGCACCTTCTCGATCATTGGTGGTGACACTAATGTAACATTACTGGTGGTGACTCTAGCCTAATATTAATGGTGGTGACACTATTCTAACTTTCCTGGTGGTGACCCTGATCTAATATTAATGCTGGTGACGCAACTTCAATATTACAGTTGGCTAACCTACACTCATGTTACTGGTGGTGACCCAACTCTAAAATTACCGATGGTGATCCAACACTAACATTAATGGTGGTTTTCCTACTCTAACAGCATTGGTGGTGACCCGACATTAATAATACTGGTGGTGATCCTAAAATAATATTACTGATTGGTGACCCTACTCAAATATTGCTGATTGTGAACCTACATTAATATTACTGCTGGCGAACTTACTCGAACTTGACTTATGGTGCCACTACTTTGACATCACTGGTGGTGATCCAACTCTAACAATACTGGTGGTAAACCTTGTCTAACATTACTGGTGGTGAACATACAGCTATATTTATGGTGGTGATCCGAATCTAACATTAGTGATGGTGACTCTACTCTAACATTACTGATGGTGAATCTAGTCTAACATTGCTGCTGGTGATCCTACATTAATATTACAGGTAGTGACCCTACTCTAATATTACTGGTGATGATTCTACTCCAACATTACTGATGATAACTCTCCTTTAATATCACTGTTTCTAACCATTCGCTAATATTACTGGTAGTGACCCTACTCTAATATTACTGGTGGTGAACATACTCTAACATTACTGGCGGTGACCATATTATTTGTGGTGATCCTGCCCTAACATTACTGGAGCTAACCCAACTATAAAAGTATTGGTGTTTAGCCTTCTCCAATATTACCCGTGGCATACCTACTCTTACATTCTGGTGGCGAAAGTAATGTAACATTACTGGTGTTGACTCTACTCTAATATTACTGGTGGTGACACGACGATAACAATATTGCTGGTGACCCGACTCTACCATTACTGGTGATGACCCTACTCAAACATCACCGGTGGTGACGCTACTCTAACATTACTGGTGGTGACTCCACTCCAACATTACTGATGGTGAATCTAGTCTAACATTGCTGCTGGTGATCCTACATTAATATTACACGTAGTGACCCTACTCTAATATTACTGGTGGTGATTCCACTCTAACGTTACTGATGGTGACCCTACACTAATATTACTGATTGTTTTGACCCTCCTCTAACATTACTGGTAGGGATGCAATACTATCACTAACGGTGGTGGCACAACTCGAACATTATTGGTGATTGCACTGCTCTCACATTACTGGTGCTGAACCCATTCTAATATTACTGGTGATGACCCTACTCCATCATCATTGGTATTGACACTATACTAACATTGCTGGTGATGACCCTATTGTAACATTAGTGGCGGTGACCCTGCTCCATCATTACAGGAGATAACGCTGTTCTAATGCTAGTTGTGGTGACCGTACTCCAACATTAGTTGTAGTGACGCCAATCTAACATTATTGGTGGTGACACTAGTGTAACATTATTGCTGGAGTCTCTACTCTAATATTAAAGGTGGTGACACTATTCTGACTTCCCTGCTGGTGAAACTGATCTAATATTAATGCTGGTGACGCTACTTCAATCTGACTGTTCGCGAGCCTAATCTAACATTACTGATGATGAGCCAGCTCTAACATTACCGATGGTAATCCGAAACTAAAATTAATGGTGGCGATCCCACTCTAACATTACTGGTGGTGACACTAAACTCATATTATTGGGGGTGATCCTACTCTAAGATTACTGGTGGTGAATCTACTTCGTCACTACTGGTGGTGATGCTAATCTAACATTACAGGTGGTGAGTCTAATCTAACATACAGGTGGTGACTCTACTCTAACATTACTGGTGGTGAATCTACGTTATCGTTACTGGTGGTGACCCCACTCTAATATTACCTGGTGTTGACTCTAATCAAATATTGCTGAAGGATACCCTACGCTAATATTACCGCTGGCGAACTTACTCTAACATGACTGGTGTTGACACTACTTTAACATTACTGGTGGTGACCCAACTCTAACAAAACTGGTTGTGAACCTAGTCTAACAATACTGGCGGTGAACATACACCAGTATTTCTGATGGTCATCCGACTCTAACATTACTTTTGGTAACCCTACTCTCCCTTTACTGGTGCTAACTCCAGTCTAAGGTTACTGTTGGTGAGCATCTGCTAACATCACGGGTGGTGACGCTGCTCTAACATTACTGGTGGTGACTCTACCCTAACATTACAGGTGGTGAATCTAGTGTAACATTGCTGCTGGCGATTCTACCCTAATATTACTGGTGGTGACCCTACTCTAATATTATTGGTGGTGGTCCTACTCTAACATTACTGTTGGTGATCCAACACTATTATTAACGGTGGTGGCCCTTTTCTAACATTATTGGTGATGAAACTGCTCTAACATTACTGGTGGTGAACCCATTCTAATATTACTGGTGGTGACCTTTCTCCATCATCACTGGTGGTGACCCCATAGAAACAATGCTGGTGATGACCCTACTGTAACATTATTGGCGGTGACCCTAATCTATCATTACATGAGGTGACGTTGCTCTAATGTTACTTGTGGTGGCCGTTCTCTAACGTTAATTGTGGTGACGCCAATCTAACATTACTGGTGGTGACCCTAATCTAACATTACTGGTGATGACACAACTCAAATATTAATGGTCGAGACACTACTCTAACATTACTGGTGGTGACCCAACTCTTACATTACTGGTGGTGTCCCTAGTCTAATATTATTGGTGGTGATACTACTCCGACATTACTGGTGATGAGCCTATTCCAACATCACTGGTGGTAATCCTACTCTAACGTTACTACTGGTGACCCGACTCTAACATCATAGATGGTGTCGCTCGTCCAATGTTACTGGTCGTGAATCTAGTATAACATTGCTGCTGGTGATCCTACTCTAATGTTACTGGTGGTGACCCTACACTAATATTATTGGTGGCGGTCCTACTCTAACATTACTGGCTGCTGATCCTACTCTAACTTTACTGTGATGATCCGTCACTAACATTAATGGTGGTGATGCAACCCTAACATTATTGGTGGTGACCCTACTCTAACATTGCTGCTGCTGACTCTATTCTAACATTAATGATGGTGACCTTTCTCTATCATGAACGGTGGTGACCTTACATTAATATTACTTGTGGTGACGCTACTCTAACTTTAGTGGTGGTGACACTACTCTAACGTTACTTCTGGTGAAGCTACTCTAACATTACAGGTGGTGACCCTAAACTAACATTACGGGTGATGACGCTAATCTAACATTACTGGCCGTAAATCAATACTAACATTACTTGTGGTGACCCTACTGTAATATTACTCGCGGTGACCCTACTCTATCATTAAATGTGGTGACCCTACATTTATATTACTTGTCGAGAACCTACCCTAACATTACTCGTTGTGACCATACTCTCATCTTACTGGTAGTGATCCTATTCTAACGTTACTGGTGGTGACTCTACTCTAACATAACTGGTGGTAAGCCTATTCTAACGTTGGTGACTCCACCCCACCATTACTGGAGGTGACACCACTCTATCATCCCGAGTGGTGACTCTACTCCAACATTAGTGGTGGTGACTCTACCCTAACATTACTGGTTGTGTACATACTCTAATATTAATTGTAGTGATCCTAATCTAACTTTACTGGTGGTAAACCTACTCTAACGTTACTGCTGGTGACTCTACCCTAACATTATGCTGGTGAATCCACTCGAAAATTAATGCTGATGATCCTACTCTAACATTACTGGTGGTGACTCTATTATAATATTACTGTTTCTAACCATACGCTAATGTTACTGGCAGTGACCGACTCTATCATTACTGGTAGTGACCCTACTCTAATATTACTGGTGGTGAACCTACTCTAACATTACTGGCGGTGACCATACACTTATATTACTTGTGGTGATCCCACTCTAACATTACTAGTGCTAACCCTACTTTAAAAGTACTGGTGTTTAACGTTCTCCAATATTACCTGTGGCGCACCTACTCTTACATTCTGGTGGCGACAGAAATGTAACATTACTGGTGCTGACCCTACTCTAATATTGCTAATCTAACTTTGCTGTTGGTGACGCTAATTTATTATTACTGCTGGTGACGCAAAGACAATATCACTGTCGGCGAACCTACTGTAACATTACTGGTTGTGACCCTTCTCTAACATTACTTGTGGTGATCCAACTATGACATGAATGGTGGTGCGTCGACTCTAACTTTACTGCTGGTGACTCTACTCTATCATTACTGGTGGTTAACCTACTCTAACAGCATTGGTGGTGACCCTACTTTAATATTACTGGTGGTGATCCTACTCTAAAATTACTGGTGGTGAGCCTACTCTAACATTACTGGCGGTGACCATAGTCCAATATTACTGGTGGTAACACGACTATAACAATATTTCTGGTGACCCTACTCTAACATTCCTGGTGGTGACCCTACTCAAACATCACCGGTGATGACGCTACTCTAACATTACTGTTGGTGAATCGACTGTAACATTACTGGTGGCGAATCTACTCGAGCATTACTAGTACTGACCTTAATCTAACATTAGTTTTGGTCACCGTACACTAATATTACTGGTTGTAGCCCTACTCTAACATTATTGCTTGGTTACCCTACTCTAACGTTAATGTTGGAAACTCTACTTTACCATGACTGGTCCTGAACCTACTCTAACATTACTGGTGGTGATCCAACACTAATATTAATATTGGTGACCCTACACTAACATTACTGCTGGTGACCCACTCTAACACTAATGGTGGTGACCCTACGCTAACATTATTGGTGGTGACCCTGCTCTAACTTTACTGTTGGTGACTTTACTCTAACATTGATGATGGTGACCCTAGTCTATCATTAAAGGTGGTGGTCATACCTTTGAATTACTTGTGGTGACGCTACTCCAACATTAGTGGTGGTGACTCTAATCTAACATTACTTGTGGTGACCCTAATCTAACATTACCGGTGATGACCCTGCTCTATCTTTATAGTTGGTGACGCTACTCTAATGTTACTTGTGGTGACCCGACTCTAAACGTGGTGGTGACTCTAATCTATCATTACTAGTGGTGAACCTAATCTTACATTACTGGCTGTGACCCCAGTCTAATATTACTGGTGGTGACACTGTACTCACTTTAATGTTGGTGACCCTACTCTAACATTAATGGTTATGAGCCTACTCTAATATCACTGGTGGTGACGCTACTCTAATATTACCGGTGTTGATCCTACTCTAATATTACTGGTATTGAGCATACTCTAACATTATTGGTGGTGATCCAACACTAAAATTAATGGTGGTGACCATTGCCTAACATTATTGATGGTGACGCTGCTATAAATTTAATGGTTGTGACACGACTGTAATATTAATGTTGGTGACCCAACTCTAACATTACTCTTGGTGGCTCTACTCTCCCATTACTTGTCCTGAACCTACTCTAACATTACTGGCTTTGTTCCACACTAACATTTCTTGTGGTGACCATTCTCTAACATGGTGATCAAACAGTAGAATTAATGGTGGTGGCCATATTCTAACATTATCGGTGGTGACACTGCTTTAAATTTACTAGTGGTGACCCTATTCTAATATCTTTGTCCCACTCTACCATTACTTGTGGTGACCCTAATCTAACATTACCGCTGTCGACACTATCGGAACATTCCTCCACCTCAAGCACCGTTAACACACTGATCACCGACACTTACTTTGCAGATTACACAGTGTTTGCAGCCTTGTGGAGAGAGAATCAGACACCGTATGCCATAGAACTCACTCTGCTCTTAGAAAGGTTTCAGAACTTTTCATTATTTAATGAATTTAACAAATACAGTTAAGGGATATTTCACCACATTCTTCAACTGCTCTCTGTATTTAGCCTGTGTCATGGCATAAATAGGAGTGTTTGGGCAGCAGTTCAGGAGCTGGAGCATTAACTCCAGGTCTTGTATAAACGCAGGTGCAAATGCAGACTCATAGTCGAACCACACCTTCCAGTTGCATATAGAATTGTCCATAAACATCGCCCATAACAGTATCAAGTTCCCTGATATAACAAAGAGTAAAATTATGGATTTCCTTCGGCTCCCCATCTCTGGGTTTCCGGGACTGTCCCCGTTGCTGAGGCTCCGGAGTCTCCTGCCGGCTCCGCTGGCCAAGAAAATACATCTGACAGTGAAGACATTGAGAAGCAGAATCAGAACTAATGGAACACCCTGTGTGAGGACACAATGAACGAGTTCAATTGCTGCCTACATTGTGAAATTAGAACTTCCCATGTAGCATCAAAAAACCAGGGTTGATTAATGAACAAATATTCACCACCGGCCATAAAGTACCAGAACATGTTCTTTCAACAGTTCAGAACAGTTACTGTTCCCAAAACCACAGCCGCCGTTTTCTTGGTGCAATAGTTAGTTTTCAGCTTCTGGCAACAAATAACCACTAATCGATCAAAGGTGAAAGTGATGGTGAACCAGACAGAACAGTCTGTGGCTGCGAAAAGCAGGACGGCGTGGATATTACACAAGTAGATGGACCGCAGGAATTCAAACCCTTCGAATAAGCAACTGGAATCTGTCTGAGTATCAGATCGATGATAAAGACCAGTAGATGAGCCGTTGCCATCTCCACCAGGTAGCGAATGACACATTTGGAGAGAGCACACTTTTCCCGAGACAGGATCGCAATCGTCAATAGGTCAACTGTAAGGAAGGGACATAAACAGGAAAATTATACATCAGGCTGGGATGCCCTCTAAATATTAGTACAGTCTCTGGATCCCCTGTATATATTAGTACCATCTCTGGATCCCCTGTAAATATTAGTACCGTACCTGGATCCACTGTAAGTATTAGTACCGTCTCTGGATCCCCTATTACCATTGTTACTGTCTCCAGATCCCCTTTAAATATTAGTACAATCTCCGAATCCCCTTTAAACGTTAATACCGACTCTGGATCGCACAGTTAATATGAGGGCCATCACTGGATCCCCTGCAATTATTACCATTATTGGATCGTCGTATAAATGTTACTAACGTCCCTGTAAATGTCAGTTCCGCTTCTGGATCCACTGTTAATATCAGTACCGTTTCTGCTTCCACTGTAACTATTCGTATAGTCTCTCGTTCCCCTGTAAATATTAATACCGTCTCTGGATCTCTCCTCAAATATTAGTACCGTCTCTGCATTTCTTGTAAATATTATTATAATCTCTGGATACCTCTGTAAAAGCTTTACCCTATCTGGATCCCAGTGTAAATATTAGGAATATGTCTGGACTCAATGTAAACATTAGTACCGCCTCAGGATAACCTGGAAGTATCAGTACTGTATTTGAATCCCCCTGTTAATAAAATATAATATGTAGTTCGTCCTGTAAACATTTGCACCGTCTCTGGATCATCCTGCAAATATTACTACCGTTCCTGGATCTCCTGCAATTTTTTTATCGTCTCTGGATCCTCTGTAAATAGTTTTACCAACTCTGGATCGCGTTCTGTATATTACTAGCGTCCCTGGATCCTCTTTAATATTAATATCGTCTCTGGATACGCTGCAAATATTGGTACCGTCTATGAATCCCCTGTAAATAATTGTACGCCTCTGTATCCCCTGAAAATATTAATATATTCTCTGGATTCTGGTCTAAATGTTTTTAACATCTGTGGATCCCATTCTAAACATTAGTCCAGTCTCTGGATCCCCTGTAAATATTAATGCTGACTCTGGATTCCCCTGTTAACATTAATCCCGCTTTGGATCCCTTGTGATTAATAGTATCGTCCCTGGATCCTCTGTAAATATTATTTCCGCCTCTGGATTCCCTGTAAATATTGCTACCGCCTCTGGATTCCCTGGTAAATATTTCTACCTTCTCTGAATCCTCTGTGGATATTAATACCGCATCTGGATCCCCTTTAAATATTGTTACCTGCCTCAGGTTCCGCTGTAATTATCAGCACCATTTCTGCTTCCACTGTAAATAATCGTACTGGCTCTGGTTCCCCTGTAAATATTAGTGCCCTGGCTGTATCCTCCAGTTAATATTAGTACCGTCTCTGGATCCCCTGTAAATATTATTATCATCTCTGTATCCCCTGTGCATATCAGTAGCATCTCTGGATCCCTCTGCAAACATTAGTACAGCCTCTGCATTCCTTGTTAACATTATAATATTTGGATTCCTCTGAGAAAGATCTACCCTCTCTGGGTCCCACTGTAAATGTTAGTACCATCTCTGGACTCAATGCAAATATTAGTACAGCTTCTGGATCGCCTGTAAATATTAACACCACCTCTGGATCCCCGTCCTTGGAACCCTTGTAAAAATAAGTACCGTTTCTGGAGCCACAGCAAATATTTGTATCTTCACTGGACCCCCTATGAATATTATTACCATCTCTGGTTCGTCCTGTAAATATTAACAACGTTTCTGGATCCTTTGTAAATATTAGTACAATTGCTGGATCCTCTGTAAATTTTAGTAACATCTCTGGATCGTCTGTAAATATTAGTACCGCCTTTGGATCCTCACTAAATATTAATACTTTCGCTGCATCCCCTCTAATTATCAGTACCATCTCTGGACCCCGATTAAATATTAGTACCATCTCTGAATTCCCTGTAAATATTAGTGCCATTTCTGGATCACGTGTAAATATTTTTAGCAATTCTGTATCCCTTGGAAATTCCAGTATCATCTCTGTATCCCCTGTAAATATTATTAGCAATTCTGTGTCCCCTATGAATACCAGTATCACCTCTGAATCCCTTTAAATATTAGTACCATCTTTGGATCACCTGTAAATATTAGGACCATCTCTGGATCCCCTGTAAATATCATCACCAATTCTGTATCCTCTGCAGATGTCAGTATCATCTCTGGATCCGCTGTAAATATACGTATCGCCTCTGGATCCGCTGTAAATATTTATGCATTTCCTGGATAACACTGCAAATATTAGCACCCTCATTGGATCCCTCTGTACATATTAGTACCATCTCTGGATACCCAATAAATATTTATACCGCCTCCGGATACCCCTGTAACTAATACTACTATCTCTGTGTCCCCTGCCAATATTTTTTACCATCTTTGGATCGCCCTGTAAATAGTAATACCGTCTCTCGATCCCCTTGTAACTACTGACACAACCCTAGGACCTTGTAAGAATAGGCACAAGCTCAGGGATCCATTGTTAATTAAACCTCACAACCACAAGTAGGCCTTTAATATATTGCCCATCCCTGTTCCCCCTTCAAATGTATTGATGGAAGGGTGAAGAAACAGAGGGTATAAGTTTAAGGTGATCGGCAAAAGAAACAAAGATGACAGGAGGAAAAACTTTTTCACACAGTGAGTGGTTAGGATCTGGAATGCCCTGCCAGAGCAGGTGGTGGAGGTAGATTCAATCATGGCTTTCAAAAGGGAACTGGATGAGCACTTGAAAGCAAAAAAAAAAAAAAAAATGCAGTGCTCCAGGGAGAGGGCGGGGGATTCAGACTAGCTGGATCGCACTTGTATAGAGCCAGCATGGACTTAATGGGCCGAATGGCCTCCTTCCGTGCTGTAACTTTTCTATGAACCGGTGATTCTATGTCACCCCTCGCGCATACCCCCTCTAATTTTTAAGCTACAATTAGACACTTACCATCATCTCGAGCAGCAGCGAGCTTGGGACAGTAAATGACAAGAACAGTAATCGAGTGAAACATGGTTCATAGAATTAATAGCAAGATATGGATACTTAGCAGCAATTCGAACCGCAGCAAGGAATAGGGCAGTAAATTACAAGAATGGTAATAAAATTAAACATGATTTGGAAATTTAGTCGCTTGATATACTTACTTAACAGGAACTCGGGCAGCAGCGAGTGTGGGACAGTAAATGAGAAGAAAAGTTACATTGAGTCTACATCACAAAAACAGGCCATTAAGCCCAACTTGTGTTTGCCGACATTTATGCTCCAGACGTGCCTCTTCCCACCTTGCTTCATCTCCCAACTTCATCGAACCCGATCAAAATAACATTCTATTCCTTTCTCCCTCGTGCGCTTATATAGCTTCCCTTTAAATGCATCCATGCTATTTGCCTCAATTACTCCTTTTGGTAGCGCATCCCACATTCTTACTTTTCTTTGGGTTAAGAAGTTTCTCCTGAATTCCCAATCTGATTTATTAGTGACTATCTTATAGTTATGGCTTCTAGTTTTGAACTCCACCACAATTGGAAACATTTTCTCTGTGTCTACCCGATCTGACCATTTCATTCCCTGAAAGACCTCTATCAGGCCACCTCTCAGCCTCATCTTTTCTAGAGAATAGAGGCCCAGTCTTTTCAGCCTTTCCTGATAACTATATCTTTCAGTTCTGGTATCAACTTTGTGAATCTTTTTAGCACCTTCTCCAAAGCGTCCATACCATTTTCATATATTGAGACCTGAACTGAGCACAGTACTCCAAGTGTGGTCTAACCAAAGTTCTTTACAAGTTTGACATAGCATCTCTTATTTACAATTCTATCCTGGTAGAAATGAATCCCAGTGCTTCCTTTGCCTTTTCGTTGTCTTGTTAATCTGCATTGCTGCTTTTAGTGTTTTTTGTATCTTTTCCTTGAGATCCCTTTGCTACTTTGCCCCAAAATGCAGCACCTCACAATTATCTATATTGAAATCATTTGACAATTATGCACCCATTCTGCAAGTTTATTAATGCTTCTTGCATTTTGACGCATTAAAAACATAGAAACATAGAAAATTTACTGCACAGAAGGAGGCCATTCGGCCCATTGTTTCTGTGCCGGTCGAAATAGACCTACCCAGACTAATTCCACTTTCCAACATTTGGTCCGTAACCCTGTAGGTTATGGCACTTCAAGTGCATATCCAAGTAACTTTTAAATGTGATGAGGGGTTCTGCCTCTATCACCCCATCAGGTAGTGAGTTCCAGACTTCCAAAACTCACTGGGTGATTTTTTTTCCTCAGCTCCCCACTAATCTTTCCACCAATCACTTTGAATCTATGCCCCCTGAGTATAGACGTATTGCTAAGGGAGATAGGTCCTTCCTATCCATACTATCTAGGCCCCTCATAATATCATGCACCTCAATTAAATCACCCCTCAGCCTCCTCTGCTCCAAAGATATAGCTCTAGCATAAACTGCCTGCTATTATATTTTATATTCTATGTCCCCGCTAATAAAGGAAAGCATACCGTATGCCTTCTTAAACAACCTTGTCTCCCTGTCCTGCTACCTTCAGGATTCTGGGGACATGCTCTTCAAGGACCCCTCTTCCTCTACACCTCTCAGTATCCTCCCATTTTTATGTATTCCCTTGCCTTGTTTGACCTCCCCGAATGCATTACCTCACACTTCTCCAGATTCAATTTCATTTGCCACTTTTCTGCCCACGTGACCAGTCCATTGCTGTCTTCGAGCAGTGCACAGCTTTCCTCTTCACTTGCAATCACACGGCCATTTTTTGTATCATCTGCAAACTTCTTAATCATGCTTCCTGCATTCAAGTCTAAATCATTAATCTATACCAGAAAAAGAAAGGGACCTCGTACTGAGCCTTGCGGAATCCCACTGGAAACATCCTTTCAGTTAAAAAAAACGGCCGTCGACCATTACACTTTGCTTCCTGCCACTGAGCCAATTTTGGATCGAATTTGCTACTTTCCGTTGGATGCCATAGGCTTTTACTTTTTTGACCAGTCTGCCAAATGGGACGTTGGCAAAAGCCTTGCTAAAATCCATGAAGACGACATCAAACGCATTACCCTAATCGACCCTCCTTCTTACCTCCTCAAAAAACTCAATCAAGTTAGTCAGACACGACCTTCCATTGACAAATCCATGTTGACTGTCCTTGATTAATCCCTGCCTTTCTAAATGACGGTTTATACTGTCCCTCAGAATTGATTCCAATAATTTGCTGACCTCCGAGGTAAGACTGACTGGCCTGTTAGTACTTGGTTTAACCTTTTCTCCCTTCTTAAATAACGATACGACGTTAGCAGTCCTTCAATCCTCGTGCACCATTCCTGTAGCCAGGGAGGTTCGGAAAAAGATGGTCAGAGCCTCCGCTGTTCCCTCTTTTAACAGTCTGGGATATATTTCATCCGGGCGTGGCGATTTATCTACTTTCAAAGATGCTAAAGCCCTTAATTCTTCCTTTCACGCTATTTTTCCCATTCAATATTTCACACTCCTCCTCCTTAAATACAATCTCTGCATTGGACCTCTCTTTTGTGAAGACAGATGCAAAGTATTCGTTAAGAACCATACCCACATCTTCCATCTCCACACATAGGTTACCTTTTTGGTCTCTAATTGGCTCTAATCTTTCCTTAGTTATCCCCTTACTCTTTATGTATTGGTAAAACATCTTTGGGTTTTCCTCAATTTTACTTCCCGGTATTTTTTCACGCCCTCTCTTTGCTTTCCTAATTATCTTTTTTAATTTCACCCCTGCACGTTCTATAGTCCTCTCGGCTTTCTGCAGTATTCAGCTCTCGGTGTCTGACATAAGCTTCTCTTTTTTTGCATTCTCTTACCCTGGATGCTCCTTGTCATCCAGAGTGCTCTATATTTGGTAGTCCCACCATTTTTCTTTGTGGGCATATGTTTAATCTGAACCCCGTGAATCTCCACCTTGAATGCCTCCCACTGCTCTGACACTGATTTACCATCAAGTAGCTGTTTCAAGTCCACTTTTGCGTATTTTAAGATTATGCCCCCTTGTTCTGGACCCCGCAGCCAGGGGAAATAGTTTCTCTCTATCTACCATATCGAATCCTTTCATCGTCTTAAACACCTCAATCAGATCACTGATCAACATTCTAAAGTCAAGGGACTAAAAACAAAGTTCCTGCAACCTATCCTCATAATTTCCTGCACCACCAGTATAATTAAAATCTTGAGCTAAGGCCGTCACACGTGAGATTCGTGATTTAATCTTTAGGGCTTTGCCCCTTTTTTAAAATTCCCAGCTTGAAAACGATATTTCAGCCTTCACATCCGAGCGGACCTTGTTGATGGGAGAAAATGCAGCTGTTGGGTGAGTGAGGGTGACAGAGTCACTCAATAGATGCATTGCTTTGGGTAAGGATGACCATGAAAGTGATGCATCAGAGGATGAATCAGTAAGTGTACTCACTTTTCCTAATCTGGTTAGGTCATTGAAGCGCTCCTACACTGGACCCAATTGCGGGAGATGTTGCTTCTCCTAGTCACCTACTCTGCCAATTCGAGCCAGGCATTCTTGGCAGATGTAGAATGCTCCCTCCTCTGAATGCCGTTGAAAGTCAAGGGGAGTTGGTTAGACACTGGTCATTGCCTGACACTTGTCTGGCATGAATGATACTTGCCACTTATCAGCTCAAGCATGGATGTTGTCCATGTCTTACTGCACAGGGGCAGGGACTGCTTCATTATCTGAGGGGTTGCGAATGGAACTGAAATCTGTGCAATCATCAGAGAACTTTCCCATTTCTGACCTTATGATGGAGGGAAGGTCATTGATGAAGCAGCTGAAGATGGCTGGGCCTAGGACACTGCCCTGAGGAGCTCATGCCGCAATGCCTGGAACTGATGTGATTGGCCTCGAAGAAACACTACCATCTTCGTGTGTGCTAGGTATGACTCCATCCACTGGAGAGATTTCCCGCTGATTCCCATTGACTTCAATTCTACGAGGGCTCCTTGGTGACACACTCGGTCAAATGCTTCCTTGATATCAAGGGCATTCATTCTCACCTCAGCTCTGGAATTCAGCTCCTTTTTCCATGTTTGGACTAAGGCTGTAATGAGGTCTGGAGCCGAGTGGTCCTGGCTGAACCTAAACTGAGCATCGGTGAGCAGGTTATTGGTGAGTAAATGCTGCTTGATAGCACTGTGGAGGACACCTTCGATCACTTTGCTGATGATTGAGAGTAGACTGATGGGGCGGTAATTGGCCAGATTGGATTTGTCCTGCTTTTTGTGGACAGGACAAACCTGGGCAATTTTCCACAATGTCGAGTAGATGCCAGTGTTGTGGTTGTACTGAAACAGTTTGGCAAGAGGCGCGACTAGTTCTGGAGCACAAGACTTCAACACTACAGCCGGGATGTTGTCGGAGCCCATCGCCTTTGGTGTATCCAGTGGACTCAGCTGTTTCTTGAAATCACGTGATATGATTCAAATTGGCTGAAGACTAGCTTCTGTGATGGTGGGGATATCGGGAGGAAGCCGAGATGGATCATCCACTCAGCACTTCTGCTGAAGAATCTTACCTACTTTCAGTATAGTCAGCCTTTCTAATACCTCCTCTTGATCAATTTTCTGCCCATCCAGTATTTCAACTACCTTGTCTTTTACTGAGACTTTTTCAGTCGCTTCTTCCTTGGTAAAGACAGATGCAAAGTGTTCCTTTAGTACCTCAGCCATGCCATCTGCCTCCAACGATAGGTCTGCCTCCATGCATAATTCTCCTTTTTGGTCCCTAATTGGCGTGACCCCTTCTCTTACTAACCATTTACGATTTATATGCCTACAGAAGACTTGGATTCCCTTTTTATGATAGTTGCCAATCTGTTCTCATGCTCTCTCTTTGCCCCTCTTCTTTCCGTTTTTATGTCCCTTCTGAACTTTCTATATTCAGCCTGGTACTCACTTGTATTATCAACCTGATATCTGTCACATGCCCCCCTTTTCCGCTTCATCTTACTCTCAATCGCTTTCGTTATCCAGGGAGCTCTGGCTTTGGTTGCCCTACCTTTCCACATCTTGGGAATGTACCTAGACTGTACCAAAACCAGCGCCACATTTAATGCCGCCCATTGTTCGATTGCAGGTTTGCCTGCCAGTCTTTGATAACAATTTACCCGGGCCAGATCCGTTCTCAACCCACTAAAATTGGTCCACCTCCAATTAAGTATTTTTACTCTCCATTGCTCCTTGTCCTTTTCCGTAGCTAATCTAAAGCTTATGATATTATGATCACTGTTCCCTAAATGTTCCCCTAGCGACACTTTCTCTACTTGACCCACCTCCGTCCCCAGAACCAGATCCAGCAATGCCTCCTTCCTCCTTGGGCCAGAAACATACTGATCAACGAGTTTCTCTGGAACACACTTCAGAAATTCTTCCCCTTCTCTGCCATTTACAATATCACTATCCCAGTCTATATTTTGTTAATTGTTGTCCCACATTATCACTACTCTATGGCTTTTGCACCTCTCTGTAATTTCGCTGCAAATTTGCTCGTCTATCTCCTTCCCACTAGTTGGTGGCCTACAGAATATTCCCAGTAGTGTGTCGGCAACTCTATTGTTTCTTAACTCGAACCAAATTGTATTCTGTCCTTGACCCCTCCAGGACATCCTTTCTCTTCAGCACTGCAATATTCACCTTATTCAATACTGCCACTCCCTCTACTTTGTTTCCTTCCCTATCTTTCCTGAACACCTTGTATCCATGAATATCTACTACCCAATCCTGCCCTTTTTTGAGCTAGGTCGTTGTTATCGCCACGACATCATATTGCCATGTGACTATTTGCGCCTACAGGTCACCAACCTTATTTACCGCGCTTTGTGCGTTTACACACATGCACCATAAGCCTATCTTAGACCTTCTTGTATTCTGTCTTAATCTGGTCCCATCTAATAACGTACTATTTCTTATTCTAGTTCTATCTGTCTCACCCAATCATTTGTGTACCTTGTTTCTCCTTTGCAATGTTACATCCTGGTGTCCATCCCCCTGTCAAATTAGTTTAAACATTCCCCTTTCTTTATAGGCCGATGGTGTTTGCTGAGAGGTTGCTGTGTAACAGAATGAGTGTGTGAGTGAGTGAGTGTGAGGGAGCTCTGGGCTTTTGTTGTGCCTTTTTCATCCCTTGCTTCGTTTTTAATCAAATCCTTTTCTCTCTCTCCAGAGATCTCAGAGTGTCCCAGTGTCCCAGTCATCCCACAGTGACCTAATGATCCCACAGTGACCCAGTGATCCTACAGTGACCCAGACGCAACTAACGTGAGCCTCATCGGGTGAAGCCTGTGGCAAAGGGCTCAGTCAGTCCCGTGTGGAGAGAAAGCTTCTTGTCCAACGGTTCCTCCTCCTCCTAAAATTCCTCTTTCCACATCTTCATGTTGCAGCATTTCCACATAAACATTCCTCCTCAGCAAACACCATCGACAAACACAATCCCCAGTTACAAAGCAGAGAATCTAAAGAGAAGAGAAATGTTGGGAGATTGAGAGAGAGAGAACATCACCAAGGACACACTGATGAACACATGTTGCTTCTCTCTCTAATAAAAGTTTGCACGATTTTCTCTCCTGCTTTGCCACTCACTCATTCCCCTCAAAAGGTGCGTTCTGTCTGTCTGTCCTGGTTAGTGTTTGCTGCAGGGTTCAAACTGCCCCTGTTCTGTTACTGGATCAGGGGGCAAAAAGCCTGGGCCGTTACTTGCTACTTCACCATTTTTTGTTGCAGTTTTCAAAGGTGATTGAAATTTCCCTTTGTTCTTTGGATTGTTTTAATTAGCAGTGGACACAAATCCTGTAATTTGCGGTCAATTCACAGTATGTGGCTTTTTCCAATTAGCCAAAGCGTTAAAATAAATTCATGACATTTAATGAGCCGAAGCAAGGAAGTTTTTAAAAAAACCTAATACACAGCAAGATCCCTCACTCAATTATCAGGACAATCTCTCAGTGACATTCATTTACACAGAAACAAACCCCAGTTTATAAAGGAGAAGAATCTTTAGAGTAAAAGATTGAGAGACAATCTTTATCAACAATAATACTTTGTATTTATATATTACAGCAACGACTACAACAACAGGTTGTGTGTGTCTATGTATATATATATATATATTTACACATTACAACTACTACTGCAAAGCCCCCATAAGGGCATAAGGGTTGTGGGGAAAGAGCAGAAGGGGAGATGGGATTAATGTGATAGCCCTTTCAAAGAGCCAGCACAGGAACATTGGGCTGAATGGTGTCCTCTTGTGCCTTATATATTATGAAACTATGAACAACAACTTCAACGCCAAGAACCCGAAACAAAGACAGACTTCTTCCTGAGGGACAATATGGCCAGCTTACTGAGGGCCAAGGCGGCCATCTTACTCGGGAGCAAGATGGTCACGTTAAACTGACTGGCCACATGAAGCTTAAACAAAATTGCCACGCAATCGTAAAATAAAATTGCCAGCAATAAGGCAGCCATCTTATTGGGTAGGCGGAGCCTTTTATGGAGAGAGACACGGAGAGTTTTCATTTGCTGTTCGTGTTAAATCACTGTTACACTATAGTTAAAAATACAAACTGAGTGAGAATGGCACTAGCTGGTGTTTAACACAAATACAGCAGTGCAGTGAGGGGATTAAACAACAAAATGTGAACTTCTGCAAAATAAAAGGATTAACATTTGGTTATTTGGACAAAATGCTTACGGAGAAGGAGAGATCAAACATTCGGAGGAAAGGGCAAATTAGCCATTTTGTGTAGAGAATGTAATTCTAGCTTCTATCAAATTAATCAGATTAAAATTGGACTCAATCTGAATGTAGTTCTAATCTGGGATTTGATTTATTTCTCCATTATTCATATTTTTCTTTTATCTGAAACAATAACAGCATTTGTAATAGTAACAGAACAGGAGAGCGCTGCAGAATCCTGTCCAGTTTAGTAACACAGCAGAAGGGGTGAGAGTACATTTTGATTTATTACAGAATTCAGCAGCTCACTGAGAAAGTTATACGTGGTACAGATGGAGGAGCAAAAAGGTGCAAAGTGATTTTATACTTCATAATCTAAGGCAAGTCATGGCAACAGAGCTCTCACCCGTGCTATGCTCCTCCTGCGCTATGTAGGAAGTCATGGACACTGCTGGTGTCCTTGGCGAATATGTGTGCAGTAAGTGTGTCCAGTTGCAGCTACTGGCTATCTGCATTTAGGAGCTGGACGTGCGGGTGGATTCGTTGTGGAGTATCCGCGATGCTGAAATTATCGTGGATAGCCCGTTCAGTGAGGTGGTCACAACGCAGGTAAAGATTACGCAGGCAGAAATTAAATGGATGACCGCCAGGCAGTGCAAAGGTAGTAGGCAGGGAGAGCAGGAGTCCCGTGGGGCCATCTCCCTTTCAAACAGATATTCCGCTTGAGATATTGTTGGGGGAGATGGCTTATCAGAGGAATGCAGCATGAGCCAAGACCATGGAACCACGAGTGACTCAGCTCCACAGGAGGGGAGGAAAAAGAATGGGAGAGCAATAGTGATAGGGGAGTCCATCGTAAGGGGAACAGGTAAGCGTTTCTGCAGCCGCAGACGTGACTCCAGGATGGTGTCCAGGAGACCCCTGGTGCTAGGGTCAAGGATGTCACGGAGCGGCTGCAAGAAATTCTGAAGGCGAACCGTGAACAGCCAGAGGTCATGGTCCATATCGGTACCAACGACATCGTTAAAAAAGTGATGAGATCCTGCAAGCGGAATATAGTGAGTTAGGAAATAAATTAAAAAGCAGGACCTCTAAGCCAGTAATCTCAGGATTACTCACAGTGCCACGTGCTATCGAGAGCAGAAATAGGAGAATAGACCAGATGAATGCTTGGCTTGAGAGATGGTGTAGGAGGGAGGGGTTTACATTCCTCAGGCATTGGAACCGATTCTGGGAAAGGCGGGACCTGTACAAGCTGGACAGGTTGCACCCAAGCAGAACCGGGACCAATATCCTCGCGGTTGAAATTTGCTAGTTCTGTTGGGGAAGGTCTAAACTAGTATGGCAGGGGGATGGGAACCAAAGGGCAGGTACAGATAGGACAAATTCACACCAGGAAACGGGAAGTAGTAAAACAATTAGTGACGTAGTTAGCGACTCAGAAAGGCAAAAGAAGCAAAGGTTAAATAGTGTTCAGCACAGGAATTTGATTGGTTAAAGGGTATATACTTCAATGCAAGGAGTACTACAAACAAAGCAGATGAGCTAAGGGCACAGATAGACACAGGGCAGCATGACATCATTGCTATAACTGAAATGTGGCTTAAAGTGGGGGATAATTGGCAGTTCAATATCGCTGGATATAGACTTTTCAGGCAGAATAGAGTAGGTGATAAAAAAGGAGGGGTTTAGAATAATTGGTTAAAGAATCAATTACATTTGTGAGAAGGGATATTATGTTAAATGGATCGTCAACCGAGGCCATATGGGTTGAGCTAAGCAATAAAAAAGGGGCAGTCACACTACTAGGAGAGTACTTTAGACCCCCGAATAACGAAAGGGAGATAGAAGAACAAATATGTAGGCACATTTCTGAGTGCAAAAATAAGAGGGCAATAGTAGTAGGGGACTTCAACTACCCTAACATCAACTGGGATTCAAACAGTGTGAGGGGCACATAGGGCGCAAAATTCTTGATCAGTGTCCAGGAGAACTTTTTTTGCCATTACGTGACAAGCCCAACAAGAGGGAATGCAATTCTAGATTTAGTCATGGGAAATGGGTGAAGTGAAAGTGGGTGACCATATTGGGGATAGTGACCACAGTTCAGTTGTTTTTAACATTATTATGGAAAAGGACAGGGTTAAATCAGGAGTAAACGTTTTAAATTGGGGGAAGGCAAATTTTACAGAACTAAGAGGTGATTTGGCAGAAGTGGACTGGGCACAACTACATGAGGAGAAATCAGTGGCAAGCCAGTGGGTGGCACTAAAACGTGAAATTCTACGGGTACAATGCAGACACGCCCCCTCAAAGAAAAAGGGCGGCACTGCCAAATTTAGAGCCCCCTGGTTGTCTAGAAGTATACGGGACAAGATAAAGCAGAAAAAGAAATCTTTTAACTGTCACAGAAAGCTAAACACTGCAGAAAACCTAGAGAAGTATAGAAAGTACAGGGATGAAGTAAAAAAAGGAAATAAGGAAAGCAAAGAGAGGACATGAAAAAATATTAGCTAGTAAGATTAAAGAAAACCCAAAGATGTTTTATCAGTACATTAAGAACAAGAAGATAGCTAAGGAAAAGATTGGACCTTTCAGAGATGATAAGAGTAACTTGTGTGTAGAAGCAAAGGATTTGGGTAGTGTTTTAAATGAATGTTTTATCTCCGTATTCACAAAAGAAAGGGATGATCCAGAAGTAGCAGTTAAAGAGGAGTGTTGTGAAATATTGGATAAGGTAATCATAACGAGAGAAGAAATACTCGAGGGACTGGAATCCTTGAAAGTTGATAATTCACCAGGGCTGGATGGATTGTTTCCTAGGCTATTGAAGGAAGCCAGTGAGGAAATAGAGGATGCTCTGAGGATCATTTTTCAATCCTCACTAGATACCGGGGAGGAACCAGAGGACTGGAAGAGTGCAAACCGTAGTATCATTGATTAAAAAGGGTACGAGAGAAAGGCCGAACAATTATAGGCCGGTCAGTCTCACCTCAGTGGTGGGTAAGCTGTTAGAATCAATACTGAGAGATAGGATAAACTGTCACTTGCAAAGGCATGGTTTAATCAGGGATAGTCAGCACGGATTTGTTCAGGGAAGGTCATGCCGTACAAATATGATTAAATTCTTTGAGGAAGTGACAAGGAGGATTGATAAGGGTAGTGTAGTGGATGTTGTCTACATGGATTTTAGTAAGGCATTTGACAAGGTCTCACATGGCAGACTGGTCAGTAAGGTAAAAGCCCATGGGTACAGGGAAATGTGGCGAATTGGAGTCAAAATTGGCTCAGTAACAGGAAACAAAGGGTAAAAGTCGATGGATGCCTTTGCAAATGGAAATCTGTTTCCAGTGGTGTGCCACAAGGTTCAGTATTGGTCCCTTGCTGTTCGAGGTATATATTAATGATTTGGACTTGAAAGTACGGGGCATGATTGGCAAATTTGCAGACGACACTAAAATTTGCCGTACAGTTGATAGTGAAGAGGATAGCTGTAGACTCCAAGATATCAATGGGTTGGTGGAGTGGATGGAAAAGTGGCAAATGGAGTTCAAACCGGAGAAGTGTGAGATAATGCACTTAGGGAGGACAAACAGTAAAAGGAAATACGCAGTAAACGTGAATATATTGAGATGGATAGAGGAAGTGAGAGACCTTGGATTGCCCGTGCACAGGCCCCTGAAGGTGACAGTACAGGTAGATAAGGTTGTGAAGAAGGCATACGGAATGCTCTCCATTTAGCCGAGGTACAGAATACAAAAGCAGGGATGTAATGATGGAACTGTATAAAACGCTGGTAAGGCCACAGCTGGAGTATTGTGCGCAGTTCTGGTCACCACATTACAGGAAGGACGTAATTGCTCTGGAGAGAGTGCAGACAAGATTTACAAGAATGTTGCCAGGTCTTGAAAAATTGCAGCTAAGAGGAGAGATTGGATAGGCTGGAGTTATTTTCCTCGGAGCAGAGGAGGCTGAGGGGAGACTTGATTGAGGTGTACAAAATTATGAGGAGCCCAGATAGAGTAGATAGGAAGTACCTGTTTCCCCTAGTGGAGAGTTCAAGAACTAGAGGACACAGATTTAAGCCGTTTGGCGGCAGGATTAGAGGGGACATGAGGAAAAACTTTTTTACCCAGAGGGTGGTGAGTGTATGGAATTCGCTGACCGAATTGGTGGTAGAGGCAGGGACCCTCAACTCTTTTAAAAAGTACCTGAACCTGTACCTAAATTGCTGTAAGCTGCAGGGCTACGAACCGGGTGCTGGAAGGTGGGATTGGAATGGGCACCTGGTCGTTCTTCGAGCAGGTGCGGACACGATGGGCCGAATGGCCCCCTTCTGTGCTGTATTTTTTCTATGGTTCTATTGTATGGTTCATTTGGGGCATTGCCTTTTTATCTCCACGAGGTTTATTTTTATGTTTAACTTAATGGGCTCTTTTTCCTAAAGAAACTTCCAGCACAAACCATGATTTTATAAAGAAAACAATCATTTATTATTAATACAATAGAAAAATTGACGTTAGAATTTAAGCAACGCCTTGGGTTTATGCCCGATTTATTACTGCTTTAACAACAATAAAACAACGCATTCTGAATTGCCAAAATGCATAATAGTTTGGAAATCCAATGTCGATTTTAGACTAAGCCTATGACGAAAGTTATATACTCTTGGTTGGCTCAAGCTTGCCGGGAAGATTCCAGGTATTTTGGTGGATACCGTTGTTGTGTAGCGTGGCTTTCTCTTGTAGCCAGGTCATCTGCTTCACAGGCAATCTGTAAAACTGTATCGAGGTTTCAAGCTGGGAGGCAGCGAGCAATCAGGAAGATTCCAGGTGAGGCGGTGGTACCAGGAAGCGAAAGGCGCGGTTGGAGCAGTCGTGGTGGATCTGTGTCTCTCCCCACTCAACTTCTGCCCAGCTTTGAAAGATAATTTTAACACAGAACCACACCTCTGGGGCGGTGGCTTGTCAAAAGTAGGTTCCTACAAATACAACCCACGATTAATTGACACCTCA
This sequence comes from Heptranchias perlo, assembly GCF_035084215.1. Classification (NCBI taxonomy): domain Eukaryota; kingdom Metazoa; phylum Chordata; class Chondrichthyes; order Hexanchiformes; family Hexanchidae; genus Heptranchias; species Heptranchias perlo. The sequence continues at coordinate 140,895,836 of NC_090327.1, forward strand.
CTTGTTTTCTCTCAGTGTTCACAACGTGACCAAATTAAGTCGGAGGGGATCAAACGACCTCAACCCCTCCAGGAATCGTTATTTTTGCTATGGTGATCTTTCCTCTGCTTTGTGATCTTTAACAATATGTCATTAATAATCCTTTTAAGTGACATTGGCTTTCAGATATGCTGAAGTCGATTTGCTCTCAGGCTTGTGCTTATCAGATGATTTTTTACTACACAGAGCAGCTGGGAATTTCCTGCAGTAAGTAATTGTCAGGGTCAGATACACAAGACTGAGGGACTTTATTGTGCAGCCTCCAGGGATCACATTTAGAAATTTCAAAATTAAATCCACAAGATTGTTACCCTGGAACAAACATGAACTGTGCAGCCCCAACAACATTCGAGAAGCTCGACACCATCCAAGACAAAGCAGTCCGCATGATTGGAACACATCCACCACCCTAAACATTCACTCCGTCCATCACCGTTACACCATGGCTGCAGTGTGCACTATCCACAGGATGCACTGCAGCAACTCGCCAAGGCTTCTTCGATAGCACCTCCAAAACCCACGACCTCAACCACCTCGAAGAACAAAAGCAGCAGGAACATGTGAACACCACCTCCCATAATTTCCCCTCCAAGTTACACACCATCCTCACTTGGAAATATAAAGCCTTTCCTTCAACATCGCTGGGTCAAAATCCTGGAACTCCTTATCTAACAACACTGTGGGAGAACCTTCACCACATGGAATCCAGCGGTTCAAGAAGGCGGCTCACCACCACCTTCTCAAGAGCAGCTAGGGATGGGCAATAAATGCTGGCCTCGTCAGCGATGCCCACATCCCATGAACGAATAAAAAAAAGAACTGTCTGGCCTGCTCTACCAACTACTGTTCTGCTAGTCAGCACTCTCACACACAACATGCTGATTACACGGTTTGTTTGGTTATTTCATGATTTCTGTGTTCTATTCTCACTCCTGTCTCTCCCCTCCTGTCACGTTATATGTTTGTCCATCTTTCATTGTATCTTTCTAGGTGTATATCGTTTATATCTGTTTATTTTCCGTGTGATTTTCTATGTTGTTATTTCCAGTTATACTTTAATGGCTGTCTGTCGCTGTTTATGTCTCAATCTTTTCCTATCTGTTACTCTTGGATCTTTTCCTATACGTCGCTCTCTCTCTCTGTATGTCTTTGCTTGTCTCCTCTCTCTGCCTTCTCTGTCTTCTTTTACATCTGCCTCCATGTCCCCCTTGCTAGTTGTCGATCTCTCCTTTGCATCTGTGTTTGAATTTTATTCCATTTCTCTCAATCTCTGTTTTAATCTTTGTATTTCTCCCCCTCTCTCCGTTTTTTTACTTTTCTCCTTGATTTCTATTCCTGTACAACAACAACTTGCATTTATACAACATCTACTATATCAACAACTTGTACATATATATAATATATTTATATATACTTTACATAGAATGGGTAGAAACAGGCCATTCGGCCCGACTGGGTAAATAAGTTTCTCTTGAATTCCCTATATTACAACAACTATATATCTTTATATTATATATAATACATAGATTACAGCCCAGCACAGAAACAGACCATTCGCCCATCTGGGTAAAGAAGTTTCTCCTGAATTCTCCATTCAATTTATTAGCAACTCTTTTATATTTATATTACGACGACGACGACGACGATGGCGAAAACAACAACATCAACTATTACAACTAGCCCCCATAAGGGCTATCGGGAAAGAGCAGCTGGCAAATCTGACTAATTGGATAGCTCTGTCAAAGAGCTGTTACAGGCACAATGGGCCGAATGGCCTCCTCCTCAGCTGTACCTATTATGATATTATAAAAAACAACTTCAAGACCGTGAACCTGAAACAAAATGGCCACCAGTAAGGCAGCCATCTTACAGTGGGTTAAGGCGAGCATCTTAATCAAAGTGCCGCCAGTCACCCAGTGATCCGAAAGTGACCAAATGATTCAACAGTGTACCATTGATCCCACAGTGCTCCAGTGATTCCACAGTGACCCAGTGATCCCCGAGTTCCACAGTGATCCCATAGTGTCCCAGTGAGCCCACAGTGATCCAGTGATCCTACCGTGACCCCACAGTGTCCCAGTGATCCTACAATCGTCCCAGTGATCCCACAGTTTTGCAGTGATCCCATAGTGTCACAGTGAGCCCACATTGATCCAATGATCTCACTGTGACCCCACAGTGATCCAGTGATCCCTCAGTGTTCCAGTGATCCTACAATGAACCCGTGATCCCACAATGACCCAGACACAACACACGTGAGCCCCATTGGGTACAGCCTGTGGTGAAGGCCTCAGTCAGTCCCCTCTGGAGGGAAAGCTTCATGTCCAAGGATTCCTCCTCCTCCCAAAATTTTTCTTTCCACATCTTCATTACAGCATTTCCATTACAAAATTCTACTGGACAGAGAGAGGAAAGGATTTGATTAAAAACAAAGCAATGGAATCAAAAGGCATAGCAAGGGCCCAGAGCAACCTCACATTCACTCACTCACTTACTCATTCCGTTATACATGCAATCTCTCAGCAAACGCCACTGAAAAATTAAATCCCCAGTTAAAAGCAAATAATCTAAAGAGAAGAGAACAAAAATTGAGAGAGAGAGAGAAAACGAAAGACACTTGGGGCAAAGTGAAGAGCACATTTTGCTTCTCTCTCTTTCTCTCTCTCTCTATATATATATATATATTTACACATTACAACTATTAATACAAATCCCCCATGAGCGCTGTGGAGAAAGACTCGAGTGGGAAATGGCACTAAGTGGATAGCCCCTTCAAAGAGCTGGCATAGGTAGAGTGGGCTGAATGGCCTCGTCTTGTGCCACACCAACTATGAAACTATGGAATCATGAACAACAACTTCAATGCCATGAGCCTGAAACGAAATGGCCACCGGGAAGGTGGCCACCTAACTGAGGGGCAAGGCAGCCAACTTACTGGGGGGCAAGATAGTCATGTTGAACATAACTGGCTGCCGTGAAGATTAGCAAAATAACCGCTCGGATCCTGAAACAAAATGGTCACAATTAGGACACTCATGGTTAGTGCCGCAGCTTACTGAGGGGAAAGGCCGCCATGAAGGAAACGTTGGTCTCTTAGAGGCTGAGAAAGGTGAAATTATAATGGGGAATAAGGGAATGGCAGAGACGTTTAACAAATATTTTGTATCTGTCTTCACAGGTGAAGATAAAAAAAGCATAAGCTAATGGGATTAAAAGACGATAAATTCCCTGGACCTGATGGCTACATCTGGCTGCAGAGATAGTGGATGCATTGGTTATGATCTTCCAAAATTCCCTTGATTCTAGAATGGTCTCAGCGGATTGGAAGGTAACAAATGTGACCCCGCTATTCAAGAAAGGAGCGAATTACAGGCCAGTTAACCTGACAACAGTCGTCGGGAAAATGCTAGAATCCATTATTAAGGGAGTAGCAAAAGGGCACTTAGAAAATCATAATATGATTAAGCAGAGTCAACATGGTTTTATGAAAGGGAAATCGTGTTTAACAAATTTATTCGAGATACTTGAGGATGGAGATATCAGGGTAAAAGGGAACCTGTGCATGTAGTATATTTGGATTTCCAAATGGTATTCAATAAGGTGTCACATGAAAGGTTGTTGCGCACGATAATGGCTCATAGAGTTGGGAGTTTTATATTAGCATGAACAGAGGATTGGTGAACGGACAGAAAAGAGAGAGGAGGAATAAATAGGCCATTTTCTGTTCAGTTAGTTGCAAATAGTGGGGTGCAGCAAGGATCAGTTCTTGCGCCTCAACTATTTACAATCTATATTAATGACTTAGGTGAAGGGACCGAGTGTAATGTATCCAAGTTTGCTGATGATACAAAGCTAGGTGGGAAAATAAGCTGTGAGGAGGACACAAAGAGTTTGCAAAGGGATATAGACAGCTAAAGTGAGTGGGCAAGAAGGTGACAAATGGCGTATGATGTGGGGAAATTTGAGGTTATTCACTTTGGTAGAAAGAATAGAAAAACTGAATATTTTGAAATGGTGAGAAACTATTAAATGTTGGTGTTCAGAGAGTTCCACGTGCCCTCGTAGAAGAAACAGAAAGTTAACATGCAGGTAGAGCAAGCAAATTACATGTTGACCTTTACTGCAAAGGGGTTGGAGTGCCAGAATAAGAAAGTCTTACTACAATTATACAGGGCTTTGGAGCGACCTCACTGGATTACTGTGTACAGTTTTGGTCTCCTTATCTAAGGAAGGATGTACTTGCCTTGGAGGCGGTACAATGACGGTTCACTAGATTGATTTCTAGGGTGAGATGGATGTCCGATGAAGAAAGATTGAGAAGAATCGGCCTAAACTCCCTGGTGTTCAGAAGAATGAGAGTTGATCTCAATGGAACAGATACGATTCTGACGATACTTTATAGGGTAGATGCTGAGAGGTTGTTTCTCCTGGCAGGAGAGTCAAGAACTAGAGGGCATGGTCTCAGGATAAAGGGACAGCCATTTATATGTGGGATGAGAAGGAATTTCTTCACTCACAGGGCTGTGAATCTTCAGAATTTTCGACCCCAGAGGGCTGTGGATGCTGATGCATTGAATATATTCAAGGCTGAGTTAGATAGATTTTTTTGTCTTTAGGGGAATCAAGGGAGATTGAGATTGGGCGGGAAAGTGGAGTTGAGGCCAAAGATCAGACATGATCCTATTGAATGTCAGAGCAGGCTCAAGGGGGCGTATGGTCACTCCTGCTCCTATTTCTTAAGTTCTTATGCTCTTATAATCAAAATGGCCGCATATAAGATAGCCAGCTTACTGGGAGGCAGGTCGGCCATTTTACTTAGAGCGGCCTTGAAGTTTCGTCAAAATGGCCACTCGGAACCTGAAGCAAAATGGCCGCCAGTCAGGCAGCCATCTTATTGAGGGGAAAGGCGGCCGTCTTATTGAGGGGCAAGACGGAGTTTGTTATGTTGAAAGATATGGATAGGGTTCATTTGCTGTTCCTGTTAAATCACTGCTAAAATGTAGTTAAAGATATAAACTGTCTGAGACTGGCACTAGCTGGTGTTTAACACAAAGACAATGGTGCAGTGAGGGAATTAAACACCGAAATGTGAACGTCTGCAAAAAAAATGGATTAAATGCTTACGGAGGTGGAGGGACCAGATATTCGGAGAAAAGGTCAAATTAGTCATTTTGTGTAGAGGATGTGATTCTAGCTTCTATTAAATAAATCAGAGTAAAATTAGACTCAATCTGAAAGTAATTCTGATCCGGGATTTGGTTAATTTCTCCATTATTCATGTTTTTCTTTACTCAGAACTACAAAAGTGTTTGTAACAGTTACAGAGCAGGAGAGTGCCGTGGGATCCTGTACGGTTTAGTAACATAGCAGAAGAGGTAAGAGTACATTGTGATTTATTACAAAACCCAGCAGGTCACTCGGAAAGTTACACAAGGTACAGATGTAGAAGCAAAAAGATGCAAAGTGATTTTACACTTCCATTTGGGGCAATGCCTTTTTATTGGCACAAAATTTAATTTTACATGTAAATTATTGGGCTCTTTTTCCTAACGAACATTCAGGCACAAACCGTGGAAAACGATCAGTTAATATTAATACACTGGAAAAAAAGACATTAGAATTTAAATAGTATCTTGGGTTTATGTCCGATTTAGAACTGCTCTAAAAACAATAAAATAATGCATTCTGAATTCCGAAAATGCATAATTGTTTGGAAATCCAATATCTATCTTAGACTAAGCCCATAACGAAAGTTAGATCCTTATGGTTGGCTCAAGCTTGCCGGGATGATTCCAGATATTTAGACGGATACGGTTGTAGTGTAGCGTGGCTTTCTCTTGTAACCAGGTCATTTGCTTCACAGGCAATCTGTAAACCTGCATCGAGGATTCAAGATGGGAGGTGGCGAGCAGTCAGGAAATTCCAGGAGAGGTGATGCTGCCAGGAAGCGAAAGAATAGGTCGAAGCAGTCATGATGGATCTGTGTCTCTCCCCACTCAACATCCGCCCAGCTTTTAAAGTCCTTTTAAACACAGAATCACGCCTCTGGGGCGGTGGTTTGTCAACAATAGGTTCCTGCAAATACAACCCACGATTGATTGACACTTCACTTGTTTTCTCTCAGTGTCTACAACGTAACCAAGTTAAGTCGACAGCTGTTCAAACAACCTCTAGCCCTCCTGGATTAGTTATTGTTGCGATGGTGATCTATCTTCATGTGTGATATTTTACAGTGTTTCATTAACAATCCTTCTAAGAGTCCGTTTCCTTCAGATATGCTGAAGCCGATTTAGTCTCAGGCTTTCGTTTATCAGATGATTTTTTACTAAACAGAGCAGCTGGGATACTTCTGCAGTAAGTATTGGTCAGGATCAGGTACACAAGACTGAGGGACTTTATTGTGCAGCCTCCAGGCATTACCTTTCGAAATGTTAAAATTAAATCCACCGGAGTGTTACCTCGGAACAAACATGAACTGTCCGGCCTGTTCCATCTGCTGCTTTTCAGTCAGTCAGCACTCTCACAGGCTGATTGTACATTTTGTTTGGTTATTTAATGCTTTCTGTGTTCTAGACTCACGCCTGTATCGACTCTTTTGTCACTTTAATTGATTGTCCGTCTTTCATTGTGTCTGTTCTCTGTTTATATTGTTTATCTCTGTTTATTTTCTGTGTGTTTTTCTATCTTGTTATTTCCACCTCTACTTCTATCACTTTGTAATTCTTTGTCAGTCTCTCTCTCTCTCTCGTTCCATCCATGTCTGCTTTCTCTCTTTCATTATATATATACATCTGCTTTATTTCTCTCTTTCTTTCTCACTTTATTTTTCTCTTCTGCCTTACGAATTCTCTTTATTTCTCTCCATCTCCGAGTAACTCCGTCTCTGCTCCTTTGTTTCTATCTCTCTCACACATACACCCTCCCTTTTACGTGAATCTCTCTTAATTTTCAGCACTTTTTAAATTGTTATATTTCTTTTGTCCCTTTGTGTTCTCTCCGTCTGTCTGTCTGTCTCTCTATCTCTCTGACCCCTTCTCTCTTTGTCTCTCTTTCCCGCTGTCTCTCTCTGTCGCTTTTTTCTCTCTTTCTCTCTGCCTCTCACTCCCTGTGTCTCTCTAACTTTCTGTTTTACTAACTCGCTCTCTCTTACTTTCTATCTCTATGTGTCTCTTTTTCTGTCTCCCTCTCGCTCGCTCACCCTCTCTCTGTCTCTCTCTCCTCGTCTCTGTCTTGTCACTCTCTCTGTCTCGCTCTTTCTCTCACTCTGTCTCTCTCTCTCTCCCCCCTCTCTCTCCTTCTCTCTGTCTCTCTCTCTCTCTCTCTCTGTCTTTCTCTCAATCTCTCTGCAACTCTCTCTCTCTCGTTCTCTGTCTCTCACCCTCTGTTTCTTTCTCACTCTCTGTTTCTCTCTAACTTTCCTATCTCGTTCTCTCTCACTCTCTATCTCTGTGTGTCACTCTCTTTCTCATACACACACCTCTCTCTCCCTCTCTCTCTGTCTCTCTCTCTCTGCTTCTTTATTTATCTCTCTCTCTGCCTCTTTCCCATTCTCTCTTTCTCTCCCTCTCACTCTCTGTCTCTCTTTCTCTCTCTGTCTCTTTATCATTCTCCCTGTCTCTCTCATTGTTTCGCACTCTGTCTTTCATCCTTTGTTTCTCTCTCACTTTCTCTCTATATATATATCTCTGTATCACTATCTCGCCCCACTCTTTCACTATTTCTGTGTGTCTCTCTCTGTCTGTCTGTCGCTCTCTCTCTCCCTCTCTCTCTCCTTCTCTCTGTCACTCTCCCTCCGTCTCTCTCTCTTGACTCTCGCCCCGTCTCTCTCCCTCTTTCTCTGTCTTTCTCTCTCTCTCTCTGTCTCTCTCCCTCTTTCCTTCCCTCTCTCCCTCTCTCTCTCGCCATATATGAGGGTGCACCCATTCTGATCAGGCTCACAACAGTGACTTTGATTACCAGCTTTGCCCTTTTTCCAGGGCGGCCATTTTGTTCAAGTCCAGCTGAGCACTTGAGTGCCTCCATTTTGAGCAATTATTCATGTGTCGTCTGCAGAGCGAATCCTGCCTCAACAGGTCAGACTCTCAATAAAATATATCAGAATCAGATTTAAAGTCTTTTCTTTGCTCTTTGCTGCTAATATAAAATATAAATTCCGTCCCTTGTGAAGTTTAGGGAATAGAGTATGAAATGGGATTTAGTTCTAGTGCTTAAAGCCCGTCAGCTCTTTCTATGATTTCACTAATTTAATAATTAGATTGAGTGGGTATTTCACCCCGTTCTTCAGCTCCTCTCTAAATTTATTCTGTGTCAGGACATAAATACACGTGTTTGTGCATGAACTGAGAAGCTGCAGCATCTTTGATGTATGTTCTGTGATATAAATAGGGTCAGTATAGGAAGAATAAGACTGAATATCTGTGGCTCGGAGATAAATGTAAAACATAACCTTTGTCACCCATAACAATATAAAACTGCCCGATATACTGGAGAGTATAATGATGGATTTCTTTCGGTTCTCCATCTCTGGGTCCTTGTGATTTTCTCCATTGCTGCGGCCCCGGAGTCCCCTCCGGACTCGACTGGACACTAAAATACGTCTGACCGTCAGAACATTGAGCAGCAAAATCAGACAGAACGGGACACAAGGGGTTAAAATGAGGTCAAACATTTCAAATACGGCCCATGCGGGGGAAGCGCGGAACCTCGGTTTAATCTCACAAAACCAGGGAACATTTTCAATTTTACGGACAGGTTTATATGTAAAGTACCAGGGGAGACTCTCTAAACAGCCCAGCACACTCACTGTTCCCAGAACCACAGTCCCCGTTCTCTCGGTGCAATATTTGTTTTTCAGCTTCTCACAACAAATGATCACAAATCGATCAAAGGTGAAAGCCACTGTGAGCCAAACAGAAACCACCGTGGCTGCAGCACCCAAGAAGATAATAAAGCTACACACGGGAGTAATGTCCAGGAATGATACTGGGAGATACATCACATTAATGCACCCCAATATCACAACAATGATAACGCCCAGGAGATCGGCCACTGCCATTCCCACCAGGTAGCGACTGATACATTTGGAGAGACCGCACTTTCCCCGGGACAGGATCACAATCGTCACCAAATTAACTGTAAGAGAGAAAAAGGAAACGGAGAAGTTACTGCTCAGACCTGGATCCAAAGCAGCAGTTTGAGAGGATCTGGGATGAAATTTCCAGCTTTGTTGCTGCATCGAAGGGTGGAAAGTGATTCATTGACCTGGGCAGCGCTTTCGGGCAGAGAGATGTTTTAAAACACAATGGTCAATAATGAATTGGGAGATGGTTACAGACAGTGAATAAAGTGAGCACCGGATCCACTGGAAGGGCTGAGTGAGGGCGCAATGCCGGTGGGGAAGGGAGAAGAAGTTTTACAGACCGGGAATCCAGCGGATTAAAGGCGGATTTTGGGCTCCAGTTGGACGGGTAAAGAGAGCGAAGGGTCAGAAAGGTGAGGGGACAGGGGGACGTGCAGCTGGTGTGTTGCTCTGGGTTAGGGGAGCCGACAGGGCGTTGGCACTAAGCGGGAAAGGCAGCTGGAGACCGAGTCAGTGAGTGAGATTTCGAAGGAGACCAGGAAAAGGACATGGAGGAGCGAGAGGGGAGACAGGAGCAGATGGTTTGGGATAGAGCATAAACTGAAGCAAAGGATGAGGAGACAGAGGATTCAATGCATTGGGAGGAGAGGCTGGGATTCACAGGGAGAAACTGCAGCAGAATGTTGGATGAAATCTAATCCATAAATCCCACTAACACAATCCAACTAATACACTCAACAGTTCATTTCTGGGGTTATTTGTGTCAGGAAACCTGTGGTGGATATAAAATGTGTTCAATAAAGTTACTTTGTACATTCAATTAAAATTAAATTGAAAAGTATTATTTAAATCAACCTCGTTGCTTGTTGAATTCAGCCGAGCTTTAAAGATACATTATCCGAATAATTGATTACGGTCAAGAAATTACTGATTCTATTCTTTAAGTAAATTTTAAGTAAAGTTTAGTATTATGTTGGAAAACAAGGAACATTCACAAAAACAGACTGAGGACCTGACATGAACATGAGAAGCGAGTCCCACAATCAAAGCTCACCCAAAGTGAACAAATCATAATGATACCTTCAAGTCACATTTTCTATGTTTAATTGTACTGGACATTTCAGCAGTTCATTCTGATGAATTATTCACAGCACAACCTCTCGCTTTCCCTCTCAGTCACCTCTCTATCACTCACTCTACTCTCTTTCTCAAGTCCATTTTCATATCCGTTTAAATCCTATCATCCTGCGCCTGCATTCTGTTCACCGCCCCGTGTTCCACCGATCCTATTCTCAGTCTCAGTTTGTTAAATAGTGAAACGCCTGTGGGATAGTTTAATATTTCCACAGATCATTCAATCGCTACCTGTTCACCTACATTGTTCAATTCATCTACAAATCATAGAATAAACATAATAAAATGCCTTTTTATCGACTGATCTCACAATAATTGAGATTCCTTCTCCTCTAATTATAAAGTAAAGCGATAGATGGCGGGATTGTTCAATCAATAAAAGGCCAACATCATACTTATAATGTAAAGGCTCCTGATTCCAACAGATGCAATGAAAACTGAGACAACATAACATCAAAACATTTCACTTTAGAATGAAGTCCAGTGACAGTCACTGATTCATCCACAGTGAAGCAGAGAAGGAGATGTGAAAGAATCAGCAGTAAACTCAGTTCAGTTGCCTGATATCTGAAGCGGCGTCAGATACTCACATAATGAAATAACATTTCATAACAGTGATAACCAATAAATACATTGAAACCCCAGTTAAACTGAAGCATGTTATTGGGGAGGGTGGACATTGAGCTGCCTCCTTGTAACACTGAGACCGTGAGCTGTCTCATTATCAATCACTGAAACCACATTGTTGAAAACATATTTCAGGACAGGTTAGTTCCACAACATGAAATTGATCACAGCTCCTGATGGCCTGATACCAGCTCTTAGCCCAGACACCTGATTCCAATACATTCACTACAGAGAATAATCCAGTAACAATGCCAGGCTTGAATAAACAAAGGGCACTACAGATAAAATATAAAGCATTCAAGACTGAATGTTCAGAATTTAAAGCGATGCCGTTATTCACCGGTACTTTCAGTACAGAGAATTATCCATTAACAATGCCAGAGTTGGACATGCAAAGGTGATTACAGGTATAATGTAACTCCTAAAGAGCAGTGACTTAACACAGTCCATCAACCGATAGAACAGAACAGGCGACCATATAAAACATAGTAGGAGAAAAAAGTAATTTCCCAAGCACAGCAGCAGAGTTAAACCGATTTACACCATGAACAGATGACATAATGGCTTACCTGGAGCTCCAATTGCTGCAAGAACAGGATAATAAATGCGTTGGAACTGACCGATTACTGAAAAATGCTTTTCTATGAGAAGCATTGACTTCTGTTGGACTGGAAATCACAGCTCCGGCAGGGACTCTGAGTTGATCCATTCCAACGAGCCCTGATTTATACAGGGGACAAGTCTCCACTGATACGGTTATACCCCTGATCATTGCTGTTAGTTACGGTCACTTGAACAAACACATTACACCAGCAACTTTTACTTCGATGTAAATAATGTGGTCGATATAGCACAAACATCTTAAAATCCAGGACCTTATCTTAATCAGACCTCTCTCGTGAATAAAATGAAAATCCGTGTTCGTACTGGACTTATCGAACAATAATAAGCAGCTTCATTTAAAGTTTCCTGAGAATTGTATCGACCATCTTCACTCCTGAAAGTTCATCCATAAATTATACCGATTTCTCCGCAGTGTCGACTGAATCCAGGGATATAAGCAGACCCAGTCACTCTGTTCCTGCATTTTCCCAGTTAAGATATGAATTTTGAGTCTCTGACACGGAGGCAGTTAAAGGGCAGGTTGAGGATTGCAGCCTAGAAATTATTGTGAGTGATATTAGGAGACGGACACAAAACTGCCCCTCTCCGCTATGTTGCTGCAGATTTTACCTGTTTACCTGTTTGTTCGACAATGGTTAACGGCTCCAGTAAAATTTGCCCCGTGTAACACCGAGCTGAGCTCATGACCCGATTTGACCTCCATCACAAAGTCCCTGTGATTCCCTCACCCGCCTCCATTCCACGATGACCTTCACTGGCTCCCAGCTCCATATCCCTTAAATTTAAAATTCTCATCCTTGGGTTTAAATCCCTCCATGGCCCACCCATCCCCATCTACACCTACAGCAAACCCACCCGTCACCTCCTCATTCATCAGACACTGACTCTTTGGTCGGACTACCCTCGCTGGGTTCCGCTCATCTATCTGATCAGAGCCAGGAGAAGCTTCTCTTCCCACCCCATCACCGTTATCTCTGATGTTTCGAAAGGTTCAATCCTTGGCTCCCTCCTCTTCCTCGTCTAAATGCTGCCCTTTGGTGACATAATCCCTGGACAAGGACCAGCTTTCGAGTGGACGTTGACAAAACCACCGCCTCAAATGACCTTTACAATATCATTGTGTTGTCAGACCTACATTCTGTTTTAATTGAGCCACAATTTCCTACAGTTAAAAATTGGGAAGTCATTAGCTTTGGCTCACAAGCTCCTCATCCTTGCCACGGATTCCATCCCCACCCTGGTCGCTCGCCAATCACCCCAGCACTTAATTCCTAAGCCAGTAGTTTATTTTTATTCTTTCTCACACGTACATCTGTCAGGGCCTCACCCCTCCCTAATTCTGTAACCTCCTCCAGCCGTACAGACCCTTCCAAACACTACTCCTCCACCTCTGGTCGCTTGTAAATCCGCAGTCCCTTTGTCCTACTTTTGACAGCTGTGCCTTCAGCCATATCCACGCTCCAGAATACCCTCCCTAAGCCCCTCCATGTCCCACTGCTCCTTTTAGGTGTCAGCCATGGCTCAGAGGTAGCAGTCTCGCCTTCTGAGTTAGAAGGCTGTGAGTTCAAGTCCCACTCCAGAAGATATAACACATAATCTAGGGTGAAACTGCAGTGCACTACTGAGGGAGCCCTATGCTGTCGGAGGGTCAGTACCGAGGGAGTGCTGCACTGTCGGAGGGTCATTACTGAAGGAGTGCTGCACTGTCGGAGGATCAGTACAGAGGGAGCACTGCGCTGTCGGAGGTACCGAATTTCGGAGGATATGCTAACCCAAGGGCCCGTCTACCCTCTAAGCTTGATATAAAAGATTCCCCGGCAATATTCAAAAGAAAGCAGCGGAGTGCTTCCCGGTGCCCTGGGCAATATTTATTCCTCAATCTACATTATTAAAACCGATTTTTTATGTCATTTATCTAATTGCTGTTTGTGCGAGCTTGCTGTGTGCAAATTGGCTGCCGCGTTTACTACCACAGTGACTACAGTTCAAAATGTACTTCATTGACTGTTTTGTGACGTCCTGAGGTTTTAAAAGGCGCGATATAAAGGCAAGTTCTTTCCTTCATTCCGAACTTCCATGGAACCCATCTGTTGCTTCAAGCTTTTGTCACCCCTTCTAATAATATCTCTTTCTTTGGCTGAGGATCCATTTTTGTCCTTCAGGCATCTAAATTCTACTCTTGAAAATCAGTCTTATCCTCATCCACTCACCATTTACTTCTTCTTTTATACCCTCTTCAAACGCGCTCTTTGACCAATGTTATCACCAGTCCTCCTGGTATCTTCGTATTACTTTTGTGCCTGTTTTTCCTCACTCCTCCTTGAAGCTCCTTGGGAATGTTTATTACATTAAAGGCTGCGTGGGACGGCAAGTTGGTTTTACCTTTCGTTGGAATGTGTTCATTCTTTGTCCACTGTTTGATCAAAAGTAATTTCTCGGTTTATATTCTTGTACCGGAAAGAGATTTATATCATAGACGGACTTGTTGAGATAAATTAACATTGGCAACTAATCGCGGACACCGATTTGTTCGAACAAGATAACTTGGTTTGTCCACAGACATCGCATTGAAATAGGTTTGCACAACTTTGATGCAACCTTTAGTGGGTCCTCTATCTAATAGGAGATGAGCAACAGTGACTGGGATGAAGCTATATCAGTTACTGTTCTGTTTACTCTTTGGATATAACCGGTTTTACTGCACTCTGGGACTGGTGACTAGGATGAAGATTTATTAGTTCTTCTCTTTGGTTGAAGCCCGCAGTTCCACACTAGTGTGCATTTTAGAAACAACATTAAAGTCATAGAGAGAGCAAATAGTAGATTTACTCGAATAAGCACAGGGAAGGGAAACTTATTAAAAGGTTTATTGAAATACCGAAATTAATTCGACGCGAATAGAGAAGAGGAGATTTAAACTTTAAACAGAAACAGGCCATTTGGTCCAACAGGTCTGTGCCGGAGTTTATGCTCCACACCAGATTCTTCCCTCCCTCATCTAACCCTATCAGGATATCCTTCTACTTCTTTCCCTCTCATGTATTTATCTAGTTTCCCCTTAAATGCATCTATGCTATTCGCCTCAACTACTCCAAGGTAGTAGCAAATTCCAAAATTCTAACCACTATCTGGGTATAAAAGTTTCTCCTATCGTCCCTATTGGATCTATTAGTCGTATTTTATATTATTAACCCCAAGTTTTGGACTCCCCACAAGTGGAAACATCTTCTCTATCCTATGAAACCCATTCATAATTGTGAAGACCTCTATTAGGTCACCGTCAGCCTTCTCTTTTCTAGCAAAAATAAACCCAGCTTTTTCAGTCTTTCCCGATATTTATCCCCTCTCCGTTCTTGTGAAACTTTGTGCAACTTCTCCAATGCCTTTATATCGTTTTTATAATGGGGACCAGAAATGTGCCAGACCTGAAAAGTTAACTCTGCTCCTCTCTCCACAGATGCACCCTTCCCTGGTGAGTGTTTTATCATTTTATGTTTTTATTCGAGTATGCTAAGTCTGTTCTCACCAAAGTCCTGCATATGTTTGACATAATAGCTGTGTTTTTCAATTCTATTCCTCTAGAAATGAATCCCAGTGCTTCGTTTGCATTTTTATGGCCTTCCCCCTCAGTAAGATGGCTGTCTTACTGGCAGACATTTTGTTTCAAGCTCAGGGCGGCAGTGATTTTTTCCTTTTTAACCTCCGTGTACTGTACATGTACAGGAACTGACATTGAGATGTACACGCATCGTACAGTACGAGACGGGAGTGAATCGTTCCCTTTTAAACACTTTGTGCTGTACATGTACAGGAGCTGAAACTGAGACAGACATGGACCATACAGTACCAGACGGGAGTGAATCGTTCCCTTTGACCCACTGTGTGCTGTATATGTACAGGGGCTGACACTGAGACACACATGTGTAGTACAGAGAGACATTTTGTTTCAATGTAAAGGCAGTGATTTTTGATTCAGATGCAGGCCACAATTATGTGTTTATTCAGGGCCACTATTTTGTGTTAACACAGCACTGCGATATTCATTACAGAGTACCTCTCCTCACTAGGAAAGACACATATTGTACAGAGGGATACGAAATACAAAGTGAAACATAGGTACAGAATCAGCGAATGATAGAATTTAACAGCACAGAAGGAATCCATTCAGCCAGTCCGGCTGTGCTGGCTCTTTGAAAGAGCGGTCCTATTTAGTGCCACGCCCCAGTTTTTTTTCTGCGTAGCCCTGCAAATTAATCTTCTTCAAGCTGCTGACACAAAGATAGGTAGCATCGTAAGCAGTGTAGATGGAAGCATAACATTACAGAGTTATATTAATAGAATAAATGCATGGGCAAAAAGGGTGGCAAATGGGTTTCAGTGTAGACAAGTGTGAGGTAATCCACTTTGGACCTAAAAATGACAGATCAGAGTATTTTGTAAATGGTGCAAAGCTCGAAACTGTGGAGATCCAAAGAGCCTTTGGGGTCCATGTACGTAGATCATTAAAATGTCATGGACAGGTACAGAAAAGAATCCCCGTTGATTGGAATGTAGCAACTGTAACCCCGCTGATCAAGAAAGAAGGGAGAGAGAAAACAGGGAAGTATAGGCCAGTTAGCCTGATATCAGTCGTGAAGGAAATAATAGAATCTATTAATATGGACGGAGTAAAAGGGCACTCAGAAAATCACAATATGATTAGGCAGAGTCAACACGGTTTTGTGAAAAGGAAATTGTGTTTGACAAATCTAATAGTCTTTTTTGAGGGTGTAACTAGTCGGGTAGATAAAGGGGAACCAATTCACCTAGTATGTTTGGAATTTCAAAAGGCATTCAATAAGGTACCACATAAAAGGTTGTTATGCAAGATGAGGGCTTATAGGGTTGGGGGCAATATATTCGCTTGATTTGAGGATTGATTAACGGACAGAAAGCAGAGAGTAGGGATGAACGGGTCGTTTTCAAATTGGCAGGCTGTTACTAGTGGGGTGCCACAAGGATCAGTGCTTGGGCCTCAGCTACTTACAATCTATAATCAATAACTTAGATGAAGGGGCCAAGTGTAATGTATCCAAGTTTGCTGATGATAAGAAGCTAGATGGGAAAATAAGCTGTGGGGAGGACATAAAGAGTCTGCAAAGGGATATCGACAGATAAGGTGACTGGGCAAGAAGGTGGCAGATGGTTTATTATGTGGGGAAATGTGAAGTTATTCATTTTGGTAGGAAGAATAGAAAAAAACAGAATATTTTTTAAAATGGTGAGGAACTATTAAATGTTGGTATTCAGAGGGATTTGGGTGTCCTCATACAAGAAACACAAACAGTTAGCATGCAGGTAGAGGAAGCAATTAGAAAGGCAAATGGCATGTTGGCCTTTATTCCAAGGCAGTTAGAGTACGAGAGTAAGGATGTCTTACTACAGTTGTACAGTTTTGGCCTCCTTTTCTAAGGAAGGATATAATTGCCTTAGAGGCAGTGCAATGAAGATTCAATAGATTGATTCCTGGGATAAGAGGGTTGTCCAGAGATTGTGTAGAATGGGTCTATACATAAGAATGAGAGGTGATCTCATTGAAACATACATGATTCTGAGGGGGCTTGACGCGGTAGAGCTGAAAGGTTGTTTCCACTGGCTGGAGAGTCTAGAATTGGGGGCATAGTCACAGGATAAGGAGTTGGCCATTCAAGACCGAGATGAGGAGGAATTTATTCACTAAGAGGGTTGTGAATCGTTGGAATTTTCAACCTAAGAGGGCTGTGGATGCTGAGTCGTTGAGTATATTCAAGGCTGAGATAGATAGATTGTTGGATTCTAGAGGAATTAAGGAATATAGGGATTGAGCAGGAAAGTGGAGTTGAGTTCGAAGAAAAGCCATGATCTTATGAAATGGTGGAGCAGGCTCGAGGGACCTTATGGCCTACTCCTGCTCTTACTTCTTATGTCCTTAAGTTCTTTTATATTCATATCGAACCCCTCTTAGCGGGGAGGGAGGAGGGAGGAATAGGAGAGGGGGGCAGAGAATTGTTTCAAATCGAACCCCTTTACTCGGAGACAGCGGAGGAAGGGGTCGAGAGACTGGTTTCACATCGAACCCCATTTAGCAGGGAGGGAGGAGGAGGGAGGCCCAGAGACGGTTTCACATCGAACTCCTTGAACTGTGGAGGGAGCAGGGAGGATGAGAAGGGGGACCTTGAGACTGGTTTCACATCGAACCTCTTTTACCGGGAAGGGAGCAGGGAGGATGAGGAGGCGGGCCCAGAGACTGGTTTTACATCGAACCTCTTTTACCAGGGATGGTGGGAGGGAGGAGGAGTGGTGGCCCAGACACTGGTTTCACATCAAACCCCGTTTACCGTGGAGGGAGCAGGGGGGTCCAGAGACTGTTTACTCATCGCACCCCTTTTACGGGGGAGACAGGAGGAGGGAGGACGGGCCCCAGAGACAGGTTTCACATCGAACCCCTTTTAGCTGGGATTTTTGGAGAGCGGAGGGAGGCCGATAGACTGGTTTTACATTGAACTGCTTTTAATGGCGAGGAAGGGAGGATGAGGGTGGTAGCCTAGGGACTGGCTTCATATCGAACCCCTTTTACTGGGGAGGGAGGAAGGAGGGAGGACGGGGGCCCACGGACTGGTTTCACATCGAACTTCTTTTACCGAGGAGGGTGAGGGGAGGAGTCGGGGGGTGGGGGGCTAGAGATTGGTTTCACATCGAAGCCCTTTTAACGGGAAGGGAGGGATTGAGGAGTTGGGGGACAGAGACAGCTTACACATAGAACACCTTTTACCGAGGAGGGAGGAGGCGTCGGCTGGAGGGCGGGGCCCAGACACTGATTTCACATAGAACCCCTTTTACCGGGGAGAAAGGAGGGAAGTGAGAGAGGGCGCAGAGACTCGTTTCACATCGAACTCCTTCTACCGGGGAGGGAGGGTGGGTGGAGGATGTGCAGGTCCCAGAGACTGATTTCATATCGAATTCCTTTTACCGGGGAGGGAGGAAGAGGGAGGGCCCAAAGGCTGGTTTCACATCAAAACCCTTTTACGGAGGAGGGAGTAGGGTGGTGGCGGGGGCGCAGACATTGGTTCCACCTCGAACCATTTTACCGGGGAGAGAGGAGGAGGAGGCCCAGAGACTGTTTCGTATTGAACGCCATTTTACCGGGGAGGAAGGAGGGAGGTGGGGTGGGACAGAGATTGGTTTCATATCGCACCGCTTTTATCGGGGAGCGAAGGAGAGGAGGAGGAGGGCCCGGGAACTAGTTTCACATCCAACCCCTTTTAAAAGGGAGAAGGGGGGAGAAGGGGGGCCCTGAGACTGGTTTCACGTCGAACCCCTTTTACAGGCGAGGGAAAATGGAGGAGAGGGGGCCGAGACGCTGATTTCACATCAAAACCATTTTACCGTGGAGGGAGTGAGGAGGAGAGTGAGGGGGGCGGGTGCAGACACTGGTTTCACATCCAACCCCTTTTATCGGGGAGAGAGGGAGAAAGAGGGGGGCACAGAGTTTGGTTTCGCATGGAAAACCTTTAACCGGGGAAGGAAGTGAGGAGGAGCAAGGAGGGCCCAGAGTGTGGTTTCACATCGAATCCCTTTTACTGGCGAAGGAGGAGGGAGGAGAGGGGGCCCACAGATTGGTTTCACATAGAACCTTTTTTACCGGAGGGGGTGGGAGGAGGGGGGAGGGCCAAGAGATTGGTTTCACATCGAACCCATTTTACCGGGGAGGGAGGAGAGAGGAGGTGGAGGGGGGTGGGGGCAGAGGCTGGTCACACATCAAAACCGTTTTACCGGGGGGTGGGAAGAGAGAGGAGGAGTTCTCATGTGCCTGCTGCCCTTGTCCTTCTAGGTGGTGGAGGTCGCGGGTTTGGGAGGTGCTGTCGAACAAGCCTTGGCGAGGCCATGGGGAGTCAGGAGGTGAGTGACTCGCCACAGAATACCCAGCCTCTGACCTGCTCTGGTAGCCACAATATTTATATGGCTGGTCCAGTTAAGTTTCTGGTCAATGGAGATCCCCAGGATGTTGATGGTGGGGGATTTGGCGATGGTAATGTCCTTGAATGTCAAGGGGAGGTGGTTAGACTCTCTTATTGGAGATGGTAATTGCCAGGCATTTGTCTGGCGCGAATATTACTTGCCACTTATGAGCCCAAGCCTGGATGTTGTCCACGTCTTGCTGCATGCGGGCATGGACTGCTTCATTATCTGAGGGGTTGCGAATGGAACTGAACTTTGTGCAATCATGAACGGACATCCCCATTTCTAACCTTATGAGAGAGGGAAGGTCATTGATGAAGCAGCTGAAGATGGTTGGCCGAGGACACTGCCCTGAGGAACTCCTGCAGCAATATCCTGCAGCTGAGATGATTGGCCTCCAACAAACACTAATATCTTCCTTTGTGACTAGATGGTTTCCATCCCAGGGTTTTAAAGGAAGTAGGTGAGCACATTGCAGATGCCCTAACTATAATCTTTCAAAGTTCTCTAGATTCAGGAACTGTCCCGCTGGATTGGAAAATTGTACATGTCACTCCGCTTTTTAAGAAGGGAAAGAGAAGGAAACCAGGGAATTATAGACCAGTTAGCCTAACATCTGTTGTGGGGAAAATGCTGGAGTCTATAATTAAGGATAGGGTAACTGAACACCTCTCGAATTTTCAGTTGATCAGAGTGAGCCAGCATGGATTTGTGAAAGGTAGGTCGTGCCTGACAAAGCTGATTGAATTTTTTGAAGAGGTGACTAAAGTAGTGAACAGGGGAATGTCAATGGATGTTATTTATATGGACTTCCAGAAGGCATTTGATAAGGTCCCACATTAGAGACTGTTAGCTAAGATAGAAGCCCATGGAATCGAGGGAAAAGTACGGACTTGGTTAGGAAGTTGGCTGAGCGAAAGGCGACAGAGAGGAGGGATAATGGGTAAGTATTCACATTGGCAGGATGTGACTAGTGGAGTCCCGCAGGGATTTGTCTTGGGGCCTCAATTATTCACAATATTTATCAACGATTTAGATGAAGGCATAGAAAGTCTCATATCTAAGTTCGCCGATGACACAAAGATTGGAGGCATTGTAAGCAGTGTAGATGAAAACATAAAATTACAAAACGATATTGACAGATTAGCTGAATGGGCAAAACTGTGGCAAATGGAATTCAATGTAGACAAATGTGAATTCAACCACTTTGGGTGAAAAATGGATAGAACAGGGTACTTTCTAAATGGTAAAAAGTTAAAAACTGTGGATGTCCAAAGGGACTTAGGGGTTCAGGTACATAGATCATTGAAGTGTCATGAACAGGTGCAGAAAATAATCAATAAGGCTAATGGAATGCTGGCCTTTATATCTGGAGGACTGGAGTACAAGGGGACAGAAGTTATGCTGCAGCTATACAAAACCCTGGTTAGACCGCACCTGGAGTACTGTGAGCAGTTCTGGGCACCGCATCTTCGGAAGGACATATTGGCCTTGGAGGGATTGCAGCATAGGTTTACTAGAATGATACCCGGACTTCAAGGGTTAAGTATCGACGAGAGCTGACACAAATTGGGGTTGTATTCTCTGGAGTTTCGAAGGTTAAGGGATGATCTGATCGAAGTTTATAAGATATTAAGGTGCACAGATAGGGTGGATAGAGAGAAACTCTTTACGCTGGTTGGGTATTCTAGGATTAGGGGCACAGTCTAAAAATTAGGGCCAGACCTTTCAGGAGCGAGATTAGGAAACATTTCTGCACAAAAAGGGTGGTCGAAGTTTGGAACTCTCTTCCGCAAACGGCAATTGATACTAGATCAATTGCTAAATTTAAATCTGAGATTGATAGCTTTTTGGCAACCACAGGTATTAAGGGATATGGGCCAAAGGCAGGTATATGGAGTTGGATCACAGATCAGCCATGATCTTATCAAATGACGGAGCAGGCACGAGGGGCTGACTGGCGTACTCCTGTTCCTATGTTCCTATTTTTCTAGGTATGGCTCCAGCTGCTGGAGAGTTTTCCCTCTGATTCCCATTGACTTCAATTTTACTCGGGCTTCTTTGTGCCACACTTGGTCAAATGCTGCCTTGATATCAAGTGCAGTCACTCTCACCTCACCTCTGGAATTCAGCTCTTTTGTCCATGTTTGGACCAAGGCTGTAATGAGGTCTGGGGTCGAGTGGTCCTGGTGGAACCCAAACTGAGCATCGGTGAGCAGGTTATTGGTGAGTAAGTGCCGCTTTATTGCACTGTCGACGACACCTTCCATCACTTTGCTCATGATTGAGAGTAGGCTGATGGGGCGGTAATTGACCGGATTGGATTTGTCCTGCTTTTTGTGGACAGCACATACCTGGGCAATTTTCCACATATATCGTGTAGATGCCAGTGTTGTAGTTGTACTGGAACAGTTTGGCTCGAGACGCGGCCAATTCTGGAGCACAAGTCTTCAGCACGACAGCCGGGATATTGTCGGGGCTCATAGCCTTTGCACTGTCCAGTGCACTGAGCCGTTTCTTGATATCATGTAGAGTGAATCGAAATGGCTGAAGATTGCCTTCTGTGATGGAGGGGCTATCGGGAGGAGTTCGAGATGGATCATGCACTCGGCACTTCTGGCTGAAGATGGTTGCAAACGCTTCAGCCTTGTCTTTTGCACTCACGTGTTGGACTCCGCCATCATTGAGGTTGGGGATGTTTACAGAGCCGCCTCCTCCTGTTAGTTGTTTAATTGTCCACCACCATTAACGATTGGTGAGGACGAGGTCAAGTAGGTTTTTTCCTCCTGTTGGTTCGCTCACACCTGCAGCAGGCCCAGTCTGTCAGCTATGTCCTTCAGGACTTGGCCAGTAGATGGGCTACCGAGCCACTCTTGATGATGGACATTGAAGTCCCCCACCTAGAGTACATTCTGTGCCCTTACTACCCTCAGTTCTTCTCAACACGGAGGAGGACTGATTAACCAGCTGAGGGAGGACGGTAGGTGGTAATCAGCAGGAGGTTTCCTTGCCCATGTTTGATCTGATGCTTTGAGATTTCATGGGGTCCGGCATCAATGTTGTGGACTCCCACAGGCACTTCCTCCTATCTTTATATGACTGTACCGCCACCTGTGGTCGGTCTGTCGTGCCAGTTGGACAGGACATACCCAGGGATGGTGATGGAAGAGTCTGGGATAGTTGGCTGCAATTTATGATTCTGTGAGTACAGTTATGTCAGGCTGTTGCATGACTAGTCTGAAGGACATCTCTCCCAACTTTGGCACCAGTACCCAGATGTTCGTGAGGAGGACTTGCAGGGTCAACTGAGCTTGATTTGCCTTTGGTCATGTCCAGTGCCTAGTGGTCCGTCCGGTTTTATTCTTATTATGACTTTTCGTAGCGAGATTTTACAACTGAGTTGCTTGCTAGGCCATTTCAGAGGGCAATTAACAATCAACCACATTGTTGTGGGTCTGGAGTCACACATAGGCCACACTGGGAAACGATTGCAGGTTTCCATCCCTAAAGGGCATTAGTGAACCAGATGGGTTTTTATGACAATCCGGTAGTTTCATGGCCACCATTACTGATGCTAGTTTTTTTTAATTCCAAATTTTATTTAATTAATTTAATTTAAATTCCCCAGCTGCCAGGTGGGATTTGAACTTGTGACTCCGGATTATTAGTCCAAGCCTCTGGATTATTAGGCCAATAGCACAACCACTATGCCACCGTGATTAGCTACCACTACGCGTGACCTGTGAGTTCTGCGTGTGCGGCTTGCAATAGTGGTAATGCATGAAGATGAGAGGAAGCAACTGATTGGAAGAGTTGAGCACTGATTGAAAGATTTTGATGGTAGGTGGGTGATGGGGGGGTGTAATGCGTGGAGCAGTGGATGCGGCTAGTGGTAAAGTTGGTAGGAGATGCCACTTGACAGTTGACCTCACTTACCTTGACCACTTATGTCAAAGCATTGAACTTCATCCTGCACTGCATTCAAGTTCGTGGTGCTGTGTACTGGCATTGACTTCGTCCCCTACTGCCTCCCACTGCATCGGGAGCATATGTCTGGAGGACTTCTTGCCCTCCTGCGGATATAGGATGTTTCTCCTTCTAACCACCTCTTGCACCAAGGACTCTGGTGCATCATCAGAGAACCTTGGTTCACGCTGTCTCTCAGACCTGGTACAAAGACAGATCGGCAGATTGGTGAGGTCTGGCGTGCAGATTGGAGGATGTGGGATTTAGTCGGGCGCAATCTTTATTCAATATTTTAACATAACTCAATATTTTATATATAGGGACGGGACCTGCATCTGTGTTTTACATGTGCGATGTCTGGTCTCTGTTCAGACTCCGTGCGACCCATTTCTTATATTTTGCCAATAAGGGGTGCAGACTGCCTTTAAAAGATGCAGACTGCCTTCAAGCCGTGCTTCCTTTAAGATCTGCAGGATGCCTTTAGGAGGTGCAGGCTGCCTGTAGGAGGTGCAGACTGCCTTTAAGTGGTGCAGGCTGCCTTTGAGAGGTGCAGCCTGCCTTTAAAAGTTGCAGGCTGACTTTAAGAGGGGCAGGCTGCCTTTAAAGGCTGCCGACTGCCTTCAAGCGGTGCATTCTTCCTTTAAGAAGTAAAGACTGCCCTTAAGAGGTGCAGGGTGCCTTTAAGGGTTGCAGACTGCCTTTAAGAGGAGCAGGTTGCTTTTACGAAATGCAGACTACATTTACGATTTGCAGGCTGCCATTAAGAGGCGCAGGCTGCCTGTAAGAGGTGTAGGCTGCCTTTAAGAGGCGCAGGCTGCCTGTAAGAGGTGCAGGGTGCCTTTAAGGGGTGCAGGCTGCCTTTAAGGGGATGAGGCAGCCTTTCAGAGGTGCAGGTTGCCTTTAAGAGGCGCAGGTTACCTTTAAGGGGTGCGAGACACTCTCCGAAGATTTGACGCCCCCCGCCCCCAGGTGAGACGTAGAGAGAACGGAGAAAATGGAGAGAGGAACGCAGCTCGGGCTCCATGCTGTTCATCAATCAGGTAGCTGGCTGAGTCGGTACCACCCGGAGTGGGCTAATCACGCACCGCGATGCTCGTGAGAGAGAGTGAGAGAGAAACATTTTGGGGCTAAACTGGGCCGTGTCGCGCACGATTTGTAGGCGCTATATGGAGTCCTAAGCACCGAAAATGAAGTGGCCGGACATCATCTTGGTAAAGGCTTTAGAGCACATACAGATAACGAACGTCAGCAACATATGGATTAGGGAGGTTATACACTAGGTCAGTGTGCAAAGCTGATTTTGAGGGACAGATGCAATTTTGGAACTCCACGCTCCAGCCAATGCACTATCTGAACCTTGCACAGCTGAACAGGTCGCAGACAGCCTGGAGGATCCCCACCAGCGCTAATTAAACGGACCATGCAGGATTTACAGGTTAGTTGCTGCATTATTGCTTCTGGCTGCTGATGCATTTGTACCTGTTTTTGGGGGACTCCTATACTTGAATACTAGGATTAGGGAACATAGCCTAAAAATTAGAGCCAGGACTTGCAGAAGTGAAGGTCGGAAATGTTTCTACATGCAAAGGATGGTAGAAATTTGGAACTCTTGTCTGCAAACGGCATTTGATGCTAGCTGAATTGTGAATTTTATTTCTGAGATTTATAGAATTTTGTTAGCCCCATATCCCTTAATACCTTTGGTTAAGGTGGGTACATGGGGTTAGGTCACACATCTCATTGAATGGCAGAACAGGCTCAATGAGCTAAATGGCCTACTCCTGTTCCTATCTTCCTATGTTCCTATAATAAAATTGCAATACTCTACATCAAATGGGCTGGCTAGCTGACAGGCAACAGCACGGGCCCTGGCAGAGTGGCAGTAGTGGGAAAGTAATGCTTTCATCCTGAGAAAGGACAGCAGTTTCATGTTCCGTTGAGCCACTGCCACTTGCTTCCTCCTGTAATGCGCCACCTCCTCCTGCAAGAAAGTGGGACATACGTCAGTGAGTGCCCTGCAAGATGTAGGGTGATGTGCCTGTCACGGTTCAATAGCTGGCAGTGTGCGTGACCTGTGAGTTGTGGGTGTACGGCTTGCAACAGTGGTAATGTGTGAGGGTGAGAGGAAGCATCTGATTGGAAGAGTTGAGAACTGATTGAAAGAGTTTGTTGGTAAGTGGATGATGAGAAGTGTAGCACGTGGAACAGTGGATGCGGCTAGTGGTACAGTTGGTAGGAGAAGCCACATGACAGTTGACCTCACTCACCTTGACTACTCATGTCAAAGCATTGAACTTCTTCCTGCACTGCATCCATGTTTGTCGTGCTATGCGCCTGGCATTGACTTCGTCTCCTACTGCCTCCCACTGCTACGGGAGTATATATCTGGAGGGCTTCTTGCCCTCCTGCGGATATAGGCTGCCCCTCCTTCTGTCCACCTCTTGCACCAAGGCCTCATGTGCATCAGCAGAGAACCTTGGTGCACGTACTCTCGCAGGCCTGGTACAAACTCAAAGAACAGCAGGTTCATGTTCCGTGGAGCCACTGCTACTTACTGCCTCCTGTTATGCGCCACGAATGTTATGTGCTGCCTGTATCTCAGCAGCCGGGTGCGGGTTAATCGTGCACCGCGATCCCAGCGCCAATTTTCGGAGCTTAACTAATTTAATTGTCAGAGAAAGAGGGGGCAGAGAGAAAGAGAGACAGAAAGCGAATAAGAGAGCCAGACACATAGAAAGAGATAGAGACATGGAGAGACATGGAGAGAGACATGAAGCGAGACATAGAGAGAGACAGAAAGAGAAGATAGAGAGGGAGAGACAGAGATAGAGACATTGAGAGAGAGAGAGACAGACAGACAGAGAAAGAGAGAGAGAGAGACAGAGAGAGTGACAGACAATGAGTGAAAGAGAAACAGAGAGGGACAGAGAGAGAGAGAGAGACAGACAGAGAGAAAGAAGGAGACAGATAGAAAGTGACAGAGAGAGGATAGAAGAGAAAGAGAGTCAGAGAGGCATAGACAGAGACAGGGAGAAAGATAGACAGGGAGGGACAGAGAGAGGGGAACAGAGAGAGAGACCAGAGCGAGTGGAATTGAGAGAAAGAGAGACAGAGACACAGACAGAGACATACAGAGAGATTGACAGCCAGAGAGTGAGAGAGAGACAAAGAGGGACAGAGAGAGAGACGGGCAGACAGAGACAACGGGCAAGAGAGAAAGTGACAGGGAGAGGATAGAGAGAAAGACAGTAAGAGAGATAGAGACAAAGAGAAAGAGAGAGGGGGACAGGGGGAGAAACAGAAAGATGAGGATAGAAAGAAAGAGACAGAGAGAGGCAGAGACACAGGGAGAGAGACAGAGACAGAGACACACAGAGAAAGAGGCAGAGAGAGTGATAGAGAAGGAGCCAGAGAGAGGAACACAGAGGCAGAGGGAGGAGAAGACAGAGAAATTGACAGAGTTAGGATAGAGAGACATCGAGCGTCAGAGAGGTAGAGACAGAGACAATGGGAAAGAGTGATAGAGAGAGGCAGAGTGCGTGAGAAAGACAGAGTATGTGAGAGAGGCAGAGAGTGAAATAAAGACAGGAAGAGAGAAAGACAGAGTGAGACGAAGAGAGAGAGAGAGGAAGGGAGAGAGAGATAGCGAGAGTTGGAGACGGTTGGACACAGAGAGAAAGAGACAGAGATAGAGTCAGAGAGTTACAGAGACAGAGACACAGAGAGAATGAGAGAGATAGATACAGAGAGAGAATTAGAGATAGAGATTGAGGGAGTTGGATAGAGAGACAGCGACCGTCAGAGAGATAGAGACAGAGACAATGGGAAACAGAGACAGGGAGAGACAGACAGAGAGGCAGAGAGTGTGAGAGAGGCAGAGAGTGTGAGAGAGGCAGAGTGAGTGAGAGGCAGAGTTTGAGAGAGAGGCAGGCAGAAAGAGATGGAGAGAGAGAAAGGGAGAGAGAGTAAGTGATAGAGAGATGGAGAGGGTGGGATACAGATGGAGAGAGACAGAGAGACAGAGAGACAGAGAGATAGACAGAGAAACGGAGAGAATGAGACAGAGAGGTATACAGAGAGAGAATTAGAGACAGAGACTGAGGGAGTGGGGTAGAGAGACAGAGACACGGGGATACAAGGACAGTGGGAGAGAGAGAGAGACTGAGAAAGGGAGAAAGCAAGAGAAAGAGAGAGATAGAGAGAGGGACAAAAAGGGAGATAGACAGAGAGAGAAAAACAGACAAAACAGACAGAGAAACAGAGACAATGAGAGCAAAAGAGATAGGGAGAGGCAGAGAGAGAGATGCAATGTCACGGGGATAGATAGATAGAGTCAGAATGATAGAGAGACAGAGTCAGAGGGATAGAGCGAGTCAGAGACAGCGGGTTAGAGAGAGGGTCGGAGAGAGAGAGAAAAAGCGAGGCACAGAGAGGGATATCGACACAGAGAGGCTGAGAGACACATATCCACTCCATCACTAAGACCATCTACTTCCGCCTCCGTAGCATCGCCCATCTCTGCCCCGCCTCAGCCCATTTGCTGCTGAAACCCTCGTCCAGAAAGAGAAGGCAGAGAGAGACAGAGAGAGACAGAGAAATACAGAGAGAGAATAAGAGAAAGAGAGACACAGAGACAGCGAGACAGTGAGAGAGAGAAACAGAAACAGATCGAGGCAGAGACAGAGAGAGAAAAAGAGCGAGAAAGAGACAGAAAGAGTAGGACAGAGAAAGAGAGATACAAAAACACAGGGGTAGAGTTACAGAGACACGGGGATAGAGAGACAGAGAGAGGGGGACAGAGAGAGAAGGAAGAGAGAGACAGGCAGGGAGAGACAGGAAGGGGGAAAGAGAGAGGGGAACGTGATAGGGACTGAGAGAGGCAGACAGAGAAAGAGAGAGAGAAAGAGGGACAAAGAGAGAGGCAGACAGATTCAGATAGAGATAGACAGAGAGCGAGAGCAAGAGGGATAGGGAGAGAATAAGCAAGAGAGACAAAGTCACAGGGATAGAGGCAGAGAGAGAAAGAGGCACATAGAGACAAAGAGAGAGACAAAAATCTCTCTCTCTGTCTGTCTCAATCTCTTGCTTTTTGTGTATCTCTGTCTCTCTCTTTCTATCTCTCTCTCTCTCTCTCTCTCTCTGTCTCTATCTCTCTCTGTCTCTATGTCTGTCTCTTTCTCTGGCAACAAGAATTATATGAAAGAGAGAGACAGAAAGAGAGACAGAAAGAGTGTCAGAAAGAGAGACTGAAAGAGAGACAGACATAGAGAGACAGGCAGAGAATGAGAGAGAGATAGGCAGAGAGAGACAGACAGAGAGAGACAGATAGAGGCAGGCAGAGAGAGACAGAGAGATGAAGAGACATAAAGAGGGACAGAGAGATAGACATGCAGAGACAACATAAGAACATAGGAACATAAGACATCGAACCTGCTCCGCTATTCAATAAGATCGTGGTTGATCTTCGACCTCAACTCCACTTTTTAGCCCGATCCCCATATCCCTTCATTCCCTTAGAGTAAAAAATCTATAGATCTCAGCCTTGAATATACTCAACGACTGAGCATCCAGCCCTCTGGGCTAAAGAATTCCGAAGATTCACCGCTGAGAGATGAAATTCCTTCTCATCTCAGTCTTAAATGGCCGACTCCTTATGCCGTCCGGTTCTAAACTCTCCAATCAGAGGAAACAACCCCTCAGCGTCTACTCTGTAAAGCACTCTTAGAATCTTATATATTTAAACGAAATCACCTCTCATTCTTCGAAACTCCAGATAGTGTAGGCCCATTCTACTCAACCTCTTCTTATAGGACAACCTACTCATCTCAGGAATCAATCTAGCGAACCTTCGTTGCACCCCACCTAAGGCAAGTATATCCTTCCTTAGATAAGGAGACCAAAACTGCATATTTTTGTAAGACTTCATTACTCTTGTACTCCAACCCCCTTGCAATAAAGGCCAGCATGCCATTTGCCTTCTAATTACTTGCTGTAATTGCTAATATTCTGCCATTCTTGTATGGCGACCCCGAAAACCCGCTGCACACCAACATTTAATAGTTTCTCACCATTTAACATATATTCTGTTTTTCTAGTCTTCCTACCAAAGTGAATAACCTCACATTTTCCCACATTATATTCCATCTGCCACCTTCTTGCCCACTAACTTAACCTGTCTATATCCCTTTGCAGACACTTTGTGTCCTCCTCACAATTTACTTTCCCACCTAGCTTTGTACCGCCAGCAAACTTGGATAAAATACACTCGGTCCCTTCATCTAATTCATTAATATGGATTGTAAATAGCTGAGGCCAAAGCACCGATCCCTGCATCACCCCATTAGTTACAGCCTGCCATGCTAATATATTACCCCCAACCTCATGAGCCCTTATCTTGTGTAACAACCTTTTGTTTCGAATGCCTTTTGAAAATCCAAATATACTGCATCCGCTGGTTCTCCTTTATCTACCCTGTTAGTTACATCCTCAAAAAACTCTAGTAGATTTGTCAAACACGATTTCCCTTTCGCAACCATGTTAACTCTGCCTAATCATATTATGATTTCCTAAGTGCCCAGTTACAATGTCCTTAATAATCTGTTTTTATATTTCTTGCTAGTTTACTCTCATATTCTATTTTCTCCCTCTTTATCAATGTATTGGTCATCCTTTGCAGGTTTCTAAAACTCTCCCAATCCTCAGGCTAACTACTCTTTTGGGCAACATTATAAGCCTCTTCTTTTAATCTAATACTATCCTTAACTTCTTTAGTTAGCCACAGATAGATCACTTTCCCGTACAGTTTTTATTCCTCAATGGAATGTATATTCGTTGAAAATTATGAAATATTTCTTTAAATGTTCGCCATTGCTTTTCTAGCATCATATCTTTCAATCTAATTTCCCAAACAACCTATCACTCGCCCCTTATACCAACGTAATTGGCTTTGTTTAAGTTTGAGACTCTAGTTTCAAACTTAAGGGGGTCACTGTTGATATCATGGCGATATTGTATCATATTATGATCACTTCTCCACAGAGGATCCCTTACTATGAGATTGCTAATTACCCCTGTCTCTTTACACAATATTAGATCTAAAATAGTCTGTTCCTTGGTTGCTTCCATGAAGTATTATTCTAGGAAACTGTTTTGAATGCATTCCGTACACTCGTCCTCCAAATTACTTTTGCCAATTTGATTTGTGCTGTCTATATGAATATTAAACTTCCCCACGATTTATTGCATTACCTTTGTTAAAAGTTCCTCTTATTTCTTAATTAATATTCTGTCCAACAGCATAACTACTGTTAGGGAGCCTATAAACTATATCGAACAGTGCTTTCTACCCCTTGTTATTTCTTATCTCCACCCATACTGATTCTATTTTCTGATCTTCCGAGCCCAGATCCTTTCTCATTAGTGTCTTTATGCCATCCTTTATTATTAGTGCTAACCACCGCCACTCCTTTTCCATTTTGCCTGCCTTTTCAAAAAGTCATGTACCCTGGAATATTTAGTTCCCAACCTTGTTCACCTTGCAACCACGCATCTGTAATGGCTACTGGATCAAACCCATTCATCTCTATTTGTGCCATTAATTCGTCCATCTTGTAACGAATGCTTCATGCATTCAGATAAAGAGCCTTTCATTTTAACCTTTACCCATTTTTCCCTGTTTTGGCCTTCTTCACTGAGGCACAATTACCGTTGAACTATCTGTCTCTTCCTGATACAAACTATTTATCTTTACTCAACATGCTACCCTGCTCTATGGCCTTGACTATTTTCTTTAGATTGATAAATTTACTTTGAGACAGAGAGAGAGAGACAGAGAGAGAGAGACAGAGAGAGACAATGAGAGAGAGAGTGACAGAGGGAGAGGAGGACAGAGAGAGGCAGAGAGGGAGAGAGGGAGAGGGACAGAGAGAGGGAGAGGAGAGAGAATGAGACAGGCAGATAGAGAGGGACAGAGAGAGAGACAGAGAAAGGGAGACAGAGAGAGAGAAGACAGAGAGAGACAAAGAGAGAGAGAGACAAAGAGCGACACAGAAAGGCAAAGAGGCAGAGAGAGATTGGGACAGAGAGAGATTGGGGCAGAGAGAGAGTAGACGGAGAGAGAGAGAGTAGACACAGAGAGAGGCAATGGTTGAGAGAGACGGACAGAGAGGGACGGACAGAGAGAATTAGGCAGAGAAACAGAGAAATAGAAAGAGAAAAAGACAGAGAGAGCGAGGCAGAGCGAGCAGGGAGAGACAGAAAGAGAGAGGCAAAGCGAGAGAGAATGACAGAGAGAGACAGAGAGACCGAGATAGAGAGAAACAGAGAGAGAGATAGAGAGAGTGAAAAAGCGAGATTGAGACAGAGAGAGAGACAGTGTGAGATAGAGAGAGGGGTAGAGACAGAGAGCAAGGGCGAGAGAGATTTAGACAGACAAAGTGACAGAAACTGTACACACTGGAGTTTAGAAAAATGAGAGGTGATCTTATTGAAACATGTAAGATCCTGAGGGGACCAGAAGGGGTAGATGCTGAGAGGATGCTTCCCCCTAGGGGCCACAGTGTAAAAATAAGGGGTCTCCCTTTTAAGACGGAGATGAGGAGATTTTTTTTTCTCTCAAAGGGTGGTGAGTCTGTGGAACTCCCTTCCCCCGAGTGCGGTGGAGGCAGGGTCATTGAATATTTTTAAGGCTGAGTTAGATAGATTCCTGATTAACAAGGGAGTCAAAGGATATTATAGGTAGACGGGAAAGTAGGGTTGAGGTCACAATCAGATCAGCCATGATCTTATCAAATGGCAGAGCAGACTTGAGGGGCCGAATGGCCTACTCCTGCTCTTAATTCCTATGTTTGCGTGTACATATGTAAACAGAGAAGGAGAGACAGTAAGAGACAGAGAAAGATAGAGGCAGAACGATGCTGAGAAAGAGAGCGACACATAGAGGGGGGCAGAGAGAGATGGACAAAGATAGTGAGACAGAGAATGAGACAGAGAAAGAGAAGACAGAGATAGAGAGAGTGAGAGAGAGAGAGAGAGAGAAAGAGATAGAGGCAGAAAGCGAGGGAGGGAGAGATACAGAAAGTCTGAGAGAGAAGGGGAGAGAGAGAGACAGATCAAGAGATAGAGAGAAAGAGAGACAGAGAGAGATTGAAAGGGGACCAGAGAGATAGGCGCAAAGAGAGAGAGTCAGACTTTGAGACAAGGATAGAGGGACAGAAAAAGGGGGCACAGAGAGAGTCAGAAAATATAGAGAGATAGAGAAAGTGAGAGATAGAGAAAGTGAGAGATAGAGAAAGTGAGAGACAGAGTAAGCGAGAGACAGAGAAAGAGAGAGGCAGAGTCAGAGAAAGAGAGTGAGCGAGAGAAAGAAAGAGCGAGAGAGGCAGAGAGGCAGAGACAAACTGAGAGACATAGAGTGGAACAAAGAGAGGTAGACAGAGAGAGACACAGAGAAAGAGAGTCAGGGAGAGAGAGAAGACAGAGATACAGAGAAAGACAGGGAGAGAAACTGAGAGATAGAGAGAGAGAGAGAGAGAGAGAGAGTCTGAGAGGGGACCAGAGAGAGAGAGGGGCAAAGAGAGAGAGTCATAGAATCGAGGCAGAGCCAGAGGGACAGAGAAAGTGAGGCAGAGAGAGGGAAAGAAGACATGACGGAGAAAGCGGGAGACAGTGACAGAGAGAGGCAGAGACAGAGAGAGAGAGAGACAAAGAGAGAGATAAAGCGAGAAAGAGTGTGTGAGAGAGAGAGAGAAAGGCAGAGACAAGGAAGAGACATATAGAAGGGGACAGAGAAAATGGGACAGAGAGAGAAGATAGCGAGAGAGAAGACGGGGAGGGAGAGAAGACAGTGAGATAGAGAAGAGAGTAAGAGTGAGACAGACAGACAGACAGAGAGACAGACAGAGGCAGAGAGAAACAGAGAGAGACAAAAATAGAGGCAGAAAGGGAGGGACAGAGAGAGAGACAGAGAGAGGGATAGAGAGAGACAGGGGAAAGGGGCAGAGAAAGGGAGACACGGAGAGAGAGACAAAATGCAGAGAGAGGCATAGACTGAGAGAGACGGGGCAGGAACAGAGAGAGGGAAGCAGGGAGAAAGCGACAGAGAGAGAAGACAGAGAAATGCAGCGAGAGCGAGAGAGACAGAGAGAGAGGGGCAGCTAGAGAGAGGTAGAGAGTGAGGGGCAGAGAGAGAGGGACAGGGAGAGATATAGAGAAAAAGAGAGAGAGATGGAGACAGAGATAGAGAGAGATACAGAGAGAGCGAGATAGAGAGAGTGAAAGAGCGAGATTGAGACAGAGAGAGAGGCAATGAGAGGGAGTTGTAGATGCAAAGAACGAGGGTGAGAAATTCAGAGAGACAGTGGGACAGAATGAGAGAGAGAGAAAGTGAGAGAGAGATAGTGAGACAGAGAGCGAGCTGTGAGAGAGAGAATGCAAGAGAGGGACAGAGAGAGAGAGAGAGAGAGCAACAGACAAAAACAGACAGAGAAACGGAGAGTGAGAGCGAGAGAGACAGGGACAGACAGAGAAAGAGATACAAAATTACGGGAACAAAGAGATCGAGACACAAGAATAGAGAGCCAGAGACAGAGGGATAGAGTGACAGCGGGACAAAGCGAGAGAGTCAGAGAGAGAGAGAGGAAGAGGCATAAAGAGGGAGATAGATAGAGAGAGACTGAGCTACCTACCTCTGCCCATCTGCTGCTGAACCCCTCATCCAGAGAGAGAAGGCGGTGAGAGAGCGAAAGAGAGAGAGAGAGAGTAGAGGCAGAAAGCGAGGGCGAGAGAGATTTAGAGAGACAGAGGATCAGATACAGAGAGGGAGGCAGTGATAGAGAGAGTAAGAGAGAGAAAGTGAGACAGAGAGATAAACTGTGAGGAAGACAGAGATAGAAGCAGAGAGCGAGGGAGGGAGAGATACAGAGAGAAAGAGAGAGAGAAGTAGAGAGATAAAGAAAGAGATAAAGAAAGACCGAGAAAGAGAAACACAGAGATGCAGGGACAGGTAGAAGACTGAGGTGGAGGGGGTGCAGGGAGAGAGGGACGAAGAGAGAGAGTCAGGGAACGAGGCATAGATAGAGGGACAAAGAAATGGAAGTGGAGAGGCAGAGAGAAGACAGAGAGAGACAGAGAAAGCGAGAGACAGAGACAGAGAGAGGCAGAGACAGAAAGACAAGGAGAGAGAGAGATTGAGAGAGAGAAAGAGCGCGAGAGAGGCTGAGAAAAAGAGAGAGACAGAGAGTGGAACAGAGAGAGGTGGACAGATAGAGACACACAGAGAAAGAGAGTCATAAAGAGAGAGTAAACTGAGAGCGAGAAGACAGAGAGGCAGTGCAAGACAGAAAGAGCGAGAAACAGAGATGCAGAGACAGAGAGGGAGACGGAGAGGGTCCAGAGAGAAAGGGACAGAGTGAGATCGACAGAGAGAGGGATAGGTAGAGGCAGAGAGAGAGAGAAAGAGGGACCGAGAGAGAGAGAGAGAGAGAGGCAGAGGGAGAGACTGAAATGTAGCGATAGAGAGAGAGACAGAGAAGGTGACAGAGAGGGGTGCAGAGAGAGAGGAACAGGGTGAGAGGGACAGAGAGAGGGATAGGTAGAGGCAGAGAGAGAGAGAAAGAGGCACCGAGAGAGAGAGAGACAGAGAGAGAGGCGGAGGGAGAGACTGAAATGTAGCGAAAGAGAGAGAGAGACAGAGAAGGAGACAGAGAGGGGTGCAGAGAGAGAGACGGGGAAAGAGAGAAAGGGCGAGGGGCGGAGAAAGGGAGACAGGGAGAGCAGACAGAGAGAGGGACAGAGCGAGAGGGAGAGAGGGAGATAAGACAGAGAGGTAGAGAGAGACAGAAAGAGGCAGAGAGAGGCAGAGAGAGAGAAAGTGTGACAGAAAGATAGAGAGACAGAGCCAGAGAGACAGAAAGAGGGAGGGTTATAGAGACCAGTCAATAAGGCACATATTGTCCCTTTGATCCCACGGTGACCCAGTGATCCCACATAGCACGATTGAGAGACATACTTTATATACAGCAACAATTTGCCTGTAGAATATAATGTATATATGTATATATAAAGCCTCATCCTGGTCATTTGGAAAGGCACGGATTAATCAAGCACATTCAGCATGGATTGTTAAGGGAAAGTCGTGTCTGACTAACTTGATTGAATTTTTTGAGGAGGTAACAAGGACGGTCAACGAGGGTAATGTATTTGATGTAGTCTACATGGATCTTAGCAAAGCTTTTGACAAGGTACCACATGGTGGACTGGTCAAAAAAGTAAATGAAGAGTCGAAGGGGATAAGGTTGGTTTTCAAGAGTAGAATTTAGATGACGCAGGACAAAAACGAACCCCTGGCTAAAGAAGGAAATATTAGAAGGGATGACAAAGGATTGAAGCAAGAAAGAGGGAGAGGGAGATGTAAAGGCTTAGGGAGGGTATTCTGGAGTGTGGATACGGCTGAAGACACGGCTGTCAAAAGTAGAGCAAACGGACTGCGGATTTACAAGCGACCAGAGGTGGAGGAGCAGAGTGTTTGAGAGGGGCTGTAGGGCTGGAGGAGGTTACAGAGATCAGGGATGGCTGAAGCCCTGATAAATTTAATTATAATAAAGAATAAAAATGAACTACAGTATTATGATACTGGAATTCAATTCAGATCAGTAAGGGCTTGGGTGATTGGTGAGGGGTTCACCAATAAAAAAGCAAGGGGTGTGGATAGTATCCGTGGCAAGGATATGGAGATTGTGGAGCCAAAGTTCATGACTTCCCAGTTTTTAACAGGAGGAAATT
The DNA here is from genome assembly GCF_035084215.1 of Heptranchias perlo. Lineage (NCBI taxonomy): Eukaryota > Metazoa > Chordata > Chondrichthyes > Hexanchiformes > Hexanchidae > Heptranchias > Heptranchias perlo. Next base: position 140,932,062 of record NC_090327.1, read on the forward strand.
GTGGCTTATCTCAAACAGAACGTGGGTCTGAAAACATAAAGATATTGGAAGGGTCAAGAGATGCGGTTGTTTTATCAGCGTCCATCTGATAGCTGATTCATGTCTGCCAACGATGTTAACAAAGGGCAGGATGTAGATGAAGAAGAGGAGGGAGCCAAGGATTGAACCTTTAGAAACTTCAGAGATAACTGTTATAAGGTGGGAATAGAAGCTTCTCCTGGCCCTGATCGGATAGGTGAGTGGAACCAAGTGAGGTTAATCCCACCAAAAGAGGCCAGTGTTTGATGAATGAGGAGGTGACGGGTGGGTTTGCTGTAGGTATGGAGATGGGGAGGGGTGGGCCATGGAGGGACTAAAACCCATGGATGAGAATTTTAAATTTAAGTGAAATGGAACTGGGAACCAGTGAGGGTCAGTGAGGCCGAGCAGGACGTGGTGCTGGTTGGACACGGACAAGATAGTTTTGGACAAGCTCCTGATTATGGAAGGTGGAGGTTGGGTGGCCGACCAGGAGTGCATTGGAGAAATGGATTCTGGAGGGTCAGAGGCATTGATGAGGGTTTGAATGGCAATGGGCTGAGGAAGGAATGGAGGCGGGTGAGGGAATCACGGGGTCTTTGTGATGGAGGTCAAATCGGGTCATCAGCTCAGTTTGGTGTTACAGGGAGCCAATTTTACTGGAGACGTTAACCAATGTAGAATAAACGGATGAACATCTGCAGTAAAATAGCGGAGAGAGGAATTTCAATAGGGCATGTTCAGTGCCTGTCCCCTGATATCACCCACAGTCATTTCTAGTCTGCAATCCTCAACCTGCCCTTTAACTGTCTTCGTGTCAGAGACTCAACATTCATATTTTAACTGGGAAACAGCAGGAACTGCATGAAACGGGTCGACTTGCGACCCTGGATTCCGTGTACGCTGCAGAGAATCGGTTACATTTATACATGAATCGCCAAGAGTAAAAATGGTCAATACAATTATATGGAAACTGTAAATGAAACTGTTCATTATTGTCCTGGGCTTTGAAATGTTTTTGTTATATCCACTGCATTATCTTCATTGGAATCAAAGCTGCTGATATAATGTGTTTGTTCAAATGACTGTAACTAATAGCAATGATCAGGAGTATAACCGTGTCAGTGGAGACTTATCCCCTGTATAAATCAGGGCTTATTGGAATGGATCAGCTCACAGTGCCTGTCGGAGCTGTGGTTTCCAGGGCAACAGAAGTCACTGCTTCTCACAGAAATGGGCTATGCAGCAATAATGCAGATAATATTTATTTACTATCCTGTTCTTGCAGCAGTTGGAGTTACGGGTAAGCCGTTATCTGAGCCTTTAATGGTGTAAATCGATGCTAACTCTGCTGCTGTACTGGCAAATTATTTGTTCTCCCTATTTTACACACTTCTGTTCTAGCAGTTGAATGTGTTCAGTGTCTGCTCTTTCGGTATTGTAGGAGCTGCAGTACATCTGTAATGACCTTTGCATATCCAACCCTAGCATTGTTACTGGATAATTCTCTGCACTGAATGCATTGTTGAATAATGGTATCTCTTTAACTTCTAATTGTTTGGTCTTGTCGGAGTTACATAATAGCCGTAATGATCTTTGCATATCTAACCCTGGCATTGTTACTGCATTATTCTCTGTACTGAATGTATTTGATACAAGTGTCTGGGCTAAGAGCTGGTATCAGACCATCAGGAGCTGTGATCAGTTTCATGTTGTAGAACGAACCTGTCCTGGAATATTTTTTCATCAATGTGTTTTCAATGATTGTTAGTGAGACAACTCACGGTCTCAGTGCTACAAGGAAGGCAGCACAATGTCCTCCCTCCCCAATAACAAGCTTCAGTTTAACTGGGATTACAATGTATTTATTGTTTATCACTGTTGTGAAATATTATTCCATTGTGTGTGTATCTGACGCCGCTTCATATGTCTGCCTGCTGAACTGAGTTTACTGCTGATTCTTTCACATCTCCTTCTCTGTTTCACTGTGGATGAATTCATTGACTGTCACTGAGCTTCATTGTAAAATGAAATGTTTTGATGTTATGTCGTCTCAGTTTTCACTGTATCTGTGGAATCAGGAACCCTTCTATTTATCTCTAGATTATAAGTATGAAGTTGGTGTTTTGTTAATTGAACAATCCCGTCATCTATCGCTTTACTTTATAATTACAGGAGAAAAAATCTCAATTATTGTGAGATCTGTCTGGAAGAGGCATTTGATTCTGTTTATTCCATGATTTGTCGATATAGTGAACAGTGTAGGTGAACAGGTGGAGGTTTGAATGATCTGTAGAAACAGTAAACGATTTCACAGGGGCTTCGCTATTCAACAAACTGACACTGAGAATAGGATCGGTGGGACACGGGGCTGGTGAACAGAATGCAGGCGCAGTATGATAGGGTTTAATTGGATATGAAAATGGTCTTAAGAAATAGAGTAGACTGAGTGATAGAGGGGGTGAGTGAGAGGGAAAGCGAGGGGCTGTGGTGTGAATAATTCATCAGAATGAACTGCTGAACCTTCCAGTACAATTAAACATAGAAAATGTGACTTGAAGGTGTTATTATGATGTGATCAGATTGGGTGAGTTTTTATTGTTGGACTCGCTCCTCATGTTTATATCCCTGTCAGGTCCTCAGTCTATTTTTGTAAATGTTCCTTGTTTTCCATCTTAACACGAAACGTAATTAAAATTTACTTCAAGAATAGAATCAGTAATTTATTGATCGTAATGAATTATGCAGATACATTAATTCCAAAGCTGGGCTGAATTCAATAAACAATGAGGTTGAATTAATTTATACTTCTCAGTTTAGTTTTAATTGAATGTACAAACTAAATTTATTGAACACATTTTAAACCCACCACAGGTTTCCTGACACCCATAACCACAGAAATGAACTGTTGAGTGTATTAGTTGGATTGTGTTACTGGGACCGATAGATTAGATTTCCTCTAACACTCTGCTGCAGTCTCTCCCTGTGAATCCCAGCCTCTCCTCCCACTGCATTGAATCCTCTGTCTCCTCATCCCTTTCTTCAGCGTATCCACTTTCCCAAACGACTTGCCCCTGACTCCCCTCCAGCTCCTCTATGTCCTTTTCCTGGTCTCCCTCCCAATCTCATTCACTGGCTCGGTCTCCAGCTGCCTTTCCCGTTTAGTGCCAGCCCCTGTCGGTTCTCTTAGCACAAAGCAGCAAACCAACTGCACCCCCCCCCCCCTCGCCCCCGACCACTTGTCCCCTCACCTTCCGGAACCATCGGTCTCTTTCCCCGTCTGTCTGGAGCCCAATTCCGGCATTAATCCACTGGATTCCCAAATTGTTAAACCCACTATCCCTTCCCCACCAGCACTGCGCCCTCACTCAACCCTTCCAGTGGGTCCGGTGCTCACTTTATTCACTTTCTGTATCCATCTCCCAATTCTTCATTGATTATTGTATTTAAAAATATCTCTCTGCCCGAAAGCGCTTCCCAAGTCAATGAATCACTTTCCACCCTTCGATGCAGCAACAAAGCTGGAAATTTCACCCCAAATCCTCTCAAACTGCTGTTTTGCTCCAGGTCTGAGCAGTAATTTCTATGCTTCATTTTCTCTTTCTTACAGTTAATTTGGTGGCGATTGTGATCCTGTCCCGAGGAAAGTGCGGTCTCTCCAAATGTATCAACGTCTACCTCGTGGGAATGGCAGTGGCCGACCTCCTGTGATATTGAGGTGGATTGGTTCAATGTATTTTTTTTTATTCGTTCACGGGATGTGGGCGTCGCTGGCAAGGCCGGCATTTATTGCCCATCCCTAATTGCCCTTGAGAAGGTGGTGGTGAGCCGCCTTCTTGAACCGCTGCAGTCCGTGTGGTGACGGTTCTCCCACAGTGCTGTTAGGAAGGGAGTTCCAGGATTTTGACCCAGCGACAATGAAGGAATGGCGATATATTTCCAAGTCGGGATGGTGTGTGACTTGGAGGGGAACGTGCAGATGGTGTTGTTCCCATGCGCCTGCTGCCCTTGTCCTTCTAGGTGGTAGAGGTCGCGGGTTTGGGAGGTGCTGTCGAAGAAGTCTGGGCGAGTTGCTGCAGTGCATCCTGTGGATGGTGCACACTGCAGCCACAGTGCGCTGGTGGTGAAGGGAGTGAATGTTTAGGGTGGTGGATGGGGTGCCAATCAAGCGGGCTGCTTTATCTTGGATGGTGTCGAGCTTCTTGAGTGTTGTTTGAGCTGCACTCATCCAGGCAAGTGGAGAGTATTCCATCACACTCCTGACTTGTGCCTTGTAGATGGTGGAAAGGCTTTGGGGAGTCAGGAGGTGAGTCACTCGCCGCAGAATAACCAGCCTCTGACTTGCTCTCGTAGCCACAGTATTGAGATGGCTGGTCCTGTTAAGTTTCTGGTCAATGGTGACCCCCAGGATGTTGATGGTGGGGGATTCGGCGATGGTAATGCCGTTGAATGTCAAGTGGAGGTGGTTAGACTCTCTCTTGTTGGAGATGGTCATTGCCTGGCACTTATCTGGTGCCAATATTACTTGCCACTTATCAGCCCAAGCCTGGATGTTGTCCAGGTCTTGCTGCATGCGGGCTCGGACTGCTTCATTATCTGAGGGGTTGCGAATGGAACTGAACACTGTGCAGTCATCAGCGAACATCCCCATTTCTGACCTTATGATGGAGGGAAGGTCATTGATGAAGCAGCTGAAGATGGTTGGGCCTAGGACACTGCCCTGAGGAACTCCTGCAGCAATGCCCTGGGGCTGAGATGCTTGGCCTCCAACAACCACTACCATCTTCCTTTGTGCTAGGTATGACTCCAGCCACTGGAGAGTTTTCCCCCTGATTCCCATTGACTTCAATTTTACTAGGGCTCCTTGGTGCCACACTCGGTCAAATGCTGCCTTGATGTCAAGGGCAGTCACTCTCACCTGACCTCTGGAATTCAGCTCTTTTGTCCATGTTTAGACCAAGGCTGTAATGAGGTCTGGAGCAGAGTGGTCCTGGCGGAACCCAAACTGAGCATCGGTGAGCAGGTTATTGGTGAGTAAGTGCCGCTTGATAGCACTGTCGACGACACCTTCCATCACTTTGCTGATGATTGAGAGTAGACTGATGGAGCGGTAATTGGCCGGAATGGATTTGTCCTGCTTTTTGTGGACAGGACATACCTGGGCAATTTTCCACTTTGTCGGGTGGATGCCAGTGTTGTAGCTGTACTGGAACAGCTTGGCTAGAGGCGCAGCTGGTTCTGGAGCACAAGTCTTCAGCACTACAGCTGGGATGTTGTCGGGGCCCATAGCCTTGCTGTATCCAGTGCACTCAGCCGTTTCTTTATATCACGTGGAGTGAATCGAATTGGCCGAAGACTGGCTTCCGTGATGGTGGGGATATCGGGAGGAGGCTGAGATGGATTATCCACTCGGCACTTCTGGCTGAAGATGGTTGCAAACGCTTCAGCCTTGTTTATTGCACTCACGTGCTGGACTCCGCCATCATTGAGAATGGGGATGTTTGCAGAGCCTCCTCCTCCCGTTAGTTGTTTAATTGTCCACCACCATTCACGACTGGATGTGGCAGGACTGCAGAGCTTTGATCTGATCCGTTGGTTGTGGAATCGCTTAGCTCTGTCTATAGCATGTTGCTTCCGCTGTTTAGCATGCATGTAGTCCTGCGTTGTAGCTTCACCAGGTTGGCACCTCATTTTTAGGTACGCCTGGTGCTGCTCCTGGCATGCTCTTCTACACTCCTCATTGAACCAGGGTTGATCCCCTGGCTTGTTGGTAATGGTAGAGTGTGGAATATGCCGGGCCATAAGGTTACAGATTGTGCTGGAATACAATTCTGCTGCTGCTGATGGCCCACAGCGCCTCATGGATGCCCAGTTTTGAGCTGCTAGATCTGTTCTGAATCTATCCCATTTAGCACGGTGGTAGTGCCACACAACACGTTGGATGGTGTCCTCAGTGCGAAGACGGGATTTCATCTCCACGAGGACTGTGCGGTGGTCACTCCTACCAATACTGTCATGGACAGATGCATTTGCGACAGGTAGATTGGTGAGGACGAGGTCAAGTAAGTTTTTCCCTCGTGTTGGTTCGCTCACCACCTGCCGCAGGCCCAGTCTAGCAGCTATGTCCTTCAGGACTCGGCCAGCTCGGTCAGTAGTGGTGCTACCGAGCCACTCTTGGTGATGGACATTGAAGTCCCCCACCCAGAGTACATTCTGTGCCCTTGCTACCCTCAGTGCTTCCTCCAAGTGGTGTTCAACATGGAGGAGGACTGATTCATCAGCTGAGGGAGGACGGTAGGTGGTAATCAGCAGGAGGTTTCCTTGCCCATGTTTGACCTGATGCCATGAGATTTCATGGGGTCCAGAGTCAATGTTGAGGACCCCCAGGGCTACTCCCTCCTGACTGTATATCACTGTACCGCCACGTCTGGTGGGTCTGTCCTGCCGGTGGGACAGGACATACCCAGGGATGGTGATGGAAGATTCTGGGACGTTGGCTGAAAGATATGATTCTGTGAGTATGGCTATGTCAGGCTGTTGCTTGACTGGTCTGTGGGACAGCTCTCCCAATTTTGGCACAAGTCCCCAGATGTTAGTAAGGAGGACCTTGCAGGGTCGACTGGGCTTGGTGTTTTGCCGTTGTCGTGTCCAGTGCCGCGTGGTCCGATGCCGGGTGGTCCGTCCGGTTTTATTCTTATTATGACTTTTCGTAGCGGGATTTTACAACTGAGTGGCTTGCTAGGCCATTTCAGAGGGCAATTAAGAATCAACCACATTGCTGTGTGTAGTTTTATTATTTCCAGGGTCATTCCTGGACATTACTCCCGTGTGTAGTTTTATTATTTTCTTTGGTGCTGCAGCCACGGTGGTTTCTGTTTGGTTCACTGTCGCTTTCACCTTTGATCGATTTGTGGTCATTTGTTGTGAGAAGCTGAAAACTAAATATTGCACCGAGAGAACGGGGACTGTGGTTCTGGGAACAGTGAATGTGCTGGGCTGTTTCGAGAGTCTCCCCGTGTACTTTATATATACACCTCGATATATAATTGACAATGTTCCTTGGGGTTGTAGAACTAAACTGAGCTTCGCTACTTCCTCGGCATGGGCCGCATTTGATATGATTGACCTCATTTCAACCCCTTGTGTCCCGGTCTGTCTGATTTTGCTGTTCAATGTTCTGACGGTCAGACGTATTTTAGTGTCCAGTCGAGTCCGGAGGGGACTCCGGAGCCGAAGCAATGGAGAGGATCACAAGGACGCAGAGGTGGAGAACCGAAAGAAATCCTTCATTTTACTCTTCAGTATATCGGGCACTTTTATATTGTTATGGGTGACACAGGTTGTCTTTTACATTTATGTGCGAATTGCAGACATTCGGTATTATTACTCCTACTCTGACCCAAATTATATCGCACAAGAGACATCAAAGATGCTGCAGCTTCTCAGTTCCTGCACAAACACGTGTATTTATGTCCTGACCCAGACTAAATTCATAGAGGAGCTGAAGAACGGGTTGAAATACCCATTCAATCTAATTATTGAAATCATAGAAAGAGGGGAAGGGTTTCAAACACTGGAACTAAATCCAATTTCATCCTCCATCCTCTACACTTCACAGTGGATGGAAAGTACATTTTATATTAACGGCACAGAGCCCTGAAATGATTATAAATCTGATTCTGATATTATATTTTATTTATAATCTGACCTATTGAGGCGGGGTCTGCTCTGCAGACGACACATGAATTGTTGATCAAAATGGAGGCACTAAAGAGCTTAGCTGGACTTTAACTAAATGTCCGCCCTGGAAAATAGGCAAAGCTGATAATCAAAGTTACTGCTGTCCACCTGATCAGAATGTGTGCCCTCCACTTAAATGCAGCGGGAGAGAGAGACAGAGAGAGAGACAGAGAGAGAGAGGGAGAGAGCAAGGGAGAGGGAGAGAGAGACAAGGGAGATAGACGGAGAGAGAGAGAGAAGGAGAGAGAAGGAGAAAGAACCACACGCAGAGATGGAGAGTTAGAGAGAGCGAGGTAGTGATACAGAGATATATATAGAGAGAGAAAAAGACAGAAAGAGAGAGAAAGAGAGAGGGGGAGAGAGAGAGACAGACAGACAGACATAGAGATTGAGAGAGTGAGATAATGATACAGAAAGATAGAGAGAGACAGAGAGTGAGAGCGAAACAGAGGGTGAGTAATAAAGAGCGAGACAGTGAGAAAGACAGAGAGACAGAGCGAGAGACAGAGAGAGGGAAGAGACAGAGAGAGAAACGGAAAGAAAGAGACAGAGAGAAGGGTACAGAGAGAGAGAGAGAAAGACGGATGAAGAGTGAACACAAGGACAAAAGAAATACAACAATTAAAAAAGCGCAGACAATTAAGACAGATTCACATAAATGGAAGTGAGTGTATGAGAGAGATAGAAACAAAGAGGGCTGGAGACAGAGTTACTCGGAGACGGAGAGAAATAGAGTTCATAAAACTGGAGAGAAAAATAAAGAGAGAAAATTGAGAGAACGAAAGTGAAAGTATACGTGTATATATATATATATATAACAGCTATACACATGCTCTCTCTCATTATATATTGATAATGAGAGAGAGCAATGGAGAGACATGCATGGGACGAAAGAGAGAGACTGAAGAAGCATTACAAAGTGATAGAAGTAGAAGTGGAATAACAAAATAGAAAAGCAATCAGAAAATAAACTGAGATAAATGATATACACAGAGAACAGACACAATGAAAGACGGGCAAACATGTGAATTGACAAGAGGGCCGAGACAGGAGTGATAATAGAACACAGAAAGCATTAAATAACCAAACAAACTGTGTGATCAGCCTGGACTGTGTGAGAGTGCTGACCAGCAGAACAGCAGCAGATGGAGTAGGCCAGACAGTTCATGTTTGCACTGGGGTAATAATCTAGTGGTTTTAAATTTGACATTTCTAAAAGTGATGCCTGGAAGCTGTACAGTAAAGTCCCTCAGTCTTGTGTACCTGACCCTGCCCATTACTTACTGCAGGTGTTTCCCAGCTGCTCTGTGTAGTAAACATTCGTCTGATAAACGAAAGTCTGCGACTAAATCGGCTTCAGCATGTCTGAAGGAAATGGACTCTTAAATGAATGTTAATGAGACATTGTAAAAAAGCAAGAGCAGAAGATAGATCACCATAGCAACAAGAACGATTCTAGGAGTGCTAGAGGTCGTTTGAACACCTGCCAACTTAACTTGGTTATTTTGTGGACACTGAAAGAAAACAAGTGAAGTGTCAATCAATCGTGGGATGTTTTTGTAGGTACCTAACGTTGACAAGCCACCGCCCCAGAGGTGTGATTCTGTGTTAAAGGGTCTTTGAAAGCTGGGCAGAAGTTCAGTGGGAAGAGACACAGATCCACCACGACAGCTCCAACCTCGCGTTTCGCTTCCTGGCATCACCACCTCACCTGGAATCTTCCTGACTGCTCGCACCTCCCAGCTTGATGCCTCGATGCAGGTTTACAGATTTCCTGTGAAGCAGATGACCTGGTTACAAGAGAAAGCCACGCTACACTACAGCGGTATCCATCAAAATACTTGGAATCTTCCCGGCAAGCTTGAGCCAAGCATAAGGACATAACTTTCATTATCTGGTTAGTCGAAGATAGAAACTTGATTTCCAAATAGTTATGCATTTTGGCAATTCAGAATGTGTTGTTTTATTGTTATTAAAACATTTCTAAATCAGACTAAAGTCAAGATGCTGCTTAAATTGTAACGACAATTTTTCTAGTGCATCAATAATAAATAATGTTTGTCTTTAGAAAGCCATGGTTTGTGCCTGAAGTTTCTTTAGGAAAAAGTGTCCATTAATTTAAATATAAAATTAAACCTCGGGGTGATAAAAATACATTGCTCCAAATGAAAGTGTAAAATCACTTTGCACCTTTTTGCTCCTCCATCTGTACCACATGTATCTTTTCCCGTGAGCTGCTGGATTCTGCAATAAATCGCAATGTACTCTTACCCATTCTGCTGTGTTATTAAAATGAACAGATCCCGTAGCACTCTCCCGCTCTGTAACTGTTACAAATACTGTTATTGCTTCAGATTAAAGAAAAACATGAATAATGGAGAAATAAACCAAATCCAGATCAGAACTACATTCAGATTGAGTCCAATTTTACTCCGATTTATTTAATATAATCTAGAATTACATTCTGTACACAAAATGGCTAATTTGCCCTTTCCTCAGAATGTCTGGTCTTTCCTTCTCTGTAAGCATTACTTCCAAATAATCAAATGATAGTCCTTTTTTTGGTAGAAGTCCACATTTTGTGTTTAATGCCCTCACTGCACCGTTGTCTTTGTGTTAAACACCAGCTAGTTCCATTCTCACTCAGTTTGTATCTTTAACTATCGTGCAACAGTGATTTAACAGGAACAACAAATGAACCCTCTACGTGCCTCTCACCATTACAAGCTCCGCCTTGCCCCTCAGTAAGGTGGCTGCTTTACTGGCAGTCATTTTGTTTCTGGGCGGCCATTTTGATTTCGGTTCATGGCGGCCATTTTGTTTCAGTTTCAGGACGGAGGCCATTTTCCAGGTTTATGGCGTCGAAGTTGTTATACGTGGTATCATAGTATCGCTGGAGGAGGCCAATCGGCCCTCGTGCCTTTGCCGGCACATCCCCTGTCTCCTATTCGTTCCGTACATCCCTTATACGGGCTTTGTACAGTTGTTGTAATGTAGAAAAATATGTATAACTATATATTATATATACAAGTTGTTGTTATTGTGGTAAAATAAGGAATTCAGGAGAAAGTTCCTTACCCTTTTGGGCCGAATGGCCTTTTTCTGTGCTCTGCTGTATTCTATGTAATATATAAGTGCATATTATTATATATACAAGCTATTGTTGTAATATATGCGTTCAAGTTATTGTCGATAAAGATTGTCTCTCCGTCTATTACACTTTAGATTCATCTGCTTTATAAACTGGACTTTGTTTCTGTGTAAATGAATATTTCTGAGAGATTGTCCCTGTAACTGAGTGAGGGATATTGTTGTGTATTTTTTATAAGTTTTTTTGCTTTCGCTCTTTTAAATGTCATGAATTTGTTTTAACTCTTTGGCTAATTGTAAAAAGCCACAAACTGTAAGCTGACCACAAACTTCAGTCTTTTTGTCCACTCCTAATTAAAACAAGAGAAAAGAGCAAAGCTAAATTGCAACAAAAAAGTGTGAAGTAGCAAGAAATGTCCGGGCTTTTTGTCCCCTGATCCAGGAACAGAAGGGAAATTAACAGAGCGGCAGTTTGGACCCTGCAGGAAACACTAACCAGGACAGACAGACAGACCGGTACCTTTTAGGGGGAGGGAGGAAGTGGTAAAGTGGGAGAGCAAACACTGCAATATTTTGGTAAAGAGAGGAGCAACGTGGCTCTGCAGTGTGTCTGTCTGTCTGTCTCTCTCCCAACGTTCCTCTCTTGCATTCTCTACTTTGTAAGTGGGGATTTTGTTTGTCAATGGGGTTTGCTGAGTGATTACTTGTGTAACGGAATGAGTGTGTGAGTGAGTGTATGAGGGAGCTCTGGGCACTTGATGTGCCTTTTTAATCCATTGCTTTGTTTTAAATCAATTCTTTTTTTTCTCTCTCTCCAGAAGTTTTTTTTTGGAAATGATGTAATATGAAGATGTAGAAAGAGAAATTTTGGGAGGAGGAGGAATCCTTGGACCAGAAGCTTTCTCTCCAGAGGGACTGACCAAGGCTTTCAACACAGGCTGCATCCAATGGGGCTCACGTAAGTTCTGTCTTGGCCACTGTGGGATCACTGGGACAATGTTGGATCACTGGGATACTGTGGGATATTTGGGACATTGTGGAATCACAGACAAACTATAGGATCACTGGAAAACTAGGATCATTGGGACACTGTGGGATTACTAGGGACACTGGGTCATCACTGGGACACTGGGGAATCACTGGGAACTCTGCGATCACTGGGGCACTCTGGGATCAATGGAACACGGTGGGATCACTGGGGCACTCTGGGATTACTGGGACAATCTGGGAATACTGCGACACTGTGTGATTACTGGGAAGCTGTGGGATCATTAGGACATTCTGTAATCACTGGGACACTATGGGATGACGGGGAAAATGTGGGAGCACTGGGATCACTTGTATAAGGTGGGATTACCGAGACACTGGGACACTGGGGTATCACTGGGACACTGTGGGATTACTGGAACACCCTGGAAACTCTGGGATATAGTCTGATCACTGGGACACTCTGGCATCACTGGGACACTCTATGATTAGTGGGACACTGGGATCGCTGTGGGATCACTTGGACACTCTGGGATTGATGGGACACTCTAGGTTTACTGGGACACTGTGGGATAACTGGGACGCTTCAGGATCACTGGTAAACTGTCGAATTACTGGGACACTGGGAGATCTCTGGGATCAATGGGACACTCTGGGATTTCTGGTGCATTGGGAACATTGTGGAATCACTGGGATACTGTGGGATGAGTTGGCCACTGTGGGATCATTGGACACACTGGGGGGACTGGGACCCTGTGGGGTAACCTGGATACTGTGGGAGCACTGGGAGCACTGGGACACAGTGGGATCACCGGGACACACTGGAATCACTGGGACACGCTGACATCATTGGGACACTGTGGGATCACTAGGATACTGTGGGATGACTGGAACACTATGGGATCACTTAGACACCTTGGGATCACTGGGACACTGTGGGATGTATGGCACATTAAGTGATCACTGGGACACTGTTGGTTCACTAGGAAACTGTGGCATCACTGAGACACTGTGGGGTGACTGGGACAAAGAGAGAGCACTGGGACACTGGGGGATCACTGGAACACGGTGGGATTACTGGGATATTTTGTGATCACTGGGACACTGTCGGATTACTGGGATACTGTGGGGTCACTGGGGCACACTGCGATCACTGTGGCACTGTGAGATCACTGGGTCACTGTGAGATCACTGGGACACTGTGGGATCACTGGGCCACCAGGATTACTGGGTCACTGTGGGATTAACGTGGGACCACTGAATGTACTGTGGATTACTTATGATCGCTGGGTGATCTGTGGAATCACTGGGAGCACTGTGAAACACTGGGACAATGTGTGAGCACTGTGGATCACTGGGATACTGTGTCATCACTGTAGAATCACTCTGTGCACTGTGGGATCACTGGCTGCACTGTGGGATGAATGTGGGATCACTGGGAGCACTGCAGGATCACTGTGGGATCACTGGGACATTATGGATTACAGGGACACTAGAAGCAGAGTTGGATCACTGTGGAATCACTGGGAACACTATGGACTCACTGTGGGATCACTGGATACAATTTGGGATCACTGCGATACTCCTTTGCCCAGTTAGGCCAAACGGCCCCTGTTTCTCTGCTGTACATTCTATGTAGTTCTATGTTGAACGCAAATATACATAATGTTTTGTTGTAGTAAAACGGGGAATCCCAGAGAAACTTCATTGCCCAGATGGGCCGGACGGCCTGTTTCTTTGTCGTGCTGCGCTCTATGTAATATATATAACGATATATGATATAAATAAAAAAAGTTGTTGTAAAATAAAAAAAAGCAGTTGTGCGAATGTGCTGTACTGTACATTCAATGTCATATATATATATAAATATATAAATATATTATATATTCAAGAAATTGTTGTTGTCAAATAAGTTATTAAGGGGAAGCTTCTTTATCCAGCTGGGCCGAATGGCCTGTTTCTGTGCTGTGCTGTATTCTATTTAATAGATATATAAATATATATTATATAAGAACATAAGAACATAAGAAATAGGAGCAGGAGTAGGCCAATCGGCCCCTCGAGCCTGCTCCGCTATTCAATAAGATCATGGCTGATCTGATCCTAACCTCCAATTTAAATTCACGTCCAATTTCCTGCCTGCTCCCCATAACCCCTAATTCCCTTTACTTCTAGGAAACTGTCTATTTCTGTTTTAAATTTATTTAATGATGTAGCTTCCACAGCTTCCTGGGGCAGCAAATTCCACAGACCTACAACCCTCTGAGTGAAGAAGTTTCTCTTCATCTCAGTTTTGAAAGAGCAGCCCCCTATTCTAAGATTATGCCCCCTAATTCTAGTTTCACCCATCCTTGGGAACATCCTTACCGCATCCACCCGATCAAGCCCATCACAATCTTATATGTTTCAATAAGATCGCCGCTCATTCTTCTGAACTCCAATGAGTAGAGTCCCAATCTACTCAACATTATATATACAAGAAGGTGTTGTTGTAAAATAGAAATATCAGGTGGGCCTAATGGCCTCTGAGCTATACTGTGCTGTACTGTTCGTTCAGTGCAATATATGTATATGAATATATAATTATATTATGTTATATATTCAAGAAGATGTTGTTGTCAAATAAGGAATTCAGGCTAAACCTCTTTACCCAGAGGGGCCGAATGGCCTGTTTCTGTGCCTTTCTATGTAATATATGCACAAAGACATAGGGGGAAATGTTCGATAAGGCCCCTTGTTGGGCGTGGGTGGCTCGATCCGCTATTAACCAGTACCCAATGGCCCCTACTCAGGCAAGTCAAGAACTTCGTCCAGCCTCAGTACGTACTTTCAAGCAGTGTGAAATCCAGGCCTTGCACGATGATTGAAGTAAATTCGCACGTTCCACCAGCAGGGGGAGCTCCAATCCCTTAAAGGGATGATGTCTCTTAACATCTCTTAAAGGTTGCCGGTACTTGTAATTCACTAAAATTAACAGTCTGCTGTCTGCACGGTGTCTGAAAGGAGATCAGACATCGCAAACGTACAACACAGATGCAGGTCCCGTCCCTTTGATTACAAATTGTTGAGTTATGTTAAAGCATTGAATAAAATTTGCACACCAATAAATCCCTCTTCCTCCAATCTGCACACCAGACCTCTCCAATTTGCTGACCTGAGTTTTTCCCATGCCTACGAGAGAGCATGCACCAAGGTTTTTTGATGATGCACTAGAGGTGTTGGTGCAAGTGGTGGACAGAATGAAGGGCATCCTATATCCACACAGAGGCAAGAAGCACTCCAGACATATGCCTAAAAGGCAGTGGGAGGCAATGGGGGACAAAGTCAATGCCAATCACATAGCACCACGAACATGGATGCAGTGCAGGAGGAAGTTCAATGCGTTGACAAGAGTGGACAAGGTGAGTGAGGTCAACTGTCAAGTGGCATCTTCTACCAACTGCACCACTAGCCGCATCCACTGCTCCATGTACTACTCTCCCATCACCCACATAACAACAAACTCTTTCAATCAATATTCTAATCTTCCTATCAGATGATTCCTCTCACCCTTAAACATTACCACTGTTGCAAGCCACACATCCATAACTTGCAGGCCACACACGCTAGCAGCTATTCAACCATGAAAGGCACATCACCCAGACACATGTCCCGCTTTCTTGCAGGAGAAGGCAGCGCACAACTGGAGGCAGCAAGTGGCGGCGGCATTTAGCCCCTCGAGCCTGTTCTGCCATTCAGTGACATCATGGTTGATCTGTGAACTAACTCCATATACCCACCTTAGCCCCATATTCTTCAATACACTTGGTTCACAGAAATCTTTCACTCTCAGATTTAGAATTCACAATTGAGCTGGCATCAGCTGCCGTTTGCAGAAGGGCATTCCAAACGTCTCCCACTATTTGCATGTAGAAGCGTTTCGTAACTTCACTCCTGCAGGTTCTGAATCTAAATGTTAGTCTATGACCCCACGTCATAGCATTCAAGTATAGGAGACCTCCAAAAACAGTTGCAAATGCATCAGCAGCCAAAATAAATAATCCAGCCACTAATCTGCAAATCCTGCATGGTCACTTCAGATGGCCGTGATTAAGACTGTGTGTTCAGTTGCGTGTTACCTCCCAAAATGGTGTCTATCACTTTAAATCAGCGTTGCACTCTGGATTGTATCGATTTCTCCTTACTTTACACGCTGCCAGCGTTCGATATTTGCTCATGCGCTAATACCCATATCAAGATAGCATCCGGCGCACGTCACACTGGAAACGTGCGTGCTCAGCCAAGAAGTCCTCTTGGCACTTTCGACGGCCGCATAGGGCCGAAACAACGGGTGCTACAAGGCCCAATTTCTAGCCCATATTATATATACACGAAGTTGTTGTTGTGAAATAAATATAGCTGTTGGGACGATTGGCCTCTGTGCTTTATTGTGCTTTATTGTACATTCAATGTTATATTTATATAAATATGTAATTGTATTATATTTGAAATTCAAGAAGTTGTTGGTGTCAAATAAGCAATCAAGCGGAAACATCTCTACCCAAATGTGCCGAATGGCTTGTTTCTAAATTCTATGTAATATATAAATAAAGATGTATTTTGTTATATATGCACAAGAAGTTGTGTTGTAAAGTAGCCCAACCGTTGTTTCTATTTTTGAACAAAAACTTCGTGTATATAAATTATATGTCTTGATATATATTACATAGACCATAGCACGGCACATTCGGCTCAACTCCTATAGCTATTATATAACAACATCTTTTATACATGAGGAAAGATTGAATGCGCTGGTGTTGTTTTCTTTGGAACAGAGGAGGCTGAGGGGAGATTAATTGAGGTATATTAAATTATGAGGGGCCCAGATAAAATGGATAGAAAGGATCTATTTCCCTTAGCAGAGAGGTCAGTAACCAGGGGACATATATGTAAAGTAATTTGTAGAAGGATGATAAAGAAATTGAAGAGAATTTTTTTTTGCGCAGAGGTTGGTGGTGGTCTGAAAGTCACTGCCTGAAAGGGTAGTAGAGGCAGAAATCCTCATCATATATAAATAGAACTTGGATATGCACTTGAAGTGCCGTAATCTACAGAACTATGGACCAAGAACTGGAAAGTGGGAGAAGGCTGAATAGTTCTTTTTCAGCCCGCATAGACACGCTGGACTGAATGGCCTCCTTCGCTGCCGTAAATTTCTCTGTTTCTATAAAAGATAATATAATACATATTTATACACATAAATACATAGAATACAGTATGGCACAGAAACAGGCCATTTGACCCATCTGGGTAAAGAGATTTCCCCTGAATTGCTTACTTGACAACAACAACTTATTGAGTATATAACATAATGTAACATATAATATAAAATAATTATATATATTTATATTTTACATTGAATGTACAATGCCAGCATCGTACAGCACAGAAGCCATTCGGCCCAACTGCTATTTTCCTTTTTACAACAACTTCTTCTACATACAATATAATATATCTTGATGTACATATTACATACAATACAGCACGACACAGAAACAGGCCATTCGGCCCATCTAGATAAAGAAGTTTCCCCCGAAATCCTTATTTGACAATAACGACAACTTCTTGAACATACAATATTATATAATTATATATATTTTATATCGAATGTATAGTACAGCTATTTCACATCGAATCTACAGTGCAGTACACTATAGCACATAGGCCATTCGGGCCAACTGCTTTTTCTAATTTACAACAACTTCTTGTATATACAATATAATATTTCAACAACAACAACTTTCATTTATATAGCGCTTTCAACGTAGTAATGTGTAGCAAGACACTTCACAGGGTTTTGATCAAAAAACATTTCACAGCGAGCCACATAAGGATGTATTACGACAGGTGACCAAAAGTTTGGTCAAAGAGGTGGGTTTTATGGAGCGTGTTAAAGGAGGAGAGAGAGGTAGAGAGGCATAGGGGTTTTCGGGAGGGATTTCCAGAGCTTAGGGCCTAGGCAGATGAAGACACGGCCGCCAATGGTGGAGGGATTAAAATCGGGGATGCGCAAGAGGGAAGGATTGGAGCAACGCAGAGATCTCAGAGGATTATAGGGTTGCAGGAGGTTACAGAGATAGGGAGGGGCGAGAGCATGGCCGGATTTGAAAGCAAGGGTGAGAATTTTAAAATCAAGGATATGAGCCAAGTGCAGGCAATTGGGACTAGCTTAGTGGTATAAACTGGGCGACATGGACATGTTGGGCCGAAGGGCCTGTTTCCATGTTGTAAACTTCTATGATTCTATGATTCTAAGGAGCTCCTGGACCAGGAGCCAATGTAGGTCAACGAGCAAAGGGGTGATGGGAGAATGGGACTTGGTACGAGTTAGGCTAGGGGCAGCAGCGTTTTGGATGAGCTCAAGTTTATGGAGGGTGGAAGATTGGAGACGAGCCAGGAGACCATTGGAATAGTCCCATCGGAGGTATCAAAGGCATAGGTGAGGGTTTCAGCAGTATATTAACTAAGGCAGGGGCGGAGGCGAGCTATGTTACAGAGGTGGAAGTAGGCTGTCTTGGTAATGGAGCCGATATGTGGTCGGAAGCTCATCTCATGGTCAAATAGGACGCCAAAGTTGTG
This sequence comes from Heptranchias perlo, assembly GCF_035084215.1. Lineage (NCBI taxonomy): Eukaryota > Metazoa > Chordata > Chondrichthyes > Hexanchiformes > Hexanchidae > Heptranchias > Heptranchias perlo. The sequence goes on from NC_090327.1 coordinate 140,950,515, forward strand.
AACAGTTTGGTTCAGCCTCAGACAGTAGCCAGGGAGAGGGATGGAGTCGATGGCGAGGGTACGAAATTTGGGGCGGGGACCAAAGACAATGGCTTCGGTCTTCCCAATATTTAGTTGGAGGAAATGTTTGCTAATCCAGTCGGACAAGCAATGTGACAAATCAATGGCAGTGGAAAAATCGAGGGAGGTGGTGATGAGGTCGAGTTGGGTGTCATCAGCGTCATTGTGGAATCTGACACTGTCTTTTTGGATGATGTCGTTGAGGGGCAGCATGTAGTTGAGACATAGGAGGGGGCCAAGGATAGATCCTTGGGGGACTCCAGAGGTAAAGGCAAGTGAGCAGGAAGAGAAGTCATTGCAGGTGATTCGCTGGCTATGACTAGATAGATAAGAATAGAACTAGGCGAACACAGATCCACCCAGCTGGACGATGAGGAGAGGTGTTAAGAACATAGGAGCATAAGAACATAAGGAATAGGAGCAGGAGTAGGCCATCCGGCCCCTCGAGTCTGCTCTGCCATTCAATCAGACCTTAGCTGATCTATTACCTCAACGCCATTTTCCTTCATCATCCCCATATCTCCTGATGCCTTTAACATCTAAAAATTTATCGATCTCTGTTTTGAATGTACTTAATGACTGAGCCTCCACAGGTTGTGTTGAAAGAGGATGGTGTGGCCAACCATGCCAAAGGCTGCAGACGGGCCGAGAAGGAAGATGAGGGATAGTTTACCACGGTCACAGTCACATAGGATGTCATTTGTGAATTTGATAAGGGCCGTTTCAGTACTGTGGCAGGGACAGAAATCTGAATGAAAGGATTCAAACACGGAGTTGGGGGAAAGTGGGCACGGATTTGGGAGGCGACAACACGTTCAAGGACTTTGGACAGGAAACGGAGTTTGCAAGGACAGAGGGGTCAAGGGTGGGGTTTTTGAGGAAGAGGTGATGATGGCAGATTTGAGGGGGAGGGGGACAGTACCTGAGGAGAGGGAACCGTTAACAATATCAGCTAACATGGGGGCCTGTGAGCGAAGTTGGGTTGTCAGCAGTTTAATGGGAATAGATTCGAGGGAACAGGAGGTGCGTCTCGTGGTCAAGATGAGCTTGGAGAGAGCATGGGGGGAGATAGGAGAGAAGCCAGGGAAAGATGCTAGTTCAGGGCTAGGGCAGGGAGGAACTGTAGCGGAAGTGCAGCACACCCTCATTACTGCCCCTCCCACAGTACTGACCCGCTAACAGTACAGCGCTCCCTCAGTACTGACCCTCCGACAGTGCAGCACTCCCTCAATACTGGCTCTCCATCAGTGTAGCAATCCTTCAATGCTTCCCTACGAACGTGAAGCACTCCCTCATTATTGCCCCTCCGACAGTGTGGCACTCCCTCAGTACTGCCCCTCCAACAGTGCGGTGCTCTCTTAGCACTGACACCGGGGAGTGTTGGCCTAGAGTATGGATTCAAGTCTCTGGAGTGAGACTCAAATCCACGACCATCTGGACTTAATGGGTGTGGGGGGAGGATTGATTAGAGAACATGTTCGACCAACGACCCTCAAACCTCGAGCTTCGCCCTCTCCCTCCCCCCCCCCCATGTCTAGGTTGGTGCCCAAATCATCACGTTCTTCCAGGGCTCTACATGCTGGGGGTCTTCATACAGTCGACGGTGCTGGAGGGAGGGGAGTGAACCGACAGGAGCCGCACAGGCATCGAAGCACTTCCTGAAGCTCTGTTCAAAACTATCATAAACATCACAGAAACTAGGCTTGTATTGCCTGCAATATAGAAGGTTCAGAACTGATTTGATTGAGATTTTTAGCATTTTGAAACGAATTCACAGGGTCGATAGAGAGAAACTATTTCCGCTGGTTGTCGAGTCTAGGACAAGGGAACAGAGCTAGGCCATTCAGGAGAGAGGTTAGGAAACAGTTATTCACGCAAACGGTGGTAGAGGTGTGGAACTCTCTCTCACACACAAGAAGTAGTAGCTGCTTGCTGAATTAATCATTTTAAATCAGAGATCGAAAGAGTTTTGCCCTCCAGGGATACGGAGCCCAGGCAGTTGGATTGAGTTAGGATACAGATCAGCCATGATCAAATTGAGTAGTGGAACAGGATCGAGGGGCTGAATGGCCTCCTCCTTTTCCTATGTTACTATCAGCGTTTGTTTTGTGATTCAGATGTCAGACTTAGTAACAGCTGTAAAACCGACTCTTTGTAACAAAAGAAGGAAGGAAATCTACAGCATTAAAATTACCGCACAGAAAATCGCTCGCGACGCGCACTGGGAGTGTTTGATCGGACAATGTAGAGGGAGCTTCACTCTGTATCTAATCCGTGCTGTAGTTGCCCTGGGAATGTTTGATGGGACAGTTTAGAGGGAGATTTACTCTGTACCGAACACATGCTGTAGGTGCCCTGGGAGCGTTTTTGATGGGGCACTGTAGAGGGAGCTTTATGTATCTAACCCCTGCTGTAAATGCACTGGAAGTGTTTGATTGGACAGTGTAGAGGGAGCTTTACTCTATATCTAACACGTACAGTATTTGTCCTGGGAGTGTTTGATGGAGGAGTCTAGGATCAAAGAATCATAGATTAGTTAAATACAGAAGGATACCATTCGGCCCATCGAGACAGTGCCAGCTCTTTCTAAGAGCAAACCATTTAGTCCCAATTCCTCACTCTTTCCCCGAAGCCCTGCTAAAGCCACGATTGAATCTGCCTCCACAACCCTTTCAGGCAAATCCCGTTGCTCTGCATTTTTTTCCTTTCAAGTATTTATCCAATTCCTTTTTGAAAGCCACGATTGAATCTGCTTCCACCATCCTTTCAGACAGCGCATTCCAGATCATAACTACTCACTGCGTAAAAAGTTTTCCTCATGTCACCTTTGGTTCTTCTGCCAATCACCTTACTTCTGGGTCCTCTAGTGCTCGATTCTTCCGCCAATGGGAACAGTTTCTCCATATTTCATTCATCTAAACCCGTCATGATTTTGAACACTTCTTTCAAATCTCCTCTGAAACTTCTCTTCTCTAAGTAGAACAACCCCAGCTTCTCCAGTCTATCCACATAACTGAAGTCTCTCATCTCGTGAACGATTCTAGTAAAGCTTTCCTGCACCCTCTCCAAGGCCTTGACGTCCTTCCTCACGTGCGGTGCCAGAATTGAACACAATACTCCAGTTGTGGCCAAACCAGTGTTTTATAAAATTTCAGCATAACTTCCTTGAATTTATACTCTATAACTCTATTTAAAAGCCCAGGATCCTTTGTGTTTTTAACAGCTTTCTCAACCTGTCCTGCCACCTTCAACGATTTGGGTACATAGACCCCCAGGTCTCTCTGTTCCTGTACCCCCTTTAGAATTGTACCATTTAGTTTATATTGCCTCTCCTCATTCTTCCTGACAACACTTCGCACTTCTCTGTGTTAAATTTCATGTGCCATGTGTCCGCCCGTTCCACCAGCCTGTCTATGTCCTCTTGTAGTCTATTACTATCCTTTTCACTGTTTACTACACGTCCAGGTTTTGTATTATCTGCAGATTTTAAAATCGTTCCCATTATAATTATTCCGGTCTCTGCCTCTAAGGGACCCACGTTTATTTTTCTAATTTCTTCCTTTTCACATACCCGTAGAAGCTCTTACAATCTGTTTTTAGATTTCTTCCTAGCTTACTCTCATATTCTATTTTTTCCATCTTTATCAATGTGTTGGCCATCCTTAGCTGGTGTCTAAAACTCTCCGAGTCTTCAGGTTTACTACTCTTTGCGGCCACATTGTAAGCCTCTACTTTGAACTACGATTATTCTAAACTTCCACGGTTGGATCATTTTTCCTGTGTCGTTTTTATTCTTCAAGGGAATGTATATTCGGTGGGAATTATGAATTATTTCTTTAAATGTTCGCCATTTCTTATCTACCGTCATATCTTGTAATCAAATTTCCCAATCTACCATAGCCAACTCGACCGGGTTCCTACTTAATTGGCTTTGTTTTGATTTAAGACCATAGTTTCGGACTTAACTAAAATCATAACAATATTTGGCAGAGTCAACATGGTTTTATGAAAGGGAAATCTTGTTTGACAAATTTATTAGAGATTTTTGAGGAGGTAACTAGCAGGGTAGATAAATGGGAACCGGAGGATGAAGTATATTTAGATTTTCAAAAGGCATTCGATAAGGTACCACATAAAAGGTTGTTGCACACGATAGGGGCTGATGGGTTTGGGCGTAATATATTAGCATGGATAGAGGATTGGTTAAAGGACAGAAAACAGAGAGTAAGGATAAACGGGTCATTCTCAGGTTGGCAGGCTGTAACTCATGGGTGCTACAAGGATCGATGCTTGGACCTCAGCTACTTACAAGCTATATTAATGAATTGGATGAAGGGTTCAACTGCAATGTATCCAAGCCTGCAGACGGTACAACACTAGGTGGGAAAGCAAGCTATGAGGACAAATAGAGTCTCCAAAGGGATATAGACAGATTAAGTGAGTGGGCAAGAAGGTGGAAGATGGATTATAATGTGGGAAAATGTGAACTTATTCACTTTGTTAGGAAGAATAGAAAAATACAACATTTTCTAAACGGTGAGAAATTATTAAATATTGGTGTTCAGAGAGACGTGGGTGCCCTCATACAAGAAACAGAAAAGGTTAGTATGCAGGTACAGCACGCAATTAGAAAAGCATGTTGGCCTTTATTGCAATGGGGTTGGAGTGCAAGAGTAAGAAAGTCTTGCCACAGTTATACATGCCTTTAGGGAGACCTCACCTGGAGTACTGCATACAGTTTTGGTCTTCTTGTTTAAGGAAGGGTATGCTTGCCTTGGAGACGGCGCAACGAAGGTTCACTAGGTTAATTTCTAGGATGAGAGGGTTGCCCTATGAAGAGAGTTTAAGTAGAGTGGGTCTGGAGTTTTGAAGAAAGAGAGGTGATCTCATTCAAAGTTATTAGATTCTGAGGGGGCTTGACAGTGTAAATGCTCAGAGATTGCTTCCCCTGACTAGAGAGTCTAGAACTAGAAGGCATAGTCGCAGGATAAGGGGTCGCCCATTCAAGACTGAAAAAAGGAGGAATTCCTTCGCGCAGACGGTTGTGAATCTTTGGAATTCTCTGGCACAGAGAGCTGTAGATGCTGAATCATTAATTATAATCAAGGCTGAGATAGATCGGTTTTTGGACTCTAGCGGAATCAAGGGATATGGGGATCTGGCAGGAAAGTGGAGTTGAGGTCGAAGATCAGCCGGGACTGATTGAATGGCAGAGCAGGCTCGAGGGCCGGAATGGCCATTCCTGCTCCTATTTCTTATGTTCTTATGTTCTTATGTCCCAACTGGGTAAATAAGTTTGTCCTGACATCCTTATTGAATTTATTAGCGACTATTTTAGATTTATATTAAAAGAACAAAAACAACAACAATCACTACAATTAGCCCCCATAAGTGCTGTTGGGAAACAGCAGAGGGGAAATGGGATTATTTGGATAGCCCTTTCCAAGAGCTGGCACAAGCACGATGGGCCGAATGGCCTCCTCCTGTTATGATACTATAAACAACAACTTCAATGCCATGCACCGGAAACAAAATGACCACAAACCATCTTACTGAGGGACAAGGCGGGCACTTAAAACAAAATGGCCACCAGTGTCCCAGTGATCCCACAGTGCTCTCAATGACCACAGTGTCCCAATAGTTCCACATTGCTCCCAGTTATCCCACAGTGATCCCACAGTGTCCCAGTGATCTCACAGTGCTCCCAGTTATCCCACAGTGACCCAGTGGCCCACAGTGATCCCAGTGATCCCACAGTGTCCCAGTTATCCCACAGTTCACCCAGTGATCCCACAGTTTCCCACGGCAATCACACAGTGCCCACAGTGACTTACTGGTCCCTCTGTGACCCAATGGTACCGCAGTATCTCAGTGATGCCACAGAGCTCCCAGTGATCCAATAATGACCCAGCGGTCCCACCTTGCTCCCAATGATAACAGTGATCCCAGAGTACTTCCAGTGAACCCACAGTGATCCAGTGGTCCAACATCGATCCCAGTGATCCCATAGTGCTCCAAGAGATCACACGGCGATGTCAGTGACCCAGTGATCCCACTTTGTTCCAATGATCCAGCAGTGCACCCAGTGATCCCTCATTGTTCCAGTGATCCCAAATGCAGCAAGTAATCCTACAGTGTTCCAGTGATCCCACATTGCACCCAGTGATCCCACATTGTCCCAGTGATCCCACATTGTCCCAGTGATCCCACAGTACTCCCAGTGGTCCCACAGTACTCCCAGTTATCCCACAGCGCTCCCAGTGATCCCACGTTGTTCCCAGTGATCCCACAGTGACCCAGTGATCCCACAGTGACCCATAATGATCCCACAGTGACCCAATGATCCCCTAGTGACTCGGTGATTCCACAGCGACCAAGTGATCCCAAAGTGAGCCCACTGTGTCGCAGTGATCCCACAGTGTCCCACAGAGGTCACACAGTGACCCAATGATCCCAGAATGACCCAGTGAATCCGCAGTAACTCAGTGATCCCACATTGTCCCAGTGATCCCACGGTACTTTCATTGTTCCCACAGTACTCCCAGTTATCCTACAATACTCCTTGTGATCCCACAGTTACCCAGTGATCCCACAGTGACCTAGTGATCCCACTGTGCAACCAGTGATCCAACAGTGAGCCCACAGTGTCCCAGTGATCGCACAGTGAAGCATTGATCCAGCAGTGACCCATAATAATCCCACAGTGACCCAGTGATCCCATAGTAACCCAGTGATCCCACACTGTCCAGTGATCCCACAGTACTCCCAGTGATCCCACAGTGCTCGCAGTTATCCCACATTACTCCCAGTGATCCCACAGTGTTCCCAGTGAGCCCACAGTGTTCCTCTGATCCTACAATGGCCCAGTGATCCCACAGTGAACCATAATGATCCCACAGTGACCCAGTGAACCCATAGTGACTCAGTGATTCCACAGTGACCCCACAGTGAACCTATGGTGTCCCAATGATCCCACAGTGTCCCACAGTAACTCAATGATCCCACAGTGACCCAGTGCTCCCACAGTGATGCCATGATCAATTATCCCATAGTGACCCAGACGCAACTCACGCGAGCCCAATTGGGTGCAGCCTGTGGTGAAGGCCTCGGTCAGTCCCCTCTGGAGAGAAAGCTTCTTGTCCAAGGATTCCTCCTCTTCCGAAAATTTCCCTTTCTACATCTTCATGATAAAGCATTTCCACAAAAAAATCTTCTGGAGAGAAAGAGAGAAAGGGAATTAATTAAAAGCAAAGCAAGAGATTAAAAAGACATAGCAAGAGCCCAGAGCTCCCTCACACTCTCACTCACACACCCATTCCTTTATACTGACAATCTCTCGGCAAACACCAACGGCAAATATAATTCCCAATTACAAAGCAGAGAATCTCAAGAGAAGAGATAAAATTTTGGAGAGAGAGAGAGAGAGAGAGGGACACTCGCGATAGGCTGAAGAGCACATGTTGCTTCTCTCTTTCTAACACAAGTTTGCAGGGGTCCTCTCCCACTTTGCCACTCCTTCCCTCCCTCTCACCCTCCCACTAAAAGGTACCGCTCCACTTCTGCCTGTCTGCCAGACTTGGTCAGTGTTGGCTGCAGGGTCCAAACTGCCCCTTAGTTCGTTTTCTCCTCCGTTCTTGGAGCAGGGGACAAAAGACTGGGTATTTCTTGCTACTTCACCCCTTTTTGTTCCAGTTTGCAAAGGTGAACGATCTTTACCTTTGCTCTTTTCTCTTGTTTTAATTAGCAGTGGACAAAAAGCCTGTAGTTTTTGGTCAACTTACAGTTTGTGGCTTTTTCCAATTAGCCAAATAGTTTAACCAAATTCATAGCATTTAAAAGAGCCAAAGCATCGAAGTTTATCAAAATACATAAGATCCCTCACTCAGTTACAGGGACATTCTCTCAGCAACATTCATTTATACAGAAACAAAGCCCAGTTTATAAAGGAGAAGAATCTAAAGAGTAAAAGGTTGAGAGACAATGTTTAGAGACAACAACAATTTGTATTTATATATTACAACAATTACAACAATCTTTTATATATAATACATATATTTATACATTACATAGAATAGAGCACAGCGCAGAAACAGACTATTTGTCCCAATAGGGTAATGACATTTCTAATGAGTTCCTTATTTTAAAACAACAGCTTGTATATATAATATAAATTATCTTTCTCGATTACAACAACTATTACAACTACTACAAAGCCCCCATAAGGGCTGTAGGAAAAGGGCAGGGGAAATTGTACTAATTGGGTAGCTCTTTCAAAGAGCTGGCACTGGCACGATAGGCCTAATGGCCTCCTCCTGCGATACTAGGATACTACGGACAACAACTTCGACGGCATGAACCTGGAAAATGGCCTCCCTGAAACAAAATGGCAACCAGTAAAGCAACCATCTTATCGAGGAGCAAGTCGGCCAAATTACCGAGGGGGAAGTCGGCCATCTTACTGAGGGGCAAGGTGGAGCTTGTTATGGTGAGAGACACAGAGAGGGTTCAATTGCAGTTCCTGATAAATGACAGAAACAAAGCCCAGTCTTTCGGATGAGAGGTTAATCCGAGGGAGGTCCCGTCCGCCCTCTCGGATGGGTGGACGTAAAAGTTCAGACGGCAGGCTACTCACTATCGGAAGAAGAGCAGGGGAGTTCTCGCTCCCTCTCTCACCGGTGGTGCAGGGGCCAACATTTATCCCTTCACCCACATGACTAAGAAAACAGGTGATCTGCTCATACATTCTCAGATTGCTGCTGTGTGTGTGATCTTGCTGTGCGCAAATTGCCAGTTGCATTTCCCTACATTACAACAGTGACTACACTTGGAAAAGTACATGATTGTCTGAAAAGCGCTTTCGGTGGGATGTGAGGTGGCGAAAGGAAGTCACTTTATGATTGCAAGTTATTTCTTTGAACTGATAAGAGATGGGTTGCTATGATGAGTCAATTATTCCATTACCGACAGTCGTCTGATGGGACTCTCCCTCCATCCCTCCCTCCCAGAGACGGTAGAAGGAGAACTAGATGGACCTTGGTCTTTTCATCGTCCGTCCGTCGCTCCCTCCCTCAATTCTTACATTCCCAAATGGCCAAGCGTCAAATGGTCGCCGATACGCTGCCGAGCCTAGTTTCATTCTGTCCCAGGAAGGACAAAGTGCTTGTTTGTCCGTCTGTCCATCTGTCTGTCAGTCATTTTTTGCCGGTGTTTAAGGAAAGTGAATGATTTCAAGAGGCTGGATGTTTTGTTCCAAAGTATGAAAAAGCTGTATTAAGAAAGTAGTCAATATGTTCAAATATACATACAAGAATACAATGATAACAGACTAAATACAAAGAGGCAAAGTTTAAAGAACGAGCGAGCGAGCGGTACATTTGGTGAGGGAGGGAGGGAGTGTGCAGCCAGTCCGACACGAGACGAGACGAGACGCCAGCGATAATTTGCTGATTGAACCTGGCTGAAGAACGGATGGATGGACGGACCCGAAAGAGGTAAAAATGATCTGGGTTAGTAACTGACACAAGGATTGATTGAAAGAAATTCTGCTATTTCTATTTTACAACTACTTCTTGAAAATATTGTATAATATAATATATAATATGATATTATGGTATAATATGATATAATTATACATTTTTATATGTTTTACATCGAATGTACAGTACAGCAGAGGTCATTCGGCCTAACTGCTATTTCAATTTTAAAACAGATTCTTGTATATATAATATAATATAATAAATCGTTATATATATATAACGTAGAATAGTGCACGGCACAGAAACAGGCCATTCCGCCCATCAGGGCAAAGAGGTTTCTCCTGAATTCCTTATTTGATAACAACAATCACTTCTTGAATATATAATATAACATATAGCATAATTATATACTTATATATATTTTACATCGAATATACAGTACAGCGCAGTACAGCCATTCGAACCAACTGCTATTTCAATTGTTCACCAACAACTTCTGGTATTATTTACATAATATAATATATTATGTAGAATAGGTGCAGAAAATAATCAATAAGGCTAATGGAATGCTGGCCTTTATATCTCGAGGACTAGAGTACAAGGGAGCAGAAGATATGCTGCAGCTATACAAAACCCTGGCTGGACCACATCTGGAGTACTGTGAGCAGTTCTGGGCACTGCACCTTCGGAAGGACATATTGGCCTTGGAGGGAGTGCAGCGTAGGTTTACCAGAATGATACCCGGACTTCAAGGGTTAAGTTACGAGGAGAGATTACACAAATTGGGGTTGTATTCTCTAGAGTTTCGAAGATTAAGGGGTGATCTGATCGAGGTTTATAAGATGTTAAGGGGAACAGATAGGGTGGATAGAGAGAAACTATTTCTGCTGGTTGGAGATTTTAGGAGTAGGGGGCACAGTCTAAATATTAGAGCCAGACAATTCAGGAGTGAGATTAGAAAACATTTCTACACACAAAGGATGGTAGAAGTTTGGAACTCTCTTCCGCAAAAGGCAATTGATACTAGCTCAGTTGCTAAATGTAAATGTGAGATAGATAGCTTTTTGGAAACCAAAGGTATTAAGGGATATGGGCCAAAGTAAGGTATATGGAGTTAGATCACAGATCACCCATGATCATATCAAATGGCGGAGCAGGCACGAGGGGCTGAATGGCCTACTCCTGTTCCTATGTTCCTAAATATCTTTATGTGTATATCACATAGAATACTGCACGGCACAACAACAGGCCATTCAGGTCACCTGACTAAATAAGTTTCCCCTGAATTCCTTGTTTGACAACAGCAACAATTTCTTGAATACATAAGAATATAAGAACATAAGAAATAAGAGCAGGTGTAGATCATACGGCCCCTCGAGCCTGCTCCTCCATTCAGTAAGATCACAGCTGATCTTCGACCTCAACTCCAATTTCCCGCCCAATTCCCACATCCCTTGATTCCCATAGAGTCCAAAAATCTATCTATCTCAGCATTGACTCAGCACCCAGAGCCCTCTGGGGCAGAGGATTCCAAAGATTCACAACCCTCTGAGTGAAGAAATTCCTCATCATCTCAGTCTTAAATGGCCAACCCCGTATCCTGAGACTATGCCCCCTAGATCGTGACTTTCCACCCAGTGCAAACAACCTCTCAGCATCGACCCTGTCAAGCCCCCTCAGAATCTTGACTGTTTCAATGAGATTACCTCTCATTCTTCTAAACTCCAGAGAGTATAGGCCAATTCTATTCAATCTCCCCTCATCCAGGCAAGTGGAGAGTATTCCATCACACTGCTGACTTGTGCCTTGTAGATGATGGAAAGGCTTTGGGGAGTCAGGAAGTGAGTCACTCGCCGCAGAATACCCAGCCTCTGACCTGCTCTCGTAGCCACAGTATTTATGTGGCTGGTCCAGTTAAGTTTCTGGTCAATGGTGACCGCGAGGATGTTGATGGTGGGGGATTCGGTGATGGTAATTCCATTGAATGTCAAGGGGAAGTGGTTAGACTCTCTCTTGTTGGAGATGGTCATTGCCAGGCACTTGTCTGGTGCAAATGTTACTTGCCACTCATCAGCCCAAGCCTGGATGTTGTGCAGGTCTTGCTGCATGCGGGCACGAACTGCTTCATTTCGTGAGAGGATGTGAATGGGACTGAACACTGTGCAATCATCAGCGAACATCCCCATTTCTGACCTTATGATGGAGGGAAGGTCATTGATGAAGCAGCTGAAGATGATTCGGCCTAGGACACTGCCCTGTAGAACTCCTGCAGCAATGTCCTGGCGCTGAGATGATGGGCCTACAAAAGCTGCTACCATCTACCTTTGTGCTGGATGTGACTCCAGCCATTGGAGAGTTTCCCCCCTAATTCCCATTGACTTCAATTTTACTAGGACTCCTTGGTGCCACATTCGGTCAAATGCTGCCTTGATGTCAAGGGCAGTCACTCTCACCTCACCTCTGGAATTCAGCTCTTTTGTCCATGTTTGGACCAAGGCTGTAATGAGGTCTGGAGCCGAGTGGTCCTGGCGGAACCCAAACTGAGCAACGGTTAGCAGGTTATTTGTGAGTAAGTGCCGCCTGATAGCACTGTCGACGACACTTTCCATCACTCTGCTGATGATTGAGAGTAGACTGATGGGGCGGTAATTGGCCGGATTGGATTTGTCCTGCTTTTTTGTGGACAGGACATACCTGGGCATTTTTCCACATTGTCGGGTTGATGCCAGTTTTGTAGCTGTACTGGAGTTCAGAAATAGACTGTATGATCTGTACAAACATAGGCCGAGGAGGCGAGATTTTCACGATGACGAGGAGTTTAAGCAGATGTCCTTACAAGAACTGCATCTGTTGGTACGCACCGCACGAGGGGTATCAGTCTCGATGCGCTCCGATCGGGTCCAGTGGCAGGAGGAAAGGGAAAACCCGTTACTCTCGTGGAGGGCCCACGAGGACCCCTAAAACTACCTTTTGGGAAATTCCACAAAAAACCCGGGCAGTGCTGCAGCTGTGGCAGAACCGGCCACTATGCCAACGAACGCAGGCAACCACTGCATTATGGTAAATGGGGAAAGAAGGGCCCCGAGGCGGAATCCCCGCAACAATGCTCCCAGGAGGCCCCAACGCCTTCTCTCTGGAACAAAAGATCGAAAAACTCCTCAGCCTATTAACGGTCAGTGTCCGATCAGGGGCGGTGACCTTACCGGTGACGGTGACCACTGCCAATGCGCCCTCAGCACCAGCAGGACTTCCACCCTTAGGCACGACCAGCGCTCGTGTGTGGCCCGGACCCCTGACCTCCCAACGACCGTCACCACAAAGCATTAGGATCTCCGCAATAACGTATTCCGGGTTACGGTTTCGCTATAACACCCGTATCAGACCAGTTCATGTTGAAGTAATAAGTCTATGCTGCTCGATCGGGGCTCATCCTTCACTATTATTCACACCTTGCGCCCCGAATATTATGAAAGGGCCCGGCAGCCTAAAGCACTGCTCAATGGTCCTAGCTGATCAGCACAGTATGCCGATCAGCTAGGACCGGTTCGGTTGAAATTCGGGAATTTCCAATGCACCATCGATACTATCGTCACAGTGCAGACGACTAATGAGCGGGGCATAATGGCGGCGGACCTTATGAGTCGGTACAGAGTTATCATTGATTACGGGAAGGGCTATTTGTGGCTCAGTGGAGAAAGTCCTGGCTCGAGTGAGGGGCATCACCAATACTGATAGTGTTTTGGAGATCTCTAATGCGCACTTAGTGTATACTATTAAGGAGTCGCATGGGGACCTCCGGGTACTGTCTTTACTGCGTAGATGGACAACGGTATTCACGATTCACAAACATGACTGCGGCCGGATGCCGGGAGAGGAGGCTGTAAACAGATCACCACATCCGTTTGCTAATCAATATCCGATCCCTTCTGATACCCGCATGTAAAGGCTAACATGGACTCGTCCTTAAAACAGGGTGTTCTTCGGATGGGCACGTTCACCACGAATTCCCCAATCTGGCCCGTTAAAATGCCGGACAATAGATGGCGTTCGACAATTGATTATCAGTGGTCAGGGAAACACCAACACTGTTGTCCCAAATACCCACAGGCAACAAACACTTCTCCACTCTGGATGTTGCAAACGGTTTCTGGAACATGCCGGCCAAAGGGAAGGACCAATACAAATTTGCCTTCACTTTCCATTATCCGAGTTACACGTGGACTGTTCTACCCCAGGGCTTTCACAATGTCCCTAATATCTTCCACAAACCAATGGCACACGCCATCAAAGAATTTTCCAAACCACGCTGTTTATTACAGTATGTGGACGACCTGCTGTTGGCCACAGATACAGAAACAGAAACCTAACACTCTTGGATGAATTGTTGAAACTGTTAGCTCAAATTCAATCCCAGCAAGTCCCAACTACTAAAATAGCAGGTGACGTTTTTCGGGGTCTCGATCTCGGCGGCCCAACCCCTGACCAACATAAAGTAGATATTATTCAGCGCCTCCCGCTGCCGGTGTCCAAAGCGGCCCTTAGATGCTTTCTGGGACTAGTGGCGTATCAGAGATCTTTCACTCCCCGCTTCGTCGAGTAGCGAAGCCCTTGTACGACCATTTAGAAGGGGATAAGGGTGGGGTGAAGTCAGAATGGACTGAAACACACACTTTAATTTGCCCCAACTTAAGGTAGCAGTTATGCAGGTGACATGCCTGATCGCGACTGGCCCAAATCAAACATTCTATCTAGAAGTAGGAGCCGCGGGACAAAGGCTGGCGGCGGACCTCTGTCAGGAAGTGCAGTGAAAAATGCTACTCGTTACTTACGCCTCACGGATTTTAGTCGGGGCAGAAACAAAGTACAGTGTCTGCGAGAGACATCTGCTGGCCAGGTTGCAGCGATTAAACACCACGTACATTACGGGGATACAATCGACCATACTGCACTCTCCCCATACGCCTTTCAACCTGGTACTTAAGCCTGGGGATTCCTTAGTTTCATCCGCTTGGTTGAGCCACTTGACACTGCTGTTGACGTAGCGGGCTCTAGAAGTCACCCCAAAGTAAACCACCCTCCTTCCTCAGCTGCTATTGTACAAGGGCGACCCGCTCGAGTGTCTCTTGCCCCTCCTAAATTTTGTGTATCACCCAGTTCTTAAACAACCGGCAGCGGACGCACCAGATGTATCCATCGACGGTTCATCATTTCACCAAAACGGCACAGCATACACGGGCTTTGCGGTACCAGTTCCCGATTGAATGGTCCAACACAAGTGTGTGCCCCACTCTGCCCAAAATACCAAGTTGGCGGCCCTCTTCACAGCCGTAATGAGACCCTCGACCAGGCCATTAATATCTGGTCTGACAGTGCCTATGCTATTAAGACTATGTTGTCCCTGCGTCTGTAGTCAGAGAGTAACATTTGTACATCTGATGGTAATCCTCTCAGACACGGGAAGTTATTTCGACTGTTATGGGACGCATTGAAAGGTAGACGGCAACCATGTTTCATCGGTAAGGTCAGTGCCCATACCAAGGGGACCGTACTCCACTCGCAAGGTAACTCCCTGGCGGATCAGTCTGCCACCCGGGAAGTCAGAATCAGTTCAGTCAATTCTTGCCGTTACCACCATTAAATAACCGGCCATTGACTTGCACAGCCTACAATCATCAGTAGAATCCTACCAATAGGTGATTGTGTGGGTCCAGCAGTCTAGCATTTACCACATCCCACTCTGTGGGCACATCTGACCTCTCTTAAAACAGGGGAGGCAGACGCAGACCACCTCCTTATCTACCAAGCCACTACAGATTCCTTCCCGGTCGTATGCGTCCCGCCAGTGTTAAGTGAGGAACTCTTTGACATGTTCCACATGCACCCAGTAGGGGGTCACTATTCTGCTATTCTGGAGAGCACCACCCGCAAAATAAGGAAGGTGGGGTGATGGCCGGTGAGAGAAGATGACCTCAGCCAACGCGTGGCAAGATGCCTCATGTGTCTCCAACATAACCCCGCCACACACACAAACCGGGCTTTCCTCCGGAATACCCCCCCCCCCCCCTCTTCCACAGGAAACCTGGACCCACCTCCAAATTAACTTCATTGGGCCCCTACCCAAAGCGGCAACCGGACACATGTATGGCTTAGTAACTGTGGATTTCATAAACCAAGTGGGTTGAAGCTTTCCCGTGCAAAAGCAACACTACCCTTACAGAGGCGCGTGTGTTTTTGACCGAGGTGATTTGCAGGTATGGAGTGCCAGTGCAGGTGGATATTGACCAGGGATCGCACTTCACTGGTAAGATATTTACCGACCTACAGAAACTAATGGAAATCACCCACAAGCTGCATATATTCCACCACCTTCAATCATCGGGAATTGTAGAAAGGGGAAATCGGACTTTGAAAACAATGCTTTAAAAAGTTTTGTGCCGATCACCCAGCTCAATGGGCGAGCTTGCTGCTTATGTGCCTGGTGGCCATGAGATCAACTCATCATAGCACTCCAGGTATATCACCGTACCAGTCTATGAAAGAATGCGCACACTTGGGCACTTTTTATGGCCCATGGCAACACCACTACAGATGGGGGTAATGGAACATCAGTGGCTAGGGAAAATGGTCGACCGTGTTAATAAGACTAATGAGTTTGTGGCAGCGAAAACCGGGAAGAGTAGGGAACAGAGGAAGCGCCACTTTGACAAAAAAAAGTCAGGCTACTTGAGTATCAGGTCGCAGGCGTGGTAATGATCCTGAACTTGGGAAAGAAAGAACACAGCTTTGAAGCTTAGTAGAAAGTGCCATTTCCGATTGTAGATCGCGTCAGTCCAGCGGAATACCTGGTACTGTCCCCCCGGAAGGGACAGGAAAGGAGCAGTAAATGGTACCATTTCAATCTGTTAAAGTCAGGAAAGACTGAAAGAATTAATGAGAATACCTCGGCACTGAACCAGTGGCTTTAACGCAAGTAAAATTAATCCACCCCATGAGTAGCGCCTGGTGGAGACGACGGTGCAAACCTACCGGCAAGCATGGGGATGGAATAACTCGACAATAAGGAAAAGCCAAGGGAATAATGTGCTGTCCCCATGGTAGAATATCCACCAAGGAACAGTTAAATGATTACACAAAATGCTATGCTTATCTATGTTTATATGTAACCATATACCGCTTCTGATGGGAATGTAATCTGGTGTATAATGTTTTATGTCTTGTCGATGTGTGACATGGCGACAGGTCAATACGGACCCACACAAATGTTACACTGGTGGCTTATTCTGTTTGGTATCTGGACACTGGGGGTTCCTGGGGAGGTTATCCAGCCGGACTGTGTACTGAGGGTAGAGGGAGACCGAGTAAGCCTGGAAATTGACACAGAGCTATACTCAATTTCCAGCCTTCGCACCCGGGAGGGGCTGCTCCTCCGAGAATCATGTATCACACGAACAACCACTACAGCATACACAGTTAAAGAAGGCACCGGGGTGTGTATTCGATGCGAGTGTGAGGATCATGGGAGGGACTATCAGCGACTGGTGGTTTTGGGGGGAAAGGTCCGAGGTACACAAGAGGGTAAGGTGAGGGTACGACGGTCGTTCGGCCCGAACAGGAGAGAGATAAGCCAATCATAGAAGAGGGCAGAAAGGTGTGCTGGCCCCGGTTTTGGAAATATAATTAAGTGTATTAGACATGCTTACAAGTGAGAGGAATTCATGGGAACCACAAGACCACATGTCCCCAGGAAGGGACAACAGAACAAGGAAAGATTGCGACATATAGCAGTGATTCAACCAATGGGTACCAGGCCTGTACCACGCGCACACTATTAGGGCATTGTGTGCACTGGAGATTTCCCAGATGTTGCCATCCCGAGAGAGGAGCACGTGCAGTGGGGTTAAAAACCTTACCCCAACCCCCGCGGTCCTAGCTTAGCTATGACCAACTGGCAAAGATAGGGTGCCCCAAGTTACAACCAGGGCGGGCTTGTCATCTCCACAGATGTAGTTCTCTATAATGACTTACATTATGAAACTGTCCCCGTCCTCCTGAAGCTGACCAACATCTGCCCGAGTGATGTAAGCCTGAGCACCGACGACTGTACCAAATCATGCTGCATCAACTTATAGGGACATTCTGGGAGACTAATAGTAGGTCTGCCGGAAATGAGGACCCAGAAGTCTCTCGTCACGATACCCCGACAGAGGCCCCACGCATGCAAAGTTTCCAGGCCGAGCTCACCCTGAAAGAAGGCGCGGCACGCCAGAAGAAGGAACCTTATACAGGAGGGAATATAAGCGGGAGTGGGAGGCCGAGCAGGGATAAACACACTGGATTTAGAGAGTATAGCAGACAGTATGCAGATCTTGAGGTATAAATTGCAGGAGATCATGAGAAAGGAAGGTGATATCCGTGAAGGCACCCTCCTCGAGGGATTCAACACCCAGGTTAATATCTTAGATCTACTAGAGCACTCGAGGCAGGCCTCTCACATTATAAATGCCCTTATAAGAGAAACGCAGAACGCCTCAGCTAAGGCATCAATGGGAATCACTTGCACGGCATACGGTGCTTGGATGATCGAACAGGCCAGGGGAAACCTCCGCCTGATTGGATCAGGGCTCTTACCCCACTGGGTGACCAATAAAGACTTCAAAAGATGGAACATCAAACATGATGCACGAATTCCTCAAATGTGCAAGGTGAAGAGGCTTACTAGGGTGCACTTGGGTCCCCACGTATGCAGCATCCGAGGGATAATCCTATATGGGACTTGCCTTGAGGATTCTCCTTATTAGGCGCGATAAGCCGACTCGTCCAGTGGTCAGGGTGGAGAACATAGAATTAATGCAGGGGCAGGTACTATTAAAACACGAACACCCCCTCCACGGCCACCACCTCTTTTCTGACAGTCGTTGACAATTGCATCTGGATAGCCCCTGATCTATCGAGTACGGCGTCTTAATTTGGCAATTATTCATTTAACAATGTGAGTAACATAGATTAAGTAAGTGCCCAACAGGAGCTGCAATACTACAAGGAGGTGAGAGGCAATAAGCACTCGGGGTGAGCTGATATGTTTGACCCTATGTCTCACCAGTGTGATTCATCCTCAAAATTCTCAATATCCTCATCTAATCCGGGTATTATCCTGCCTGAGTTATGCACCCACGATGTCACCACTCACTCTTTGCCTGCGTGCAGGTTCAGTTGGGAGCCAGGCAGTACCAACTGCTCCATGTCAGCCCAGGCAGGGTGGCAGTATCCAGTGCATTAAAGCCATCAAGGCAAGGGAAGGCATTGCGTTGACACGGCAGTCAGTAGCATGTTTTACGGGGACAACATCACTTGTCCAATCACCAGCTCCAGCTTCTGCTTCAAACCTCATTTGCCCTCAAAGATTGGACAGCAGGTGCTGTTAAACATCGAATGCCATACACAAATCAACCCGACAATAAATGATACTATTAAGACTGAGTTACACACTTATATAAGCAGCTTCGGGTATTACATTCCCCCGCTAACGGAAGACTTCTAGGACTTGGTAATAGGACTAAACAACTCCCTAAAACATTTCTACCTGCTCAGGCAGGATAATGCCCGGATTAGACGAGGATATTGCGAATTTTGAGGATGAATCACAGTGGTGGGACATCGGGTCAAACATATCAGTCCATCCCTTGGTGCTTATTGCCTGTCACCTCCTTGTAGAATTGCAGCTCCTGTTGAGCATTTACTTAATGTATGTTACTCGCATTGTTAAATGAATAATTGCCAATTAAGACCCCGTACTGAACACCTAGAGACAACTCCGTTTCTGAAGGAACTCTAGTGAGGGATCGGAGAGGAGACCCCTCCTTCAAGTTAGGGACTGTAAGATTGTATCCTTGCTCATAGCACTGTGGACAGTGAAATGTCTATAATGGCGTCTGCATGTGTATCGTTTCTTTCCATATGATTGTATGTAATTAAATACTCTGGTGTTGGATGTAAGAAACTGAGCAGGACTGATATCAGGGCAGGGGGCTCTTTGATCACAGCAATTTGCAAGAAAGGCAGCCCCTGCATTCCACCTTCTGGCATGGTCATGCGAACAAACTAAAAGATGAAACAACATCCACATTCCTGCGTTGGTTAGAGCTGGAACCTTATCAG
Source organism: Heptranchias perlo (assembly GCF_035084215.1). Classification (NCBI taxonomy): domain Eukaryota; kingdom Metazoa; phylum Chordata; class Chondrichthyes; order Hexanchiformes; family Hexanchidae; genus Heptranchias; species Heptranchias perlo. The sequence continues at coordinate 140,970,206 of NC_090327.1, forward strand.
ATACTGGGCATCGTAAATAATGCAGACTTACAAGGCAGGCCCATAAAGCCTGGTCTGAAATCTGAAGGAGGTAAGGGTGGCCTAGAGCAATCGGGGCTCCGAGCCTTGAGACAAAGGCAAAAATTAGACAAGATGAGGCAGAGCAGTTTTGAACCACTGTGTAAGGTGATGATTGGTTAATATCAGAAGTGGGACACAGGCTGTTTTTGCAGACCCCTGAAATGTGGAAGTTAAAAGGGAGGCTGACCCTTTGTTCGTAAAGAAACAAAGAACTCGAGGCACCAATGGACATCTCGCCTTTTTGGGAGACCCCAATAGGACAAGGGACCATGTCAATAGCTGACCCTGGGTCCACCCCCAAAAGTGGCATAAAAGGAGCACCCCGCACTGCTATCAGGGTTGTAGAGACTCAGCAGGAGTAAAGTAACTACGGCTGACTTTGGAGGCCCACCAAACAGCTATAGAAGTGGGTCCAGGTGGAGCAGGACTGAGGAGAAGGAGTCCAAGAGGTCACCCCTGGCGGGGCAGAAGACATGTGAATCGACGTGGATACCCCAGGCGGGGTGGAAGGCGCGCTTTCTTCAAGACTCCTGAACAGACACGACTCTACCCAGTGCAGACCGGGAGATATGATCTCTTGCTCCGCGTTGCAAACCACTACCCCAACTCTGAGTGCGTTAGTCCTTTTGTGAATTTAAATAAAACACCTTTTTACCAAATTTTAGTCAGGTCAATTACCGGCAACTGAGAGTAAAATCTCACAACAGATTTAAGGCGATTGGCAAAAGAACCAAAGGCGACGAGAGGAAAAACTTTTTTTATGCAGCGAATAGTTATGATCTGGAATGCACTGCCTTAAAGGGTTGTGGATGCAGGTTCAATCGTGGCTTTCAAAAAGGAATTAGATAAATGTTTGAAGGGAAAATATTTCCAGCCGAGCACTGTGGATCAACATTTTGTTCGCAAATTCACTCATTGGCATCTCACGTCGGTGGTGTAGTCGGCAGAATTGACTTAATTCCGGAGCATGTCGGAGCCAGAAAGGACAGAATTCTGAGCTTCTGTCGACCCAACACACGGGGAGAAAGGAAAACATCTCAAGCCGGTGTGTAAAGTGAATCTGAACGTGAATGCATTCCAATTCACGTGAATCTCATTAATGCGGGATGAACATGCGCCTGAATAAGCCGGGAATCGACCGCAAGCCTCTAGCGTGAACAAGCGAGAATTTTACCACTGAAACAGCAATGTCCACACGGCAGCCGCTTGCATGTGTGCAACTGGAAACCTATCTGTAAGAACATACAGTCTCATAGATCTCCCGTGATAACCTTACGCATTCTGATCTGCAGCCTTATAGGATTTGTGGCTTGCAGCTGCGATGACCCAATGGTTATAGGCGTTGGACTTGCAATGTGATTTTTCTACGCAACTTCGACACAACACACATGGAGAAAGGAAAATATCTCAAGATGGTTTGAATACTGAAGCTGAATGTATCCCAATTCACACGATTTCATGAAGGCAGAATGCCAATATATCCTGAATTGAACCCCGGCCTCCTAGGTGGCAGATGAAAATTCTATCACTGAAACAGCAATGTCCGCACAGTAGCGGGCAACGTGTGTCTTGTTGGAAACCTATCTGAAAGAACATAGGCGCACAGATCTCCACGCATTCTGATTTACAACTGTGCGGTAAAGGCGCCCGAGGCTACGTTGGCTAAGTGTTAAGGCGTTGGATTTGAAATGTAATGGGGTTTTCCTGCGTAGATTCGAATCTTGCCCGCAGCGCTATTTCTTAAAGTTTTGCTCAATGCTCAAATAAATATGAAGTGGAGCTGAAGGACCGCGTTTTCCTCCCTCAGGGAGGTACTCCAGCGCGGCAGGCGTTTTTAATTCAGAGCCCAATGGTCTCTGGCAAAATTGCAAGACACTGAAAGGAATCTCTCACAAGCTCCATTTTAAAATTTAGGCCGTTCGCAGAACTTGACATTTATATTATTTTTTTCGATATTTTAATCTCTCCGTCTCTGTCTCTTGACTCTCCATTTTCTCTTCATGGACTTCCCAGGCTTCATTGAACGGTCAAGGCTGATTGAACGTTGCAATACCGGCAGTGAAGGGTAAAGATAGAAAGACTGAGACGGTAGGAAAAGCAAAGGTTCAACCCAGCTGATGGATTCCTACCTAATGTCTCCACATTTATGTCTTTTCGCGTTCACAGTGAAAAAAATCAGCAATTTGAGTACAGTACACTTATGGTAGTGTATGATATGCGGATGCCGAGACAGACACCAATCGAACCGTTGCCATGGTGATGAAAGCGTCGAATCCAAACCACCAGACCACAATATTACGCTGAAATTTCTTTGCTGCAAGCAATCAGACCAACGCGGCCTTTCCTATTTGCCCCTCTGTAGTTCAGGTCATTTTCCTGCCAGACCAGCTGCTCGCACAAAGTGGCATTTTCTGTTGGCACGACTGTCGCGACAGAAGGTGATGCTCAGGCAATAACAGCATCAAGTGCAAGTAGGCATGTACATGGAATGGGAAGTGAGGTAAAATACTACCACAGCTGCTGATGGACATGTTTCCATTTCCAAAATTCACGCACCGAATCAATGCAGCTCCTGGAAAAGCTGCAAGGCAACGCAGGTCCGCCGTGAATCATATGAAGCAACTGGCAGTTTAAAGGGGCATCTCCTGCTGCTTCTGTCGGGAGTGAGAGAGAGACACTATCGGTACCTGCGTTCAGTTTAATTTTGTACAGAACTGTACAGAGATAGAGCAAATATACCGGGGCTGTGAGATATTGTATATTATTCACATTTATTCACAGGATTTTCCGCAGTCAGGAGTTGAAAAGAAGGGAGAGATGAGAGGGCTCAGAATTAAAACAGAGCTGAATGAATTAGGAAAAAGTGAAAGAAAAATAAATGTCATGAGTTCCACCGAGTTTGGTGCGCAATCTTGGGCGCTCCCTAATGGTTAGGATTCGGCGCTCTCACTGTTGCGTGGTTCGATTCATAGTCAGGGGATTAACTTTAACAAGTGCTATGAACTTTTAAAATTTATTACATGAGGCTAAAATGCTGTTCGTAATTGAATCATTGTTTTAATCACCATTAATCAATCGATAACTTTCTATTTCAGACTGAAGGAGATGGTGACATGGTTACCGAGAGAGAATCAAATCTTTAATAAGATTTTTTTTGCTTTCCATGTGATGGCATTTCGTCAATCTACAGACTGTAGCATAAGAGTGTGATTCAAAGTTCAGTGCTAATGACACCAGGAATCTGGTGCAGCCGTTGTTAAATTCAACAAAAACAGGAAATTGTCGCGTTCATAACAGGAACGCTCTAACCGGTTCTGCGATCAAACTGGAAGTAACGGAACGAGGAACATCTGATACACGAAAGACAAAAATAGCAGCTGCTCACGACCGCTTAGCTTTTCCACAATAAATGGTGTGACACTTATTCTTTGAACATAGAAACAGTCTGGTCTCGCTCACTACAGAAATCTCCATGCCACAGCGAACTAGCTCTCCTGTGACCCTTCAGACCTTTCGGGGCTTGTCTGTCAAGAAGAATTGGGATTTCCGTGAAGCCAGTGTTCCATTCCTTTATATGTTTCATGTGCCTGCTCTCCAACCGCAGGGTGGAATATCAGACGAACTCAGCTGGCAATTATTCAGGTACATTTTCTTGCGTTCAAAACACACGTTAAAACCCTGCAACTTTGAGCCGATGAATCTTGAGGAAAAATATAATGAGCGCTTGAAACATCAAACTTTGGCGCTAGCTGATAACGCCATCGAGATAGACGAATACGTCATCTGATAAACCAATAATTCACTGAGCTAAAGTTTGAGTTTGCAGTGACCAATATCACAGCTGTCTACTGTCAGTTTACTTTTCCAAAATGAATGGTTGAAGTTTGCAGGAGTGAAAATTCAACGAGCCGGTCTTCACTCTTAAACCAGCAACTATGAAGTTAAGAGAAACAGGCCGCAGAAATACTCGATTTCAGCGCGGTGACACTGGGCCAGAGTAACGTTCAGTTAATATGATTGCCGAGCGGCGAAAGGATGGATTTGAATCTGCTTCGACCGTATAGCGTATTTTCCAGATCTGCTTGGAGCCTCAATCCTTTCTATTCATCACTTACAGGGACAATTCGATTCTCGGTCTCTTTTCCCTGACACTTGGTGAAATTTTAAAAATTGAAAGCGACCTATATCAAAGATAACCTCGTCAGCAACATGCTCACAGATACAAAGCTTCAGTGAAATGAAAGCCCGGAGCAGTTTTAAGTTCGATTGCAAGCAAGACTCGTTCAGTGGAAGTGTAGGTCATTGAGGTGCCTTTAAAATACTGATTATTTGAACTGATCTTCTTCCCAAGGCGCTTGAGATTCAGGGGCAGTGATTTGTGAACTTATTTTCCCTCTTTGCAAAAGTTTGATCCACAGGTCAAGATCAAAAGTCTAGGGTTAAATTAGGGTTTCTCCGGGATATAAACCTCGAATCGAGAACAACGTCCCTACCTCAATGAGCCGAGAAACAAGAACGTGTTCTTACATTAATGTTTTACAGACACATTCTATGAGAGGTCAGTCTGTGTAAAGAAAGGGCATTTTTGAACAATTATTCCGATATCAATTCCCTACTGGCCCCTGAACAAATACAAACACCGCACTGTGTTATTCTGTTGCTTGAATACGCAAATAAGGTAAATATCATAAATTACATAAAGGCACCTTTGGGAGGTTAACCCAGGGCCTCCTGTTTAATAAACAAGCGCTTTAACCAAGAGCCATTTGAGGGTAACTTTTCGCCAACTCCTCTCATTAATATCTATCAGCTAACGTCATATTCTATTGGGGGTTCAGACTATTTTATCTTTGACAACTTCGCTTGCCCGTTCACCTGTGAATCCCGATACTGCCTGCGTTTAAGGCAGTGTTTACTTTTGTGTCCATCAGTGCGTTGATACACGGATGATTATGTGTGTGCTTGTGTTGGTTTGTAACAGTAAATAAATTACGGGATCAGATAATTCTCGCTCTGACACTGGAGAATTAATTAAGCGAATTTACGTTGAAGTGTTGTTTATTGTGGAGCTGAAAATGAAAAATCTTAAGCGGTGCAAAAATGGAAACGAAAGAACACTTGTGAGGGATATTAAGGGAACTCTCAAGGTATTTACAATTATATTAAGAGAAAGAAGCGTGGCTAACAGTAACGTGGGCCTCTTAAAGACAGATGGAGGTGATATTGCAATTAAAAATCAGGAAATGGCAGACTTGCTAAATACTTTCTTTGTATCGGTCTTCACAGAAAAGGATGGGGATAACATACCAGAGTCACGAGGAAAACTAAACATAAATCAAGGGGATTCAGTATAGGCAAAATAATGGTAATGGAGAAAATAATTAGACCAACGATAGGCAAATCTCCAGGACCTGATGGTTACCATCCCTGGGGATTATAAGGAGTAGGTGAGGAAATTGTACGTGCTTTAGTCATGATCTTTCAAAGCGCTCTTGATTCAGGAATTGTTCTCGTGGATTGAGCAAATGCCACTGTCACTCCATTATTTAAGAAGGATCAGAAAGATAAAGTTGGAAATTGTAGGCCTAGTCGTCTGAAGTCTGTTGTGGAGTAGTTACTAGGATCTGTTATTAGAGAACATCAGTATATAGATATATTAATCGAATATATCCATATATTATGAGCCAGCATGGATTTGTAAAGGATAAGTAAAGTCTAACGAAACTAGTTGAACTTTTTGAAGATGTAACTGACGTGGTAGATAATGGAGTGTTGATGGATGTATATTGACTTCCAGAGGCATTCGAACAGATACCACATAAGAGACTGTTAACAAAAATGAGAGCACATGGAATTTAAGACAACCTATTGACATGCGTAGGGAGTTGGTTAGAAGGTAGCAGGCAGAGAGTAGGGAAATTGGGTATGTACTCAAATTGGCAGGCTGTCATTTAGTTGTTTCCCCCAAGAATCTGAACCGGGGCCTTGGCTTTTTAATATATGCATAAACGACGTAAATGAAGGAACAGAGAGCCGTATATCCAAGTTTGTGGACGACACCACGTTAGATGATACAGTAAGTATTGTAGATGGGAGCAGAAAGTTGCAAAGGGAAATTGATAGATTAAGTAAGTTGGTAAAACTGTGGCAGACGGAGCTTAAATAGAATTACATAGAATGTACATCACAGGAACAGGCAACTCGGCCCAACTCGACAATGCCGTTGTTTATGCTTCATACGAGCCTCCTCCAACCCCTCTTCATCTAACCCTATGAGCAAACCCTAATATTCCTTTCTCCTCCATTTGTTTAATTAGCTTCCCCTTAAATGCATCCATGCCATTCACCATAACTACTCCTCGTGGTAGCGAGTTGCACATTCTAACGACTCTCTGGGTAAATATGTTTTTCTTGAATGCCATATTGGATTTCTTAGTGACTAGATTATACTCATGGCCCCAAGTTTTGGAGTCTCCCTCTAGTGCAAACACCTTGGGCTCGATATTAGGAGGGAGGCAGGTTGTCAGCGAGGGGCCGACTGGGCGCGTGGGTAACCTACCCAGTAAAATCGGTGGGTTCCCAACGCGATCGCGGCCGAATTGAAGCCTTGGTTTCCGGGTTTCGCGCTGGCAAGCTGCGCAGCGGGCGAAATGCGCACCCGCATCATCGGCTGACAACTGGAGGAGCCCTATTTAAAGGGACAGTCCTACAATGACTGATGCTGCAGAAAATCGGCAAAATTACAGCATGGAGCATCCCAGGGGGAAGGCTGCTCCTAGGTTTAATGATGCCTCACTCCAGGTCTTACAGGATGGTGTGAGGAGGAGGAGGAGGAGAAGGAGGAGGAAGATCTTCCACATGGTGGACAGGAGGAAGTGGCCTGCCTCTGCCACCACGAACAATTGGCTCAAGGTGGCAGAGGAGGTCAGCAGCACCACCAACATACCACGCAGCTGCCTATAGTGCAGGAGGCGGTTCAATGAACTAAGTAGGTCAGCCGAAATGAGTACCCTTACTCATTCCCCTACATTCCGTCTGGCACATCACTGCCTCCACACCACATGTCCTTCTGCACTTTTTTTTATTCGTTCATGGGATGTGGGCGTCGCTGTCGAGGCCGGCATTTATTGCCCATCCCTAATTGCCCTTGAGAAGGTGGTGGTGAGCCGCCTTCTTGAACCGCTGCAGTCCGTGTGGTGAAGGTTCTCCCACAGTGCTGTTAGGAAGGGAGTTCCAGGATTTTGATCCAGCGACGATGAAGGAACGGCGATATATTTCAAGTCAGGATGGTGTGTGACTTGGAGGGGAACGTGCAGTTGGTGTTGTTCCCATGTGCCTGCTGCTCTTGTCCTTCTAGCTGGTAGAGGTCGTGGATTTGGGAGGTGCTGTCGAAGAAGCCTTGGTGAGTTGCTGCAGTGCATCCTGTGGATGGTACACACTGCAGCCACAGTGCGCCAATGGTGAAGGGAGTGAATGTTTACGGTGGTGGATGGGGTGCCAATCAAGCGGGCTGCTTTGTCCTGGATGGTGTCGATCTTCGTGAGTGTTGTTGGAGCTGCACTCATCCAAGCAAGTGGAGAGTACTCCATCACACTCCTGACTTGTGCCTTGTAGATGGTGGAAAGGCTTTGGGGAGTCAGGAGGTGAGTCACTTGCCACGGCATTCCCAGCCTCTGACCTGCTCTTGTAACCACAGTATTTATATGGCTGGTCCAGTTGAGTTTCTGGTAATTGGTGACTCGCAGGATGTTGATGGTGGGGGATTCGGTGATGGTAATGCCGTTGAAGTGGTGGTGGTTAGACACTCTCTTTTTGGCGATAGTCATTGCTAGGCACTTGTCTGGCGCGAATGGTACTTGCCACTTATGAGCCCAAGCCTGGATGTTGTCCAGGTCTTGCTGTATGTGGGCACGGACTGCTTCATTTTCTGAGGGGTTGCGAATGGAACTGAATACTGTGCAATCTTCAGCGATCATCCCCATTTCTGACCTTATGATGGAGGGAAGTTCATTGCTGAAGCAGCTGAAGATGGTTGGGCCGAGGACACTGCCCTGAGGAACTCCTGCAGCAATGTCCTGGCGCTGAGATGATTGGCCTCCAACATTCACTACCATCTTCCTTTGTGCTCGGTATGACTCAGCCACTGGAGAGTTTTCCCCCTGATTCCCATTGACTTCAATTTCATTCGGGCACCTTGATGCTACACTCGGTCAAATGCTGCCTTGATGTGAAGGGCAGTCACTCTCACCTCACCTCTGGAATTCAGCTCTTTTGTCCATGTTTGGATCAAGGCTGTAATGAGGTCTGGAGTCGAGTGGTCCTGGCGGAACCCAAACTGAGCATCGGTGAGCAGATTATTGGTGAGTAAGTGCCGCTTGATACCACTGTCTTCGACACCTTCCATCAATTTGCCGATGATTGAGAGTGGACTGATTGGACGGTAATTGGCCAGATTGGATTTGTCCTGCTTTTTGTGGGTAGTGCATACCTGAGCAATTTTCCACATTGTCGGTTAGATGCCAGTGTTGTCGATGTACTGGATCAGCTTGGCTAGAGGTGCAGCTAGTTCTGGAGCACAAGTCTTCAACACTACAGCCGGGATGTTATCGGGGCCCATAGCCTTTGCTGTATCGCGTGCACTCAGCCGTTTCTTGATATCACGTGGAGTAAATCGAATTGGCTGAAGACTGGCTTCTGCGATGGTGGGGATATCGGGAGGAGGCCAAGATGGATCATCCACTCGGCACTTCTGGCTGAAAATGGTTGCAAACGCTTCAGCCTTGTCTTTTGCACTCTCATGCTGGACTCTGCCATCATTGAGGATGGAGTTGTTTACAAAGCCTCCTCCTCCCGTTAGTTGTTTAATTGTCCACCACCATTCACGACTGGATGTGGCAGGACTGCAGAGCTTTGATCTGATCCGTTGGTTGTGGAATCGCTTAGCTCTGTCTATAGCATGTTGCTTCCGTTGTTTAACATGCATGTAGTCCTGAGTTGTCGCTTCACCAGGTTGGCACCTCATTTTTAGGTTCGCCTGGTGCTGCTCCTGGCATGCTCTTCTACACTCCTCATTGAACCAGGATTGATCCCCTGGCTTGTTGGTAATGGTAGAGTGTGGAATATACCGGGCCATAATGTTACAGATTGTGCTGGAATACAATTCTGCTGCTGTTGATGGCCCACAGCGCCTCATGGATGCCCAGTTTTTAGCTGCTAGAACTGTTCTGAATCTATCCCATTTAGCACGGTGGTAGTGCCACACAACACGTTGGAAGGTTTCCTCAGTGCAAAGACGGGACTTCTTCTCCACGAGGACTGTACGGTGGTCAATCCTGCCAATACTGTCATGGACAGATGCATCTGCGACAGGTAGATTGTTGAGGACGAGGTCAAGTACGTTTTTCCCTCGTGTTGGTTCGCTCACCACCTGCCGCAGGCCCATTCTGGCAGCCGTGCCCTTCAGGACTCAGCCAGCTCGATCAGTAGTGGTGCTACCGAGCCACTCTTCGTGATGGACATTGAAGTTCCGCACCCAGAGTACATTCTGTGCCCGTGCTACCCTCACTGCTTCCTTCATGTGGTGCTCAACATGGAGGAGGACTGATTCATCAGCTGAGGGAGGGCGTTAGGTGGTAATCAACACTAATCTATCGCATCACCCCTCACACCCACTCAAAGCTCATCCTCATCTTACCTGCACTTACTCACCTCGCCAGTACTCATCCCACCACTACCACTCAACCCAATCCTCTTACAATCTCATGGCTCTATCTCATATTCACCCTCTCATGCATCTCTTTTATGGTCAGCCTCATCCAACCTGCCACTACCTGTGCTGCAGCCACAGGGCATGCATCATGTATAGTAGAAAGTGTAAGTCAAACATGTCATGAGCATGAAGGGGATGCACAAGGGTGTTTGAGGGCTTGTCATGGTTTTTACGTATATTTGTTTTCTGATCAACTCACATTGCATATTATATTGTCACCACTACTGCCACGTCTTTGCGAATCTTGTGTAGTTTGTGCAATAATGCCCTTTCCTGAGGATCACCATGAAAACCCACACCCGATGCCACCCATTGTGTCACTGCAGAGTGGGTGTAGGTGTATTTGCAGGGCTCTTTTGTGCAGATGACTGAGATACGCCAGCGATGTCCCCGGTGGCACACTGGAAGGTTGCAGAGGAGAAGTTGTTGAGGGCAGTGGTGACTTTGACAGCGACAGGTAAGAAGATGGTGCTCAGGCCAGCCGGGAGCAGCTCGGCATGAAGGAGACTGCAGATGTGTACGACTACATGTCGAGTGACTCTGAGCCTCCGTGTGCGCTGCTGCTCAGAGCGGTCCAGGAACCTGAGCCTCGGTCTGTGGATCCTGTGGCGAGGGTAGTGCCCTCTGCGAAGCATCTCTCTCTGCGGTTGTCCTCCCTCCTGCTGTGCAGGTGGATGTGTCACAGCACTGTGTTGTGGAGCTCCACGTGTCAGAGGTGGACGGCGTGGCCAGCGAGGCTGCTGATGCTGTTCTTCCTCCGAGGAGGTCATGACTGCAGGTATTGCGGCCCCCATCCTGAAGATGTACTTTTGAGGGGGTCCGCAAGGGGTCTGCACACCGGGGTTGAAGTTCCAAGTTTGTGAATTTTATTGTTAGGAGGAGGGTGGTGGAGGCCAAACTTTGTCCAAAGTGACAGAGTGGCCTCCTGCAATGAGTGAGGGTCTCAACCCCCCCCCCCCCCACCTCACCTGTCAAATGGGCCTTTGCAGCTGCCACAGGCTGGTGGCTGCAACACATCCATTTCAACTGGGAGTGTTTCCCCCAGTACGGGAAACACGCTCAGTTTGGATGAAAATCCCACCCCTCCTAAAACATCCTACAAACCAGGTCTACTAACGACCTGAACTAAACATTAATTGCCTTAAGTGGGATCCCGCCGGCTGGCAGGAAAAGCTCGATTCTGCGGTCAATTTTCAGGTCACATGGTGAGATTTCAAATAATTGAAATCGACCCTTATCAACCCCAATATCGTCACCTACACGATTGACAAATGCAAAGCGGCTTCAATCGCGGATTTGCTGCACAACTCGTTGAAAGATACTGTCGGTAATCGGAGGGTCTTTCAAGTCATGACACGAACATAACAGTTCGCACTGCCGTTTTCCCCGCAACGCTTCAGATTCATGTGGAATGATTTCGGCCTGGCGGTTAAATCCGTTCCCTTTTACAAATCCGCATTTGAACCCGTGTCTTTTAGTATTTTTGATAGACGATACCAAATCCGATTGCCCTGTACTGTACATTACTTTTTTAAAAATATTACAGAGAAGCGGAGCACGTGATCTGTCACAGCTGTGACTTTGAATTTTCTCCCTCTCCTCTGGATCTCCCCGGCAACTGCCACTGATCACAATCTCCTGTCACACTTCTCCAGGAGAAAGTTCCGAGTCTCAGTTTTCTAACTAAATAGCGCCCATCTCTTGAGTCACCGACAGCCGGGAAAGAGTTTCTTTGTTTCAGCTCCCACTTTCCCCAAACCCTCCATAAAGCACCACGAAAAAAATGTCCTTCAGTTAATAATAATATAAATAAACGTTCTTATCTCTGGGGGGCGGGGGGGGGATTTCAGATTCCACGGCTTTTGAAGGTCACTGCGGATATTTAACGAAGCGCAACTTGGTTGCAGCTTTCTGTGGGAAAGATCGCGAAGCGGTAATTGAGAGACCGAAGATGAAGCTGTTTGATGGGACCACTGATAACACAAATGGTGCGCGGATCTGCAATCGGTCGGTGCGCGGTATTTATATCGCACTATCGGCTCGCGAAATGCCGAACTTGTCAGTTCGAGCCTCATCTGAAGTAGTGGGAACTTCTGAAAATTTTGACCGGAGTTCAAGGTTCAACTGGTATGTTCCATAACGCATCTACTTATTAGTGGTCACTGGGGTTCCCCTGGCCTACTTTGTTACAATAGCAGGAGCGAGTTCACTTGTTTATAGGAGGGAGAGGGGATTATTGGCGACAGCTGATATGGAAAAGGGGCTGCTCCGAGACCTAAAGAATCTAACACGCCAATCTTCTTTCGGTGAAGCAGTCGTGTAGGGAAATTCGGAAGGGAAATATGCTGCCTGGTGTCACCGTGTATCGGGTGGAATTATTCAGCTTTCAGTTGTTGATCCGCTGAAAAGTCGAGAGGCCTTTTCCAGCTCCCGTGTGGAACAAGTTTCGCTTTTGAGCTAATTTGGGCTGATCTGATTTCTTTCTTCGAACAAGTTTTCGACTTTTTACCCCCACCCTCTCCTTGCAGACATTTCCAGCACCATCCACGTGGGCGGTAGAATGCAGAGACATTCAGCGCTACAAACCATTCCGTGCTGTCTCTGACCGAAACTCGGGAACATTGTTTACTGTTTCAGACTCTGAGATAGAACTGTCGCCAATTTCATCTTGTGCAGCCAGAAGTCCTGGTGATTCTACAGTCACTGAAGTTCTCTTCACTTCCACAAAAGTCGAGCAAAAACAACGACAAATAAAGGTAAAGTGAGCGCTTCCTCATTGGTGGTGGAACAAAATCGCTGTTTTCATTCCTTCCACCATCAATTTCCTGCGGCTAAAAACCTTCTGCTCCGCCGCTATTTTGTGTCACATGTCCAGGAACTGAAACAAGTTTAATGTGAAAGTGGGAGCAACAAGCTGGATCAAGCGGATAGGCGGGGCAGAATATTGCAAAACAAACAGCCAAGCAACGAGGAGCGGGTCACGTGTTGATAGAAATGAATGAGAACTCGAGCGGCCGGAGAGTCCCGGGTCCAAATTACTGTTCGAATGCAACTTTTGTTGTAATCGGCCATTACTATAATCTGGTTGAGAAGTTAAAACTATCAGGAAGGACTGAGCAGGCTGGGGCATTTTTCTCTGGAAAAGGGAAGGCTGAGGGGGTGGCCTAATAGAGTTCTTGAAAATCATGAAAAGGTTTGACAGGGTAGACGTAGAGAAGATGTTTCCATTTGTGGAGGGAATCCAAAGCTGGGGCTCTGAATATAAGATAGTCACAAATAAATTGAATAAAGAATTCAGTAGAAATTTCTTTACTCAGACAGAGGTTAGAACATGGAATTTACTACCACACTGAGCAGTTGAGGTGAATAGCATGGATCCGTTTAATGGGAAGCTCGATAACCGCATGAGAGAGAAAGGAATGGAAGGGTATATCGATAGGATTAGATGAGAATGGGTGGGAGGAGGGTCGTGATGAGCATAAACATCGACATAGACCAGTGGTACTAAATAGCCTTTTTCTGTGCTGTAAATTCTACTTTGGTTCTGGCCTTGGCCACACCAGATAGAGAGAGGACAATTATAAACATGTCTACTGCATTTTCGTAGTGAGTCCGGTTCGAACATTAGATTCACTTCTGTCCTTTCCGAGATAAATCTGTCCTGTATCACGTCTCCCCTTAACCTTCTCTCTCTGAGGAGAACAATCCCAGCTTCTCCAATCTCTCCACATACCTGAAGTCCCTCATTCCTGGTGTCATCCTGGTAAACCTCCTCTGTACCCTCTCCAACGCCTTGACATCCTTCCTAAAGTTTGGTGCCCAGAATTTTACACAATACTCCAGCTGAGGCCTAACCAGTGATGAGCAAAGGTTTAGCACGGACATCCTTGTTTTTGTATTCAATGCCCCTATTTACAAAGCTAAGTATCCCATAAGCTTTCCTAACCGCCTTATTAATTTCCCCTGTTTTGTGAAAATGCTTCCCCAGGTGCCTCCCCTCCCCCACTCCCCCACCTCCTCGAAATGGTACCATTTAGATTATACTGCCTCTCCATGTTGTTCCTCCAAAAGTGCATCACTTCACACTTCTCTACATAAATTTCATCAGTCTGTCTATGTCGTCCGGCAGTCTGTTACTATCCTCATCACTGTTTACTGCGTTGGCCAAGTTTTGTATCATCCGCAAACTTCGAAACTGTGCTCCCTAGACCAAAGTCCAGGTCATTTATATATAACAAGAAAAGCAATGGTCCTAATACCAACCCCTCGGGGACCCCACTGCACATTTCTCTCCAGTCAGAAAAACATCCCTTCATCACTACTCTCTGCCTCCTATCCCTTAGCCAATCATATACCCACGTTAACACTGTTCCTGTAATCCCATGTGCTTCTATTTTTCCGAATAAATCTGTTATGTGGTCAAAATGAGGACTTTATTAAATGTTTCTTGAAAATAGCTGTAACCACACAATTTTATTCTTAAGCAATGAGAATACCGATATTAAGGCCGAGTGTTAGATCGGGTTCATTCCCATTACCCGGAGGTGACGGGACCTGAGGAGGGGAAATCCCATCTGGGTTTATATTTTCCGAAAACGGAGACGGAAATTAATAAAGCTCATCCCGTCGAAATACAACAATTGGACTGAAGATCCGAAAGCCCCTCGCCCCATCCCGGGATTCACAGACCTCGCCATTCAAGGAAGCCTGAGCAGTCCATCAGGGGAGAACCCAGAGAGACAAGAGACAAAGACAGGGAGAGATAGAGAGATGCACGCAACGAATAAAAAGCGTATTAATATCCAAGCTCTGTGACTTAGCAGAATTTAAGGTGCAGCTTAAAGGAAACTCCGTCTCATCTAGTGAAATCTTACGGGTGAACATATGGCTGGACTATCTCTCAATGTCTGAGAGAAGTAAGTATTGCCTGGTAGGTACAGCTTTTATTCATTTGAGCACTTAACATTCGCGGTGCTAGCTGGATTTGATCCACCCATTAAATTTCAAGTCTATCGCGTTATTCACTCGCTGGTAAGCCACAGGCACTCCAAGGCTGTGGAGCAGACTGCATCCGCATGTTCTAGACAGGTTTCCAACGGGAAGCATGCAGCCTGCACTGTGTGCATTGGCGGTTCCGCGGTAGAATCCTCGCCAACAAGTGGGGGACTAGGGGTTTGGTTCCAGTCCATTGCAGGATTCTTTACCTTTTGATTTCTTTTCCAATGAGATCTCCTGAATTGGGATAAATTCAAATGCCAGTTTCAATCTGTACACTTTCTTGAAAGATTGCCTTCATTTTGTCTACGTGCGTTGCGTGGACAAACCCTTTACATTTTGCCCTCTGGTGCTCAAACATGCTCCGCTGGAGATAAGTCAATCCTGCCTTCTGCACCGCAAAAGATGTAAGAAGCCAATTGGTGATTTTTGACTAAAAACGGGGACACCGCAGGACTCAGCCGGGATCTGAACCAGTGAAATTCCCTGAACGAGAATCAGACCCGAGTACCAACTGGCAACAAAGCCGGACAACCACTGTAAAGTTTCGCTGCCAATCAGCCATCCTTTCAGAACACTATGCCCATACAATCTTCTTTCTTGTACGGTGTACGATGTAGAGCAATATCAGGTTCTCAACTAATTATTTCAAGTCAACAATATTAGCCTCGCTTTACCAAATTCGTTTCCAATGTACGACTTGTATTATCAAGTAATACTTTGCAGAATGTATTGCTCTGAAACTATATTGTCGTCTATCTCGGCGTCGTCATACCATAAGTATACTTGGCTCAAATTGCTGCTTTCATTCACTATGAGAACGAAGAGACATAAATGTTTAGACATTATCTATGATTTCATCAGCTGGATTGCACATTTACCTTTCCGACCGTCTGAGTCTTTTTTTTCATTGTCCTTCTCTGCTGGTGCTGCAAATTAGATCAACCTTTGCCGTTCAAGGGAGCCTGAAAATTCCATGAGGGGAGAGACAGAGATAGGGAGAGATAGAAATATGCATGCAAATAAAATAAAGATATAAATGTTACGTTTTGCAAACTAGCAGAATTTAAGTTACAGATTGGGAGAGATTCCTTCTCAGGTCTTGCAATATTGCAAGAGAACATTGGACACCCAAATAAATGCACCGGGCATGCTGAAGTATCCCTCATGCTGGGAGAAAAGTAAATGCGGTCAACTAACTCAACTGAATCTATTTGAGCATTGAAGAGATGATTAAGCAGTATCTCTGCGAGCAGAATTCAAACCTACGCAGGAAAACCCTGTTAGATTGTGAGTCCAACGCCTTAACCACTCGGCCATCGCGGCTGCAAAGGCTATGGTATCTCAGACATGATTACAAATGGATACATGAAGCTAGGACGTATGCGAGCATTGGTGGTTCAGGTGTAGAATTCTCGCCTGCCATGCGGTAGAGCGCGTTTCGATTCCCGACGAACGCAGGATCGTTTTGCATTCTGAACTAATGAGGAACACAGGAGCAGGAGTAAGCCATTTACCCCCTCCAGCCTGTTCCGCCATGCAATGGGATCATGGCTGATCTGTGACCCAACTCCATATACCCGTCTTAGCCTGATATCCCTCACTACCTTTGGTTAATAGAAATCTCAGATTTAAAATTAACAATTGAGCTAACATCAACTGCAGTTTTCCGAAGAGAGTTCCAAACTTCTACCACCCTTTGCGTGTAGAAGTGTTTCCTAACTTCACTCGTTAGGCTATGTCCCCTAGATTTAGACACCCCAACTAGCAGAAATACTTTCTCTCAATTTACCCCATCTGTTCCCCTTAATGTCTTGAAAACTTCGATCAAATCAGCCCTTAATCTACAAAATTCCAGTGAATACAGCCCTAGTTTATGTAACCTCTCCTCGTAATTTAACCGTTGGAGTTCAGGTATCATTCTAGTAAATCTACGCTGCACTCCTTCCTAAGGTGCGGTGCCCAGAACTGAACACAGTACTCCAGGTGTGGTCTAACCAGAGCTTTGTATTGCTGCAGCATGATGTCTATTCCCTTGTATTTTAGTCCTCTAGATATAAAGGCCAGTATTCCATTAGCCATTTTGATTATTTTCTGTACCTGTCCATGATAATTTAATGATCTATGTACACGAATCCCTAATTCCCTTTGGAATTCCAGAGTTTCGAGCTTTTCACCATTTAGAAAGTTTTCTGATCTAACCTTTTTAGGTCCAAAAAGGATGACCTCACATTTGGCTAAATTGAAATCAATTTGCCACATTCATTTATTCTATTAATATTTCTCCATAATTTTATGCTTCTATCTGCACTGTTTACAATGTTGCCTGTCTTTGTGTCATCGACAAACTTGGATATGTGGCTCTCTAAACCTTAATTTAACATCAATGTGACGGCCTGAATTGAGGTAAATTCACAATCAGCTTCAATCTCCTCATCATCTTCAGACATTTTATTTACTCCACGTGGTTGCGCCGAGGAAACTTCTGTCCTCTGGAGTTTAAACATGCTCTGGATATAATTCAATTCTACCAACAGCAAAACTGACAAAATGTGAGAAGCCAATTGGTGACTTTTCACTAAAAGCAGTAACACAACAGGGCTCGTCCGGGATGTGAAGCCAGGACCTCTCGCATGTCAATCAGTCAAACTTACCAAGCGAGCAGCATACCCCTACATGAACGAGCCGACGCCATTTAAGCCGTGCAGCCAGTGTAAAATTTCGCTGCCACCCACAGCCGATCTGCCATCCTTTCAGGCCGCTTCTGTCAATCCAATCTCGTTTTCTATTCCGATGTACAGCAATATCAAGTTGTGCACTAACTATTTCAAGTCACCAATATTATCCCCCCTTTACCACATTCGTTTCAACTGTACAACTTGCATTACCAAGCAAGACATTTCAGAATTATTTGCTCTGAAGCTTTATTGCTTGGGAAGGTACTGAGATCCGTAGATGAAGAGGACGACTCTGGAGTGCATGTCCATGGATCCCTGAAGGTAGCAGGACAGGTAGATAAGGTAGTTAAGAAGACATACGGGATACTTTCCTTTATTAGCGGAGGCATAGAATATAAGAGCAGGGTGGTTATGCTACAACTGTATAAAACACTAGTTACGCCACAGCTAGAATACTGTGTACAGTTCTGGTCATCACATTGCAGGAAAGATGTGATTATACTAGAGAGGGTACAGATGAGATTTACGACGATGTTGCCAGGACTGGAGAATTTTAGCTATGAGGATAGATTAGATAGGCTGGGGTTGTTTCCTTTGGAACAGTGGAGGCTGAGGGGAGATTTAATTGAGGTGTATAAAATTATGACAGACCTAGAGTGGATAGGCAGGACTTATTTCGCTTAGCAGAGTGGTCAATAATCAGGGAGCATAAGTTTCAAGTATTTGGTGGAAAGATTAGGGGGGAGCGGAGGAGAAATATTTTCACCTAGAGAGCAGTGATTGTCTGGAACACACTGCCTGACATGAAGTGCCGTACAAAGTTACGGTTCAAGCTCTGGAACATGGTATGAGGCTGGGTAGCTCTTTTTCGGCCGGCACAGACAGGATGGGCCGAATGGCGCCCTTCTATGCCGTAATTTCTATGACTCTCTGATTATATGTTATGATTGCCGTCTGTCTAGAAATCGTCATAGTATACACTCTACCATAAGTATACTTTAATGAAATTGCTGTTTTGTTGCACTGTGGGAGCGAAGAAATATAAATGTGTCGACATTTGCTGCATTAGCTGGGATTGCACTTTTTCTTTTCCCACCGTCTCAATCTTTATTTACCCTTCTCTGCTGGTGTTGCAGGTTAGATCAGCCATCGCCGTTCAAGGAAGCCTGAGAAGTTCATCAGGAGAAAACACAGAGAATCAACAGACAGAGAGAGGGAGAGATAGAGAGATGCATGCAAAGAAAAAAAGAATGTAAATCGAATCATACAGTCATAGAATGGTTACTGCAAAGAAGGCGGCTATTCGGCCCATCGAGTTCGTACCAGTTCATTATAAGTGCAATCCAGTTAATCCCTTTCCCCCGCTCCTTCCCCGTAGCCCTTCAATGTATGTTCCCTTCAAGTATTTATCCAATTACATTTTGAAAGCCACAATTGAATCTGCTTCCACCATCCTTTCAGGCAGCGCGTTCCAGATCATAACTATTCGCTGGGTGAAACAGTTTTTCCTCATGCCTTTGGTTCTGTTGCCAATTGCCTTAAATCTGTGTCTTCGAGTTCTCGACAATTCCGCCAATGGGAACAGTTTTGCTTTATTTACTTTATCTAAACCCCTGATGACTTTGAACACTTCTATCAAATCTCCTCTCAACCTACCCTGCTCTAAGGAAAACAACTCCAGCACGGGGGAAACACGGTCAATTACCTTCAATTCGTTTATATTAGCATTAATCATATCTTTGGACTGTAGTGTGGCATTTTCGTAGCGTGGCCTCGCGGTCTAAGGTGTTCAATTAAATTTATGTAGGGGTACAGGATTAAATCCCATTACTGCCAATGTTTGTTTTGATGTACAAATGGGGATTAGGAAATGGCAGAGCAATTAAACAAATAATTTGTTTTCACGGAATCATAGAATCAAAGAATCATAGAAGTTACAACATGGAAACAGGCCCTTCGGCCCAACATGTCGATGTCGCCCAGTTTATACCACTAAGCTAGTCCCAATTGCCTGCACTTGGCCCATATCCCTCTATACCCATCTTACCCATGTAACTGTCCAAATGCTTTTTAAAAGACAAAATTGTACCCGCCTCTGCTACTGCCTCTGGCAGCTCGTTCCAGACACTCACCACCCTTTGAGTGAAAAAATTGCCCCTCTGGTCCCTTTTGTATCTCTCCCCTCTCACCTTAAATCTATGTCCCCTCGTTATAGACTCCCCTACCTTTGGGAAAAGATTTTGACTATCTACCTTATCTATGCCCCTCATTATTTTATAGAATTCTATAAGATCACCCCTTAACCTCCTACTCTCCAGCGAAAAAAGTCCCAGTCTATCTAACCTCTCCCTATAAGTCAAACCATCAAGTCCCGGTAGCATCCTAGTAAATCTTTTCTGCACTCTTTCTAGTTTAATAATATTCTTTCTATAATAGGGTGACCAGAACTGTACACAGTATTCCAAGTGTGTCCTTACTAATGTCTTGTACAACTTCAACAAGACATCCCAACTCCTGTATTCAATGTTCTGACCAATGAAACCAAGCATGCCGAATGGCTTCTTCACCACCCTATCCACCTGTGACTCCACTTTCAAGGAGCTATGAACCTGTACTCCTAGATCTCTTTGTTCTGTAACTCTCCCCAACGCCCTAGCATTAACGGAGTAGGTCCTGGCCCGATTCGATCTACCAAAATGCATCACCTCACATTTATCTAAATTAAACTCCATCTGCCATTCATCGGCCCACTGGCCCAATTTATCAAGATCCCGTTGCAATCCTAGATAACCTTCTTCACTGTCCACAATGCCACCAATCTTGGTGTCATCTGCAAACTTACTAACCATTCCTCCTAAATTCTCATCCAAATCATTAATATAAATAACAAATAACAGCGGACCCAGCACCGATCCCTGAGGCACACCGCTGGTCACAGGCCTCCAGTTTGAAAAACAACCCTCTACAACCACCCTCTGTCTTCTGTCGTCAAGCCAATTTTGTATCCAATTGGCTACCTCACCTTGGATCCCGTGAGATTTAACCTTATGTAACAACCTACCATGCGGTACCTTGTCAAAGGCTTTGCTGAAGTCCATGTAGACCACGTCTACTTCAGAGCCCTCATCTATCTTCTTGGTTACCCCTTCAAAAAACTCAATCAAATTCGTGAGACATGATTTTCCTCTCACAAAACCATGCTGACTGTTCCTAATCAGTCCCTGCCTCTCCAAATGCCTGTAGATCCTATCCCTCAGAGTACCCTCTAACAACTTACCCACTACAGATGTCAGGCACAAAAAACCTCACAGAAATATTAGAGAACTAAGGGTCTGGCGAGAATGAGGAACTGAAGGAAATTATTATTAGTAAAAAAATAGTACTAGAGAAATTAATGGGACTGAAAGTCGATAAATCCCAAGACCTGATGATCTACATCCAGGGTTTTGAAAGAGGTGGCTATGGAGATAGTGGATGCATTGGTTGCCGTCTTCCAAATTTTATAGATTCTGGAACAGTTCCTGCAGATTGGAGGGTGGCAAATGTAACCCCACTATTTACGAAATAAGGAAGAGAGAAAACAGGGCAATACAGGCCTTACATCAGCAGTAGGGAAAATGTAAGAATCGATTATAAAGGATGTGATAACAGGACACTTAGAAAATAATAATAGGGTTTGGCAGAGTCAACAAGGATTTACGAAAGGGAGATCATGTTCGACAAACCTATTGGAGTTTTTGTGGTTGTAACTAGTAGAATAGATAAAGGGGAACCAGTGAATGTGGTGTATTTGGATTTTCAGAAGGCTTTCGATGCGGTCCCACACAGGAGGTTGGTGAACAAAGTTAGAGCACATGGAATTGTGGGTAATATACTGGCATGGATTGAGAATTGGTTAACAGACAGAAACCAGAGAGTCGGAATAAACGGGTCTTTTTCAGGTTTGCAGACTGTGACTAGTGGGATACCGCAGTGATCGGTGCTTGGGCCCCAGCTATTCACAATCTATATCAATGATTTGGATGAACGATAATGTAATATTTCCAAGTTTGCTGATGACACGAATTTAGGTGGGAATGTGAGTTGTGAGGAGAAGGATGCAAAGAAACTTCAAGGGGATATAGACAGGCTAAGTGAGTGGGCAAGAACATGGCAGATGGAATATTGTGGAAAAATGTGAAGTTATTCACTTTGGCAGGAAACACAGCAATGCAGAGTATTTTTTAAATGGTGAGAGTTTGGGAAATGTTGATGTTCAAAGGGACCTGCGTGTCCTTGTACATGAGTCACTGAAAGCTAACATGAAGGTACAGCAAGCAATTAGGAAGGCAAATGGTATGTTGGCCTTTATTACAAGAGGATTTGAGTACAGGAGTAACAATGTCTTACTGCAATTATATAGGGCCTTGGTGAGACCGCACGTGGAGCATTGTGTAAAATTTTGGTCTCCTTACCTAAGAAAGGATATACTTGCCATGGAGGGAGTGCAATGAAGGTTCACCAGACTGATTCCTAGGATGGCGGGATTATCGTATGAGGAGAGATTGAGTAGACTAGGCTTGTATTCTCTAGAGTTTAGAAGAATATGAGGTGATCTCATTGAAACACACAGTATTCTTACAGGGTTCGACAGGTTAGATGCAGGGAGGATGTTTCCCCTCGCTGGGGAATCTAGAAGCAGTGGTCACAGTCTCAGAATGAAGGACAGGCCATTTAGGTCTGAGATGAGGAGAAATTTCTTCACTCAGATGGTGGTGAATCTTCGGAATTCTCTACCCAGAGGGCTGTGGAGGCTCAGTCATTGAGTACATTCAAAACAGAGTTCGATAGATTTCTAGATATTAAAGGCATCAGGAATATAGGGATAGTGCAGGAAAATGGCGTTGAGGCAGAAGATCAGCCATGACCTTGTTAAATGGCGGAGCAGGCTCGAGGGGCCGGATGGCCTACTCCTGCTCCTATTTCTTATGTTCTTAAGACCTGTTCACAGAAAAACTGAATGTAGTGCGATAGAGCAGAGGATGTGAATGAAGCTGAAGAGAAAGCGCAGATATTAGTTTCTTCATGGGGACAGGACACGTTTCCACAGGTAAGGGCCTCTCACCTTAAGAGTGGGACAGGTGATCAAAGTGACAGGGCTCTACCAGTGCCATCAGTCAGTGCGCGGTCCTTATATGACAGTGCAGGCTCCGGAAATACCGTGGTTTTTAATCGAGTCTTACCTAGATCAACCAATCCTTTCCCTTGTGAACATTTCTACCGGAGTCGAAGGTACAATTGGTGTGTTTCAAAATGCATCTAGTTATTTGTGTTGCCATGTGGTTCCTCCGGTCTACTCTGTTGCAATGGCAGATGAGATGTTTAGTGCTTCTTGTTCACAGGAGGGATGCTGCGGTTTTGGAGACGCAAACTATGTTTTTGATCCATCCACAAATTGTGGAATTTAACTTGAGCCGTAGGCCGCTCCGCCAGGATACTTTCCAGCCTACATTTCACGAGTTAGATTTACAGCAATAGATTTATTGCAAGCAAGAATTCTACCCTTGAAGCACGAATGCTCGCATGTCAACAGGTCGCATGAGTCCAGTTGGAAACCTATCTGAAGGAACATGCCGTCTGGCAGAGTTAGAAGTCCAGCAAATAGACTTTTGCGGTAAGCAAATGAGGAGCCTCCTTCTTGAGACTGTTTCGTGAATCCAGCTCAGAGGGGATTAAGAATCATGAATTCGGGAGAGACTGGAGCCACTTGTAAAAGAGGAAGTGTTGGAGGTTGTTTCCGTTCCTTGACGGACATTAATGATCCTGTTGCGTTTTTGCTGCAAAGTTCTACATCCCAGCGCCGTAACCACAGAAACCTGAACTAAAATTCGAAATGCAACTCGAACCCACATTATCCATCGCGCCACAGAGCCAGTTCGGAATGGTGGCATTACACATTGCCCATATGCTGCTTGGGGGCTTCTGCTGCGGTCGAACAACTGGTCCGAAAGCTCAGCGGGAATTGAAAGCAACTTTTGAGAAATCGACAAAGCGACAGTTTGTCCAATGCATAGTGATCTCTCTCTCTCTCTCTCTCTCCCTTTTGCTCTCTCTTGCCATTTGTCTCTTGGGCTCTCACCTTCCCCTTTACCTCAAGAGGGCTGGAATACAAAGGAATGTGAATTATGTTGTAGCTGCACCGAGCTCTGGTGACACCCCATCTGGAGCACTGCATTCAATTCTGGGCACCGCACCTCAGGAAGGATGTACTAACCTCGAGGCACGAGAGGCTGAATTGCCTACTCCTGTTCCCAGGTTCCAATGAATGAAACAATAAATCAAGTATAGAGACACTAATATATCAGGATGTGAGAGTGATCAATGTTTTCTGTTTAAAGTACTGATTTCATTGAATATCCTCAGTGTCCCTGCCTTATGCAGTCCAGTCAGGACAAGCTGCTCAAAGTGACATTTTCTGTGGGATCAATAAAAACTTGTTCAGTCAGTGGCAGCACCGAGTGCGGGTAGGCCTGCGCGTGAAATGAAAAATTGAAGTGAAATTCCACCACAAGCTGCTGCTGTATCTGTTTCCATTTACTAAATGCACGCCCGCACGGGCCGAATCGATGCAGCTCCTGGGCAAGCTGCGAGGCGATGCAGGTCTGTTATGCATCATTTGGAGCAACTGGCAAACACAAGATTCTGCCCGTTTCATGTGACATCTCTTGTTTCGCACTCTTTCCCGCCTGCTTCCGCTGCTTCTCCAGATGCCAGGTGAATGAGATGCTCGATGCAATCACAGCGAATTTATGGAACCCATCCTGACATGGACAACAGGGAGGGAGAGGGAATGAACGGTGTTGGACATTGAGAGGAGATGGATTTAGCACATGCCCGGATAAATAGACACAAAGATCTCTTCACCCTGCTTCTTTCGTATGTGGACTATCTTAATGCTCAGGAGATGATCTCACTGTGTGAAGAGAACGTGATAACCATTACGCTCGAGAAACCTCTGCTGGTCAAGCTTTTGTAAAAAGATTCAGTGCTTATCACAACACGAATCTGATGCAACCGTTGTTCAATTTAACAGGATTGGTGTTTTGTATCAAACAGCAGTTAGCAGCTAAAAATGTTATGAATGGTAGTAGTGGAACTGAGAAATATATAAACAGCCGGTACCCTGTAAACGAGAGCTCCAAGTATCGGTTTAAATAAAGTCCTGAACTGACAGAGCGGAGGGCAGATGAGGATTGAATTAAATCCCAATTCACTGAATCTAAACAACGGTGAAAGGAGCGAATCTGTCAGGAGTGGGACACCTGAGCCAGTGTGTGAGC
This sequence comes from Heptranchias perlo, assembly GCF_035084215.1. Classification (NCBI taxonomy): domain Eukaryota; kingdom Metazoa; phylum Chordata; class Chondrichthyes; order Hexanchiformes; family Hexanchidae; genus Heptranchias; species Heptranchias perlo. The sequence goes on from NC_090327.1 coordinate 140,995,027, forward strand.
TGCACCTGTACCGGTCCCGTTCAGTAAAGGAAGACCGGCAGACGGCTCGCGGACACGGCTCAGGCAGCTCTCCGTCGGCAGCAGGTGGATCAGAGAGTAGGCATCCTCCACTCTTGTTGAGGCGGTCTGCTTGTTGCTGCTTCCGTCTCCCACACTCTGAGAGGCCCAGCAGCGGTCAGTACCGATCTCTCCCCTATACATCCAGCTCCAACTCCTCGCAGCGAATTTGGTGCGAGAAGAATAGCGTCTAATTCGCAGATCCGAAGGTTGCGTGTACGATTTACGTTGGGGTCACAGCATTTTCTCTGCGTGTCAGGGTCCTACCGACTGCTTTTAGATCGGGACAGCGTTTTATGGATGGACTGTTCAGTGCCTGTGCAATTATAGCAAAATTAATTTGATACATTTAGGTGCTTTTTTTGTTACTTTCCGTTTACACTCTCTCCAGTTTTATACAGAAACAGGTATCAATGTTTAAGGGATTTGGTGTGCAACATTTGTGGAATCAGTATAATTGTATTTGATACTTTAATCTGTTCCTTCTCTAACCCACTGAGAGCTACGTGGATAACACGTTTCAGGGGGTGGTCACCCCGCAGCTGAAGAGAGTGCAGGCAGAGGGACTAAGTGACCGCCAGACAGACAAGGAGGACCAGGCAGGTAGTGAAGGAGCCCCTGAGTGCATTTCGCTCTCTAACCAGTATTCAGTTCTGAATAGGGTGAGGGAGAGGGTTCCTCTGCGGAGTGCAGCCAGAGCCAAGTCCAGAGCACCATAGATGGCTCAGCTGTACAGAGGGGAGGATAAAGGTCAGTAGAGCAATAGTGATAGGGGATTCTATAGTTAGGTGAACAGACAGGCGTTTCTGGGGCCGCAGAAGTGATTCCAGGATGGTATGTTGCCTCCCTGATGCCAGGGTAAAGGATGTCGCTGAGTGGCTGCAGAACATTCATTGGGCGGGGGGAGGTGGGGGAGGGTGAACAGGCAGAGGTCGTGGTCCATATGGGTACCAACGACATAGGTAGAAAGAGCCATGAGGTCCTGCAGGCAGATTTTAAGGAGTTAGGAAAGAGACTAAGAAGCAGGTCCTTAAAGGTAGTAGTCTCCGGATTACTCCCGGTGCCATGCGCTAGCGAGTATAGAAATAGGAGGAGAGAGCAGATGAATGCGTGGCTGGAGAGATGGTGCCGGAGGGAGGGCTTTAGATTCCTGGGGCATTGGGACCAGTTCTGGGGAAGTTGGGACCTTTAGAAGCCGAACGTTTTGCACCTCAATGGAGCTGGGTCAAATGTTCGAGCCTGCAGGTTCGCTAGTGCTGTGGGGTAGGGGGTGGGAGGTTTAAACTAATTTTGCTGGGGATGAGCTCTAGGGTGTAGCATTGGAAAGAAGAAACAAGGGGCACTAAGGATCGGAGGAGAAAGATAGCACTAGAGCAAGTGGCAGTACAGTACTGGTAGGATCAGGTTAAGACTGGTTTGCGATGCATGGGTGTAAGCGCACAACGTGTGGTAAACAAGGTTGGTGAGCTGCAGGCGCAAGTAGCCACATAGGAATACGATGTTGTGGCGATACTGGAGACCTGGCTCAAAGAAGGGCAGGATGGGGTACTATATATTCCTGGATACATGGTGTTCAGGAAAGATATGGAAGGATAGAAAGGATGGGGGGTGGTGGCAGTATTGATTAAGGAGAATATTGCAGTACTGGAGAGAGAGGATGTCCTGGAGGGGGTCAAGGAAAAGAATCTATTTGGTTAGAGTTAAGAATTAAAAGAGGTGCCATTACACTACTGGGTATATTCTATAGGTGACCAACTATTGGGAAGGACATAGAGCAGCAAATTTGCTGGGAAATTACAGAGAGGCGCAAAAGCTGTATAGTAGTGATAACTGGGGACTTCAACTATCCCAATATAGACTGGGACAACAATAATAATATAAGGGGCAAAGAGGAGGAGCAATTTTTGAAATGTGCTCAGGATAACTTTCTTAACCAGTACGTTTCCAGCCCAACGAGAAAGGACGCATTGCTGGACTTGGTTCTAGGGAATTAGGTGGGCCAAGTGGAGTAAGTTTTAGTGGGGGAGCATTTAAGGAGCAGCGATCATTGTATCATAAGATTTAAAATAGCTATGGAAAAGGGCACGGACCACTCCAAAGCAAAATACTCAATTGGAGGAGGGCCAATATCAAGGGATGAGAACAGATCTGGCCCGGGTAAATTGGAATCAAAGATTGGCAGCCAAAACTGTAATTGAACTGTGGGTGGCCTTTAAAGAGGAGATGGTTCTGGTACAGTCGAAGCACATTCCCAGGAGGCAGAAAGGTAGAGCAACTAAAACCAGAGCTCCCTGGATAGAAAAAGAGATAGTGAGTAAGATGAAATGGAAAAAGGGGCATATAACAGATGTTGATAACACAAGAGAGAACCAGGCAGAATATAGAAAGTTCAGAGGGGAAGTGAAAAAGAAAATAAGAGGGGCAAACAGAGAGTATGCGAATAGATTAGTGGCCAAAATTAAAGGGAATCAAAAAGTCTTCTACAGGTATGTTAACAGTAAACGACTAGTAAGAGGAGGGGTGGGGCTGATTAGGGATCATAAAGGAGATCTACTCATGGAGGCAGAGGGGGTGGCCGAAGTACTAAATGAGTACATTGCATCTATCTTTACCAAGGAGGAAATGCTGCCAGAGTCTCAGTAAAGGAAGATGGAGTTGAAACACTGAATGGGCTAAAAATGATAAAGAACATGCACTAGAAAGGCTAGCTAAGGAGATAAGTCACCTGATCCGGATGGGATGCATCCTAGGTTGTTGAGGGAAGTAAGGTTGGAAATTGTGGAGGTACTGGCCATAATCTTCCAAACATCCGTAGATACGGGGATGGTGCCAGAGGACTGGAGAATTACAAATGTTACACCCTTGATCAAAAAAGGCTGTAAGGATAAACCCAACAACTATAGGCTAATCATTTTAAGCTCAGTGGTGGGGAAACATTTAGAAACGGTAATCCTGGACAGAATTAACAATCACTTGGACGAGTGTGGATTCATTATGGAAAGCCAACACGGATTTGTTAAAGGCAAATCGTGTTTAACTAACCTGATAGAGTTTTTTGATTAGGTAACAGAGAGGGTCGATGAGGGCAATGCAGTTGATTTGTGTATATGGACTTTCAAAAGACGTTTGATAAAGTGTCGCATGGTAGGCTTATCGTCAAGATTGAGGCCCAGGGAATAAAGGGGGCAGTAACAACATGGATACAAAATTGGCTAAGGGACAGCAAACAGAGAGTATTGGTGAACGGTTGTTTTTCGGACTGTAAGGAGGTTCTGAGTGATGTCCCCCAGCGGTCGGTGCTGGAACCATTGCATTTCTTGAGATATATTAATGACTTGAACTTGGGTGTACCGGGCACTATTTCAAAACTTGCAGATGACACAAAACTTGGAAGTTTAGTAAACAGTGAGGAGGGTATTGATAGACTTCGAGAGGATATAGACAGGCTGGTGGCACGGGCGGACACGTGACAGATGAAATTTAACGCAGAAAAATGCAAAATGATATTTTTCGGTTGGAAGAACTAGGAGAGGCAATATAAACTAGAGGGCACAAATCTAAAAGGGGTACAGGAACAGAGAGACCTGGGGGTTTATGTGCACATATCGTTGAAGGTGGCTGGGCAGATTGAGAAATCCGTTAGAAAAGCATACGGGGTCGTGGGCTTTATAAATAGACGCATAGAGTACAAAAGTATGGAAGTCATGATGAACCTTTATATAACACTGGTTCGGTCACAACTGGAGTATTGTGTACCGTTTTGAAAACCACACTTCAGAAAAGATGTGAAGGCCTTCGAGAGGGTGCAGAAGAGATTTACTTGAATGATTCCAGGAATGAGGACCTTTTGTTACGTGGATAGATTGGAGAAGCTGGGGTTGTTGTCCTTGGAATGGAAAGGGTTGTGAGGAGATTTGATAGAGGTATTTAAAATCATGAAGGGTCTAGACAGAGTAGATAGAGAGAAACTGTTTCCATGGGCGGAAGGGTCAAGAACCAGAGGACATAGATTTAAGGTGATTGGCAAAAGAATCAAAGGTGACATGAGGAAATACTTTTTTACACAGTGAGTGGTTAGGACCTGGAATGCACTGCCCGAGGGGGTGGTGGAGGCAGATTCAATTGTGGCCTTCAAAAGGGAGCTGTATAAATACTTCGAGGGAAAAAAATGCAGGGCTACAGGGAAAGGGTGTGGGAGCGGGACTAGTTGGATAGCTCTTGGATAGAGCCCGCGCAGACTCCATGGGCTGAATGGCCTTCTTCCGTGCTGTAACCTTTCTATGATTCTATGGACCCACGCTCTTATCGTTAGATTTGTAATTTCACCTAGTTCAAAATGGCATAGTCACTTATACCATTAAATCAGTAGCAACCCCAAAACCTCAGCAAGTATATTTGTTCCAATGCTTAATAACAGACTCGATTTCCATTGAAATTTATAATCAGGCAACACCAGCTGATGTTTTGGGTTTGCCAAACTAATTTAAGTAATTGACTGGTTCCTGGAAATGATCCACTGGGGGTTTCCTTACCCGTATAGATATAGAAATGAATACGTTCGTTCATTTCGCAAATCACAGTTGTGTATCTAAATAAATCGCGATATGTAACACAGAAAAGCAACTGATCGTGTCATTAAAAACAGCTTATGATTTTGTTTTCTTGATCTGCTTACGTTTAAATGTAGAACATGCATTCAGAACGTCCCTCTAAATTTGAAGAGTGGTAAAAAAAAGTTCCGGATGTTACAAACACATAACATGCTACCGTATAAATTCTCGTTGTCTTTATGATATTACGGTCCCCAACTTAATGGAGAAACTAAGACGAAAATCGAAAGGATTTTTCAAAAACTATTTGGAGCGATTTGATCAGTTCCGCTTCTCCTTTCTTTAATTGTTACGTTTTGCTAATTGTTTATCTTGATCCGTTTGCTTCATGTTTTTCCTCAGTCATATCTGTTGAACGTTCTATCTTTTAACGTTCTTAAATATTTGATTTGTTTTTCCCTCCCTCTTGACTGGGGATTTGTTGACCTCCAGGTAAAAGTCTGAAACAGAAATGTGTTTATGTACAGGCGTGAATCTGAAGTGTGACACCGAGAGGTGATGTCAGATGTGTGAACGAGGGAACACCTGTTGGAGGCAGGACTGTCCGTAACCAAACATACCCCCTATGGCATTGCTCATAGTATGTCGTTGACAATATTTTATTTTGACAGAACGGCTCTGTGTATAACAGACAACGGATTTTACTGCTGCTTTAACTCCACAAACTATAATCACCATAAATGACCAAAGTCTCAGATCAGTTAGAATTGAATTGCTGTTGTTGAGGGGAGTTTGTATATTGGAAGGAGTTTATACATTTACAGCTCCAGGTAAACCTGCAAACTTCGCTCACCTGTAGGTGATGTCACCAGGAGGTGCCCACCTTTCTTTGTGCGTCTGGACTTCTGAAGTCTGATTGAACCGTGCCAAAAGTTTCCTATAATTAGTAAGGAAGGAAGATATGAATTTACTATCAGATACACATGTGGATGTTTCACGGGCACTATGGGAACCAGATGCACTGCTCATTCCAGTTATTTGTCCAGCAGCAAACAGAAATCAGCCCCTTCAACTGTACTCGCCCGAAGGAAAAGGAAACAAACTAAATGGCTCGGTCCTTTGTTCTGGCTTCTTCTGCTGTTTTATGTTCGCTCACCGAGAAAGTGACAGGGAGAGAGAGAGAGACTGAGAGATTGGATTGGCTTTTTCACTTTGTAATCGATTATCCTTTGTACTTATTGTAAGAGACGGTTCCATCCCAACTGTCCTGAGCCTGACATTCTCACTGATACTAAGATGTGCTTTAAATGAGTTTCTACTAATTGCACATTGCGGATAAAAGCTGAACACCGAAAACTGCTCTGAAACCAGCTTCGCTTCACAACCTTTAGTGGAAACGGGTTGCTGGTAGTGAGTAAAGAAGTTTGTAAATCAGCCGTCTAGAGCAGTGTCCTCGAAACGTGTTTCGGACACATTGTATGAGAGGTCCGTCTGTACAATGAAGGAGCACTTCCGCACTGCAGTTCTGGAGTCCTTTCCTTGTTAGCTGCGGAACTGAAACAAATGCCGCCCTGCGTTATTTTGTTGTTTAATTCAGAAATGAGGTAAATTTCACAATCACATCAAAGGCCCCACTGGCAGTCGCACCTAGGACCTCCTGTTTACGAGACGAGCACTTTGACCAGCTGAGCCACAAAGTCACATTACGCTGCAATTACACCACATTGATACCTGTGACTGTCTGTTGGCGTTTCTGGCCATTTTTACTTTTCTATCTCTCTTGTCTATTTCTCTGAGTTTACCGATACTCTGTATCTCTCGCTGTGTTTACCGATAACCTGTGTCTCTCGTAGTGTTTATCTCTCTGTGCCAATCTGTGGGTTGATTCTGAATGAACAATTAAATAAATGAGGGGTCAAACAATTCTCCCTCTGACACTGGGAATTAATGAGTCAAACTTTATAATAAGATATTGTTTATTGTGAAGCAGCAAAGAAAACATTCCATCTCGAATGATTTAGTTTCAGTTATATACAAAAAGAAACAATGACCCCAATGGGTTTCCAACACGCCGCCTTTTAAGTTGATGTTAGACACGCTCTCATTGCAGGTGTAGGCAGCGCGATTATGACCTTAATGTGTATATGGGTATTTCAGACACTTCGTGTGACACAAGACCTTTCCAATCCCCGCCAGCTCCTGGACACCGAGACGTCGCTCGGAAGCAGCATTCACCGCCAGGACCAATATCGCGCTCACTTTGCGGATTGCAAGAAATCCAACGCTGAAAATACAAAGCAGGACGGACAGTACATGGAAAACATTTAAACTTTGAATGTTCAGACTTTGGTTGGAACTATAAACATGACGTTGGGTAGATATAAAATGGGTCTGTATGTATGAGTGGGCTGTTATTTTATGAACTGTGGATGTATATATGCGAGTGTGACGATCATATATGAAGTGTGGGTGTGTATATGTGAGGCCGATGCTTATTTATGAAGTGCGAAATGAATTCTTCCCGGAGTTATATTTTCTTCCAAGACAATGACACAAAGAGTTATTTGAGGGAGTAACGGGCAGATTGCATAAAGGAGAACCAAAAGCATTCGATAAGGTGCCACATAAAAGATTACTGCACCAGATAAGACCTCGTGGTGTTGGGGGTAATACACTGGCATGGATAGAGGATTGGCTAAATAACAGAAAACAAAGAGTCGGGATAAAAGGGTCATTTTCAAAATGGCAATCTGTAACTAGTGGGGTGCCGCAAGGATCAGTGCTGGGATCTCAACTATTTACAGTATATATCAATGAATTGGATGAAGGAACAGAGTGTATTGTCGCCAAATTTGCTCTTGATACAAAGATAGCTGGAAACGTAAGTTGCGAGGAGGACACAAAGTGTTTGCAAAGGGATATTGACAGGTTAAGCGAATGGGCAAAAATTTGGCAGATGCAATATAACGTGGGAAAATGTGAAGTCATCCACTTTGGGGGGAAACAGTAAAAGAAACAAAATATTATTTGAATGGAGAAATACTGCAAAATGCTGCAGTACATATGGATCTGGGTGTCCTCGGACATGAAACACAAGAAGTCAACATACAGGTGCAGCAGGTAATCCGGATGGCAAACGGAATATTGGCCTTTATTTCTAGGGGGATGGAGTATAAAAGCAGGGAAGTCATGCTACAACTGTACAGGATGCTGGTGAGGCCGCACCTGAAGCACTGCGTACAGGTCTCGTGCCTTTATTTAAGGAAGGACATAATTGCATTGGAGGCAGTTCAGAAAAGGTTCACTTGGTTGATTCCGGGTATGGAAGGGTTGTCTTATCAGGATAGATTGAACAGGTTGGGTCAATACTCATAGATCTTTAGAAGAATGAGAGGAGATCGTATTGAAACATACAAGATTCTGAGGGGACTCGATAAGGTAGTTGCTGAGAGGATGTTACGCCTCGTGGGGGAATCTAAAACTAGGGGGCATAGTCTCAGAATAAGGGGTCGCCCGTTTAAGACAAAAATGAGGAGGAATTTCTTCTCCCTGAGGGTCGTGAATCCTTGGAATTCTTTACCCCAAAAAGCTGTGGAGGCTGAGTCATTGAATACATTCAAGGCTGAGTTAGACACATTTTTGATCAGCAAGGGAGTCAAAGGAGATGGGGAAAGACGGGAAAGTTGAGTTGAGGTAAAAATCAGATCAGCCATGATCTCATTAAATAGCGGAGCATGCTCGAAGGGCCAAATGGCCTACTCCTGCTCCTATCTCTTATGGTCTTATGGTCTTTGAGTGGGGTCGAAATAGCTCAGTTAGGAGAGCTTTAGACTGAAGATCAAAAGATCCAGGCTTTCGGCAGCGTTTGGTTATTTAGTTTCATTTTCTTTATCACATTTATTTGCAGTGAAATTTTATACCCATCAGAAGGACTGGGGATGGAATAGAGAGACATCAAGGGTGGGAAAAAATTGTATCGTATTCACTTAGCTTTTGTTTCTCTATTCCCTTCTGCCTTTTTCTCGGTGTCGGGTGCAAAATTCATTTGATGCATTTGTCCTAAACTGATGCCTTGTCCACTTCTCGAGGCGATCAGACCCGCTCTGCCTGTCTGTTGCTGTTTGTGACGATTGATAGGAACAGTCAGCGAGTTAAACGTTTATCAGCAAACCGAAAAAAGACAAATTAAAGGCAAGATCTGTTTCTCAGCCCCAGAGGCAAAGATGCAATGGACGTTATTCAAAAAAAGTTCTCGTGACTTTGTGTGTGGATTTGTTGCTAAAACTTGGATATTAAGAGTTACAAAAAACTGAAATAAATAAAGTAAACTTGTAATGGCTCATACGGGGATCGAACCCACGACTTTAGCTAATCAAGTGAGCTAACCGACCGCATTAACATTCCCATTATTCATTTTAATTACTTTTTGTATTTGTACGGGGAGTTTGTGTCCTTCTCGCAGGATTTACCGAGAACCAAAGCGTGAAACTGTCATTAGACCTCAGTGGGAAAATTAGGGTCAGTAAATTATCGAGTCCGTAGTCACAATGGCCGAGTGATTGTAGTCTTTTCGGGAGGCGTGGGCTCGAATCCCCTTTCTGACATGTAGTTATTTACAAAGACGAATTCACTTATTGTGCCTTCGCTTGGAGGTTATTTATCTGCCCTGTTGATTTGCTCCTTCCACGAAACCAACCCGACATCCGTTCACGGCCGATTTATTGTAATAATGTATAATGTTTGGAGTCAGCAGAACACGGCCCGTGGATTCAATCCATTGTGGAATTGAACAGTGTTGTGCAATGCCTTCGTCACTTGCCTTATATCGCTGAATGGGAAATCAGATGTGGCTTGTTACAATTGCGATTGCAAAATAAAAATGATTAATGAACACAGTCTTTGGGCCTGTGATCTCAATAATTAAATTCACATGAGGTGCGCGTGTGAACTTTAGTAGTTTTTGTGTGTTGGTAAAATGGTAAGATTAGTGTGCGAGTGTTGTTTCGTCGTTGTGAGTGTTTTACTTCCTTGGTTACTGAATGGTGGTCGATATTTTTTATGAAATATACACATGTGATATACACATGTGACATGTGATATACACATGTGACATCTCCCTGTAATATGTGTGTAAGTTGTTTTCTGCTAAAATCCGTTCATGTGATAACACGCTGTCGCCATATTTTGGATAACACCGGCATAGAGCACGGTCGAGTAGTCTGAGCCCGGACACTGATGATCCAGTATTGTCAGAGAGCGATTCGGTTTTCGTCACCAACAAACTTCCTATAGTCATTGAGTGATTGTGGCGGCCGTGGTTGCATAAACATCACAGTGAAACAAACACGCTCACACTTTGTATATACACACTTCACGTTGTGAAATCGTGAGGGATTCTTTACTTGACGGGCACTTGTTGGGGTTGTATGATAGAGTGGAGCAATAGTTGCCCTTGTGTGTTCGTGAGGTGAGGAATTTAACAAAGGCTGCACCAAATTCCTGGTGTCATAAGCCCTGAACATTTTAATCCAATCCTAAAATACCGTCAGTAAAATGAGAATTTTTAATCCAATCCTAAAATACCGTCAGTACGATTCAACACAAGTAGAACACAAAAACCTCATTACAGTTTTGACTGTCACTCGGTTATCATGTTAGGATTTCCTTCAGTCTGAAACAGAAAGTTACAAAAGAACATAAGAACATAAGAAATAGGAGCAGGAGTAGGCCAATCGGCCCCTCGAGCCTGCTCCGCCATTCAATAAGATCATGGCTGATCTGATCCTAATCTCAAATCTAAATTCATGTCCAATTTCCTGCCCGCTCCCCGTAACCCCTAATTCCCTTTACTTCTAGGAAACTGTCTATTTCTGTTTTAAATTTATTTAATGATGTACCGGTTGATTACTTACGATTAGAACAATTATTCATCTTTTTACAGAATGTAATGAGTTTTGCTTAATTAATACAGTAAAATGATTTGTAAAAGTTAATTCCCTGAATAGGAATCGAACCCGTCTCCCAAGCTGAGAAAATGTGCAAACTGTAGTTGTTTTCTGAGTTATTCTTGTTACCAGCTGCGCGGTAGAGCTTTTGCGCTGGCTTGGTTCTCATGTTCCTCTACCACAAGAAACTTCCCCGGTTCAAAACCAAATAGAAATATTTTGATACGCAAGAGATCCCGGCATTAAATCACGGACAAGCCCTGCTGTATCAACCATTTTTAGTGAAAATTCACCAATTTTCTTCACACATCTTTTCAGCAATGCAGAAAGCAGGATTGACTTAATTCCAGATATTGTATGAGCTTCAGAGGACAGAATGCAGAGGGTTTGTCGAGGCAACACATGGAGAAAAGAAAAAGTCTCAAGATGGTGAAGATTGAAGCGATCTCATGGGTGCACAATAAAAATGCTCGTGAATTGGCCGGGATTCGAAGCCAGGCCTTTCACGTGGTAGGGGAGAATTCCACCACTCAAACAGCAATATCCGCATAGCAACTGGCTGCATGTGTCCAGTTGGAAAACGGTCTGAAAGAACATAGGGTGTTACAGAATTCCTGTGATAATCTACCTATTCTGATTTACAGCCGTGTATTAGGTGGTGCTTGCAGCTTCTGTGGCCGACTGGCATTATTCAGTGTTCGAATGAATATGAAGTGTAGCTAACTGACCGTATCTCCCTCTCAGAGATACTCCTGCACGGCAGGCGGCTTTAGTTGGGAGCCCATTGGTCTCTTGCAAAATTTCAAAACACATGAAAGAATCACTCCCAAGCTCTATCTTAAATTCTGCTCGTTCGCAGAACTTGACATTTATTCTATGTTTTTCTACACTTTAATCCGTGTATCCCTCCTTGTCACTTCTTCTCTCTCTGCGTTTTCCCCTGATGGAGTCTCAGGCTTCCTTCCACGGCCAAGGCTGATCGAACTTGCAACACCGGCACAGAAGGTAAAGACAGAAAGACTGAGACGGGAGGAAAAACAAAAGTGTAACCCAGCTGAGGAATTCGTAGCTAATGTCTCCACGTTTATCTGTCTTCGCCCTCAAAGTGAAAAATTAGCAATTTGAGTACAGTACACTTCGAGTAGAGTGTATAATATAGGGATGCCGAGAAGATAACAATCAAACCGTTGCCGTGCTGATGAAAGTGACGAATCCTAACCGATAGACCACAAAATTACGCTGAAATTTCTTTGCTGCGAGCGAGCAGACCAACGCGGCCATTCCTACTTGCCCCTTTGTAATTCATGTCATTTTCTTACCAGACAACCTGCTCGCATAACATGGCATTTTCTATTAGAACTATTATCGCCATAGAAGGTGATGTTCAGAAAGTGACAGCACCAAGTACAAGTAGGCATGAACATGGAATGGGAAGTGAGGTAAAATACTACCACAAGCTGCTGATGGACATGTTTCCATTTCCAAGATTCACACACCGAATCAATGCAGCTCCTGGGAAAGCTGCAAGGCAACGCAGGTAGGTCGTGAATCATTTGAAGCAACTGGCAGTTTAAAGGGGCATCTCCTGCTGCTTCTGTCGGGATTGAGGGAGAGACACTGTCCGTATTTGCGTCCAGTCTGATTTTGTACAGAACTGTACAGAGGAAGAGAAAATATCCCGGGGCTGTGAGATATTGTATATTATTCATATTTGACCACAGAAATATCCGCAGTCAGAAGCTGAAAAGAAGGGAGAGATGACAGGCCTGGGAATAAACACTGAGCTAAATGTATTCACGAAGGAGTGAAAGAAAAATAAATGTCATCAGTTCCACAGTGTTGAGAGCTCCCCGGTGGATTGGTGGTGAGGATTCGGCGTTCTCACCATCGCGTCCTTCCATTCCCAGTCAGGGAATTAACTTTAACAAGAGTTATGAACTTATTAAATTAATTATATGAAGTTAAGTAAACCCTATTCGTCGTTGAATCACTGTTTCAATCACCTTTAATCAACCGATAATTTCTATTTCATTCTAAAGGAGATGCTGACATTGTTACCCAGAGTCAAAATTTTGATAAGATGTTTGTGCTTTACATGTGATGAAATTTCATCATTTTACACGTTGTATCTTAAGAGTGTGATTAACAGATCAGTGCTAAGACACCAGGAATCTGGTGCAGCCGTTGTTAAATTAAACAATAACAGGCAATTGTCACCGTTTACAACAGGAACGCTCTAACCGGTTCTGCGATCAGGATGAAAGTAACGGAACGAGGAACATCTGAAACAACGCGAAAGGCTTCGGGCCAGGACAAAAATCCCCACCGTTGTGCTTTTCCAAAATAAAGGGTGTGGCATTTACTCTCTGAACATAGTCTGGCCTCGCTCACTATAGAAATCTCCATGTCACAGCGAACCAGCTCTCCAGCAACCAGTGCAGCCTCCCTTCGGGCCTTTCGGGGTCTTGTCTGTCGAGAAGAATTGGGATTTCTGTGAAGCCGATGTTCCATTCCTTTATATGATTCATGTGCCTGCTCTCCGACCGCAGGGTGAATGGAGGAATATCAGCCGAGCTCAGCTGGCAATGATTTGGGCACATTTTCTTGAGGAAAAAACACACATTGAAACCCTGGAACTTTGACGCTGGGAATCCTGAGGAAAAATTAAATAAAGGCTCGAGCCATCAACGTTTCGCACATAACTGATTGCAGCACATAGGTCATTTGCTAAGCCAATAATTCACTGAGCTAAAGTTTGAGTTTGCAGCGACCAATATCACTGCTGTCTACTGTCGGTTTACTTTTCCAAAATGAATGGTTGAAGTTTGCAGGAGTGAAAATCCAAGGATCCAGTCTTCAGTCTTAAACCAGCAACAATGAAGTTAAGAGAAACGGGCCGCAGAAATACTCGATTTCAGCGAGGTGACACTGGGCCAGAGTAACGTTCAGTTAATATGATTGCCGACTGGCGAGAGGGTGGATTTGGAACTCCCGAGCGACCGCACTGCGTATTTTCCAGATCTGCTTGGAGCATCAAATGCCTTCAATTCATCACTTACAGAGACAATTCGATTCTCGATTTATTTTCCCTGACGCTTGGTGAATTTTTAAAAATTGAATATGACCTATATCAAAGTTTACCTCGTCACCGACATGCGCACAGAAACAAAGCAGTCACACTCTGCTTCAATGAGATGAAAGCCCAGAGCGGTTTCAAGATCGACTGCAATTGCAAACAAAGCTCGTTCAATGGAAGTGTGGCTCATTGAGGTGCCTTTAAATTCCAAATTGTTTGAACTGATCTTCTTCCCAAAACGCTTGAGATTCAGGGGGAGTGATTTGGGGACTTATTTTCCCTCTTTGCAAAAGTTTGAACCGCAGGTCAAGATCAAAAGTCTAGGGCTAAATTAGGGCTTCTCCAGGATATAAACCTCCAACCGAGAATTGTACCCCTAACCCAACGAGCCCAGAAACAAGAACGTGTCCTTATCTTAACGCGTTACAGACACATTGGGCTCGATTTTAGGGTCGGGTTACCTGCGGGTTTCCAGCGGGGGGGCCCCGAAAATCCCGATCTCCGATCACGTGACCGGATTCGGACGAAATCCCGGCCACTTCCGGGTACCGCGCTGACGTGCGGGGCTGCGCGCGCAAGCCCCGCTGGTGGGAATCCCGCAGGCAATTAAAGCCAGCGGGGTTCCACTTGAGAGCACTTAACTTGCTCGTTGTGGTCAGGTAATGAGCTGAAGCAGCTGTCAAAAGAGGAAGTGTGGGATTTTACGGTCAAAGCAGTCAGTTTCCCACACTGGGGGAAACAGGACCCTTCAAACCAGGCGTGTTGCAGCCAGCAGCCTGTGGCAGGTGCCAAGGTGCGCTCCACGGGGGAGAGCCCTCACCCACGCAGGAGGCCACCGCGTCACATAGGGCAACCCCTGCCCCCCACCACCCCCCGGCCAAGCCAGAGGACAGACCGACACGAAACCGCAGCCCCAGTCCGAGGACCCACACACCTACCCTGCACAACCCCTCAGACCAACACCTGCCAGTTGGGTGGTGTGTGGACACCCTCGGAGGACGAAGAGCATGACCACCACCAGCAGCCTCGCAGTCCACGCCGTCCGCCGCAGAGACGTGGATCCCCCCAACACGGTGTGGTTGCACGCCCACCTGCACAGCAGGAGGGAGGGCTACCGCAGAGAGAGACGCGTCGCAGAGGGCACTACCCTCGCCACAGGGTCCACAGACCGAGGCGCAGCTCCCCGGACCTCTCCAAGCAGCAGTGCACAGGGAGGCGCAGATTCGCTCGACATGTAGTCGTGGAGATCTGCAGCCTCTTTCATGCTGAGCTGCTCCTGGCTGGCCCCAGCACCAACTGCTTACCTGTCGCTGGCAAAGTCACCACTGTCCTCCACACCTTCTCCTCCGCATCCTTCCAGGGTGCAGCCGGCAACACCGCCGATGTCTCTCAGTTGTCTGCGCGGACGAGCCCTGCAAATACACCTGCACCTACTCTGCAGTAACACGATGGGTGGCATCAGTGGTGGGTCCTCATAGTGATACCCAGGAGCGGGCATTATTGGACACAATGGACAGGATTCGCGGAGACATGGCAGTGGTGGTGTCAATATAATGTGTGCTGTTTGTGGCTCTGAAATTCAATATGGGTAACACCCATGACAAACCCTCAGACACCCTTGTGCACCCCCTTCATGCTGACGAGACGTTTGCCTTACCCTGCCTACTGCACATATGTGATGCATGCCCTGTGGCTGCAGCACAGGTGGTGGCAGGTTGAGTGAGGCTGGCCGTGAGGGAGATGCACGAGAGGGTGAGTATGGGATGGAGCCATGAGATTGTATGAGGATTGGGTCGCGTGTTAGTGGCAGGATGAGTACTGGCGAGGTGAGTAGGTGGAGGTAAGATGAGGATGGGGTGTGAGTGGGCATGAAGGGTGATGTGACAGAATAGTGTTGGCGGTGCCGAAGGAGATTTGGGGTGGGGGCAGTGTTGTGGCAGACGGAGTGTAGGGGAAAGACTTCGTGTTCTCACTGTGGCTGACCTACTGCGGTCATTGCAGCGCCTCCTGCACTGTATGCAGGTGGGCGATATGTTGGTGGCGCAGGTGACCCCCTCTGCCACCTCGAGCCAGGCCTTCTTGGTGGCAGAGGCAGGCCGCTTCCTCCCGCCCGCCGGGGGGAAGATCTGTGTCCTCCCCCTCCTCCTCACCCCATCTGATGATACCTGGGGTGAGGCATCATTAAACTGGGAGCAGCCTTCCCCCTGGGCTGCTCCATGCTGCAATTTGTCCCATTGGTTGCAGCATCTGTCAGTGGAGGACTGCCCCTTTAACTAGAGAGCCTCCAGCTGACAGATCGTACTGCGCATGCGCAGCCCGCCCGACGCGCAGGCCAGCGCCGTGGACCCCGGAGGAGCAGGTAATTGGATCCTATTAGTGGATTGCCTGCTACGATCGCGTGGGCAACCCACTAATTTCGCCGTTCGCGTTTTCGACGCTCCCGGAGGACCACCCGCTGGGAACCCGCAGGCCTGCTAAATTCGAGCCCATTGGGCTCGATTTTAGGGGCGGGTTACCTGCGGGGGGGGGGGCCCGAAAATCCCGATCTCCGATCACGTGACCGGATTCGGACGAAATCCCGGCCACTTCCGGGTACCTCGCTGACGTGCGGGGCTGCGCGCGCAAGCCCCGCTGGTGGGAATCCCGCAGGCAATTAAAGCCAGCGGAGTTCCACTTGAGAGTACTTAACTTGATCGTTGTGGTCAGTTAATGAGCTGAAGCAGCTGTCAAAAGAGGAAGTGTGGGATTTTACGTTCAAAGCAGTGAGTTTCACACACTGGGGGAAACAGGACCCTTCAAACCAGGCGTGTTGCAGCCAGCAGCCTGTGGCAGGTGCCAAGGTGCGCTTCACGGGGGAGCGCCCTCACCCACGCAGGAGGCCACCGCGTCACATAGGGCAACCCCTGCCCTCCACCAACCCCCGCCAAGCCAGAGGACAGACCAACACGAAACCGCAGCCCCAGTCCGAGGACCCACCCACCCACCCTGCACAACCCCTCACACCAACACCTGCCAGATGGGTGGTGCGTTGACATCGTCGGAGGACGAACAGGATGACCAGCCCCAGCAGCCTCGCAGTCCACGCCGTCCGCCTCGGAGAGGTGGGGCCCCCCAACACGGTGCTGCGGCACACCCACCTGCACAGCAGGAGGGAGGGCAACCGCAGAGAGAGATGCGTCGCAGGAGGCACTACCCTCCGCACAGGGTGTACAGAGCGAGGCTCAGCTTCATGGACCTCTCCGAGGAGCAGTGCATACGGAGGCTCAGAGTCAATCGCCAGGTAGTCGCCGACATCTGCAGCCTCCTTAACGACGAGCTGCTCCCGGATGGACCAAGCAGCATCTTCTTACCTGTCGCCGTCAAAGTCACCACTGCCCTCAACTTCTTCGCATCCGGTTCCTTCCAGGGTGCCACCGGGGACATCACCGGGGTCTGTCAGTCCTCTGCACACAAGTGCTTAAGGCAGGTCACCGATGGGTTGTTCCGCAGGGCCTCCCACTACATCAACTTCGCCATGGACGAGCGCAGCCAGATGGAGAGGGCGGTTGGATTCCATGCCATGGCCGGCTTCCCACGGGTGCAGGGTGTAATCGACTGCACCCACATCGCAATACGGGCACCTCCGCATGAGCCAGGGCTGTTCATCAACAGGAAGGGGTATCACTCCATGAACGCCCAGCTCGTCTGTGACCACCGCCAGAGATTCCTACACGTGTGCGCCAGATACCCCGGCAGCTGCCACGATGCCTTTGTCCTCAGGGAGTCCGCCATCCCGCCCATCCTGCAGGCACCCAACGCCGGCAACGGCTGGCTCCTCGGTGACAAGGGATATCCCCTCCACACGTGGCTCATGACACCTCTGAGGAACCCCATCACCGAGCCGGAGCGTCGGTACAATGACAGCCACACTGCTACCAGGTCTACAATTGAGCAGACCATAGGGCTTCTCAAGATGCGCTTCAGGTGCCTTGATCGTTCTGGGGGAGTGCTCCAATACGCACCATTCAGAGTGGGACGAATCATAGTTGTCTGCTGTGCCCTGCACAACATGGCCCAACAGAGAGGGGTGCCGCTGGAGGAGGCCCCATCCACACCCGCCACCCACATTGAGGAAGGCGAGGGCGAGGAGGAGGAGGAGGAGGAGGAGGCAGAGGAGGAGGAGGCGGAGGAGGAGGACGCGCCCGAGGATGTTGGACGACCCATGCGCCGAGCCACGACTCACCGGGATGGTCGCCGGGCCAGGGACGCACTCATACGTCAACGGTTCTCCTAGAGTCAGACACTGCGATGCGCTCGCATCTCCTCACCTGCACATGCGAGCGGCCATACCAGCCCCCTCCACTGAAGAGTGCTGCCAGTAATCCTGCACCCACAGCAGTGTGCCCAATGGGTGGCAGGAGGTGTTCGCCGTCATGATGGCCTCCACGGAACGCAACTATTGCACAAGCCGCGGAAGAATGGACGAGAGGTGGCAGGAGTGGTGAGAATAGACTATTTAATATCTGGAATGTGACATCATTTAAGAAACAAAGTACAAAATAATAAACACCCTGGTGTATTCCCTTTGTGATTATAAGGCCTTTGGAATTCTTCTCCGGGAACCCCTACGTGGTGCTACCCCTGTGGCTCCAGCAGAGGTAGTGGCAGGTTGCTCATCTTCTTGCCTTGACCGGGTAGATGCTTTTGGCGGACGGCCCCTGGGTTTCGGTGCCCGTGAGGGCACCTCCACAGACTGCTCCTCCTGCACCGGGGCAGGGGCAGACTCGGCCACCTGGAGAGGAGGCACCATTGCGGTTGCTGGTTGAGAGGTGGGCGACGGGTGGGACGTGGGGACGCCTTGAGAGGCGTCCCCGCTTCCATGTCCCCGGTCACCATCATTCCTCTCTTGGCCTCGGCCCACATCACCCCTTCCACCCTGCTGGACGGCAGTTTGGATGGCATGTGTGAGGCCTTGCAAGGCCACCCCTAGTGTATCCCTCAGCCTGTTGGTGGCGTCGGAATGTTGCTCACCCTGTATCCGTACAGACGTTGTGAGGGCCTGCAAGGACTCGAAGTGGAGCTGTGCGTGACGCTCGAGGGAGGCCAGCCTGTCCTCCACCGCAGACAGTCCCGCACCTACCCGCGACACTGTGTCGCCGGTACCCTCCTGTGCCTGCGCCACCAATGCCCACATGCAGGAGGTGGACTCCTCCATCGCCTGCGCTATTGTGGACAATGCGCGCGGCACCTCTGCCAGCACCTCAGCAATTAGCTGGTGGCCCTCGACGACTCTCCTTTTCTCTGGTGGCCCCCTGGGTTCAGCATCTGGGTCCGGCTGAGCAGAGCCTGGAGATGAGTGTTCCCTCCGTCGCGGACCCTCCGTGGCTGCCCCTGCCACCAGGGTCTGCTCATGCTCACTCGTGCGCAGTGACTCACCAAGTGCTACCCCAACTAGTTGGCGAGGGGGACCCACCGAGGTGCGTGTCTCTGCGCTGGTGGATGGTTGGCTCTGATGTGACGATGCACCCTCAGAGACCGCCATGTCCTCTGAGGAATCGCCCTCCACGCTCGCTTGACCCAAATACGGACCTGCAAGAGAACAGAGGGCACTTTGAGGCATGTGGACCAACTTGACAGTGCGCCTGATGGCAGGTGATGATACGGTCACTCGCGATCATGGGTGTTGAGTGTCAGCTTTCCCTTACCGGCCGTTTCGGCAGCGATACACTCGCCATCGGCCACCGACAGGCAATGTCGCGTGCGGGCGAGGTCGAGCGCCTCCACCTCTGCGTCGGTGAGCTCCACCACTTGCGGCGGCCCACCTCCGGTGCGTGCCCTTTCGCGGTTGTTCTTGCTCCTCTTCTCCTGTGAAGGCAAAACACAGATGTGTGAGTGGGTGCGTCTTGCATCGTGAGACGCATCGAGCATCGGTGTGGTTGGGTTGAGCGTGGCGCGGAACGGATGGGAGGAAGTGTGGGCCACGTGCCCATCCCATTGCATGGGGATTGGGGTGTGTGGTAGTGTTCGGGTGGGGTCAGGGACGGTGGGTACTTGCGTGCACGGCGAGGATGGTGAATGAGTGGCTGTGAGGATTGCTGATTCAGCACAGTGGTGGCTGTGCAGGAGGGGGTTGTGATCTGCTTGGCGTGATGGTGGGGACGGGATGTGGGAGGGTGCGTTGGTGTACTCACCTTGCCAGACCTAGTCAGGTCATTGAAGCGCTTGCGGCACTGCTCCCAAGTCCTTGGGGTTTTGCCCCTGCTGCTCACCTCCGCCGCCACCTCTGCCCATGCCTTCCTGGTTGCGGCGGCAGGGAACTTGCGCCCATCCTCAGGGAAGAGTGTTTCCCTCCTCCTCCTCACGCCCTCCAGCATCAGCTGCAGTGCCAGATCTTTAAAACGGGGCACAGCCTTTCCCCTTTGTTGAGCCATTCTCCCAGACCTCTTGCTTGCAGCAGGAGGGGCTTTGGGAGACTGCCCCTTTAACTGGAGCTCCTACATCGCGTCGACGGTACTGCGCATGCGCAGCCGGCCGGCACGCAGCTGGGGAGCGCAGAACCCGGAAGCAGGCCTTAATGGGTCCAATTATCCCGCGATCGCGTGGGGGACGCACACAATTAGCCGTCCGCGTTTTCCACGCTCCCGGAGGACCACCCGCTGGGAACCCGCAGGCCTGCTAAAATTCGAGCCCATTGTATGAGAGGTGTGCCTGGATAATGAAAGGGCATTTTTGAAGAGTCATTCTGATATCAGTTCCCGGCCGGCTCCCGAAAATACAAATAACGCATGGTGTTATTTTGTTGCTTAAATTCACTAATTAGGTAAATATCATAAATTACGCAGAGGCGCCGCTGGGTGTTCAACCCAGAATCCCCTATTTCTTCGCTTTTACCAACTAAGCCAAGGACCCAATTTATGTCCTCGTTTCCCCAACTCCTCTCAGTAATATCTATCAGCTACACGTCATTGTCTGTTGGGGATTCAGACCGTTTTATCTTTGTCTATTTCCCTTGTCCTTTTACCTGTGAATCCCGATACTGCCTGCATTTCTCTCTGTGTTTATCGTTGTGTGTCCATCAGTACGTTGACACACGGATAAGTATGTGTGCTTGCGTTTGATTGTTATATTAAATAAATTAGGGAATCAGGCAATACTTGCTCAGACACTGAAGAACTAATTAAGCAAATTTCACAGCGAAGTGTTGTTTTTTGTGTGCTGAAACTAAATAATTTTAAAAGGTGCGAAAATGGAAACGAGAAAAAGCCTGTGAGGTAATTAAAGGACAACTCTCAAGGTTTCTACAACTATAATAAGAGAAAGAAAGGTAATTAAGAGCAATGTGGGCCCCTTAAAGACAGATGGAGGTGATATTGTAATTGAAAATCAGAGAATGGCAGACTTGCTAAATCCTTACTTTGTATCGGTCTTCACAGAAAAGGATGAGGATAACATACCAGAGACACGGGGAAAACTAAACATAAATCAAAAGGCATTCAGGGCAGGGGAAAGGTTCGATTCCCATTCAGCGAATTAACTTTTACAAAACAGTTTACCGTATTAATTTCGCAAAACTCATTAAACTCTTTTAGAACGATGAATAATGCCCCTAATGCTATGGCTGTCCCAGTCAATGTTGGGAAAGTTAAAGTCCCCTACTATTATCACCCTATTTTTCTTGCAGCTGTCTGTAATCTCCTTACATATTTGCTCCTCAATTTCCCGTGCCTGAAGATTGGAGGGTAGCAAATGTTGTGCCTTTGTTTAAGAAGGGCGGCAGGGAAAAGCCTGGGAACTACAGACCGGTGAGCCTGACATCTGCAGTGGGTAAGTTGTTAGAGGGTATTCTGAGAGACAGGATCTACGGGCATTTGGAGAGGCAGGGACTGATTAGGAACAGTCAGCATGGTTTTGTGAGAGGAAAATCATGTCTCACAAATTTGATTGAGTTTTTTGAAGGGGTAACCAAGAAAATAGATGAGGGCTGTGCAGTAGACGTGGTCTACATGGACTTCAGCAAAGCCTTTGACAAGGTACCGCATGGTAGGTTGTTACATAAGGTTAAATCTCACGGGATCCAAGGTGAGGTAGCCAATTGGATACAAAATTGGATTGACGGCAGAAGACAGAGGGTGGTTGTAGAGGGTTGTTTTTCAAACTGGAGGCCTGTGACCAGCGGTGTGCCTCAGGGATCGGTGCTGGGTCCGCTGTTATTTGTTATTTATATTAATGATTTGGATGAGAATTTAGGAGGCGTGGTTAGTAAGTTTGCAGATGACACCAAGATTGGTGGCATTGTGGACAGTGAAGAAGGTTATCTAGGATTGCAACGGGATATTGATAAATTGGGCCAGTGGGCCGATGAATGGCAGATGGAGTTTAATTTAGATAAATGTGAGGTGATGCATTTTGGTAGATCAAATCGGGCCAGGACCTACTCCGTTAATGGTAGGGCGTTGGGGATAGTTATTGAACAAAGAGATCTAGGAGTACAGGTTCATAGGTCCTTGAAAGTGGAGTCACAGGTGGATAGGGTGGTGAAGAAGGCATTCAGCAGGCTTGGTTTCATTGGTCAGAACATTGAATACAGGAGTTGCGATGTCTTGTTGAAGTTGTACAAGACATTAGTTAGGCCACACTTGGAATACTGTGTACAGTTCTGGTCACCCTATTATAGAAAGGATATTATTAAACTAGAAAGAGGGCAGAAAAGATTTACTAGGATGCTACCGGGACTTGATGGTTTGACTTATAGGGAGAGGTTGGATAGGCTGAGACTTTTTTCCCTGGAGAGTAGGAGGTTTAGGGGTGATCTTATAGAAGTCTATAAAATAATGAGGGGCATAGATAAGGTCGATAGTCAAAATCTTTTCCCAAAGGTAGGGGAGTCTATAAAGGGGGCATAGATTTAAGGTGAGAGGGGAGAGATACAAAAGGGTCCAGAGGGGCAATTTTTTCACTCAAAGGGTGGTGAGTGTCTGGAACGAGCTGCCAGAGGCAGTAGTAGAGGCGGGTACAATTTTGTCTTTTAAAAAGCATTTGGACAGTTACATGGGTAAGATGGGTATAGAGGGATATGGGCCAAGTGCAGGCAATTGGGACTTGCTTAGTGGTATAAACTGGGCGACATGGACATGTTGGGCCGAAGGGCCTGTTTCCATGTTGTAAACTTCTATGATTCTCTATGATTCTCTAATTGTTCTAATCGCCATTAATGAACCGATATCCTTTTTGTTTCAGACTGAAGGAAATCTTAACATTGTTACCGAGTGACTGTCAAAACTTAAACACTTTTTTGTGTTTTCTTTGTGTTGAATTGTCATCCGTTCTCATTTTACTGACGGTATTTTCGGGCTTTGTTAAAGGTGTTCAGGGCTTATGACATCGGGAATCTGGTGCAGTCTTTGTTAAATTCCCCACCTCACTAACGCACAATGGCAACTATTATTCCACTCTATCATACAACCGCAACAAGAGCCCTCAATTCAAGAACCTTAACTAGGTCCCCCCACTATTGTACAACCTCAAGTGTGTATATGGAAAGCGTGATTGCGTTTGTTTTTCTGCGATGTTTTTGCAACAGCCAATCCTCCATGTCGATAGAAAGTTTGTTAGCGACGAAAACCGAATCACACCCTAACAATACTGGAGCATCAGTGTCCGGGCTCAGACCAATCGACCGTGCCCTCTGCTAGTGTTGTCCAATCGAAATTGTTGACTACTCGCAGTTGTAGCTATGGCGATACCATTTTAGCCACATGAACGGATTTTAGTGGAAAACATCTTAAACACACACAATACAAGTAAATATACGTCACAGGTGCACATTTCGTAACAAACACCTACCACCATTCAGTAACCAAAGAAGTAAAACACTCACAACGAATAAACAACACTCGCACACTCTGCTTTTCAACTTACCATTTTCCCAACTACACAAATGAAGGCTAAAGTCCACATGCATACGTCATGCGAATATAAGTATTGAGATCACAGGCCCAAAGACTGTGTCCATTACTCGTTTTTTATTTAGTAATTACAATTGCAATTAGCCACATTTGGATTCCCATTGAGCCGTATGAGGCAAGTGGCTAAAATATTGCAACAAATGGTCAATATCACAATGGATTGATTCCACGGGCCCTGCTCTGCTGACCACCAAAACTAAGATTTTTACAATCAATATAAACAAGCCTGCCGTGGATGGGTTTCTGGCTGGTTTTCTGAAAGGAGCAAATCAACAGGGCAGAAAGATCACCTCCAGCCGAAGGCACCAAAATCGATTTTGTATTTGTAAAAGACGGAAGGTCAGAAGTGGAATTGCACATTCATTGTGGCAACAGGGAAACAATCTGGTGTCACTCACTGCAGAAATATTCACGTCACAGCGAGCCAGCTCTCCAGCAATCAGTGAGTCCTCCCTTCGGACTTTGTCTGTTAAGAAGAATTCTGATTTCCTTGAAGCCATTCTCTGTTTTTTTTAATATATTGTTCATGTGCTTTCTATGCGACCGCTGATTAAATGGTGGAATATCAGCCGTGCTCAGCTGGTAACGTCTGCGGTGCATTTTCTTGCAGACAAGAAACACATTCGAAACCTGGAAATGCGCGATAATGAATGTTAAGGTTAAAGTTACCCTATCGTCCCTGGGTGGGCTTGATTCACCAACTTTTCAATTAACAGCTGGACACGCTAACCAATTTGCGTTAGTAACATGACCCTTTGCCGACAAACGACTAATTCACCGAACTAAAACTGCAGATTGCTGCGAACAATATGACAGTTGTCTCACTATCAGTTTACTTCTCCAAAATAAAGGGTGTGAAGTTTGCACGAGTGAGAACCTGTGTTGTATTATTTCTGAACATTAAACTCCCCTTGCCATTAAATGCCTGTATGTTGGAAGACTCGGTCCCCCCATTGATAGAGAGGATTGATTTTTCGAGCTGTGATTCGCCCATCCTCATATTAAAGTAATGTTTCGGTTTGTTGAAAATGAGATGAGATGAAATGAGCAGGTCTAACGAGCCGGTCTGTGACACTACACAGTGTCCACAAAGTTGTTTCTTGCATTTACAGTGAAGCGGACCGCAGTTTTCACTCTCAAACCAGTAAATATGATGTTATGAAAAAATGTGGCCGAGAAAGATTTGATTTCAGCGCTGTGACACTGGGCCAGAGTAAAGTTCAGTTAATTTGATTGCCGAGTGGCGAGAGGGTGGATTTGGAATTCCTGTGCGGTTGCGCTGCGAGTTGTCCAGATCTGCCTGGAGCGATATTCACTTCAATTCATCACTGACAGGGACAATTCGATTCTAAGTTTCTTTTCTCTGGCGCTTGGAGAGATTTTAAAAATGAAAGCGTCCCATGCTTATCCCAACCTCGTCACTTACACGCTGACAGAAGGCGGCCACACTCTGCTTCAGTAAAATGAAAGATGAGAGCGATTTCGCGGTCGAATTTAATGGCGAATAAAACTCATTCAAAGAAAGTGCAGATCATTAAGGTACCTTTAAAGTCCTGATTGTTTGCACTGATCTTCTTCCCAAAGCTTTTGAGATTCAGGTGGAGTGATTTGGGGACTTCTTTTCCCTCTGCGAAAGTTTCATCTACAGGTCAAGATTAAAGGTCGAGGGCAGTATCAGAGGCCTCGCTGAACCGGGGGACTAAGAAAGCAGACTATACAGCAAAGTTCTGTTTATTGAGAAAAAGCAAATAAAACATTCATTCCAAAACGATCCAGAATCCTTTCAGCTCTGAAAGCAACTGTTACCCCGGTGGGATTTCAACACGTAGCCTCCTGGTGGAGCAATGAGTAATGTAGATGGAAGCAGGATGTTGAAGTGTGAATTGATAGATTAAGTATGTCGGCAAAACTGCAGCAAATAGAGTTCAATGAGGGGAAGTGTGAGGTCATCCACTCTGGGCTAAAAAGATAGATCAGAGTATTTTCTAAATATTGAGAAACGTGGAAATGTAGAGGAGCAGAGAGATTTAGGGCTCCATGTAAAGAAACCACTTCAAACCAGCGTACAGGTAAAAAAAGAGATTTTAAATCATAACTGTAGTAACGGTTGGTGAGCTTGCTTGCTTATACCATGCCATAATGTCGTGAGCGCGGGTTTGATTCCTGTATGAGTTGATAAGAAGTTCAGTTTGTTTCGGGTTTTTGTTACTTTTAAAATCAAAGCTTTACAAACAAATCCACAGAAAAAGTCACGGGGACAGTTTTTGAATAATATCCATTGTAATTTTGCCCCTGGGGCGGAGAAACAGATCTTACTTTTGATTTGACTTTCTCTGGTTTGCAGATAAACGTTTAACTCGCGGCCTTTTCCCATTAATGGCCATCGGCAGTAACAGACAGATAGAGCGTGTCTGGCCGCCCCGAGATGTGGAAAAGGCATCAGTTCAGGACAAATGCATCAAATCAAATGGTCACCCGGCGCCGAGAGAGCAAAAAAACAAGAGATAAAGGCAGAAGGTAACAGAGAAATAAAAGCTAAATAGAGACGATGTAAATATTTTCCAACCTTGGTGTCTCTCTGTTACATCCGCAATCCTTCAGTGAGGGGTATAAAATTTCACGGGAAATAAATGCATGAATTGATCCAAAGAAGAAGAAACCAAATAACAAAAAACTGCCGAAACCCGGGATATTTAGACCTTCAGTCTAACGGTCTCCCAACTGAGCTATTTCGACCCCACAGCAAAAGCAACATTGTGACATCGTCTGGCAAGAAAATATAACCCCGAGAGAACTTGCCTCTCCCGTCATTCCGCTTCACTTCATATATAAGCATCGCACTCATATATACAAACCCACAGTTCATATATAAACATCACACTCATATATACACACCCACAGTTCATATATAAACATCACACTCATATATACACACCCACAGTTCATATATAAACATCACACTCATATATACACACCCACAGTTCATATATAAACATCACACTCATATATACACACCCACAGTTCATATATAAACATCGCACTCATATATACACACCCACAGTTCATATATAAACATCACACTCATATATACACACCCACAGTTCATATATAAACATCACACTCATATATACACACCCACAGTTCATATATAAACATCACACTCATATATACACACCCACAGTTCATATATAAACATCACACTCATATATACACACCCACAGTTCATATATAAACATCACACTCATATATACACACCCACAGTTCATATATAAACATCACACTCATATATACACACCCACAGTTCATATATAAACATCACACTCATATATACACACCCACAGTTCATATATAAACATCGCACTCATATATACACACCCACAGTTCATATATAAACATCGCACTCATATATACACACCCACAGTTCATATATAAACATCACACTCATATATACACACCCACAGTTCATATATAAACATCACACTCATATATACACACCCACAGTTCATATATAAACATCGCACTCATATATACACACCCACAGTTCATATATAAACATCACACTCATATATACACACCCACAGTTCATATATAAACATCACACTCATATATACACACCCACAGTTCATATATAAACATCACACTCATATATACACACCCACAGTTCATATATAAACATCACACTCATATATACACACCCACAGTTCATATATAAACATCACACTCATATATACACACCCACAGTTCATATATAAACATCGCACTCATATATACACACCCACAGTTCATATATAAACATCGCACTCATATATACACACCCACAGTTCATATATAAACATCACACTCATATATACACACCCACAGTTCATATATAAACATCACACTCATATATACACACCCACAGTTCATATATAAACATCGCACTCATATATACACACCCACAGTTCATATATAAACATCACACTCATATATACACACCCACAGTTCATATATAAACATCACACTCATATATACACACCCACAGTTCATATATAAACATCACACTCATATATACACACCCACAGTTCATATATAAACATCACACTCATATATACACACCCACAGTTCATATATAAACATCACACTCATATATACACACCCACAGTTCATATATAAACATCGCACTCATATATACACACACAGCTAATAAAACAACAACTCACTCATATATACACACTCAGTTTGTAGGAGTGAGATCGGTACCGACCGCCCCTCGAGCTCTCCCATTGGGAGAGGTGAAAGCAGCAACAGCCTCAACATTAGCGGAGGATCCCTACTTTCTCGTCCAGTCGTCGACGGCAGAGAGCTGCCGGCCCCGCCATCAGCGGTGTCTGGGAGCCGCCTGCCGGTCTCTCTTTACTGGAAACGTGTCCTGTCCCCTTGATGAAACTGATATCAGTTAATGAACTAAAGCGAATTGCGCTCGAAGCAAATCTGGAAAATGCGCAGTGCAGCCGCACAGGAAATTCCAAATCCGTTCAGCATGGAGGAAAACTAGTGACAGAAGCAGAAGGAGATGTCACTTGAAAGAACTGCTGCATGAGACTTTAAATATTGCCAGTCTTTGACTGTAGCTCACAGTGTCAGAACAGTCACTGTTATCATTCTCATTTTATGTATCTTCTTGCACTGTATCTCCTCAATAACCCCAGGTTATCACAGCACGGTTTCTTCAAATTGAATCCCAGTGTGAAAACATACACGATTTCAAAGCTAATCAAGGTGTGTGAGATTGGAAGGAGAGTGCGATTGGGGATCATCGGCCTGGGGAACAGTGAGATCCTTTCCTGAACATTAAGATATTCCGCATAGGAAATAACCAGGGCGATTAAATATTTATCCGGGTATGTGTAAAATCCATCGTCTCTCAATGGACAGCTCCGTTCATTCTCTCTCTCCCTGTTGTCCATGTCAGGATGGGTTTCATGAATTCGCTGTGATTGCATCGAGCTCTAATTCACCGGACAACAGGAAGAGCAGAGGACGCAGGAGGAAAAGAAGCATCAGACACAGGAGAAGCCACCTGAAACTGAAACGGGCAGAATCTTGTGTTTGCCAGTTGCTTTATATGATCCACAGCAGCCCTGCGTCGCCTTGCAGCTTTCCCAGGAGCTGCATCGATTCGGCCCGTGCGTGCGTGCATTTAGTGAATGGAAACAGAGACATCAGCAGCTTGTGGTAGAATTTGACCTCTCTTTCCATTTCACGCGCAGGCCTACCCGCACTCGGTGCTCTCACTGCCTCAACAAATATTTCATGTTTTCACTGAAAATGACACTTTGTGCAAGCAGCTTGTCCGGACTGGACTGTACTGAGCTGGGACACTGAGGGCAGTCAAATACTGAAATCAGTATTTGAAACAGAAAACATTATTCCCTCACACATCCTGATACATTAGTGTCTCTATACTTGAAATGTTTTTCATTCATTGGAACATAGGAACAGGAGTGGGAACATAAGGACAGAACACCATTCAGCCCTTCGAACCTGCTGCGCCATTTAATTTGATTAGGGTGATCGGTACATCAACTGTATTCAACCACCTTTGACACATATCCCTTAATAATCTTTCAGGGAAAGATCTACAGATCTCAGTCGAATCATAGAATCATCGAAAGGTTGCAGCACTGAAGGAAACTATTCGGCCAATTAATTCCGCGCAGCTCTATGCAAGAGCAATCCAGCTAATCCCACTCCCCCGCCCTATCCCCGTAGCCCTGCATTTTTGTTCCTTTCAAGTACTTATCCAGTTCCCTTTTGAAGGCCATGGTGTATCTGTGCTCCCAGGTCCTTTTGCACCATTATCCTGTTTAGATATTTATTATCCAAGCAGTATGTGACTTCTTTATTCTTCCTACCAAAATGCACCACTTCACACTTATCTATATTGAAATTCATTTGTCAATTACATGCTCATTCTTCAGGTTTATTAATGCCCTCTTGCAATTTTGACGCATTCTTCCTTTGTATTAACTATACCCTCCAATTTGGTGTTGTCCTCAAATTTTGAAATTGTTCTTCCGATTCCCGAATCCAAATCGTTAATGTAAATTGTGAATAACAGTTGCCCCAGCACCGATCCCTCGGGTACACCGCTTCAAATCTTTTGCCTGTCTGAGTTGCTAGCCTTAACCCCTACTCTCCGTTTTCTGTTTTGTAGCCAGCTTGCTATCTGTTACCTGTCTTCTGACTCCACATGCGTTGATCTTAGCCATTAGTCTACTATGAGGTACCTCATTGAAGGCCTTTTGAAAATTGAAATATGTTACATTTATTGGATTAACCTTATCTACTCTTTCTGTTACTTCTCCAAATGATTCAATCTGGTTTATTCTTTCCTCCTTTCAATCCAGAAGGGGGCGGGAATCAGAGCTCACCCTCAAACCCTCCGCACACAAACCCCTGTCTGCCGCACCGTGTGATCCAAGAGAAAAGTCAATAAATTGCACTCTTTATAATCACTGAAAGCTGACACACCAGGGAGATCGCACAGTGTTTATATTACAGCAAAAAACACGAGTATCTGTCTCTGACTGTCATCCCTGGCCTGTGCTGTGATACCTGATCTCACGCAGTGTGATACTGAGTCCCACGCAGAGCGGGAAGGGCCCAGGCTCAGTCCCAGGCCTATCCTATGATACCTGATCTCACCCAGTGTGAAACTGAGTCCCACACAGATCGGGAACGATCCAGGCTCAGTCCCGGGCCTGTGCTGTGTTATCTGATCTCACCCAATGTGATACTATAAACACTTCAGCGTATTTCACTGTGTCCAACACTGTGAGGTCTCACCTGGTGCGTCACTTTTCTGGGTTTCTAAATACTTCAATGTATTTCACTCCGTGTCCAACACTATGAGGTCTCCCCTGGTGTGTGACCTTTCTCTGTTTATAAAAAGTGTAATTTATTGAACAGTCTCTTGGATCACATGGATCGTCAGGCGGGGGTCTGTGTGCAGAGGGTGTGAGGGTGAGCTCTGATTCCCGCCCCCTAATGGATTGAAAGGAGGAAAGAATGAATGAGAGAGAGAGAAGCGATGTGGGAGACGGGATGGTGGAAGAATTTGTCCATGAATCTGATTAAAAGTGACCAAACACAAGATAATATTAAGATATCATCAGCAGAACATTAACCTAACCTGAGCTCTGTGATCTGGTCGGGTCCCATCCACCCGAAGTAAGGAATGAGCGGGAGAGGCGATTCCACTCGGTTTATATTTTCTTCCAAGGCGATGACGCAAAGTCCAAATTTAGATGGACCGAAATAATTCAGTTGGGAGATAGAAAAGTCACAATGGTCCCTGGCTCAACTCCCTGTTTCAGCAATAGTGTGTTCTTTGGTTCGAATTTCGAATTTATTTACATTGCAATTTTCACCGGTACTGGAGGCTTGAGGAAGGATTAGAGAGAAATCAAGGATCAGAAATATTGATAGTGTCTTTATGTTTCTTTTATTTTTCTATATCCTTCTGCTCCTTTCTCCGAATTTGTCTCTCTCGGTGCCGTGTAAACATTTGATTTGAAGCATTTGTCCTAAACTCATGCCTCTTCCACTTCTCGGGGCGCTCAGACACGCTCTGCCTGTTACTGCTTGTGACCATTAACGGGAAAAGGCCGCTAGTTAAACGTTTATCAGCAAATCGACAAAAAGATAACACCGGGAATAAAACTCATTGCCTCACATTGTTAGATACTGACTGACACAGGTTGTAATGAGTGCCAGTAAACATACCCACGTACTGAGTGACACAGGTTGTAATGTGTGTCAGTAAACATACCCGGATACTGAGTGACACAGGTTGTAATATGTGTCAGTAAACATACCCGGATACTGAGTGACACAGATTGTAATGTGTGTCAGTAAATATACCCGGATACTGAGTGACACAGGTTGTAATGTTTGTCGGTAAACATACCCGGATACTGAGTGACACAGGTTGTAATGTGTGTCAGTAAACATACCCGGATACTGAGTGACACAGGTTGTAATGTGTGTCAGTAAACATACCCGGATACTGAGTGACACAGGTTGTAATGTTTGTCGGTAAACATACCCGGATACTGAGTGACACAGGTTGTAATGTGTGTCAGTAAACATACCCGGATACTGAGTGACACAGGTTGTAATGTGTGTCAGTAAACATACCCGGACAGTGAGTGACACAGATTGTAATGTGTGTCAGTAAACATACCCGGAAAAATGATTCCTGAAAAGTAAAGAAATGGAGAGAAAGGTAAAGAGTGAAAAGAGACAGATAGAAAGAGATGGAGACACAGAAAGGTGAGTGACAAAGGAAGGAAGAAAGAAAAATAAAAAGAAAGATGTGTTCCTTCGCCCTATGAACAGAGATATATCAAACATTGCAATGAATGTTAATTAAAAACATATTCACCGTGACTTTTTGTGTGGATTTTGTTTGTTTGTTAAGTCTGGATTTTAAAAGTTACTAAAAGCCTAAAAATAATGAAATAAAAAGCTAATGCCCGTACGAGGTGCGAACGCGCGATATTGATACTATTACCACCACGCTCTAACCAACGAGCTAACTGGCTGCAAACAGAGTTATCGGTCATGGGTTTGATCCAAACTTGTGGCAGTCTGTGTTTTATTTCTCACATTGGGGGACAGGGTTGTTGCAGAAATATTGAACAAATCTCATCCCTTAAACATTGCGACTTGTTTCTGTATAAAACTGGCGAAGGTGTAAATTGAAATTATCAGGTAAAGAGCACTTTAATATATCAAATTTAATTCTGATAATTACTATTTTACAAACAGTGAACAGCCCATCACTGAAACACTGTCCCGCTATAAAAACGGTCGGTAGGATTCTGATCCCTTGGGAAACTGCTGTAATCTCGCCGTGATTGACACACGCAGTTTTCAAATCGCGAGTCAGACGCGCTACCGTTGTGCCACATTGTCGACAGCGAAGCGATGGAATCGTTTCCATAGGAGGGAGGCCGGTCCGACCGCCGCAGGGACTCTCGGAATGCGAGAGGCGGAAGCAGCAGCAGCAGTAGCCCAGGAACCCCGCTCTCTAATTCAGTCGCTATGCGCGGATAGCTGCTGGTCCTGTCCTGAGCCGTGACTGGGAGTCTCCCTTTACTGAACGGGACCGATCCAGGTGCAGCTCACACACAGGCTCTGGAATCCCACTGCTGACAGATTCACTTCGAAACGTTGTTTAGATTCAATGAATTGGGATTCAATCGCCATCTGCCCTCCGCTCTGTCAGTTCAGGACTTTATTTAAACCGATACTTGGAGCTCTGTTTTACAGGGTGTCCGACTATTTCCATTGAAGCACTTTTTGCTGCTAACATTTGCTTAATACAAAGTGCCCAGGAATTATGGAATTTCTCCTGCGGTCTGGGGAACTGACTCGGATTCGGCTCAACCCTCAAATAAATAAAGTCATTGTCACTGCTGCTGCACAGGATTAAAGGAAGGGACCGATCGAGAAGCTGTTTGAAATTATTACTGACAAATCAGGGGAAAAGATAAAGGATACAGTCCGCTTATCAGCAGGGCTGAGTGCCTGCCAGCTTCTCTGCCTGTCTGTCTATCTCCCTGGACGTCCGTCTGATTGTGTCTCTGCCTTATTCTCAGGCTTTTTTTTTGCTGGCTGCAGGCTTCCCCGCCCCCGACTGACTGACCAACTACCGGATTGTGTGTAGGGATGAATGACGGTGACTGAGTGTCTGCCCATTTATGGAACTGAATGGCCACAATTCTGAGTTTCTGCTTTCATTCTGTGTCACAGGCCTGTCTCTCTCTCAGCATGACAACACACCCACAACCTTCACGACTGAACGCAGGTTTGTTCAGTCTGTCCTCGCAGCTCCTTCGGGAGTTTAATGATTTTGAAATGAATTATTTTTCCTGGGTGACTTGTGAAGTTTTGTTCAGTGAAATGTTCGAGAAAGAGAACGGAGGAGAAGGATTGACAGCCTTTAGTGTGGGACAGAAGTGATGTTTAACGGAGAAGCAACGCGATCCCAATCAGTACAGAGAGAGAGCACTCAGCGGTTCACGTTCTGTTTAAACACATCCTCCGAGTGGCATGTAACGTGTTGAGGTTTCTGTAGTGTAGTGGTTATCACGTTGGATACGCGCGTAATAGCTCCTTGGTTCGATCCACGGCGGAAACATTGTTTGAGGAATTTATTCCCGATGAGTCTCCAGGGTTAAACGTGCTCTGTGAAAAGAGGCGTTAATTGATCGTTCCTGTTAAATGTAACAACGGCTGCATCAGATTCCTGGTTTCATAAACACTCAACATTTTTAATCAGACTCTTAAAATGCAGTCTGAAAATGAGAATGGGTGAAAATTCATCACACACAAAGCACAAAAACGTATTTAAAGTTTCACTCTCCATGTTAGTATTTCCGTGATTCTGCAGCAGAAAGTTATCGGTTGATCAATGGCGATTACAATAATTATTCATCTTTAACATTAGTTCATTAATTAGTTCAATAACGTTCGTTGGTCACTGTAACCTCAAGCTTTCGCTCGGTGAAGTTGCACCTTTGTTTCAGGTGTCAAACCTTGTGTCTCCCTGGCGCAATCATTTAGCGCGTTCGGCTGTTAACCCAAAAGTTGGTGGTTGGAGACCACTCGGGGACGGGACAATATCCAGGATTTCAGTGCGTGGTTTTATTGCAAGAAAATGCACCACAAACGAATTTAATGAATAACGGCTTGAAATGGTTAGGGTGCAAATTGACATTGCCACACATCGGAATAGAAAGTGAGATTAGATATATGCACCAAAAAGATCTATGCACGGAGGCAGAGGACAAGGCTGAGGTACTAAATGAGTACTTTGCATCTGTCTTTATCAGGGAAGAAGATCCTGCCAAGGTCAGTAAAAGAGGAAGTAGCTGAGATACTAGATGGGCTAAAAATTGATAAAGTGGAGGTACTAGAAAGGCTGACTGTACAGGATAAACAGTGAGGCGGACAGTCATAGACTTCAAGAGGACGGAGACAGGCTGGTGAAATTTAACGCAGAGAAGTGCGAAGTGACACATTTTGGCAGGAAGAATGAGGACAGGCAATTTAAACTAAACGGTACAGTTCTAAAGTAGGGAAGTCCCACGGTCCGGATGGGATGCATCCTAGTTTGCTGGGGGCAGTAAGGGTGGGCATTGCAGAGTTTCTGACGATAATCTTCCAATCCTCCATAGATATGTGGGTGGTGCCAGAGGTCTAGAAAATCGCAAATGTCACACTCTTGTTCAAAAAAAAGGTGTCAGGCTGGTGGAATGGGCGGACACGTGGCAGATGAAATTTAATGCAGAGAAGTGCGATGCGATTCCTTTTGGCAGGAAGAATGTGGAGAGGCAATAGAAACTAAATGGTATAATTCTAATGATGGTGCAGCTACAGAGAGATCTGGGAGTATATGTGCACAATTAATTAAAAGTGGCAGGCCAGGTTGAGAAGGTGGTTAAAAAAAGCATACAGGATCCTGGGCTTTATAAATAGAGGCATAGAGCACAAAAGCAACAAAGTTATGTTGAACCTTTATAAAACACTCGTTCAGCCACAGTGGAGTGTTATGTCCAGTTTTGGGCACCGCACTTTAGGAAGGATGTGAAGGCCTTAGATAGGACCCCGGCCCCGTTCCAAGGGATTGTGCAGGTGAACTCGGCAGCGTTTGCCTTGTAGAAGCATGACTGTGGCCGAATGACGGGAATTGAGGTCCGGGTCGAGGGGGACCCGATGTCATGGCCACAGAAGCAGTACGGCTTCCCGAAGGAAGCTGAGGCGGACCTGGAGACAGCTCTAGGATCCCTTGTAGAGCAGGGGGTGTTGAGAACGATAGCAACCCACGTGAACTCACCATTGTGGCCGGTTAAGAAACCGGACGGGTCGTGGCGAGCCACGGTGGATTGTCGTGTCCTCAACAAAAATATCTCAGCGTGCGCGCCCACGGTCGCAGCCGTAGCCGAGTTGATGGGGGAATTCCAGCCACCGCTACAGTGTTTATGGTGCTGCACATTTCCAAGGGGTTCTGGTCCATACCCCTGAAAAGGGAGGACCGTACAAGTTCACTTTCACGTTCAAGGGACAGCAGTACACGTGGACGTGCCTACCCCAGGGGTTTCACAATAGCCCCTCCATTTTCCACCAGAGCATGGCTGAAGCCCTGAAGGCGTTCAGCCAACCCCACCAGTTGGTACAGTATGTGGATGAACTCTTGCTCTATTAGACAAGTTACTTGGGTTGCTCAGGGAGGCAGGGTTTAAGGTTTACCCCAAAAAGGCCCAGATTGGTCAGGAGGAGGTGAAGTTCCTGGGTCTCACCATACGGGCAGGAGAGAGAGCGATAGATGAGGAAAGGAGGGAGGCAGTACAGGAGTTGCCGGAGCCAAGGGTCATTACGGGGATAAGGTCTTTTCTGGGAGTCGCCGGGTGCTGCCGAGACTTTATTGAGGGGCTACACTGCCACAGCAGGCCCTCTACTTCGGCTCCTCCACAAGGGAGTCGAATGGGAGTGGGATTCCAACTGCAAGGCAGCGTTTGAGCGCCTCAAAGGGGATCTCCTGACAGCGCCAGCACTAGGGGCTGTGAATGGGTGGGAGGACTTCTCACTGGAGGTGGCTGTGGGCGAGGACAACTTGGGGGCCGTGCTGCTGCAGGAGCGGCATGACAAGCTGAGGCCCGTAGTGTACGCCTCCCGAGTCCTCACAGATGTAGAGCGGGGTTACTCCAACTGTGAGCAGCACCTCTTGGCCACGCATTTGGCCGTGAAGTACTTCCAGCTCTTCACAGGGTTATCGCAGATAAATCTATTAACCCATCACACCCCCACTCAGATGCTGCTGGACGGCAGGATCAAGGATGGCACAGTGAGCAGTGCTCGCATTGCCCGCTGGACCTTGCTTCTATCTCAGCTAAATCTGAAAGTGCAGGGACTCACGGAGCCCCGCTGAACCTCCTTTGTACGGGAGAGTCACTGATTCCGGTCTGTATAGTCACTGACTCCCGGTCTGTACAGTGTCACTGACTCCCGGTCTGTGCAGAATCACCGTCTCCCGGTCTGTACAGAGTCACTGACTCCCGGTCTGTGCAGAATCACCGTCTCCCGGTCTGTACAGAGTCACTGAATCCCGGTCTGTGCAGAATCACCGTCTCCCGGTCTGTACAGAGTCACTGAATCCCGGTCTGTGCAGAATCACCGTCTCCCAGTCTGCACAGAGTCGCTGACTCCCAGTCGTATAGAGCCAGTGACTCCAGGTCTGTACAGAGTCGCTGACTCCAGGTTAGTACATAATCAATAATTCCCCGTCTGTACAGAGTCACTCAATCCGGTCTGTAAAGAGTCACTGAATCCCGGTCTGTACAGAGTCACTCAATCCGGTCTGTACAGTGTCACTGAATCCGGTCTGTACAGAGTCACTGACTCCCGGTCTGTGCAGAGTCACTGACTCCCGGTCTGTGCAGAGTCACTGACTCCCGGTCTGTACAGAGTCACTGACTCCCGGTCTGTACAGAGTCACCGTCTCCCGGTCTGTACAGAGTCACCGTCTCACGGTCTGTACAGAGTCACCGTCTCCCGGTCTGTGCAGAGTCGCTGACTCCCGGTCTGTACAGAGTCACTGACCCCCAGTCTGAACAGAATCACTGATAGATGGTCTGCACAGAGCCGCTGACTCCAGGTCTGTACAGAGTCACTGAATCCAGGTCTGTGCAGAGTCGGTGACTCCCGTTCCGTACAGAATAACAGACTCCCGTTCTGTACAGAGAACCCGACTCCAGGTCTGTAAAGTGTCACTGACTCCCGGTCTGTACAGTGTCACTGACTCCCGGTCTGTGCAGAATCACCGTCTCCCGGTCTGTACAGAGTCACTGACTCCCGGTCTGTGCAGAATCACCGTCTCCCGGTCTGTACAGAGTCACTGAATCCCGGTCTGTGCAGAATCACCGTCTCCCGGTCTGTACAGAGTCACTGAATCCCGGTCTGTGCAGAATCACCGTCTCCCAGTCTGCACAGAGTCGCTGACTCCCAGTCGTATAGAGCCAGTGACTCCAGGTCTGTACAGAGTCGCTGACTCCAGGTTAGTACATAATCAATAATTCCCCGTCTGTACAGAGTCACTCAATCCGGTCTGTAAAGAGTCACTGAATCCCGGTCTGTACAGAGTCACTCAATCCGGTCTGTACAGTGTCACTGAATCCGGTCTGTACAGAGTCACTGACTCCCGGTCTGTGCAGAGTCACTGACTCCCGGTCTGTGCAGAGTCACTGACTCCCGGTCTGTACAGAGTCACTGACTCCCGGTCTGTACAGAGTCACCGTCTCCCGGTCTGTACAGAGTCACCGTCTCACGGTCTGTACAGAGTCACCGTCTCCCGGTCTGTGCAGAGTCGCTGACTCCCGGTCTGTACAGAGTCACTGACCCCCAGTCTGAACAGAATCACTGATAGATGGTCTGCACAGAGCCGCTGACTCCAGGTCTGTACAGAGTCACTGAATCCAGGTCTGTGCAGAGTCGGTGACTCCCGTTCCGTACAGAATAACAGACTCCCGTTCTGTACAGAGAACCCGACTCCAGGTCTGTAAAGTGTCACTGATTCCGGTCTGTACAGTGTCACTGACTCCCGGTCTGCACAGAGTCACTGACTCCCGGTCTGTGCAGAGTCACTGACTCCCGGTCTGTACAGAGTCACTGACTCCCGGTCTGCACAGAGTCACCGTCTCCCGGTCTGTGCAGAGTCACTGACTCCCGGTCTGTACAGAGTCACTGACTCCCGGTCTGTGCAGAGTCACTGACTCCCGGTCTGTACAGAGTCACTGACTCCCGGTCTGCACAGAGTCACCGTCTCCCGGTCTGTACAGAGTCACCGACACCCGGTCTGTACAGAGTCACTGACTCCTGGTCTGTACAGAGTCACTGACTCCCGGTCTGTACAGAGTCACTGACTCCCTGTCTGTGCAGAGTCACTGACTCCCGGTCTGTACAGAGTCACTGACTCCCGGTCTGTGCAGACTCACTGACTCCCGGTCTGTACAGAGTCACTGACTCCCGGTCTGTACAGAGTCACTGACTCCCGGTCTGTACAGAGTCACTGAACCCGGTCTGTACAGAGTCACTGACTCCCTGTCTGTGCAGAGTCACTGACTCCCGGTCTGTACAGAGTCACTGACTCCCGGTCTGTGCAGAGTCACTGACTCCCGGTCTGTACAGAGTCACTGACTCCCGGTCTGTACAGAGTCACTGACTCCCGGTCTGTACAGAGTCACTGAACCCGGTCTGTACAGAGTCACTGACTCCCGGTCTGTACAGAGTCACTGACTCCCGGTCTGGACAGAGTCACTGACTCCCGGTCTGTACAGTGTCACTGACTCCTGGTCTGTACAGAGTCACCGTCTCCCGGTCTGTACAGAGTCACTGACTCCCGGTCTGTACAGAGTCACGGACTCCCGGTCTGTACAGTGTCACTGACTCCCGGTCTGTACAGAGTCACTGACTCCCGGTCTGTACAGAGTCACTGTCTCCCGGTCTGTACAGAGTCACTGACTCCCGGTCTGTACAGAGTCACTGAACCCGGTCTGTACAGAGTTACTGACTCCCGGTCTGTACAGAGTCACTGACTCCTGGTCTGTACAAAGTCACAGACTCCTGGTCTGTACAGAGTCACCGTCTCCCAGTCTGTACAGAGTCACAGACTCCTGGTCTGTACAGAGTCACCGTCTCCCGGTCTGTACAGAGTCACTGACTCCCGGTCTGTACAGAGTCACTGACTCCCGGTCTGTACAGAGTCACCGTCTCCCGGTCTGGACAGATTCACTGACTCCCGGTCTGTACAGAGTCACTGACTCCCGGTCTGTACAGTGTCACTGACTCCTGGTCTGTACAAAGTCACAGACTCCTGGTCTGTACAGAGTCACCGTCTCCCGGTCTGTACAGAGTCACAGACTCCTGGTCTGTACAGAGTCACCGTCTCCCGGTCTGTACAGAGTCACTGACTCCCGGTCTGCAAAGAGTCACTGACTCCCGGTCTGTACAGAGTCACCGTCTCCCGGTCTGTACAGATTCACTGACTCCCGGTCTGTACAGAGTCACTGACTCCCGGTCTGTACAGTGTCACTGACTCCCGGTCTGTACAGAGTCACTGACTCCCGGTCTGGACAGAGTCACTGACTCCCGGTCTGTACAGTGTCACTGACTCCTGGTCTGTACAGAGTCACCGTCTCCCGGTCTGTACAGAGTCACTGACTCCCGGTCTGTACAGAGTCACTGACTCCCGGTCTGTACAGTGTCACTGACTCCCGGTCTGTACAGAGTCACCGTCTCCCGGTCTGTACAGAGTCACCGTCTCCCGGTCTGTACAGAGTCACCGTCTCCCAGTCTGTACAGAGTCACCGTCTCCCGGTCTGTACAGAGTCACTGACTCCCGGTCTGTACAGAGTCACCGTCTCCCGGTCTGTACAGAGTCACTGACTCCCGGTCTGTACAGAGTCACTGAACCCGGTCTGTACAGAGTTACTGACTCCCGGTCTGTACAGAGTCACTGACTCCTGGTCTGTACAAAGTCACAGACTCCTGGTCTGTACAGAGTCACCGTCTCCCGGTCTGTACAGAGTCACAGACTCCTGGTCTGTACAGAGTCACCGTCTCCCGCTCTGTACAGAGTCACTGACTCCCGGTCTGTACAGAGTCACTGACTCCCGGTCTGTACAGAGTCACTGACTCCCGGTCTGTACAGATTCACTGACTCCCGGTCTGTACAGAGTCACTGACTCCCGGTCTGTACAGTGTCACTGACTCCTGGTCTGTACAAAGTCACAGACTCCTGGTCTGTACAGAGTCACCGTCTCCCGGTCTGCACAGAGTCACAGACTCCTGGTCTGTACAGAGTCACCGTCTCCCGGTCTGTACAGAGTCACTGACTCCCGGTCTGTACAGAGTCACTGACTCCCGGTCTGTACAGAGTCACCGTCTCCCGGTCTGTACAGATTCACTGACTCCCGGTCTGCACAGAGTCACTGACTCCCGGTCTGTACAGTGTCACTGACTCCTGGTCTGTACAGAGTCACTGACTCCCGGTCTGTACAGTGTCACTGACTCCCGGTCTGTACAGAGTCACTGACTCCCGGTCTGTACAGAGTCATCGTCTCCCGGTCTGTACAGAGTCACTGTCTCCCGGTCTGTACAGAGTCACTGACTCCCGGTCTGTACAGAGTCACCGTCTCCCGGTCTGTACAGAGTCACTGACTCCCGGTCTGTACAGAGTCACTGACTCCCGGTCTGTACAGAGTCACTGACTCCCGGTCTGTACAGAGTCACTGACTCCCGGTCTGTACAGAGTCACTGACTCCCGGTCTGCACAGAGTCACCGTCTCCCGGTCTGTACAGAGTCACCGTCTCCCGGTCTGTACAGAGTCACCGTCTCCCGGTCTGTGCAGAGTCGCTGACTCCCGGTGTGTACAGAGTCACTGACCCCCAGTCTGAACAGAATCACTGATAGACGGTCTGCACAGAGCCGCTGACTCCAGGTCTGTACAGAGTCACTGAATCCAGGTCTGTGCAGAGTCGGTGACTCCCGTTCCGTACAGAATAACAGACTCCCGTTCTGTACAGAGAACCCGACTCCAGGTCTGTAAAGTGTCACTGATTCCGGTCTGTGCAGAGTCACTGACTCCCGGTCTGTACAGAGTCACTGACTCCCGGTCTGCACAGAGTCACCGTCTCCCGGTCTGTGCAGAGTCACTGACTCCCGGTCTGTACAGAGTCACTGACTCCCGGTCTGTGCAGAGTCACTGACTCCCGGTCTGTACAGAGTCACTGACTCCCGGTCTGTACAGAGTCACCGACACCCGGTCTGTACAGAGTCACTGACTCCCGGTCTGTACAGAGTCACTGACTCCCGGTCTGTACAGAGTCACTGACTCCCTGTCTGTGCAGAGTCACTGACTCCCGGTCTGTGCAGAGTCACTGACTCCCGGTCTGTGCAGAGTCACTGACTCCCGGTCTGTACAGAGTCACTGACTCCCGGTCTGTACAGAGTCACTGACTCCCGGTCTGTACAGAGTCACTGAACCCGGTCTGTACAGAGTCACTGACTCCCGGTCTGTACAGAGTCACTGACTCCCGGTCTGGACAGAGTCACTGACTCCCGGTCTGGACAGTGTCATTGACTCCTGGTCTGTACAGAGTCACCGACTCCCGGTCTGTACAGAGTCACTGACTCCCGGTCTGTACAGAGTCACTGACTCCCGGTCTGTACAGTGTCACTGACTCCCGGTCTGTACAGAGTCACCGTCTCCCGGTCTGTACAGAGTCACCGTCTCCCGGTCTGTACAGAGTCACCGTCTCCCGGTCTGTACAGAGTCACCGTCTCCCGGTCTGTACTGAGGCACTGACTCCCGGTCTGTACAGAGTCACCGTCTCCCGGTCTGTACAGAGTCACTGACTCCCGGTCTGTACAGAGTCACTG
Source organism: Heptranchias perlo (assembly GCF_035084215.1). Classification (NCBI taxonomy): domain Eukaryota; kingdom Metazoa; phylum Chordata; class Chondrichthyes; order Hexanchiformes; family Hexanchidae; genus Heptranchias; species Heptranchias perlo. Next base: position 141,037,086 of record NC_090327.1, read on the forward strand.
AACCCGGCCTGTACAGAGTTACTGACTCCCGGTCTGTACAGAGTCACAGACTCCTGGTCTGTACAAAGTCACAGACTCCTGGTCTGTACAGAGTCACCGTCTCCCGGTCTGTACAGAGTCACAGACTCCTGGTCTGTACAGAGTCACCGTCTCCCGGTCTGTACAGAGTCACTGACTCCCGGTCTGTACAGAGTCACTGACTCCCGGTCTGTACAGAGTCACCGTCTCCCGGTCTGTACAGATTCACTGACTCCCGGTCTGTACAGAGTCACTGACTCCCGGTCTGTACAGTGTCACTGACTCCTGGTCTGTACAAAGTCACAGACTCCTGGTCTGTACAGAGTCACCGTCTCCCGGTCTGTACAGAGTCACAGACTCCTGGTCTGTACAGAGTCACCGTCTCCCGGTCTGTACAGAGTCACTGACTCCCGGTCTGTACAGAGTCACTGACTCCCGGTCTGTACAGAGTCACCGTCTCCCGGTCTGTACAGATTCACTGACTCCCGGTCTGTACAGAGTCACTGACTCCCGGTCTGTACAGTGTCACTGACTCCTGGTCTGTACAGAGTCACTGACTCCCGGTCTGTACAGTGTCACTGACTCCCGTTCTGTACAGATTCACTGACTCCCGGTCTGGACAGAGTCACTGACTCCCGGTCTGTACAGTGTCACTGACTCCTGATCTGTACAGAGTCACCGTCTCCCGGTCTGTACAGAGTCACTGACTCCCGGTCTGTACAGAGTCACTGACTCCCGGTCTGTACAGTGTCACTGACTCCCGGTCTGTACAGAGTCACCGTCTCCCGGTCTGTACAGAGTCACCGTCTCCCGGTCTGTACAGAGTCACCGTCTCCCGGTCTGTACAGAGTCACCGTCTCCCGGTCTGTACAGAGTCACTGACTCCCGGTCTGTACAGAGTCACAGTCTCCCGGTCTGTACAGAGTCACTGACTCCCGGTCTGTACAGAGTCACTGAACCCGGTCTGTACAGAGTTACTGACTCCCGGTCTGTACAGAGTCACTGACTCCTGGTCTGTACAAAGTCACAGACTCCTGGTCTGTACAAAGTCACCGTCTCCCGGTCTGTACAGAGTCACAGACTCCTGGTCTGTACAGAGTCACCGTCTCCCGGTCTGTACAGAGTCACTGACTCCCGGTCTGTACAGAGTCACCGTCTCCCGGTCTGTACAGATTCACTGACTCCCGGTCTGTACAGAGTCACTGACTCCCGGTCTGTACAGTGTCACTGACTCCTGGTCTGTACAAAGTCACAGACTCCCGGTCTGTACAGAGTCACTGACTCCCGGTCTGTGCAGAGTCACTGACTCCCGGTCTGTACAGAGTCACTGACTCCCGGTCTGTACAGAGTCACCGACACCCGGTCTGTACAGAGTCACTGACTCCCGGTCTGTACAGAGTCACTGACTCCCGGTCTGTACAGAGTCACTGACTCCCTGTCTGTGCAGAGTCACTGACTCCCGGTCTGTGCAGAGTCACTGACTCCCGGTCTGTGCAGAGTCACTGACTCCCGGTCTGTACAGAGTCACTGACTCCCGGTCTGTACAGAGTCACTGACTCCCGGTCTGTACAGAGTCACTGAACCCGGTCTGTACAGAGTCACTGACTCCCGGTCTGTACAGAGTCACTGACTCCCGGTCTGGACAGAGTCACTGACTCCCGGTCTGGACAGTGTCATTGACTCCTGGTCTGTACAGAGTCACCGACTCCCGGTCTGTACAGAGTCACTGACTCCCGGTCTGTACAGAGTCACTGACTCCCGGTCTGTACAGTGTCACTGACTCCCGGTCTGTACAGAGTCACCGTCTCCCGGTCTGTACAGAGTCACCGTCTCCCGGTCTGTACAGAGTCACCGTCTCCCGGTCTGTACAGAGTCACCGTCTCCCGGTCTGTACTGAGGCACTGACTCCCGGTCTGTACAGAGTCACCGTCTCCCGGTCTGTACAGAGTCACTGACTCCCGGTCTGTACAGAGTCACTGAACCCGGCCTGTACAGAGTTACTGACTCCCGGTCTGTACAGAGTCACAGACTCCTGGTCTGTACAAAGTCACAGACTCCTGGTCTGTACAGAGTCACCGTCTCCCGGTCTGTACAGAGTCACAGACTCCTGGTCTGTACAGAGTCACCGTCTCCCGGTCTGTACAGAGTCACTGACTCCCGGTCTGTACAGAGTCACTGACTCCCGGTCTGTACAGAGTCACCGTCTCCCGGTCTGTACAGATTCACTGACTCCCGGTCTGTACAGAGTCACTGACTCCCGGTCTGTACAGTGTCACTGACTCCTGGTCTGTACAAAGTCACAGACTCCTGGTCTGTACAGAGTCACCGTCTCCCGGTCTGTACAGAGTCACAGACTCCTGGTCTGTACAGAGTCACCGTCTCCCGGTCTGTACAGAGTCACTGACTCCCGGTCTGTACAGAGTCACTGACTCCCGGTCTGTACAGAGTCACCGTCTCCCGGTCTGTACAGATTCACTGACTCCCGGTCTGTACAGAGTCACTGACTCCCGGTCTGTACAGTGTCACTGACTCCTGGTCTGTACAGAGTCACTGACTCCCGGTCTGTACAGTGTCACTGACTCCCGTTCTGTACAGATTCACTGACTCCCGGTCTGGACAGAGTCACTGACTCCCGGTCTGTACAGTGTCACTGACTCCTGATCTGTACAGAGTCACCGTCTCCCGGTCTGTACAGAGTCACTGACTCCCGGTCTGTACAGAGTCACTGACTCCCGGTCTGTACAGTGTCACTGACTCCCGGTCTGTACAGAGTCACCGTCTCCCGGTCTGTACAGAGTCACCGTCTCCCGGTCTGTACAGAGTCACCGTCTCCCGGTCTGTACAGAGTCACCGTCTCCCGGTCTGTACAGAGTCACTGACTCCCGGTCTGTACAGAGTCACAGTCTCCCGGTCTGTACAGAGTCACTGACTCCCGGTCTGTACAGAGTCACTGAACCCGGTCTGTACAGAGTTACTGACTCCCGGTCTGTACAGAGTCACTGACTCCTGGTCTGTACAAAGTCACAGACTCCTGGTCTGTACAAAGTCACCGTCTCCCGGTCTGTACAGAGTCACAGACTCCTGGTCTGTACAGAGTCACCGTCTCCCGGTCTGTACAGAGTCACTGACTCCCGGTCTGTACAGAGTCACCGTCTCCCGGTCTGTACAGATTCACTGACTCCCGGTCTGTACAGAGTCACTGACTCCCGGTCTGTACAGTGTCACTGACTCCTGGTCTGTACAAAGTCACAGACTCCTGGTCTGTACAGAGTCACCGTCTCCCGGTTTGTACAGAGTCACAGACTCCTGGTCTGTACAGAGTCACCGTCTCCCGGTCTGTACAGAGTCACTGACTCCCGGTCTGTACAGAGTCACTGACTCCCGGTCTGTACAGAGTCACCGTCTCCCGGTCTGTACAGAGTCACTGACTCCCGGTCTGTACAGAGTCACTGACTCCCGGTCTGTGCAGTGTCACTGACTCCTGGTCTGTCCAGAGTCACTGACTCCCGGTCTGTACAGTGTCACTGACTCCCGGTCTGTACAGAGTCACTGACTGCCGGTCTGTGCAGAGTCACTGGCTCCCGGTCTGTACAGAGTCACTGACTCCCGGTCTGTACAGAGTCACTGACTGCCGGTCTGTACAGAGTCACTGACTCCCGGTCTGTACAGTGTCACCGTCTCCCGGTCTGTACAGAGTCACCATCTCCCGGTCTGTACAGAGTCACCGTCTCCCGGTCTGTACAGAGTCACTGACTCCCGGTCTGTACAGAGACACTGACTCCCGGTCTGTACAGAGTCACCGTCTCCCGGTCTGTACAGAGTCACCGTCTCCCGGTCTGTACAGAGTCACTGACTCCCGGTCTGTACAGAGTCACCGTCTCCCGGTCTGTACAGAGTCACTGACTCCCGGTCTGTACAGAGTCACTGACTCCCGGTCTGTACAGAGTCACTGACTCCCGGTCTGTACAGAGTCACTGACTCCCGGTCTGCACAGAGTCACTGACTCCCGGTCTGCACAGAGTCACCGTCTCCAGGTCTGTACAGATACACTGACTCCCAGTCTGTACAGTGTCACTGACTCCTGGTCTGTACAGAGTCACTGACTCCCGGTCTGTACAGAGTTACCGTATCCCGGTCTGCACAGAGACACTGACTCCCGGTCTGTACAGAGTCACTGACTCCCGGTCTCTACAGAGTCACTGACTCCCGGTCCGTACAGAGTCACTGACTCCCGGTCTGTACAGAGTCACTGACTCCCGGTCTGTACAGAGTCACTGACTCCTGGTCTGCACAGAGTCACCGTCTCCTGGTCTGTACAGAGTCACTGACTCCCGGTCTGTACAGTGTCACTGAATCCTGGTCTGTACAGTGTCACTGACTCCTGGTCTGTACAGTGTCACTGACTCCCGGTCTGCACAGAGTCACCGTCTCCTGGTCTGTACAGAGTCACTGACTCCCGGTCTGTACAGAGTCACCGTCTCCCGGTCTGTACAGAGTCACTGACTCCCGGTCTGTACAGAGTCACCGTCTCCCGGTCTGTACAGAGTCACTGACTCCCGGTCTGTACAGAGTCACTGACTCCCGGTCTGTACAGTGTTACTGACTCCCGGTCTGCACAGAGTCACTGACTCCCGGTCTGTACAGTGTCACTGACTCCTGGTCTGTACAGAGTCACCGTCTCCCGGTCTGTGCAGAGTCACTGACTCCCGGTCTGTACAGAGTCACTGACTCCTGGTCTGTACAGAGTCACCGTCTCCTGGTCTGTGCAAAGTCACTGACTCCCGGTCTGTGCAGAGTCACTGACTCCCGGTCTGCACAGAGTCACTGACTCCCGGTCTGTACAGAGTCACTGACTCCTGGTCTGTACAGAGTCACTGACTCCTGGTCTGTACAGAGTCCCTGACTCCCGGTCTGTACAGAGTTACTGACTCCCGGTCTGTACAGTGTCACTGACTCCCGGTCTGCACAGCGTCACTGACTCCCGGTCTGTACAGAGTCACTGACTCCCGGTCTGCTCAGAGTCACTGACTCCCGGTCTGTGCAGAGTCACTGACTCCCGGTCTGTACAGTGTCACTGACTCCTGGTCTGTACAGAGTCACTGACTCCCGGTCTGTACAGAGTCACTGACTCCCGGTCTGCGCAGAGTCACTGACTCCCGGTCTGTGCAGAGTCACTGACTCCCGGTCTGTACAGTGTCACTGACTCCTGGTCTGTACAGAGTCACTGACTCCCGGTCTGTACAGAGTCACTGACTCCCGGTCTGCACAGAGTCACCGTCTCCTGGTCTGTACAGAGTCACTGACTCCCGGTCTGTACAGTGTCACTGACTCCTGGTCTGTACAGTGTCACTGACTCCTGGTCTGTACAGTGTCACTGACTCCTGGTCTGTACAGTGTCACTGACTCCCGGTCTGCATAGAGTCACCGTCTCCTGGTCTGTACAGAGTCACTGACTCCCGGTCTGTACAGAGTCACTGACTCCCGGTCTGTACAGACTCACTGACTCCCGGTCTGTACAGTGTCACTGACTCCCGGTCTGTACAGAGTCACCCTCTCCCGGTCTGTACAGAGTCACCGTCTCCCGGTCTGTACAGAGTCACCGTCTCCCGGTCTGTACAGAGTCACCGTCTCCCGGTCTGTACTGAGGCACTCACTCCCGGTCTGTACAGAGTCACCGTCTCCCGGTCTGTACAGAGTCACTGACTCCCGGTCTGTACAGAGTCACTGAACCCGGTCTGTACAGAATTACTGACTCCCGGTCTGTACAGAGTCACAGACTCCTGGTCTGTACAAAGTCACAGACTCCTGGTCTGTACAGAGTCACCGTCTCCCGGTCTGTACAGAGTCACAGACTCCTGGTCTGTACAGAGTCACCGTCTCCCGGTCTGTACAGAGTCACTGACTCCCGGTCTGTACAGAGTCACTGACTCCCGGTCTGTACAGAGTCACCGTCTCCCGGTCTGTACAGATTCACTGACTCCCGGTCTGTACAGAGTCACTGACTCCCGGTCTGTACAGTGTCACTGACTCCTGGTCTGTACAAAGTCACAGACTCCTGGTCTGTACAGAGTCACCGTCTCCCGGTCTGTACAGAGTCACAGACTCCTGGTCTGTACAGAGTCACCGTCTCCCGGTCTGTACAGAGTCACTGACTCCCGGTCTGTACAGAGTCACTGACTCCCGGTCTGTACAGAGTCACCGTCTCCCGGTCTGTACAGATTCACTGACTCCCGGTCTGTACAGAGTCACTGACTCCCGGTCTGTACAGTGTCACTGACTCCTGGTCTGTACAGAGTCACTGACTCCCGGTCTGTACAGTGTCACTGACTCCCGGTCTGTACAGAGTCACTGACTCCCGGTCTGGACAGAGTCACTGACTCCCGGTCTGTACAGTGTCACTGACTCCTGATCTGTACAGAGTCACCGTCTCCCGGTCTGTACAGAGTCACTGACTCCCGGTCTGTACAGAGTCACTGACTCCCGGTCTGTACAGTGTCACTGACTCCCGGTCTGTACAGAGTCACCGTCTCCCGGTCTGTACAGAGTCACCGTCTCCCGGTCTGTACAGAGTCACCGTCTCCCGGTCTGTACAGAGTCACCGTCTCCCGGTCTGTACAGAGTCACTGACTCCCGGTCTGTACAGAGTCATCGTCTCCCGGTCTGTACAGAGTCACTGACTCCCGGTCTGTACAGAGTCACCGTCTCCCGGTCTGTACAGAGTCACAGACTCCTGGTCTGTACAGAGTCACCGTCTCCCGGTCTGTACAGAGTCACTGACTCCCGGTCTGTACAGAGTCACCGTCTCCCGGTCTGTACAGATTCACTGACTCCCGGTCTGTACAGAGTCACTGACTCCCGGTCTGTACAGTGTCACTGACTCCTGGTCTGTACAAAGTCACAGACTCCTGGTCTGTACAGAGTCACCGTCTCCCGGTTTGTACAGAGTCACAGACTCCTGGTCTGTACAGAGTCACCGTCTCCCGGTCTGTACAGAGTCACTGACTCCCGGTCTGTACAGAGTCACTGACTCCCGGTCTGTACAGAGTCACCGTCTCCCGGTCTGTACAGAGTCACTGACTCCCGGTCTGTACAGAGTCACTGACTCCCGGTCTGTGCAGTGTCACTGACTCCTGGTCTGTCCAGAGTCACTGACTCCCGGTCTGTACAGTGTCACTGACTCCCGGTCTGTACAGAGTCACTGACTGCCGGTCTGTGCAGAGTCACTGGCTCCCGGTCTGTACAGAGTCACTGACTCCCGGTCTGTACAGAGTCACTGACTGCCGGTCTGTACAGAGTCACTGACTCCCGGTCTGTACAGTGTCACCGTCTCCCGGTCTGTACAGAGTCACCATCTCCCGGTCTGTACAGAGTCACCGTCTCCCGGTCTGTACAGAGTCACCGACTCCCGGTCTGTACAGAGTCACCGTCTCCCGGTCTGTACAGAGTCACTGACTCCCGGTCTGTACAGAGTCACTGACTCCCGGTCTGTACAGTGTCACTGACTCCCGGTCTGTACAGAGTCACTGACTGCCGGTCTGTGCAGAGTCACTGGCTCCCGGTCTGTACAGAGTCACTGACTCCCGGTCTGTACAGAGTCACTGACTGCCGGTCTGTACAGAGTCACTGACTCCCGGTCTGTACAGTGTCACCGTCTCCCGGTCTGTACAGAGTCACCATCTCCCGGTCTGTACAGAGTCACCGTCTCCCGGTCTGTACAGAGTCACCGACTCCCGGTCTGTACAGAGTCACCGTCTCCCGGTCTGTACAGAGTCACCGTCTCCCGGTCTGTACAGAGTCACCGTCTCCCGGTCTGTACAGAGTCACTGACTCCCGGTCTGTACAGAGTCACTGACTCCCGGTCTGTACAGTGTCACTGACTCCCGGTCTGTACAGAGTCACTGACTCCCGGTCTGTACAGAGTCACTGACTCCCGGTCTGCACAGAGTCACTGACTCCCGGTCTGCACAGAGTCACCGTCTCCAGGTCTGTACAGATACACTGACTCCCAGTCTGTACAGTGTCACTGACTCCTGGTCTGTACAGAGTCACTGACTCCCGGTCTGTACAGAGTTACCGTATCCCGGTCTGCACAGAGTCACTGACTCCCGGTCTGTACAGAGTCACTGACTCCTGGTCTGTACAGAGTCACCGTCTCCTGGTCTGTGCAAAGTCACTGACTCCCGGTCTGTGCAGAGTCATTGACTCCCGGTCTGCACAGAGTCACTGACTCCCGGTCTGTACAGAGTCACTGACTCCTGGTCTGTACAGAGTCACTGACTCCTGGTCTGTACAGAGTCCCTGACTCCCGGTCTGTACAGAGTTACTTACTCCCGGTCGGGACAGTGTCACTGACTCCCGGTCTGCACAGCGTCACTGACTCCCGGTCTGTACAGAGTCACTGACTCCCGGTCTGCTCAGAGTCACTGACTCCCGGTCTGTGCAGAGTCACTGACTCCCGGTCTGTACAGTGTCACTGACTCCTGGTCTGTACAGAGTCACTGACTCCCGGTCTGTACAGAGTCACTGACTCCCGGTCTGCGCAGAGTCACTGACTCCCGGTCTGTGCAGAGTCACTGACTCCCGGTCTGTACAGTGTCACTGACTCCTGGTCTGTACAGAGTCACTGACTCCCGGTCTGTACAGAGTCACTGACTCCCGGTCTGCACAGAGTCACCGTCTCCTGGTCTGTACAGAGTCACTGACTCCCGGTCTGTGCAGTGTCACTGACTCCTGGTCTGTACAGTGTCACTGACTCCTGGTCTGTACAGTGTCACTGACTCCCGGTCTGCATAGAGTCACCGTCTCCTGGTCTGTACAGAGTCACTGACTCCCGGTCTGTACAGAGTCACTGACTCCCGGTCTGTACAGACTCACTGACTCCCGGTCTGTGCAGAGTCACTGACTCCCGGTCTGTACAGAGTCACTGACTCCCGGTCTGTACAGAGTCACTGACTCCCGGTCTGTACAGTGTCACTGACTCCTGGTCTGTACAGTGTCACTGACTCCCGGTCTGCACAGAGTCAACGTCTCCTGGTCTGTACAGAGTCACTGACTCCCGGTCTGTACAGAGTCACCGTCTCCCGGTCTGTACAGAGTCACTGACTCCCGGTCTGTACAGAGTCACCATCTCCCGGTCTGTACAGAGTCACTGACTCCCGGTCTGTACAGAGTCACTGACTCCCGGTCTGTGCAGAGTCACTGACTCCCGGTCTGTACAGAGTCACTGACTCCTGGTCTGTACAGAGTCACCGTCTCCCGGTCTGTGCAAAGTCACTGACTCCCGGTCTGTGCAGAGTCACTGACTCCCGGTCTGCACAGAGACACTGACTCCCGGTCTGTACAGAGTCACTGACTGCTGGTCTGTACAGAGTCACTGACTCCTCGTCTGTACAGAGTCCCTGACTCCCGGTCTGTACAGAGTCACTGACTCCCGGTCTGTACAGTGTCACTGACTCCCGGTCTGCACAGAGTCACTGACTCCCGGTCTGTACAGAGTCACTGACTCCCGGTCTGCTCAGAGTCACTGACTCCCGGTCTGTGCAGAGTCACTGACTCCCGGTCTGTACAGAGTCACTGACTCCCGGTCTGTACAGAGTCACTGACTCCCTGTCTGTACAGAGTCACTGACTCCTGGTCTGTACAGAGTCACTGACTCCTGGTCTGTACAGTGTCACTGACTCCTGGTCTGTACAGTGTCACTGACTCCCGGTCTGTACAGTGTCACTGACTCCCGGTCTGTACAGAGACACTGACTCCCGGTCTGTACAGAGTCACTGACTCCCGGTCTGTACAGAGTCACTGACTCCCGGTCTGTACAGAGTCACTGACTCCCGGTCTGCACAGAGTCACCGTCTCCTGGTCTGTACAGAGTCACTGACTCCCGGTCTGTACAGTGTCACTGACTCCTGGTCTGTACAGAGTCACCGTCTCCCGGTCTGTACAGAGTCACTGACTCCCGGTCTGTACAGAGTCACTGACTCCCGGTCTGTACAGAGTCACCGTCTCCCGGTCTGTACAGAGTCACTGACTCCCGGTCTGTACAGAGTCACTGACTCCCGGTCTGTGCAGTGTCACTGACTCCTGGTCTGTCCAGAGTCACTGACTCCCGGTCTGTACAGTGTCACTGACTCCCGGTCTGTACAGAGTCACTGACTGCCGGTCTGTGCAGAGTCACTGGCTCCCGGTCTGTACAGAGTCACTGACTCCCGGTCTGTACAGAGTCACTGACTGCCGGTCTGTACAGAGTCACTGACTCCCGGTCTGTACAGTGTCACCGTCTCCCGGTCTGTACAGAGTCACCATCTCCCGGTCTGTACAGAGTCACCGTCTCCCGGTCTGTACAGAGTCACCGACTCCCGGTCTGTACAGAGTCACCGTCTCCCGGTCTGTACAGAGTCACCGTCTCCCGGTCTGTACAGAGTCACCGTCTCCCGGTCTGTACAGAGTCACTGACTCCCGGTCTGTACAGAGTCACTGACTCCCGGTCTGTACAGAGTCACTGACTCCCGGTCTGTACAGAGTCACTGACTCCCGGTCTGTACAGAGTCACTGACTCCCGGTCTGCACAGAGTCACTGACTCCCGGTCTGCACAGAGTCACCGTCTCCAGGTCTGTACAGATACACTGACTCCCAGTCTGTACAGTGTCACTGACTCCTGGTCTGTACAGAGTCACTGACTCCCGGTCTGTACAGAGTTACCGTATCCCGGTCTGCACAGAGTCACTGACTCCCGGTCTGTACAGAGTCACTGACTCCTGGTCTGTACAGAGTCACCGTCTCCTGGTCTGTGCAAAGTCACTGACTCCCGGTCTGTGCAGAGTCACTGACTCCCGGTCTGCACAGAGTCACTGACTCCCGGTCTGTACAGAGTCACTGACTCCTGGTCTGTACAGAGTCACTGACTCCTGGTCTGTACAGAGTCCCTGACTCCCGGTCTGTACAGAGTTACTTACTCCCGGTCGGGACAGTGTCAATGACTCCCGGTCTGCACAGCGTCACTGACTCCCGGTCTGTACAGAGTCACTGACTCCCGGTCTGCTCAGAGTCACTGACTCCCGGTCTGTGCAGAGTCACTGACTCCCGGTCTGTACAGTGTCACTGACTCCTGGTCTGTACAGAGTCACTGACTCCCGGTCTGTACAGAGTCACTGACTCCCGGTCTGCGCAGAGTCACTGACTCCCGGTCTGTGCAGAGTCACTGACTCCCGGTCTGTACAGTGTCACTGACTCCTGGTCTGTACAGAGTCACTGACTCCCGGTCTGTACAGAGTCACTGACTCCCGGTCTGCACAGAGTCACCGTCTCCTGGTCTGTACAGAGTCACTGACTCCCGGTCTGTGCAGTGTCACTGACTCCTGGTCTGTACAGTGTCACTGACTCCTGGTCTGTACAGTGTCACTGACTCCCGGTCTGCATAGAGTCACCGTCTCCTGGTCTGTACAGAGTCACTGACTCCCGGTCTGTACAGAGTCACTGACTCCCGGTCTGTACAGACTCACTGACTCCCGGTCTGTGCAGAGTCACTGACTCCCGGTCTGTACAGAGTCACTGACTCCCGGTCTGTACAGAGTCACTGACTCCCGGTCTGTACAGTGTCACTGACTCCTGGTCTGTACAGTGTCACTGACTCCCGGTCTGCACAGAGTCAACGTCTCCTGGTCTGTACAGAGTCACTGACTCCCGGTCTGTACAGAGTCACCGTCTCCCGGTCTGTACAGAGTCACTGACTCCCGGTCTGTACAGAGTCACCATCTCCCGGTCTGTACAGAGTCACTGACTCCCGGTCTGTACAGAGTCACTGACTCCCGGTCTGTGCAGAGTCACTGACTCCCGGTCTGTACAGAGTCACTGACTCCTGGTCTGTACAGAGTCACCGTCTCCCGGTCTGTGCAAAGTCACTGACTCCCGGTCTGTGCAGAGTCACTGACTCCCGGTCTGCACAGAGACACTGACTCCCGGTCTGTACAGAGTCACTGACTGCTGGTCTGTACAGAGTCACTGACTCCTGGTCTGTACAGAGTCCCTGACTCCCGGTCTGTACAGAGTCACTGACTCCCGGTCTGTACAGTGTCACTGACTCCCGGTCTGCACAGAGTCACTGACTCCCGGTCTGTACAGAGTCACTGACTCCCGGTCTGCTCAGAGTCACTGACTCCCGGTCTGTGCAGAGTCACTGACTCCCGGTCTGTACAGAGTCACTGACTCCCGGTCTGCACAGAGTCACTGACTCCCTGTCTGTACAGAGTCACTGACTCCTGGTCTGTACAGAGTCACTGACTCCTGGTCTGTACAGTGTCACTGACTCCTGGTCTGTACAGTGTCACTGACTCCCGGTCTGTACAGTGTCACTGACTCCCGGTCTGTACAGAGTCACTGACTCCCGGTCTGTACAGAGTCACTGACTCCCGGTCTGTACAGAGTCACTGACTCCCGGTCTGTACAGAGTCACTGACTCCCGGTCTGCACAGAGTCACCGTCTCCTGGTCTGTACAGAGTCACTGACTCCCGGTCTGTACAGTGTCACTGACTCCTGGTCTGTACAGAGTCACCGTCTCCCGGTCTGTACAGAGTCACTGACTCCCGGTCTGTACAGAGTCACTGACTCCCGGTCTGTACAGAGTCACCGTCTCCCGGTCTGTACAGAGTCACTGACTCCCGGTCTGTACAGAGTCACTGACTCCCGGTCTGTGCAGTGTCACTGACTCCTGGTCTGTCCAGAGTCACTGACTCCCGGTCTGTACAGTGTCACTGACTCCCGGTCTGTACAGAGTCACTGACTGCCGGTCTGTGCAGAGTCACTGGCTCCCGGTCTGTACAGAGTCACTGACTCCCGGTCTGTACAGAGTCACTGACTGCCGGTCTGTACAGAGTCACTGACTCCCGGTCTGTACAGTTCACCGTCTCCCGGTCTGTACAGAGTCACCATCTCCCGGTCTGTACAGAGTCACCATCTCCCGGTCTGTACAGAGTCACTGACTCCCGGTCTGTACAGAGTCACCGTCTCCCGGTCTGTACAGAGTCACCGTCTCCCGGTCTGTACAGAGTCACTGACTCCCGGTCTGTACAGAGTCACCGTCTCCCGGTCTGTACAGAGTCACTGACTCCCGGTCTGTACAGAGTCACTGACTCCCGGTCTGTACAGAGTCACTGACTCCCGGTCTGTACAGAGTCACTGACTCCCGGTCTGTACAGAGTCACTGACTCCCGGTCTGCACAGAGTCACTGACTCCCGGTCTGTACAGAGTCACCATCTCCCGGTCTGTACAGAGTCACTGACTCCCGGTCTGTACAGAGTCACTGACTCCCGGTCTGTGCAGAGTCACTGACTCCCGGTCTGTACAGAGTCACTGACTCCTGGTCTGTACAGAGTCACCGTCTCCCGGTCTGTGCAAAGTCACTGACTCCCGGTCTGTGCAGAGTCACTGACTCCCGGTCTGCACAGAGACACTGACTCCCGGTCTGTACAGAGTCACTGACTGCTGGTCTGTACAGAGTCACTGACTCCTGGTCTGTACAGAGTCCCTGACTCACGGTCTGTACAGAGTCACTGACTCCCGGTCTGTACAGTGTCACTGACTCCCGGTCTGCACAGAGTCACTGACTCCCGGTCTGTACAGAGTCACTGACTCCCGGTCTGCTCAGAGTCACTGACTCCCGGTCTGTGCAGAGTCACTGACTCCCGGTCTGTACAGAGTCACTGACTCCCGGTCTGTACAGAGTCACTGACTCCCTGTCTGTACAGAGTCACTGACTCCTGGTCTGTACAGAGTCACTGACTCCTGGTCTGTACAGTGTCACTGACTCCTGGTCTGTACAGTGTCACTGACTCCCGGTCTGTACAGTGTCACTGACTCCCGGTCTGTACAGAGTCACTGACTCCCGGTCTGTACAGAGTCACTGACTCCCGGTCTGTACAGAGTCACTGACTCCCGGTCTGTACAGAGTCACTGACTCCCGGTCTGCACAGAGTCACCGTCTCCTGGTCTGTACAGAGTCACTGACTCCCGGTCTGTACAGTGTCACTGACTCCTGGTCTGTACAGTGTCACTGACTCCTGGTCTGTACAGTGTCACTGACTCCCGGTCTGCATAGAGTCACCGTCTCCTGGTCTGTACAGAGTCACTGACTCCCGGTCTGTACAGAGTCACTGACTCCCGGTCTGTACAGACTCACTGACTCCCGGTCTGTACAGAGTCACTGACTCCTGGTCTGTGCAGTGTCACTGACTCCTGGTCTGTACAGTGTCACTGACTCCCGGTCTGCATAGAGTCACCGTCTCCTGGTCTGTACAGAGTCACTGACTCCCGGTCTGTACAGAGTCACTGACTCCTGGTCTGTACAGTGTCACTGACTCCTGGTCTGTACAGTGTCACTGACTCCCGGTCTGCACAGAGTCACCGTCTCCTGGTCTGTACAGAGTCACTGACTCCCGGTCTGTACAGTGTCACTGACTCCCGGTCTGTACAGAGTCACTGACTCCCGGTCTGTACAGAGTCACTGACTCCCGGTCTGTACAGTGTCACTGTCTCCCGGTCTGTACAGAGTCACTGACTCCCGGTCTGTACAGAATCACTGACTCCCGGTCTGTGCAGAGTCACTGACTCCCGGTTGTACAGAGTCACTGTATCCTGGTTGTACAGAGTCACTGACTCCCGGTCTGTACAGAGTCACTGACTCCTGGTTGTACAGAGTCCCTGACTCCCGGTCTGTACAGAGTCACTGACTCCTGGTTGTACAGAGTCACTGACTCCCGGTCTGTACAGAGTCACTGACTCCTGGTTGTACAGAGTCCCTGACTCCCGGTCTGTACAGAGTCACTGACTCCTGGTTGTACAGAGTCACTGACTCCCGGTCTGTACAGACTCACTGACTCCTGGTTGTACAGAGTCCCTGACTCCTGGTTGTACAGAGTCACTGTCTCCCGGTCTGTACAGAGTCACTGACTCCCGGTCTGTACAGAGTCACTGACTCCTGGTCTGTGCAGAGTCACCGTCTCCCGGTCTGTACAGAGTCACTGACTCCCGGTCTTCACAGAGTCACTGACTCCCGGTCTGTACAGTGTCACTGACTCCCGGTCTGCACAGAGACACTGACTCCCGGTCTGTACAGTGTCACTGACTCCCGTTCTGTGCAGTGTCACTGAATCTCGCTCAGTACCGAGTCACTGAATCAGGTCTGTGCAGAGCCACTGACTCCCGGTCCGTACAGAATCACTGACTCCCGGATTGTGCAAAGTTTTTGCCTCCCGGTTAAGAAGCGATCCCCTGCAGGTCGGCCACAGCATTAGTAACCGCGAGGTTGCTGGTGAGGGAGGTGTTCTCCCTTTGGGGGTTACCACATGTGGTGGAGTCTGACCAGGGGAGCCACTTTACTGGAAGGGGAATGCAGGCCACGCTTCAGCTTTCGGGGATACAGGGGAAGTGGCATGTGTCCCACAATCCCCAGTCGTCGGGAAATGTGGAACGTATGAACCGGACCCTGAAGGAGAGATTAAGGAAGGAGATTGGCGCTTTTCCCAAGCGGTGGGAAGAGGCCCTTCCTACGATCCTCATGGGGATACGGGCCAACCCGTCCTGGAGCACCGGGTATTCCCCACACCAGTTAATGACGGGGAGAGAGATGAGGACCCCCACGCATTTGTTAGCGCCAGGCTTGAATGAGACGCAGCTCAGGGAGGTGAAGTGAGACCGGTTTGTCAGTAACCTTCACGAGATGCTGCGGGCGATTTACCTGCAAGCTGGGGTAATATAGGGAGGCAGCACAGGCAGAATCAGTTACTGCTGGAGCCACAGCACTGCCAGGAATGGAAGGTCAGGGACCAGGTGATGGTTTGTAACTACGCCCGCGGAGGGGCATTCGAGCCACTGTACATGGGGCCATTTAACATGGTAGATAAGGCTAGCCCCATGGTTTATGCAGTGAAGCTCCCCATGAGGACGAGATGGCTGCACATCAATCAGTGCAAGTGAGATACTCCAAGGGAGGAGAGAAGGGCAGCCAAGGTGAAGGACGGCACAGGTCAGGTGCCCTCGTTGGCGAGCCGTGGTCTCCCGCCGATCATGTGGGATGACGAGGACGAGGCCAGGGTAGGGGTGAGAAGGAGCGACTGGGTGCGTCGGCCCCCGGAGCGGTGAACGCCACCAAACTCACCCCCGCGGCTTCGCAAAAACTCCGGCTAGTTTCCCTGGCGTCGTGGGTGGCTTTGTTGACAACCATGTATATAGTAGTTTCAGTTTGTGTTGTACAGTTTCACAATAATGTTTGTTTTATAATCACAGACCTGTGGAGGTAGTCGCCTCACACCGAGGATTATGGTGGAGTTTGTTTGTTTTTTGGCGTTTCAGAGAGCATGAAGGCCCAGGGGTAAAGGGCAGCACACGGCACCATATTGACAATGGCAATCATCCTGGGAATGCTCCAGACCGGGAGCAAGTAGAGGGGAGATACCGAAGCAACCTTCGTGTACAGATGTACTGGAGGTCTCGGACCGACGGTGACTACAGGGACGGACAGGGTCAGTATTCCCATGTGGGGAGGTGGCCTGGGTGGGTAGGGTCGAAGTCGACGCGCTACCTGAATGAGACTGGGTACACCTTCCGGGAAGCATCCGTGCCATGTCTCCGGACTCGGATAGTCACCAACAGGGTCAGGGTAGCTGAAGGCAAGCGCGTCTGCCTCAGATCCGTGGGACACAATTCCCTGGGAAGATGGTGGTGGTTGAGGAAGTTAGATCAGGACAAGGGCAACGCCCCAGCAGCCTGGGAGAGGCTTGGGAACGACACCGACTGGACTATCACAGGGAAACAAGGGGGTGTAGAAGTGTGTTGGAACAAGTGGTGGATGGAGGGACAAGGGATTGATTCATGTGTGTGGGGATCGTTGTGGGTCTGTCTGAAGGGTGTGTCGATTGCCTTCCGGAGGCAATGACAGGACGAAGGGACAGGTATGGGATGGTACAGGAGTCACATTTCCTGTGTGTCCCTGGATCCCTACAACACAATAAATGCCACCGAGATTGTGACACAGGAGAAGAGGTCCCCGCCAACCCAGTTAGGGAAGATGAGATAGGTTGTCGGCACACCACACCAGGTCCGGGGAACGGGTTAGTGTTAGTCCCCATGGGAAGGGTATTATACCACGAGGAACACCATCAGATCGCCTCAGTGATTCTGATCCTCACGCGAGTCCAGTTACCGTCATGGTGCCCAGTAGAAACGGAGCAATTGTACGAGACATTGCTCAGAACCACGTATCATCAGTTCTATGAATTAAGCTACGGTGAGGATCACTCAAATATCGAGAGAAGCGCCAGGAAGGCACCGGTTCTAGTAGGTCCAAGCGTGGACTGATAAACGATGCGGCAACCGCGTTCAGTAAGGGAACGTCGCTGATTAACAGTCTGGATAATGCTGAGTTCGAGGTGCAGATAAACACCCTCAGGAACCAGTTGTGAAAGGTCCTGGGGGACGGGAACAAGATTGTTACGAATGAGTTGCATGAGGGCCGAGCAATGACCATCCACTTGCGTGAAGTGATCGCCCAGCTTGAGTCTCATGCTAGTACCATAAATACTTTAATGATGGAAGAAAAGAATGCCTCTGCTCAGGCGGCGCGGAACGACACATGCGTGTTTTACAGTGCCTGGCTGTTAAATGAAGGACGCAGTAATTTGGAAGACCTTAGGGAAGGTCGTGTCGCTTCATGGGTCACGAACAGGCACCTCGCAGCGATCAGTCCGTACCACAATGAGCTGAGTTTGTGTCAGCTTCGGTCAGCCTCGGAAGCGTTCCCTGTTCCGATGGACTGCGGCCAATCGAGCCACACAATTATGGGAATAGTGTTACGGTTACCGGTCCTCAGCAGGGGTCAGAGGCCTGCGCCGGTATACCGAGTTGAGAACATTGGGATAATAAGGAACGGTGTCCATGTGCGGCACTGGGAGGTCCCAGCATACGTGATCCAGTGGGAGCACGGGATGGGTGGGAGTGACCTGCAGGGATGTCAGATGCATGGGGAACACCTTGTCTTGTGCCCTCAGCATCTGAACCCGTTTGATCAACCGGTGTGTGGGTTTAAATCAGAGGGAACTGAGCCGTTGAGTTGTACCATGGAGGCGATGGATGGGGATCACGTATCTCCTCAGGTTGCATACTCCGGGGACGGCACGTATTGTGTCACCACGGGGGTGGACAGGTACAGGGTTCACAAGGACACATGGTGTCCTGGGACCGAAAGCACCTTCTGCTTTAAGCCCAGCACCAAAGTACAGATTGGGAATGAGCAACTGCTTCCGATCGCAGGGAAGCAGTTACAGTTGGAAATCAATGATTCTGTGGGGGACTTGCAGAGGTATCTGGCCACGTTTGGGTACGACATCCCACCTCTGCCTGATCGCCTCACAGCCTTGGTTAAAGCAGTGGAACTGGTTCAGGCTCATTTTTACAAACTGGAACAGCACAGTAGAGAGATAGGGACAGCGATCCTGATGTGGTATCGCCACCGTGGTGGGACTTTGGTTTAAATATAGAGATCCCACCGTGGATCCGAATAATTTCACATGTTCTAGTTGTGTTACAGCTTCTCATGGTTCTGTACCTGATACGAAAAGCTTGCACGGGGAATCGAGACATTCTCCGGCACAGATGGGACCAGTTGCTGGAAAGACCCTCCGGGGCTCCGATATACAGCCCATGAGATGCACGACAAGCTATGATGAGTTGTTTTAAACTCTGCAATTAAAGGTTTTCAGTTCTCTGTAATGAAAAGTCCAAAAGCTCGTACAATCCTCTGTAGACAAAAGTTTGACCAAAGAGCATCTTCTGTAACGGAAGGTCAGATGCCGGTGTTTGTGATGTAATGTTTCACATGTACAGTTAGGTTGATTTTGAAAATGTGTGTGTCACTGAGGAGGAGCAAAGGGATTTGGGTGTCCATGTACACAAATTACTAAAAGCTAGATATACGAGAATGGATTAGGAAAAAAAGGAGGGCTTTTGGCAGATACAAAAGGCTAAAGACGGAGGAAGCCCTAGAGGAGTACAAAAAGTGCAGGGGGATACTTAAAAAAGAAATTAGGAGATCAAGGAGGGGCCATGAAATAACACTGGCGAGCAAAATAAAGGAAAATCCTAAGATGTTTTATAAGTATATTAAGGGTAAGAGGATGACTAGGGAAAAAATAGGGCCCATTAGGGACAAAAATGGCAATCTGTGTGTGGAGCCGGCAGATGTAGGAGGGGTTCTAAATGAATTTTTTGCATCTGTTTTCACTATGGAGAAGGACGATGTAGACATAGAAATACGGCAGGGGGACTGTGATATGCTCGAACATATTAACATCGAGCGGGAGGAGGTATTGACGGTTTTAGCAGGCCTAAAAATGGATAAATCCCCAGGCCCGGACGAAATGTATCCCAGGCTACTGTGTGAGGCAAAGGAGGAGATTGCGGGGGCTCTAACACATATATTCAGAACCTCTCTGGCCACAGGGGATGTGCCAGAGGACTGGAGAACCGCTAATGTAATACCATTATTCAAGAAGGGGAGTAGGGAAAAACCGGGGAACTACAGGCCAGTGAGCCTAACATCAGTGGTAGGAAAATTATTGGAAAAAATTCTGAAGGACAAAATTAGTCTCCACTTGGAGAAGCAAGGATTAATCAGGGATAGTCAACATGGCTTTGTCAAGGGAAGATCATGTCTGACTAATTTGATTGAATTTTTTGAGGGGGTGACTCGGCGTGTGGATGAGGGTAACGCAGTGGATGTGTTATACATAGATTTCAGTAAGGCCTTCGATAAAGTCCCCCACAGGAGACAGGTCAAGAAGGTACGAGCCCATGGAATCCAGGGTGCCTTGGCACTTTGGATACAAAACTGGCTTTGTGGCAGAAGGCAGAGGGTGATGGTCGAAGGTTGTTTTTGTGACTGGAAGCCTGTGGCCAGTGGGGTACCACAGGGATCGGTGCTGGGACCCTTGCTGTTTGTGGTCTACATTAATGACTTGGATATGAATGTAAAAGGTATGATCAGTAAGTTCGCTGATGATACAAAAATTGGTAGGGTGGTAAATAGCGAGGAGGATAGCCTCAGTCTGCAGGACGATATAGATGGGTTGGTCAGATGGGCGGAACAGTGGCAAATGGAATTTAACCCGGAAAAGTGTGAGGTGATGCACTTTGGAGGGACTAACAAGGCAAGGGAATACACAATGAATGGGAGGACCCTAGGCAAGACAGAGGGTCAGAGGGATCTTGGTGTGCAAGTTCACAGATCCCTGAAGGCGGCGGAACAGGTAGATAAGGTGGTAAAGAAGGCATATGGGATACTTGCCTTTATTAGCCGAGGCATAGAATATAAGAGCAAGGAGGTTATGATGGAGCTGTATAAAACACTGGTTAGGCCACA
Organism: Heptranchias perlo; assembly: GCF_035084215.1. Classification (NCBI taxonomy): domain Eukaryota; kingdom Metazoa; phylum Chordata; class Chondrichthyes; order Hexanchiformes; family Hexanchidae; genus Heptranchias; species Heptranchias perlo. The sequence goes on from NC_090327.1 coordinate 141,057,511, forward strand.
GCTGGAGTACTGTGTGCAGTTCTGGTCGCCACACTACAGGAAGGATGTGATCGCTTTGGAGAGGGTGCAGAGGAGATTCACCAGGATGTTACCAGGGCTGGAGCGCTTCAGCTATGAAGAGAGACTGGGAAGATTGGGTTTGTTTTCCTTGGAGCAGAGGAGGCTGAGGGGGGACATGATTGAGGTGTACAAAATTATGAGGGGCACAGATAGGATGGATACTAAGGAGCTTTTTCCCTTCGTTGAGGGTTCTATAACAAGGGGACATAGATTCAAGGTAAAAGGCGGGAGGTTTAGAGGGGATTTGAGAAAGAACTTTTTCACCCAGAGGGTGGTTGGAGTCTGGAACTCACTGCCTGAAAGGGTTGTGGAGGCAGGAACCCTCACAACATTCAAGAAGCATTTGGATGAGCACTTGAAATGCCATAGCATACAAGGCTACGGACCAAATGCTGGAATATGGGATTAGAGTAGACAGGGCTGATGGCCGGCGCGGACACGATGGGCCGAAGGGCCTCTATCCGTGCTGTATGACTCTATGACTCTATGACTAGTGCACAGATACAAAAATAATCACAGATCAATGGAATCTTGGCCTTTATCTCGAGGGCTGGAATACAAATGGGAGGAAGTGATTCTTCAGTTCTCCAGAGCCTTGGTCAGAGCCCCTCTGGAGTACTGATCCTCAACAAGGAGATATTGGCCTTGGAGGGGGGACAGTGCAGATTCACCAGAATGATACTGGGGCTTGAAGGGTTCCATTATGAGGACAGGTTGCAGAAACTTGGTTTGTATTCCCTTGAGTTTCGAAGGTTGAGGGGTGATCTGATCCAGGGATTTAAAACTATAAAGGGATTCGATAGGGGAGAAATAGAAACTATTTTCTCTGGTGGAGGAATCCAGAAAAAGAGGGACTGACCTTAAAATTAGAGCTGGGGCATCCAGGAGTGAAATCAGGAAGCGCTTTTTCACACAAGGGGAGTGGAAATCTGCTCAGGCTGATTGAAGTGGACCCTGTGATAGAAGAGAATTTTCAATCCGATCAGACTTGCACATCTTGGCGATCCATCTTTTAAAAAGTTCGAGGAGCTCATTTCTAAGATGGATTCCGCTCAGTTCGTAATAAGTCCTCAATCAGCTTGTCTCATCATCGAGATATCGAGGACTAGACACACAGTGTTTGAAAGAAAGCTGATTTATTTGACACCTGTACAGAATATTAAACTCCAGCCCAGTTAAACAAACATCAGAAACAAACCCCAAGTCTCAGAATGAACATGGTTCAGTCTTGGATGTGATGAACATCAGAATCCAACCCCTGCAGTCACATGTGAACTCGCTGGTGTCTCAGTAGGCTGGATGACTGAGTGAATCCCTTCCCACACACGGAGCAGGTGAACGGCCTCTCCCCAGTGTGAACTCGCTGGTGTTTCAGTAGGTTGGATGACTGAGTGAATCCCTTCCCACACATGGAGCAGGTGAACGGCCTCTCTCCAGTGTGAACTCGCTGGTGTGCCAGCAGGGTGGATAACTGAGTGAATCTCGTCCCACACTCAGTGCAAGTGAAAGGTCTCTCCCCAGTGTGAACTCGCTGGTGTGTCAGTAGCTCCTTTTTTCTTTTAAAGCTCTTCTCACAGTCACAACATTTAAAAGGTCTCTTATCATTATGGACAAGTTGATGTGTCACAAGGCTGGATGAATGAGTGAATCTCTTCCCACACACGGAGCAGGTGAACGGCATCTCCCCAGTGTGAACTTGCTGGTGTTTCAGCAGGCTGGATGACTGAGTGAATCTCTTCCCACACACGGAGCAGGTGAACGGCCTCTCCCCAGTGTGAATACATTGGTGTTTCATTAGGCTGGATGACTCGGTGAATCTCTTCCCACACACGGAGCAGGTGAACGGCCTCTCCCCAGTGTGAATACATTGGTGTTTCATGAGGTTGGATGACTGAGTGAATCCCTTCCCACACACGGAGCAGGTGAACGGCCTCTCCCCAGTGTGAACTCGCTGGTGTGTCAGCAGGTGGGATGAATGAGTGAATCTCATCCCACACTCAGTGCAGCTGAAAGGTCTCTCCCCAGTGTGAACTCGCTGGTGTGTCAGTAGATTGTTTTTTCTTTTAAAGCTCTTCTCACAGTCACAACATTTAAAAGGTCTCTTATCATTATGAACAAGTTCATGTGTCACAAGGTTGGATGAATGAGTGAATCTCTTCCCACATTCAGTGCAGGTGAACGGCCTCTCCCCAGTGTGAACTCGCTGGTGTGTCAGCAAGTGGGATGAATGAGTGAATCCCTTCCCACACACGGAGCAGGTGAACGGCCTCTCCCCAGTATGACTGCGTCGATGAGTTTCCAGATGGGACGGGTAATTGAATCCCTTCCCACAGTCTCCACATTTCCACGGTTTCTCCGTGGTCCGGGTGTCCTTGTGTTTCTCCAGGTTGGACGATCAGTTGAAGCCTCGTCCACACACAGAACACGTGTACGGTTTCTCCCTGTGAATGGGGCGATGTTTTTTCAGGCTGTGTAACTGGTTAAAGCTCTTTCCACAGTCAGTGCACTGGAACACTCTCACTCGGGTGTGTGGGTCTCAGTGCTTTTCCAGTCACACTGATGTTTGAAATCTTTTCCGACAGACAGAACAGACAAACATTTCTCCTCCCACATTCAAAGGCCAATGATCTTCAGGTCCTCATCAACCGAGTGACGTGATATTTGGTTTGAGTTTCCAGTCTGCAAATCCTCCCCGTCTAATACCCTGTAAAAGGAGTTTACAAAACTCCTCACTGTGAACACAGGATAGAAATTCAGAGCAGACAATTCTAATTTCGACTGAACATTATTCCCGCTCATTCCCCCAGAGTGTGAATCCCCGTCCCACACACGCTCCCTCCTCCCTGTGCTGAAATCCAAACCCATCGCAACATCTCCAACATTTTTTCTTCTGTTTAAGTTTTCTCTCTTCGCTGAAGGTCCTGACTCTGACTGGGTTCAGTTCTACACTCACTGGTTCCCCTCTCTCTCCTCCCCTGAAGGTCCTGACGCCGACTGGGTTCAGTTCTACACTCACTGGTTCCCCTCCCTTTCCCTCCCCTGAAGATGCTGACTTTAGCTGGGTGTATATGCTCTCCCCCTCTTTTCGACACTATATCTCTCCTTATAAGCTGCCTGTAAGCTGTCCATCTGTGATATCTCCCACTTTTGGCAATGTACGCTCCCTGACTGTCATCATTTCTCCTTCGGTTAAAGACACTCCCTGACTGTCATCATTTCTCCTTCATTTACAGACACTCCCTGACCTGTCACCATTTCTCCTTCATTTACAGACACACCCTGACCTGTCACTATTTCTTCCTCATTTACAGACACACCCTGACCCGTCACCATTTCTGCTTCATTTACAAACACTCCCTGACTCGTCACCATTTCTGCTTCATTTACAGACACTCCCTGACCGTCACCACTTCTACCTCATTTACAGACACTCCCTGACCCGTCACAATTTCTACCTCATTTACAAACACTCCCTGACCCGTCACCATTTCTACCTCATTTACAGACGCTCCCTGACCCGTCACCGTTTCTCCTTCATTTACAAACACCCCCTGACCTGTCACCATTTCTACCTCATTTACAGACACTCCCTGACCCGTCACCATTTCTGCTTCATTTACAGACACTCCCTGACTCGTCACCATTTCTGCTTCATTAACAGACACAACCTGACTCGTCACCATTTCTCCTTCATTTACAGACACTCCCTGACCCGTCACCATTTCTCCTTCATTTACAGGCACTCCCTGACCCGTCACCATTTCTGCTTCATTTACAGACACTCCCTGACCCGTCACCATTTCTGCTTCATTTACAGACACTCCCTGACTCGTCACCATTTCTACCTCATTTATAGACACTCCCTGACCCATCACCATTTCTGCTGCATTTACAGACACTCCCTGACCCGTCACCATTTCTGCTTCATTTACAAACACTCCCTGACCCGTCACCATTTCTCCATCATTTACAAACACTCCCCGACTTGCCACCATTTCATCGTCATTTACAGACACTCCCTGACCTGTCACCATTTTTGCTTCATTTATAGACACTCCCTGGCCTGTCACCATTTCTCCTTCATTTACAGACACTCCCTGACTCGTCACCATTTCTGCTTCATTTACAAACACTCCCTGACCCGTCACCATTTCTGCTTCATTTATAGACACTCCCTGACCCGTCATCATTTCTGCTTCATTTACAGACACACCCTGACTCGTCACCATTTGTCCTTCATTTACAGACACACCCTGACCCGTCACCATTTCTGCTTCATTTACAGACACTCCCTGACTCATCACCATTTCTGCTTCATTTACAGACACACCCTGACCTGTCACCATTTCTGCTTCATTTACAAACACTCCCTGACTCGTCACCATTTCTGCTTCATTTACAGACACACCCTGACCCGTCACCATTTCTGCTTCATTTACAGACATACCCTGACCCGTCACCATTTCTGCTTCATTTACAGACACACCCTGACCCATCACCATTTCTACCTCATTTACAGACACTCCCTGACTCGTCACCATTTCTCCTTCATTTACAGACACTCCCTGACCCGTCACCATTTCTCCTTCATTTACAGACACTCCCTGACCCGTCACCATTTCTACCTCATTTACAGACACTCCCTGACTCGTCACTATTTCTCCTTCATTGACAGACACACCCTGACCCGTCACCATTTCTACCTCATTTACAGACACTCCCTGAATCGTCACCATTTCTCCTTCATTTACAGACACTCCCTGACTCGTCACCATTTCTCCTTCATTTACAGACACTCCCTACCCAGTCGTCCCTCTCTCCGTATCTCCCTCCAAATGTCTTTTCACTTGTGAACAAGGCCCTTGCCATCTATAACCTTATTGCGGATGGCTGCATTTAGGAACATAGGAACAGGAGGAGGCCATTCAGCCCCACGAGCCTGTTCCGTCATTCAATTAGACCATGGCTGATCTGTATTTTAACTCCATTTTCCCATCTTGGTACCATAACCCTTAATACCCTTGTCTAACAAAAATCTATCAATCTCATTTTTGAAATTTTCAATTGATCCCCCAGCTTCAACAGCTTTTTAAGGGAGAGAGTTCCAGATTTCCACTACCCTTTGTGTGAAGAAGTCCTTCCTGACATCTCCTTTGAACGGCCTAGCTCTAATTTTAAGGTGATTCCCCCTTGTTCTGGACTCCCCCACCAGAGGAAATAGTTTCTCTCTATCGACCCTATCAAATCCATTAATCATCTTAAACACCTCAATTAGATCACTCATTAATTTTGTATATTCAAGAGAATACAAGCCGAGTCCATGCAACCTGTCGTCATAATTTACAAAAATCATCACGGTAAGTACAGAATAGAAATTCAGATCAGACAGTTCTAGTTTCTCTGGAACATTATTTCCTCCCTTGCCCCCATTAAACTGTAAATCCCCCGTCCCAGTCACTCTCCCTCCGAAACTGTAAATCCCCCCGTCCCACTCACTCTCCCTCCGAAACTGTAAATCCCCCGTCCCACTCACTCTCCCTCCGAAACTGTAAATCCCCCGTCCCACTCACTCTCCCTCCGAAACTGTAAATCCCCCGTCCCACTCACTCTCCCTCCGAAACTGTAAATCACCCCGTCCCACTCACTCTCCCTCCGAAACTGTAAATCCCCCGTCCCACTCACTCTCCCTCCGAAACTGTAAATCCCTCGTCCCACTCACTCTCCCTCCGAAACTGTAAATCCCCCGTCCCACTCACTCTCCCTCCGAAACTGTAAATCCCTCGTCCCACACACTCTCCCTCCGAAACTGTAAATCCCCCGTCCCACTCACTCTCCCTCCGAAACTGTAAATCCCCCGTCCCACTCACTCTCCCTCCGAAACTGTAAATCCCCCGTCCCACTCACTCTCCCTCCGAAACTGTAAATCCCCGGTCCCACTCACTCTCCCTCCGAAACTGTAAATCCCTCGTCCCACTCACTCTCCCTCCGAAACTGTAAATCCCCCGTCCCACTCACTCTCCCTCCGAAACTGTAAATCCCCCGTCCCACTCACTCTCCCTCCGAAACTGTAAATCCCCCGTCCCACTCACTCTCCCTCCGAAACTGTAAATCCCCCGTCCCACTCACTCTCCCTCCGAAACTGTATATCCCCCGTCCCACTCACTCTCCCTCCGAAACTGTAAATCCCTCGTCCCACTCACTCTCCCTCCGAAACTGTAAATCCCCCCATCCCACTCACTCTCCCTCTGAAACTGTAAATCCCCCCGTCCCACTCACTCTCCCTCCGAAACTGTAAATCCCCCGTCCCACTCACTCTCCCTCCGAAACTGTAAATCCCTCGTCCCACACACTCTCCCTCCGAAACTGTAAATCCCTCGTCCCACTCACTCTCCCTCCGAAACTGTAAATCCCTCGTCCCACTCACTCTCCCTCCGAAACTGTAAATCCCCCGTCCCACTCACTCTCCCTCCGAAACTGTATATCCCCCGTCCCACTCACTCTCCCTCCGAAACTGTAAATCCCCCGTCCCACTCACTCTCCCTCCGAAACTGTAAATCCCCCGTCCCACTCACTCTCCCTCCGAAACTGTAAATCCCTCGTCCCACTCACTCTCCCTCCGAAACTGTAAATCCCTCGTCCCACTCACTCTCCCTCCTTGCCCCTATTAAACTGTAAACCCCCCGTCCCACTCACTCTCCCTCCTTGCCCCCATTAAACTGTAAATCCCCCGTCCCACTCACTCTCCCTCCTTGCCCCCATTAAACTGTAAACCCCCCGTCCCACTCACTCTCCCTCCTTGCCCCCATTAAACTGTAAACCCCCCGTCCCACTCACTCTCCCTCCTTGCCCCCATTAAACTGTAAACCCCCCGTCTCACTCACTCTCCCTCCTTGCCCCCATTAAACTGTAAATCCCCCGTCCCACTCACTCACCCTCCTTGCCCCCATTAAACTGTAAATCACCCGTCCCACACACTCTCCCTCCTTGCCCCCATTAAACTGTAAATCCCCCGTCCCACTCACTCTCCCTCCTTGCCCCCATTAAACTGTAAATCACCCGTCCCACTCACTCTCCCTCCTTGCCCCCATTAAACTGTAAACCCCCCGTCCCACTCACTCTCCCTCCTTGCCCCTATTAAACTGTAAACCCCCCGTCCCACTCACTCTCCTATCTTGACACGTCCTCGCTATTTGAAATCCAGATTTATCGCAGGCTCTAACTTTTCCCCCTTTCTCTCCTGAAGGTGCTGCGTGATGGTGGGGTTCGGCCCCAGGCACTGTTTGCCCTCCAGTACCCTGTCAAATGGTAATTCTGCACTTGTGTGCCTGTACAGTGAGCTGCCAGCATATTCACCACAGGGAGCAACACAGCCGCTGTCCCTGCCTGATTCTATCTGCCAAAGCTGAGGCCAGCGGTAGCATAGCAACAATTGCATTTACATCGCCACTTTAACGCAGTAAAACATTCCAAGCTGCTTCACAAGAGCCGAATCAGACAAAAATTGACACCAAGCCAAAGAAGGAGACATCAGGACTGTTGATCAAAAGCTTGGTCAAAGAGCTCAGGGCCGAGGCAACTGAAGGCATGGCCACTAACGGTGAAGCGAAGAAAGTGGGGGATGCACAGGGCCAAAGTTGGAGGAACGCAGAGTTCTCGGAGGTGACATGGAAAGAGGGAAATGAATGACCTTTAAAAACCTGATCCACTTGGCACTGAAGTGTCTGAAACTAATAATAGGAACTCCAGGAAAACAAAATACTGATAAATGTTAAACTACTTTCTTGACAAAAGAAACCTCGATTTAAAAGATAAATCGTTTAAAAGGGGTTTCCACAAATTCACCAGACTCGCCGACCCAGATTCTACCCCTCAAGCACCAATTGGTGCAGAACATGCTGCTCACTTGGCCCTCCAGCCTGAGCTCTCTTCCTGTTGGTTCCCGGGGCTATCAATCACCAACATTACACTGCCGGGTGAAGTTGAGGGGCTCAGAGGAAGAAAAAAAATGAGGCCTTGAATCTGAATTGGGAAATACAATTCGAGAAACATGATTCAATTTATAAACTAAACTATTTAAAATCAAATAACATGAATTGTTGTAATTAATATATTCCTTTCACGGCAAGTAGGAAACAAGTGATGTCTGGGCAGCACCGACACATCCAACTGACTGCAGCCATTTACAGCTCACCCAGATCCATCTTTTGTTTCTTTACTGACCCATTACCACCCTCTTTGCCTTGCAGCAGCAACAGCCCTTTTGTCATTTTATCACTCCTGCCCTCCACCCTATCACGGATCTTTCCTCTCTCCCCCCTTTCCCTGGCTCTCCACTTGCTTAACTGTTAAATCTTTAACTTCTTCCAGTTCTGACGAAACCTTAATTCTGACCTGAAACGTTAACTCTGTTTTCTTTCTCCACAGATGCTACCTCACTTGCTGAGTATTTCCAGCATTTTCTGTTTTTAATTCACGGTTCCAGCATCCGCAGTATTTTGCTTTTGATCGCCCTTCTGAACCAATCACAGAAATATCAGCAAGTGGGGTTGACAATGGCGGATGACCGTACCCAGAATGCCCCGCGCGGTAGAATACGGTCTATCTCCATTAGAAGGGGTTCAGTGGGGGCGGGGCTGGTGTCCGGAGCATGCGCGGTGCCGAGCGGAGTTTCAGCCACACCGAATGGGGCGCAGGCCCCGAATCAGAGCCGGGGGGGGGGGAGGGGCCGGCGGACAGGCGGGTCCCGGGCACCGTTAAACCCATCACCCAGCGCCTCCCCCGTCCTACCCGCACTTTATTCCCGGTTTCTTCTCCCGTTTCCACCGAGTCCGACTCGCGACAGACAAGACCGAGGCGCTCCCAGAATGCAGGGCGGGCCTGGGGAGCATGCGCAGTCTGACCGGGAAAACAGCGCCTTGGGAGATAGAGGGGTTTCTGGGGCGCGAGGGATTGTGGGGCTTTCGGCCGCCATTAGTCGCGGGTTGTTGGTCAGTGATTTGTTTCCCGCTTCGCGCACAGAACCGTGTCCAGAAATACAGACTGAGGAATTCAGAGCCGGGGTTTGCTGAACAGACACTGACCGTACAATGTCGAAGAGTATTGGAACACGTATTTCTGTCGAGACTTTTAATCCATTTTACATACACAGACTTTAAAAATTAATTCTTGGGATATGGGCGTCGCTAGCAAGGCCAGTATATATTGCCAATCCCTAGTTGCCCCTTGAGAAAGCCTTCTTGCACCACTGCAGTTCGTGCGGTGAACGTACTCCCACAATACAAGGAGTTCCAGGATTTTGACCCACCGACGATGAAGGAACGGAGATATATGTCCAAGTCGGAATGGTGTGTGACTTGGAGGGGAACTTGGAGATGATGGTGTTCCCATGCACCTGGTGCGCTTGTTCTTGGCGTTGGAGGTTGCGGGTTTCGAAGGTTTTCTCAAAAAACCTTGTCGAGTTGCAGATATATAAATCCCTCTTCTCTTCCCCCCTCTCTTCCCCTCCCTCCTCTCTTCCCCCTCTTTTCTTCCTCTCTTCCCCTCCTCCCATAGCGGCCAGTCATGTTTAGGCCCAGACTGGGTAGTAGGTTCCCTTCCCTCCAGGACAACTGTGAAATTACCAGATTCATTAAGTTCAATTTCACAACCTGCCTTTGTTTTTTTGTGGGTTTTCTCTCACACTCCATTCTTCCTGTTTTAAATTAATTTTACAGGGTTTTGGAAGGGGAGGATTTGCAGACAGTAAACTCAAACCAAACATCACATGAAAATCTGACAGTCACTCGATTCACCAGGACCGGAATATCTTCGACCTTTGAATATGGAAGGTGAAAGCACCAATCACAGCGGGGAGAAACTGTCCATGTATCCTATGTGTGTCGAGGCTTCAGCCGATCATCAGAAACACAAGCGCAGTCACATCGGGGAGAAACCGTGTAAATATGGGGACTGTGGGAAGGGATTCAATTACCCGTCTGAGCTGGAAACTCACCGACACAGTCACACCGGGGAGAGGCCATTCGTCTGCTCCGTTTGTGGAAAGGGAGTCACTCGTTTATCTGTCCTGCTGAAGCACCGGCGAGTTCATCCCGACGATAGGCCTTTTAGATGCCCGGACTGCATTAAGTGCTAAAAAGATCCAGAGAACTGATGTACCATCAACGCGGTAACACTGACGAGAGACCGTTCAGGTGCTCTCGCTGTCGGACTGGGTTGAAGCAGTCATCCCAACTCCTGAGACACCAGCACACTGACACTGGGGAGAGGCCATTCACCTGCTCCGTATGTGGGAATGGATTCACTCAATCAGAACAACTTGCTCAGTCACCAGCGAGTTCACGTGTGACTGCAGGGGTTGGATTCTGCTGTTATTGCTGATGTTCATTCTGGCAGTTGGGGTTTGTTTCTGCTAATGTTAATCAACTCCAGCCCAGTGTTAGGGGTTAATATTCTGGATAAATATCAAATTAATTAATTTTGTGTTGAATACACAGCGTGTTGAGTCTTTTTAATGTCTCTTAAGATAAGACAATTTCTTTTGAAGTGCAGTCCCTGTTTTTCCTTTTTTTTCTTTTTTCTTTTTTTGAAAAAAACCCAAATAAGTGTCAAATTATAATTTTATTATCTCGGTCCAGGATGCACTCCAGTCCCTGCGGCGCCTGCCGATCGTGGAAAGCCTCAAGCGTACCGGAAGACACCGCGTGGTCCCTCTCCAGGGCCACCCGGGCGCGGAGAATTCCGCAGAAGAGAGGCGGACAGTCAGAGCGACCGCCCCCACGGGCCACATCTAACCTGGACCTGTGGTTGGCCACCTTGGACAGGCCCAGGAGCAGGCCCACGAGGACGAGTGAAGTCCCTGTTGTAACGGGGCAGCCAGTTTGTGCACAGCAAGATCCCACAATCAGCAATGAGATGAGTGGCCGGTTAATCACAAAACATACTGGAAATACACAGTCAGGCATATGTGGAGAAAGAAACAGAGTTCACATTTCAAGTCAATGACCCTTCGTCACAACTCGAAGAGGTTGAAGATATAAACAGTTTTTAAGCAAGTACAGAGCCAGAGAAGGTGGGTGAGGGGGGGGGGGTGGTAGGAATGAACAAAAGGGAAGGTCTTTGATAAGGTGGAGGGCAAGAGAGATTAAATGAAAAAAGGGATGATGGTGCAAGGCAAGGAGAGTGGGAATGGAACAAGTAAAGAAATAAAAGATGGGTCAAGAGTAGCTGGAAATGGCAATATCCGAACCATTCCCAGCACTTGCAGTCCGATCAAAAGTGGTTATAACCTGAAGTTATTGAATGGATGTTGAGTCCGGAAGGTTGTAAAGTGCCTAAATGAAAGATGAGGTGATGTTCCTCGAACTTATGTTGATCTTCATTGGAACAGTGTAAGACGCTAAGGACAGAGGTCAGAGTAGGAGTGGGAAGGGGAATTAAAATGGCAAGGACCGGCGGGTCATGGTCACATTTGTGGACAGAGTGGAGGTGATCAGCAAAGTGATCACCCAACCTGCGTTTGGCCTCCCCAATGTAGAGGAGACCACATTGTGAGCAGTGAATACAGTATACCAAATTGAAAGAAGTACAAGTAAATTGCTGTTTCACCTGGAAGGAATGTTTGAGGTTCTGGACAGTGGGAAGGGAGGAGGTGATGCGGCAGGTGTTGCATCTCCTGTGCTCGCACGCAAGGTGCCGTGGGGAGGAGAGTGAGTGTTTGGGGTGATGGAAGAGTGGACCAGGGGTGTCACGGAGGGAGTGGTCCCTTCGGAATACTGAAAGGGGAGGAGAGGGAAAGTTATATTTGGTGGTGGGATCACACAGGAGGTGATGGAAATGGCAGAGAATGATACTTTGACTGTGAAGGCTGTTGGGGTGTAAGATGAGGACAAGGAGGGGCTCTATCACGGTTCTGGGATGGAGGGGAAGGGGTGAGGGCAGAAGTGTGGAAAATAGGACTTACACGGTTGAGAGCCTTGTCAACTATAGTGGAGGAGAACCCTCGGTTGAGGAAAAAGGAAGACATATTGGAAGCAGTGGTGTGGAAGGTGACATCACCGGAACAAATGCAATGGAGATTGAGAAAATGGGAGAAGGGAATAGAGTCATAACAGGAAGCGGGCTGGGAGGAAGCGTAATCAAGGTAGCTGTGGGAGTCGGTGGGCTTATAATAGATATTGGTTGACGGACTATCCCCAGAGATGGCGATGGAGAAGTCAAGGAAGGGAAGGGTGGATATTGGTAGCAAAATTGATGAAATTTTCCAGTTTGGGGAAAGAGCAGGAAGCAGCCCCAATAGAATCATCAAAGGAACAGAAAAAGAGGTGAGGGAGAGGAGCTGAATATGACTGGAACAAGGAGTGTCCCATATATCCCTTGATTCCCTGAGAGTCCAAAAATCTATCGATCTCAGCCTTGACTGTACACAACAATTGAGCATCCACCGCCCCCTGGGGTAGAGAATTCCAAAGATTCACAACCTCTTAGTGAAGAACTTCCTCCTCATCTCAGTCTTGAATGGCCGACCCCTTACCTTGCGACTATGCCAACCAGTTCTAGACTCTACTAACAGGGAAGACAGCCTCTTAGCCTCTACCTTGTCAAACCCTCTTGACTCAGACAGAGGGTGGATAACCCAACACTGTGAACACTGATTCACACAGTGAGTGCGTGAGTCAACATTATGATCATTGATTCACACAGTGGGGGAATGAACCAACACTGATCTCATTGATTGAATCAGTGGATGACACACCACTGTGATCATTGATTCGCACATTGCATGAGTGACCCTGCACTGTGATCATTGATTCACACAGTAGGTGGGTGACCCAGCACTGTGATCATTGATTCACACAGTAGGTGGGTGACCCAGCACTGTGATCATTGATTCAATGTAAGGAATCTTACAACACCAGGTTATAGTCCAACAAATTTATTTTAAAATCACAAGCTTTCGGAGATTATCTCCTTCGTCAGATGAATGAATGAAAAGGTTCTAAATAACCTAGTGTTGTAAGATTCCTTACATTTGTCCACCCCAGTCCATCACCGGCATCTCCACATCATCATTGATTCAGACAGTGGGTTGGTGACCCAGCTCTTCCATCATTGATTCAGACAGTGGGTTGGTGACCCAGCACTGTGACCATTGATTCAGATAGTGGGTATGTGACCCAGCACTGTGATCATTGATTCACACAGTGGGTGTGTGACCCAGCACTGTGATCATTGATTCACACAGTGGGTTGGTGATCCAGCACTGTGATCATTGATTCAGAAAGTGGGTTGGTGATCCAGCACTGCGATTATTGATTCACACAGTGGGTTGGTGATCCAGCACTGTGACCATTGATTCAGATAGTGGGTGTGTGACCCAGCACTGTGATCATTGATTCACACAGTGGGTTGGTGATCCTGCACTGTGATCATTGATTCGCACAGTGGGTTGGTGATCCAGCACTGTGATCATTGATTCACACAGTGAGTGGGTGACCCAGCACTGTGATCATTGATTCACACAGTGGGTTGATGGTCCAGCACTGTGATCATTGATTCACACAGTGAGTGGGTGACCCAGCACTGTGATCATTGATTCACACAGTGGGTTGGTGATCCAGCACTGTGATCATTGATTCAGACAGTGGGTTGGTGATCCAGCAGTGTGATCATTGATTCACACAGTGTGTGGTTGACCAAACACTGTGATCATTGATTCACACAGTGGGTTCATGATCCAGCATTGTGATCATTGATTCAGTCAGTGGGTGGGTGATCCAGCACTGTGATCATTGATTCAGTCAGTGGGTTGATGATCCAGCACTGTGATCATTGATTCACACAGTGGCTTGGTGATCCAGCACTGTGATCATTGATTCATACAATGGGTTGGTGATCCAGCACTGTGATCATTGATTCAGTCAGTGGGTGGTTGACCAAACACTGTGATCATTGATTCACACAGTGGGTGGGTGACCCAGCACTGTGATATCTAAATAGCAATGCCCACTCCCCCACATGGGTGGGCTCAGAAGGATTGATAAAAAATGTTACTTGCATTTCGATGGCCTTTCACGACCTCAAGATGCCCCAAAATGCTTTACAGGCAATTAAGCACTTTTTGAATTGTAGTCACTGTTGTATTGTAGGAAAGGGAAAGAAGATTTAAAGCTACCCTTAGGAATCTAGTCAGGATGGAAGGTTGCAATTTAATAAAACGGTGATGGACGAATAGAGTAAGGATCACATTAAAACTCCTAGATATGGGCTGCAAAGTAATGTTCTCTGATATACTCCTGTTTGACCATGAGATAACCTGCTGTCCACAATTCCACTCCATCATCAAGACATAAGAACAGGAGTAGGCCATACAGCTCCTCGAGCCAACTCCAGCATTCAATAAGATCTTCAACCTCAAACTCCACTTTCCCGCCCAAACCCCATTTCTCCCAATTCCCTCAATGTTCAAAAGTCTATCGATCCCAGTCTTTAACATACTCAACGACTGAGCATCCACAGTCCTCTGGGTAGAGAATTCCAAAGATTCACAACCCTCTGAGTGAAGAATTTGTTCCTTATCTCGATCCTAAATGGCCGACTCTTTATCTTGAGACTATGCCCCTAGTTATAGAATCTCCAGCCAGGGGAAACAGCCTCTCAGCATCTACCCTGTCAACTCCTCTAAGAATGTTAAACGTTTCAATGTGATCACCTCTCATTCTTCTAAACTCGAGGGAATATAGGCCAATTTTACACAATATCTCCTCATAGTACAACTATCTCATCTCAACAATCAATCTGCTGAACCTTTGTTTCACCCACTCTAAGGCAAGTATATCCTTCCTTAGGTAAGGAGAACAAAACTGTACACAGTGCTCCAGGTGTGGTCTCACCAGAGCCCTATATAATTGCAGCAAGACCTCCTTACTCTTATACTCCGCCTCCCTTGCAATAAAGGCGAACATGTAATTTGCCTTCCTCACTCTCATTAAACCCTTGGTAACTTATTATTTCCGATATGTTTTTCCTCTATTCCTTCCATAGGGAAAAGAAATGACGTTGAGAAAATTTTACTATAAATTGTACCCGTTTATGTTTGGGTAACAATAGCCATCTGAACTGCATCAAACTCGATTCCAAACTTAGAGTTTTTGAAGGAAGTGGATTAAAAGGCACTGAATTGCGATGGCCGGGAATCGAACCCGGGTTCAAAGTACTTGGAAGGCAGCTATGCTCAGCACTATACCACCATCGCTAACAATTAGAGAAACATTTCTCTGGAATTGGGGGCTGACCCGCTCGCTTTGGGAGAGTGCGACTTTACTCGCAGGCAAAAAAATAGTTGCCAAACATCAGACCCTGAAGGGACACAGCAGACTGTTGGATTTTGTCCTTCATTTAAACTGGTTTCTGACGGATCCTTTCTCGCTCTGTTGTAGTTCCCGTTTCGGCCCAATAGATGTCGCCAACCCACAATCAATGGAAATTACACAACAGCCAATCATTCTTCACCTTATATCGGACTGAAGAGACAGTCGATACCTGAAATACTTGACCAGCTGGAAATACATTTTGCCGCAGCTCACATCAGCCATTGAGTAAAGTTAAACAATTACATTAAATCATTACAGAGACCTGACTACCAGCTGGGCACGAATGGCAGATTAATATCCAAGTCTTTCCGATCTGTGATGTGGAGATGCCGGTAATGGACTGGGGTGTACAAATGTAAGGAATCTTACAACACCAGGTTATAGTCCAACAGTTTTGTTTGAAAATCACAAGCTTTCGGAGGCTTTCTCCTTCGTCAGGTGAGTGTCGAGATTCATTGAAAATTACCGCATATATAGTCATAGAACAATGCCTGGTGATTACAGATAAGCTTTCCAACTGCCCGTTATCAAGGCCATCAAATGAATTGAATAGTGTTCAGACAGAGAAACCTTAGATACCCCAGACAACTGAATATACAAACGGACAGAACCAAAGAAAGAGAGAGAGAGAGAAACATCCAAAAGGAAGAGAAAGAGAGAGAATGACCAATTGTATTAAAAAGATAACTTTTTTTTTCCCCTGGTGGGGTTACGTGTAGTGTGACATGAACCCAAGATCCCGGTTGAGGCCGTCCTCATGGGTGCGGAACTTGGCTATCAATTTCTGCTCGACGATTTTGCGTTGTCTTGTGTCTCAAAGACAGCCTTGGAGAACGTTTACCCGAAGATCGGTGGCTGAATGTCCTTGACTGCTGAAGTGTTCCCCGACTGGGAGGGAACCCTCCTGCCTGGCGATTGTTGTGCGGTGTCCGTTCATCCGTTGTCTCAGTGTCTGCATTGTCTTGCCAATGTAATTTGCTGCGAGTAGTGGAGGTGTGGGGATGGCCTTAGCGAGGGTACTCTGGTGGTTGCGTCCCGTGAATACCCTTCGTCGTCCAGTACTTCCCCGGAGCGGAGAAACTGCGCCATGTTCTCCGCAGCCTTCAACATGTCATCGATGACGATGAACACCTCGCTAAGGCCATCCCCACACCTCCACTACTCGCCTTCAAACAGCCACCCAACCTCAAACAGACCATCGTTCGCAGCAAATTACCCAGCTTTCAGGAGAACAGCGTCCACGACACCACAAAACCTTGCCACGGCAACCTCTGCAAGACATGCCAGATCATCGACACAGATACCACCATCACACGAGAGGACACCACCCACCAGGTACATGGTTCATACTCCTGTGACTCGGCCAACGTTGTCTACCTCATACGTTGCAGGAAAGGATGCCCCGGAGCATGGTACATTGGCGAGACCATGCAGACACTGCGACAACGGATGAACGGACACCGCGCAACAATCACCAGACAGGAGGGTTCCCTCCCAGTCGGGGAACACTTCAGCAGTCAAGGACATTCAGCCACCGACCTTCGGGTAAACGTTCTCCAAGGCGGCCTTTGAGACACAAGACAACGCAAAATCGTCGAGCAGAAATTGATAGCCAAGTTCCGCACCCATGAGGACGGCCTCAACCGGGATCTTGGGTTCATGTCGCGCTACACGTAACCCCACCAGGGGAAAAAATAGTTATCTGTTTTTAATACAACTGGTCATTCTCTCTCTTTCTCTACCTTTCGGATGTTTCTCTCTCTCTCTCCCTCTCTTTCTTTGGTTCTGTCCGTTTGTATATTCAGTTGTCTGGGGTATCTAAAGTTTCTCTGTCTGAACACTATTCAATTCAATTGATGGCCTTGATAACGGGCAGTTGGAAAGATTATCTGTAATTACCAGGCATTGTTCTATGACTATATATGCGGTAATTTTCAATGAATCTCGACACTCACCTGACGAAGGAGAAAGCCTCCGAAAGCTTGTGATTTTCAAATAAAACTGTTGGACTATAACCTGGTGTAGTAAGATTCCTTAAATTTATAAGATCTGTAGAAAGGACAGGGAAATAGTGGAAGGAGGAGGAGTAGCAGTATTACTAAAGGGTAATATTACAGCAGTGGAAAGATAGAATATCAGTGAGAGTAAGCGGGCAGTGTAAACACTCTGAGAGAGACCCATCACAATTGGCCCCACTGTACTCCTCCAGAAGGAATAAGGGCGAGTGCGGGAGGATTTCTTCATTCTTTGTGAAAGTGTTTGTGAGATTGTGGAAATGTCTGGAAGAGGAAAAACCGGCGGTGAAGCTTGGGCCAAGGCCAAGTCTCGCTCATCCCGGGCCGGACTGCAGTTCCCTGTGGGCCGTGTTCACAGGCTCCTGTGAAAGGGGAACTATGCTGAACGTGTGGGTGCCGGAGCCCCGGTCTATCTGGCTGCTGTGCTCGAGTATCTGACGGCTGAAATCCTCGAGCTGGCCGGTAACGCGGCCCGCGACAACAAGAAGACCTGCATCATCCCCAGACACCTGCAGCTGGCCGTCCGCAACGACGAGGAGCTCAACAAGCTGCTGGGAGGGGTGACCATCGCTCAGGGCGGGGTGCTGCCCAATATCCAGGCCGTGCTGCTGCCGAAGAAACAGGAAAAGGACGGGACCAACTTGATTAAATCCTGTGAAGAAGTAACAGCAAGAATAGACAAGGTTAATGTGGTAGATGTAATATATTTGCATTTTCAGAAAGTCCGCACTTTGGACTGATGGCTAAGTTCAAAGCATGTGGAGTCAGGGTCAGGTGGCAGAATGGATAGCAAGCTGGCTCCAAAACATAAAACAGGGAATAGGGGTTAAGGGTAGTTACTCAGACTGGAAGGGACTGGGAAATGGTGTTCCACAGGGATTGGTGCTGGGACCACTGATGTTTACAGTTTACATTAACGGTTTGCATCCGGGAATCGGAAATACAATTTCAAAATTAGCTTACGACACCACATTGGGCGGTGTAGTTAATAGAAAGGAAGAATGTGACAAAATGCAAGAGGATATTAATAAACTTGCAATTTTTTTTTCAAAAAATATACTTTATTCATAAAATTTGCAGCAAAACATATAATACAGTTGTCATAGCACATTCCAAACATACACAATACAGATTATACAATTTGAAGGTTACATCAAGTACA
This sequence comes from Heptranchias perlo, assembly GCF_035084215.1. NCBI lineage: Eukaryota > Metazoa > Chordata > Chondrichthyes > Hexanchiformes > Hexanchidae > Heptranchias > Heptranchias perlo. Next base: position 141,076,116 of record NC_090327.1, read on the forward strand.
GTTCAATGAACACATTTTACATAATTACAGTTCATGACACACTGGGGTGTCTCATTGCATTATACTCAATACAGATTATTGATTACAGATTCATTACAGGTACATTACATATTCATTACAGGTACATTACAGTAATTTGAATTTTACATTCTGCCAGTGGGGGGTCCCTGATTGCAGCCCCTCGGTATACAATGGTGGGAAGGCTCTAAAGGGTTGCCTTTCCCCACAGAGCCTTTGCGGCGGCTGCACCCTACTTCAGTGCGTCCCTGAGCACGTAGTCCTGGACCTTGGAATGTGCCAGTCTGCAACACTCGGTCGAGGACAGCTCCTTGCACTGGAAGACCAGCAGGTTTCGGGCAGACCAAAGGGTGTCTTTCACCGAGTTAATGGTCTTCCAGCAACAGTTGATGTCCGTCTCAGTGTGCATCCCTGGGAACAGCCCGTAGAGCACAGAGTCCTGTGTTACAGAACTGCTCAGGACGAACCTGGACAGATACCACTGCATCTCTCTCCAGACCCTCCTTGCAAAGGCGCATTCCAGAAGGAGATGGGTGATGGTTTTGTCTGCACCGCAGCCTCCTCGGGGACAATGTGCGGTGGTGTTGAGAGTCCGGGAGTCCATGAAGGACCTGACAGGAAGGGCCCTTCTCACCACCGGCCAAGCTGTGTCTTGGTGCTTGTTTGAAAGTTCTGGCGATGAGGCGTTCTGCCAAATGACATTGACAGTCTGCTCGGGGAACCAACTGACAGGATCCACCATCTCCTTTTCCCGCAGGGTCTCGAGGACGTTACGTGAGGACCACTAACTGATCGCCTTGAGGTCAAAAGTGTTTTTTTGCATAAACTTTTCGACGAGGGACAGGTGGGGCGGAACGGTCCAACTGGACGGAGTGTTCCGTGGCAGCGTGGCCAGGCCCATCCTTCGCAGCACCGGGGACAGGTAGAACCTCAGCACGTAGTGACATTTTGTGTTTTCGTACCAAGGGTCCACGCAAAGCTTGATGCAGCCGCACACGAAAGTGGCCATCAGGATGAGGGCCACGTTGGGCACGCCTTTCCCCCCTTTCTCCAGAGATTTGTACATCGTGTCCCTGCAGACACGGTCCATTTTTGATCTCCAGATAAAGCGAAAGATGGCTCGGGTGACTGTCACGGCACAGGAGCGAGGTATGGGCCAGACCTGTGCCACGTACAGCAACACCGAGAGCACCTTGCACCTGATGACTAGGTTTTTGCCCACGATCGAGAGGGATCGTCGATCCCACAGTCCCAGTTTCTGCTTCACCTTGGAAATACACTCCTTCCAGTTCTTGGTGCACACCCTGGCCCCCCCGAACCAGATCCCCAGCACCTTCAGGTAATCCGACCTGACGGTGAAGGGGTCAAAGGATCGGTCGGTCCAGTTCCCCACTCTTGGTGCGATTTACTTTGCAAAATGAAAAATAAGGAGATCACTTACTGCTTGGATAATAAGAGTCAAACCAGGATAGAGGAGCAAAGGGATCTAGGGGTAAAGATACACAAATCACTGAAAGTAGCGATGCAGGTAAGTAAGGCCATAAAAAGGCAGATCAAGCACTGGGGTTCATTTCTAGAGGGATAGAATTGAAAAGCAAAGAAGTTATGTCAAACTTGTTAAGAACATTTTTTGGACCACACTTGGATTATTTTGAACCGTTCTGGTCTCCATATTACAGAAAGGACATAGAGGCATTGGAGAGGGTAGAAAAAAGATTCACATATCAGAAGTGAGAGGATATTCTTATCAGGAAAGGCTGAAAAAGCTGGGGCTCTTTTCTATAGAAAAGAGAAGGCTGGGGGGTGACTTGATAGAGATCTTTAAGATAATGATAGGCTTTGATAGGGTAGACGGAGATAAAACGTTTCCACTTGTGGGGAGACAAAACTACACGTAATAAATACAAAATAGTCGCTAATGAATCCAATAAGGAATTCACCAAAATTGTCTTTACCAAAAGAGTGGTAAGAATGTGGAACGCACTACCACAAGGATTAATTGTGGCGAAGAGCATGGTTGCATTTAAGGAGAAGCTAGATTAGCACGAGGGAGAAAGGAATAGAAGGATATCCTGATAGGGTTAGATAAAATAGGGTGGGAGGAGTCTCGTGTGGAGTATAAATGCCGGCACAGAACAGTTGGGCCGAAAGGTCTGTTTCTGTGCTGTAGTTTTGATGTAATTCGATGTAAAGGCTCTTTTCTGAGCCGCCCGCTGTATGTGTGAAAGGGCTGATTACCGTATGAAGAGAGACGCTGATATCATGCTACCAGTGTTGCTTTGAGCTGCCTTTGGTTCGTTGTAGACGAGGGGGTATTAATGGGACTGGAGTCGACAGCTTTCCTCCTCACTGTCAACCACACGGCCTATCTTTGTGCCATCTGCAAATTTCTTAATCATGCCCCTGTATTAATGTATACCACAAAAAGCAGAGGACCTAGTACCAAGCCCAGTGGCACCCCACTGGAAACAACCTTCCAGTTGCAATAACACCCGTCGACCATTACCCTTTGCTTCCTGCCACTGAGCCAATTTTGGATCCAATTTGCCACATTCCCTTGGATCCCATGGGCCTTTACCTTTTTGACCAATCTACCATGTGGGACCTTGTCAAAAGCCTTGCTAAAATCCATGTAGACTATATCAATTGCGCTCCCCTCATCGATCCTCCTTGTTACCTCTTCAAAAAATTCAATCAAGTTAGTTAGACACGACCTTCCCTTAACAAATCCGTGCTGACTGTCCTTGATTAGTCCGTGTCTTTCTAAGTGACAGTTTATCCTGTCCCTCAGAATTGATTCCAGTAATTTGCCCACCACCGAGGTTAGACTGACAGGCTTGTTATTACTCGGTCCAACCGTCACCCATCGAGGTTAGACTGACAGGCTTGTTATTACTCGGTCCAACCATCATCCACCGAGGTTAGACTCACAGGCTTGTTATTACTCGGTCTATCCTCTGCCCACCGAGGTTAGACTGACAGGCTTGTTATTACTCGGTCTATCCTTCACCCACCGAGGTTAGACTGACAGGCTTGTTATTACTCGGTCTATCCCTCGCCCACCGAGGTTAGACTGACAGGCTTGTTATTACTCGGTCTATCCTCAGCCCACCGAGGTTAGACTGACAGGCTTGTTATTACTCGGTCTATCCTTCACCCACCGATGTTAGACTGACAGGCTTGTTATTACTCGGTCTATCCTCAGCCCACCGAGGTGAGACTGACAGGCTTGTTATTACTCGGTCTATCCTCTGCCCACCGAGGTTAGACTGACAGGCTTGTTATTACTTGGTCTATCCCTCGCCCACCGAGGTTAGACTGACAGGCTTGTTATTACTCGGTCTATCCGTCACCCACCGAGGTTAGACTGACAGGTTTGTTATTACTCGGTCTATCCTCAGCCCACCGAGGTTAGACTGACAGGCTTGTTATTACTCGGTCTATCCTCAGCCCACCGAGGTTAGACTGACAGGCTTGTTATTACTCGGTCTATCCTCTGCCCACCGATGTTAGACTCACAGGCTTGTTATTACTCGGTCTATCCTCTGCCCACCGAGGTTAGACTGACAGGCTTGTTATTACTCGGTCTATCCTCTGCCCACCGATGTTAGACTCACAGGCTTGTTATTACTCGGTCTATCCTTCGCCCACCGATGTTAGACTGACTGGCTTGTTATTACTCTGTCTATCCCTCACCCACCGAGGTTAGACTGACTGGCTTGTTATTACTCGGTCTATCCTTCACCCACCGAGGTTTGACTCACTGGCTTGTTATTACTCGGTCTATCCTTCACTCCCTTTTACAACAATGGTACAACGTTAGCAGTCCTCCAATCCTCCGGCACTATGCCTGTATCCAGTGAAGTTTGGAATATGATTGTTAAAGCCTCTGCTATTTCCTCCCTGGCTTCTTTTAACAGCCTGGGATACATTTTATCCAGGCCTGGTGATTTATCCACTTTCAAAGATATTAATCCTCTTATTACTTCCTCTCTCACTATGTTTATCCCATCCAATACTTCACACTCCTCCTCCTTAACTTCAATTCCTGTATCATCCCTCTACTTTGTGAAGACAGATGCAAAGTATTCATTAAGAACCACACCCTCATCTTCCACCTCCACACTTAGTTTACCTTTTTGGTCTCCAATAAACCCTCCTCTTTCCTGAGTTATCCTCTTGTTCTTAATGTATTTATAAAACATCTTTGGGTTTTCTTTGATTTTACCTGCTAATATTTTTTCATTCCCTCTCTTTGCTTTTCTAATTTCCTTTTTAACTTCACCCCTGCACTTTCTATACTCCACTAAGCTTTTCATAGTATTGAGTTCCCGGTGTCTATCATCGGCTTTCTTTTTCTGCCTTATCTTGGCCTGAATGCTTCTTGACATCCAGGGGGCTCTAGATTTGGCAGCCTCTCCCTTTTTCTTTGTGGGAACATGTTTTCCCTGAGCCCTTGAATCACCCCTTTGAATGTCTCCCACTGCTCTGACACTGATTTACCTTCAAGTCGCTGTTTCCGGTTTACTTCTGCTAAATCACTTCTCAGTTTAGTAAAATTGGCCTTTCCCTAATTAAAAACTTTAACTCCTGCTCCGTCTTTGTCCTTTTTCATAATACAGTTAGTTTTAGCACAGTTATGACCACTACCACCAAAACGCTCTCTCACTGCTACTTCTTCCACCTGCTCCTCTTCATTTCCTAGAATTAAATCCAGAATTGCCCCCCTCTCGTTGGGCTTGCTACATAATGGCTAAAAAATTCTCCTGTATGCAATTTAAGAATTCTGCACGCTCTGTACCATTCACACTGTTTGTATCCCAGTTAATATTAGGGTCGTTGAAATCCCCTACTATTACTGCCCTATTGTTATCGCAATTTTTCTATTTGTTTTCCAATTTTGTTGGATTATTTACATTACGCATCAAACACACTGGGGAATCACTGAAGTGTAACTGTGTACAGAAACAAATAACAGTGAACTGCCTGATGCCCAGGAGATCAGAAATATTACTCGCCTTTCGTCTTGTTAACTAGCAAACCGTTTAGAATCCACCTACCCGTTTTAGTTCCATTTGGGGGATTAAACAGAGAAAGCGGGAGGGGAGGAGACAGTCAGAGTGACGGACAGAGCGGAGAGCGGCCTCTGATCTTCCAGCTCCACCTCCAGTCCTCTCCACCCGCCAATTTCAAACCGTTTATCGATAATAGAACCGAAACACAGCGCTCCGCACAAACCCCTTACACACTCGGGCTTCATATTCAAGGATTTCCAGAAAGGCGGAGCTTTCAAATAATCCGTGTTACAATGAACAGTCAGCAATATTCCGGCCGAAATACAATCCCTTCTATCAAAAATCAACCCGCCTCCTTCCATTTCAGTCCCAGACTCGATTCTATCTGCCACACACCCCTCCCAGACCGGTTCAGCAGTTTACAAACACCTAATTCCAGCTGATATGGAGAATCTTACGTGTTGGGGTTTGAGTTGTGACGCGGGGTTTATCCGCCAGTGCTTCCGTTTCACAGAGATTCTCACCCTGAATCTGTGAAAAGAAAATGACCATGAACTGGGACTGGAGCCGAAAACATCTCCAGTTACAGCGAGGCCCGGCCCGGACATCTCATTCCCTCCGCTTTATTTCAGACAGTATCCCACCATCATGACCATCACGAGAGAGAGGGAGACGGACACGGTGAGAGAGACAGAGAGGGCGGAGAGACACAGTGACAGACAGACAGACAGACACAGTATCAGTTGCAAAATGACCTGCAAAGTTCCGTTTAATACAGAAACATCCAGTTGGAGAGAGAGAAGATGCAATCTCATCTCTCACTGATATTGTACCAGAGACAAACACACTCAGGGACAGTGCAGAGGGTGACAAAAATAATGGGCCACATTTAACCCTCTCTTGCCTGTTGTACTATATTCGTAAACAATTTTACAACACCAAGTTATAGTCCAGCAATTTTATTTTAAATTCACAAGCTTTCGGAGGCTTCCTCCTTCCTCATTTACCTAAAATTGTTTACAATTGTCAACCCCAGTCCATCACCGGCATCTCCACATCATGACCACTATATTCGGGTTTGCTGTTCTGGCCCATTCGGTATCACACTCAGCGATCGAGAGTTTCACTCTGATTAAATTAATCTGGGACGGTTCTGTCAGATATTAATCCTACACGGTCCCAACAAACACACCGACTCCCACTTCCCTCCCACGTTTCTCCAGGATTAGTTTGAGTAATCCACACTCCAGTTTCGATGTCACACGTTACTTTATCAGTGAAGGGACCAAGAATGAACAGAGTACATTGGCTCATTTCACAGCCGTCCACTTTATCTATGAAAGACTCTTTACCATCAAAACATACCGAGAGAAACAGCAGGGATGGAAACATCTGGTTTAATAGTTGGAGATTGTAAAGTCAGTCTGGATTCCAGCGTTAGGCACTGGTGGAATCCCATCTGTTTTCCATTCTGGTGCCTGTTCCTGCTCTGCCTGTAGACCCCATTCCCTCTGACCTTTCCCCCAGACCCACTTCCTTTGCTCAGACTGAAAAATTCCAACTGGGGAAAGTTTCCATCGATTTTTGTATTCAGAATGAAACCTGATATCTGCGCATGCGTCCTTTAGCCCCGCCCCCATAGCTGGTTGTTGGTGAACAGAAGAGCGCATGCGCGCTCCCCTCCCCCTGCTCGGCCTGTGGGGCCATTCCCTCAGTGAGTGGAAGAAGATGGTTTAAAACAGGCGGGAATGGAGAGATCACGGCCCCGGGGTAAGGGAGCAAACAGCAGCCTCGTTACAGCAGCTCATCGCTCCGGGACCGTGTCCGCAGATGGGCTCAGAGATCGGCATTGAGACCGGGGTAAGTTCAGGGGGAGTCCGGGGGCTGTTTGTAAGAGGCGGAGTGGATCAGAAACTGGTCCCGGAACATGGAGTGAGCGGGGAAGGGAGAGACCATTCTGGGGCTGTGTGTGTACAGGGTGTGTCCAGGGGAAGGGAGACAGAATGGGAAGAACCTGCTATTTAAAATCATTGCTCCTTTCTCTCCCCAAACCAGTAGTGAATGTTCCTGGTTTAGATCCAGTCTCACCCTGTTTGTTGTTATTGGACAGTGAACAGTGGAAACAGAGCCGGACAGTAAGGATGTGGGGGGTTATACAAAGATCATCTATTGCTGAGAAGTGTGAAGGACACATTTTAAACAGCGGCTGTTTGGTTTCGTTTGAACAATTAGTCCCATGAGAGAGTGGATTAGAAACCTGACCCCTGCAAAGGTCCCCTCCCAATCGGATAGTCCCATTTATGGACCAGTGCAGGGGTTGGGTTGTGTTGTCTGGATGTCACTAAATTGTTGTAAAACAGCCCAACACACCTGGTATGCAGAAGCTGAGTGCTGCAGCACTGCAGTGGAGTCAGACACTGACACATCTTGTACACTGGTTTTCATTTGTGGATATTAAAATGATGATTAATGGAGATATTAAACTGATCACTTTTGTATTTTCTACCTCACATGTTCTTGAGTTACAAGAGATACTTTTCTCCCTTCAGGCAATTCCTTGAATGACCCAGAATAAATGTGAAGTTTCCTCCACCTGAGGCACAAGGAACAGTGCAGCCAGCTCCTTCTCACACACAGTAGGTACATTATCACCCACTGAGCACGGAGACACAGACAGGTTATCAGTTCCACAGTCTCAGACTGCAGAAGTAGTCAGTCCCACACTGATCCCAAGTTCCAGAGACACAAATTCAATCCAACAGTCATACAGAGCAGGTGTGGCAGACACTGTTTCCAGTTCACCCTAACTCAGTACTGCTGACAGGTAGATACAAAAATCCCAGTCCAAAATCATACTTCCAGGTTGAAAGGCACTGTGCCAATTTCACAATAGGGCAACTTTAGCTCCGAATTAAATACCAGATAGAAATCACACATGGTACCCAATTGAAAGGTACAGAATTAATCCCAATAATGTAATGTATCCTGAGATTCAAATCGAATACGAGCCCAGAACTCTCACACACGAGTTTAATACATGCAGTATCCATCTGAATAGCGTACCATGAGATACAAATTGCATACAAATCCAAAACTCATGTACAGTATCAGATTGAGAAATGCTGAAAGATGGTGTAACCTGATACCAGTTCAGAACACGCTCATAGAATGAGGTTTAATGATACAGTATCAATTCTGTTAGTGCAGACTGAGATACACATTACATAACAGACAAAAATCTCACACACCATGAGACTGATGATATTGTATCAATTCCATTAGTGCAGACTGAGCTACACATTATAGGCCTATTCAAAAATGTCACCGTATCAGGAGGGAAGATACATTATCTTCAAAATTGTATTCACAATGATACAGATTTAAGAGTAATCCAAAAAGCGCACACATTATCTGATTAAAACCTACATCCAATCCTAATTTATCCATATTTACCAATTAAATAATGAGAAAGACAATATAAACATTGTTATTAAAGCTACAGCTTCTATCACCATAACGTAATCTGAGAGAATAATTACATACAGATACAGAATTAAATCCTAAACTCAGATACCGTAATAGAGACTGACAGATACAGAATGAATCCCACACCCACATAGGTTATTGGAGATTGACACGACACAGAATCAATCCCAAACTCATGTCTGGCACCAGAGAGGATAGATATGGAATGAATCCCACACTGACATACAGTACCAGGGACTGACAGATATCGAGTTAATCCCACACTCAGGTAAGGGACCAGGGTCAGAAAGATACAGAATGAATCCCACACCACAATGTCTGAGATTGCATATGTGGTTAATCGCACGCTCTCATAAAGTACCAGAGACTGACAGGCAAAGTATGAATCCCACAAAAACAGAGTACCAGAGACTGACAGAAAGAGAATTAATCCCATACTGACACCATAGCAGAGAGTGAATATACAGAATGAATACCATACATACAGTATGAGAGAAAATTTTTTTTATTCGTTCATGGGATGTGGGCGTCGCTGGCGAGGCCAGCATTTATTGCCCATCCCTAATTGACCTTGAGAAGGTGGTAGTGAGCTGCCTTCTTGAACCGCTGAAGTCTGTGTGGTGAAGGTTCTCCCACAGTGCTGTTAGGAAGAGAGTTCCAGGATTTTGACCCAGCGACGATGAAGGAACAGCGATATATTTCCAAGTCAGGATGGTGTGTGACTTGGAGGGGAATGTGCAGGTGGTGTTGTTCCCATGTGCCTGCTGCCCTTGTCCTTCCAGGTGGTAGAGGTCGCGGGTTTGGGAGGTGCTGTCGAAGAAGCCTTGGCGAGTTGCTACAGTGCATCTTGTGTATGGTCCACACTGCAGCCACGGTGCGCCGGTGGTGAAGGGAGTGAATGTTTAGGGTGGTGGATGGGGTGCCAATCATCGGGCTGCTTTGTCCTGGATGGTGTCGAGCTTCTTGTGTGTTGTTGGAGCTGCACTCTTCCAGGCAAGTGGAGAGTATTCCATCACACTCCTGACTTGTGCCTTGCAGATGGTGGAAAGGCTTTGGGGAGTCAGGAGGTGAATCACTCACCGCAGAATACCCAGCCTCTGACATGCTCTTGTAGCCACAGTGTTTATATGGCTGGTCCAGTTAAGTTTCTGGTCAATGGTGACCCCCCAGGATGTTGATGGTGGGGGACTCGGCGATGGTAATCCTGTTGAATGTCAAGGGGAGGTGGTTAGGCTCTCTCTTGTTGGAGATGGTCATTGCCTGGCACTTGTCTGGCGTGAATGTTACTTGCCACTTATGAGCCCAAGCGTGGATGTTGTCCAGGTCTTGCTGCATGCGGGCTCGGACTGCTTCATTATTTGAGGGGTTGCGAATGGAACTGAACACTGTGCAATCATCAGCGAACATCCCCATTTCTGACCTTGTGATGGAGGGAAGGTCATTGATGAAGCAGCTGAAGATGGTTGGGCCTTGGACACTGCCCTGAGGAACTCCTGCAGCAATACCCTGGGGCTGAGATGATTGGCCTCCAACAACCACTACCATCTTCCTTTGTGCCAGGTATGACTCCAGCCACGGGAGATTTTTCCCCCTGATTCACATTGATTTCAATTTTACGAGGGCTCCTTGGTGCCACACTCGGTCAAATGATGCCTTGATGTCAAGGGCAGTCACTCTCACCTCACCTCTGGAATTCAGCGCTTTTGTCCATGTTTGGACCAAGGCTGTAATGAGGTCTGGAGCCGAGTGGTCCTGACGGAACCAAAACTGAGCATCGGTGAGCAGGTTATTGGTGAGCAGGTGCCGCTTGATAGCACGTTCGACGACATCTTCCATCACTTTGCTGATGATTGAGAGTAGACTGATGGGGCGGTAATTGGCCGGATTGGATTTGTCCTGCTTTTTGTGGACAGGACATACCTGGGCAATTTTCCACATTGGCGGGTAGATGCCAGTGTTGTAGCTGTACTGGAACAGCTTTGCTAGAGGCGCAGCTAGTTCTGGAGCACAAGTCTTCAGCACTACAGCTGGGATGTTGTCGGGGCCCATGGCCTTTGCTGTATACAGTGCACTCAGCCGTTTCTTGATATCACGTGGAGAGAATTGAATTGGCCGCAGACTGGCTTCTGTGATGGTGGGGATATCGGGAGGAGGCCGAGATGGATCATCCACTCTCACTTCTGGCTGAAAATGGCTTCAGCCTTGTCTTTTGCACTCACGTGCTGGACTCCCCCATCATTGAGGATTGGGATGTTTGCAGAGCCTCCTCTTCCCGTTAGTTGTTTAATTGTCCACCACCATTCACGACTGGATGTGGCAAGACTGCAGAGCTTTGAACTCATCCGTTGGCTGTGGAATTGCTTAGCTCTGTCTTTCGCATGTTGCTTCCGCTGTTTAGCATGCATGTAGTCCTGAGTTGTCGCTTCACCAGGTTGGCACCTCATTTTTTGGTACACCTGGTGCTGCTCCTGGCATGCTCTTCTGCACTCCTCATTGAACCAGGTTTGATCCCCTTGCTTGTTGGTAATGGTAGAGTGAGGAATATACCGGGCCATGAGGTTACAGATTGTGCTGGAATATAATTCTGCTGCTGCTGATGGCCCACAGCACCTCATGGATGCCCAGTTTTGAGCTGCTGGATCTGTTCTGAATCTATCCCATTTAGCACGGTGATAGTGCCACACAACACGTTGGATGGTGTCCTCAGTGTGAAGACGGGACTTTGTCTCCACGAGGACTGTGCGGTTGTCACTCCTACCAATACTGTCATGGACAGATGCATTTGCGACAGGTAGATTGGTGAGGACGAGGTCAAGTAAGTTCTTCCCTCGTGTTGGTTCGCTCACCACCTACTGCAGGCCCAGTCTGGCATCTATCTCCTTCGGGACTCGGCCGGCTCAGTCAGTAGCGGTGCTACCGAACCACTCTTGGTGATGGAAATTGAAGTTCCCCATCCAGAGTACATTCTGTGCCCTTGCTACCCTCAGTGCTTCCTCCAAGTGGTGTTCAACATGGAGGAGGACTGATGCATCAGCGGAGGGAGGGTGGTAGGTGGTAATCAGCAGGAGATTTCCTTGCCCATAAGAACATAAGAAATAGGAGCAGGAGTAGGCCAATCGGCCCCATCAAGCCTGCTCCGCCATTCAATAAGATCATGGCTGATCTGATCCTAACCTCAAATCTAAATTCATGTCCAATTTCCTGCCCGCTCCCCGTAACCCCTAATTCCCTTTACTTCTAGGAAACTGTCGATTTCTGTTTTAAATTCATTTAATGATGTAGCTTCCACAGCTTCCTGGGGCAGCAAATTCCACAGACCTACTACCCTCTGAGTGAAGAAGTTTCTCCTCATCTCAGTTTTGAAAGAGCAGCCCCTTATTCTAAGATTATGCCCCCTAGTTCTAGTTTCACCCATCCTTGGGAACATCCTGACCGCATCCACCCGATCAAGCCCCTTCACAATCTTATATGTTTCAATAAGTTCGCCTCTCATTCTTCTGAACTCCAATGAGTAGAGTCCCAATCTACTCAACCTCTCCTCATATGTCCGCCCCCTCATCCCCGGGATTAACTGAGTGAACCTTCTTTGTACTGCCTCGAGAGCAAGTATGTCTTTACTTCTTCCAGCAGAGTTGCAACTATTAGGAGGCCTATATACTACGCCCACTAGTTTTTTTCCCCTTATTATTCCTTATCTCTACCCAAACGGTTTCATTATCCTGATCCTTTGTCCCAATATCATTTCTCTGTATTACAGTGATTCCTTCCTTTATTAACATAGCCACCCCACCTCCCCTTCCTTCCTGCCTGTCCTTCCTGATTGTTAAATACCCTGGCATATTTAATTCCCAGTCGTTGTCACTGTGCAGCCATGTTTCTGTAATGGCCACAAGATCATACCCATACGTAGTTATTTGTGCCGTTAACTCGTCCATTTTGTTACGAATGCTATGTGCATTCAGATAAAGAACTTTCAAATATGTTTTGTGACATTTAGTTCCTGCTTTTTCCTTTTTTAACACTTTACCTTTTTCTCCATACCTTCTGTCCCTTCCTGACACGCTTTCCTCTGTCTCCCTGCTCAGGTTCCCAACCCCCTGCCACAGCTTTGATGCTGGGTTAATCGCCTTACGCCTTCTAGTTTTTATTTTATCTGTCGTGCCTAAAGTACACTTTCTTTCCGCTGCTCTACGCTTTTCCCTTTCACTTGTTCTTGAACAACTGTTTGTACTATTTGTATTGTAGATTTCCCCTGGGTCTTCCCCTCTCTTGCTGCTCTCAATTTTATTCCCTTCTGACTCCCCGCTCAGGTTCCCATCCCCCTGCCACTCTAGTTTAAACCTTCCCTAACAGCACTAGCAAACACCCCCATGAGGACATTGGTCCCGGTCCTGCTCGGGTGTAACCCGTCACGCTTGTCCAGCTCCCACCTTCCCCAGAACCGGTCCCAATGTCCCAGGAATCTAAATGCTTCCCTCCGACACCATCCCTGCAGCCACGCATTCATCCTGTCTATTCTCCTGTTCCTATACTCACTAGCACGTGGCACCGGTAGTAATCCTGAGATCACTACCTTTGAAGTCCTGCTTTTTAATTTATCTCCTAACTCCTTAAATTCACCTTGCAGGACCTCATCCCTTTTTTTACCTATGTTGATGGTACCAATATGGACCACGACTACTGGCTGTTCACCCTCCCCCTCCAGAATGCCCTGCAGCCGCTCCGTGACATCCTTGACCCAAGCACCAGGGAGGCAACATACCATGTTTGACGTGATGCCATGAGATTTCATGGGGTCCGGAGTCAATGTTGAGGACTCCCAGGGCCACTCCCTCCTGACTGTATCTCACTGTACCGCCACCTCTGGTGGGTCTGTCCTGCCGGTGGGACAGGACATACCCAGGGATGGTGATGGGAGAGTCTGGGACGTTGGCTGAAAGATATGATTCTGTGAGTATGGCCATGTCAGGCTGTTGCTTGACTAGTCTGTGGGACAGCTCTCCCAATTTTTGCACAAGTCCCCAGATGTTAGTGAGGAGGACTTTGCAGGGTTGACTGGGCTTGGTTTGCCTTTGTCGTGTCCGGTGCCTAGTGGTCCGATGCCGGGTGGTCTGTCCAGTTTAATTCTTTTATTCTTTTATTCTCTGACATTCCATCTTCCACATCACCGCCCCCACCCCCCAACTCATTCTGCACTGCCAACACTACTCTATCACATCACTCCTCACATCCATTCAAAGCTCATCCTCAACTTACCTGCACTTCCTCACCACTTACTCACCTCCCCATTACTCACCCCACCACTGCCACTCAACACAATCTTCATACAATATCATGACTGTCTCATACTCACCCTCTGATGCATCTCTTTCATGGTCAGCTGCACCCAAATCAATGCATTCGTCGGTTGGCCACGTCACCATCACTCACTCACGTGTCTGTACTTTCTCCCCTTGCAGGAGTAGAGAGTCCAGAATGCACGGGAGAGGGTGAGGACTGGAGGGGGGCTGCAACAATTCATCATCCTCACAGACGCGGAGCAGGAGGCGCTGGAGCTGAGCTGCACCCTCGAGTGCCTGTCCGTCGGGAATGCCGAGACTGGCACCCGATAAACGTCTGGTGACAGAACTTTAACATTCAGCACACACAATATTAATTGATGTTTGCAGGCCTTGCCATCTTCAGCACCTCAGCATCTGTGATTATGCTTAATATTGCCTTCTGTTCTCTTACAGGGACTTCAGTGACCGCTGTGACGGCAGAGGGTGATTCCTAGGAGGACCTGCTGGCCTCTGAGGACACAGCGTCACATCTGAGTGAGCCATCCACCAGCGCAGATACCCACCTCGGTGGGTCCTAGTCCGCAGCTAGTTGGGGTCGCACATGGTGAGTCCCCACACGCATGTGAGCACGAGCAGACACTGGTGGCAGGGGCAGCTGTGTAGAGTCCGCGTCAGTGGGAGCACTCCTCTCCAGGCTCTGCTCAGCTGGACACAGATGCTGAACCCTGGGGGACATCCTTTAAAAGGAGAATGATCGAGGGGCAGCAGCACATTTGTGAGGTGCTGGAACAGGTGCCACGCACACTCTCCACAATCACGCAGAGGATGGAGGAGTCCAACTCCTGCATGAGTGGAATGGTGGCACAGGTACGGGAGGGAATCTCTGAGATACTGCCACAGGTACGGGAGGGAATCTCTGAGATACTGTCACAGGTACGGGAGGGAATCTCTGAGATACTGTCACAGGTACGGGAGGGAATCTCTGAGATACTGTCACAGGTACGGGAGGGAATCTCTAAGATACTGTCACAGGTACGGGAGGGAATCTCTGAGATACTGTCACAGGGACGTGAGGACATCTCTGACATACTGTCGTGGGTAAGTGTGGGAATGTCTGCGATGGAGGGAAGGCTAGCTTTCATTGAGCTTCAAGCATGGCTCAGAAATCAGTCCATTCGGGCCATAACAAAGGTCATTCAGATTCTGGGTGAACAACTTTCTGCCGCCTTAAACAGGCTGATAGATACACTAGCACTGGCCTTACAAGGCTTCATACATGTCCACCAAACTCTTGTGCAGCAGTGTGGTAGGAGTGGTGTGGGCCTGGCCCAGGAGAGGGATGATGGCGAAAGGGGACATGGAAGTGGGGACGCCACTCAAAGCGCTCCCACGTCTCACCCGTTGCCCCCCTCTCAACCAGTCACCACAATGCTGCCTCCTCTCCAGGTGGCCGAGTCTGCCCCTGCACAGGTGGAGGTGGAGCAGTATTTGGAGGGGCTCTCACGGGCACCAAATCCCAGAGGGCGTAGGCCCAAAGCATCGAATCGGTCAGGGCATGAAAAAGAGCAACCTGCCACTACCTCTACTGCAGCCACAGGGAATGAACCACATACAAGTAGTCAGTAGCGAACGGCGAAGGTTTTGTGAGCACGAAGGGGATGCACAAGAGTGTTTGACATTTGGTCATGTTTTTTATTTATTTTTGTTTTTTGTTAAACTCACATTAAATATTATTATTGTCACCACTACTGCCACGTCTTGGTCATTCTTGATTGGCTCCTGTAATAAGGCCCTTTCATGAGCTTCACCATGACCGCCCACACTTGATGCCACCCATTGGGTCACTCTACAGTGAGTGTATGTGTAGTTACAGGACTGTTTTGTGCAGGGAGTAGGAGCTGGTGTGGGCGCTGCTCTATCCAGGTGGTGTGAGGACTGGACACTTCACACTGTCTGATGTTAGGAGAACCGTTCACATATCAGTAACTCCCTGGCCTCACGAGCAGCCAGGTGAGCTGCTGCTCTGCCAATGGGTTGTTCCTGCTCCTCCTCCGCCTCCTCCTCTTCACTGTGGGTGGCAGATGTGGATGGGGCCTCCTCAAGTGGCACCCCTCTCTGTTGTGCCATGTTGTGCAAGGCACAACAGATGACTATAATGCATCCCACTCTGTCTGTTGCTTATTGAAGCTGACAAGTCCCCAGGTCCTTGCGGACTTCATCCTCGGGTCTTAAAAGAAGTGGCTGCAGAGATAGTAGATGGATTGGTATTAATTTTCCAAAATTCCCTAGGTTCTGGAAGGCTCCCATCAGATTGGAAAATAGCAAATGTAACTCCTCTTTCAAGAAAGGAGGGAGACAAAAAGCAGGAAACTACAGGCCAGTTAGCTTAGCATCTGTCATAGGGAAAATGCTAGAATCTATTAGTAAGGAGGTTATAGCAGGGCACTTAGAAAATCTCAATGCAATCAGGCAGAGTCAACACGGCTTTGTGAAAGGGAAATTGTGTTTGACGAATTTATTAGAGTTCTTTGAGGAAGTAACAAGCAACGTGGATAAAGGGGATCCTGTGGATGTGGTGCACTTGGATTTCCAGAAGGCTTTTGACAAGGTGTCACATCAAAGGATACTACACAAAATAAGAGCTCATAGTGTAGGGGGTAACATATTAGCATGGATAAAGGATTGGTTAGCTAACAGGAAACGGAGAGTAGGCATAAATGGGTCATTTTCAGGTTGGCAAGATGTAACGAGTGGAGTGCCACAGGGATCAGTGCTGGGGCCTCAAATATTTACAATCTATATCAATGACTTGGATGAAGGGACCGAATGTATGGTTGCTAAATTTGCTGATGACACAAAGGTAGGTAGGAAAGTAAGTTGTGAAGAGGACATAAGGAGTCTGCAAAGGGATATCGATAGGTTAAGTGAGTGGGCAAAAATTTGGCAGATGGAGTATAATGTGGGAAAATGTGAACTTGTCCACTTTGGCAGGAGGAATAGAAAATCAGTATATTATTTAAATGGAGAGAGATTGCAGAACTCTGAGGTACAGACGATCTGGGTGTCCGAGTACATGAAACATAAAAAGTTAGTATGTAGGTACAGCAAGTGATTAGGAAGGCAAATGGAATGTTGTCATTTATTGCAAGGGGAATGGAATATAAAAGTAGAGATGTTTTGCTACAGTTGTACAGGGCATTGATGAGACCACAGCTGGAATACTGTGTGCAGATTTGGTCTCCTTATTTCAGAAAGGACATAATTGCTTTGGAGACGGTTCAGAGAAGGTTCACTCGACTGATTCCTGGGATGAGGGGGTTATCTTATGAGGAAAGGTTGGACAAGTTGGGCCTCTATACACTGGAGTTTAGAAGAATGAGAGGTGATCTTACTGAAACATATAAGATCCTGAGGGGACCAGAAGGGGTAGATGCTGAGAGGATGTTTCCCCTTGTGGGAGAGACTAGAACTAGGGGCCACAGATTAAAAATAAGGGGTCTCCCATTTAAGACGGAGATGAGGAGAATTTTTTTCTCTGAGGGTCGTGAGTCTGTGGAACTCCCTTCCCCAGAGAGTGGTGGAGGCAGGGTCATTGAATATTTTTAAGGCTGAGTTAGATAGATTCCTGATTAACAAGGGAGTCAAAGGTTATAGTAGGTAGATGGGAAAGTAGGGTTGAGGTCACAATCAGATCAGCCATGATCTTATCAAATGGCAGGGCAGGTTCGAGGGGCCGAATGACCTGCTCCTGCTCTTAATTCGTATGTTCGTATGCTCCCCAGAATTATCAAGGACTTGAAGCGCATCTTGAGCAGCCCTATAACGTGCTCAATTGTAGGCCTGATAGTGATGTGGTTGTTGTTATCTCGATGCTGTTGCTCGGTGTTCGGGTTCCTCAGAGGTGTCATGAGCCATGTGTGTACGGGGTATCCCTTGTCTCCAAGGAACCAGCTCTTGCGGGTGTTCA
Organism: Heptranchias perlo; assembly: GCF_035084215.1. NCBI lineage: Eukaryota > Metazoa > Chordata > Chondrichthyes > Hexanchiformes > Hexanchidae > Heptranchias > Heptranchias perlo. Next base: position 141,093,884 of record NC_090327.1, read on the forward strand.
GTGTGTGGAAGGGGGTGGGATGTTGGACTCCCGGAGGATGAAGGAATCGTGGCAGCTGCCAGGGTATCTGGCGCACACGTGAAGGAATCTCTTGTGGTGGTCACAGATGAGCTGAGTGTTGATGGAGTGATAGCCCTTCCTGTTGATGAACAGTCCTGGCTTGTGTGGAGGTGCTCGTATTGCTATATGTGTGCAAATTATTACACACTGCACCTGTGGGAAGCCAGACACAGCGTGGAATCCCACTGCCCTCTCTGTCTGGCTGAGGTTGTCCATGGGGAAGTTGACGTAGTGCGAGGCCTTGCGAAACAAGCCATTGGTGACCTGCCTTATGCACTTGTGTGCAGGCGACTGAGACACCCCGGCAATGTCCCCAGCGGCACCCAGGAATGATCCGGAGGCGAAGAAATTGAGGACAATGATGAATTCGACAGTGACAGGTAAGGAGATGCTGCTAGACCCAGCCGGTAACAGTTCGACATGAAGGAGGCTGCAGATGTCTGCGACTACCTTGCGACTGTCTCTAAGCCTCCGTATGCACTGCCGTTCAGAGAGGTCCAGGAAGCTGAGCCTCGGTCTGTCGACCCTGTGGCTAGGGTAATGCCTCCTGTGACGTCACTCTCTCTGTTGTTGCCCTCTGTGCTCTTGTGCAGGTGCCTGTGGTGCAGCACTGTGTTGTGGAGCTCCACGTGGCGGAGGTGGGCGCCGTGCCTGGGAAGGCTGGTGATGTTGCTCGTCCTCAGATGTAGTGGTGAATGCAGCCATGGCGCCCCCCCATCCTGATGGTATGAGTTTGAGGGGGTCCGCAAAGTCGTTAAATATGTTTGAACAGCAGAGTTTTGGGTGGAAAGTGAGAATTTTGAGTGAAATCAGAAAGGTCTTGCAGCTAAAACTTTGTCTGAAGAGACAGAGTGCCCTGCTGCAATAAATGAGGTTTTCTCCCCATCTGTCAAATAAACATTTGCATCTCCCACTGGCTGCTGGCTGAAACACGTCTGCTCCAACAGGGAGTGTTTTCCACAGCACTGGAAACACGCTGAGGATCCTTCAAAATCGCACCCCTGCCAAATGGTCGAGTCAATCAAATAGGTCAACTGTTGGACAAACGATGCAAATTATCATCCCGCGGGCTTTAATTGCCGGTGGGACTTCTGCATTCGGGAGGCGCGCACACCTGGACGCTCCATGGGGAACCCGGAAGTTGGTGGGTTGGATCTGGGCTCTGAACCCGCTTGGGATTTCAGCGATTTTTGGAGCCCCCCCCAGCCCTCAACGCACCTGCTCCTTCACCCGAAAATCGAGCCCACGATATCAATTCCATTAGTGCAGGCTGAGCTACACATTATATATCACTACAAAAATATCACCATATCAGTTTGAAAAATACAGTGTAATTCACAATTGTGTTCACAGATAGAGAATTAATAGTAGTCCAAAAAGCACACACATTATCTGATTAAAACCTAAAGCGTTAAATTTTATAGTATATCCATAGCAACCAATTAAATACTGTGCGAAAAACAATTTATACATTATGATATTAATGCTACAGTTTTGAACGCCATACTGTAAATGGAAATACAAATTACATAATGATACAGAATGAATCCCACACACACATACAATACCAGAGACTTTGAGAAACACAATGAATCTCAGACTCAGATACAGTGACAGAGACTGACAGATACAGAATGAATCCCTCACTCACACGTTGTTCCAGAGTCTGACAGATACAAGATGAATGCCTCATTCATTTACAGTATAAGAGACTGAGAGACACAGAATAAATACCTTACTCACATAGAGTTAGAGAAACTGACCGATACAGATTGAATCCCACACTCACACACAGTACCAGAGACTGTCAGATACAAAATCAATCCCTCACACACAGTACCAGAGACTGACAGAAACAGATTGCATCTCACACACAGACTGAATGAATGTTGCTCACACAGACAATCTGTATTAATATTATTCAATATTGATTGAAATCATAATCTCTGAATCAGTACGATTTTGTTGTACTAAATTGTGTAACAAGAGAGACAGAGAGGAAAATACTGTAAAATAGTGAGAGGAATTTAATGCAACTTGACAGCCATTGTTTGGTCTAATGAAATGTACTCAAAGCTCGTCTCCATTCCCACTATTTCTGGATCCCACCGTCCAATATAATATGAACATTATTGTCCGCTGTGACCCTCTGTGATCGGTAAACTTCAATGTGGTGACATCTGCTGGCAGGAAGCGAGAACTGGAACAGAGCGGAACAAATTCACATTCTGTGTCAGGGTGACAGAAACAGGACAGTGAGCAATGTGAGGAAATAGTTTGTCTGTAAGTTCCACTCTCGTATTGTTTCACATTTTGAGAGTGAAAATTAAAATAATCGGTTCATAATAACGTTTATTTTTAAACGTTCGATTGTTGTAAATATTCCCCCTGATATTTCACTGTACATTGAGCAGTATTTCTGCCTGATTTCTCTGGACACTATTTACATTACTTCAAATAAACCAAACAAAAATACGAATAAATACTGAGCTCGGTTTGACGGTTCAGGTTTGACCCTTCTGTAGGCCTGAAAGGTTAATCCTACCTCCCTCTCTCCACAGATGCTGCCCGACCTGTTGAGACTTTCCAGCATTTTCTGTTTCTCTCTCCGATTTCCAGCATCTACAGAATTTTCCTCTTTGAAACAATAAATTAATTCACGGAAGGGAATTGAAATTTGAATAAGGAACCGGAAGCAGTGGAGGGAAAAGCTTCAGAAAGTTAATGAATTTCACTGAATTAAAGACTGATACGGCATAGAGAAAGCCATTCGGCCCTCCTGTCTGTGCCGGCTCTTTGAAAGAGCTATCCAATTAGTCCCACTCCCCTTTTCTTTCCCCATAGTCCTGCAATTTTTCCCCTTCAAGTATTTATCCAATTCCCTTTTGAAAGTTATTATTGAACATAAGAAATAGGAGTAGGAGTCGGCCAATCGGCCTCTCGAGCCTGCCCCGCCATTCAATAAGATCATGGCTGATCTGATCCCAACCACAAATCTAAAGAACACAAGAAGTAGGAGCAGGACCCGGCCACTCAGCCCCTGGGCCCTCTCCGCCACCCACAGGGCCTTGACCGATCCGAACTCAGCTTCATGTCCAATTTCCTGCCCGCTCCCCATAACCCCTAATTCCCTTTACTTCTAGGAAACTGTCTATTTCTGTTTTAAATTTATCTAATGATGTAGCTTCCACAGCTTCCTGGGGCAGCAAATTCCACAGACCTACTACCCTCTGTGTGAAGAAGTTTCTCCTCATCTCAGTTTTGAAAGAGCAGCCCCTTATTCTAAGATTATGCCCCCTAGTTCTAGTTTCAACCATCTTTGGGAACATCCTTACCGCATCCACCCGATCAAGCCCCTTCACAATCTTATATGTTTCAATAAGATCACCTCTTGAATCTGCTTCCACCTCCATTCCAGATCATAGCAACTCGTTGGGTAAAAAAGTTCTCCTCATCTCACCTCTGATTCTTTTGCCAATTATTTTAAACTTGTGTCCTTTGGTTACTGGACCTTCTGCTTCTGGAAACAGTTTCTCCTTATTTACTGTAACAAAACCTTTCCTGATTTTGAACATCTCTATTAAATCTTCCCATATCCTTCTCTGCTCTAAGGAGAACCATCCCAGCTTCTCCGGTCTCTCCACCTAACTGAAGTTCCACATCCTTGGTTCCATTCTAGTAAACCCCCTCTGCACCCTCTCTAAGGCCTTGATATTCTTCCTAAACTGTGGTGCCCAGAATTGGACACAATACTCCAGCTGGGGCCTAACTGGTTATTTCTAAAGGTTTAGCATAACCTTCTTGCTAACTAATCCACTCTATACCTCTGTTTATAAAGCCAAGAATCCCGTCTGCTTTTTTAACAGCCTGATCCACTTGTCTTGTCACCTTCAAACATTTGACTCTGTAAACCCCCAGGTCTCTCTGTTCCTGCACTCGCGTTAAAATTGTACTAATTCTGTCTGGATCTACGGTGCAGTTCAGGGCAAATAATAATTATCATAAAAAGGAACAAAATCAGAGTTAACTCACCGTTATAGGGAAAACAAATTAATGTTGAAAGTATTTTTATGTAACTGATTTCCCTTTTTGTTTTGGAATCAAATTACCCCTGATCATCAAATTCAGTTTTCAATCCTGGGGACTCTGAAGTAAATAGATTAGAATTAAAAGCACCAAACTGCGATCGCCAGGAATCAAAGTCAGCTATTCTCACTAATTTACCACCATCGCTCATTACAGGAGAGAAATGGAGTGTTTCTCTGGATTTGGAGACTGACCCGCTTCAATCATCCGCAATAAAACCGTTCCCGAATATCAACCCCTGAACAGACACAGCAGGCTGTTGGATTTTGTCCTTGATTTGAACTGGTCTCCGACGGAATTTTTCTCAAGTCTCGCCACATAACCGAAGTCACTCATCTCTGGTACCATTCTAGTAGATCTCCTCTACAATCTCTCCAAGGCCTTCTTAAAGTGTGGTGCCCGAATGGGACACAATACTCCAGTTTGGGCCTAACCAGTAATTTATAAAGATTGAGCAGAACTTCCTTGCTTTTGTACTCTATGCCTCTATTTATAAATTGTAAACAATTTTACAACACCAAGTTATAGTCCAGCAATTTTATTTTAAATTCACAAGCTTTCGGAGGCTACCTCCTTCCTCAGGTGAACGATGTGGAAATGAAGTCCTCGAAATGAAGTTGCATTTATAATTCACAGAACAATGCTTGGTGATAACAGACAGTTTTTTCAACTGCCTGTTGCCAAGGCAATCAGTGTGCAGACAGACAGGTGTTACCTGCCAGGTCTCAGAATATACAAATCACCAAAAAAAACAACAAACAAAAAAAAACAGAGATAGAGAGGTAGAAACATAGAAAAGACAGCAACTGACCCATTATATTAAAAACAGATAACATTTGTTCGCTGTGTCCATTCATCCGTTGTCGCAGTGTCAGACACCGCGCAACAATCGCCAAACAGGAGGGTTCCCTCCCGGTCGGGGAACACTTCAGCAGTCAAGGACATTCAGCCACCGACCTTCGGGTAAGCGTACTCCAAGGCGGCCTTCGAGACACACGACAACGCAAAATCGTCGAGCAGAAATTGATAGCCAAGTTCCGCACCCATGAGGACGGCCTCAACCGGGATCTTAGGTTCATGTCACGCTACACGTTACCCCACCAGCGTTATCAAATTGTCCTGTCACAATTGTATATGTGAACCCCCCAATCTCTCTGTTCCTGCACCATCGTTAAAATTGTACCATTTAGTTTATATTGCCTCCCCTCGTTCTTCCTTCCAAATTACATTACTTTACACTTTTCTGCATTAAATTTCACCTGCCATGTGTCTCCCCATCTCACCAGTCGGTCTATGTCCTGCTGAAATCTGCTACCAATGTCCTCACTGTTTACTTCATTTCCAAGCTTTGTTCACTTTGCAAGCTTTGAAATTATGCCTAGTATACCCAAGCCCTGTTCATTAATATATATTAACAAGAGCAGTGGTCTTGCTACCAACCCTTGGGGGACAGCACTGCACACTTCCCTCAGTCTGAAAAACAACTTTTCACCACTGCTCTCTGCTCTGTCCCTGAGCCAATCTCGTATCCACGCTGCCACTGCCCTTTAATCTTCAATTTTGCTAACCAGTGGCTCTTTATCAAACGCCTTTTGAAAATACATATAGGTAACATTAACTGCACTACCTTCATCAACTTTTTCCGTTATTTCATCCAAGAACTCAATTAAGTTAGAAGGAGGTTTCTGAGCTTCAGTGGGCCACACTCCCATTTCTGGTTTCTAATTCAGTGGCGGCTCTGAGCTGTTGAAGGCGCCAGACTGAAGATTATGAACTAGCAATGTGTTCAAAGGCCGAGTACGGGATTGGTTATGGGATTGGACAAGAATCCTAGGATTCAAATCCCATCATTCACCAAATCTGGCAATGATAATGATAGTTAATGATAGCATAATGATAATATACATTTAAATAAGGAGCAGAGGGAAAAGCTTCAGAAAATCAATGGCTTTCACTGAATCCGGGTAATTCTGTCCCGGATCCACGATACAGATCAGAGTAAATAATAATTATCAATAGAAAGGGGCAAAATCAAAGCTCGGGGTAATCCCATGTGTGTGGGAATCCCCTGAGAAGAAGGGCCCTTCTCACCGCCAGACAGGTGACATTTCCCGGTGGATCTTTACACAGTGAGCGGCTCTTTCAATACAAACTGGGGCTGGAGAGAGGCTTTGGGAAATGAACTTCCGGATTACAGGGAGGAGGCGCGTGATTGGTGGCAGACACTAAATCTGATTGGATATTTAAAGGGACCAATCAGAAAGTTAGAGTTCACCGATCCCTCATTAGCATGGGGCGATGACGTCAGCCTATTTAATCCGAGCTCGGAGCGGATTTGGTTCATTTCTGGATCTGAAATTGAGTTTGGAAAATGCCTGAGGACAAGAAAGCAGCTGCCAAGAAGGGCGCCAAGAAAACCCTGAATAAAGCACCAGCCAAGGGCGGGAAGAAGCGGAGAAAGTCGAGGAAGGAGAGTTATTCCATCTACATCTACAAAGTGATGAAGCAGGTTCACCCCGACACCGGCATCTCCTCCAAGGCCATGGGCATCATGAACTCCTTTGTGAACGATATTTTCGAGCGCATCGCGGGTGAGGCTTCTCGCCTGGCCCATTACAACAAGCGGGCGACCATCAGTTCCCGGGAGATCCAGACCGCCGTGCGCCTGCTGCTGCCCGGAGAACTGGCCAAGCACGCCGTGTCGGAAGGGACAAAGGCGGTGACCAAGTACACCAGCTCCAAGTAAAGCTCCACCATCAACTGAAAAAAACTCTGAACACAAAGGCTCTTTTAAGAGCCACCCACAGTCTCTCTGAAGACGCTATACTGACCTCGCTGTATTGAATCATTTTACTGTAACTACTGTGATACTAACTTTCCCGTAACTCTACTTATGTAATTTCTCTCGAAATCTGGAAGATTTTCATAATCACTGCCCGGTATAATCTGTGTTGCTGTTCAATTTGCTCAAACTAACAAAACACGTATCCCTGATCCACTCATTCCCGTTCATATTCCGCCCTTTCAGAGCCGTTTCATCGATAGTACATCAGACATCAGTCATTTTTTCACATTTGTTTACTCGCCATTCGGGAATATCAGTTTATGAACCGCAACCCTTTGTAATATAGCAACCCTGAAAGGGACTTCACACCGAGGACAGAATAGTCTAAAGGCCCTGTCACTGTTCGACTTCTTACACCTGGAGTCTCGGCTCCGGTTTAGGTCCGGCAGCAGCTCCTATGACCAGGGATCAATCCACAATCTGTGGTTTGTTACTTTTACAAAGATTGAGCTGGAATCTGTCCCGTTACAAAATGCTGTGAATGGGGCTTCATTCCCGCCCGTTTGAAAGCGAACCGAGAATCATACGGAATTTATAAGAATCTCGAATGTGTGACGGGAAAATGTGGAATAACAGAATATAAGGAGAGAGAATTTTAAATCTTTGTCTTAAGGTGACATTATTTACTAAATCCGCTACTCGTGTTACAAATATATTGGCGGGCTTTTCAAATTTCAAAAACCGTTTCAGGTCTGACCATTGGGGCCGGTATTTTCCGCCCTTTTTGTCATTGTCGACTATTGATTGGTGAATGAAACCGCTCTTTGATTGGTTCAACGAACATCCCAATGAAATTGAGAACAGATGAGCCAATCACAATTGCCCCACTGTATTCCTCCAGAAGCTATAAGGACGAGTGCGGGAGGATTTCTTCATTCTTTCAAGTGTTTGTGAGATTCCAGAAGATGATGGATCCTGTCGGTTGGTTCCCCGAGCAGACTGTCAATGTCATTTGGCAGAACGCCTCATCACCAGAGCTTTCAAACAAGCACCAAGACCTAGCTTGGCTGGTGGTGAGAAGGGCCCTTCCCATCAGATCCTTCATGTACTCCCGGACTCTCAGCACCACCGTGTGCTGTCCCAGAGGAGGCTGCGGTGGAGACGAGACCGTCAGCCACCTCCTTCTGGAATGTGCCTTTGCAAAAAAGGTCTGGAGAGAGATGCAGTAGTATCTGTCCAGTTTCATCCCGAGCAGTTCTGTAATACAGGATTCTGTGCTCTACAGGCTGTTCGCAGGAACGCACACTGAGACGGACATCAGCTGCTGCTGGAAGACCATTAACTCGGTGAAAGACGCCCTTTGGTCTGCCCGAAACTTGCTGGTCTTCCAGTACAAGGAGCTGTCCTCGACCGAGTTTTGCAGACTGGCACATTCCAAGGTCCAGGACTACATGCTGAGGGATGCACTGAGGATGGGTGCGGCCGCCGCAAAGGCTCTGTGGGGAAAGGCAACTGTTTGGAGCCTTCCCGCCATTGCAAACCGAGAGGCTGCAATCAGGGAAAAACCCCCTTGGGCAGAATGTAAAACTCAAATTGATGTAATGTACCCACAATAAATCTGCAATGAATCTGTAATGAATCACCTGTATTGATTGTGATGCAATGAGGCATCCGAGAGTGTCATGAACTGTAATGATGTCCAATGTGTTTCATTGAACTGTGCTTGATATAACCTGCAAATTGCATAATCGATATTGTGTATGTTTGGAATGTGATATGAGAACTGTATTGTATGAACTGCTGCAAATTTTATGAATAAAGTATATTTTTTGGAAAAAAAAAATCTGAAAGAGGAAAAACTGGTTAAGGTCAAGTCTCGCTCATCCCGGGCCGGACTGCAGTTCCCTGTGGGCCGTGTTCACAGGCTCCTGTGAAAGGGGAACTATGCTGAACGTGTGGGTGCCGGAGCCCCGGTCTATCTGGCTGCTGTGCTCGAGTATCTGACGGCTGAAATCCTCGAGCTGGCCGGTAACGCGGCCCGCGACAACAAGAAGACCCGCATCATCCCCAGACACCTGCAGCTGGCCGTCCGCAACGACGAGGAGCTCAACAAGCTGCTGGGAGGGGTGACCATCGCTCAGGGAGGGGGGCTGCCGATAAAAGCCAGCACTGTGAGCTCCAAGTGCAAGCAAATCGGCCAAGATTGAATCTGATAATCCAACGACTGTCACTGAAAAGCCACCCACTGAAAAAAGTCAGAGCTTAATTTAATAATAAAACGATCTGTCTCAGATTTGGTCATTACACGTCCCTTGGCTCGATTTCATGCCTCTGTTACACGGAACACTTGATTCCGATTCTGGAACTAATTGCCTCCCGTTAGTTAGAAACGATCAATATCTTGTTAATTACAAATAATTTGTTGCAGTACCCGCTTTCGGACAGTAGATGTCGCCAACCTCCAATAGGTTGAAATTTGCAGATTGTATCGGAAATGAGACAAAATAATCAGGTCATTAAACTGGGCGGGTGGGATACAGAAACACCAGGGGCGTTTGATCATCGGCAACAAGGGGCATTCTGTTGTGTTCCGGCCATTATTGTAAGTTTTATTTACAGTCTCAAACTCCAACAACACTTACTCGGTCTGTCTTCCATTTCCTAGATTTGTACGCCAGAAGGTTACTGGTGTGTTGATTATTGTGTCAACGATTGCGGAATCAGTGAATGAAATGTGTCTGTTATTGGATGTGAGTGCGGGATTTATTCTGTCCGTGTCACTCTGTTCCTGTATCAGTGCCGAGTAAGTTTTACACTGCTTCTGATTCTAGGGCTGAGAGCCTTTGTTTAGTGTTTAGTTGGAATGGGTCCAGTTGTTCAGCCGCCGAATCCATAGAGAGTGCGGCCCTGCCGTTTCACAGCACACACTCTCTCTGACACCATGTTCACATCTGCACATTGACAGGACAAACTGTTCGCCTGATTGACAATTCCCGGGACAGGCCATCCTCCCCGCTCGGCCTGTGCTGCGGATTCTCGGGGGTTAGTTGTAGTTTCCCAGCTCAGTAACTGTTAAACACTCTGAGGCCGGCGCTCCTCACAGTGTCTGGTCCTACATTCAGGGACAGGAGCCAATCACAGCTGTGGCTGTGATAATTCATATCTGGTTTTAAATTATTATATTGTTCGCACACAGAAATATGTTTGGTTAAGATCAAAATTCAAATTATCCGCTCTGGGCTCCTCCAGTCTCTCTGTGTTTCTCTCTCCTCCTAAACTGACTGACAGATAATAGTAACTGGTGTCCTATCGATCCCATTCTCAACACCCAGAGACGGCTGGTTACTGAATAAAGTCAACACTCACAGACAGTGTCAGAGAGTTAGACTGTTTTTGTCAACCTTTCCTTTCAGGACTGGAGACAGATAAACGCACCGTCAGACCGGCTCATACATAATAGAAGGGACAGTGACCGTCTCACCAACAGCACACAGACACAGAATCAGTCTTTCACTATCTATCAGTGTGTCCATATTACGCTCAGTAACAGTGTCCTGCCTTCATGTACAGACTAGAGAGACAGACAGACCAACAGTAAAACAGACCAAGACACAGACAGACGGAGTGTCAATCTCACAATTCCTATCAGTATGTCCGTTTCACGCTCAATAACAGTATCCCACCTTCATATACAAAGCAAAGGAGCGCGAGAAACTGACCTGTAATGTCCCGTTGTAAAAAGTTGGGAAATATTCTGTTGCAATTGATATTCCACATTGGAGTGACAGAAGATACAGTCTCATCTCTCACTGATATTATTTCAGAGACAGACACGTTATTAATCACGCTCTCAGGGACAGTGCCACATATGTAACCCTGTTTTGCATGTTATACCCGCTGCAATCTTGCAGCTCAGGGCCGTTCGGTATTATTCTCAGTGACCGAGAGTTTCACTCCGATTGAAATAAACTGGGACTGTTGCTGTCAGATATTAATCCTACACGGTCCCAGCAAATACACCGACTCCCACTTTCCTCCCACGTTTCTCCAGGATTAGTTTGAGAAATCCACACTCCAGTTTCGATGTCACACGTTACTTTATCAGTGAACGGACCAAGAATGAACAGAGGACATTGGATCATTTCACAGCCGTCCACATTATCTTTGAAAGACTCTTTACCATCAAAAGATACCGAGAGAAACAGCAGGGATGGAAACATCTGGTTTAATAGTTGGAGATTGTAAAGTCAGTCTGGATTCCAGCGTTCGGCACTGGTGGAATCCCATCTGTTTTCCATTCTGGTGCCTGTTCCTGCTCTGCCTGTAGACCCCATTCCCTCTGACCTTTCCCCCAGACCCACTTCCTTTGCTCAGACTGAAAAATTCCAACTGGGGAAAGTTTCCATCGATTTTTGTATTCTGAATTAAACCTGATATCTGCGCATGCGTCCTTCAGCCCCGCCCCCATAGCGGGTTGTTGGTGAGCAGAAGAGCGCATGCGCGCTCCCCTCCCCCTGCTCGGCCTGTGGGGCCATTCCCTCAGTGAGTGGAAGAAGATGTTTTAAAACAGGCGGGAATGGAGAGATCACGGCCCCGGGGTAAGGGAGCAAACAGCAGCCTGTTTCTGCCTCTATCACCCTCTCAGGCAGTGAGTTCCAGACCCCCACCATCCTCTGGGTGAAAAACAATTTCCTCATTTTCACTCTAATCCTTCCACCAATCACTTTAAATCTATGCCCCCTGGTTATTGACCTCTCCACTCAAGGAAATAGGTCCTTCCTATTCACTCTATCCAGGACCCTCATAATTTTGTACAACTCGATCAAATCACCCCTCAGCCTCCTCTGTTCCAAGAAAAACAACCCCAGCCTATCCAATCTGTCATCACAGCTAAAATTCTCCAGTCCTGGCAACATCCTCGTAAATCTCATTTGTCCCCTCTCCAGTGCAATTACATCCTTCCTGTAATGTGGTGACCAGAACTGTACGCAGTACTCAAGCTGTGGCCTAACTAGTGTTTTATACAGTTTCAGCATAACATCCTGGCTTTTATATTCTATGCCTCGGCTAATAAAGGAAAGCATTCCATATGCCTTCTTAACCACCTTATCTACCTGTTCTGCTACCTTCAGGGATCTGTGGACATGCAATCCAAGGTCCCTCACTTCCTCCACACCTCTCAGTATCCTCCCATTTATTGTGTATTCCCTTGCCTTGTTTGCTCTCCCCAAATGCATTACCTCACACTTTTCCGGATTGAACTCCATTTGCCACTTTTCTGCCCATCTGACCAGTTCATTGATATCTTCCTGCAGTCTGCAGCTTTCCTCCTCACTATCAACCACACAGCCCATCTTTGTGTCATCCGCAAATTTCGAAGGGGACGGGGACAAAAGGGGTAGGGCCGATTGTGGAAGGGGTGAATGGGGAAGGGGCGAATGGGGCAGTGGTGAGTGGGGAAGGTGCGAATGGGGAAGGGGTGAATGGGGTAGGGGGCGATTGGGGAAGGGGTGAATGGGGAAGGGGTGAGTGGGGAAGGGGTGAATGGGGAGGTGGTGAATAAGAGAGGGGGTGAATGGGCAATGGGAGAATGGGAAAGGGGTGAATGGAGAAATGGGCGAATAGAGAATGGGGCATATGGGGAAGGGGCGAATGGGGAAGGGATGGATGAGGTAGGGGTGAATGGGGAAGGGATGGATGGGGTAGGGGTGAATGGGGAAGGGGCGAATTTTGAACGGACAGATGGCGAAAATGGGTGAATGGGAAAGGACGAATAGGGAAAGTGGCAAATGTGGAGAGGAGCGAATGGGGATGGGACGAATGGGGATGGGACAAATGGGGTAGGGGCGAATGGGGAAGGGATGAAAGGGGAAGCGAGCAAATGGGGAAGTGGGCGAATGGGGAGGGAGCGAATGTGGAAGTGGGCAAATGGGGAGGGAGCGAATGAGGAATGAGCAGATGGGGAAGGTGTTTATGCAGAAGGGGGTGAATGGGGAAGAGGCTGAATGGGGAAGGGGCAAATGGGGATGGGATGAATCTAGAAGGGGGCGAATTGGGAGAGGGGCCAATGGAAAACGGGGCGTATGGGGCAGGTTGCAAATGGGCGACAGGCGAATGGGGAATTGCAAATGGGTAAGGGGACGAAGGGAGAAGGGGTGAATGGAGCAGGGGCGAATGAGGAAGGGGTGAATGAGGAAGGGGTGAATGAGGAAAGGAGCGAATGGGGAAAGGGGCGAATGGGGAAAGGGGCGAATGGGGAAGTGCTGAATAGGGATAGGGACTATTGGGGAAGGAAACAAATGTGAAAGGGCGAATGGGGAAGGGGGAGAATGGCAGATGTGGGTGAATTGAGAAAGGGGCGAATGGGGAAGGTATGAATGGGGAAGGGTCGAATGGGGAAGGAGGAGAATTGGGATGAGACGAAGGAAAAGGGGGTGAATGGGAAAGGGGTGAATAGGGATGGGGATGAGGGTGAATGGGGAATGGGGTGAACGGGGAAGGGAGTGAGAGGGGAATGGCGTAAATGGGGAAAGGGGCAAGGGGAAAGGAAAGAATGGGGAAGAGGGTGAATGGAAGAGCTGGATGTGGAAGGGGAGAGCGGGGAAGGGGTGATTGGGGAAGGTGGCGAATGGGGAATAAGCGAATAGAGTAGGGAAGAATGGGGGAGGGAACGAATGATAGAAGGGGCTACAGGGGAAGGGACGAATGGTGAAAGGAACGATTCAGGAAGGGGGTAACTGGGGAAAGAGTGAATGGGGAAGGGGACGAATGGGGAAATGGGCGAATGGGGATGGGGCAAATGGAGAATGAGGCAAATCGGGAAGGGAGCGAATGGGGAAGAGGTGAATGGGGAAGGGGCGAATGGGGAAAGTAGGCGATTAGGAAAGATCTCAAATTGGGAAGGGACGAATGGGGAAGGGGCGAATGGGGAATTTGGGCAAATGGGGAAAGAGGCGAAAGGGGAAAAGTGAGAATGCTGACAGGGTCGAATGCTGATATGGACGAATGGGGAAATGGGCTGATAGGGAAAGGGGTGAAAGGGGAAGGGGCCTAATGGGGAAGGGGTGAATAGGGAAGGGACCGAATGGGGAAGGGGTGAATGGGGAAATGGGTGAGTCGGAAAGGGGTAACAAGGGAAGGGGCGAATGGGGAAGAGAGTGAATGGGCAAGGGGGCGAATGGGGTCATGGGCGAATGGGAAAGGGGTAAATTGGGATGGGGTGAATTGGAAGGGTGCGAAATGGGATGTGGTGAATGGGGAAGTGGGTTAATGGCGAAGGCTAGAATGTGGAAAGGGACGAATGGGGAAGGGAGCGAATGGGGAGAGGGTGAATGGGCAGCAAGCGAATGGGGGAGAGGGCGAATGGGCTGCAAGCGAATGAGGAAGCGGCAAATGGGGGAGAGGGTGAATGGGCAGCAAGTGAATGGGGAAGGGGCGAATGAGGAAGAGGGTAAATGGGGAAGGGGCAAATGGGGTAGAGGGTAAATGGAGAAGTGGTGAATGGGGAAGGGGGCGAATTGGGAATGGGGTGAATAGGGAAGGGGTGAATGAGGAAGGGGTGAATGGGAAAGGGGTGAATGGGGAAACAAGTTAACTTACCTCTGGCACCGAACCTGCATAATTTGGATTGAACTACTTCATTAATCCAATACCCAGAGCTGGAGAAATTCTATCATTTTGGCCGAGAATTTTGTGACAAATTTTATCCCGCATTTTTGGTGCTTCCAGTTGCATCAGGTGAAAAGGAAAGAACTGCTCCAATCACTGCAGAATCTCCAGTCCAATAATATCTGATTTGGAGAGGATGGAGTTCAACAGAGTGGTTCGGGTCAAAGTGATCAATACAATAAATTAGAGGCAGAGATGGACTCACCGCGACTTTCCCCATGGGATTAATGGAACACATGGACGAAATCCTCACCGTATTTTATCAACACTCCTACTCTCAGCTTTGATTTTCTCTTTCATTCCATTCTGCATCCGGAGTTTATTCAACACAAGGTCACTTTCACTGTCTTCTATTCATTCGATCTCAGCACCCCAAACTACAGCAGTCCCCTGCTTTACGCGACCAGTTAATAAAATCCAAGCTCGCTTTCAATAGGTCAGCATTTCTTTACTGACCTCAACTTCTCTCTTATTCCTTTAAGCCACGGTCATGCCCGGTATTCTAGGCCTGGCCGTTCATATAACTGCCTCAATTTCAAGAAAAACAATATTTGTGTTGATGTCCGAACAGGCAATGCCAAGCCCCCTGGAGTCCAGCTGAGGATATCATAATGTTGACGATCACACTGTTGGTCAAATTCACAAGGAAATGGTCAAAACGTGTCAGTTTCTCAATTGGCTGACAGCCTCAGTATAATGAACCGGGACAAGTTTCATTTAATTCTCACTTCCCTCGCTCAGCGGGACACTGACGGGATCGGGTCGACCCCCGTTTAACATTCTGCACATTTTATTCTCCATTGATGTCAAAGGTGTATAAAATCGAGTGTGGTGCAAAACGGGCGGCAGACATGAAGCAGACCCCGCCAGGAGGGCAAGGTGAAAATCGAGGAAAACTGCAGGCGCTAACAACCAGTAGACCTGAACAGTGCTGATTATGATGTGGAGATGCCGGTGATGGACTGGGGTTGACAATTGTAAACAATTTTACAACACCATTTTACAAAAACATTTTATTTTTAATCCCACAAGCTTTCGAGGGCTTTCCCCTTCCTCAGGGGAAAGCCCCCGAAAGCTTGTGGGATTAAAAATAAAATTGTTGGACTATAACTTGGTGTTGTAAAATTGTTTACAAGTGCTGATTATGGGATGGGTTCAGTTCTGTGCAGTGTTTTAATTTTAATTACAGCTTTTTAATTTATTCGCACCTTTTTTTAAGATGTTAAGTTGCTATTTTAACATAGTAAATCAATAAAGAACTAATTCCTAAATAATCAGAGTAATTAATTTCTAAGTAATTTGAAATCAAATCAAAAGGGTTTAAGGATAAACCCAGCAACTATAGACCAGTCAGTTTAACCTCAGTGATGGGGAAACTTTTAGAAACAATAATCCAGGACAGAATTAACAATCACTTGGACGAGGGTGGATTGATGAGAGAAAGCCAGCACGGATTTGATAAAGGTATATCGTGTTTGACTAACCTGATAGAGTTTTTTGACGAGCTAACAGAGAGGGTCGATGAGGGCAATTCAGTTGATGTGGTGTATATGGACTTTCAAAAGGCATTGTATAAAGTGTAGCATGGTAGGCTTATCATCAAGATTGTGGCCCATGGAACAAAAGGAGTCAGTAGCAACATGGATACAGAACTGGCTAAAGGACAGGAAACAGAGTAGTAGTAGAGAAAGGCTGTTTATCGGACTGGAGGGAGGTGTACAGTGCTGTTCCCCAAGGGTCAGTGCTGGGACCGCTGCTTTTCTTGATATGTATTAAAGAATTGGACTTGGATGTACAGGGCACAATTTCAAATTTTGCTGATGAAACAAAACTTGGAAGTGTAGTAAACAGTGAGGAGGATAGTGATAGACTTCAAGATGATATAGACAGGCTGGTGGCATGGGCGGACACGTGGTAGATGAAATTTAACACAGAAAAATGCGAAGTGGTACATCCCGGTGGGAAGAACGAGGAGAGGCAATATAAACTAAAGGGTACAACTCTAAAAGGGGGTTTTGGAACAGAGAGATCTGGGCGTATATGTACACAAATCATTGAAGGTGACAGGGCAGGTAGATAAAATGGTTAAAAAAGCGTGGAGAATCCTTGGATTTATAAACAGAGGCAGGGAGTACAAAAGTATAGAAGTCATGATGAACCTTTATAAAACACAGGTTCGGCCACAACTGGAGTATTGTGTCCAGTTCTGGGCACCACACTTTAGGAAAGATGTGAAGGCCTTAGAAAGGTTGCAGAAGAGATTTACTAGAATGATTCCAGGGATGAGGGACTTTAGTTACGTGGTTAGACTGGAGGAGCTGGGGTTGTTCTCCTTGGAACAGAGAAGGTTGAGAGGAACTTTGATAGAGGGATTCAAATTCATGAAGGGTCTGGACAGAGTAGATAGAGAGAAACTGTTCCCATTGTCAGAAGGGTCAAGAAGAAACATAGAAACATAGAAAATAGGAGAAAGAGCAGGCCATTCGGCCTTTTGGGCCTTCTCCACCATTCAAAGTGATCATGGCTGATCATCGAACTCAGGACCCCCTGTTCCCGCTATTTCCCCATTTCACTTGCTCCCTTTAGCATTAAAAAAATTATCTATCTCCTTCATGAATACATATCATGACTTGGCCTCCACTGCCTTCTGTGGTAGAGAATTCCACAGATTCACCACCCTCTGAATAAAGAAATTTCTCCTCATCTCGGTTCTAAATGGCATACCCCGTATCCTGAGACTTTGGGCCCCAATTCTGGACTGCCCAGCCATCGGGAACATCCTCCCTGCATCTAGTTTATTTAGTCCTGTTAGAATTTTATGTGTTTCGATGAGATCACCTCTCATTCTTCTAAACTCGAGTGAATATAGGCCTAGTCGACCCAATCTCTCCTCATACGTCACTCCTGCCATCCCAGGAATCAGGTGAACTTTCGTTGCACTCCCTCCATGGCAAGGACATCCTTCCTCAGAAACGGAGACCAAAACTGCACACAATACTCCAGATGTGGTCTCACCAAGGCCCAGTGTAACTACAGGAAGACATCCCTGTTCATGTACTGAAATACTCTTGCAATGAAGGCCGGCATTCCATTCGCCTTCCTAGCTGCTTGATGCACCTGAATGCTCGCTTTCAGAGTTTGGTGTACAAGGACACCCAGGTCTCGTTGCACATCCCCTTTTCCCAAACTATCACCATTCAGATAATAATTTGCCTTTCTTTTTTACAACCAATGTGGATAACCTCACATTTATCCACATTTTACTGCATCTGCCATGTTCTTGCCCACTCACCCAACTTGTCTAAATCACACTGAAGCCTCTTTGCATCCTCCTCACAGCTCGCATTCCACCCCAGCTTTGTGTTGTCTGCAAACTTGGAAATGTGACATTTAGTTCCCTCATCCAAATCATTGATATATATTGTGAATAGCTGGGGCCCAAGCACTGATCCCTACGGTATCCCACCAGTCACTGCCTGCCACCCGGAAAAAGACACGTTTATTCCTACTCTCTGTTTCCTGTCTGTTAACCAATTCTCAATCCATGCCAGTATATTCCCCCCAATCCCATGTGCTTTAATTTTGCACACTAACCTCTTGTGTGGGACCTTATCAAAACATTCTCAAAATACAAATACACCACATCCACTGGTTCTCCCCTATCTATTCTCCTAGTTACATCTTCAAAAAACTCCAGTAGATTTGTTAACCATGATTTCCCTTTCATAAACCCATGCTGACTTTGTTCAATCCCGTTAATGTCTTCCAAGTGTTCTGTTATCACATCTTTTACAATAGACTCGAGCATTTTCCCCACTACTGAAGTTAGGCTAACTGGTCTGTAATTCCTTGTTTTTTCTCTCCCTCCCTTTTTTAAATAGTGGGGTTATATTTGCGGCTCTCCAATCTGTAGGAACTGTTCCAGAGTCTATCGATTTTTTGAAGATGATCACCAATGCATCCATTATTTCCAGGGCCACTTCTCTTTAGTACTCTGGGATGCAGATTATCAGGCCCTGGGGATTTGTCAGCCTTTATCCCCATTAATTTCCCTCGCACTATTTTTTTACTAATACTGGTTTCTTCAGTGCCTCCCTCTCACTAGACCCTTGGTTCCCTATCATTTCTGGGAGGTTATTTGTGTCCTCCTTTGTGAAGACAGAACCAAAGTATGTGTTTAATTGTTCTGCCATTTCTTGATTCCCCATTATCATTTCCCCGATTTATGACTGTAAGGGACCTACATTTGTCTTCACTAACCTTTTCATCTTTATATATTTATAGAAGCTTTTAGAGTCAGTTTTTATGTTCCCTGCTAGTTTACTCTCAAACTCTATTTTTCCCCTCTTAATCAATCTTTTGGTCCTTCTTTGCTGAATTCTAAACTGCTCCCAATCCTCAGGCTTGCTGCTTTTTCTGTCAATTTCATATGTCTCCTCTTTGGATGTAATACGATCCCTAATTTCTTTTGTACGCCACAGTTGAGCATCCTTTCCTGTTTTATTTTTGCACCAGACAGGAATGAGTAATTGTTGTAATCCCTGCACACGTTCTTTAAATATTAGCTATTGCCTATCCACCATCATCCCTTTCAGTAAAGTTCTCCAATCTATCCTAGCCAACTCGCACCTCATACTTTCGTAATTTCCTTTATTTAGATTCAAGACCCTAGTTTCGGATTCAACTACTTCACTCTCCATCTTAATGAGGAATTCTATCATGTTATGGTCACTCTTCCCTTGGGGACCCCGCACAACAACATTGTTAATTAATGCTTTCTCATTGCACAATACCCAGTCTAGGATAGCCTGTTCTCTAGTTGGTTCTTCAATGTATTGGTCCAGAAAACCATCATGTACACACTCCAGGAATTCCTCCTCCACTATATTATTGCTAATTTGGTTTGACCATCCTACATGTAGATTAAGGTCACCCATGATTATAGTTTACCTTTTTTGCATGCGTCTCTAATTTCCTGTTTACTGCCCTCCCCTACATCTCCACTACTGTTTAGGGGCCTATAGACATCCCCACCAACGTTTTCTACCCCTTGGTGTTTCTTAGCTCCACCCATATAGATTCCACATCGTGATTTTCCGAGCCAATATCCTTCCTCACTATTGCATTGATTTCCTCCTTTACTAACAACGCTACCCCACCTCCTTTCCCTTTTTGTCTGTCCTTCCTAAATGTTAAATACACCTGGATGTTCAGTTCCCATCCTTGGTCACCCTGCAGCCATGCCTCCGTAATCGCAACTATATCATAACCATTAATATCTATCTGCGCTGTTAATTAATCTTCCTTATTGCAAATGATCTGCGCATTAAGTTGCAATGCCTTTTGTCTTTTTAAGATTGCGAGTCACCTTAGTATTATTTTGCACTATGGCCCGATTTGTTTTTCGCCCTTGATTTCTCTGCCTTCCACTCTTGCTTCTTCCCTTTCTGTCTTTTGTATCTATCCTTGTTTCCCCCTCCTCTGTCTCCCTGCTCAGGTTCCCTTCCCCTGCCATTCTAAACCTTCCACAACAGCACTAGCAAACACCCCCGCGAGGACATTGGTCCCAGTCCTGCTCGGGTGTAACTCGTCCTGCTTGTATAGCTCCCACCTTCCCCACAACCGGTCCCAATGTCCCAGGTATCTAAATCCCTCCCTCCTACACCAACCCTGCAGCCACGCATTCATCCAGTCTATTCTGCTGTTCCTCTGTTCAATAGCACGTGGCACTGGTAGTAATCCTGAGATCACTGCCTTTGAGGTCCTGCTTTTTAAATTATCTCCTAACTCCTTAAATTCAACTTGCAGGATCTCATCCCTTTTTTACCAATGTCGTTGCTACTGATATGGACCAGGACTACTGGCTGTTCACCCTCCCCCTCCAGAATGCCCTGCAGCCACTCCGTGACATCCTTGACCCTAGCACCAGGGAGGCAACATACCATCCTGGAGTCACGTTTGCCGCCTCAGAAACGCCTATCTGTTCCCCTTACAATTGAATCCCCTATCACTATAGCCCTGCCACTCTTATTCCTCCCCTTCTGTGCAGTAGAGCCACCCATGGTGCCCCGAACCTGGCTCTTGCTGCTCTCCCCTGATAAGCCATCTCCCCCAACAGTATACAAAGCAGAATATCTGTTTGAGAGGGAGATGCCCCCAGGAGACTTCTGCTCTACCTGCCTAGTCCTTTTACTCTGCCTGGCGGTCACCCATTTCCTTCCTGACTGCGTAAGCTTTACCTGAGGTGTGACCCTATCACTGAACGTGCTATCCACGATAATCTCAGCATCGCTCCACAGTGAATCCACCCACAGCTCCAGTTCCGAAATGAGGTTAGCCAGTAGCTGCAGCTGGACACATTTCCTGCATACATGGTCGCCAGGGACACCTATAGTGTCCATGATTTCCCACATAGTGCAGGAGGAGCATATCAAGGGTGCGAGCTGTGCTGCCATGCCTTGCCTTAGATTTACATTGCTTTCACCTCTCGGACTCTCTTCCCGCTCTCGGGACTCTCTTTTTACACTTCTTTCACCTCTCGGACTCTCTTCCCGCTCTCGGGAATCTCTTTTTACACTGTGCTCACCTCTCGGGCTCTCTTCCCGCTCTTGGACTCTCATCTCACTCTCGGACTGTCCTTTTACACTGCGTTCACCTCTCGGACTCTGTTTTACACTGCGCTCACATCTTGGACTCACGATTTACACTGCGCTCACCTCTCGGACTCAGAGATTTAAGGTGATTGGCAAAAGAACCAAAGGTGACAAAAAGAAGATGTTAATTGGTGGCCATGAGTTCCTGGACGACCAATAGCAGTCTCCGAGGCCCAACAATCTTCAACTGCTTCATTAGTGAATTTCCCTCCATCATATGGTCAGAAATAGGGATGTTCGCAGATGATTGCGCAGTGTTCAGTTCCATTCGTAACCCCTCAGATAATGAAGCAGTCCGTGCCTGCATGCAGCAAGACCTGGGGAACATCCAGTGATAAGTGGCAAGTAACATTCACCCCAGACAAGTGCCAGGCAATGATCATTTCCAACACGAGGGAGTCAACCACCTCCCCTTGACATTTAACGGCATTACCATCCCTGAATCCCCCACCATCAATATCCTGGGGGTCACCATTGACCAGAAACTTAACTGGACCAGCCATATAAATACAGTACCTAAAAGAGCAGGTGAGAGGCTGGGTAATTCTGCAGCGAGTGACTCACCTCCTGACTCCCCAAAGCCTTTCCACCATCTACAAGGCACAAGTCAGGAGTGTGATGGAATTCTCTCCACTTGCCTGGATGAGTGCAGATCCAACAATACTCAAGAAGCTCGACACCGTCCAGGACAAAGCAGCCCGCTTGGTTGGCACCCCATCCACCACCCTAAACATTCACTCCCTTCCCCACCGGCGCACTGTGGCTGCAGTGTGTACCATCCACAGGATGCACTGCAGCAACTCGCCAAGGCTTCTTCGACAGCACCTCCCAAACCCGCGACCTCTAACACCTAGAAGGACGAGAGCAGCAGGTACATGGGAACAACAACACCTGCACGTTCCCCTCCAAGTCACACACCATCCTGACTTGGAAATATATCGCCGTTCCTTCATCGTCGCTGAGTCAAAATCCTGGAGCTCCCAACCTAACAGCACTGTGGGAGAACCTTCACCACACGGACTGCAGCGGTTCAAGAAAGCGGCTCACCACCACCTTCTCAAGGGTAATTAGTGATGGGCAATAAATGCTGGCCTTGACAGCGACGCCCACATCCCATCAACGAATAAATACAAGGAAAAGCTTTTTTTCACAGCGAGTGGTTAGGATCTGCAATGTGCTGCCCCAGTCGTTGGTGGAAGCAGATTCAATTATGGCCTTGAAAAAGGAACTGGCAAAATACTTGAAAGTAAAAAAAAATTGAGGGCTACGGGGAAAGGGCGGGGGAGTGGGACACGCTGGATTGCTCTTGCGTCGAGCCGGCACGGACTCGATGGGCCAAATTTCGTCCTTCCCTGCTGTAACATTACTATGATTCTATGATTTTAAAAACAGAACATGACTAACATTAAGAAAGGAACAGAATCCATAAGGATTGCTAAAAGTTATAGGAAGGGGTCAATTGCGCTCGTTGGGTTGCACTGCAGATTGTCTCATAGTGGAAGGGAAGTGGAGGGAGAATATGTTGGCTAATCTATGAATAAATAAACGTCATAGAATAACAAATATGGGAGTTTTCAACGAACCTATATTAAACTGGCAATAAGCGGTAGTGAAAGGAGGGAGAGGGAATGGAGTTTTCACAGTGCGTTCAGGACTCTTTTCTTACCCAATAGATAAGAAGCCCAACAAGAGAGGAATCACTGGTGGATCTAGTAATCGGAAATTAACTAGAGCAGATATAGAATTAAACGTAGGGGAGCATTTAGGCAATAGCGATGACAACATAAAAAAGTTTAAGATAATGATTGAAGGAGACTTAAGTGGGACAAAGACCAAAGTAGTAGATTGTGAAAAAAGCGAATTGTGAAGGGACAATGATGGAACTCGGGTCGGTAAACTGGAAAAAATATTGAGAGACAAAGAGGTAGAACAGCAGTGGAAAATATTTTAAAACGTGATCAATAGAGTTCTGCAGAAATAGATTCTGCTAAATTATGGGAACAAACTAGGCAATAATGAGACATGGATGAATAAAGAGATAAGATTAACATTGAATCACAATAAAACAGCATACAGTAAGTATATAGACAATAAAGGGGATTACGACAAAAAGGAATACAAAGAGCTTATAAAGTAAGATTAAAGAAACAATTAGCAAGGAAAAGAGTAATAACGAAATTATCAACGAACATTAAAAGAAATAGTTAAGTGTTCTATGGACACATGAATATCAAACGGAATATTAAGATAGGGATGGGGACACTAAGGGATGCACAGGATGAACTCACGGGTAATGATAGCGACATGGCAGAAATATTGAATAATTACTTGGCTTGAATTTTTACCAGGGGCACAAACATATGGACATGACATTAGAAGAAGAGATCAAAAAGGATATCAAGACAGTTAAGATAAATGTACTGTAGATGCACAAGCGGCCAGAGATTGATGAATGGAATGTTAGTCAGCGGCTGCTCGGCTGAAGGAGGTTACAGGGATAGGGAGGGTGAGGCCCTGGTGGATTTAAGTTTAAAAAAGAATGAAAACAAACTACAGCCTTAGGAGACTGGAAGCAAATGCGGGTCAGTGAGGGACTCACTAATGTAAAAGAGAGGGGTGGGGGTGGAATCAGTGGCAGGATGTGGAGATTGTGGGGACAAAGTTTTTGACTTCCCAATTTTTAACAAGAGGAAATTGTTGCCCATCTATAACAGAATGTCGGTCTGACAACACAAAGACATTGGAAGAGTCAAAAGAAGCAATGGTTTTGCAGGCGTACATCTGAAAGCTGGTCCATGTCTGAGGACGATGCCACCAAGGGGCAGTGTGCAGCTGAGGGAACCTTTAGAAACATCATATATTTCGGAGATAGATTGGGAAGTGAAACTTCTCCTAACTATGATCAGATAGGTCAATGGAACCAGGCCAGGGTAATCTCATCAAAAGAGTCCAGTGTCCAATGAATGAGGAGGTATATTTAAGAAGGAGATTGATAAATTTCGAGACACAAAAGGCATGAAGAGGTATGGGGAGAGAGTGGGAATATGGTATTGAGATAGAGGGTCAGCCGTGATCAGACTGAATGGCGGAGCAGGCTCGAAGGGCCGAATGGCCTGCTCCTGCTCCTGTTTTCTATGTTTCTATGTCACGGGTGGGAGTCCTGCAGGTTGTAGAGGAAACGGCGGAGACGGGGAGGAGAGGGTCATGGTAGGATTTAAACTCCTGGATGAAAATTTTAAATGTTAGGCGATCGGGAACTGACAGTCAGTGAGGGAGAGAGGCCACGCAGGACTTGGTGCTGATTGGAAGGTGGACGATGGGCGGCCAGACCGGAGGGCATTGGAGGAATGGAGTCTGGAGGGGACAGAGGCAATGATGAGGGTTTGAATGGCAACGGGCTGAGGAAGGAATGGAGGGGGTGAGGGAAGCGAGGCGCCTTTGTGATGGAGGTCAAATTGGGTCATGAGTCAGCTCGGGGTCACACTGGACCATTTTTACTGGAGATGTTAAGCAGTGTAAAATAAACGGGTAAATAATCTGCAGTAAAATAATGGAGAGAGGAATAGCAATGAAGCTTGTTCAGCGTCCGACCCCTGATATCACCCACAGTCATTTCTCGGCTGCAATCCTCAACGTGGTATATAACTGTTCCTGTGTCAGAGACTCAATATTCATATTTTAACTGGTAAACTGCAGGAACAGAGTAAAACCAGTCTGCTTGTGTTCCTGGATTCAGTGTACACACGGAGAAATCGTAAAATTTATCAATGAATCGGCAGGAGTGAACCTGGTCAATAAAATTATATGAAAACTGTAAATGAAACTGCTCATTATTGTTGGGCCAATCCTTTCTGAGCACGGATTTTAACTTTATTTCTGAGTGAGGTCTGATGAGGATAATGTCCTGGACTTTGAGATGTTTGTGATATATCCAGGTCATTACTTACATCGGAGACAAAGCTGCTGATGCAATGTGTTTATTGAAGTGACTGTAACTAATAGCAATGATCGGGGTTATAACCGTGTCAGTGGAGATTCATCCCCGGTATAAATCAGAGCTCGTTGCAATGTATCAGCTCAGAGTACCTGCCGGAGCTGCGGTTTCAGATCAACAGAAGACACTGCTTCTCTCAGAAATGGGATATTCAGCAATGTTTCATTTAGAACTCATTTGCTATCCTGTTCTTGCAGTTATTGGAGTTCCCGGTAGCCATTAACTCATCTGTGAATATTGTAAATCGGTGTTAACTGTCCTGCTGTACTTGGCAAATTATTTTCTTCTCCCACCATGTTTTACACAGCCGCCTGTTCTGGTCTATCGGTTGAATGATGGAATGTTTAAAGTCTCTGCTCTTTCAGTCTTGTAGGAACTGCATTATATGTGTAAACAACGATGTATATCCAACCCTGGCATTGTTACTGGACTATTCACTGTCCTGAATGTACTGTTGAATAACGGTATGTGCTCAACTTCGAAACGTTCGGTCTGTTGCAATTGCATTATATCTGTAGTGACCTCTGTATATAATCCAAGCCTGGCATTGTTACTGAATAATTCTCTGAACTGAATGTATTGGAATCAGGTGTCTGGGCTAAGAGTTGGTATCAGACCATCAGGAGCTGTGATCAGTTTCATGTTGTGGAACTAACCTGTCCTGGAATATATTTTCATCAATGTGTTTTCAGTGATTGATAATGAGACAGCTCACGGTCTCAGTGTTACAAGGAGGCAGCTCAATGTCCTCCCTCCCCAATAACATGCTCCAGTTTAACTGGGATTAAAATGTATTTATTGGTTATCACTGTTATGAAATATTATTTCGTTACGTTTGTATCTGACGCAGCTCCGGAGGTCGGGCCACTGAACTGAGTTTACTGCTGATTCTTTCACATCTCATTCTCTGCTTCACCGTGGATAAATTCACTGTAAAATGCAATGTTTTGAGGTTATGTTGTATCAGTTTACACTTTACATGTTTGAATCATGAGCCCTTCTATTTATCTGTGGATTATAAGTAGCAGCAAAGATGTTGGCGTTTTGTTAATTGAACAGTCCCGCCATCTAACACTACTTTATAATTACAGGAGAAGGAATTTCAATTATTGTGAGGTGTGTGTGGAAGAGGCTTTTGATTCTGTTCATTCCATGCATTGTCGATGAAGTGAACAGTGTCGGTGAACAAGTGGAGACTTGGATGATCTGCAGAAACATTAAACCATTTACAGAGTTTCACCATTTAACAAACTGAGACTGAGAATAGGATCGGTGGAACACGGGGCTGGTGAACAGAATGCAGGGGCAGGATGATAGGATTTACTCGGATATGAAAAGCGGCATTGAGAAAGTGGGTAGACAGTGTGGAGAGAAAGAGAGGAGCGACAGAGAAAGAAACTGAGAAGGAAAAAGAGAGGGAGGGGGAGAAGGAACGAGAGAAAGTGAATGCCGGAGATAGAGACACTCGCACAGAATAAGAAAGAGAGACAGACGGCAGCGGTGTGAATAATTCATCGGAATGAACTGCTGAAACTTCCAGTACAATTATTCAGAGGAAATGTGACTTTCAGGTGATATTGGGATGTTGTCAGATTGTGAGAGTTTCACTGTACTCACACCGGGTGTATTTATTGCTATCAGGCACTCAGTCTGTTTATATGAATGTTCGTCTTCCAGCTGAAGTGGCTGTCCACGACCGAGTGTGGCCGACTGGGACACTCCAAGGTCCATGACTATGTGCTGCGGGACGCACTGAAGTGAGGTGCGGTCTATGGAAAAGCTCTATGGGGAAAGGCCACTGTGTGCGGCCACACAACTTTGTATTGTACAGAATGTTTTAGAAGATATGTCCTGTGTTTTGAATTGTAATAATGAGATCATAGTATGTCCGATCTGCATTGTATTGGTTCGAATTATACTGTTTGAAATTGTGTCCTTTTACATTGAACTGTGTGTGTCTTTAAATTTTATGAAATAAAGAATATTTCGAAATATAAAAAAGTTTATGTGAATGTTCCTTTAACTTGTTTACTGACTGAATATATAAACACAATTGAAATGTATTTAAAGAATAAAATCAGTGATTTGCTGATCGCCTTGAATTATTAGGAGATTGTATTCTAGAATCTATGTATCAACAGAATTCAATAAAGAACAAGGATAATTTAGTGAATGAATTTTAATTTAATTTTAATTGAATGTGCAAAGTAAATTTATTGAACACACTATATAACCAACGTGCTGTTCCCTGACACCAATAACCACAGAAATGAAAGGTTGAATCCATTAATTGCGTTGTGTTAGATTAGATTCCCTCTAACACTCTGCTGCATTCTCTCCCTGTGAATCACAGCCTCTCCTCCCACTGCATTAAATCCTCTGTCTCCTCATCCCTTGCTTCAGTTTTTCCACTTTCCCAAACCATCTGCTCCTGACTCCCCCGCCTCCCCAGCCCCTTTCCTTATCTCCCTCCCAACCTCACTCATTGGCTCAGCCTCCAGCCGCCTCTTCCAATTCGATGCGAAGCCTCAAACTCACCGCCGCGGCTCTGGGCCTTTCCCGTTTAGTTCCCGCCCCTGTCGGCTCCCTTCACCCAGAGCAACAAACCAGCTGCACCTCCCCCTGTCCCCTCACCTTCCCGACACTTCGCTCTCTTTCCCGTCCGTCTGGAGCACAAATCCGCCTTTAATCCGCTGCATTCCCGGTGTGTAAAACCCCTTCTCCCTTCCCCACCGGCACTGCGCCCTCACTCAGCCCTTCCAGTGGATCCGGTGCTCACTTTATTCACTTTCTGTATCCATCTCACAATTCATTGTTTATCATTGTGTTTAAAAACATTTCTCTGCCCTAAAGCGCTGCCCAGGTCAGTGAATCCGTTTCCACCGTTTGATGCAGCAGCAAAACTGGAAATTTCACCCCAGATCCTGTTAAACTGTTGTTCTGGCTCCCAGTCTGAGCAGTCATTTCTCTGCTTCCCTTTCTCTCTCTTACAGTTAACTTGGTGGCGATTGTGATCCTGTCCCGAGGAAAGTGCGGACTCTCCAAATGTATCAGTGTCTACCTGGTGGGAATGGCGGCGGGGATCTCCTGGTCGTTATCATTAATGTCATAATGTGCTGTATTGTTGATATTCACTTCCCAGTTTCATCCTTGACCATTATCCCCGTGCACCGTCTCATTGACATCCTGAAATCAGGAGTCATAGCAGACTCTGTCTGCTTCACAGTGGTTTTCACCTTTGATCGATTTGTGGCCATAAGTTGTCAAAAGTTGAAAACAAAATATTGCAACCGAGAAAACGGCGGCTGTTGTTCTCGGGGTGGTGAGTGCACTGAGCTGTTCACTAAACATTCCCTGGGACTTTTTTCTTGACCCGGAACTTAAAATGGACAATGTACCGCGGGGTTGTGTCTGGCAACTGAGCCTTTTTCACTACACCCGCATGGGCAGTGTTTGAATTGTTTAATCTTGTGTAAATGCCTTGTCTTCCCTTCACTCTGACTTTTCTGTTCAATGTTCTCACCGCCAGGCACATTTTAGCGGCCAGTAAAGTCCGCATGGGACTTCAGAGCCGCAGCAATGGAGAGAATCACAAGGATCCAGAGATGAAGAACAGAAGGAAATCCATCCTCTGACTTTTCAGTACATCAGGCAGTGTCTTATTATTATTGAGCACAGGGGTTTTTGTGTTATCGCTCTGCGAATATCAAACGCCCAGTGCTTTACCGCCAGTAACACTGGATTCATGCTTCAAATTCTCAGTTCCTGCACCAACACGTGTATTTATGCTGTGATCCAGACTAAATTTAAGAGGATCTGAACAACGGGGTGAAATACCCACTGAATCTAATTGTTACATTAATTAAATCATAGAAACATCTCACGACTTTTCATCCGAAATTAAATAAAAAGTCAATTGGAGGAGATTTTCACGTTTGGCGTTGACGTGAGACGGGCAGGAGCGGATCAGGCGCCCGATATTCACCGCGCCTGATTTTACTATTCATTGACATCAATGGGCTCGATTTTTGGATGTCGGAGCTGGCGGGTTCGTGGCGGTGGGGGAGGGGGGGGGCTCCGAAATTCGGGGATACCCCGGGCGGGTCCGGAGCCCGGCTCCAACCCGCCCACTTCCGGGTTCCCCAGTGATGAGCTTAGATGCGCGCGCAGCCCATGCATGCGGGACTCCTGCTGGCAATTAAAGGCGGGATCCCACTTAAGGCAATTAATGCAATAGTTCAGATCGTTAGGAGACCTGATTTGTAGGATATTTCAGGAGGGGTGGGACTTTCATCCAAACTAGGACTGTTTCCCGTACTGGGGGAAACACTCTCAGTTGAAATGGATGAGTTGCAGCCACCAGCCTGTGGCAGCTGCAAAGTTCCATTTGACAGGTTGGGGGGGAGACCCTCACTCATTGCAGGAGACCACTCTGTCACTTTGGACAAAGTTTGGCCTCCAACACCCTCCTAACAATCAAATTCACAAACTTGCAACCTCAACCCCGGTGTGCAGACACATTTACCGACCTTGCGGACCCCCTCAAATGTATATCTTCTGGATGGGGGCCGCCATCGCTGCAGTCATGACCAGCATCACCAGCCTCGCCAGCCACGCCATCCACCTCAGACACGTGGAGATCCACAACACAGTGCTGTGACACATCCACCTGCACAGCAGGAGGGAGGGCAACTGCAGAGAGAGATGCATCTCAGAAGGCACTATCCTCACCACAGGGTCCACAGACCGAGACTCAACTACCTGGACCTCTCTGGGCAGGCTCAGAGTCACTTGACATGTCGTTGTGGACATCTGCAGCCTCCTTCATGCCGAGCTGCTCCTGGCTGGCCCGAGCACCATCTTCTTACCTATCACTGTCAAAGTCACCACTGCCCTCAACATCTTCTCCTCCGCATCCTTCCAGGGTGCCACCAGGGACATCGCCGGTGTCTCTAAGTCATCTGCACAAAAGAGCCATGAAAATACACCTATACCCACTCTGCAGTGACACACTGGGTGGCATCAGTTGTGGGTCTTCATGGTGATCCTCAAGAAAGGGCATTATTGCACAAACCGGACAAGATTTGCAAAGACGTGGCAGTAGTGGTGACAATATAATATGTAATGTGAGTTGATCAGAAATCAAATATAAGTAAAAGCCATGACAAGCCCTCAAACACCCTTGTGCAACCCCTTCATGCTAACGACATGTTTGCCTTACGCTTCCTACTGCACATATGTGACGCATGCCCTGTGGCTGCAGCACAGGTAGTGGCAGGCTGGGTGAGGCTGACCGTGAAAGAGATGCATGAGAGGGTGAGTATGAGATAGAGCCATGAGATTGTATGAGGATTGGGTTGAGTGGTAGTGGTGGAATGAGTGCTGGGGAGGTGAGTTAATGCAGGTAAGATGAGGATGAGGTTTGAGTGGGTGTGAGGGGTGATGTGACAGAGTAGTGTTGGCAGAGCAGAAGGAGATGTGGGGTGGGGGCAGTGATGTGGCAGACGGAGTGTAGGGGAATGAGTAAGTGTACTCACTTCGGCTGACCTACTTAGTTCATTGAAGCGCCTCCTGCACTGTATGCAGGTGCGTGGTATGTTGGTGGTGCTGGTGACCTCCTCTGCCTCCTCGAGCCAGGCCTTTGTGGTGGCAGAGGCAGGCCACTTCCTCCCGTCCGCCGGGTGGAAGATCTCCCTCCTCCTCCTCCTCCTCCTCTTCTCCCCATCCAGTAAGACCAGGAGTGAGACATCATTAAACCTGGGAGCAGCCTTCGCCCTGGGATGCTCCATGCTGTAATTTTGGCTCCTTTCTGCAGCATCAGTCAGTGGAGGACTGCCCCTTTAAATAGGGCTCCTCCAGCTGACAGCCTATGATGCGGGTGCGCAGTCCGCCCGCTGTGCAGCTTTCCAGCGCGAAACCCGGAAGCCAAGGTAAGTGGCTTCAATTAGGCTGCGATCACATGGGGAACCCATCGATTTTACTGGGCGGATTACCCAAGCGCCCAGTCGACCCACCCCCCACCCCGCCGCTGCCAACCCGCCTCCCTCCTAATATCAAGCCCATAATGTTGTCAAGACAGAATTAAGCCTGAGGATTGGGATGGATTTAGAAACCGGCAAAGGATGACCAAAAAATGATAAAATGCAAGAAAATAGAATATGAAAGCAAACTAACAAGAAATATAAAAATGGATTTTAAAAGCTTCTACAAGTATGTACAAAGGAAGAGAGTAGCAAAAGTAAATGTTGGTCCCTTAGAGACTGAGACAGGAGAAATTATAATGGGGAATAAGGAAATGGCAGAGACGTTAAACAAATATTTTGTATCTGTCTTCACAGTAGAAGACACAAAAAGCATAACAGAAATAATGGGGAACCAAGGGGCTAATGCGAGTGAGGAACTTAAAATAATTAATATCAGTACAGGAAAAGTACTGGAGAAACTAATGGGACTAAAAGCCGATAAATCCCCTGACCTGATGGCCTATATCCGAGGATTCTAAAAGAGGTGGCTGCAAAGATAGTGGATGCAATGGTTTTGAGCTTCCAGAATTCCCTAGATTCTGGAACGGTCCCAGCGGATTGGAAAGTAGCAAATGTAACCCTGCTGTTCAAGAAAGAGGGAGAGAGAAAACAGGGAACTACAGGCGAGTTAGCTTGACATCAGTCATCGGGAAAATGCTGGAATCCATTATTAAGGAAGTGGTAACAGGGCACTTAGAAAATCATAATATGATTAGGCAGAATCAATATGGCTTTATGAAAGGGAAATCATGTTTAACAAATTTATTAGAGTTCTTTGAGGATTTCACTAGCAGGGTGGATGGCAGATTGTAACTAGTGGGGTGCCATAAGGATCAGTGTTTGGGCCTCAGCTATTTACAATCTATATTAATGACTGAGATGCAGGGACCGAGTGTAATGTATCCAAGTTTGCTGACGATACAAAGCTAGGTGGGAAAGTAAGCTGAGAGGAGGACACAAAGTGTCTGCAAATGAATATAGACAGTTTAAGTGAATGGGCAAGCAATTAGGAAGGCAAATGGCATTTTGGCCTTTATTGCAAGGGGGTTGGAGTACAAGACTAAGGAAGTCTTGCTACAATTATACAGGGCTATGGTGAGATCACGGAGTACTGTGTACAGTTTTGGTTTCCTTATCTGAGGAAGGATATACTTGCCTTAGAGGCAGTGCAAGAAATGTTTGCTTGTTTGATTCCTGGGATGAGAGGGTTGTCCTATGAGGAAAGATTAAGTAAAATGAGTCTATACTTTCCGGAATTTAGAACAATGAGAGATGATCTCATTGAAACATGTAAGATTCTGATATGGCTTGACAGTGTTTGTTTGCTGAGAGGTTGTTTCCCGTGGCTAGCGAGTCTAGAACTAGGTGGCATACTAACAGGATAAGGGGTCGGCCATTTAAGACTGAAATGAGGAGGAATTTCTTCACTCAGAGGGTTGTGACACTTTGGAAATCTCTACCCCAGAGGGCTGTGGATGCTGAGCCATTGAGTATATTTAAGGTTGAGATGGATAGATTTTTGGACTCTATGGGAATCATGGGATACGGGGATCGGGCAGGAAAGTGGAGTTAACATCGATGATCAGCCATGATCTGATTGAATGGTGGAGCAGGCTCGAGTGGCTGCATGGTCTACTCCAGCTGCTAATTCTTAGGTTCTCATGTTCTCATAAATTTGCCTTTATTTTTGATGGACAGCGGTACACTAGCACCGTCCTCCCTCAAGGTTCCCTCAACAGCCCCGTTATTTTCCCTGCTCACATGAAAGGAGCTTTGACAGGGCTGTGAATCCAGAGGCTGTCATCCAATATGTGGATGAGATCCTAATACATACCGAGACACGGGGAGAGCACCTGCAAATGGTGAGTGAGGTTTTGCATCGACTGGAGTCCTCTGGACTTAAGGTCAATGTTACTAACCTGCAGTTGATGAAACCTCAGGTCAAGTTCTTTGGTGTCATCCTAGAGGCAGGGTCCCGGTCTGTGGACTGGAATAAAGGCAAGGTTATTTAAGGAGGAGATGGTTCGAGTACAGGCTAGATACAGTCCCACGTGGGAGACAGATAGGGCAACTAAAGCCAGAGCTCCCTTAATGACAAAAGAGATAAAGAGTAAGATGAAGCAGAAAAAATGGGTGTATGAGAGATGTCAGGTTGACAACACAAGTGAGAACCATGCTGAATATAGAAAGATCAGAGTGGAAGCGAAAAAGGAAATAAGAGGAGCAAAGAGCGGGTATGAGAATAGATTGGCAGCCAACATAAAAGGGAATCCAAAAGTCTTCTATAGTATGTAAACAGTAAATGGGTAGTAAGAGGAGGGGTGATTGATTATGTACCAAAAAGGAGATCTACTCATGGAGGCAGAGGGCATGGCTGAGGTACTGAATGAATACTTTGCATTTGTCTTTACCAAGGAAGAAGATGCTGCCAAAGTCACAGCAAGTGAAGAGGTAGTTGAGATACTGGATGGGCTAAAATTGATAAAGAGGAGGTACTAGAAAGGCTAGCTGTACTTAAAGTAGATAAGTCACCCGATCCAGATGGGATGCATCCTAGGTTACTGAGGGAAGTAAAGGTGGAAATTACTGAGGCACTTCCAATCATCCTTAGACACGGGGATGTGCCAGAGGACTGGAGAATTGCAAATGTTACACCCTTGTTCAAAAAGGGTGTACGGATAAACCCAGCAACTACAGGCCAGTCAGTTTAATCTCTGTAGTGGGAAAACTTTTAGAAACCATAATCTGGGACACAATTAACAGTCACAAGTGTGGATTAATTAAGGGAAGGCAGCACAGATTTGTTAAAGGCAAATCGTGTTTAACCAACTTGATTGAGATTTTTGATGAGGTAACAGAGAGGGTCAGCGAGGGCAATGAGGCTGATGTTGTATATATGGACTTCCAAAAGGCGATTGATAAAGTGCCACATAATAGGCTTGTCATCAAAGTTGAAGCACGTGGAATATGAAGCCCATGGAATAAAAGGGACAGTGGCAACATGGATACAGAATTGGGTAAGTGACAGGAAAGAGAGAGTAGTGGTGAATGGTTGTTTTTCAGACTGGAGGGAGGTATATAGTGACGTTCCCCAGGGGTCAGTAAAAGGACCATTGCTTTTTTGATAAATATTGGGACAGTCAGTCCTACTTTCTATAAACAAAGTCAGTGCTGGGACACTCAGTCCTGTTATACACACAGTCAGTGCAGGGACACTTTTTTTTATTCTTTGTTTTTATTCGTTCATGGGATGTGGGCGTCACTGGCGAGGTCGGCATTTATTGCCCATCCCTAATTGCCCTTGAGAAGGTGGTGGTGAGCCGCCTTCTTGAACCGCTGCAGTCCATGTGGTGAAGGTTCTCCCACAGTGCTGTTAGGAAGGGAGTTCCAGGATTTTGAACCAGCGACGATGAAGGAACTGCGATATATTTCCAAGTCGGGATGGTGTGTGACTTGGAGGGGAACGTGCAGGTGGTGTTGTTCCCATGTACCTGCTGCTCTTGTCCTTCTAGGTGGTAGAGGTCACGTGTTTGGGAGGTGCTATCGAAGAAGCCTTGGCGAGTTGCTGCAGTGCATTCTGTGGATGGTACACACTGCAGCCACAGTGTGCTGGTGGTGAAGGGAGTGAATGTTTAGGGTGGTGGATGGGGTGCCAATCATGCCGGCTGCTTTGTCCTGGATGGTGTCGAGCTGCTTGAGTGTTGTTGGAGCTGCACTCATCCAGGCAAGTGGAGAGTATTCCATCACACTCCTGACTTGTGTCTTGTAGATGGTGGAAAGGCTTTGGGGAGTCAGGAGGTGAGTCATTCGCCGCAAAATACCCAGCCTCTGACCTGCTTTTGTAGCCACAGTATTTATATGGCTGGTCCAGTTAAGTTTCTGGTCAATGGTGACCCCAGGATGTTGATGGTGGGGGATTCGGCTATGGTAATGCCGTTGAATGTCAAGGGGAGGTGGTTAGACCCTCTTTCGTTGGAGATGTTTATTGCCTGGCACTTGTCTGGCGCGAATGTTACTTGCCATTTATGAGCCCAAGCCTTGATTTGTCCAGGTCTTGCTGCATGCGGGCTCTGACTGCTTCATTATTTGAGGGGTTGCGAATGAAACTGAACACTGTGCAGTTATCAGCGAACATCCCCATTTCTGACCTTATGATGGAGGGAAGGTCATTGATGAAGCAGCTGAAGATGTTTGGGCCTAGGACACTGCCCTAAGGAACTCCTGTAGCAAAGTCCTGGGGCTGAGATGATTGGCCTCCAACAACCACTACCATCTTTCTTTGTGCTAGGTATGATTCCAGCCACTGGAGAGTTTTCCCCCTGATTCCCACTGACTTCAATTTTACTTGGGCTCCTTGTTGCCACACTCGGTCAAATGCAGCCTTGATGTCAAGGGCAGTCACTCTCACCTCACCTCTGGAATTTAGCTCTTTTGTCCATGTTTGCACCAAGGCTATAATGAGGTCTGGAGACGAGTGGTTCTGGTGGATCCCAAACTGAGCACCGGTGAGCAGGTTATTGGTGATTAAGTGCCGCTTGATAGCACTGTCGATGGCACCTTCCATCACTTTGCTGATGATTGAGAGTAGACTGATGGGGTGGTAATTGGCTGGATCGGATTTGTCCTGCTTTTTGTGGACACGACATACATGGGCAATTTTCCACATTGTCGGGTAGATGCCTGTGTTGTAGCTGTACTGGAACAGCTTGGCTGGAGGCGCAGTCAGTTCTGGAGCACAAATCTTCAGCACTACAGCCAGGATGTTGTCGGGGCACATAGCCTTTGCTGTATCCTGTGCACTCATCCGTTTCGTGGAGTGAATCGAATTGGCTGAAGACTGGCTTCTGTGAAGGTGGGGATATCGGGAGGTGGCCGAGTTAGATCATCCACTCGGCACTTCTGGCTGAAGATGGTTGCAAACGCTTCAGCCTTGTCTTTTGCACTCACGTGATGGACTCCGCCATCATTGAGGATGGGG
This sequence comes from Heptranchias perlo, assembly GCF_035084215.1. Taxonomy (NCBI): domain Eukaryota; kingdom Metazoa; phylum Chordata; class Chondrichthyes; order Hexanchiformes; family Hexanchidae; genus Heptranchias; species Heptranchias perlo. Next base: position 141,130,131 of record NC_090327.1, read on the forward strand.
ATGTTTACAGAGCGTCCTCCTCCCGTTAGTTGTTTAATTGTCCACTCACGGCTGGATGTGGCAGGACTGCAGAGCTTTGATCTGATCCGTTGGTTGTGGAATCACTTAGCTCTGTCTATAGCATGTTGCTTCCCCTGTTTAGCATGCACGTAGTCCTGATTTGAGGCTTCACCAGGTTGGCACCTCATTTTTAGGTACGCCTGGTGCTGCTCCTGGCATGCTCTTCTACACTCCTCATTGAACCAGGGTTGATCCCCTGGCTTGTTGGTAATGGTAGAGAGAGGAATTTGCCGGGCCATGAGGTTACTGATTGCGCTGGAATACAATTCTGCTGCTGCTGATGGCCCACAGCGCCTCATGGATGTCCAGTTTTGAGCTGCTAGATCTGTTCTGAATCTATCCCATTTAGCATGGTGATAGTGCCACACAACACGTTGGATGGTGTCCTCAGTGCGAAGATGGGACTTCATTTCCACGAGGACTGTGCGGTGGTCAATCCTACCAATACTGTCATGGACAGATGCATTTGCGACAGGTAGATTGGTGAGGACGAGGTCAAGTAGGTTTTTCCCTCGTGTTGGTTCGCTCACCACCTGCCGCAGGCCCAGTCTAGCAGCTATGTCCTTCAGGACTCGGCCAGCTCGGTCAGTAGTGGTGCTACCGAGCCACTCTTGGTGATGGGCATTGAAGCCCCCCACCCAGAGTACATTCTGTGCCCTTGCGACCTTGGGAAAACGAGGGACTGGAGACTGAGGATTGGGTCCAGGATAGCGGGGCCGGATCGGCATCGGAAGCTCCGCCGGGACCGATGTTTCCTCCACGGCAGCAAAAGTACGGTCGACCCGCACCAGACGGTGCGCAGGGTCCGCTGCAGAGTGATTCCGTGGTCCCATTCCACACCCCACAACTACAGGCTATGACAGCGAGCATGCCCAAGCTCAAGAAGGAAGGGGACCCCTCCGTTCACTTCAGGGAAGTAGAGCAAGTCGGGGGGATCAATGGGTGTAGTGAGGGAGAGCTTCACATGCTGTTACTGTTTTCCCTGGACGAAAAGTTGTACTAGGCTCTGTCCGTAGCCACTCGGCTGGGACACAGAACCACGGAAGGTTTAAGGGAAGAAATCCTGAGAGTGATGGGTCATATCCAGGGTAGTCCGTTCTCTCGAGTGGAGAGAACGCTGCATCTGGTGGGTGAAGCACCACAGGCATTCACAGACAGGCTATGGCCTGTACAGGAAAAGGCCATGGGTAGGGTGCTGGACAGGCTACAGTTGCAAGGGGTGCCCAGGGATCACTGGCTCAGGACCCTCGTGGCAAAGAGTTTGCCCAAAATCAGGGCCATGGCAGAAGCCTGTTTTGACTCCGAGGTCCTTGTGAATACGAAGGCCGGCGTGCTCCGTAAGATGAACCTGGCCTTTAAAGGTCAAACCAAAGGGGAGGGTCCATGAAACGAAAGCCAGTGAGAGTAATAGGAAGGAATGGCGACAGGGAGGAGTTCGTATTAACAAGTCCAGGACATGTTTCGGGTGTGGGAAGACGGGACACTGGAGGCGAGAGTGCCCGGCCCAGAAGGAAGGGCCAGGCCGAGGGGAACCTCCAATGCAGAGGCCACAAGCCGTCGAAGTGAAGGGGGCGACCGGGCACTGTTTGACGTTCTGGTAGCCGCCCTTCGCACGGTTTATGTGCAGGAGAAAGGGAGGGTAGACGCTGCCGTGAGCAGTGTGATCCCAACCGCTCCCTTATGCCCATCACCCTGACTTGCGCGCCCAGCCTGAGTACCTGTGTGCACTCACGTACGATAAGTGGGGTAGACCTTGTGTGAAGATGGGGGTATTTGGTGGACACCGGAGCTTCGAGCACGGTGATCCATGCAAGCGACCCGATCAGTTCACCGTGGTCTAGCAAGGCCCCATTCTGTCTCGTGGGGTTCACGGGGAACGAGCCTGGCTGGGGCAATCTCAAAACCCCTGGCCATAGAGTTTGGATCCCTACACACCAGGTGGAAATGTGTTCTAATAAAATGGGAACAGCCAGGGTCAGGAGTCCTAGGGGCTGACTTCATGTTAGCCCCCCAGATAATAGTGGATCTCCGGAACCACTGCCTGTGGGGAGCAGGGGGTTCCAAGAAGGTGGAGGAAGTGTTAGTTATCCCAGGGGTATAACTAACACTTATAGCGAGGGGAGCTGCTGCACCTTGCGGCAGAAAGGGAGTTACGACCTGGGGGATCTGGTCACAAGCACCGCTCCATTTTAAATTCTGCCCGTTCGCAGAACTTGACATTTATACTATTTTTTCTATACTTCAATCTCTCCCTGTCTCTGTCTCTTGACTTTCTGTGTTTTCCCCTGATGGACTTCTCAGGCTTTCTTGAACGGCTAAGGCTTGTCCAAACTGCAACACCGACAGAAAATGGTAAAAATAGAAAGACTGAGACGGTAGGAAAAGCAAAGGTGTGACCCAGCTGATGAATTCGCAGCTGATGTCTCCACATTTATGTCTCTTCGCCCTCAAAGGGAAAAAGCAGCAATTTGAGTCCAGTATACTTATAGTAAAGTGTATAATATGCGGATGCCGAGACAGACAATAATCGAACCGTTTCCATGGGGATGAAAGTGCCGAATTCTAACCAATAGAGGACAAGGTAACGCTGAAAATTATTTGCTGCGAGCGAGCAGACCAACACGGCCTTTCCTATTGGCCTCTTTGTAATTCGGTCATTTTCGTGCCAGACCAGCTGCTCGCACAAAGTGGCATTTTCTGTCCGAACGACTCTCGCGACAGAAGGTGATGTTCAGGCAATGACAGCACCAAGTACAAGTAGGCATGTACATGGAATGGGAAGTGAGGTAAAATACTACCACAGGATGCTGATGGACATGTTTCCATTTCCAAAATTCACGCACCGAATCAATGCAGCTCCTGGGAAAGCTGCAAGGCAACGCAGGTCGGTCATCAATCATTTGAAGCAACTGGCAGTTTAAAGGGGCATCTCCTGCTGCTCCCCTGGGGAGTGAGGGAGAGACACTGTCGGTATCTGCGTACAGAATTTGTACATAACTGTACAGAGAAAGAGAAAATATCCCTGGGCTGTGAGTTATTGAAAGTATTCAGATTTAACCACAGGAATATCCACAGCCAGAAGCTGAAAAGAACGGAGATAAGAGGCCTGAGAATAAACACAGAACTGAATGGATCACGAACAAGTTCTTGAGTGTGTCCGGGATAATTTTCTGCAGCAGTATGTCCTGGAGACAACAAGGGGGCAAGCCATACTAGATTTAGTAATGAGGAATGAACAGATTCAGTTAACGGCTTAACTGTGCGTGAACATCTATCCAAAAATGATCACAACGTGATCGAGTTCAATGTAGTTTTTGAAAGGGAAAAAAGTGAATCAGCTGCTAAGATTCTAGACTTGGGTAAGGCCGACTTCAATGGGATGAGACAGAGACTGTCCGCAGTAAACTGGGCAAATCTGTTAATGGGTAAAACGACTGATGATCAGTGGGAAATGTTTAAAGAAACATTTAACGTGATACAGAATCGGTTTATACCCCTGAGGGGCAAGAACTCTACTTGCCAAAAAAAAAAACAGCCATGGACAACTAAAGAGGTAAGGGACAGTAAAAGACATAAGGAAAGGGCATACAAAAAGGCAAAAAATGGCACAGATCCTGGCAAATGGGAAAGATACAAAGATCAACAAAGGGTCACAAAACAGATAGTAAGAGCTACAAAAAGAGAGTATGAAAAGAAACTTGCAAGGGATATCAAAACCAATACGAAGAACTTTTATTGTTACATTAGGAAAAAGAGGGTGGTCAGGAGCAGTGTTGGCCCCTTAAAAACTGAAAGTGGTGATATTGTCATTGACAATGGGGAAATGGTGGACATGTTGAACGATTACTTTGCGTCAGTATTTACAGTCAAAAAAGAGGATAGCATGCCGGAAATCCCAAGAAAACTAATATTGAATCGGGGACTCGATAAAATTAACATAAGTAAAGCAACAGTAATGAAGAAAATAACAGCACTAAAGAGTGACAAATCCCCAGGACCAGATGGTTTCCATCCCAGAGTTTTAAAGGAAGTAGGTGAGCACATTGCAGATGCCCTAACTATAATCTTTCAAAGTTCTCTAGATTCAGGAACTGTCCCTCTAGATTGGAAAATTACACATGTCACTCCACTTTTTAAGAAAGGAGAGAGAGGGAAACCAGGGAATTATAGACCAGTCAGCCTAACATCTGTTGTGAGGAAAATGCTAGAGTCGATAATTAAGGATAGGATGACTGAACACCTCGAGAATTTTCAGTTAATCAGAGAGAGCCAGCATGGATTTGTGAAAGGTAGGTCGTGCCTGACAAACCTGATTGAATTTTTTGAAGAGGTGACTAAAGTAGTGGACAGGGGAATGTCAATGGATATTATTTATATGGTCTTCCAGAAGGCATCTGATAAGGTCCCACATAAGAGACTGTTAGCTAAGATAGAAGCCCATGGAATCGAGGGAAAAGTACGGACTTGGTTAGGAAGTTGGCTGAGCGAAAGGCGACAGAGAGTACGGATAATGGGTAAGTATTCACATTGGCAGGATGTGACTAGTGGAGTCCCGCAGGGATCTGTCCTGGGGCCTCAATTATTCACAATATTTATTAACGACTTAGATGAAGGCATAGAAAGTTTCATATCTAAGTTTGCCGATGACACAAAGATTGTTGGCATTGTAAGCAGTGTAGATGAAAACATAAAATTACAAAGAGATATCGATAAATTAAGTGAATGGGCAAAACTGTGTCAAATGGAATTCAATGCGGACAAATGTGGGGTCATCTACTTTGGATCAAAAAAGGATAGAACAGGATACTTTCTAAATGGTAAAAAGTTAAAAACAGTGGATGTCCAAAGAGACTTAGGGGTTCAGGTACATAGATCATTGAAGTGTCATGAACAGGTGCAGAAAATAATCAAGAAGGCTAATGGAATGCTGGCCTTTATATCTCGAGGACTAGAGTACAAGGGGGCAGAAGTTATGCTGCAGCTATACAAAACCCTGGTTAGACCATATCTGGAGTACTGTGAGCAGTTCTGGGCACCGCACCTTCGGAAGGACATATTGGCCTTGGAGGGAGTGCAGCGTAGGTTTACTAGAATGATACCCGGACTTCAAGGGTTAAGTTACGAGGAGAGATTACACAAATTGGGGTTGTATTCTCTAGAATTTAGAAGGTTAAGGGGTGGTCTGATCGAAGTTTATCAGATATTAAGGGGAACAGATAGAGTGGATAGAGAGAAACTATTTCCGCTGGTTGGGGATTTTAGGAGTAGGGGGCACAGTCTAAAAATTAGAGCCAGACCTTTCAGGAGCGAGATTAGAAAACATTTCTGCACACAAAGGGTGGTAGAAATTTGGAACTCTCTTCCGCAAACGACAATTGATACTAGCTCAATTGCTAAATGTAAATGTGAGATAGATAGCTTTTTGGCAACCAAAGGCATTAAGGGATATGGGCCAAATGCAGGTATATGGAGCGATTTCACAGATCAGCCATGATCTTATCAAATGGGGGAGCAGGCACGAGGGGCTGAATGGCCTATTCCTGCTCCTATATTCCTATGTTCCTAAGTGAAAGAAAAATATATGTTATCAGTTCCATTGTGCCTGGTCGCAATCTCGGGAGCTCCCCGGTGGGTTGGTGGTTAGGATTCGGTGCTTTCACCGCCGCCTCGTTTGATTCTCGGTCAGGGAACTAACCTTAACAAGAGTTATGAAATTATTAATTTAAATCCATGAAGCTAATTAAACCCTGTTGATAGTTGAATCATTGTTTTAATCAGCATTAATCAACCGATAACTTTCTATTTCAGACTGAAGGAGATGCTGACATTGTTACCAAGAGAGAGTCAAAACTTTGATAAGATTGTTCTGCTTTGTTTGTGATGAAATTTCATCATTTTACAGGCTGTATCTTAAGAGTTGATTAAAAGTTCAGCGCTTATGACGCCAGGAATCTGGTGCAGCCGTTGTTAAATTTATCAGAAACAGGCAAATGTCGCGGTTTATCACAGGAACGCTCTATCCGGTTCTGCGATCAGGATGAAAATGACGCAACGAGAAACATCTGACTCAAAACGAAAAGCATCGGGCCAGGACAAAAATCACTACCGTTTTGCTTCTCCAAAATAAAGGTTGTGATATTTATTCTCTGAACATAGAAACAGTCTGGTCTCGCTCACTACAGCAATCTCCATGTCACAGCGAACCAGCTCTCCTGCAGCCAATGCGGCCTCCCGTCGGGCCTTTCGGAGCCTTGTCTGTCAAGAAGAATTCTGATTTCTGTGAAGCCGATGTTCCATTCCTTTATATGATTCATGTGCCTGCTCTCCGGCCGCAGGGTGAATGGAGGAATATCAGCCGAGCTAAGTTGATAATGATTCCGGCACATTTTCTTGCAGAGAAAACACACATTGAAACCATGGAAGTTTGAGGCAATGAATCCCAAGGAAAAATTTTAAAAGGGCTCGAACCATCAAACTTTCGCACTAATCGATTGTGCCACCGAAACAGGTAAACAATTTGAACCGAAGTTCAAGGGCTTCTCCTCGAATCGAACCCGACCCCAACGAGCCCAGAAACAAGAACGCGTCCTTACATTAACGTGTTACAGACACATTCTCTGAGAGGTCTGTCTGTATAAAGAAATGTCATTTTTAAAGAGTCATTCTGATATCAGTTCCCTGCTGGCTCCTGAATAAATACAAATCCCGCATTGTGTTTTTTTTTGTTACTTAAATTCTCAAATTAGGTAAATATCATAAATTACACAAAGGCACTGCTGGGAGTTGTATGCAAAATTTCCTGTCCATTATATAGGCACGTTCACTAACTAAGCCACAGAGCCAATTCACGATATCATTCCCCACCTCTCTTATTAATATCTATCAGGTACACGTCACATTCTGTTGCGGGTTCAGATTGTTTTATCTTTGTTTATTTCGCTTCCCCCTTTACCTGTGAATCCCGATACTGACTGTGTTTCTGGCTGTGTTTATCTTTGTGTCCATCAGTGGGTTGATACACGGATGACTATGTGTGTGTTGGTGTTTGTTACATTAAATACATTAGGGGATCAGACAATTCTCGCGCTGGCACTGAAGAATTAATTAAGCAAATTTCACAGCGAAGTGTTTTTTAATGTGGTGCTGGAACTAAACAATTTTAATAGGTGCAGAAAGGGACAACGAGAAAAACTTGTGAGAGATATTAAGGAAAACTCTCAAGGCTTTTACAAGTATATTAAGAGAAAGAAGGGTGGCTAAGAGTAAAGTGGGCCGCTTGCAGGCAGATGGAGGTGATATTGTAATTATAAATCTGGAAACAGCAGACTTGCTAAATACTCACAGAAAAGGATGAGGATAATGTACCAGAGACACGAGTAAAACTGAAAATAAACCAAGGGGATTCCGTATAAGTAAAATAATAGTAATGGAGAAAATAATTAGACTAAAAATAGACAAATCTCCAGGAACTAATGGGTACCACCCCTGGGGATTATAAGCAGCAGGTGAGGAAATTGTACGTGCTTTATTCACGATCTTTAAAACTCTCATGATTCTGGAATTGTTCCATGGATTGAAAAGTTGCCAATGTCACTCCATTATTTCGGAAGGGCAGGAGAGATAAAGTTGGAAATGATAGACCTATTAGTGTGACGGCTGTGGGGAAGTTACCAGTATCTGTTATTAGTGAAAGAATGAGTGAGCACTTGGATACATATGAATTGATCAGAGAGAACCAGCATCGATTTATAAAGGGTAAATCAAGTCTAACGAAATTAGCTGAACTTTTTGAAGATGCAACTAATGTGGTAGATTATGGATGTTAAATGTATATTGACTTCCAGAGGCATTCGATAAGGTACCACATAAGGGACTGCTAACAGAAATGAGAGCACATGGAATTTCAAGCAACCTCTTGACATGGGTACGGAGTTGGTTAGGAGATAGGAGACAGAGTAGGGATAATGGGTCTGTGCTCAAATTGGCAGGATGTGATTAGTGATGTCCCCCAGGGATCTGTACCGGGGCATCAGCTATTTACTATATGTATAAATGACGTAGATGAAGGAATAGAGAGCCGTCTATCCGAGTTTATCGATGACACCAAGTTAGATGGCACAGTAAGTATTGTAGATGGGAGCATAAATCTGCAAAGGGAAATTGATAGAATAAGTGAGTTAGTAAAACTGTGGCAGATGTAGCTTACATCGAATGTACATCACAGAAACAGACAATTCGGTCCAACTAGACTGTGCTGGTGTTTATGCTGCAGACAAGCCTCCTCCAACCCCTCTTCATCTAACCGTATGAGCAAACCCTTTATATTCCTTTCTCCTCCATGTCTTTATCTGGCTTCCTCGTAAATGCATCCATGCTATTCGCCTTAACTATTCCTTGTGCTCGCGAGTTGCAAAGACTTCCTGGGTAAATATGTTTCTCTCGAATGCCATATTGGATTTATTAGTGACTATCTTCTATTCATGGCCCCAAGTTTTGGAGTCTCCACCCCAAAAGTGCAAACATCTTTTCTATGTCTAACCGATCAAACCCTTGCATAATATTGAAGTCCTATACTTGTCACCCCTCAGCCTTCTCTTTTCTGTAGAAAAGAGCCCCAGACCGTTCAAACTTTCAATATTGGGAAGTTTGAGGTCGTCCGCTTTGGTCGTAAGCGAGATAGATCAGAGTATTTTCTAAATGGTGAGAAGCGAGGAGCGGAGATATTCAGAGGCCAAGTGCAAAAATCACTAAAAGTTCTTGGATAGGTACAAAAAATAATTTAAAAGGCGAATGGAATGTTGACCTTTATCTCAAGGGAGCTGGAGTTCAAAGGGGTGGAAGTTGCGTTACAGTTATATAAAACTCTGCTGAGACCACATTTACAGTACTGCATTCAGTTCTGGGCACCACACCTCCGGGAGGATATATTGGCCTTGACGGGGGGCAGCACAGATTCACCAGAATGATACCGCGGCTAAAATGGTTAAATTATGCGGACAGGTTGCACAGACAAGGTTTGTATTTTCTTGTTTATCGAAGATTAAGTGGTGATGTGAATCAGGTGTTGAAGATGATAAAATGAGCCAATGGTGTGTGTGTGAGCTGTAAAACAGCTCGAAATACCAATCCTCTCTACCACTGGGGACTGAGTCTTCCAACATACGGGATTTTCACTCGTGCAAATTTCATCCACGTTTTCATTTCTCCGACCTGCTTGTTGCGCCTTTCCCTTCAATTCATCACTTGTGGGAAAAACTCGATTCTGCGGTCAATTTTCGGTACACACGGTGAAATTTTAAATAATTGTAATCGATCCTTATCAATCTCAATATCGTCACCTACACGTTTGGCAACTGCAAAGCGGCTTCAATCGCGGATTTGCTGCACAACTCGTTGAAAGATACTGTCGGTAATTGGAGGGTCTTTCAAGTCATGACACGAACATAACAGTTCGCACTGCCGTTTTCCCCAAGGCGCTTCAGAATCATGTGGAATGATTTCGGTCTGGCGGTTAAATCCGTTCCCTCTTTAGAAATCTGCCTGTGAACCCGTGTCTTTTGGTATTTTTGATAGCCGATAACAAATCGATTTGCCCTGTACTGTACATTACTTTTTAAATATTACAGATAAGCGGAGCACGTGATCTGTCACAGCTGTGACTTTGAATTTTCTCCCTCTCCTCTGGATCTCCCCGGCAACTGCCACTGATCACAATCTCCTGTCACACTTCTCCAGGAGAAAGTTCTGAGCCTCGGTTTCCAAATGATATAACGTCCATTTCGTCAGACACCGACAGCCGAGAAAGAGTTTCTTAGTTTCAGCTCCCACGTTCCCCAAATCCTCCTTAAAGTTCCATGAAAAATATTGTCCTTAAGCTAATAATATAAATAAAAGTTCTTATCGTCTGGTGTTTTGTTTCAGATTCCACGGCTTTTAAAGGTCACTGCGGATGTTTAACGAAGCGCCTCTTGGTTGGAAGCTTCTGTTTGAGAAGAATCACGAAGCAATAATTGAGAGACCGAAAATTAAACTGTTTGGCGGGACCACTGATAGTGTAGCTCATACGCGACTTTAGTGGCGGAATCGGTTGGTATCCTGGTTCTTATACTTGTAAATGCCGAGATTGTGGGTTCGCGCCTCACCTATAGCAGTTCAGCTTCTGAACATTTTAATCAGAGTTCAAGGTACAACCGGTATATTCCATAACGCATCGACTTCTTCGTATTCCCATGTTAACACTAAGGTTCCTCTGGTCCACCCAGTTTACTTGTTTATAGGAGGGAGAGGGGACGATTGGCGACAGCTGATATGGCAAAGGGGCCAGTACGAAATCTTTAAATCTAAAAACCAAGCACACAATTCTTATTTCCGTGAAGCAGGTACTCATCGGTTTGAAGTGTCGTGTAGGGACAATTCGGAAGGGAAATCTGCTGCCTGGTGTCACTGTGTAACGGGTGAAATTATCCAGCTCTCGGTTGTTGATCGGCTGAACGTTCGAGAGGCCTTCTCCAGCTCCCGATGGGACATGTTTAACTTTGAGCCATTGGGTAAAGTGTTTATTTTAATTGGTGCTAACGAATGACAAGACATTTGGCACAAACAAGAAGAATTGTAAACTCACGAGTTCTCTGTCCATGTTTCTTACATCAGATTCAACAGAAACAAGGATTCTCCTCAACACGTTGCTGAGAATTTTATAAAAGGGACCTTCACCCTAGTTAGACGTCTACAAGGAATAATTCAGAGTCCTACCATGAATTTGCGTGATGGAAGCTTGCGCAATCGAGACCCTAGGCAGCTTATTTGGTAGAGCGTCAGAGTTTTAAAACATGGTAGCGATCGGAGGACCCAGAATTCAAATCCTTGTTTTAGACTAAAGTTCAAAACACTTGTTAGGTTAAAAACTTTAAAACAGCTGGACAGTTATGTCTTTCCAGCAGACCAACGTAAGAGTAAGAGTAGGCCGTACGGTCCCTCTGAGCTTGCTTCTGCCATTTAATAACATCATGGGCAATCTTCGACCTCAACTCCACTTTCCTACCTCATGTTCCCTTAGTTTCCAAAAATCAAGCGATCTCAGTTTCGAATATACTGAAAATTCCAAAGAGTCACAACCTGCTGAGTAAAGAATTTTTTTCGTTATCTCGGCCGTAAATGGCCGACCCCTTATCTTGAGACTATGACCTGTAGTTCTAAACTCTCCAGCTAGGCGAAACAGCCTCCTTGCATCTACCCTGTCAAGCCCTCTAAGAATTTTATAGGTTTCAATGATAATCACCTCTCTTTCTTGTAAAGTCCAGAGAATATAGGTCCATTGTACTCAATCTTTCCTCATAAGACAACCCTCTCATCCCAGGATTCAATCTAGTGAACCTTCGTTGCACCCCCTCTAAGGCAAGTATATCCTTCCTTAGATAAGGAGGCCAAAACTGTACACAGTACTCCAGGTGTGTCTCACCAAAACCCAATATAATTGCAGCAAGACATTCTTACTCTTGGGCTCCAACCCCCTTGCAACAAAGGCCAACATGCTATTTGCTTTCCTAATTGCTTGTGGTACCTGCATGTTAACTTTCTGTGATCGGTGTACAAGGACAACCAAATCCCTCTGACTACCAACATTTCTAAGTCTCTCACCTTTTAAAAAATATTCTGCTTTTCTATTCTTCCTACCAAAATGAATAATTTCACTTTTTTCCACATTATACTCTATCTGCCAACTTCTCACCCACTCACTTAACCTGTCTATATCACTTTGCATCCTCTTAGCGTCCTCCTCACAGCTTACTTTCCTACCTAGCTTTGTATCGTCAGCAAACTTGGATACATTACACTCGGTCCCCTCATCTAAGTCATTGATATAGATTGTAAATAGCTGAGGCCCAAGCATTGATCCTCATGGCACCCCACTAATTACAATGTGCCAACCCGAAAATGACCCGTTTATTCCGACTTTCTGTTCTCTGTCCGTCAACCAATCCACAAACCATGCTACCCACAATATTACCCACAATCCCATAACAACCTCTTGTGTGGCACCTTATTGAATGCCTGCTGAAAGTCCAAATAAACTACATCCAATGGTTCCCTCTTATCTACCTTGCCAGTTACACCCTCAAAAGCTCGAATAAATTTGTCAAACACGATTTCCCTTTCATAAAACCATGTTGACTCTGCCTAATCATATTATGATTTTCTAAGTGTTCTGTTGCCATATCTCTAGTAATAGATTCTAGCATTTCCCCTACAACTGATGTCAGGGTAACTGGTCTATAGTTCCCTGCTTTCTTTCTTTCCTTTCTTGAATAGCGTGGTTACATTTGGCACCTTCCAATCCATGGGGAACTTTCTAGAACCTAGGGAATTCTGGAACATCAAAACCAATGCATCCCCTATCTCTGCAGCCATCTCTTTTAAAACCCTACCATGTAGGCCATCAGGTCCAGAGGATTTGTTGGCTTTTAGTCCCATTAATTTCTCCAGTGCTTTTTCTTTACTAATCTTAATTAGTTTAATTTCCTAACTCTCATTAGGCCCTTGGTTCCCCACTATTTCCTGTATGTTTTTGAGTCTCCTACTGTGAAGACAAATACAAACTATTTGTTTATTGTCTCTGCCATTTCCTTATTCCCCAATATAATTTCTCCTGTCTCTGCCTCCAATGGACCCACATTTATTTTCACTAATCTCTTCCTTTTTACATGCTTGTAGAAGCTCTTACAATCTATTTTATATTTCTCACTAGTTTACTCTCATATTCCATTTTCTCTCTCTTTATAAGTGTCTTGGTGATTTATAAATCAATCCCGATCCTCAGGCTTACTACTCTTTTTGGCAATATTGTAAGCCTCTTTTAACCTAATGCTATCATTAACTTCTCTAGTTAGCCACGGTTAGACCAGTTTTCCAGTAGAGTTTTTAATCCTCAAGCGAATGTATATTCAATGAGAATTAAGAATTATTTCTTAAAATGTTTACCATTGCTTATCTACCATCATATCATCCAATCTAATTTCCCAATCTACCTTACACAACTCGCCCCTCATACCTACGTAATTGGCTTTGTTTAAATTTAAGACCCAAGTTTCGGACTTAACTGCATCACCCTCAAACTCAATATAAAATTCTATCATATTGTGATCACTCTTCCCCAGAGAATCCTTTACTATAAGATTACTAATTAACCCTGTCTCATTACACAATACTAGATCTAAAATAGTCTGTTCCCTAGTTGGTTCCTCAAAATATTGCTCTAGAAAACTGTCTTGAATGCTTTCCATGAACATAAAACAGCTTATCTTGAGTTGTTAACATGGTGTCAGCATGGTGGAATGACTTGTGACTCGAAGGCAAGGCCATATCTGCCAGGTGAATTAGATGTTTGATGCAATCACAGAAAATTAATGAAACCAATCCTTACCTGCAGAGCAGTGAGTGGGAAAGAAAGATTCTGGGCATTGAGAGACGATGGAGTTTGTAGGTAGAAGAATGAATAGACACTCTGCTTCTTTTCGATACTGATAATTATACACAAAGATCTCATCTCTGTTCTTCTTCCAGATAATGAAAACCTTTATGCTCAAGAGATTAGTGTTCCAAGCCAATTATCCCCATTCGCACTCTCCTTCCAATCTTGCACGCGTTGCTTAGCTTTAAAGCCGTCCATTCTTTCACACTGGGATTCAATTTGAAGAAAGCGGTGCAGCGATAAGTTTGTGTTGTTCTGGAGGTATAGTGCAGCGAGACACATAAAACGATAATGATAACAGTGACTGTTCGGACACTGGTGTGAGCTACAATTAAAGGTTGGTAACATTTAAAGTGTCAGACAGCAGGTCTCTTCCAAATCTTGACAGAAATGGCAAGAAAACTTCATACAGACTTTGAAAAAGCAGGCATTTTTCAAAAGGCTAGAAAGTGCATTGTATATCGCTATAATGGATTGTAAGATTAATGAATGATCGGCTGCTGGCTGTTAAGGCAGGAGCAGTGGTGGTGAAAAGGCTGATGATGATTAGAGGGATTTGATTGGTTTGGCGTCTTTCAAATACTATCTTAATGCTCAAGAGATGCTCTCACTATCCCAGGCCCATTATCTCCAGTCACACTCTCCTTCCAATATTTTCCACCTTCTTTAGCTTTGAAACCGTGCTTTTTTTTTACATTGGGATTCAATTTGAAGAAAGCAGTGATGTGATAAACTGGTGATGTTAAGGGGTTGTAATGCAAAAAGAAACATCAAAGGTTAATGAGAACAGTGACTGTTCTGACACTGTAAGATACAGTTGAAGGTTGGCGACAATTAAAGTATCAGGCAGCGGGTCTTTTCCAAATCTTGACAGAAATGGCAAGAAAACTTCACAGAGACTTTGATCAGCGGCACGACTTTTTTTTTAAAATAGGCACTTTATACAAGGCAAGAAAGTGCATTGTGTGTCGCACTAATGGGTTGTAAGATTAAAGAATGATCGGCTACCGAAAAGGCTGATGGTGGTCGGGAGCGAGCCTTGTGCTCTTTAGAGGGACATTAGTTGGTGCCAGATCAAACAGCGCGAAAGAAAGTCATGTTCTACTGACCGTGAATCGAACCTAGACCACAGTCGGTGAAAGCGCCAAATCTTAACCACTGGATCACTATGGCAACTGCGACCTGGCTCTTGCAAGCACGGAGACCAACCCGGCCTTTCCTACTTGTGTCTTCGAAATTGAGGTCTCCCCAGGCAAGCTGCTCGCACAAAATGGCATTTTCTTTTAGAACATAGAAGCATAGAAAATTCACGGTGCAGAAGGAGGCCATTCGGCCCATCGTGTCAGTGCCGGCCATGAAAGAACAAGAAAGACTTGTTCAGACAAGAACAGCACCAATTGCGGGACGGCAGGCACATGAAATGGACAGTGAGGGGAAATACTGCCAGAAACTGATGCTGTAATTGTATCCATTTAGAAAACGCACGCATCTAATCAGGGCAGCACCTTGGAAAGGTGCAAGGTTGTCATTCCTCATTTGAAGCAATTGGCACACACAAGATTCTGCCCGCTTCACATGCCTTCACCTTCTGCTTCTGTCACGTCTTTTCCTCCAGCTTCCTCTGCTCCTCCAGATACCGGTGAATTAGATATCTAATGCAAACACAGCGACTTAACGATAAAAAAAAACCTTACCTGGAAAGCAAGAGAGCGGAAGAAAAATACTGGGCATGGAGAGACAATTTTGCAGATGCCCGGATAAATATACTCAAAGATCTCATCTCCCTGCTTCTTTGAATGTCTTAATGCTCAAGAGATGTTCTCACTCCCCAGGCCCAATATCCCCACTCGCACTCTCCTTCCAATCCTGCACACGTTGCTTAGCTTTGAAATTGTGCATTTTTTTCACACTGGGATTCACTTTGATGAAAGCGGTGATCTGACCATCTAGTGTTGTTAAGGAGATGGAGTACAAGGAGATATGTCAAAGGCTAATGATAACAGTGACTGTTCTGGCACCAGGAGCTACAGTTCAAAGATGGTAACATTTCTCAGTAGGGGAAGTTTGGTTGGTGCCAGTTTGAACTGCACGAAGGAAATCACGTTTTCGAATCCAGATGAACGGAAGTGAAAGCGCCGAATGCTAACGAAAAGACCACCAGGGAAATTGCCGCAATGTTACTGCAAGCTAGCAGACCAACGCTGTCTTTTTCACGTGTCTCTTTCAAATTCAGGTCACTTTCGCCCCAGAGAAGCTGCTCGCACAAAATGGCATTTACTGTTAGAACACCAAAGACTTGTTCAGACAATGACAGCACGAAGTGCGGGTAGGCAGACACATGAAATGGAGAGTGAGGGGAAATACGACCACAAGCTGCTGGTGTAACTGTTTCCATTTCCAAAATTTACGCACCTGATCAGTGCAGCTCCGGGGAAAGGCACACGGAACGCAGGGCTGTCATGTCTAATTTGAAGCAACTGGTAGACAAGATTCTGCCAGCTTCACGGGCCATCGCGTGCAGAGGGAAAGAAAGATGCTGGGCATTGAGAGACGATGGAATTTGTAGAGAGCGGAATGAATAGACACCCTGCTTCGTTTCGATACTGATATATATATATATATATACACACAAATATCTCTGTATCAAACCCGTGCTGTACCTGCCCTTTGACTGTTTGATGGGAGAGTGGAGAGGATCTTTACTCTATTGAGGGTCAACCACCCGCTCGGTCCGCCAGTCGATTTCTGTTCCTCCTATTGGTCCAGAACTCTCCTTAACCACCAGGGCGGGGTTAATGGTGAGACTGGCGGTCCTGGTGTGGAGATGGAAGATAAACATTAAGTGAACCCGTCAGTTACAACATTTAATAAAACAAAATTAATAAAAGTTACCGGAAAAAAATCTTTCCGGAGTTCACCAAAGCAGGGGCGCGTCTACGCTGAGTGCTTATGACGGTTTTAATGGCACCAAACGATGGGATTCTGGTTCATTTCATTTTCGTCGGTCCAAACGCTTTCTCCCTGCTTCCATTCTCTTGCGGCCAGACAGGAGATTAAGGTCATCAATGGCGGCTATATCACCCAGCATGCAGCGCGGTTCAGAATGTGCCCTATCTGAATCAGAGGAGCCCAGAGCGCAGGCGCAGTAGAAGCTCATTGTTGGGCAGTGTGTCCTGAGCATGCGCGGTTAGTGGAGGCTGCGGGAATCGGAGCGGTCGGTGCAGGAGAGAGGACCGGAGAGAGCGGGTTAATAAACCCCGGGGACCGGGCTCAGGGTTTACAAACACCGAGTGCGGCCCGGGCACGGATATAAAGCAGTGAACATTATCCTCACCCACCCGCGCCGAGTTCTGGTTTTTCGCATTTCGTTCCGGCCACAACAAAAGGCCCGCGGATGCGGGGTACAACTGGTAATTCGCAGGGAGCGTCTGTCAATGAAGGAGAAACGGTGATCGGTCAGGGAGCGTCTGTAAATGAAGGAGAAACGGTGATCGGTCAGGGAGCGTCTGTAAATGAAGGAGAAATGTTGATCGGTCAGGGAGCGTCTGTAAATGAAGGAGATGTGTTGATCGGTCAGGGAGCGTCTGTAAATGAAGGCGAAATGGTGATCGGTCAGGGAGCGTCTGTAAATGAAGGAGAAATGGTGATCGGTCAGGGAGCATCTGTAAATGAAGGAGAAATGGTGATCGGTCAGGGAGCGTCTGTAAATGAAGGAGAAATGGTGATCGGTCAGGGAGCGTCTGTAAATGAACGAGAAATGTTGATCGGTCAGGGAGCGTCTGTAAATGAAGGAGAAATGTTGATCGGTCAGGGAGCGTCTGTAAATGAAGGAGAAATTGTGATCGGTTAGAGAGCATCTGTAAATGAAGGAGAATTGGGGATCTGTCAGGGAGCGTCTGTAGAAGATGGAGAAATGGTGATCGGTCAGGGAACATCTGTAAATGAAGGAGAAATGGTGATGGGTCATTGAGCGCATCCTGCCATCCCCGGGCAATGATCCCAATATTGAACATCAAACCTTTATATCCCAGACTGTCACTGACCTCATCTCTTCTGGAGGGTAACCTGGAAGTGTCGAACTGAACCCAGCCAGAGTCAACACTTCAGGGGGAGGGAGAGAGGGGAATAAGTGAGTGTAGAACTGAACCCAGTCAGAGTCAGGACCTTCAGGTGTGGAGAGAGAGGGGAAGCAATGAGTGTAGAACTGAACCCAGCCAGAGTCAACAACGTCAGGGAAGGAGAGAGAGGGGAACCAGTGAGTGTAGAACTGAACCCAGCCAGAGTCAACAACGTCAGGGAAGGAGAGAGAGGGGAACCAGTGAGTGTAGAACTGAACCCAGCCAGAGTCAGCACCTTCAGAGGAGGAGAGAGAGGGAGGGCAACCAATGAGAGTAGAACTGAACCCAGTCAGAGTCAGCACCTTCAGGGGAGGAGAGAGGGGAACCAGTGACTGTAGAAGTGAACCCAGTCAGAGTCAGGACCTTCAGGGGGGGAGAGAGAGGGGAACCAGTGACTGTAGAAGTGAACCCAGTCAGAGTCAGCACCTTCAATAGAGGGAAAAAGTTGGAAATGGAGCAATGTGTTTTGATTTCAGCACAGGGAGGAGGGAGAGTGTGGGACAGGGATTTATAGCTTTGGAGGAACAAGAGAGGAAAAAATGTTTTATAGAAACAAGATGTGTCTGTTCTGAATTTCTATCCTGTACTTACAGTGATGAATTTTGTAAACTCCTTTTAGAAGGGGAGAATTTGCAGACTGGAAGCTCAAACCAAACATCACATCAAGATCTGACAGAGTCACTCAAATCATCAGGACCTGAATATCATTGGCCTTTGAATGTGGGAGGAGAAATGTTTGTCTGTTCTGTCTGTGGGAAAAGATTTAAAACATCAGTGTGACTGGAAAAGCACTGAGACCCACACACCCGAGTGACAGTGTTCCAGTGCACTGACTGTGGAAAGAGATTTAACCAGTTACACAGCCTGAAAAAACATCGCACCATTCACAGGGAGAAACCGTACACGTGTTCTGTGTGTGGACGAGGCTTCAACTGATCGTCCAACCTGGAGAAACACAAGGACACCCGGACCACGGAGAAACCGTGGAAATGTGGAGACTGTGGGAAGGGATTCAATTACCCGTCCCATCTGGAAACTCATCGACGCAGTCACACTGGGGAGAGGCCGTTCACCTGCTCCGTGTGTGGGAAGGGATTCACTCTGTTGTCCAGCCTGAGGAGACACCAGCGAGTTCACACTGGGGAGAGACCTTTTAAATGCTCGGACTGTGGGAATAGCTTTAAAAGCTCTGAAGAACTGATTAAACACCGGCGAGTTCACACTGGGGAGAGACCTTTTAAATGCTCGGACTGTGGGAACAGATTTAAAAGCTCTAAAGAAATGATTAAACACCAACAAATTCACACTGACGAGCGACCGTTCAGTTGCTCTGACTGCAAGAAGAGGTTCAGGCAGTCATCCACCCTTATTACACACCAGCGAGTTCACGCTGGGGAGAGGCCATTCACTTGCTCCGTGTGTGGGAAGGGATTCACTCAGTCATCCCACCTTCTGACACACCAGCGAGTTCATACTGATGAGAGACCTTTTAAATGTTCTGACTGTGGGAAGAGTTTCAAAAGGACAAATGATCTGCTGGAACACCAACGCACTCACACTGGGGAGAGGCCATTCACCTGCCCCGTGTGTGGGAAGGGATTCACTTGTTCATCCAACCTTGTGACACACCAGCGTGTTCACACTGGGGAGAAGCCGTTCACCTGCTCCATTTGTGGGAAGCGATTCAGTCAATTATCCCATTTGCTTGAACACCAACTTGTTCACACTGATGAGAGACCTTTTAAATGTTCTGACTGTGAGAAGAGTTTTAAAAGCAGAAATGATCTGCTGAGACACCAGTGCACTCACACTGGGGAGAAGCCATTCTCCTGCTCCGTGTGTGGGAAGGGATTCACTCGTTCATCCCACCTGCTTACACATCAACGAGTTCACACTGGGGATAGGCCATTCACCTGCTCGGTGTGTGAGAAGGGATTCACTCAGTCATCCAACCTGCTGATACACCAGCGAGTTCACACTGGGGAGAGGCCGTTCACCTGCTCCGTGTGTGGGAAGGGATTCACTCAGTCATCCAACCTGCTGACACACCAGCGAGTTCACACTGGAGAGAGACCGTTCACCTGCTCCGTGTGTGGAAAGGGATTCACTCAGTCATCCAACCTGCTGACACACCAGGGAGTTCACACTGGAGAGAGACCGTTCACCTGCTCCGTGTGTGGTAAGGGATTCACTCAGTCATCCAACCTGCTGACACACCAGCGAGTTCACATGTGACTGCAGGGGTTGGATTCTACTGTTATTCCTGCTGTTAATCACATTCAGGACTGAACCATGTTCATTCTGGCAGTTGGGATTTGTTTCTGCTGATGTGAATAACCCTTATAATTGGGCTGGAGTTAATATTCTGGATAAATGTCAAATAAATCAAAGGGTGCAGGGTCAAATTCACACTTGTCCATGAAGGGGGAGTAAAAATACTGCTGATTGTTTGTCTCCAGTGAAGTTTATTTTTACTTTTGCCAAATATCTCACTCTTTAAAGGGATCTCTTCAAATTCTGAAAACTGCCACAGATGGAATTAACTCTGAATAGGTTTTCACAATATCACAGTATATTACAGCACAGAAGGAGGCCATTCGGCCCATCGTGCCTGTGCTGGCTCTTTGAAAGAGCTATCCAATTATTCCCAGTCCCCCGTTCTTTTGCCATAGCGCTGCAAATTTTTTACCTTCAAGTATTCATCCAATTCCCTTTTGAAATTTACTATTGAATCTCCTTCCACCACTCTTGAGGGCAAGAATGTTAAAAGACTGATATATATCAACATAAAATGGCAAAAATACATTGACATAAAATGGCTCATATAATGTGTACTATGGGAAAGATACTGAGTAAAGCTCCCTCTACCTGCCCTGGAGTGTTTGATGGGACAGTGTAGAGGGAGCTTTACTCTGTATCTAACCTGTGCAGTACCTGCCCTGGGATTGTTTGATGGGAAAGTGCAGAGGGAGATTTACTCTGTATCTAACCTGTGCAGTACCTGCCCTGGGATTGTTTGATGGGAAAGTGCAGAGGGAGATTTACTCTGTATCCAACCCGTGCTGTATCTACCCTGTAATTGTTTGATGGGACAGTGTAGAGGGAACTTTACTCTGTATGTAACCCGTGCTGTACCTGCCCTGGGAGTGTTTGATGGGACAGTGTAGAGGGAACTTTACTCTGTATGTAACCCGTGCTGTACCTTACTGGAGAATGTTGACACTGGGTGCTCACCTCGATGTGCACAACATTTAACCTGAAGATGATAAGATAAAACTCTCAGCTCCTTCCGAGGACACAGATCCTGGGGGACAGTGAGTGTCTCTAACACATTTAGACAGTGTCCAGAATCAAATTTTATGCACCTCCCTCTGATCCTCTTACCCTTCTTTGTTCTAATGAAAAGAGCCCCAGTTTCTCTAGTCTCTCCTCATAATTAAAGCTTCTCATCCCTGGTATCATCTCAGTGAATCTCTTCTGCAGCCTCTCCATGGCCTTGACATCCTTCCTAATGTAAGATACCCAAAACTTGAAAATATTCCAACTGCAGCCTAACAATGATTTGTCCAGGTTTACATGACTTCTGACCTTTTGTACTAACTATACCCCTACTTGTAAAACTGAGGATCCCATGTGCTTTTTTAAACCACTTTATCAACTTGTCCTCCCACTTTTAAAGATTTGTGTCTCTGAACACTTTGTAAGTTTTAGACATATTAACATAACATGACTAAAATACATAACATATCTGATACAATGTGTATTATGGGAAAGAGAAGTTTAGTCTGAGTTAGAGACTCAAACAGGCACTTCGCTGCAGACAGGTCACCATGGCAACACCGATAAGACATTCCATTCCACAGTCGGTTAGTTGGAAACTCTGATCAGATAAGGAGAAAGAACAGGAGTTTGTCTGTTATTAACCACAATAGAAACTTAAACCAGAGTGAGTAATGGAATAGATTAGAATGTTGGATGCTTGTACCTATAATTGTGAAAGTCTAAGAAATAACATAATTAACATTAAGGCAGGGTAGTTTAGGGATAATGAGAAAATTATTGAAGAAAAGTAACTGCTGGGAACCAAGGAACGTGTCCTTGTAAATCACAGATTAGGGAAATTCCAGCTGCTTTTTCCTCACTTCCTGCCTAAACTCAGCAGAGAAGACAAAGAAGAGTCAGGTGACAGAGATGAATCACAACAGGGTATAAAAGTGAAGGGATACTGATGTAAGGGGGCAGTCGGGAGTGGAGACACCGGAGAACAAGCTCAGGGTGCCCGAGGTTCCATCCAGTGGGCTGACCTCGTGTAAGTTACTGTGGACACACGGGACTTGTATGTTTACTCTGATTGATGGATCAATATAAGATACAGTAGAGGACAGAGAATCTGCTCATCTTGTATTTCTTAATAAAGTATTAAAGTTGCTAACACTAGACTCTCGGACCTGCTAATTAATAAGACAAGGCTTTAGCTAGAATCTTACACCCCTAAATCTCTCTGTTCCTTTACACCTTTTAAAGTTTTACCATTTAATGTAAATTTCATCTCTTTTCCTTCCTCCCAAAATCTATCACCTCGTATTTCTCTGCGATAAATTTCGTCTAACATCCACCTGCCCCATTTGCTAACCTGCGGGTGTCACACATGAAGTCACTTACAGTTTGCCCTGGTCACTTTTCGGCATTATCTACAGATTTTCATCTTGTGCCCCATAAACCCAAGCCCAGATCATTTCTTTATATTGAGAAGAGCAATAGTCCCAACACTGGCCCTGGGGGACACCACTGTTTACATCCCTCTTGTCGAAAGACCATCCATTAATGACTACTATCTGTTTCCTGCCCTTTACCAGACTTCCTAAGCACATTATTATGATCTGGAATGCACTGCCAAAAAATGTGATGGAAGCAGATACAGTAGTTACTTTCAAAGGGAATTGGATATATATTTGAAAAGGAGAAATGTGCAGGGTTATGGGGAAAGTGCAGGGGAGTGGGACGAAATGGATAGCTCTTTCAAAGAGCTGGCACAAACACGATGGGCCGAATGGCCTCCTCTGCTGTATAATTCCATGATTTGGTTTCACTAATAAGATGGATAAGGGATTGTCAATGGATGTTGTCTACAGGGAGTTCCAGAAGGTGTTCCAAAAGATTTTGCACAAAAGATTATTGGCAAAAATGAGAGTGCACAGAATTGGAGGCAACCTGTTGACGGGTAGGGAATTGGTCAGGAGATAGGGGCCAGAGAATAGGGAAGAAAGGTACGGACTCAGATTGGCTGGATGTGACAAGTGGTGTCCCCCAGGGATCTGTTCTGGGGCCTCAACTTTTCACCATATTTATCAATGGCATGGATGACGAAACAAAGAATTTTATATCCAAGTTTTCAGGTGACACTAAATTAGAAAGGGCAGGAAGTAGTGCAGGTGGAAGCAGCAAGTTACAAAGGGGCAGTAAGGACAGCACGACAAACACAGACCCTGGAACACAATACTGTTCACATCCCTCCAGTCTGAACAACATCCATTAATCACCACTCTCTTTTCTGCCCTGAATCCAACTTCCTTTCAACGCTGCCCCACTCCCTTTAATACGTGAGCCATAATTGTATCAACAAGCCTCCTTTATGGCACCTTATGAAACATCATTTGACGATCCATCTACAAAACATCCACTGCATTTTATCACTACACTGTGCTATTTCATCAAATAATCCCTGCTGACAGTCCTGAATTAATTCACTGACTAACAAATGATGAATTGTTTGCTGCACACCGCAGGGTTTCATCTGTTTAAAGACACAACAGAAAGGTACATTTTTCTCCTGGAGTTTGAGATCAATCAGGTTTAAAAATGATGCAGTTTCAGACAATGAGGGAGATCCGGGCTCAGCCCCGCCCACTCGGTGCCGCAAGCCCCGCCCCTCACACACTCCCATTGGCTGGAGGACGACCCAACTGATCGATCCGCCAGACCCTCCCCAGTCTTCCTATTGGCCCGGAGGTCACGTCAATCACCAGGAGGGGATTAAACGTGAGACTGATGATTTTATTCGAACTGCAGTTGAGAAACATCAATCCACCCCGTCATTTACAATATTTAATATAAACATCAATCCACCCCGTCATTTACAATATTTAATATAAACATCAATCCACCCCGTCATTTACAATATTTAATATAAACATCAATCCACCCCGTCATTTACAATATTTAATACAAACATCAATCCAACCCTTCATTTACAATATTTAATACAAACATCAATCCAACCCTTCATTTACAATATTTAATACAAACATCAATCCAACCCTTCATTTACAATATTTAATACAAACATCAATCCAACCCTTCATTTACAATATTTAATACAAACATCAATCCAACCCTTCATTTACAATATTTAACACAAACATCAATCCACCCCGTCATTTACAATATTTAATATAAACATCAATCCACCCCGTCATTTACAATATTTAATATAAACATCAATCCACCCCGTCATTTACAATATTTAATATAAACATCAATCCAACCCTTCATTTACAACATTTAATACAAACATCAATCCACCCCGTCATTTACAATATTTAATATAAACATCAATCCACCCCGTCATTTACAATATTTAATATAAACATCAATCCACCCCGTCATTTACAATATTTAATATAAACATCAATCCAACCCTTCATTTACAATATTTAACACAAACATCAATCCACCCCGTCATTTACAATATTTAATATAAACATCAATCCACCCCGTCATTTACAATATTTAATATAAACATCAATCCACCCCGTCATTTACAATATTTAATATAAACATCAATCCAACCCTTCATTTACAATATTTAATACAAACATCAATCCACCCCGTCATTTACAATATTTAATATAAACATCAATCCACCCCGTCATTTACAATATTTAATATAAACATCAATCCACCCCGTCATTTACAATATTTAATATAAACATCAATCCAACCCGTCATTTACAATATTTAATACAAACATCAATCCACCCCGTCATTTACAATATTTAATATAAACATCAATCCAACCCTTCAGTTACAATATTTAATATAAACATCAATCCACCCCGTCATTTACAATATTTAATATAAACATCAATCCACCCCGTCATTTACAATATTTAATATAAACATCAATCCACCCCGTCATTTACAATATTTAATATAAACATCAATCCACCCCGTCATTTACAATATTTAATATAAACATCAATCCACCCCGTCATTTACAATATTTAATATAAACATCAATCCACCCCGTCATTTACAATATTTAATATAAACATCAATCCACCCCGTCATTTACAATATTTAATATAAACATCAATCCAACCCGTCATTTACAATATTTAATACAAACATCAATCCACCCCGTCATTTACAATATTTAATATAAACATCAATCCACCCCGTCATTTACAATATTTAATATAAACATCAATCCACCCCGTCATTTACAATATTTAATATAAACATCAATCCAACCCTTCATTTACAATATTTAATACATACATCAATCCAACCCTTCATTTACAATATTTAACACAAACATCAATCCAACCCTTCAGTTACAATATTTAATATAAACATCAATCCAACCCGTCATTTACAATATTTAATACAAACATCAATCCAACCCTTCAGTTACAATATTTAATACAAACATCAATCCAACCCTTCATTTACAATATTTAATACAAACATCAATCCAACCCTTCATTTACAATATTTAATACAAACATCAATCCAACCCTTCAGTTACAATATTTAATACAAACATCAATCCAACCCGTCAGTTACAATATTTAATACAAACATCAATCCAACCCTTCATTTACAATATTTAATACAAACATCAATCCAACCCTTCAGTTACAATATTTAATACAAACATCAATCCAACCCGTCAGTTACAATATTTAATACAAACATCAATCCAACCCTTCATTTACAATATTTAATACAAACATCAATCCAACCCTTCAGTTACAATATTTAATACAAACATCAATCCAACCCTTCAGTTACAATATTTAATACAAACATCAATCCAACCCGTCAGTTACAATATTTAATACAAACATCAATCCAACCCTTCATTTACAATATTTAATACAAACATCAATCCAACCCTTCAGTTACAATATTTAATACAAACATCAATCCAACCCTTCATTTACAATATTTAATACAAACATCAATCCAACCCTTCAGTTACAATATTTAATACAAACATCAATCCAACCCTTCATTTACAATATTTAATACAAACATCAATCCAACCCTTCAGTTACAATATTTAATACATACATCAATCCAACCCTTCATTTACAATATTTAACACAAACATCAATCCAACCCTTCAGTTACAATATTTAATATAAACATCAATCCAACCCGTCAGTTACAATATTTATTACAAACATCAATCCAACCCTTCAGTTACAATATTTAATACAAACATCAATCCAACCCTTCAGTTACAATATTTAATACAAACATCAATCCAACCCGTCAGTTACAATATTTAATACAAACATCAATCCAACCCGTCATTTACAATATTTAATACAAACATCAATCCAACCCTTCAGTTACAATATTTAATACAAACATCAATCCAACCCTTCATTTACAATATTTAATACAAACATCAATCCAACCCTTCAGTTACAATATTTAATATAAACATCAATCCAACCCGTCAGTTACAATATTTAATACAAACATCAATCCAACCCGTCATTTACAATATTTAATACAAACATCAATCCAACCCTTCAGTTACAATATTTAATACAAACATCAATCCAACCCGTCAGTTACAATATTTAATACAAACATCAATCCAACCCGTCAGTTACAATATTTAATACAAACATCAATCCAACCCTTCATTTACAATATTTAATACAAACATCAATCCAACCCTTCAGTTACAATATTTAATACAAACATCAATCCAACCCTTCAGTTACAATATTTAATACAAACATCAATCCAACCCTTCATTTACAATATTTAATACAAACATCAATCCAACCCTTCAGTTACAATATTTAATACAAACATCAATCCAACCCTTCAGTTACAATATTTAATACAAACATCAATCCAACCCTTCAGTTACAATATTTAATACAAACATCAATCCACCCCTTCATTTACAATATTTAATACAAACATCAATCCACCCCGTCATTTACAATATTTAATACAAACATCAATCCACCCCGTCATTTACAATATTTAATATAAACATCAATCCAACCCTTCATTTACAATATTTAATACAAACATCAATCCACCCCGTCATTTACAATATTTAATATAAACATCAATCCAACCCTTCATTTACAATATTTAATACAAACATCAATCCAACCCTTCATTTACAATATTTAATATAAACATCAATCCACCCCGTCATTTACAATATTTAATATAAACATCAATCCAACCCTTCATTTACAATATTTAATATAAACATCAATCCAACCCTTCATTTACAATATTTAATACAAACATCAATCCAACCCTTCATTTACAATATTTAATATAAACATCAATCCACCCCGTCATTTACAATATTTAATATAAACATCAATCCAACCCTTCATTTACAATATTTAATATAAACATCAATCCAACCCTTCATTTACAATATTTAATACAAACATCAATCCAACCCTTCATTTACAATATTTAATACAAACATCAATCCACCCCGTCATTTACAATATTTAATATAAACATCAATCCAACCCTTCATTTACAATATTTAATACAAACATCAATCCAACCCTTCATTTACAATATTTAATATAAACATCAATCCAACCCTTCATTTACAATATTTAATATAAACATCAATCCAACCCTTCATTTACAATATTTAACATAAACATCAATCCAACCCTTCATTTACAATATTTAATATAAACATCAATCCAACCCTTCATTTACAATATTTAACATAAACATCAATCCAACCCTTCATTTACAATATTTAATATAAACATCAATCCAACCCTTCATTTACAATATTTAACATAAACATCAATCCAACCCTTCATTTACAATATTTAATATAAACATCAATCCAACCCTTCATTTACAATATTTAATACAAACATCAATCCAACCCTTCATTTACAATATTTAATATAAACATCAATCCAACCCTTCATTTACAATATTTAATACAAACATCAATCCAACCCTTCATTTACAATATTTAATATAAACATCAATCCAACCCTTCATTTACAATATTTAACATAAACATCAATCCAACCCTTCATTTACAATATTTAATACAAACATCAATCCAACCCTTCATTTACAATATTTAATATAAACATCAATCCAACCCGTCAGTTACAATATTTAATATAAACATCAATCCAACCCTTCATTTACAATATTTAATATAAACATCAATCCAACCCGTCAGTTACAATATTTAATATAAACATCAATCCAACCCTTCATTTACAATATTTAATATAAACATCAATCCAACCCGTCAGTTACAATATTTAATATAAACATCAATCCAACCCTTCATTTACAATATTTAATATAAACATCAATCCAACCCTTCATTTACAATATTTAATATAAACATCAATCCAACCCGTCAGTTACAATATTTAACATAAACATCAATCCAACCCTTCATTTACAATATTTAATACAAACATCAATCCAACCCTTCATTTACAATATTTAATATAAACATCAATCCAACCCTTCATTTACAATATTTAATATAAACATCAATCCAACCCTTCATTTACAATATTTAATATAAACATCAATCCAACCCTTCATTTACAATATTTAATATAAACATCAATCCAACACTTCATTTACAATATTTAATATAAACATCAATCCAACCCTTCATTTACAATATTTAATATAAACATCAATCCAACACTTCATTTACAATATTTAATATAAACATCAATCCAACCCTTCATTTACAATATTTAATATAAACATCAATCCAACACTTCATTTACAATATTTAATATAAACATCAATCCAACCCTTCATTTACAATATTTAATATAAACATCAATCCAACCCTTCATTTACAATATTTAATATAAACATCAATCCAACCCTTCATTTACAATATTTAATATAAACATCAATCCAACACTTCATTTACAATATTTAATATAAACATCAATCCAACCCTTAATTTACAATATTTAATATAAACATCAATCCACCCCGTCATTTACAATATTTAACACAAACATCAATCCAACTCGTCAGTTACAATATTTAATACAAACATCAATCCAACCCTTCATTTACAATATTTAATATAAACATCAATCCACCCCGTCAGTTACAATATTTAATATAAACATCAATCCAACCCTTCAGTTACAATATTTAATACAAACATCAATCCAACTCGTCAGTTACAATATTTAATACAAACATCAATCCAACTCGTCAGTTACAATATTTAACACAAACATCAATCCACCCCGTCAGTTACAATATTTAATACAAACATCAATCCACCCCGTCAGTTACAATATTTAATACAAACATCAATCCAACTCGTCAGTTACAATATTTAATACAAACATCAATCCAACTCGTCAGTTACAATATTTAATACAAACATCAATCCAACCCTTCAGTTACAATATTTAATACAAACATCAATCCAACTCGTCAGTTACAATATTTAATACAAACATCAATCCAACTCGTCAGTGACAATATTTAATACAAACATCAATCCAACCCTTCAGTGACAATATTTAATACAAACATCAATCCAACTCGTCAGTTACAATATTTAATACAAACATCAATCCAACTCGTCAGTTACAATATTTAACACAAACATCAATCCAACCCCTCAGTTACAATATTTAATACAAACATCAATCCAACCCTTCAGTTACAATATTTAATACAAACATCAATCCAACCCTTCAGTTACAATATTTAATACAAACATCCATCCAACCCTTCAGTTACAATATTTAATACAAACATCGATCCAACCCTTCATTTACAATATTTAATACAAACATCAATCCAACCCTTCAGTTACAATATTTAATACAAACATCAATCCACCCCGTCATTTACAATATTTAATACAAACATCGATCCAACCCTTCAGTTACAATATTTAATACAAACATCAATCCAACCCATCATTTACAATATTGAATAAAAAACATCAATCCAAACCTTCAGTTACAATATTTAATACAAACATCAATCCAACCCGTCAGTTACAATATTTAATGCAAACATCAATCCAACCCTTCAGTTACAATATTTAACACAAACATCAATCCAACCCGTCATTTACAATATTTAATGCAAACATCAATCCAACCCTTCAGTTACAATATTTAATACAAACATCAATCCACCCCTTCAGTTACAATATTTAATATAAACATCAATCCACCCCTTCAGTTACAATATTTAATACAAACATCAATCCACCCCTTCAGTTACAATATTTAATACAAACATCAATCCACCCCTTCAGTTACAATATTTAATACAAACATCAATCCAACCCTTCAGTTACAATATTTAATACAAACATCAATCCACCCCTTCAGTTACAATATTTAATACAAACATCAATCCAACCCTTCAGTTACAATATTTAATACAAACATCAATCCAACTCGTCAGTTACAATATTTAATACAAACATCAATCCAACCCGTCAGTTACAATATTTAATACAAACATCAATCCACCCCTTCAGTTACAATATTTAATATAAACATCAATCCAACCCGTCAGTTACAATATTTAATACAAACATCAATCCAACCCTTCAGTTACAATATTTAATACAAACATCAATCCAACCCGTCAGTTACAATATTTAATACAAACATCAATCCAACCCTTCAGTTACAATATTTAATACAAACATCAATCCAACCCTTCATTTACAATATTTAATACAAACATCAATCCAACCCTTCATTTACAATATTTAATACAAACATCAATCCAACCCTTCATTTACAATATTTAATACAAACATCAATCCAACCCGTCAGTTACAATATTTAATACAAACATCAATCCAACCCGTCATTTACAATATTTAATACAAACATCAATCCAACTCGTCAGTTACAATATTTAATACAACATCAATCCAACCCATCATTTACAATATTGAATAAAAAACATCAATCCAAACCTTCAGTTACAATATTTAATACAAACATCAATCCACCCCGTCCGTTACAATATTTAACATAAACATCAATCCAACCCTTCAGTTACAATATTTAATACAAACATCAATCCAACCCGTCAGTTACAATATTTAATATAAACATCAATCCAACCCTTCAGTTACAATATTTAATACAAACATCAATCCAACCCGTCAGTTACAATATTTAATACAAACATCAATCCACCCCTTCATTTACAATATTTAATGCAAACATCAATCCACCCCGTCAGTTACAATATTTAATATAAACATCAATCCACCCCTTCAGTTACAATATTTAATACAAACATCAATCCACCCCTTCAGTTACAATATTTAATACAAACATCAATCCAACCCTTCACTTACAATATTTAATACAAACATCAATCCAACCCTTCAGTTACAATATTTAACACAACCATCAATCCAACCCTTCAGTTACAATATTTAATACAAACATCAATCCAACTCGTCAGTTACAATATTTAATACAAACATCAATCCAACTCGTCAGTGACAATATTTAATACAAACATCAATCCAACCCTTCAGTGACAATATTTAATACAAACATCAATCCAACCCCTCAGTTACAATATTTAATACAAACATCAATCCAACCCTTCAGTTACAATATTTAATACAAACATCAATCCAACCCTTCAGTTACAATATTTAATACAAACATCCATCCAACCCATCATTTACAATATTTAATACAAACATCAATCCAACCCTTCAGTTACAATATTTAATACAAACATCAATCCACCCCGTCATTTACAATATTTAATACAAACATCGATCCAACCCTTCAGTTACAATATTTAATACAAACATCAATCCAACCCATCATTTACAATATTGAATAAAAAACATCAATCCAAACCTTCAGTTACAATATTTAATACAAACATCAATCCAACCCGTCAGTTACAATATTTAATGCAAACATCAATCCAACCCTTCAGTTACAATATTTAACACAAACATCAATCCAACCCGTCATTTACAATATTTAATACAAACATCAATCCAACCTGTCAGTTACAATATTTAATACAAACATCAATCCAACCCTTCAGTTACAATATTTAATATAAACATCAATCCAACCCGTCAGTTACAATATTTAATGCAAACATCAATCCAACCCTTCAGTTACAATATTTAATATAAACATCAACCCACCCCTTCAGTTACAATATTTAATATAAACATCAATCCACCCCTTCAGTTACAATATTTAATACAAACATCAATCCACCCCTTCAGTTACAATATTTAATACAAACATCAATCCACCCCTTCAGTTACAATATTTAATACAAACATCAATCCAACCCTTCAGTTACAATATTTAATACAAACATCAATCCACCCCTTCAGTTACAATATTTAATACAAACATCAATCCAACCCTTCAGTTACAATATTTAATACAAACATCAATCCAACTCGTCAGTTACAATATTTAATACAAACATCAATCCAACCCGTCAGTTACAATATTTAATACAAACATCAATCCACCCCTTCAGTTACAATATTTAATATAAACATCAATCCAACCCGTCAGTTACAATATTTAATACAAACATCAATCCAACCCTTCAGTTACAATATTTAATACAAACATCAATCCAACCCGTCAGTTACAATATTTAATACAAACATCAATCCAACCCTTCAGTTACAATATTTAATACAAACATCAATCCAACCCTTCATTTACAATATTTAATACAAACATCAATCCAACCCTTCATTTACAATATTTAATACAAACATCAATCCAACCCTTCATTTACAATATTTAATACAAACATCAATCCAACCCGTCAGTTACAATATTTAATACAAACATCAATCCAACCCGTCATTTACAATATTTAATACAAACATCAATCCAACTCGTCAGTTACAATATTTAATACAACATCAATCCAACCCATCATTTACAATATTGAATAAAAAACATCAATCCAAACCTTCAGTTACAATATTTAATACAAACATCAATCCACCCCGTCCGTTACAATATTTAACATAAACATCAATCCAACCCTTCAGTTACAATATTTAATATAAACATCAATCCACCCCTTCAGTTACAATATTTAATACAAACATCAATCCAACCCGTCAGTTACAATATTTAATATAAACATCAATCCAACCCTTCAGTTACAATATTTAATACAAACATCAATCCAACCCGTCAGTTACAATATTTAATACAAACATCAATCCACCCCCTCATTTACAATATTTAATGCAAACATCAATCCACCCCGTCAGTTACAATATTTAATATAAACATCAATCCACCCCTTCAGTTACAATATTTAATACAAACATCAATCCACCCCTTCAGTTACAATATTTAATACAAACATCAATCCAACCCTTCACTTACAATATTTAATACAAACATCAATCCAACCCGTCAGTTACAATATTTAATGCAAACATCAATCCAACCCTTCAGTTACAATATTTAACACAAACATCAATCCAACCCGTCATTTACAATATTTAATACAAACATCAATCCAACCCTTCAGTTACAATATTTAATATAAACATCAATCCAACCCGTCAGTTACAATATTTAATGCAAACATCAATCCAACCCTTCAGTTACAATATTTAATACAAACATCAATCCACCCCTTCAGTTACAATATTTAATACAAACATCAATCCACCCCTTCAGTTACAATATTTAATACAAACATCAATCCAACCCGTCAGTTACAATATTTAATACAAACATCAATCCAACTCGTCAGTTACAATATTTAATACAAACATCAATCCAACCCGTCAGTTACAATATTTAATACAAACATCAATCCACCCCTTCAGTTACAATATTTAATATAAACATCAATCCAACCCGTCAGTTACAATATTTAATACAAACATCAATCCAACCCTTCAGTTACAATATTTAATACAAACATCAATCCAACCCGTCAGTTACAATATTTAATACAAACATCAATCCAACCCTTCAGTTACAATATTTAACACAATCATCCAACCCTTCAGTTACAATATTTAGTACAAACATCAATCCAACCCGTCAGTTACAATATTTAATACAAACATCAATCCAACCCTTCAGTTACAATATTTAATACAACATCAATCCAACCCTTCAGTTACAATATTTAATATAAACATCAATCCAACCCTTCAGTTACAATATTTAATACAAACATCAATCGAACCCGTCATTTACAATATTTAGTACAAACATCAATCCAACCCTTCAGTTACAATATTTAATACAACATCAATCCAACCCTTCATTTACAATATTGAATATAAACATCAATCCACCACGTCAGTTACAATATTTAATACAAACATCAATCCAACCCTGCAGTTACAATATTTAATACAAACATCAATCCAACCCTGCAGTTACAATATTTAATACAAACATCAATCCAACCCTGCAGTTACAATATTTAATACAAACATCAATCCAACCCTTCAGTTACAATATTTAATACAAACATCAATCCACCCCTTCAGTTACAATATTTAATACAAACATCAATCCAACCCTTAGTTTACAATATTTAATACAAACATCAGTCCAACCCGTCAGTTACAATATTTAATACAAACATCAATCCAACCCTTCAGTTACAATATTTAATACAAACATCAATCCACCCCTTCAGTTACAATATTTAATACAAACATCAATCCAACCCGTCAGTTACAATATTTAATACAAACATCAATCCACCCCTTCAGTTACAATATTTAATACAAACATCAATCCAACCCTTCAGTTGCAATATTTAATACAAACATCAATCCACCCCTTCAGTTACAATATTTAATATAAACATCAATCCAACCCGTCAGTTACAATATTTAATACAAACATCAATCCACCCCTTCAGTTACAATATTTAATACAAACATCAATCCAACCCTTCAGTTACAATATTTAATACAAACATCAATCCAACGCTTCAGTTACAATATTTAATACAACATCAATCCAACCCTTCAGTTACAATATTTAATACAAACATCAATCGAACCCGTCAGTCACAATATTTAATACAAACATCAATCCAACCCTTCATTTACAATATTGAATATAAACATCAATCCAACCCTTCAGTTACAATATTTAATACAAACATCAATCCAACCCGTCAGTTACAATATTTAATACAAACATCAATCCAACCCTTCAGTTACAATATTTAACACAATCATCCAACCCTTCAGTTACAATATTTAGTACAAACATCAATCCAACCCGTCAGTTACAATATTTAATACAAACATCAATCCAACCCTTCAGTTACAATATTTAATACAACATCAATCCAACCCTTCAGTTACAATATTTAATACAAACATCAATCGAACCCGTCATTCACAATATTTAATACAAACATCAATCCAACCCTTCAGTTACAATATTTAATACAACATCAATCCAACCCTTCATTTACAATATTGAATATAAACATCAATCCACCACGTCAGTTACAATATTTAATACAAACATCAATCCAACCCTGCAGTTACAATATTTAATACAAACATCAATCCAACCCTGCAGTTACAATATTTAATACAAACATCAATCCAACCCTGCAGTTACAATATTTAATATAAACATCAATCCACCCCTTCAGTTACAATATTTAATACAAACATCAATCCAACCCTTAGTTTACAATATTTAATACAAACATCAGTCCAACCCGTCAGTTACAATATTTAATACAAACATCAATCCAACCCTTCAGTTACAATATTTAATACAAACATCAATCCAACCCTTCAGTTACAATATTTAATACAAACATCAATCCAACCCGTCAGTTACAATATTTAATACAAACATCAATCCACCCCTTCAGTTACAATATTTAATACAAACATCAATCCAACCCTTCAGTTGCAATATTTAATACAAACATCAATCCACCCCTTCAGTTACAATATTTAATATAAACATCAATCCAACCCGTCAGTTACAATATTTAATACAAACATCAATCCACCCCTTCAGTTACAATATTTAATACAAACATCAATCCAACCCTTCAGTTACAATATTTAATACAAACATCAATCCAACCCGTCAGTTACAATATTTAATACAAACATCAATCCAACGCTTCAGTTACAATATGTAATACAACATCAATCCAACCCTTCAGTTACAATATTTAATACAAACATCAATCGAACCCGTCAGTCACAATATTTAATACAAACATCAATCCAACCCTTCATTTACAATATTGAATATAAACATCAATCCACCCCGTCAGTTACAATATTTAATACAAACATCAATCCAACCCTGCAGTTACAATATTTAATACAAACATCAGTCCAACCCGTCAGTTACAATATTTAATACAAACATCAATCCAACCCTTCAGTTACAATATTTAATACAAACATCAATCCAACCCTTCAGTTACAATATTTAATACAAACATCAATCCAACCCGTCAGTTACAATATTTAATACAAACATCAATCCACCCCTTCAGTTACAATATTTAATACAAACATCAATCCAACCCTTCAGTTGCAATATTTAATACAAACATCAATCCACCCCTTCAGTTACAATATTTAATATAAACATCAATCCAACCCGTCAGTTACAATATTTAATACAAACATCAATCCACCCCTTCAGTTACAATATTTAATACAAACATCAATCCAACCCTTCAGTTACAATATTTAATACAAACATCAATCCAACCCGTCAGTTACAATATTTAATACAAACATCAATCCAACGCTTCAGTTACAATATGTAATACAACATCAATCCAACCCTTCAGTTACAATATTTAATACAAACATCAATCGAACCCGTCAGTCACAATATTTAATACAAACATCAATCCAACCCTTCATTTACAATATTGAATATAAACATCAATCCACCCCGTCAGTTACAATATTTAATACAAACATCAATCCAACCCTGCAGTTACAATATTTAATACAAACATCAATCCAACCCTGCAGTTACAATATTTAATACAAACATCAATCCAACCCTGCAGTTACAATATTTAATACAAACATCAATCCAACCCTTCAGTTACAATATTTAATACAAACATCAATCCAACACTTCAGTTACAATATTTAATACAAACATCAATCCAACCCGTCATTTACAACATTTAATACAAACATCAATCCAACCCGTCAGTTACAATATTTAATACAAACATCAATCCACCCCTTCAGTTACAATATTTAATATAAACATCAATCCAACCCGTCAGTTACAATATTTAATACAAACATCAATCCACCCCTTCAGTTACAATATTTAATATAAACATCAATCCAACCCGTCAGTTACAATATTTAATACAAACATCAATCCACCCCTTCAGTTACAATATTTAATATAAACATCAATCCAACCCTTCAGTTACAATATTTAAAACAAACATCAATCCAACCCGTCAGTTACAATATTTAATACAAACATCAATCCACCCCTTCAGTTACAATATTTAATACAAACATCAATCCACCCCTTCAGTTACAATATTTAATACAAACATCAATCCACCCCTTCAGTTACAATATTTAATACAAACATCAATCCAACCCGTCAGATACAATATTTAATATGAACTTCAATCCAACCCTTCAGTTACAATATTTAATACAAACATCAATCCACCCCTTCAGTTACAATATTTAATACAAACATCAATCCAACCCGTCAGATACAATATTTAATATGAACATCAATCCAACCCTTCAGTTACAATATTTAATACAAACATCAATCCACCCCTTCAGTTACAATATTTAATACAAACATCAATCCAACCCGTCAGTTACAATATTTAATATGAACTTCAATCCAACCCTTCAGTTACAGTATTTAACACAAACATCAATCCACCCCTTCAGTTACAATATTTAATACAAACATCAATCCACCCCTTCAGTTACAATATTTAATACAAACATCAATCCAACCCGTCAGTTACAATATTTAATACAAACATCAATCCAACCCTTCATTTACAATATTTAATACAAACATCAATCCACCCCTTCAGTTACAATATTTAATACAAACATCAATCCAACCCGTCAGTTACAATATTTAATACAAACATCAATCCAACCCGTCAGTTACAATATTTAATACAAACATCAATCCACCCCTTCAGTTACAATATTTAATATAAACATCAATCCAACCCGTCAGTTACAATATTTAATACAAACATCAATCCACCCCTTCAGTTACAATATTTAATACAAACATCAATCCAACCCTTCAGTTACAATATTTAATACAAACATCAATCCAACCCGTCAGTTACAATATTTAATACAAACATCAATCCAACGCTTCAGTTACAATATGTAATACAACATCAATCCAACCCTTCAGTTACAATATTTAATACAAACATCAATCGAACCCGTCAGTCACAATATTTAATACAAACATCAATCCAACCCTTCATTTACAATATTGAATATAAACATCAATCCACCCCGTCAGTTACAATATTTAATACAAACATCAATCCAACCCTGCAGTTACAATATTTAATACAAACATCAATCCAACCCTGCAGTTACAATATTTAATACAAACATCAATCCAACCCTGCAGTTACAATATTTAATACAAACATCAATCCAACCCTTCAGTTACAATATTTAATACAAACATCAATCCAACACTTCAGTTACAATATTTAATACAAACATCAATCCAACCCGTCATTTACAACATTTAATACAAACATCAATCCAACCCGTCAGTTACAATATTTAATACAAACATCAATCCACCCCTTCAGTTACAATATTTAATATAAACATCAATCCAACCCGTCAGTTACAATATTTAATACAAACATCAATCCACCCCTTCAGTTACAATATTTAATATAAACATCAATCCAACCCGTCAGTTACAATATTTAATACAAACATCAATCCACCCCTTCAGTTACAATATTTAATATAAACATCAATCCAACCCTTCAGTTACAATATTTAAAACAAACATCAATCCAACCCGTCAGTTACAATATTTAATACAAACATCAATCCACCCCTTCAGTTACAATATTTAATACAAACATCAATCCACCCCTTCAGTTACAATATTTAATACAAACATCAATCCACCCCTTCAGTTACAATATTTAATACAAACATCAATCCAACCCGTCAGATACAATATTTAATATGAACTTCAATCCAACCCTTCAGTTACAATATTTAATACAAACATCAATCCACCCCTTCAGTTACAATATTTAATACAAACATCAATCCAACCCGTCAGATACAATATTTAATATGAACATCAATCCAACCCTTCAGTTACAATATTTAATACAAACATCAATCCACCCCTTCAGTTACAATATTTAATACAAACATCAATCCAACCCGTCAGTTACAATATTTAATATGAACTTCAATCCAACCCTTCAGTTACAGTATTTAACACAAACATCAATCCACCCCTTCAGTTACAATATTTAATACAAACATCAATCCACCCCTTCAGTTACAATATTTAATACAAACATCAATCCAACCCGTCAGTTACAATATTTAATACAAACATCAATCCAACCCTTCATTTACAATATTTAATACAAACATCAATCCACCCCTTCAGTTACAATATTTAATACAAACATCAATCCAACCCGTCAGTTACAATATTTAATACAAACATCAATCCAACCCGTCAGTTACAATATTTAATACAAACATCAATCCAACCCGTCAGTTACAATATTTAATACAAACTTCAATCCAACCCTTCAGTTACAGTATTTAACACAAACATCAATCCACCCCTTCAGTTACAATATTTAATACAAACATCAATCCACCCCTTCAGTTACAATATTTAATACAAACATCAATCCAACCCGTCAGTTACAATATTTAATACAAACATCAATCCAACCCTTCATTTACAATATTTAATACAAACATCAATCCACCCCTTCAGTTACAATATTTAATACAAACATCAATCCAACCCGTCAGTTACAATATTTAATACAAACATCAATCCAACCCGTCAGTTACAATATTTAATACAAACATCAATCCAACCCGTCAGTTACAATATTTAATACAAACTTCAATCCAACCCTTCAGTTACAGTATTTAACACAAACATCAATCCAACCCTTCATTTACAATATTTAATACAAACATCAATCCACCCCTTCAGTTACAATATTTAATACAAACATCAATCCAACCCGTCAGTTACAATATTTAATACAAACATCAATCCAACCCTTCAGTTACAATATTTAATACAAACATCAATCCAACCCGTCAGTTACAATATTTAATATGAACTTCAATCCAACCCGTCAGTTACAATATTTAATACAAACATCAATCCACCCCTTCAGTTACAATATTTAATACAAACATCAATCCAACCCGTCAGTTACAATATTTAATACAAACATCAATCCACCCCTTCAGTTACAATATTTAATACAAACATCAATCCACCCCTTCAGTTACAATATTTAATACAAACATCAATCCAACCCGTCAGTTACAATATTTAATACAAACATCAATCCACCCCTTCAGTTACAATATTTAATACAAACATCAATCCACCCCTTCAGTTACAATATTTAATATAAACATCAATCCAACCCGTCAGTTACAATATTTAATATGAACTTCAATCCAACCCTTCAGTTACAATATTTAATACAAACATCAATCCAACCCTTCAGTTACAATATTTAATACAAACATCAATCCACCCCTTCAGTTACAATATTTAATACAAACATCAATCCAACCCGTCAGTTACAATATTTAATACAAACATCAATCCACCCCTTCAGTTACAATATTTAATACAAACATCAATCCAACCCTTCAGTTACAATATTTAATATAAACATCAATCCAACCCGTCAGTTACAATATTTAATATGAACTTCAATCCAACCTGTCAGTTACAATATTTAATACAAACATCAATCCAACCCTTCATTTACAATATTTAAAATAAACATCAATCCAACCCTTCAGTTACAATATTTAATACAAACATCAATCCAACCCTTCAGTTACAATATTTAATACAAACATCAATCCAACCCTTCAGTTACAATATTTAATACAAACATCAATCCAACCCTTCAGTTACAATATTTAATACAAACATCAATCCAACCCTTCAGTTACAATATTTAATACAAACATCAATCCAACCCGTCAGTTACAATATTTAATACAAACATCAATCCAACCCTTCAGTTACAATATTTAATACAAACATCAATCCAACCCTTCATTTACAATATTTAAAATAAACATCAATCCAACCCTTCAGTTACAATATTTAATACAAACATCAATCCAACCCTTCATTTACAATATTTAAAATAAACATCAATCCAACCCTTCAGTTACAATATTTAATACAAACATCAATCCAACCCTTCAGTTACAATATTTAATACAAACATCAATCCAACCCTTCAGTTACAATATTTAATATAAACATCAATCCAACCCTTCAGTTACAATATTTAATACAAACATCAATCCAACCCTTCAGTTACAATATTTAATACAAACATCAATCCAACCCTTCAGTTACAATATTTAATACAAACATCAATCCAACCCTTCAGTTACAATATTTAATACAAACATCAATCCAACCCGTCATTTACAATATTTAAAATAAACATCAATCCAACCCTTCAGTTACAATATTTAATACAAACATCAATCCAACCCTTCAGTTACAATATTTAATATAAACATCAATCCAACCCGTCAGTTACAATATTTAATATGAACTTCAATCCAACCCGTCATTTACAATATTTAATACAAACATCAATCCAACCCTTCAGTTACAATATTTAATATAAACATCAATCCAACCCTTCAGTTACAATATTTAATATAAACATCAATCCAACCCGTCAGTTACAATATTTAATACAAACATCAATCCAACCCTTCAGTTACAATATTTAATACAAACATCAATCCAACCCGTCAGTTACAATATTTAATACAAACATCAATCCAACCCGTCAGTTACAATATTTAATACAAACATCAATCCAACCCTTCAGTTACAATATTTAATACAAACATCAATCCAACCCGTCAGTTACAATATTTAATACAAACATCAATCCAACCCGTCAGTTACAATATTTAATACAAACATCAATCCAACCCTTCAGTTACAATATATAATACAAACATCAATCCAACCCTTCAGTTACAATATTTAATACAAACATCAATCCAACCCTTCAGTTACAATATTTAATACAAACATCAATCCAACCCGTCAGTTACAATATTTAATACAAACATCAATCCAACCCGTCAGTTACAATATTTAATACAAACATCAATCCAACCCGTCAGTTACAATATTTAATACAAACTTCAATCCAACCCGTCAGTTACAATATTTAATACAAACATCAATCCACCCCTTCAGTTACAATATTTAATACAAACATCAATCCAACCCGTCAGTTACAATATTTAATATAAACATCAATCCAACCCGTCAGTTACAATATTTAATATGAACTTCAATCCAACCCTTCAGTTACAATATTTAATACAAACATCAATCCCACCCTTCAGTTACAATATTTAATAAAAACATCAATCCAACCCGTCAGTTACAATATTTAATACAAACATCAATCCAACCCTTCATTTACAATATTTAAAATAAACATCAATCCAACCCGTCAGTTACAATATTTAATACAAACATCAATCCAACCCGTCAGTTACAATATTTAATACAAACTTCAATCCAACCCGTCAGTTACAATATTTAATACAAACATCAATCCACCCCTTCAGTTACAATATTTAATACAAACATCAATCCAACTCGTCAGTTACAATATTTAATACAAACATCAATCCAACCCGTCAGTTACAATATTTAATACAAACTTCAATCCAACCCGTCAGTTACAATATTTAATACAAACATCAATCCAACCCTTCATTTACAATATTTAATACAAACTTCAATCCAACCCTTCATTTACAATATTTAATACAAACATCAATCCAACCCGTCAGTTACAATATTTAATACAAACTTCAATCCAACCCGTCAGTTACAATATTTAATACAAACATCAATCCACCCCTTCAGTTACAATATTTAATACAAATATCAATCCAACCCGTCAGTTACAATATTTAATACAAATATCAATCCAACCCGTCAGTTACAATATTTAATACAAACATCAATCCACCCCTTCAGTTACAATATTTAATACAAACATCAATCCAACCCGTCAGATACAATATTTAATGCAAACATCAATCCAACCCTTCAGTTACAATATTTAATACAAACATCAATCCAACCCGTCAGTTACAATATTTAATATAAACATCAATCCAACCCGTCAGTTACAATATTTAATACAAACATCAATCCAACCCGTCAGTTACAATATTTAATACAAACATCAATCCAACCCGTCAGATACAATATTTAATACAAACATCAATCCACCCCGTCAGATACAATATTTAATACAAACATCAATCCAACCCTTCAGTTACAATATTTAATATAAACATCAATCCAACCCTTCAGTTCCAATATTTAATACAAACATCAATCCAACCCGTCAGATACAATATTTAATACAAACATCAATCCACCCCGTCAGATACAATATTTAATACAAACATCAATCCAACC
Source organism: Heptranchias perlo (assembly GCF_035084215.1). Lineage (NCBI taxonomy): Eukaryota > Metazoa > Chordata > Chondrichthyes > Hexanchiformes > Hexanchidae > Heptranchias > Heptranchias perlo. Next base: position 141,173,879 of record NC_090327.1, read on the forward strand.
CTTCAGTTACAATATTTAATATAAACATCAATCCAACCCGTCAGTTACAATATTTAATACAAACATCAATCCAACCCGTCAGTTACAATATTTAATACAAACATCAATCCAACCCTTCAGTTACAATATTTAATATAAACATCAATCCAACCCTTCAGTTACAATATTTAATACAAACATCAATCCAACCCTTCAGTTCCAATATTTAATACAAACATCAATCCAACCCGTCAGATACAATATTTAATATGAACTTCAATCCAACCCTTCAGTTACAATATTTAATACAAACATCAATCCAACTCGTCAGATACAATATTTAATATAAACATCAATCCAACCCTTCAGTTACAATATTTAATATAAACATCAATCCAACCCGTCAGATACAATATTTAATATAAACATCAATCCAACCCTTCAGTTACAATATTTAATACAAACATCAATCCAACTCGTCAGATACAATATTTAATATAAACATCAATCCAACCCTTCAGTTACAATATTTAATATGAACTTCAATCCAACCCGTCAGTTACAATATTTAATACAAACATCAATCCAACTCGTCAGATACAATATTTAATATGAACTTCAATCCAACCCTTCAGTTACAATATTTAATAAAAACATCAATCCACCCCTTCAGTTACAATATTTAATAAAAACATCAATCCAACCCGTCAGTTACAATATTTAATATAAACATCAATCCAACTCGTCAGATACAATATTTAATATGAACTTCAATCCAACCCTTCAGTTACAATATTTAATAAAAACATCAATCCACCCCTTCAGTTACAATATTTAATATAAACATCAATCCAACTCGTCAGATACAATATTTAATACAAACATCAATCCAACCCATCAGTTACAATATTTAATAAAAACATCAATCCAACCCGTCAGTTACAATATTTAATATAAACATCAATCCAACTCGTCAGATACAATATTTAATATGAACTTCAATCCAACCCTTCAGTTACAATATTTAATAAAAACATCAATCCACCCCTTCAGTTACAATATTTAATACAAACATCAATCCAACCCATCAGTTACAATATTTAATAAAAACATCAATCCAACCCGTCAGTTACAATATTTAATATAAACATCAATCCAACCCTTCAGTTACAATATTTAATACAAACATCAATCCAACCCGTCAGTTACAATATTTAATACAAACATCAATCCAACTCGTCAGTTACAATATTTAATATGAACTTCAATCCAACCCTTCAGTTACAATATTTAATAAAAACATCAATCCACCCCTTCAGTTACAATATTTAATATAAACATCAATCCAACTCGTCAGATACAATATTTAATATGAACTTCAATCCAACCCTTCATTTACAATATTTAATATAAACATCAATCCAACCCTTCATTTACAATATTTAATACAAACATCAATCCAACCCGTCAGTTACAATATTTAATATAAACTTCAATCCAACCCGTCAGATACAATATTTAATATAAACATCAATCCACCCCGTCATTTACAATATTTAATATAAACATCAATCCAACCCTTCATTTACAATATTTAATACAAACATCAATCCAACCCGTCAGTTACAATATTTAATATAAACATCAATCCAACCCGTCAGTTACAATATTTAATACAAACATCAATCCAACCCGTCAGTTACAATATTTAATATAAACATCAATCCAACCCTTCATTTACAATATTTAATAAAAACATCAATCCAACCCTTCATTTACAATATTTAATATAAACATCAATCCAACCCGTCAGTTACAATATTTAATACAAACATCAATCCAACCCGTCAGTTACAATATTTAATATAAACATCAATCCAACCCTTCATTTACAATATTTAATAAAAACATCAATCCAACCCTTCATTTACAATATTTAATATAAACATCAATCCAACCCTTCATTTACAATATTTAATACAAACATCAATCCACCCCGTCATTTACAATATTTAATATAAACATCAATCCAACCCTTCATTTACAATATTTAATAAAAACATCAATCCAACCCTTCATTTACAATATTTAATATAAACATCAATCCAACCCGTCAGTTACAATATTTAATACAAACATCAATCCAACCCGTCAGTTACAATATTTAATATAAACATCAATCCAACCCGTCAGTTACAATATTTAATACAAACTTCAATCCAACCCTTCATTTACAATATTTAATAAAAACATCAATCCAACCCTTCATTTACAATATTTAATATAAACATCAATCCAACCCGTCAGTTACAATATTTAATACAAACATCAATCCAACCCGTCAGTTACAATATTTAATAAAAACATCAATCCAACCCGTCAGTTACAATATTTAATAAAAACATCAATCCAACCCGTCAGTTACAATATTTAATATAAACATCAATCCAACCCGTCAGTTACAATATTTAATATGAACTTCAATCCAACCCGTCAGTTACAATATTTAATATAAACATCAATCCAACCCTTCAGTTACAATATTTAATACAAACATCAATCCAACCCGTCAGTTACAATATTTAATAAAAACATCAATCCAACCCGTCAGTTACAATATTTAATATAAACATCAATCCAACTCGTCAGATACAATATTGAATACAAACATCAATCCAACCCGTCAGTTACAATATTTAATATAAACATCAATCCAACCCGTCAGTTACAATATTTAATATGAACTTCAATCCACCCCTTCAGTTACAATATTTAATACAAACATCAATCCAACCCGTCAGTTACAATATTTAATACAAACATCAATCCAACCCTTCAGTTACAATATTTAATATGAACTTCAATCCAACCCGTCAGTTACAATATTTATTACAAACATCAATCCAACCCGTCAGTTACAATATTTAATACAAACATCAATCCAACCCGTCAGTTACAATATTTAATACAAACATCAATCCAACCCGTCAGTTACAATATTTAATACAAACAGCAATCCAACCCGTCAGTTACAATATTTAATACAAACATCAATCCAACCCGTCAGATACAATATTTAATACAAACATCAATCCAACCCGTCAGTTACAATATTTAATACAAACATCAATCCAACCCGTCAGTTACAATATTTAATACAAACAGCAATCCAACCCGTCAGTTACAATATTTAATATGAACTTCAATCCAACCCGTCAGATACAATATTTAATACAAACATCAATCCAACCCGTCAGTTACAATATTTAATACAAACATCAATCCAACCCGTCAGTTACAATATTTAATACAAACAGCAATCCACCCCTTCAGTTACAATATTTAATACAAACATCAATCCAACCCGTCAGTTACAATATTTAATACAAACAGCAATCCAACCCGTCAGTTACAATATTTAATATGAACTTCAATCCAACCCGTCAGTTACAATATTTAATACAAACAGCAATCCAACCCGTCAGTTACAATATTTAATACAAACATCAATCCAACCCGTCAGTTACAATATTTAATATAAACATCAATCCAACCCGTCAGTTACAATATTTAATACAAACATCAATCCACCCCTTCAGTTACAATATTTAATACAAACATCAATCCAACCCGTCAGTTACAATATTTAATACAAACATCAATCCAACCCGTCAGTTACAATATTTAATATAAACATCAATCCAACCCGTCAGTTACAATATTTAATATAAACATCAATCCAACCCTTCAGTTACAATATTTAATATAAACATCAATCCAACCCGTCAGTTACAATATTTAATATAAACATCAATCCAACCCGTCAGTTACAATATTTAATACAAACATCAATCCACCCCTTCAGTTACAATATTTAATACAAACATCAATCCAACCCGTCAGTTACAATATTTAATACAAACATCAATCCAACCCGTCAGTTACAATATTTAATATAAACATCAATCCAACCCGTCAGTTACAATATTTAATATAAACATCAATCCAACCCTTCAGTTACAATATTTAATATAAACATCAATCCAACCCGTCAGTTACAATATTTAATACAAACATCAATCCACCCCTTCAGTTACAATATTTAATATAAACATCAATCCAACCCGTCAGTTACAATATTTAATACAAACATCAATCCAACCCGTCAGTTACAATATTTAATACAAACATCAATCCAACCCGTCAGTTACAATATTTAATATAAACATCAATCCAACCCGTCAGTTACAATATTTAATACAAACATCAATCCACCCCTTCAGTTACAATATTTAATATAAACATCAATCCAACCCGTCAGTTACAATATTTAATACAAACATCAATCCACCCCTTCAGTTACAATATTTAATATAAACATCAATCCAACCCGTCAGTTACAATATTTAATACAAACATCAATCCACCCCTTCACTTACAATATTTAATATAAACATCAATCCAACCCGTCAGTTACAATATTTAATATAAACATCAATCCAACCCTTCAGTTACAATATTTAATATAAACATCAATCCAACCCGTCAGTTACAATATTTAATACAAACATCAATCCAACCCGTCAGTTACAATATTTAATATAAACATCAATCCAACCCTTCAGTTACAATATTTAATATAAACATCAATCCAACCCTTCAGTTACAATATTTAATATAAACATCAATCCAACCCGTCACTTACAATATTTAATATAAACATCAATCCAACCCGTCAGTTACAATATTTAATATAAACATCAATCCAACCCTTCAGTTACAATATTTAATATAAACATCAATCCAACCCGTCAGTTACAATATTTAATATAAACATCAATCCACCCCGTCAGTTACAATATTTAATACAAACATCAATCCAACCCGTCAGTTACAATATTTAATACAAACATCAATCCACCCCTTCACTTACAATATTTAATATAAACATCAATCCAACCCGTCAGTTACAATATTTAATACAAACATCAATCCACCCCTTCACTTACAATATTTAATATAAACATCAATCCAACCCTTCACTTACAATATTTAATATAAACATCAATCCAACCCGTCAGTTACAATATTTAATATAAACATCAATCCAACCCTTCACTTACAATATTTAATATAAACATCAATCCAACCCGTCAGTTACAATATTTAATACAAACATCAATCCAACCCGTCAGTTACAATATTTAATACAAACATCAATCCACCCCTTCACTTACAATATTTAATATAAACATCAATCCAACCCGTCAGTTACAATATTTAATATAAACATCAATCCAACCCTTCAGTTACAATATTTAATATAAACATCAATCCAACCCTTCAGTTACAATATTTAATATAAACATCAATCCAACCCTTCACTTACAATATTTAATATAAACATCAATCCAACCCTTCAGTTACAATATTTAATATAAACATCAATCCAACCCGTCAGTTACAATATTTAATACAAACAGCAATCCAACCCGTCAGTTACAATATTTAATATAAACATCAATCCAACCCTTCAGTTACAATATTTAATACAAACATCAATCCACCCCTTCACTTACAATATTTAATATAAACATCAATCCAACCCGTCAGTTACAATATTTAATATAAACATCAATCCAACCCTTCAGTTACAATATTTAATATAAACATCAATCCAACCCGTCAGTTACAATATTTAATACAAACATCAATCCAACCCTTCATTTACAATATTTAATATAAACATCAATCCAACCCTTCAGTTACAATATTTAATACAAACATCAATCCAACCCGTCAGTTACAATATTTAATATAAACATCAATCCAACCCTTCACTTACAATATTTAATATAAACATCAATCCAACCCTTCACTTACAATATTTAATATAAACATCAATCCAACCCTTCAGTTACAATATTTAATATAAACATCAATCCAACCCGTCAGTTACAATATTTAATACAAACAGCAATCCAACCCGTCAGTTACAATATTTAATATAAACATCAATCCAACCCGTCAGTTACTATATTTAATACAAACATCAATCCACCCCTTCAGTTACAATATTTAATACAAACATCAATCCAACCCGTCAGTTACAATATTTAATACAAACATCAATCCACCCCTTCAGTTACAATATTTAATATAAACATCAATCCAACCCGTCAGTTACTATATTTAATACAAACATCAATCCACCCCTTCAGTTACAATATTTAATATAAACATCAATCCAACCCGTCAGTTACAATATTTAATACAAACATCAATCCAACCCTTCAGTTACAATATTTAATACAAACATCAATCCAACCCATCAGTTACAATATTTAATATAAACATCAATCCACCCCTTCAGTTACAATATTTAATACAAACATCAATCCAACCCTTCAGTTACAATATTTAATACAAACATCAATCCAACCCGTCAGTTACAATATTTAATATAAACATCAATCCACCCCTTCAGTTACAATATTTAATACAAACATCAATCCAACCCTGCAGTTACAATATTTAATACAAACATCAATCCAACCCTTCAGTTACAATATTTAATACAAACATCAATCCAACCCTTCAGTTACAATATTTAATACAAACATCAATCCAACCCTTCAGTTACAATATTTAATATAAACATCAATCCAACCCGTCAGTTACAATATTTAATATAAACATCAATCCAACCCGTCAGTTACAATATTTAATATAAACATCAATCCAACCCTTCAGTTACAATATTTAATACAAACATCAATTCAACCCGTCATTTACAATATTTAATACAAACATCAATCCACCCCGTCCGTTACAATATTTAACATAAACATCAATCCAACCCTTCAGTTACAATATTTAATACAAACATCAATCCAACCCTTCATTTACAATATTTAATATAAACATCAATCCAACCCGTCAGTTACAATATTTAATATAAACATCAATCCAACCCTTCAGTTACAATATTTAATAAAAACATCAATCCACCCCTTCAGTTACAATATTTAATACAAACATCAATCCAACCCATCAGTTACAATATTTAATAAAAACATCAATCCAACCCGTCAGTTACAATATTTAATATAAACATCAATCCAACCCTTCAGTTACAATATTTAATACAAACATCAATCCAACCCGTCAGTTACAATATTTAATACAAACATCAATCCAACTCGTCAGTTACAATATTTAATATGAACTTCAATCCAACCCTTCAGTTACAATATTTAATAAAAACATCAATCCACCCCTTCAGTTACAATATTTAATATAAACATCAATCCAACTCGTCAGATACAATATTTAATATGAACTTCAATCCAACCCTTCATTTACAATATTTAATATAAACATCAATCCAACCCTTCATTTACAATATTTAATACAAACATCAATCCAACCCGTCAGTTACAATATTTAATATAAACTTCAATCCAACCCGTCAGATACAATATTTAATATAAACATCAATCCACCCCGTCATTTACAATATTTAATATAAACATCAATCCAACCCTTCATTTACAATATTTAATACAAACATCAATCCAACCCGTCAGTTACAATATTTAATATAAACATCAATCCAACCCGTCAGTTACAATATTTAATACAAACATCAATCCAACCCGTCAGTTACAATATTTAATATAAACATCAATCCAACCCTTCATTTACAATATTTAATAAAAACATCAATCCAACCCTTCATTTACAATATTTAATATAAACATCAATCCAACCCGTCAGTTACAATATTTAATACAAACATCAATCCAACCCGTCAGTTACAATATTTAATATAAACATCAATCCAACCCTTCATTTACAATATTTAATAAAAACATCAATCCAACCCTTCATTTACAATATTTAATATAAACATCAATCCAACCCTTCATTTACAATATTTAATACAAACATCAATCCACCCCGTCATTTACAATATTTAATATAAACATCAATCCAACCCTTCATTTACAATATTTAATAAAAACATCAATCCAACCCTTCATTTACAATATTTAATATAAACATCAATCCAACCCGTCAGTTACAATATTTAATACAAACATCAATCCAACCCGTCAGTTACAATATTTAATATAAACATCAATCCAACCCGTCAGTTACAATATTTAATACAAACTTCAATCCAACCCTTCATTTACAATATTTAATAAAAACATCAATCCAACCCTTCATTTACAATATTTAATATAAACATCAATCCAACCCGTCAGTTACAATATTTAATACAAACATCAATCCAACCCGTCAGTTACAATATTTAATAAAAACATCAATCCAACCCGTCAGTTACAATATTTAATAAAAACATCAATCCAACCCGTCAGTTACAATATTTAATATAAACATCAATCCAACCCGTCAGTTACAATATTTAATATGAACTTCAATCCAACCCGTCAGTTACAATATTTAATATAAAAATCAATCCAACCCTTCAGTTACAATATTTAATACAAACATCAATCCAACCCGTCAGTTACAATATTTAATAAAAACATCAATCCAACCCGTCAGTTACAATATTTAATATAAACATCAATCCAACTCGTCAGATACAATATTGAATACAAACATCAATCCAACCCGTCAGTTACAATATTTAATATAAACATCAATCCAACCCGTCAGTTACAATATTTAATATGAACTTCAATCCACCCCTTCAGTTACAATATTTAATACAAACATCAATCCAACCCGTCAGTTACAATATTTAATACAAACATCAATCCAACCCTTCAGTTACAATATTTAATATGAACTTCAATCCAACCCGTCAGTTACAATATTTATTACAAACATCAATCCAACCCGTCAGTTACAATATTTAATACAAACATCAATCCAACCCGTCAGTTACAATATTTAATACAAACATCAATCCAACCCGTCAGTTACAATATTTAATACAAACAGCAATCCAACCCGTCAGTTACAATATTTAATACAAACATCAATCCAACCCGTCAGATACAATATTTAATACAAACATCAATCCAACCCGTCAGTTACAATATTTAATACAAACATCAATCCAACCCGTCAGTTACAATATTTAATACAAACAGCAATCCAACCCGTCAGTTACAATATTTAATATGAACTTCAATCCAACCCGTCAGATACAATATTTAATACAAACATCAATCCAACCCGTCAGTTACAATATTTAATACAAACATCAATCCAACCCGTCAGTTACAATATTTAATACAAACAGCAATCCACCCCTTCAGTTACAATATTTAATACAAACATCAATCCAACCCGTCAGTTACAATATTTAATACAAACAGCAATCCAACCCGTCAGTTACAATATTTAATATGAACTTCAATCCAACCCGTCAGTTACAATATTTAATACAAACAGCAATCCAACCCGTCAGTTACAATATTTAATACAAACATCAATCCAACCCGTCAGTTACAATATTTAATATAAACATCAATCCAACCCGTCAGTTACAATATTTAATACAAACATCAATCCACCCCTTCAGTTACAATATTTAATATAAACATCAATCCAACCCGTCAGTTACAATATTTAATATAAACATCAATCCAACCCTTCAGTTACAATATTTAATATAAACATCAATCCAACCCGTCAGTTACAATATTTAATACAAACATCAATCCACCCCTTCAGTTACAATATTTAATATAAACATCAATCCAACCCGTCAGTTACAATATTTAATACAAACATCAATCCAACCCGTCAGTTACAATATTTAATACAAACATCAATCCAACCCGTCAGTTACAATATTTAATATAAACATCAATCCAACCCGTCAGTTACAATATTTAATACAAACATCAATCCACCCCTTCAGTTACAATATTTAATATAAACATCAATCCAACCCGTCAGTTACAATATTTAATACAAACATCAATCCACCCCTTCAGTTACAATATTTAATATAAACATCAATCCAACCCGTCAGTTACAATATTTAATACAAACATCAATCCACCCCTTCACTTACAATATTTAATATAAACATCAATCCAACCCGTCAGTTACAATATTTAATATAAACATCAATCCAACCCTTCAGTTACAATATTTAATATAAACATCAATCCAACCCGTCAGTTACAATATTTAATACAAACATCAATCCAACCCGTCAGTTACAATATTTAATATAAACATCAATCCAACCCTTCAGTTACAATATTTAATATAAACATCAATCCAACCCTTCAGTTACAATATTTAATATAAACATCAATCCAACCCGTCACTTACAATATTTAATATAAACATCAATCCAACCCGTCAGTTACAATATTTAATATAAACATCAATCCAACCCTTCAGTTACAATATTTAATATAAACATCAATCCAACCCGTCAGTTACAATATTTAATATAAACATCAATCCACCCCGTCAGTTACAATATTTAATACAAACATCAATCCAACCCGTCAGTTACAATATTTAATACAAACATCAATCCACCCCTTCACTTACAATATTTAATATAAACATCAATCCAACCCGTCAGTTACAATATTTAATACAAACATCAATCCACCCCTTCACTTACAATATTTAATATAAACATCAATCCAACCCTTCACTTACAATATTTAATATAAACATCAATCCAACCCGTCAGTTACAATATTTAATATAAACATCAATCCAACCCTTCACTTACAATATTTAATATAAACATCAATCCAACCCGTCAGTTACAATATTTAATACAAACATCAATCCAACCCGTCAGTTACAATATTTAATACAAACATCAATCCACCCCTTCACTTACAATATTTAATATAAACATCAATCCAACCCGTCAGTTACAATATTTAATATAAACATCAATCCAACCCTTCAGTTACAATATTTAATATAAACATCAATCCAACCCTTCAGTTACAATATTTAATATAAACATCAATCCAACCCTTCACTTACAATATTTAATATAAACATCAATCCAACCCTTCAGTTACAATATTTAATATAAACATCAATCCAACCCGTCAGTTACAATATTTAATACAAACAGCAATCCAACCCGTCAGTTACAATATTTAATATAAACATCAATCCAACCCTTCAGTTACAATATTTAATACAAACATCAATCCACCCCTTCACTTACAATATTTAATATAAACATCAATCCAACCCGTCAGTTACAATATTTAATATAAACATCAATCCAACCCTTCAGTTACAATATTTAATATAAACATCAATCCAACCCGTCAGTTACAATATTTAATACAAACATCAATCCAACCCTTCATTTACAATATTTAATATAAACATCAATCCAACCCTTCAGTTACAATATTTAATACAAACATCAATCCAACCCGTCAGTTACAATATTTAATATAAACATCAATCCAACCCTTCACTTACAATATTTAATATAAACATCAATCCAACCCTTCACTTACAATATTTAATATAAACATCAATCCAACCCTTCAGTTACAATATTTAATATAAACATCAATCCAACCCGTCAGTTACAATATTTAATACAAACAGCAATCCAACCCGTCAGTTACAATATTTAATATAAACATCAATCCAACCCGTCAGTTACTATATTTAATACAAACATCAATCCACCCCTTCAGTTACAATATTTAATACAAACATCAATCCAACCCGTCAGTTACAATATTTAATACAAACATCAATCCACCCCTTCAGTTACAATATTTAATATAAACATCAATCCAACCCGTCAGTTACTATATTTAATACAAACATCAATCCACCCCTTCAGTTACAATATTTAATATAAACATCAATCCAACCCGTCAGTTACAATATTTAATACAAACATCAATCCAACCCTTCAGTTACAATATTTAATACAAACATCAATCCAACCCATCAGTTACAATATTTAATATAAACATCAATCCACCCCTTCAGTTACAATATTTAATACAAACATCAATCCAACCCTTCAGTTACAATATTTAATACAAACATCAATCCAACCCGTCAGTTACAATATTTAATATAAACATCAATCCACCCCTTCAGTTACAATATTTAATACAAACATCAATCCAACCCTGCAGTTACAATATTTAATACAAACATCAATCCAACCCTTCAGTTACAATATTTAATACAAACATCAATCCAACCCTTCAGTTACAATATTTAATACAAACATCAATCCAACCCTTCAGTTACAATATTTAATATAAACATCAATCCAACCCGTCAGTTACAATATTTAATATAAACATCAATCCAACCCGTCAGTTACAATATTTAATATAAACATCAATCCAACCCTTCAGTTACAATATTTAATACAAACATCAATTCAACCCGTCATTTACAATATTTAATACAAACATCAATCCACCCCGTCCGTTACAATATTTAACATAAACATCAATCCAACCCTTCAGTTACAATATTTAATACAAACATCAATCCAACCCTTCATTTACAATATTTAATATAAACATCAATCCAACCCGTCAGTTACAATATTTAATATAAACATCAATCCAACCCTTCAGTTACAATATTTAATATAAACATCAATCCAACCCTTCAGTTACAATATTTAATATAAACATCAATCCAACCCTTCAGTTACAATATTTAATATAAACATCAATCCAACCCGTCAGTTACAATATTTAATATAAACATCAATCCAACCCTTCAGTTACAATATTTAATACAAACATCAATCCAACCCGTCATTTACAATATTTAATACAAACATCAATCCACCCCGTCCGTTACAATATTTAACATAAACATCAATCCAACCCTTCAGTTACAATATTTAATACAAACATCAATCCAACCCTTCATTTACAATATTTAATACAAACATCAATCCAACCCGTCAGTTACAATATTTGATACAAACATCAATCCAACCCTTCAGTTACAATATTTAATACAAACATCAATCCAACCCGTCAGTTACAATATTTGATACAAACATCAATCCAACCCTTCAGTTACAATATTTAATACAAACATCAATCCAACCCTTCAGTTACAATATTTAATATAAACATCAATCCACCCCTTCAGTTACAATATTTAATACAAACATCAATCCAACCCTTCATTTACAATATTGAATATAAACATCAATCCACCCCGTCAGTTACAATATTTAATACAAACATCAATCCAACCCTTCAGTTACAATATTTAATACAAACATCAATCCAACCCGTCAGTTACAATATTTAACACAAACATCAATCCAACCCGTCATTTACAATATTTAATACAAACATCAATCCAACCCTTCAGTTACAATATTTAATAAAAACATCAATCCAACCCGTCAGTTACAATATTTAACACAAACATCAATCCAACCCGTCATTTACAATATTTAATACAAACATCAATCCAACCCGTCAGTTACAATATTTAACACAAACATCAATCCAACCCGTCATTTACAATATTTAATACAAACATCAATCCAACCCTTCATTTACAATATTTAATATAAACATCAATCCAACCCGTCAGTTACAATATTTAATGCAAACATCAATCCAACCCGTCAGTTACAATATTGAATACAAACATCGATCCACCCCTTCAGTTACAATATTTAATACAAACATCAATCCAACCCGTCAGTTACAATATTTAATACAAACATCAATCCAACCCTTCAGTTACAATATTTAATATAAACATCAATCCAACCCGTCAGTTACAATATTTAATATAAACATCAATCCAACCCGTCAGTTACAATATTTAATACAAACATCAATCCAACCCTTCATTTACAATATTTAATACAAACATCAATCCAACCCTTCAGTTACAATATTTAATACAAACATCAATCCAACCCTTCATTTACAATATTTAATATAAACATCAATCCAACCCGTCAGTTACAATATTTAATATAAACATCAATCCAACCCTTCAGTTACAATATTTAATATAAACATCAATCCAACCCTTCAGTTACAATATTTAATATAAACATCAATCCAACCCTTCAGTTACAATATTTAATATAAACATCAATCCAACCCTTCAGTTACAATATTTAATATAAACATCAATCCAACCCTTCAGTTACAATATTTAATATAAACATCAATCCAACCCTTCAGTTACAATATTTAATATAAACATCAATCCAACCCTTCAGTTACAATATTTAATATAAACATCAATCCAACCCTTCAGTTACAATATTTAATATAAACATCAATCCAACCCTTCAGTTACAATATTTAATATAAACATCAATCCAACCCTTCAGTTACAATATTTAATATAAACATCAATCCAACCCTTCAGTTACAATATTTAATATAAACATCAATCCAACCCGTCAGTTACAATATTTAATATAAACATCAATCCAACCCTTCAGTTACAATATTTAATACAAACATCAATCCAACCCGTCATTTACAATATTTAATACAAACATCAATCCACCCCGTCCGTTACAATATTTAACATAAACATCAATCCAACCCTTCAGTTACAATATTTAATACAAACATCAATCCAACCCTTCAGTTACAATATTTAATACAAACATCAATCCAACCCTTCATTTACAATATTTAATACAAACATCAATCCAACCCTTCAGTTACAATATTTAATACAAACATCAATCCAACCCTTCAGTTACAATATTTAATACAAACATCAATCCAACCCTTCAGTTACAATATTTAATATAAACATCAATCCACCCCTTCAGTTACAATATTTAATACAAACATCAATCCAACCCTTCATTTACAATATTGAATCTAAACATCAATCCACCCCGTCAGTTACAATATTTAATACAAACATCAATCCAACCCTTCAGTTACAATTTTTAATACAAACATCAATCCAACCCGTCAGTTACAATATTTAACACAAACATCAATCCAACCCGTCATTTACAATATTTAATACAAACATCAATCCAACCCTTCAGTTACAATATTTAATATAAACATCAATCCAACCCGTCAGTTACAATATTTAATGCAAACATCAATCCAACCCGTCAGTTACAATATTGAATACAAACATCGATCCACCCCTTCAGTTACAATATTTAATACAAACATCAATCCAACCCGTCAGTTACAATATTTAATACAAACATCAATCCAACCCTTCAGTTACAATATTTAATACAAACATCAATCCAACCCTTCAGTTACAATATTTAATATAAACATCAATCCAACCCTTAATTTACAATATTTAATACAAACATCAGTCCAACCCTTCAGTTACAATATTTAATACAAACATCAATCCAACCCTTAAGTTACAATATTTAATACAAACATCAATCCAACTCGTCAGTTACAATATTTAAAACAAACATCAATCCAACCCGTCAGTTACAATATTTAATATAAACATCAATCCAACCCGTCAGTTACAATATTTAATACAAACATCAATCCAACCCGTCAGTTACAATATTTAATACAAACATCAATCCAACCCTTCAGTTACAATATTTAATACAAACATCAATCCAACCCGTCAGTTACAATATTTAATACAAACATCAATCCACCCCTTCAGTTACAATATTTAATATAAACATCAATCCAACCCGTCAGTTACAATATTTAATACAAACATCAATCCAACCCTTCAGTTACAATATTTAATATAAACATCAATCCAACCCTTCAGTTACAATATTTATTACAAACATCGATCCAACCCTTCAGTTACAATATTTAATAAAAACATCAATCCAACCCTTCAGGTACAATATTTAATAAAAACATCAATCCAACCCTTCAGTTACAATTTTTAATACAAACATCAATCCAACCCGTCAGTTACAATATTTAATACAAACATCAATCCACCCCGTCAGTTACAATATTTAATATAAACTTCAATCCAACCCGTCAGTTACAATATTTAATACAAACATCAATCCAACCCGTCAGTTACAATATTTAATACAAACATCAATCCAACCCTTCAGTTACAATATTTAATATAAACATCAATCCAACCCGTCAGTTACAATATTTAATACAAACATCAATCCAACCCTTCAGTTACAATATTTAATACAAACATCAATCCACCCCTTCAGTTACAATATTTAATATAAACATCAATCCACCCCTTCAGTTACAATATTTAATACAAACATCAATCCAACCCGTCAGTTACAATATTTAACACAAACATCAATCCAACCCTTCAGTTACAATATTTAATGCAAATATCAATCCAACCCGTCAGTTACAATATTTAATATAAACATCAATCCAACCCTTAATTTACAATATTTAATACAAACATCAATCCAACCCTTCAGTTACAATATTTAATACAAACATCAATCCAACCCGTCAGTTACAATATTTAATATAAACATCAATCCAACCCTTCAGTTACAATATTTATTACAAACATCGATCCAACCCTTCAGTTACAATATTTAATACAAACATCAATCCAACCCTTCAGTTACAATATTTATTACAAACATCGATCCAACCATTCAGTTACAATATTTAATAAAAACATCAATCCAACCCGTCAGTTACAATATTTAATACAAACATCAATCCAACCCTTCAGTTACAATATTTAATACAAACATCAATCCAACCCTTCAGTTACAATATTTAATACAAACATCAATCCAACCCTTCAGTTACAATATTTAATATAAACATCAATCCAACCCGTCAGTTACAATATTTAATATAAACATCAATCCAACCCGTCAGTTACAATATTTAATATAAACATCAATCCAACCCTTCAGTTACAATATTTAATACAAACATCAATCCAACCCGTCATTTACAATATTTAATACAAACATCAATCCACCCCGTCCGTTACAATATTTAACATAAACATCAATCCAACCCTTCAGTTACAATATTTAATACAAACATCAATCCAACCCGTCATTTACAATATTTAATATAAACATCACTCCAACCCGTCAGTTACAATATTTAATATAAACATCAATCCAACCCTTCAGTTACAATATTTAATATAAACATCAATCCAACCCTTCAGTTACAATATTTAATATAAACATCAATCCAACCCTTCAGTTACAATATTTAATATAAACATCAATCCAACCCGTCAGTTACAATATTTAATATAAACATCAATCCAACCCTTCAGTTACAATATTTAATACAAACATCAATCCAACCCGTCATTTACAATATTTAATACAAACATCAATCCACCCCGTCCGTTACAATATTTAACATAAACATCAATCCAACCCTTCAGTTACAATATTTAATACAAACATCAATCCAACCCTTCATTTACAATATTTAATACAAACATCAATCCAACCCTTCAGTTACAATATTTAATACAAACATCAATCCAACCCGTCAGTTACAATATTTGATACAAACATCAATCCAACCCTTCAGTTACAATATTTAATACAAACATCAATCCAACCCTTCAGTTACAATATTTAATATAAACATCAATCCACCCCTTCAGTTACAATATTTAATACAAACATCAATCCAACCCTTCATTTACAATATTGAATATAAACATCAATCCACCCCGTCAGTTACAATATTTAATACAAACATCAATCCAACCCTTCAGTTACAATATTTAATACAAACATCAATCCAACCCATCAGTTACAATATTTAACACAAACATCAATCCAACCCGTCATTTACAATATTTAATATAAACATCAATCCACCCCTTCAGTTACAATATTTAATATAAACATCAATCCAACCCGTCAGTTACAATATTTAATGCAAACATCAATCCAACCCGTCAGTTACAATATTGAATACAAACATCGATCCACCCCTTCAGTTACAATATTTAATACAAACATCAATCCAACCCGTCAGTTACAATATTTAATACAAACATCAATCCAACCCTTCAGTTACAATATTTAATACAAACATCAATCCAACCCTTCAGTTACAATATTTAATACAAACATCAATCCAAACCTTCATTTACAATATTTAATATAAACATCAATCCAACCCGTCAGTTACAATATTTAATATAAACATCAATCCAACCCTTCAGTTACAATATTTAATATAAACATCAATCCAACCCTTCAGTTACAATATTTAATATAAACATCAATCCAACCCTTCAGTTACAATATTTAATATAAACATCAATCCAACCCGTCAGTTACAATATTTAATATAAACATCAATCCAACCCTTCAGTTACAATATTTAATACAAACATCAATCCAACCCGTCATTTACAATATTTAATACAAACATCAATCCACCCCGTCCGTTACAATATTTAACATAAACATCAATCCAACCCTTCAGTTACAATATTTAATACAAACATCAATCCAACCCTTCATTTACAATATTTAATACAAACATCAATCCAACCCTTCAGTTACAATATTTAATACAAACATCAATCCAACCCGTCAGTTACAATATTTGATACAAACATCAATCCAACCCTTCAGTTACAATATTTAACACAAACATCAATCCAACCCTTCAGTTACAATATTTAATACAAACATCAATCCAACCCGTCAGTTACAATATTTAATATAAACATCAATCCAACCCTTCAGTTACAATATTTAACACAAACATCAATCCAACCCTTCAGTTACAATGTTTAACACAAACATCAATCCAACCCTTCAGTTACAATATTTAACACAAACATCAATCGAACGCTTCAGTTACAATATTTGTTACAAACATCGATCCAACCCTTCAGTTACAAAATTTAATAAAAACATCAATCCAACCCGTCAGTTACAATATTTAATACAAACATTAATCCAACCCTTCAGTTACAATATTTAATACAAACATCAATCCAAACCGTCAGTTGCAATATTTAATGCAAATATCAATCCAACCCGTCAGTTACAATATTTAATACAAACATTAATCCAACCCTTCAGTTACAATATTTAATACAAACATCAATCCAAACCGTCAGTTGCAATATTTAATGCAAATATCAATCCAACCCGTCAGTTACAATATTTAATATAAACATCAATCCAACCCGTCAGTTACAATATTTAATACAAACATCAATCCAACTCGTCAGTTACAATATTTAATACAAACATCAATCCAAACCGTCAGTTGCAATATTTAATGCAAATATCAATCCAACCCGTCAGTTACAATATTTAACATGAACATCAATCCAACCCGTCAGTTACAATATTTAACACAAACATCAATCCAACCCTTCAGTTACAATATTTATTACAAACATCGATCCAAACCTTCAGTTACAATATTTAATAAAAACATCAATCCAACCCTTCCGTTACAATATTTAATACAAACATCAATCCAACCCTTCAGTTATAATATTTAATACAAACATCAATCCAACCCTTCAGTTACAATATTTAATACAAACATCAATCCTACCCGTCAGTTACAATATTTAATATAAACATCAATCCAACTCGTCAGTTACAACATTTAATACAAACATTAATCCAACCCTTCAGTTACAATATTTAACACAAACATCAATCCAACCCGTCAGTTACAATATTTAATACAAACATCAATCCAACCCTTCAGTTGCAATATTTAATGCAAATATCAATCCAACCCGTCAGTTACAATATTTAATATAAACATCAATCCAACCCGTCAGTTACAATATTTAATACAAACATCAATCCAACCCTTCAGTTGCAATATTTAATACAAACATCAATCCAACCCGTCAGTTACAATATTTAATATAAACATCAATCCAACCCTTCAGTTACAATATTTAATACAAACATCAATCCAACCCGTCAGTTACAATATTTAATACAAACATTAATCCAACCCTTCAGTTACAATATTTAACACAAACATCAATCCAACCCGTCAGTTACAATATTTAATACAAACATCAATCCAACCCTTCAGTTGCAATATTTAATGCAAATATCAATCCAACCCGTCAGTTACAATATTTAATATAAACATCAATCCAACCCGTCAGTTACAATATTTAATACAAACATCAATCCAACCCTTCAGTTGCAATATTTAATACAAACATCAATCCAACCCGTCAGTTACAATATTTAATATAAACATCAATCCAACCCTTCAGTTACAATATTTAATACAAACATCAATCCAACCCGTCAGTTACAATATTTAATACAAACATCAATCCAACCCGTCAGTTACAATATTTAATACAAACATTAATCCAACCCTTCAGTTACAATATTTAACACAAACATCAATCCAACCCGTCAGTTACAATATTTAATATAAACATCAATCCAACTCGTCAGTTACAACATTTAATACAAACATCAATCCAACCCTTCAGTTACAATATTTAATACAAACATTAATCCAACCCTTCAGTTACAATATTTAACACAAACATCAATCCAACCCGTCAGTTACAATATTTAATATAAACATCAATCCAACTCGTCAGTTACAACATTTAATACAAACATTAATCCAACCCTTCAGTTACAATATTTAACACAAACATCAATCCAACCCGTCAGTTACAATATTTAATACAAACATCAATCCAACCCTTCAGTTGCAATATTTAATGCAAATATCAATCCAACCCGTCAGTTACAATATTTAATATAAACATCAATCCAACCCGTCAGTTACAATATTTAATACAAACATCAATCCAACCCTTCAGTTGCAATATTTAATACAAACATCAATCCAACCCGTCAGTTACAATATTTAATACAAACATCAATCCAACCCTTCAGTTGCAATATTTAATACAAACATCAATCCAACCCGTCAGTTACAATATTTAATACAAACATCAATCCAACCCTTCAGTTGCAATATTTAATGCAAATATCAATCCAACCCGTCAGTTACAATATTTAATATAAACATCAATCCAACCCGTCAGTTACAATATTTAATACAAACATCAATCCAACCCTTCAGTTGCAATATTTAATACAAACATCAATCCAACCCTTCAGTTGCAATATTTAATACAAACATCAATCCAACCCGTCAGTTACAATATTTAATATAAACATCAATCCAACCCTTCAGTTACAATATTTAATACAAACATCAATCCAACCCTTCAGTTACAATATTTAATAAAAACATCAATCCAACCCTTCAGTTACAATATTTAATAAAAACATCAATCCAACCCTTCAGTTACAATATTTAATACAAACATCAATCCAACACTTCAGTTACAATATTTAATTCAAACATCAATCCAACCCGTCAGTTACAAAGTTTAGTACAAACATCAATCTCACCCGTCAGTTACAATATTTAATAGAAACATCAATCCAACTCGTCAGTTACAATATTTAATAGAAACATCAATCCAACTCGTTAGTTACAATACTTAATACAAACATTATTCCAACCCTTCAGTTACAATATTTAACCCAAACATCAATCCAACCCGTCAGTTACAATATTTAACACAAACATCAATCCAACCCTTCAGTTGCAATATTTAATGCAAATATCAATCCAACCCGTCAGTTACAATATTTAACATGAACATCAATCCAACCCGTCAGTTACAATATTTAACACAAACATCAATTCAACCCTTCAGTTACAATATTTATTACAAACATCGATCCAACCTTCAGTTACAATATTTAATAAAAACATCAATACAACCCTTCCGTTGCAATATTTAATACAAACATCAATCCAACCCTTCAGTTATAATATTTAATACAAACATCAATCCAACCCTTCAATTGCAATGTTTAACACAAACATCAATCCAACCCTTCAGTTATAATATTTAATACAAACATCAATCCAAGCCTTCAATTGCAATGTTTAACACAAACATCAATCCAACCCTTCAGTTACAATATTTAATACAAACATCAATCCAACCCTTCAGTTACAATATTTAACACAAACATCAATCGAACGCTTCAGTTACAATATTTGTTACAAACATCGATCCAACCCTTCAGTTACAATATTTAATAAAAACATCAATCCAACACATCAGTTACAATATTTAATACAAACATCAATCCAACCCGTCAGTTACAATATTTAACACAAACATCAATCCAACCCGTCAGTTACAATATTTAATACAAACATCAATCCAACTCGTCAGTTACAATATTTAATAAAAACATCAATCCAACACTTCAGTTACAATATTTAATACAAATATCAATCCAACTCGTCAGTTACAATATTTAACACAAACATCAATCCAACCCTTCAGTTACAATATTTAACACAAACATCAATCCAACCCTTCAGTTACAAAATTTAATAAAAACATCAATCCAACTCGTCAGTTACAATATTTAACACAAACATCAATCCAACCCGTCAGTTACAATATTTAACACAAACATCAATCCAACACTTCAGTTACAATATTTAACACAAACATCAATCCAACCCTTCAGTTACAATATTTAACACAAACATCAATCCAACCCTTCAGTTACAATATTTAACACAAACATCAATCCAACCCTTCAGTTACAATATTTAACACAAACATCAATCCAACCCTTCAGTTACAATATTTAACACAAACATCAATCCAACCCTTCAGTTACAATATTTAACACAAACATCAATCCAACCCTTCAGTTACAATATTTAACACAAACATCAATCCAACCCTTCAGTTACAATGTTTAACACAAACATCAATCCAACCCTTCAGTTACAATATTTAACACAAACATCAATCGAACGCTTCAGTTACAATATTTGTTACAAACATCGATCCAACCCTTCAGTTACAAAATTTAATAAAAACATCAATCCAACCCGTCAGTTACAATATTTAATACAAACATTAATCCAACCCTTCAGTTACAATATTTAATACAAACATCAATCCAAACCGTCAGTTGCAATATTTAATGCAAATATCAATCCAACCCGTCAGTTACAATATTTAATACAAACATTAATCCAACCCTTCAGTTACAATATTTAATACAAACATCAATCCAAACCGTCAGTTGCAATATTTAATGCAAATATCAATCCAACCCGTCAGTTACAATATTTAATATAAACATCAATCCAACCCGTCAGTTACAATATTTAATACAAACATCAATCCAACTCGTCAGTTACAATATTTAATACAAACATCAATCCAAACCGTCAGTTGCAATATTTAATGCAAATATCAATCCAACCCGTCAGTTACAATATTTAACATGAACATCAATCCAACCCGTCAGTTACAATATTTAACACAAACATCAATCCAACCCTTCAGTTACAATATTTATTACAAACATCGATCCAAACCTTCAGTTACAATATTTAATAAAAACATCAATCCAACCCTTCCGTTACAATATTTAATACAAACATCAATCCAACCCTTCAGTTATAATATTTAATGCAAACATCAATCCACCCTTCAGTTACAATATTTAATACAAACATCAATCTCACCCGTCAGTTACAATATTTAATACAAACATCAATCCAACCCATCAGTTACAATATTTATTACAAACATCGATCCAACCCTTCAGTTACAATATTTAATAAAAACATCAATCCAACCCTTCAGTTACAATATTTAATACAAACATCAATCCCACCCTTCAGTTACAATATTTAATACAAACATCAATCCATACCTTCAGTTACAATATTTAATACAAACATCAATCTCACCCGTCAGTTACAATATTTAATACAAACATCAATCCAACCCGTCAGTTACAATATTTAATACAAACATCAATCCAACTCGTTAGTTACAATATTTAATACAAACATTAATCCAACCCTTCAGTTACAATATTTAACCCAAACATCAATCCAACCCGTCAGTTACAATATTTAACATGAACATCAATCCAACCCGTCAGTTACAATATTTAACACAAACATCGATCCAACCTTCAGTTACAATATTTATTACAAACATCAATCCAACCCTTCAGTTACAATATTTAACACAAACATCAATCGAACGCTTCAGTTACAATATTTATTACAAACATCGATCCAACCCTTCAGTTACAATATTTAACACAATCATCAATCGAACGCTTCAGTTACAATATTTATTACAAACATCGATCCAACCCTTCAGTTACAAAATTTAATAAAAACATCAATCCAACCCTTCAGTTACAATATTTAACACAAACATCAATCCAACCCTTCAGTTACAATATTTAATACAAACATCAATCCAACTCGTCAGTTACAATATTTAATAAAAACATCAATCCAACACTTCAGTTACAATATTTAATACAAATATCAATCCAACTCGTCAGTTACAATATTTAACACAAACATCAATCCAACCCTTCAGTTACAATATTTAATGCAAATATCAATCCAACCCGTCAGTTACAATATTTAATATAAACATCAATCCAACCCGTCAGTTGCAATATTTAATACAAACATCAATCCAACCCTTCAGTTACAATATTTAATACAAACATCAATCCAACCCGTCAGTTACAATATTTAATATAAACATCAATCCAACCCTTCAGTTACAATATTTATTACAAACATCGATCCAACCCTTCAGTTACAATATTTAATAAAAACATCAATCCAACCCTTCAGTTACAATATTTAATACAAACATCAATCCCACCCTTCAGTTACAATATTTAATACAAACATCAATCCAACCCTTTAGTTACAATATTTAATACAAACATCAATCCAACCCTTTAGTTACAATATTTAATATAAACATCAATCCAACACTTCAGTTACAATATTTAATATAAACATCAATCCAACGCTTCAGTTACAATATTTAATACAAACATCAATCCAACCCTTTAGTTACAATATTTAATACAAACATCAATCCAACCCTTCAGTTACAATATTTAATATAAACATCAATCCAACCCGTCAGTTACAATATTTAATACAAACATCAATCCAACACTTCAGTTACAATATTTAATATAAACATCAATCCAACCCTTCAGTTACAATATTTAATACAAACATCAATCCCACCCTTCAGTTACAATATTTAATACAAACATCAATCCAACCCTTCAGTTACAATATTTAATACAAACATCAATCCCACGCTTCAGTTACAATATTTAATACAAACATCAATCCCACCCTTCAGTTACAATATTTAATATAAACATCAATCCAACCCTTCAGTTACAATATTTAATACAAACATCAATCCCACGCTTCAGTTACAATATTTAATACAAACATCAATCCAACCCTTCAGTTACAATATTTAATACAAACATCAATCTCACCCGTCAGTTACAATATTTAATACAAACATCAATCCAACCCGTCAGTTACAATATTTAATACAAACATCAATCCAACCCTTCAGTTACAATATTTAATACAAACATCAATCTCACCCGTCAGTTACAATATTTAATACAAACATCAATCCAACCCTTCAGTTACAATATTTAATACAAACATCAATCCCACCCTTCAGTTACAATATTTAATACAAACATCAATCCATACCTTCAGTTACAATATTTAATACAAACATCAATCTCACCCGTCAGTTACAATATTTAATACAAACATCAATCCAACCCGTCAGTTACAATATTTAATACAAACATCAATCCAACTCGTTAGTTACAATATTTAATACAAACATTAATCCAACCCTTCAGTTACAATATTTAACCCAAACATCAATCCAACCCGTCAGTTACAATATTTAACATGAACATCAATCCAACCCGTCAGTTACAATATTTAACACAAACATCGATCCAACCTTCAGTTACAATATTTAATAAAAACATCAATCCAACCCTTCAGTTACAATATTTAACACAAACATCAATCGAACGCTTCAGTTACAATATTTATTACAAACATCGATCCAACCCTTCAGTTACAATATTTAACACAATCATCAATCGAACGCTTCAGTTACAATATTTATTACAAACATCGATCCAACCCTTCAGTTACAAAATTTAATAAAAACATCAATCCAACCCTTCAGTTACAATATTTAACACAAACATCAATCCAACCCTTCAGTTACAATATTTAATACAAACATCGATCCAACTCGTCAGTTACAATATTTAATAAAAACATCAATCCAACACTTCAGTTACAATATTTAATACAAATATCAATCCAACTCGTCAGTTACAATATTTAACACAAACATCAATCCAACCCTTCAGTTACAATATTTAATGCAAATATCAATCCAACCCGTCAGTTACAATATTTAATATAAACATCAATCCAACCCGTCAGTTGCAATATTTAATACAAACATCAATCCAACCCTTCAGTTACAATATTTAATACAAACATCAATCCAACTCGTCAGTTACAATATTTAATATAAACATCAATCCAACCCTTCAGTTACAATATTTATTACAAACATCGATCCAACCCTTCAGTTACAATATTTAATAAAAACATCAATCCAACCCTTCAGTTACAATATTTAATACAAACATCAATCCCACCCTTCAGTTACAATATTTAATACAAACATCAATCCAACCCTTTAGTTACAATATTTAATACAAACATCAATCCAACCCTTTAGTTACAATATTTAATATAAACATCAATCCAACACTTCAGTTACAATATTTAATATAAACATCAATCCAACGCTTCAGTTACAATATTTAATACAAACATCAATCCAACCCTTTAGTTACAATATTTAATACAAACATCAATCCAACCCTTCAGTTACAATATTTAATACAAACATCAATCCAACCCTTTAGTTACAATATTTAATATAAACATCAATCCAACACTTCAGTTACAATATTTAATATAAACATCAATCCAACGCTTCAGTTACAATATTTAATACAAACATCAATCCAACCCTTTAGTTACAATATTTAATACAAACATCAATCCAACCCGTCAGTTACAATATTTAATATAAACATCAATCCAACCCGTCAGTTACAATATTTAATACAAACATCAATCCAACACTTCAGTTACAATATTTAATATAAACATCAATCCAACCCTTCAGTTACAATATTTAATACAAACATCAATCCCACCCTTCAGTTACAATATTTAATACAAACATCAATCCAACCCTTCAGTTACAATATTTAATATAAACATCAATCCAACCCTTCAGTTACAATATTTAATACAAACATCAATCCCACCCTTCAGTTACAATATTTAATACAAACATCAATCCAACCCTTCAGTTACAATATTTAATACAAACATCAATCTCACCCGTCAGTTACAATATTTAATACAAACATCAATCGAACCCTTCAGTTACAATATTTATTACAAACATCGATCCAACCCTTCAGTTACAATATTTAATAAAAACATCAATCCAACCCGTCAGTTACAATATTTAACACAAACATCAATCCAACACTTCAGTTACAATATTTAATACAAACATTAATCCAACCCATCAGTTACAATATTTAATACAAACATCAATCCAACCCGTCAGTTACAATATTTATTACAAACATCAATCCAACACTTCAGTTACAATATTTAATACAAACATTAATCCAACCCGTCAGTTACAATATTTAATACAAACATTAATCGAACCCGTCAGTTACAATATTTAATACAAACATCAATCCAACCCGTCAGTTACAATATTTATTACAAACATCAATCCAACCCTTCAGTTACAATATTTAATATAAACATCAATCCAACCCTTCAGTTACAATATTTAATACAAACATCAATCCAACCCGTCAGTTACAATATTTATTACATACATCAATCCAACACTTCAGTTACAATATTTAACACAATCATCAATCCACCCCTTCAGTTACAATATTTAATATAAACATCAATCCAACCCTTCAGTTACAATATTTAATACAAACATCAATCCAACCCTTCAGTTACAATATTTAATACAAACATCAATCCAACCCGTCAGTAACAATATTTAATACAAACATCAATCCAACCCATCAATTACAATATTTAATACAAACATCAATCCAACCCTTCAGTTACAATATTTAACACAAACATCAATCCAACCCTTCAGTTGCAATATTTAACACAAACATCAATCCAACCCTTCAGTTACAATATTTAATATAAACATCAATCCAACCCGTCAGTTACAATATTTAACACAAACATCAATCCAACCCTTCAGTTACAATATTTAATACAAACATCAATCCAACCCTTCAGTTACAATATTTAATCAAAACATCAATCCAACCCTTCAGTTACAATATTTAATACAAACATCAATCCAACCCGTCAGTTACAATATTTAATACAAACATCAATCCAACCCTTCAGTTACAATATTTAATCAAAACATCAATCCAACCCTTCAGTTACAATATTTAATACAAACATCAATCCAACCCGTCAGTTACAATATTTAATACAAACATCAATCCAACCCTTCAGTTACAATATTTAATACAAACATCAATCCAACCCTTCAGTTACAATATTTAATACAAACATCAATCCAACCCTTCAGTTACAATATTTAATACAAACATCAATCCAACCCGTCAGTTACAATATTTAATACAAACATCAATCCAACCCTTCAGTTACAATATTTAATACAAACATCAATCCAACACTTCAGTTACAATATTTAATACAAACATCAATCCAACCCTTCAGTTACAATATTTAATACAAACATCAATCCAACCCTTCAGTTACAATATTTAATACAAACATCAATCCAACCCTTCAGTTACAATATTTAATACAAACATCAATCCAACCCGTCAGTTACAATATTTAATACAAACATCAATCCAACCCTTCAGTTACAATATTTAATACAAACATCAATCCAACCCTTCAGTTACAATATTTAATACAAACATCAATCCAACCCTTCAGTTACAATATTTAATACAAACATCAATCCAACCCTTCAGTTACAATATTTAATACAAACATCAATCCAACCCTTCAGTTACAATATTTAATACAAACATCAATCCAACCCGTCAGTTACAATATTTAATACAAACATCAATCCAACCCTTCAGTTACAATATTTAATACAAACATCAATCCAACCCTTCAGTTACAATATTTAATAAAAACATCAATCCTACCCTTCAGTTCCAATATTTAATAAAAACATCAATCCTACCCTTCAGTTACAATATATAATACAAACATCAATCCAACCCTTCAGTTACAATATTTAATACAAACATCAATCCAACCCTTCAGTTACAATATTTAATACAAACATCAATCCAACCCTTCAGTTACAATATTTAATACAAACATCAATCCAACCCTTCAGTTACAATATTTAATACAAACATCAATCCTACCCGTCAGTTACAATATTTAATATAAACATCAATCCAACTCGTCAGTTACAACATTTAATACAAACATTAATCCAACCCTTCAGTTACAATATTTAACACAAACATCAATCCAACCCGTCAGTTACAATATTTAATACAAACATCAATCCAACCCTTCAGTTGCAATATTTAATGCAAATATCAATCCAACCCGTCAGTTACAATATTTAATATAAACATCAATCCAACCCGTCAGTTACAATATTTAATATAAACATCAATCCAACACTTCAGTTACAATATTTAATATAAACATCAATCCAACCCTTCAGTTACAATATTTAATACAAACATCAATCCCACCCTTCAGTTACAATATTTAATACAAACATCAATCCAACCCTTCAGTTACAATATTTAATATAAACATCAATCCAACCCTTCAGTTACAATATTTAATACAAACATCAATCCCACCCTTCAGTTACAATATTTAATACAAACATCAATCCAACCCTTCAGTTACAATATTTAATACAAACATCAATCTCACCCGTCAGTTACAATATTTAATACAAACATCAATCCAACCCATCAGTTACAATATTTATTACAAACATCGATCCAACCCTTCAGTTACAATATTTAATAAAAACATCAATCCAACCCTTCAGTTACAATATTTAATACAAACATCAATCCCACCCTTCAGTTACAATATTTAATACAAACATCAATCCATACCTTCAGTTACAATATTTAATACAAACATCAATCTCACCCGTCAGTTACAATATTTAATACAAACATCAATCCAACCCGTCAGTTACAATATTTAATACAAACATCAATCCAACTCGTTAGTTACAATATTTAATACAAACATTAATCCAACCCTTCAGTTACAATATTTAACCCAAACATCAATCCAACCCGTCAGTTACAATATTTAACATGAACATCAATCCAACCCGTCAGTTACAATATTTAACACAAACATCGATCCAACCTTCAGTTACAATATTTAATAAAAACATCAATCCAACCCTTCAGTTACAATATTTAACACAAACATCAATCGAACGCTTCAGTTACAATATTTATTACAAACATCGATCCAACCCTTCAGTTACAATATTTAACACAATCATCAATCGAACGCTTCAGTTACAATATTTATTACAAACATCGATCCAACCCTTCAGTTACAAAATTTAATAAAAACATCAATCCAACCCTTCAGTTACAATATTTAACACAAACATCAATCCAACCCTTCAATTACAATATTTAATACAAACATTAATCCAACCCGTCAGTTACAATATTTAATACAAACATCAATCCAACTCGTCAGTTACAATATTT
The DNA here is from genome assembly GCF_035084215.1 of Heptranchias perlo. Classification (NCBI taxonomy): domain Eukaryota; kingdom Metazoa; phylum Chordata; class Chondrichthyes; order Hexanchiformes; family Hexanchidae; genus Heptranchias; species Heptranchias perlo. Next base: position 141,204,633 of record NC_090327.1, read on the forward strand.
AATACAAACATCAATCCAACCCGTCAGTTGCAATATTTAATGCAAATATCAATCCAACCCGTCAGTTACAATATTTAACATGAACATCAATCCAACCCGTCAGTTACAATATTTAACACAAACATCAATCCAACCCCTCAGTTACAATATTTATTAGAAACATCAATCCAACCCTTCAGTTACAATATTTAATACAAACATCAATCCAACCCTTCAGTTATAATATTCAATGCAAACATCAATCCAACCCTTCAATGACAATATTTAATACAAACATCAATCCAACATTTCAGTTACAATATTTAACACAAATATCAATCGAACCCTTCAGTTACAATATTTAATACAAACATTAATCCAACCCATCAGTTACAATATTTAATACAAACATCAATCCAACCCGTCAGTTACAATATTTATTACAAACATCAATCCAACACTTCAGTTACAATATTTAATACAAACATTAATCCAACCCGTCAGTTACAATATTTAATACAAACATTAATCCAACCCGTCAGTTACAATATTTAATACAAACATCAATCCAACCCGTCAGTTACAATATTTATTACAAACATCAATCCAACCCTTCAGTTACAATATTTAATATAAACATCAATCCAACCCTTCAGTTACAATATTTAATACAAACATCAATCCAACCCGTCAGTTACAATATTTATTACATACATCAATCCAACACTTCAGTTACAATATTTAACACAATCATCAATCCACCCCTTCAGTTACAATATTTAATATAAACATCAATCCAACCCTTCAGTTACAATATTTAATACAAACATCAATCCAACCCTTCAGTTACAATATTTAATACAAACATCAATCCAACCCGTCAGTAACAATATTTAATACAAACATCAATCCAACCCATCAATTACAATATTTAATACAAACATCAATCCAACCCTTCAGTTACAATATTTAATATAAACATCAATCCAACCCTTCAGTTACAATATTTAATACAAACATCAATCCAACCCTTCAGTTACAATATTTAATACAAACATCAATCCAACCCGTCAGTAACAATATTTAATACAAACATCAATCCAACCCATCAATTACAATATTTAATACAAACATCAATCCAACCCGTCAGTAACAATATTTAATACAAACATCAATCCAACCCATCAATTACAATATTTAATATGAACATCAATCCAACCCATCAGTTACAATATTTAACACAAACATCAATCCAACCCTTCAGTTGCAATATTTAACACAAACATCAATCCAACCCTTCAGTTACAATATTTAATATAAACATCAATCCAACCCGTCAGTTACAATATTTAACACAAACATCAATCCAACCCGTCAGTTACAATATTTAATACAAACATCAATCCAACCCTTCACTTACAATATTTAATCAAAACATCAATCCAACCCTTCAGTTACAATATTTAATACAAACATCAATCCAACCCTTCACTTACAATATTGAATCAAAACATCAATCCAACCCTTCAGTTGCAATATTTAACACAAACATCAATCCAACCCTTCAGTTACAATATTTAATATAAACATCAATCCAACCCTTCACTTACAATATTGAATCAAAACATCAATCCAACCCTTCAGTTGCAATATTTAACACAAACATCAATCCAACCCTTCAGTTACAATATTTAACACAAACATCAATCCAACCCTTCAGTTACAATATTTAATATAAACATCAATCCAACCCGTCAGTTACAATATTTAACACAAACATCAATCCAACCCATCAATTACAATATTTAATACAAACATCAATCCAACCCGTCAGTAACAATATTTAATACAAACATCAATCCAACCCATCAATTACAATATTTAATATGAACATCAATCCAACCCATCAGTTACAATATTTAACACAAACATCAATCTAACCCTTCAGTTACAATATTTAATACAAACATCAATCCAACCCGTCAGTTACAATATTTAATACAAACATCAATCCAACCCTTCAGTTACAATATTTAATACAAACATCAATCCAACCCTTCAGTTACAATATTTAATACAAACATCAATCCAACCCTTCAGTTACAATATTTAATACAAACATCAATCCAACCCGTCAGTTACAATATTTAATACAAACATCAATCCAACCCTTCAGTTACAATATTTAATACAAACATCAATCCAACACTTCAGTTACAATATTTAATACAAACATCAATCCAACCCTTCAGTTACAATATTTAATACAAACATCAATCCAACCCTTCAGTTACAATATTTAATACAAACATCAATCCAACCCTTCAGTTACAATATTTAATACAAACATCAATCCAACCCGTCAGTTACAATATTTAATACAAACATCAATCCAACCCTTCAGTTACAATATTTAATACAAACATCAATCCAACCCTTCAGTTACAATATTTAATACAAACATCAATCCAACCCTTCAGTTACAATATTTAATACAAACATCAATCCAACCCTTCAGTTACAATATTTAATACAAACATCAATCCAACCCTTCAGTTACAATATTTAATACAAACATCAATCCAACCCGTCAGTTACAATATTTAATACAAACATCAATCCAACCCTTCAGTTACAATATTTAATACAAACATCAATCCAACCCTTCAGTTACAATATTTAATAAAAACATCAATCCTACCCTTCAGTTCCAATATTTAATAAAAACATCAATCCTACCCTTCAGTTACAATATATAATACAAACATCAATCCAACCCTTCAGTTACAATATTTAATACAAACATCAATCCAACCCTTCAGTTACAATATTTAATACAAACATCAATCCAACCCTTCAGTTACAATATTTAATACAAACATCAATCCAACCCTTCAGTTACAATATTTAATACAAACATCAATCCTACCCGTCAGTTACAATATTTAATATAAACATCAATCCAACTCGTCAGTTACAACATTTAATACAAACATTAATCCAACCCTTCAGTTACAATATTTAACACAAACATCAATCCAACCCGTCAGTTACAATATTTAATACAAACATCAATCCAACCCTTCAGTTGCAATATTTAATGCAAATATCAATCCAACCCGTCAGTTACAATATTTAATATAAACATCAATCCAACCCGTCAGTTACAATATTTAATACAAACATCAATCCAACCCTTCAGTTGCAATATTTAATACAAACATCAATCCAACCCGTCAGTTACAATATTTAATATAAACATCAATCCAACCCTTCAGTTACAATATTTATTACAAACATCGATCCAACCCTTCAGTTACAATATTTAATACAAACATCAATCCAACCCTTCAGTTACAATATTTAATACAAACATCGATCCAACCCTTCAGTTACAATATTTAATAAAAACATCAATCCAACCCTTCAGTTACAATATTTAATACAAACATCAATCCAACCCTTCAGTTACAATATTTAATACAAACATCGATCCAACCCTTCAGTTACAATATTTAATAAAAACATCAATCCAACCCTTCAGTTACAATATTTAATACAAACATCAATCCAACCCGTCAGTTACAATATTTAATACAAACATCAATCCAACCCGTCAGTTACAATATTTAATAAAAACATCAATCCAACCCTTCAGTTACAATATTTAATAAAAACATCAATCCAACCCTTCAGTTACAATATTTAATACAAACATCAATCCAACACTTCAGTTACAATATTTAATTCAAACATCAATCCAACCCGTCAGTTACAAAGTTTAGTACAAACATCAATCTCACCCGTCAGTTACAATATTTAATACAAACATCAATCCAACCCGTCAGTTACAATATTTAATACAAACATCAATCCAACTCGTTAGTTACAATACTTAATACAAACATTATTCCAACCCTTCAGTTACAATATTTAACCCAAACATCAATCCAACCCGTCAGTTACAATATTTAACACAAACATCAATCCAACCCTTCAGTTGCAATATTTAATGCAAATATCAATCCAACCCGTCAGTTACAATATTTAACATGAACATCAATCCAACCCGTCAGTTACAATATTTAACACAAACATCAATTCAACCCTTCAGTTACAATATTTATTACAAACATCGATCCAACCTTCAGTTACAATATTTAATAAAAACATCAATACAACCCTTCCGTTGCAATATTTAATACAAACATCAATCCAACCCTTCAGTTATAATATTTAATACAAACATCAATCCAACCCTTCAATTGCAATGTTTAACACAAACATCAATCCAACCCTTCAGTTATAATATTTAATACAAACATCAATCCAAGCCTTCAATTGCAATGTTTAACACAAACATCAATCCAACCCTTCAGTTACAATATTTAATACAAACATCAATCCAACCCTTCAGTTACAATATTTAACACAAACATCAATCGAACGCTTCAGTTACAATATTTGTTACAAACATCGATCCAACCCTTCAGTTACAATATTTAATAAAAACATCAATCCAACACATCAGTTACAATATTTAATACAAACATCAATCCAACCCGTCAGTTACAATATTTAACACAAACATCAATCCAACCCGTCAGTTACAATATTTAATACAAACATCAATCCAACTCGTCAGTTACAATATTTAATAAAAACATCAATCCAACACTTCAGTTACAATATTTAATACAAATATCAATCCAACTCGTCAGTTACAATATTTAACACAAACATCAATCCAACCCTTCAGTTACAATATTTAACACAAACATCAATCCAACCCTTCAGTTACAAAATTTAATAAAAACATCAATCCAACTCGTCAGTTACAATATTTAACACAAACATCAATCCAACCCGTCAGTTACAATATTTAACACAAACATCAATCCAACACTTCAGTTACAATATTTAACACAAACATCAATCCAACCCTTCAGTTACAATATTTAACACAAACATCAATCCAACCCTTCAGTTACAATATTTAACACAAACATCAATCCAACCCTTCAGTTACAATATTTAACACAAACATCAATCCAACCCTTCAGTTACAATATTTAACACAAACATCAATCCAACCCTTCAGTTACAATATTTAACACAAACATCAATCCAACCCTTCAGTTACAATATTTAACACAAACATCAATCCAACCCTTCAGTTACAATGTTTAACACAAACATCAATCCAACCCTTCAGTTACAATATTTAACACAAACATCAATCGAACGCTTCAGTTACAATATTTGTTACAAACATCGATCCAACCCTTCAGTTACAAAATTTAATAAAAACATCAATCCAACCCGTCAGTTACAATATTTAATACAAACATTAATCCAACCCTTCAGTTACAATATTTAATACAAACATCAATCCAAACCGTCAGTTGCAATATTTAATGCAAATATCAATCCAACCCGTCAGTTACAATATTTAATACAAACATTAATCCAACCCTTCAGTTACAATATTTAATACAAACATCAATCCAAACCGTCAGTTGCAATATTTAATGCAAATATCAATCCAACCCGTCAGTTACAATATTTAATATAAACATCAATCCAACCCGTCAGTTACAATATTTAATACAAACATCAATCCAACTCGTCAGTTACAATATTTAATACAAACATCAATCCAAACCGTCAGTTACAATATTTAACATGAACATCAATCCAACCCGTCAGTTACAATATTTAACACAAACATCAATCCAACCCTTCAGTTACAATATTTATTACAAACATCGATCCAAACCTTCAGTTACAATATTTAATAAAAACATCAATCCAACCCTTCCGTTACAATATTTAATACAAACATCAATCCAACCCTTCAGTTATAATATTTAATGCAAACATCAATCCAACCCGTCAGTTACAATATTTAACACAAACATCAATCCAACCCTTCAGTTACAATATTTAATATAAACATCAATCCAACCCTTCAGTTACAATATTTATTACAAACATCGATCCAAACCTTCAGTTACAATATTTAATAAAAACATCAATCCAACCCTTCCGTTACAATATTTAATACAAACATCAATCCAACCCTTCAGTTACAATATTTAATACAAACATCAATCCAACCCGTCACTTACAATATTTAATACAAACATCAATCCAACCCTTCACTTACAATATTTAATACAAACATTAATCAAACCCGTCAGTTACAATATTTAATACAAACATCAATCCAACACTTCAGTTATAATATTTAATGCAAACATCAATCCAACCCGTCAATTACAATATTTAATACAAACATCAATCCAACACTTCAGTTACAATATTTAATACAAACATTAATCAAACCCGTCAGTTACAATATTTAATACAAACATCAATCCAACACTTCAGTTACAATATTTAACACAAATATCAATCGAACCCTTCAGTTACAATATTTATTACAAACATCGATCCAACCCTTCAGTTACAATATTTAATACAAACATTAATCCAACCCGTCAGTTACAATATTTAACACAAACATCAATCCAACCCTTCACTTACAATATTTAATCAAAACATCAATCCAACCCTTCAGTTACAATATTTAACACAAACATCAATCCAACACTTCAGTTACAATATTTAATACAAACATTAATCCAACCCGTCCGTTACAATATTTAATACAAACATCAATGCAACCCTTCAATTACAATGTTTAACACAAACATCAATCCAACCCTTCAGTTACAATATTTAATACAAACATCAATCCAACCCGTCAGTTACAATATTTATTACAAACATCAATCCAACACTTCAGTTACAATATTTAATCCAAACGTCAATCCAACCCGTCAGTTACAATATTTAACACAAACATCAATCCACCCCTTCAGTTACAATATTTAATATAAACATCAATCCAACATTTCAGTTACAATATTTAATACAAACATCAATCCAACCCTTCAGTTACAATATTTAATACAAACATCAATCCACCCCGTCAGTTACAATATTTAATATAAACATCAATCCAACCCGTCAGTTACAATATTTAATATAAACATCAATCCAACTCGTCAGTTACAATATTTAATACAAACATCAATCCAACCCTTCAGTTACAATATTTAATACAAACATCAATCGAACACTTCAGTTACAATATTTAATACAAACATCAATCCAACCCGTCAGTTACAATATTTAACACAAACATCAATCCACTCCTTCAGTTTCAAAGTTTAGTACAAACATCAATCTCACCCGTCAGTAACAATATTTAATACAAACATCAATCCAACCCATCAATTACAATATTTAATACAAACATCAATCCAACCCTTCAGTTACAATATTTAACATAAACATCAATCCAACCCTTCAGTTACAATATTTAACACAAACATCAATCCAACCCTTCAGTTGCAATATTTAACACAAACATCAATCCAACCCTTCAGTTGCAATATTTAACACAAACATCAATCCAACCCTTCAGTTACAATATTTAATATAAACATCAATCCAACCCGTCAGTTACAATATTTAATATAAACATCAATCCAACCCGTCAGTTACAATATTTAACACAAACATCAATCCAACCCTTCAGTTACAATATTTAACACAAACATCAATCCAACCCTTCAGTTACAATATTTAATATAAACATCAATCCAACCCGTCAGTTACAATATTTAACACAAACATCAATCCAACCCTTCAGTTGCAATATTTAACACAAACATCAATCCAACCCTTCAGTTACAATATTTAATATAAACATCAATCCAACCCGTCAGTTACAATATTTAATATAAACATCAATCCAACCCGTCAGTTACAGTATTTAACACAAACATCAATCCAACCCTTCAGTTGCAATATTTAACACAAACATCAATCCAACCCTTCAGTTACAATATTTAATATAAACATCAATCCAACCCTTCAGTTACAATATTTAATATAAACATCAATCCAACCCGTCAGTTACAATATTTAATATAAACATCAATCCAACCCTTCAGTTACAGTATTTAACACAAACATGAATCCAACCCTTCAGTTACAATATTTAATATAAACATCAATCCAACTCGTCAGTTACAATATTTAATACAAACATTAATCCAACCCGTCAGTTACAATATTTAACACAAACATCAATCCAACCCTTCACTTACAATATTTAATCAAAACATCAATCCAACCCTTCAGTTACAATATTTAATATAAACATCAATCCAACCCGTCAGTTACAATATTTAATATAAACATCAATCCAACCCTTCAGTTACAGTATTTAACACAAACATGAATCCAACCCTTCAGTTACAATATTTAATACAAACATCAATCCAACCCTTCAGTTACAATATTTAATACAAACATTAATCCAACCCGTCAGTTACAATATTTAACACAAACATCAATCCAACCCTTCACTTACAATATTTAATCAAAACATCAATCCAACCCTTCAGTTACAATATTTAATACAAACATTAATCCAACCCGTCAGTTACAATATTTAACACAAACATCAATCCAACCCTTCACTTACAATATTTAATCAAAACATCAATCCAACCCGTCAGTTACAATATTTAACACAAACATCAATCCAACCCTTCACTTACAATATTTAATCAAAACATTAATCCAACCCGTCAGTTACAATATTTAACACAAACATCAATCCAACCCTTCACTTACAATATTTAATCAAAATATCAATCCAACCCTTCAGTTACAATATTTAATATAAACATCAATCCAACCCGTCAGTTACAATATTTAATATAAACATCAATCCAACCCTTCAGTTACAATATTTAATACTAACATCAATCCAACCCTTCATTTACAATATTTAATACAAACATCAATCCAACCCTTCAGTTACAATATTTAATATAAACATCAATCCAACCCGTCAGTTACAATATTTAATATAAACATCAATCCAACCCTTCAGTTACAATATTTAATACCAACATCAATCCAACCCTTCAGTTACAATATTTAACACAAACATCAATCCAACCCTTCAGTTGCAATATTTAATGCAAATATCAATCCAATCCGTCAGTTACAATATTTAATATGAACATCAATCCAACCCGTCAGTTACAATATTTAATAAAAACATCAATCCAACCCTTCAGTTACAATATTTAATAAAAACATCAATCCAACCCTTCAGTTACAATATTTAATACAAACCTCAATCCAACCCTTCAGTTACAATATTTAATATGAACATCAATCCAACCCGTCAGTTACAATATTTAATAAAAACATCAATCCAACCCTTCAGTTACAATATTTAATACAAACCTCAATCCAACCCTTCAGTTACAATATTTAATACAAACCTCAATCCAACCCTTCAGTTGCAATAATTAATGTAAATATCAATCCAACCCGTCAGTTACAATATTTAATATGAACATCAACCCAACCCATCAGTTTCAATATTTATTACAAACATCGATCCAACCCTTCAGTTACAATATTTAATAAAAACATCAATCCAACCCTTCAGTTACAATATTTAATACAAACATCAATCCAACCTGTCAGTTACAATATTTAATATAAACATCAATCCAACCCTTCAGTTACAATATTTAATACAAACATTAATCCAACTCGTCAGTTACAATATTTAATACAAACATCAATCCAACCCTTCAGTTACAATATTTAATACAAACATCAATCCAACCCTTCAGTTACAATATTTAATATAAACATCAATCCAACCCTTCAGTTACAATATTTAATATGAACATCAACCCAGCCCGTCAGTTACAATATTTATTACAAACATCAATCCAACCCTTCAGTTACAATATTTAATATAAACATCAATCCAACCCTTCAGTTACAATATTTATTACAAACATCAATCCAACCCTTCAGTTACAATATTTAATATAAACATCAATCCAACCCTTCAGTTACAATATTTAATACAAACATTAATCCAACTCGTCAGTTACAATATTTAACACAAACATCAATCCAACCCTTCACTTACAATATTTAATCAAAACATCAATCCAACCCTTCAGTTACAATATTTAATACAAACATCAATCCAACCCTTCAGTTACAATATTTAATATAAACATCAATCCAACCCGTCAGTTACAATGTTTAACACAAACATCAATCCAACCCTTCAGTTACAATATTTAATATAAACATCAATCCACCCCTTCAGTTGCAATATTTAACACAAACATCAATCCAACCCTTCAGTTACAATATTTAATATAAACATCAATCCAACCCTTCAGTTACAATATTTAATATAAACATCAATCCACCCCTTCAGTTACAATATTTAATATAAACATCAATCCAACCCTTCAGTTACAATATTTAATCAAAAAATCAATCCAACCCTTCAGTTACAATATTTAATACAAACATCAATCCAACCCTTCAGTTACAATATTTAATATAAACATCAATCCAACCCGTCAGTTACAATGTTTAACACAAACAACAATCCAACCCTTCAGTTGCAATATTTAATGCAAATATCAATCCAATCCGTCAGTTACAATATTTAATATGAACATCAATCCAACCCGTCAGTTACAATATTTAATACAAACATCGATCCAACCCTTCAGTTACAATATTTAATAAAAACATCAATCCAACCCTTCAGTTACAATATTTAATACAAACCTCAATCCAACCCTTCAGTTACAATATTTAATATGAACATCAATCCAACCCTTCAGTTGCAATATTTAATGCAAATAGCAATCCAATCCCTCAGTTACAATATTTAATATGAACATCAATCCAACCCGTCAGTTACAATATTTATTACAAACATCGATCCAACCCTTCAGTTACAATATTTAATAAAAACATCAATCCAACCCTTCAGTTACAATATTTAATATAAACATCAATCCAACCCTTCAGTTACAATATTTAATATAAACATCAATCCAACCCTTCAGTTACAATATTTAATATAAACATCAATCCAACCCTTCAGTTACAATATTTAATACAAACATCAATCCAACCCTTCAGTTACAATATTTAATATAAACATCAATCCAACCCTTCAGTTACAATATTTAATATAAACATCAATCCAACCCTTCAGTTACAATATTTAATATAAACATCAATCCAACCCTTCAGTTACAATATTTAATATAAACATCAATCCAACCCTTCAGTTACAATATTTAATACAAACCTCAATCCAACCCTTCAGTTACAATATTTAATATGAACATCAATCCAACCCTTCAGTTGCAATAATTAATGTAAATATCAATCCAACCCGTCAGTTACAATATTTAATATGAACATCAACCCAACCCGTCAGTTACAATATTTATTACAAACATCGATCCAACCCTTCCGTTACAATATCAAATAAAAACATCAATCCAACCCTTCAGTTACAATATTTAATACAAACATCAATCCAACCCTTCAGTTACAATATTTAATATAAACATCAATCCAACCCTTCAGTTACAATATTTAATACAAACATTAATCCAACTCGTCAGTTACAATATTTAACACAAACATCAATCCAACCCGTCAGTTACAATATTTAATACAAACATCAATCCAACTCGTTAGTTACAATATTTAATATAAACATTAATCCAACTCGTCAGTTACAATATTTAACACAAACATCAATCCAACCCGTCAGTTACAATATTTAATATAAACATCAATCCAACCCGTCACTTACAATATTTAATCAAAACATCAATCCAACCCTTCAGTTACAATATTTAATACAAACATCAATCCAACCCTTCAGTTACAATATTTAATATAAACATCAATCCAACCCGTCAGTTACAATGTTTAACACAAACATCAATCCAACCCTTCAGTTACAATATTTAATACAAACATCAATCCAACCCTTCAGTTACAATATTTAACACAAACATCAATCCAACCCTTCAGTTTGCAATATTTAATGCAAATATCAATCCAATCCGTCAGTTACAATATTTAATACAAACATCAATCCAACTCGTTAGTTACAATATTTAATATAAACATTAATCCAACTCGTCAGTTACAATATTTAACACAAACATCAATCCAACCCGTCAGTTACAATATTTAATATAAACATCAATCCAACCCGTCACTTACAATATTTCATCAAAACATCAATCCAACCCTTCAGTTACAATATTTAATACAAACATCAATCCAACCCTTCAGTTACAATATTTAATATAAACATCAATCCAACCCGTCAGTTACAATGTTTAACACAAACATCAATCCAACCCTTCAGTTACAATATTTAATACAAACATCAATCCAACCCTTCAGTTACAATATTTAACACAAACATCAATCCAACCCTTCAGTTTGCAATATTTAATGCAAATATCAATCCAATCCGTCAGTTACAATATTTAACATGAACATCAATCCAACCCGTCAGTTACAATATATATTACAAACATCGATCCAACCCTTCAGTTACAATATTTAATAAAAACATCAATCCAACCCTTCAGTTACAATATTTAATACAAATATTAATCCAACCCTTCAGTTACAATATTTAATACAAACATCAATCCAACCCTTCAGTTACAATATTTAACACAAACATCAATCCAACCCTTCAGTTTGCAATATTTAATGCAAATATCAATCCAATCCGTCAGTTACAATATTTAACATGAACATCAATCCAACCCGTCAGTTACAATATATATTACAAACATCGATCCAACCCTTCAGTTACAATATTTAATAAAAACATCAATCCAACCCTTCAGTTACAATATTTAATACAAATATTAATCCAACCCTTCAGTTACAATATTTAATACAAACATCAATCCAACCCTTCAGTTACAATATTTAATGCAAACATCAATCCAACCCTTCAGTTACAATATTTAATATAAACATCAATCCAACCCTTCAGTTACAATATTTAATACAAACATCAATCCAACCCGTCAGTTACAATATTTAATACAAACATCAATCCAACCCGTCAGTTACAATATTTAACACAAACATCAATCCAACCCGTCAATTACAATATTTAATACAAACATCAATCCAACCCGTCAGTTACAATATTTAATACAAACATCAATCCAACCCGTCAGTTACAATATTTAACACAAACATCAATCCAACCCGTCAGTTACAATATTTAATACAAACATTAATCCTACCCTTCAGTTACAATATTTAATATAAACATCAATCCAACCCGTCAGTTACAATGTTTAACACAAACATCAATCCAACCCTTCAGTTACAATATTTAATACAAACATCAATCCAACCCTTCAGTTACAATATTTAACACAAACATCAATCCAACCCTTCAGTTGCAATATTTAATGCAAATATCAATCCAATCCGTCAGTTACAATATTTAACATGAACATCAATCCAACCCGTCAGTTACAATATTTAATAAAAACATCAATCCAACCCTTCAGTTACAATATTTAATAAAAACATCAATCCAACCCGTCAGTTACAATATTTAATAAAAACATCAATCCAACCCGTCAGTTACAATATTTAATACAAACATCAATCCAACCCTTCAGTTACAATATTTAATAAAAACATCAATCCAACCCGTCAGTTACAATATTTAATACAAACATTAATCCAACCCTTCAGTTACAATATTTAATACAAACATCAATCCAACCCTTCAGTTACAATATTTAATACAAACATTAATCCTACCCGTCAGTTACAATATTTAATACAAACATCAATCCAACCCGTCAGTTACAATATTTAATATAAACATCAATCCAACTTGTCAGTTACAATATTTAATACAAACATCAATCCAACCCTTCAGTTACAATATTTAATATAAACATCAATCCAACTCGTCAGTTACAATATTTAATAAAAACATCAATCCAACCCGTCAGTTACAATATTTAATACAAACATTAATCCAACCCTTCAGTTACAATATTTAATACAAACATCAATCCAACCCTTCAGTTACAATATTTAATACAAACATTAATCCTACCCGTCAGTTACAATATTTAATACAAACATCAATCCAACCCGTCAGTTACAATATTTAATATAAACATCAATCCAACTCGTCAGTTACAATATTTAATACAAACATCAATCCACCCCTTCAGTTACAATATTTAATATAAACATCAATCCAACCCGTCAGTTACAATATTTAATACAAACATCAATCCAACCCGTCAGTTACAATATTAAACACAAACATCAATCCAACCCGTCAGTTACAATATTTAATACAAACATTAATCCAACCCGTCAGTTACAATATTTAACACAATCATCAATCCAACCCTTCAGTTACAATATTTAACACAATCATCAATCCAACCCGTCAGTTACAATATTTAACACAATCATCAATCCAACCCTTCAGTTACAATATTTAACACAATCATCAATCCAACCCGTCAGTTACAATATTTAATACAAACATCAATGCAACCCTTCAATTACAATATTTAATACAAACATCAATCCAACCCGTCAGTTACAATATTTAATATAAACATCAATCCAACCCGTCAGTTACAATATTTAATACAAACATCAATCCAACCCTTCAGTTACAATATTTAATATAAACATCAATCCAACCCTTCAGTTACAATATTTAATACAAACATCAATCCAACCCGTCAGTTACAATATTTAACACAAACATCAATCCAACCCGTCAGTTACAATATTTAATATAAACATCAATCCAACCCTTCAGTTACAATATTTAATACAAACATCAATCCAACCCGTCAGTTACAAAGTTTAGTACAAACATCAATCTCACCCGTCAGTTACAATATTTAATACAAACATTAATCCAACCCGTCAGTTACAATATTTAATACAAACATCAATCCAACCCGTCAGTTACAATATTTAATACAAACATCAATCCAACCCGTCAGTTACAATATTTAATACAAACATCAATCCAACCCGTCAGTTACAATATTTAACATAAACGTCAATCCAACCCGTCAGTTACAATATTTCATACAAACATCAATCCAACCCGTCAGTTACAATATTTCATACAAACATCAATCCAACCCGTCAGTTACAATATTTAATACAAACATTAATCCAACCCGTCAGTTACAATATTTAATACAAACATCAATCCAACCCGTCAGTTACAATATTTAATACAAACATCATCAATCCACCCCGTCAGTTACAATATTTAACACAAACATCAATCCAACCCGTCAGTTACAATATTTATTACAAACATCAATCCAACCATTCAGTTACAATATTTAATACAAACATCAATCCAACCCTTCAGTTACAATATTTAACACAAACATCAATCCAACCCGTCAGTTACAATATTTAATACAAACATCAATCCAACCCATCAGTTACAATATTTAATACAAACATCAATCCAACCCTTCAGTTACAATATTTAAAATAAACCTCAATCCAACTCGTCAGCTACAATATTTAATATAAACATCAATCCAACCCGTCAGTTACAATATTTAATGTAAACATCAATCCAACCCATCAGTTACAATATTTAATATAAACATCAATCCAACCCGTCAGTTACAATATTTAATATAAACATCAATCCAACCCGTCAGTTACAATATTTAATACAAACATCAATCCAACCCGTCAGTTACAATATTTAATATAAACATCAATCCAACCCGTCAGTTACAATATTTAATATAAACATCAATCCAACCCGTCAGTTACAATATTTAATACAAACATCAATCCAACCCTTCAGTTACAATATTTATAATAAACCTCAATCCAACCCGTCAGCTACAATTTTTGATACAAACATCAATGCAACCCGTCGGTTAAAATATTTAATATAAACATCAATCCAACCCGTCATTTGCAATATTTAATATAAACATCAACCCAACCCATCAGTTACAATATTTAATACAAACATCAATCTCACCCGTCAGTTACAATATTTAATACAAACATCAATCCAACCCTTCAGTTACAATATTTAAAATAAACCTCAATCCAACCCGTCAGCTACAATATTTAATATAAACATCAATCCAACCCGTCAGTTACAATATTTAATCCAAACATCAATCCAACCCGTCAGTTACAATATTTAAAATAAACCTCAATCCAACCCGTCAGCTACAATATTTAATATAAACATCAATCCAACCCGTCAGTTACAATATTTAATACAAACATCAATCCAACCCGTCGGTTAAAATATTTAATATAAACATCAATCCAACCCGTCAGTTACAATATTTTATGTAAACTTCAATCCAACCCGTCAGTTACAATATTTAATGTAAACATCAATCCAACCCGTCAGTTACAATATTTAATATAAACATCAATCCAACCCTTCAGTTACAATATTTAATGTAAACATCAATCCAACCCGTCAGTTACAATATTTAATATAAACATCAATCCAACCCTTCAGTTACAATATGTAATTAAACTAAATTGATAAAAATTTTGGAATCAAATATTCTCGAAAGTTTTCAAAAAGCGAGGTTGAGAGTGCCAGCGCTGTGAGTGTTTGTGACCGTTTAATGGTACTTCATCCGCTGTCAGAATATATGTACAGGAGTCGGCCATTTCGCCCCACGAGCCTGTTCCGCAACTCAATGAGATCTGCGACCTAACTCCATATACCCGCCTTTGCTCCATCTCCCTTAATACCTTTGGTTAACAAAAATCGATCAACTTCAGATTTAAATTTAACAATTGAGCAATTATTAACTGCCGTTTGGGGAAGACTGTTACAAACTTCTACCACCTTTGCTTGTAGAAGTGTTTCCTAACTTCACTGCTGAAAGTCCTGGCTTTAATTTTTAAATTTATGTCCCCTGGTCCTAGAGTTCCCAACCAGCAGAATTATTTTCTCTCTATCCAGCCCATGAGTTCCCCTCAAAATCTTGAAAGCTTCGATAAAATCACCCCTTAATCTTCTAAGTTCCAGAGAATGCAACCCTAGTTTGTGTAATCTTTCCTCGTGATTTAGCCCTTGGAGTCCAGGTGTCATTATAGTGAATCTACGCGGCACTCCCTCCAAGGCCAATATATCCTTCCTAAGGTGCGGTGCCCAGAACTGAACACAGTCCTCCAGGTGTGGTCTAACCAGCTTCACATCCAGAAGAGATGAGGTCAGTAACAGTCTGGGAAATGATGGCTTGATGTTGAATATTGGGTTCATCGTCCATCGTCTCCATCCCATTTTACAACAAGCTCCAGTCCCCTTGCTCCGCTGGCTGCGCACACACTGATGCAAGACGTCAGCAGCAATATGAAGCCGTGAGTTTATTTCATATCCTCGCCCGCCCTTCGCTGCTGAAAATGCATTTTTCCTCACCTCAATCTCCATCCTGTCAGAGTAAACTGTTTCTGATCCCGGGCTTTAGAAATGGAGACATAGAGTACAAAAGCAAGGAAGTTACGATGAACCTTTATAAAACACTGGATCAGCCACAACTGGAGTATAGTGTCCAGTTCTGGGCACCGCACTTTAGGAAGGATGGGAAGGCCTTGGAGAGGGTGCAGAAAAGATTTACAAGATTGTTTCCAGGGATGAAGGACTTCAGTTACTTGGATAGACTGGATAGCAGGGGCTTTTCTCCTTAGAGCAGAGAAGATTGAGAGGAGATTTGATAGAGGTATTCAAAATCATGAAGGGTCTAGACAGAGTAGATGGAGAGAAACTGTTCCCATTGGTGGAAGGGTCAAGAACCAAAAGGACCCAGAATTAAGGTGATTGACAAAAGAACCAAAGGCGATATGAGGAAAAACTTTTTTACTCAGAGAGTGATTATGATCTGGAATGCTCTGCCTGAGCAGATGTTGGAGGCAGATTCAATCCTGGCTTTGAAAAGGGAATTGGATAAGTACTTGAAGGGAAAAAATTGCAGAGCTGTGGGGTAGTGGGACTGGCTGGATTGCTCTTGTAGAGAGCAGGCAGGGGCTCGACCGGCCGAATGGCCTCCTTCTGTGCTGTAACCATTCTATGATTCTATGACCGGTGATTGGGACCTTTAATGGCGCCTGCGTCCACCCACCATGCACCGTGAGGCAGAATGCACCCTATCTGTATATAAGTAGCCCAGTGCGCAGGCGCGGGAGAGGCCATTGTTGTGTATTGGGAGTGGCATCATTCGGAGCAGGTGAGAGTAAGTGTGTTAATAAACACCCGGGGAAGGGGTTAATAAACACCCGGGGTGCGGGTTAATAAACACCCGGGGAAGGGGTTAATAAACACCCGGGGGTGCGGGTTAATAAACACCCGGGAAGGGGTTAATAAACACCCGGGGGTGCGGGTTAATAAACACCCGGGGAAGGGGTTAATAAACACCCGGGGGTGCGGGTTAATAAACACCCGGGGGTGCGGGTTAATAAACACCCGGGAAGGGGTTAATAAACACCCGGGGGTGCGGGTTAATAAACACCCGGGGGTGCGGGTTAATAAACACCCGGGAAGGGGTTAATAAACACCCGGGGGTGCGGGTTAATAAACACCCGGGGGTGCGGGTTAATAAACACCCGGGGGTGCGGGTTAATAAACACCCGGGGGTGCGGGTTAATAAACACCCGGGGGTGCGGGTTAATAAACACCCGGGGAAGGGGTTAATAAACACCCGGGGGTGCGGGTTAATAAACACCCGGGGGTGCGGGTTAATAAACACCCGGGAAGGGGTTAATAAACACCCGGGGGTGCGGGTTAATAAACACCCGGGGGTGCGGGTTAATAAACACCCGGGGGTGCGGGTTAATAAACACCCGGGGTGCGGGTTAATAAACATGCAGGGGAGAAGTTAATAAATTAGCCCCACTTTTGAGCCGCTTGTGGTTTCTTTCCATTGTCCCGTTGTTTGTTCCCTTGGATTGGATCTTTACTTGTTCCCTTTGGTTTGGTTTCGATTTCACTGGTGGACCCAACATTCAAAGCACTTTGTCTGATCTCCCTGGTAATTAGCAGACTCCTCCCTCATCTCTCACAATCAGAGAATAGTTATCGCACAAAAGGAGGCCATTCAGCCCATCGAGCCTGTGCTGGCTACCTGCAAGAGCAATCCATATGTCTCACTCCCCCGCTCTTTCCCCATAGCCCTGCAAATTTTTCCCTTCAATTATTTATCCAACTCTTTTTTTGAATCTGCTTCCACCGCCCTTTCAGGCAATGCATTCCAGATCATAACTACTCGCTGCGTAAAAAAGTTTTTCCCCACAATGCCTTTGCTTCTTCTGCCAATCGCCTTAAATCTGTGTCCTCTGGTTCTAGACCGTTCCGCCAATGGGAACAGTTTCTCTTTATTTACTTTAACTAAACCCATCATGATTTTGAACACAGTGCACCATCTTCCCTCCTCGTTTCACCCTTAGTTGTGTTCCACACTCTGGACCTTGACCTTTCCCCTGGGATTCTCACTATGTACAGGTGGGATTTGTTTGGAGACAGGATGTCCCAGTTCTCCACCTTTAAAGGGACAAGGAGAGGACCAGATGGGCTGAATGGAACTGCTTTATGACATCACTGCAGTGCCCAGCAATTGACCTCCCTGAGCCCTGCTCATTATGGGCTGGGAATGTTTGATGGGACAGTGTAGAGGGAGTTTTACTCTGTATCTAAACCACGCTGTTCCTGACCTGGGAGTGTTTGATGGGATCGTGTAGATGGAGCTTTACTCTGTATCAACCCATGCTGTGCCTGTGTGGAGATTGTTTCAAGCTGACAGTGGGTGCTCAGAATGCCCCATTCTCCGGCACTGACATCCATCACCTCGATGAGAACCACATTTAACCCAAACATGATATAAACCCATCAGTTTCTCCCCCAGATCTGGAAGGACAGTGAGTGTCCCTAACATTTTTGCACATTGTGCTCGATATTTCATCCAATAATCTGAATATTTTGTTCATCATTTGAATCTGATTCCCTCCAGTTACTGACTTATCGATTAGTGGAAATAGTTTTTACCTGATCAAATTTTGAACACCTCCCTCAGATCCCCTTACTCTTCTTTGTTCTAATGAAAAGAGCCCCGGTTTCTCTAAAGTCGCCTCATAACTAAAGCTTCTCGTCCCTGGTATCATCTCAGTGAATCTCATCTGCACTCTCTCCATGGCCTTGACATCCTTCCTAGCATAAGATACCCAAAACTTGACACGATATTCTCACTGCCGCCTAACAATGATTTGTATTGGTTTACATGACCTCTGTCCTTTTGTACTCTATACCCATATTTGTAAAACCGAGGATCCCATGTTTTTCAACCACTGTATCAACTTAACCGCCCACGTTTAAGGATTTGTGAGTCTGAACTTCTGTAGGTTGTAGAGATATTAACATAACATACTAAAATATATTGACATAACATAATATCATAGTAGGTACAGCACCGGATGAGGCCATTCGGCCCATCGTGCCAGTGCCAGCGCTTGGATAGAGCTATCCAATTAGTCTCATTCCCCTGCTCTTTCCCCCTTGCTCTGTAAATTTTTCCCTTGAAGTATTTATTCAATACCCTTTTGAAAGTTACTATTGAATCTGCTTCCACCGCCCTTTCAGGCAGTGCATTCCAGATCATTACAACTCGCTGCACCAAAAAATATTCCCTCCTGTCGCCACTGTCTTTTTTGCTGATGACTTTATATCTGTGTCCTCTGATTACCGACCCTCCTGCCATTGTAAACAGTATCTCATTATTTACACTATCAAAACCATTCATGATTTTGATCTCCTCTATCAAATCTCCCCTTAACCTTCTCTGTTCTAAGGAGAACAATCCCAGCTTCTCCAATCTCTCCACATAACTAAAGTCCCTCATCCCTGGTACAATTCTAGTAAATCTCTTCAGTACCCTCTCTAGGGCCTTGACATCAATATTCCAGCTGAGGTCTAACCAGTCTTTTATAAAGGTTTAGCATAACTTCCTTGCTTTTGAACTCTGTGCCTCTATCAATAAATCTCAGGATCCAATATTCTATTTTAACAGCCTTCTCAACTTGTCCTGCCACCTTCAAAGATTTGTGTATGTGCACCCCCAGGTGTCTCTGTTCCTGCACCCCCTTTAAAATTGTACCATGTAGGCTATATTGCATCTCCTCATTCTTCCCACTATAGTATGTATTATGGGAAAGAAAAGTTACATCTGAGTTAGAAACTCAAAGAGGTGTTTCACTGCAGACAGGTCACAATGGCAACAGAATCGGCGAGTTTGAAATTCTAATCAGATAAAGGGAAAGAACAGCGATTTGTCTGTTATTAACCATAATTTAAGCTTAAGCCAGGGTGAGTAATAGAATAGGTTAGATTAATTCTGACCTATAACCTATATTCCATAATCGAATCAACAACTAATGGGAAGGATAGAGAGGAGCAAATTTGCAGTGAAATTACAGAAAGGTGCAAAAGCCATCGAGTGGTATTAACGGGGGATTTCATTATCCTAATGTAGACTGGGATAGTAATAGAGAGGGGGAAGAATTTCTGAAGTGTGTTCAGGAGAACTTCCTTGATCAGTATGTTTTCCGCCCAACTAGGAAGGAGGCATTGCTGGATCTGGTTCTGGGGAATGAGGTGGGTCAAGTGGAGCAAGTTTTGGTAGGTGGACATTTAGGGAATAGTGATCATAGTATGATAAGGTTTAGATTAGCTATGGAAAAGGAAAAGGAGCAATCTAAAGTAAAAAATATTTAATTGGAGGAGGGCCAAATTCAGTGGGTTGAGAACGGATCTGGCCCGGGTAATTTAGAATCAAAGATTGGCAGGCAAAACTTTAATGGAACAATGGGCGGCCTTTAAAGAGCAGATGGTTCGGGTACAGTCTAGGTACATTCCCACGAGTGGGAAACGTAGGGCAACCAAAGCCAGAGCTCCCTGGATGACGAATGACATAGAGCGTAAGATGAAGCAGAGAAAGGGGGCGTATGACAGATGTCAGGTTGATAATACAATTGAGAACCAGGCTGAATATAGCAAGTTCAGAGGGGAAGTGAAAAGGAAATAAGAGGGGCAAGGAAAGAGTATGAGAATAGACTGGCAACTAACATAAAAGGGAATCCAAAAGTCTTCTATAGGCATATAAATACTAAAAGGGTAGTAAGAGGAGGGGTGAGGATGATTAGCGGCCAAAAAGCAGAACTAACATGGAGGCAGAGGGCATGGCTGAGGTACTGAATGAATAATTTGTATCTGTCTTTACAAGGAAGAAGATGCTGCCAAAGTCACAGTAAAAGGGGAAGTAGTTGAGATACTGGATGGGTGAAAATTGATAAAGAGGAGGTACTAGAAAGACTGGCTGTACTTAAAATAGTTAAGTCACCAGGTCCGGATGGGATGCATCCTAGGTTGCTGAGGGAAGTAAGGGTGGAAATTGCAGAGGTGCTGGCCATAATCTTCCAAACATCCTTAGATACGAGGGTGGTGCCAGAGGACTGGAGAATTGCAAATGTTACACGCTTGTTCAAAAAAGGGTGTAAGGATAAACCCAGCAATATAGGCCAGTTAGTTTAATTTCGGTGGTGGGGAAACATTTAGAAACGATAATCCGGGACAAAATTAACGGTCACTTGAACAAGTGTGGATTAATAAAGGAAATCCAGCACGGATTTGTTAAAGGCAAATCATGTTTAACTAAAATGCTTGAATTTTTTGATGAGGTAACAGAGAGGCTTGATGAGGACAATGAGGTTGATATGGTGTATGTGGACTTCCAAAAGGCGTTTGATAAAGTGCCACATACTAGGCTTGTCAGCAAAGTTAAACCCACGGAATAAAAGGGACAGTGGCAGCATGGATACATAAGAACATAAGAACATAAGAAATTGGAGCAGGAGTAGGCCAATCGGCCCCTCGAGCCTGCTCCGCCATTCAATAAGATCATGGCTGATCTGATCCCAACCACAAATCTAAAGAACACAAGAAGTCGGAGCAGGACCCGGCCACATAGCCCCTGGGCCCTCTCCTCCACCCACAGGGCATTGACCGATCCGAACTCAGCTTCATGTCCAATTTCCTGCCCGCTCCCCATAACCCCTAATTCCCTTTACTTCTAGGAAACTGTCTATTTCTGTTTTAAATTTATCTAATGATGTAGCTTCCACAGCTTCCTGGGGCAGCAAATTCCACAGACCGACCACCCTCTGAGTGAAGAAGTTTCTCCTCATCTCAGTTTTGAAAGAGCAGCCCCTTATTCTAAGATTATGCCCCCTAGTTCTAGTTTCACCCATCTTTGGGAACATCCTTACTGCATCCACCCGATCAAGACTAACTGACAGGAAATAGAGAGTGCGTACATACGAATTAAGAGCAGGAGTAGGCCATTCGGCCCCTCGAGCCTGGTCTGCCATTTGATCTGATTGTGACCTCAACCCTACTTTCCCGTCTGCCTGCTATAACCTATGACTCCCTTGTTAATCAGGAATCTATCTAACTCAGCCTTAAAAATATTCAATGACCCTCCCTCCACCACTCTCTGGGGAAGGGAGTTCCACAGACTCACGACCCTCAGAGAAAAAAATTCTTCTCATCTCCATCTTGAATTGGCGACCCCCTATTTTTAAACTGTGTCCCCTAGTTCTAGAGTCTCCCACAGGGGAAACAACCTCTCAGCATCTATTCCTTCAAGTCCCCTCAGGATCTTATATGTTTCAATAAGATCACCTCTCTTTCTTAAAAACTCCAGTGTATACAGGCCCAACTTGTCCAACCTTTCCTCATAAGATAACCCCTTCATCCCAGGAATCAGTCGAGTGAACCTTCTCTGAACCGTCTCCAAAGCAATTATGTCCTTTCTTAAATAAGGAGTCCAAAACTGCACACACTATTCTAATTGTAAACAATTTTACAACACCAAGTTATAGTCCAGCAATTTTATTTTAAATTCACAAGCTTTCGGAGGCTTCCTACTTCCTCAGGTAAATGTTTACCTGAGGAAGGAGGAAGCCTCCGAAAGCTTGTGAATTTAAAATAAAATTGCTGGACTATAACTTGGTGTTGTAAAATTGTTTACAATTGTCAACCCCAGTCCATCACCGGCATCTCCACATCACACTATTCTAGACATGGTCTCACCAATTCCCTGTACAACTGTAGCAAAACATCTCTACTTTTATATTCCATTCCCCTTGTAATAAATGATAACATTCCATTTGCCTTCCTAATCACTTGCTGTACCTGCATACTAACTTTTTTGATTCATGTACTCGGACACCCAGATCACTCTGTACCTCAGAGTTCTGCAATGACTCTCCATTTAAATGATATACTACTTTTCTATTCCTTCTGCCAAAGTGGACAAGTTCACATTTTCCCACATTATAATCCATCTGCCAAATTTTTACCCACTCACTTATCCTATCGATATCTCTTTGCAGACTCCTTATGTCCTCTTCATAACTTACTTCCTTTGTGTCATCAGCAAATTTAGCAATCACACATTCTGTCCCTTCACCCTAGTCTTTGATATCGATTGTAAATAATTGAGGCCCCAGCACTGATCCCTGTGACACTCCACTTGTTACATCTTGCCAACCTGAAAAGATCCATTTATGCCCACTAACCGAGTAGTGGTGAACGGTTGTTTTTCGGATTGGAGGAAGGTGTACAGTGGTGTTCCCCAGGGGTCGGTACTGGGTCCACTGCTTTGCTTGATATATATTAATGACTTGGACTTGGGTAGAAAGGGCATAATTTCAAAATTTGTGGTTGACACAAAGCTTGGAATTGTAGTGAACAGCGAGGAGGATAGTGATTGACTTCAAGAGAGGCTGGTGGAATAGGCAAAAATGTGGCAGATGAAATTTAACACAGAGAAGTGCGAAGTGATACATTTTGGTAGGAAGAACGAGGAGAGGCAATATAAACAAAAGGGTACAATTCTAAAGGTGGTGCAGAAACAGAGAGGCCTGGGGGCATATGTGCACAAATCACTGAAGGTAGCTGGGCAGGTTGAGAAAGCAGTTAAAAAAGCATACGGGGTCCTGGGTTTATAAATGGAGCGAGTGGTTATGACCTGGAAAGCGCTGCCTGAAAGGGTGGTGGAGTCAGATTCAATCGTGGCTTTCAAAAGAGAATTGGGTAAGTACTTGAAGAGAAAACATTTGCAGGGCTACGTGGAAAGAGTGGGGGAGTGGGACTAGCTGGATTGCTCTTGCAGAGATCCGGCACGGGCTCGACGGGCCGAATGGCCTCGATGCGCTGCAACCATTCTATAATTCTAATGTATTCTGTTTATATCTATGATTGTGAAACTATAAGAAATAACACAATTGATAGTAGACAGGTAGTTTAGGGATAATAAGGTTAGCTTCTGCTAATTTTAATAAACCGTGTAACCGGGCTGAAATTCAATGTTCTGGATAGATATTTCAAATAAATCAACTTTGCTTTGAACAGACTGGGTCAATTACTTGATGTCGTCAAGACAAGAGACTAATTGATGTCATAGTTACCGATTTTTATGCCTTTTCTGCTTTCTCACTCTAGATTATTTCACTTCTCATATCTTCAGTTACTCTCATGGACAAGTTCCAGCTCCCCATACATTTCAGACTGCCTCTCCTGGCCTTGGGATCCAGGGAAGGTATCGGTAACACGCCCAGGATCACAAAACACAAAACCCAGTCTATGAATCACTTGCAACTACTGGACTTAGCGTGTGTCCCACGGCATCTCTCTCACTTTCGATGTGTGAATACAGCATCGCGCCTGCAAACCCGGTTTTTAATTCAAATCCATTCAGCAATTTTTTTTAACAAAATATGAACAAGTAAACGCATCAGGGCTCAGTAATCCAGCACTAAATTCAAAGGAGTGAGTCTGTTATCTAACTCCTTGAGTGGGCAAAATAAAGAAAAATCCCAACTCAAAGATCCCCTCGAATCCTTTGCAAATACCTTACAAATCTTGACAGTAATCAATAAGTTTAATTGAATGTTGGCCTTTATCTCGAGTGGGGTTGAAATACAGAAGTGATGCTTCATTTGTACAGAGCTTTGGTCAGACCCTACCTGGAGTACAGGACACCGAACTTCAGGAGAGGTCAATTGTCCTTGGGAAAGGTACAGTGCAGATTCACCAGAATGATGCCGTGGCTAAAAGTATTAAGTTATGAGGTCAGGTTGCATAAACTTGATTTTTATTCCCATGAGTTTAGAACATTGAAATGTGATCTCATTGAGATGTTTAAAATAATAAAGGGATTCAATAAGGTAGATACAGAGAAATGATTTCTTCTGGAGGGGGCATCCAGAACAAGAGGGCATAAGAACCATAAGAAATAGGAGCAGGAGTGGGCCATATGGCCCCTTGAGCCTGCTCTGCCATTTAATAAGATCATGGCTGATCTTCGACCTGAACTCCACTTTCCCACCCAATCCCCATATCCCTTGATTTTCCTAGAGTCCAAAAATCTTTCGATTTCAGTCTTGTAGATATTCAATGACAGAGCAGCCACAGCCCTTTGGGTTAGAGAATTCTAAAGATGCATCACCCTCTAAGGGAAGAATTTTTTCTGTATCTCAGTCCTAAATGGCCGACTAGTTATCCTGAGACCATGTTCCTTGGTTCTAGACTCTCCAGCCAGGGAAAGCAACCTCTCAGCATCTACCCTGTCAAGCCCTCAAATAATTTTAGACGTTTCAATGAGATCACCTCTCATTCTTCTAAACTCCAGAGTAGGTAGGTCCATTCTACCCAATCTCTTCTCAAAGGACAACCCTCTCATCCCAGGAATCAATCTAGTTAACCTTCGTTGCACCGCCTCTAAGGCGAATATATCCTTCCTCAGGTAAGGAGACCAAAACTGTATACGGTACTTAAGGTATGGTCTCACCAAAGCCCTAGATAATTGCAGCAAGACTTCCTTACTCTTGTACTCCAAACCCCTTGCAATAAAGGCCAACATACAATTTGCCTTCCTAATTGCTTGCTGTACCTGCATGTTAGCTTTCTGTGATTCTTGTACAAGGCCACCCAAATGCCTCTGATCACCAACATTTACTAGTTCTCACCTTTAAAAAATATTCTGCTTTTCTATTCTTCCTAACAAAGTGGATAATTTCACATTACCCCATATTATACTCCATCTGCCACCTTCTTGACAATCTTAAAATTAGAACTAGGTCATTTCTGAGAAAATAAGGTAGCAATTTTTTACACGAAGGGTAGTGGAAATCTAGAACTTGTTTGCCCGCAAGGCTGTAGATGCTGGGGTCAATTGAAATTTTCAAACTGAGATCGATACAAAATTTGGTAGGGTGGTAAATAGCGAGGAGGATAGCCTCAGTCTGCAGGACGATATAGATGGGTTGGTCAGATGGGCGGAACAGTGGCAAATGGAATTTAACCCGGAAAAGTGCGAGGTGATGCACTTTGGAGGGACTAACAAGGCAAGGGAATACACAATGAATGGGAGGACCCTAGGCAAGACAGAGGGTCAGAGGGATCTTGGTGTGCAAGTTCACAGATCCCTGAAGGCGGCGGAACAGGTAGATAAGGTGGTAAAGAAGGCATATGGGATACTTGCCTTTTTTAGCCGAGGCATAGAATATAAGAGCAAGGAGGTTATGATGGAGCTGTATAAAACACTGGTTAGGCCACAGCTGGAGTACTGTGTGCAGTTCTGGTCGCCACACTACAGGAAGGATGTGATCGCTTTGGAGAGGGTGCAGAGGAGATTCACCAGGATGTTACCAGGGCTGGAGCGCTTCAGCTATGAAGAGAGACTGGGAAGATTGGGTTTGTTTTCCTTGGAGCAGAGGAGGCTGAGGGGGGACATGATTGAGGTGTACAAAATTATGAGGGGCACAGATAGGATGGATACTAAGGAGCTTTTTCCCTTCGTTGAGGGTTCTATAACAAGGGGACATAGATTCAAGGTAAAAGGCGGGAGGTTTAGAGGGGATTTGAGAAAGAACTTTTTCACCCAGAGGGTGGTTGGAGTCTGGAACTCACTGCCTGAAAGGGTTGTGGAGGCAGGAACCCTCACAACATTCAAGAAGCATTTGGATGAGCACTTGAAATGCCATAGCATACAAGGCTACGGACCAAATGCTGGAATATGGGATTAGAGTAGACAGGGCTGATGGCCGGCGCGGACACGATGGGCCGAAGGGCCTCTATCCGTCCTGTATAACTCTATGACTCTATGATAGATTTTTATAATGCGAGGGTTGCAAGGGATATGGAGCAAAGGCGAGTAAATGGATTTGTGGTACAGATTAGTCCTGATCCAATTGAATGGCAGAGCAGGCTCGGGGGCTAAATGGCCAAGACATCGTGGAATCATAGAATCATAGAAGTTACAACATGGAAACAGGCCCTTCGGCCCAACATGTCCATGTCGCCCAGTTTATACCACTAAGCTAGTCCCAATTGCCTGCACTTGGCCCATATCCCTCTATACCCATCTTACCCATGTAACTGTCCAAATGCTTTTTAAAAGACAAAATTGTACCCGCCTCTACTACTGCCTCTGGCAGCTCGTTCCAGACACTCACCACCCTTTGAGTGAAAAAATTGCCCCTCTGGACCCTTTTGTATCTCTCCCCTCTCACCTTAAATCTATGCCCCCTCGTTATAGACTCCCCTACCTTTGGGAAAAGATTTTGACTATCGACCTTATCTATGCCCCTCATTATTTTATAGACTTCTATAAGATCACCCCTTAACCTCCTACTCTCCAGGGAAAAAAGTCCCAGTCTGTCTAACCTCTCCCTGTAAGTCAAACCATCAAGTCCCGGTAGCATCCTAGTAAATCTTTTCTGCACTCTTTCTAGTTTAATAATATCCTTTCTATAATAGGGTGACCAGAACTGTACACAGTACTCCAAGTGTGGCCTCACCAATGCCCTGTACAACTTCAACAAGACATCCCAACTCCTGCATTCAATGTTCTGACCAATGAAACCAAGCATGCCGAATGCCTTCTTCACCACCCTATCCACCTGTGACTCCACTTTCAAGGAGCTATGAATCTGTACTCCCAGATCTCTTTGTTCTATAACTCTCCCCAACGCCCTACCATTAACGGAGTAGGTCCTGGCCCGATTCGATCTACCAAAATGCATCACCTCACATTTATCTAAATTAAACTCCATCTGCCATTCATCGGCCCACTGGCCCAATTGATCAAGATCCCGTTGCAATCCCAGATAACCTTCTTCACTGTCCACAATGCCACCAATCTTGGTGTCATCTGCAAACTTACTAACCATGCCTCCTAAATTCTCATCCAAATCATTAATATAAATAACAAATAACAGCGGACCCAGCACCGATCCCTGAGGCATACCGCTGGACACAGGCATCCAGTTTGAAAAACAACCCTCTACAACCACCCTCTGTCTTCTGTCGTCAAGCCAATTTTGTATCCAATTGGCTACCTCACCTTGGATCCCATGAGATTTAACCTTATGTAACAACCTACCATGCGGTACCTTGTCAAATGCTTTGCTGAAGTCCATGTAGACCACGTCTACTGCACAGCCCTCATCTATCTTCTTGGTTACCCCTTCAAAAAACTCAATCAAATTCGTGAGACATGATTTTCCTCTCACAAAACCATGCTGACTGTTCCTAATTAGTCCCTGCCTCTCCAAATGCCTGTAGATCCTGTCTCTCAGAATACCCTCTAACAACTTACCCACTACAGATGTCAGGCTCACTGGTCTGTAGTTCCCAGGCTTTTCCCTGCTGCCCTTCTTAAACAAAGGCACAACATTTGCTACCCTCCAATCTTCAGGCACCTCACCTGTAGCGGTGGATGATTCAAATATCTCTGCTAGGGGACCCGCAATTTCCTCCCTAACCTCCCATAACGTCCTGGGATACATTTCATCAGGTCCCGGAGATTTATCTACCTTGATGCGCGTTAAGACTTCCAGCACCTCCCTCTCTGTAATATGTACACTCCTCAAGACATCACTATTTATTTCCCCAAGTTCCCTAACATCCATGCCTTTCTCAACCGTAAATACCGATGTGAAATATTCATTCAGGATCTCACCCATCTCTTGTGGTTCCGCACATAGATGACCTTGTTGATCCTTAAGAGGCCCTACTCTCTCCCTAGTTACCCTTTTGCCCTTTATGTATTTGTAGAAGCTCTTTGGATTCACCTTTGCCTGATCTGCCAAAGCAATCTCATATCCCCTTTTTGCCCTCCTGATTTCTCTCTTAACTCTACTCCGGCAATCTCTATACTCTTCAAGGGATCCACTTGATCCCAGCTGCCTATGCATGTCATATGCCTCCTTCTTCTTTTTGACTAGTGCCTCAATCTCCCGAGTCATCCAAGGTTCCCTACTTCGACCAGCCTTGCCCTTCACTTTATAAGGAATGTGCTTACCCTGAACCCTGGTTAACACACTTTTGAAAGCCTCCCACTTACCAGACGTCCCTTTGCCTGCCAACAGACTCTCCCAATCAACTTCTGAAAGTTCCTGTCTAATACCATCAAAATTGGCCTTTCCCCAATTTAGAATTTTAACTTTTGGGCCAGACCTATCATTCTCCATCGCTATCTTAAAACTAATGGAATTATGATCACTTGTCCCAAAGTGATCCCTCACTAACACTTCTGTCACCTGCCCTTCCTTATTTCCCAAGAGGAGGTCAAGTTTTGCCCCCTCTCTAGTCGGGCCATCCACATACTGAATGAGAAATTCCTCCTGAATACACTCAACAAATTTCTCTCCATCCAAGCCCCTAATGCTATCGCTGTCCCAGTCAATGTTGGGAAAGTTAAAGTCCCCTACTATTACCACCCTATTTTTCTTGCAGCTGTCTGTAATCTCCTTACATATTTGCTCCTCAATTTCCCGTTGACTATTTGGGGGTCTGTAGTACAATCCTATCAAAGTGATCTCTCCCTTCTTATTTTTCAGTTCTACCCATATCGACTCAGTGGGCGAACCCTCGGATATATCCCCTCTCACTGCTGCCGTGATGTTTTCCCTAATCAAGAAAGCAACTCCCCCTCCTCTCTTACCTCCTGCTCTATCTTTCCTATAGCATCTGTACCCTGGAACATTGAGCTGCCAGTCCTGCCCCTCCCTTATCCATGTTTCAGTAATAGCTATAACATCCCAGTCCCATGTACCCATCCATGCCCTGAGTTCATCTGCCTTGCCCATCAGACTTCTTGCATTGAAATAAATGCAGTTTAATCTAGACTTCCCTTGGTCTTTGCCCTGCTTTCTCAGACCATCTGTCCGATCATGTTCTGTACACTCTCCCTTACTGCCTTTTGTTTCTGTCACCATTTTATTTCCCACTGACTTCCTGCATCGGTTCCCATCCCCCTGCCACATTAGTTTAAACCCTCCCCAACAGCACTGGCAAACACTCCCCCTAGGACATTGGTTCCAGTCCTGCCCAGATGCAGACCGTCCAATTTGTACTGGTCCCACCTCCCCCAGAACCGGTTCCAATGGCCCAGGAATTTGAAT
This sequence comes from Heptranchias perlo, assembly GCF_035084215.1. Classification (NCBI taxonomy): domain Eukaryota; kingdom Metazoa; phylum Chordata; class Chondrichthyes; order Hexanchiformes; family Hexanchidae; genus Heptranchias; species Heptranchias perlo. The sequence continues at coordinate 141,236,124 of NC_090327.1, forward strand.
CCCTCCCTCTTGCACCATCTCTCAAGCCACGTATTCATCTTAGCTATCCTGTCATTCCTACTCTGACTTGCCCGTGGCACTGGTAGCAATCCTGAGATTACTACCTTTGAGGTCCTACTCTTTAGTTTAACTCCTAACTCCCTAAATTCAGCTTGTAGGACCTCATCCTGTTTTTTACCGATATCGTTGGTGCCTATATGCACCACGACAACTGGCTGTTTACCCTCCCCCTCCAGAATGTCCTGCAGCCGCTCCGAGACATCCCTGACCCTTGCACCAGGGAGGCAACATTCCATCCTGGAGTCTCGGTTGCGTCCACAGAAACGCCTGTCTATTCCCCTTACAATCGAGTCCCCTATCACTATAGCTCTGCCACTCTTTTTCCTGCCCTCCTGTGCAGCAGAGCCAGCCACGGTGCCATGAACCTGGCCACTGCCACCTTCCCCTGGTGAGCCATCTCCCCCAACAGTATCCAAAACGGTATACCTGTTTTGGAGGGAGATGACTGCAGGGGACCCCTGCACTGCCTTCCTACTCTTCCTCTGTCTGTTGGTCACCCATTCACTATCTCCCTCAGTAATTTTTATCTGTGGTGTGACCAACTCACTGAACGTGCTATCCACGACTTTCTCAGCATCGCGGATGCTCCAAAGTGAGTCCATCCGCAGCTCCAGAGCCGTCAAGCGGTCAAACAATAGCTGCAGCTGGACACACTTTCCGCAGGTGAAGGAATCAGGGATACAGGAAGGAGCCCTGAATTCCCACATCTCACAAGAGGAACATGACACGGCTCTGGGATCTCCTGCCATGACTTAACCCTTAAATTAGCTTAACAACAACTGCAATGTCAAGAGAAAAAAAAGGAAAGAAAAACTACTTACCACTCCCTTTAAGGAGTTTACTCCTTTAAATTGTTCTCAATTTAGAGAATGTTAACTACACTAGGGACCTTGATTCACTAAAAAATAAACGCTACTTCCTATAAGACCTGCAGACCTTCCCTTTCCTTTTACTTCAGTTACTGTCGATAAGTAGAAATACTCACCTGAACCTACTCCCCAATCAGGTGCCTCCCCTGTGTCGCGTCTCGATCTGATTCCTGACGTCACTTCGAACTCGGTCGCAGCTCCGCTCAGCTCGGCTCCTCTCAGCTGTTCTCAGCGCTCTGAAATCCCGCCTTTTATCGGACGCTCCCTCCGCTCGGCTCGGCTCCTCTCAGCTGTTCTCAGCGCTCTGAAATCCCGCCTTTTATCGGACGCTCCCTCCGCTCGGCTCGGCTCCTCTCAGCTGTTTTCAGCGCTCTGAAATCCCGCCTTTTATCGGACGCTCCCTCCGCTCGGCTCGGCTCCTCTCAGCTGTTCTCAGCGCTCTGAAATCCCGCCTTTTATCGGAAGCTCCCTCCGCTCGGCTCGGCTCCTCTCAGCTGTTCTCAGCGCTCTGAAATCCCGCCTTTTATCGGACGCTCCCTCCGCTCGGCTCGGCTCCTCTCAATGGCTGGGGGAGAGGGTGAATAAACCCCGGGGGAGAGGGTGAATAAACCCCGGGGGAGAGGGTGAATAAACCCCGGGGGAGGGGGAGAGGGTTAATAAACCCCGGGGGAGAGGGTGAATAAACCCCGGGGGAGAGGGTGAATAAACCCCGGGGGAGGGGGAGAGGGTTAATAAACCCCGGGGGAGGGGGGAGAGGGTTAATAAACCCCGGGAGAGGGGGGAGAGGGTGAATAAACCCTGGAGGAGGGGGAGAGGGTGAATAAACCCCGGGAGAGGGGGGGAGGGTTAATAAACCCTAGGGGAGGGGGGAGAGGGTGAATAAACCCTGGGGGAGGGTTAATAAACCCCGGGGGGGAGAGGGTTAATACACCCCGGGGGAGAGGGTGAATAAACCCCGGGGGAGAGGGGAGAGGGTTAATAAACCCTAGGAGAGGGGGAGAGGGTTAATAAACCCCGGGGAAGGGGGAGAGGGTGAATAAACCCTAGGGGAGGGGGGAGAGGGTGAATAAACCCTGGGGGAGGGGGAGAGGGTGAATAAACCCCGGGAGAGGGGGGAGAGGGTTAATAAACCCTAGGGGAGGGGGGAGAGGGTGAATAAACCCTGGGGGAGGGTTAATAAACCCCGGGGGGGAGAGGGTTAATACACCCCGGGGGAGAGGGTGAATAAACCCCGGGGGAGAGGGGAGAGGGTTAATAAACCCTTGAGAGGGGGAGAGGGTTAATAAACCCCGGGGAAGGGGGAGAGGGTGAATAAACCCTAGGGGAGGGGGGAGAGGGTGAATAAACCCTGGGGGAGGGGGGAGAGGGTGAATAAACCCTGGGGGAGGGTTAATAAACCCCGGGGGGGAGAGGGTTAATACACCCCGGGGGAGAGGGTGAATAAACCCCGGGGGAGAGGGGAGAGGGTTAATAAACCCTAGGAGAGGGGGAGAGGGTTAATAAACCCCGGGGAAGGGGGAGAGGGTGAATAAACCCTAGGGGAGGGGGGAGAGGGTGAATAAACCCCGGGAGAGGCGGAGAGGGTTAATAAACCCCGGGGAAGGGGGAGAGGGTGAATAAACCCTAGGGGAGGGGGGAGAGGGTGAATAAACCCCGGGAGAGGGGGAGAGGGTGAATAAACCCCGGGGGAGGGGGGAGAGGGTGAATAAACCCCGGGGGAGGGGGAGAGGTTTAATAAACCCCGGGGAAGGGGGGAAGAGGGTGAATAAACCCCGGGAGAGGGAAGAGAGGGTTAATAAACCCCGGGGGGGAGAGGGTGAATTTTTTTTATATTCGTTCATGGGATGTGGGCGTCGCTGGCGAGGCCGGCATTTATTGCCCATCCCTAATTGCCCTTGAGAAGGTGGTGGTGAGCCGCCTTCTTGAACCGCTGCAGTCCGTGTGGTGAAGGTTCTCCCACAGTGCTGTTAGGAAGGGAGTTCCAGGATTTTGACCCAGCGACGATGAAGGAACGGCGATATATTTCCAAGTCGGGATGGTGTGTGACTTGGAGGGGAACGTGCAGGTGGTGTTGTTCCCATGTGCCTGCTGCCCTTGTCCTTCTAGGTGATAGAGGTCGCGGGTTTGGGAGGTGCTGTCGAAGCAGCCTTGGTGAGTTGCTGCAGTGCATCCTGTGGATGGTACACACTGCAGCCACAGTGCGCCGGTGGTGAAGGGAGTGAATGTTTAGGGTGGTGGATGGGGTGCCAATCAAGCGGGCTGCTTTGTCCTGGTTGGTGTCGAGCTTCTTGAGTGTTGTTGGAGCTGCACCCATCCAGGCAAGTGGAGAGTATTCCATCACACTCCTGACTTGTGCCTTGTAGATGGTGGAAAGGCTTTGGGGAGTCAGGAGGTGAGTCACTCGCCGCAGAATACCCAGCCTCTGACCTGCTCTCGTAGCCACAGTATTTATATGGCTGGTCCAGTTAAGTTTCTGGTCAATGGTGACCCCCATGTCTGTACATTACTGTCTTGTTTGTTAAACTATATGGATGCATGTGTTTAATAAATATTTTAAAGTTATTTTGAACGAATTGTTCTTACCGTCGATTTGTGCCAGTCGCAACCTTAAAAGTAAAGTAAGTAAAATTATTACAGAATTGGCGACAGGCGGCGGACTGGCAAAGATTGTTTAGATTATTCTTTAAAACAACTATAATCTCGGGAGTTGCGAGTTTGCCCAACACGCGGTCTGGGAAGGGAAACTGTTGAAGGGAGTGCGGAGACTCAAGGAGAGCCGCCAGTAATTGAAAGACGCAGAAATGAAATTACTTGGGATGTGCAGGAAGGTATCGAAAGATGTGGCTGTAGCTCATAAAGAGAAACTAGAGAAGTTACCGGTTCGCAACTTGTATGAGTTACTAACGTGGTGTCTCACTAGGTGTGAGCGTACACCTTTTGGAGAGGTCGTAAGGCTTATCCAGGAATGAAAAGAACAGAAAAATTTAAAAAGCAAGAAGGCAAATGGTCTTCTGGCTTACGGGACACATTACTGTGCCTGAAGAGATGACAAATTAATAAGAGAAAAGGAAGAAGAGATCAAAAATCTAAAACAACAATTGCCGGAGGTACGAACCCAAAAAGATCAGAAAGTGAGGCGGCTGGAGAGAGGGGTACAACAGTCAGCTCCGTTATTGCAGCAGCAAAACCCGTTAACTTTAAATGTGAGCACAGCTGTCGCCAACGTCACTGACACTTGACGGAAACTCAAAGTATAACATTGAAAACCAGGAACTCAAACAGGGGTTGGAAGATGCTTGGGGAGCCTTGAGGGAAGCAGTCAGGCGGCCACCTAAAGAGGCGGACCACTCCCTGTGCCAGTTAAGAATCATAGAATCATAGAAGTTACAACATGGAAACAGGCCCTTCGGCCCAACATGTCCATGTCGCCCAGTTTATACCACTAAGCTAGTCCCAATTGCCTGCACTTGGCCCATATCCCTCCATACCCATCTTCCCCATGTAACTGTCCAAATGCTTTTTAAAAGACAAAATTGTACCCGCCTCTACTACTGCCTCTGGCAGCTCGTTCCAGACACTCACCACCCTTTGAGTGAAAAAATTGCCCCTCTGGACCCTTTTGTATCTCTCCCCTCTCACCTTAAATCTGTGCCCCCTCGTTATAGACTCCCCTACCTTTGGGAAAAGATTTTGACTATCGACCTTATCTATGCCCCTCATTATTTTATAGACTTCTATAAGATCACCCCTTAACCTCCTACTCTCCAGGGAAAAAAGTCCCAGTCTGTCTAACCTCTCCCTGTAAGTCAAACCATCAAGTCCCGGTAGCATCCTAGTAAATCTTTTCTGCACTCTTTCTAGTTTAATAATATCCTTTCTATAATAGGGTGACCAGAACTGTACACAGTACTCCAAGTGTGGCCTCACCAATGCCCTGTACAACTTCAACAAGACATCCCAACTCCTGCATTCAATGTTCTGACCAATGAAACCAAGCATGCTGAATGCCTTCTTCACCACCCTATCCACCTGTGACTCCACTTTCAAGGAGCTATGAATCTGTACTCCCAGATCTCTTTGTTCTATAACTCTCCCCAACGCCCTACCATTAACGGAGTAGGTCCTGGCCCGATTCGATCGACCAAAATGCATCACCTCACATTTATCTAAATTAAACTCCATCTGCCATTCATCGGCCCACTGGCTCAATTTATCAAGATCCCGTTGCAATCCCAGATAACCTTCTTCACTGTCCACAATGCCACCAATCTTGGTGTCATCTGCAAACTTACTAACCATGCCTCCTAAATTCTCATCCAAATCATTAATATAAATAACAAATAACAGTGGACCCAGCACCGATCCCTGAGGCACACCGCTGGACACAGGCATCCAGTTTGAAAAACAACCCTCTACAACCACCCTCTGTCTTCTGTCGTCAAGCCAATTTTGTATCCAATTGGCTACCTCACCTTGGATCCCATGAGATTTAACCTTATGTAACAACCTACCATGCGGTACCTTATCAAATGCTTTGCTGAAGTCCATGTAGACCACGTCTACTGCACAGCCCTCATCTATCTTCTTGGTTACCCCCTCAAAAAACTCAATCAAATTCGTGAGACATGATTTTCCTCTCACAAAACCATGCTGACTGTTCCTAATTAGTCCCTGCCTCTCCAAATGCCTGTAGATACTGTCCCTCAGAATACCCTCTAACAACTTACCCACTACAGATGTCAGGCTCACTGGTCTGTAGTTCCCAGCCTTTTCCCTGCCGCCCTTCTTAAACAAAGGCACAACATTTGCTACCCTCCAATCTTCAGGCACCTCACCTGTAGCGGTGGATGATTCAAATATCTCTGCTAGGGGACCCGCAATTTCCTCCCTAACCTCCCATAACGTCCTGGGATACATTTCATCAGGTCCCGGAGATTTATCTACCTTGATGCGCGTTAAGACTTCCAGCACCTCCCTCTCTGTAATATGTACACTCCTCAAGACATCACTATTTATTTCCCCAAGTTCCCTAACATCCATGCCTTTCTTAACCGTAAATACCGATGTGAAATATTCATTTAGGATCTCACCCATCTCTTGTGGTTCCGCACATAGATGACCTTGTTGATCCTTAAGAGGCCCTACTCTCTCCCTAGTTACCCTTTTGCCCTTTATGTATTTGTAGAAGCTCTTTGGATTCACCTTTGCCTGATCTGCCAAAGCAATCTCATATCCCCTTTTTGCCCTCCTGATTTCTCTCTTAACTCTACTCCGGCAATCTCTATACTCTTCAAGGGATCCACTTGATCCCAGCTGCCTATGCATGTCATATGCCTCCTTCTTCTTTTTGACTAGTGCCTCAATCTCCCGAGTCATCCAAGGTTCCCTACTTCTACCAGCCTTGCCCTTCACTTTATAAGGAATGTGCTTACCCTGAACCCTGGTTAACACACTTTTGAAAGCCTCCCACTTACCAAACGTCCCTTTGCCTGCCAACAGACTCTCCCAATCAACTTCTGAAAGTTCCTGTCTAATACCATCAAAATTGGCCTTTCCCCAATTTAGAATTTTAACTTTTGGGCCAGACCTATCCTTCTCCATAGCTATCTTAAAACTAATGGAATTATGATCACTGGTCCCAAAGTGATCCCTCACTAACACTTCTGTCACCTGCCCTTCCTTATTTCCCAAGAGGAGGTCAAGTTTTGCCCCCTCTCTAGTCGGGCCATCCACATGGAGCTAGAAGGTAGATTAGGGCGACAACAGGCTCTGGTATCAGCGGTCACAGCAGGGGTAGTGAGAGGGGTAACCAATGAGGATAAGGAAGAGGTAAATTGGGAAGCACTCAAAGAAGAGGTCAGTCAGTATGATTCCCGGAAGGGTGATGAACCATGGGATCCACTGGAGGTACAAGGGCCATCAGTAGAAGTAGTGACCACTGCTGTATGGTGTAATGCACAGGGTGCTATCACCAGCAACTATATCGACACACGGCCCATATCTGGTGCTGACGCCATGGCGTGCAGTAATGAGTTAGGGACCATCACTGATGGGGACTGCCCACTGGAAGTTAATAGGAGGTGGGCAGACTTCAGAAGGGGCCACCCCGAGTTAGAAGAAGGGGACTTAACATGGGTCCTCTTCTTGGCCTGTTCCACTTCTATAAAAAGTAATCTGCCAGACCCCGTCGTCCAGCGTAATGTAGCACCCGATGTAATTGTGACCGAGATTCTAAATCACTTAGGAATCCAAAACTTAAATTTAGCAACCATGTTGATCAGGTAAGGCAGCTCCCAGACGAGACCCCTAGAGCCTTCAGAAATTGCCTGTACGATTTATATGAAAGAACCCAGAACCAGGCACCCGAAAGTACCTCAGCAGGGAAGAAACATAGAAACATAGAAAATAAGAGCAAGAGTAGGCCATTCGGCCCATCGAGCCTGCTCCGCCATTCAAAATGATCGTACCTGTTCCCACTTTTTCCACATATCCCTTGATCCCTTCAGCATTAAGAAATATATCTATCTCCTTCTTGAATACATCTAATGACTTAGCCTCCACTGCCTTCTGCGATAGAGAATTCCACAGGTTCACCACCCTCTGAGTGAAGAAATTTCTCCTCATCTCAGTTCAAAATGGCGTATCCCGTATCCTGAGACTGTGACCCCTGGTTCTGGACTCCCCAGCCATCAGGAACATCCTCCCTGCATCTAGTCTGTCTAGTCCTGTTACAATTTTATGTTTCGATGAGATCACCTCTCATTCTTCTGAACTCTAGTGAATATAGGCCTAGTCGACCCAATCTCTCCTCATACGTCAGTCCTGCCATCCCAGGAATCGGTCTGGTATACCTTCGTTGCACACCCTCCATGGCAAGGACATCCTTCCTCAGATAAGGAGACCAAAACTGCACACAATACTCCAGGGAAGAATCAGGATCAATTTAAAACAATATTCCTGACCTAGCTCTACCCTTGAGTTAGAGCCACCCTGAGTATGGCCATAAGAGCCACCGATCAGTGGACAGAGGTAGAGGCTAACGCTCACAGAGCCTGGGAGATGGTAATGGACCAGTTAAAGTCCCAAATCCCGAAGGATCGCCCACCTCAAAGAAGACAGTAGCAGTGGTGGAGCACGACCAGTAGGCATTACCCTACCATGGGACCATGTTATAATCGTGGGAAGAACGGTCACTTAGCCAAAGACTGTGGAGGACCCAGACGTGCGCCACATAATGATGCATCTATATACGTCCTGAGGGATGACCCCAAGCCCTCAGGGATAGAACAACAATTAGCTCAGTTGGTAACATTGTTGAAAACTCCAAGTACCACGGGGGAGGGCAAAATTACCCATCGGTGTGCACAGTCCCTGAGGCTCGTGCATCTCCGATAGGGTCCCTATGAAGAGGTTTGGCCCCAAAAAATTGTCGGAAGTGGGGTTCCGACATGATGGGAATGGGAGACCAGTAATTCATGCTGTCCTACAAGGAGGCTGGCAGCAGACAATGCTCGTTGATACTGGCTCAGCCGTTACCATCATCCACACCCCATACCCTGAACACCATGCAGCGGTGGGCAAGGGTTGTTCGCTCCTTAAAGGGTTTAATGGTGACATGGCCATCGTGTACACAGGAAAGACCTCTGAACTTTGGTTGGGAAGTCTCGCCTGTAAAGTAATGGCGCTGATGCTGATGACCATCCCCGATGGTAGGGGAATTTTAGGCAATGATATGTTGGTTCAGGATGGCACGGTGATTGATTATAATTGGGACTGTATATGGATGGAATTAAGGAATAAGGAACGTGTTGTAGAAATTTCAGATGCTCACTTGGTCTTTGCTATTAAAACACCATCCAGATACGACCCTCCGGAAAGCGAAAACGAAAATGTGTTCGAATTGATTCAGAGACACCTCGTGGTGTTCGCCATGTGTAAGCATTATTGTGGGAGAATGGTGGGCGAGGAGTCTATTGATGGAGCTGTATAAAACACTGGTTAGGCCACAGCTGGAGTACTGTGTGCAGTTCTGGTCGCCACACTACAGGAAGGATGTGATCGCTTTGGAGAGGGTGCAGAGGAGATTCACCAGGATGTTACCAGGGCTGGAGCGCTTCAGCTATGAAGAGAGACTGGGAAGATTGGGTTTGTTTTCCTTGGAGCAGAGGAGGCTGAGGGGGGACATGATTGAGGTGTACAAAATTATGAGGGGCACAGATAGGATGGATACTAAGGAGCTTTTTCCCTTCGTTGAGGGTTCCATAACAAGGGGACATAGATTTAAGGTAAAAGGCGGGAGGTTTAGAGGGGATTTGAGAAAGAACTTTTTCACCCAGAGGGTGGTTGGAGTCTGGAACTCACTGCCTGAAAGGGTTGTGGAGGCAGGAACCCTCACAACATTCAAGAAGCATTTGGATGAGCACTTGAAATGCCATAGCATACAAGGCTACGGACCAAATGCTGGAATATGGGATTAGAGTAGACAGGGCTTGATGGCCGGCGCGAACACGATGGGCCGAAGGGCCTCTACCCGTGCCGTATAACTCTATGACTCTATGACTCTATGGTCCCCGTCACCCTCCCCCCCCCCCTTACTAAGCAATACCCCATCCCAAGGGAAAGCCATCCCTACGTCTGAGACATCATAGGATCCCTAGTCAAACAGGGTATTGTTACGACAGGCACTTTCACGACCAATTCACCCACTGGCCAGATAAGAAGTCTGGTGGCAGCTGGCGACCGATTATTGAAGATCAGAAGTTATATTCCATATTGCCAGCCTGTTGTCTGGTAGTAAAAAAAGCTCCTACCATACTATCCCAAATTCCTGATGATTCCAAGTACTTCTCAACCCTCGACATCGCTAATGGTTCTGGAGTATTCCTGTTAAAAGGGAAGACCAGTACAAATTTGAGTTCACATTTGAGGACCAGAGTTATACCTGGGTTCCATAATGCTGCCACGATCTTCCACAAACGAATGGCTGCAGTTCTAAAGAATTTTTCCCGGCCTATCTGCTTGCTATATATTGCTGGCAACCACAAGTATGGAAGAGCATTTGGCCCTCTTACACAAACTATTAACATTGTTGACCCAAACAGGACTAAAAGTGAATCCCCGCAAGGTCCAGTTGGTAAAGGAATGGGTCACCTTTCTGGGAGTGTCCATTTGTCCCGCTAGATTGTCCCCTGACCCCCACAAGATGGAGATTGTACAGCGACTGCCATTGACCATCTCCAAAACAACTCTACGGACATTCCTTGATTTGATGGAGTATCAGCGGAACTTCATGCCAGGCTTTGTGGATTGCTCAGTTGGTAACACTCTCGCCTCTGAGTCAGAAGATTGTAGGTTCAAAATCCCACTCTAGAGACTTGAGCACAAAATCTAGGCTGATATTTCCAGTGCAGTACTGAAGGAATGCTGCACTGTCGAAGGTGCAGTCTTTTGAATGAGACATTAAACCAAGTCTGCCCTCTCAAGTGGATGTAAAAGATCCTGTGACATTATTTTGAAGAAGAGTAGGGGAGTTCTCCCTGGTATCCTGGTTAATATTTATCCCTCAACTAACATCTCCAAAACAGATAATTGGGTCATTATTACATTGCTATTTGTGGGACCTTGCTGTCTGAAAATTGGCATCTGCGTTTTCTACATTACAACAGTGACTACACTTCAAATAATACTTCATGGTAAAGCACTTTGGGACATCCTGAGGCCGTGACAGACACTATATAAGTTCTTTCTTTAGGGCTGTTCCTCAGGTACCGTGAACCATGGACACTTATGACCTCACCCACTAAGGCGAGGTCAGCTCATTTAAATATTTTCATGGCCTTCTCCTTCACAGAGAGCTGACATTCCTTTCTCTGTTCCAATTCTTTAGCCCCTGAAGGCCAATTTATCAAAAAGGGTTGCTGTACACCAAATTGGACGAATGTCAGGTGTCAGCAGCTATTAAAGGACTGCTGGCTGCCCTTAAAAACACTGCCATCAGTTGGGGAGTCTGGTAAGCTGGGAGTGCCACCTGGCGAATAATAAAGCACTGGACTGACCTGCACCAGTTTGAAAAATGAAAGGATTTGTAAGGTGAGAGGAGGCCATTCATCTGCTACTTGCATGTCCGCTGTATGACGGGACTCACAAAATGATCACATTTTAAAATGTTTTCGATGTCATAAGGTCATTTAGGCCTGAATATGATAGTCACAAGTTGACTCCCACAGGCTGAACATCTCCCTTTACTGCTCCTGCAATATTGCCACTAAAAAACCCAAATGATAGCATCATAGATTCGACCCATCGTGCCTGTGCCAGCACTTTGAAAGAGCGACCCAATTAGTCCCACTCCCCTGTCCTTTCCCCATACACCTGATTTTTTTTCAACTTCAAGTATTTATCCAATTCCCTTTTGAAGGTTACTAATGAATCTGCTTCCACCACCCTTTCAGGCAGTGCATTCCAGATCATTGCCACTTGGTAAGTATTTTTTTTCCTCATGTCGTCTTTGGTTCTTTTGCCAATCACCTTAAATCTATGTCCTCTGGTTCTTGACCCTTCCGCCAATGGGAACTGTTTCTCTCTAGCTACTCTGTCTAGACCTTTCATAAATTTGAATGCCTCTATCAAATCTCCTCTCAACCTTCTCTGATCCAAGGAGAACAATCCTAGCTTCTCCAGTCTATCCACATAACTAAAGTCCCTCATCCCTGGAATAATTCTAGTAAATCTTTTTTGCACCATCTCTGAGGCCTTCACATCTTTCCTAAAGTGCGGTGCCTGGAACAGGACACAATAATCCAGTTGTGGCCGAACCAGTGTTTCATAAAGGTTCATCATGACTTCCTTGCATTTGAACTCTATGCCTCTATTTATAGAGCCCAGCATCCTGCATGCTTTTTTAACCGCTTTCTCAACCTGCCCTGCCATCTTCAACGATTTGTCACATATACCCCCAGATCTCTCTGTCCATGTACCCCTTTTAAAATTGTGCCCTCTAGTTTATATTGCATCTCCTCATTCTTCCTACCGAAATGTATCACCTCGCATTTATGTGCGTTAAATTTCATCTGCCATGTGTCCGCCCATTCCACCAGTCTCTCTATATCCTCTTGAAGTCTTCTCCTTATTTACACTATCAAAAACCCTCGTGATTTTGAACGTCTATATCAAATCTCCCCTTAACCTTCTCTGCTTTAAGGAGAACAATCGCAGCTTCTCGTAACTGAAGTCCTTCACCCCTCGAACCATTCTAATAAATCTCCTTTGCATCCTCTCCAAGGCCTTGACATCCTTCCTGAAGTGTGGTGCCCACAACTGGACACAGTCCTCCATTTGAAGCCCAACCAGTGTTTTATAAAATTTTAGCATACCTTCCTTGCTTCCTCCTGATGTCTGCCACTATCCTCCTCACTGTTTACTACATTTCCTAGTTTCGTGTCATCTGGAAATTTTTAAACTATGCCCCGTTTACCCAAGTCCAGGTCATTAATATATCAAAAAGAGCAGTGGTCCTAATACTGACCCCTGGGGAACACCACTGTATACCTCCCTCCAAACAGAAAACCAACCGTTCACTATTACTCTACACACTCTGTCCCCTAGCCAATTTCCTATCCACACTGACACTGTCCCTTTAATTTTGCTAACAAGTCTGTTATGTGTTATTTTATCAAAAGGCTTTTGAAAGCCCATATAAACATCAAATACAACCGAGCGTTGCAGAACATGAGCCTCCTTTCTGTTTATTCCGGCTTTGTGTTCTGTGATCCTCCCCTGCACCATTGCGGACCTGGGCTTGAGAGCATTGCCCGGAGCAGTGGCTGTTTGGTGCCAGTTCACCGATACTCCGGCCTACTGGTCAGTTCTGCGGCCTGGAGGAACCCGTGTATCACACATATCTGAGAGAAGTGCAGCACCTGTACCTTTCTGTGCCGGTCAGTGTTTGCTGCAGGGTCCAAACTGCCCCTGGGTTTGTTTTCTTTTCAGTTCCTGGAGCAATGGACAAAAAGCCTGGCCATTTCTTGCAACTTCACCACTTTTGTTGCAGTTTGCAAAAGATGAACGAACTTTACCTTTGCTCTTTTCTCTTGTTTTAATTGACAGTGGACAAAATACCTGTAGTTTGCGGTCAACTTACAGTTTGTGGCTTTTTCCAATTAGCCAAAGAATTCAAATAAATTCATGACATTTAAAACAGCCAAAACAAAGAACGTATAAAGAAACCAAATACACAGTAATACCCCTCACTCAGTTACAGGGACAATCTCTCAGCAACATCCATTTACACCGAAACAAAGTCCAATTTATAATGCAGATTAATCTAAAAACTAAAAGATTGAAAGACAACTTTTATAGACAACAACTTGTATTTATATGTTACAACAACAACAATCTTCTATATATAATATATTTGTATATTACATAGAATACAGCACAGCCATTTGGCACAGCAGGTAAGGGCGCGTCTCCTGAATGCCTTATTTTCCAACATGTGTATATATTATACACACAACATAACTTGTGTATATAATATATATATATATATATATATATATGGATTACAACAATTATTATAACTATTATAATTACCCCACAAGGGCTATGGGGAAAGAGCAGAGGTGGAAATGGTACTAATTGGGTAGCTCTTTCAAAAAGGTGGCACAGGCACGATGGGCCGAATGGCCTCCACCTCCTGCGATATTAGGATACTACAGACAACAACTTCGACGCCATGAACCTGAAAGTAAATGGCCTCCCTGAAAAAAAATGACCGACAGTAAGGCAGCCATCTTACCGAGGGACAAGTCGGCCATCTTACTGAGGGGCAAGGCGGAGCTTGTTATGGTGAGAGACATGGAGAGGGTTCATTTGCTGTTCCTGTTAAATCACAGAAACAAAGCCCAGTCTTTCTGATGAGATGTATCCAAGGGAGGCCGAATGTGCCCTTTCGGTTGGGTGAACATAAAAGATCACACGGACGGCCACTCACAATCGGAAGAAGACCAGGGGAGTTCTCCCTCCCTCTCTTATCGGGGAGCGGGCAGGAAATTGGACATGAATTTAGATTTGAGGTTAGGATCAGATCAGCCATGATCTTATTGAATGGCGGAGCAGGCTCGAGGGGCCGACTGGCCTACTCCTGCTCCTATTTCTTATGTTCTTATGTTCTCCCTCCCTGCCTCCCTCCGCGGAATCCAGGGTGGGACCAACATTTATCCCTTAACCAACATGACTAAATAAAGAGATGATCTGCTCATTCATTCTCAGATTATTGCTGTTTGTGGGATCTTGTTGTGCACAAATTGCCAGCAGCGTTTCCCTACATTACAACAGTGACTACACTTGGAAAAGTACACGATTGTCTGTAAAGCGCTTTGGGAGGGATGTGGTGAGGCGATGTAAGGAAGGTGCGTGATGAATGCAAGTTAATTCTTTGAATTGATCAGAGACGGGTTGTTATGATTAGTTAAGAACTCCATTATCGACAGTTTTATGATGGCATTCCCTCTCTCCCTCCCAGGGAGGGCAGAAGGAGAACTAGATGGAACCATTCAGTCAGTCATTTTTTGCCGGTGTTTAAGGAAAGTGAATGATTTTAAGAGGCTGGGTGTTTTGTTCCAAAGTATGAAAAAGCTTTATTAAGAAAGTAGTCAATATGTTCAAATATACATACAAGAATACAATGATAACAGACTAAATACAAAGAGGCAAAGTTTAAAGAACGAGCGAGCGAGCGGTACATTTGGTGAGGGAGGGAGGGAGTGTGCAGCCAGTCCGACACGAGACCAGACGAGACGCCAGCGATAATTTGCTGATTGAACCTGGCTGAAGAACGGATGGATGGACGGACCCGAAAGAGGTAAAAATGATCTGGGTTAGTAACTGACACAAGGATTGATTGAAAGAAATCCTGCTATTTCTATTTTACAACTACTACTTCTTGAAAATATATATATATATATTATAAAATACGGTACAGCACAAAAAAGGCCATTGGGCCCATCTGGGTAAAGAAGTCTCTCCGGGATTCCCTGTTTTACTACAACAACAACATTATATATATATTTGGATACTACATAGAATTACATAGAATGTACAGATGAGAAACTGGGGCCGTTCGATCTAACTGGATACAGAAACATCGCACAGTGAACCCCCAGTGTCCCAGTGATCCCACAGTGACCCTATGATCTGTAGTGCACCCAGCAGTCCCACAGCGCACCCAGTGTCTCAGTGATTCCACAGTGACCCTGTGATCAACAGTGCAGCCAGTGATCCCACAGAACACCCAATGATCCCACAGTGCCCTAGTGATGCTACAATGCACCCAACGATCCCACAGCGATCTCACAGCGTTCCATAGTTATTCCACACGACCCCGAGTGATCCCACAGTGAACTCAGAGTTTCCCAGCTAGCCCACAGTGATTACACAGAAACCCAGTGATCATACAGTGATACCAATTATCCCACAGTGTCCCAGTGATCCCACAGTGTCCCACGGTGATCCCAGAGTGTCCCAGTGATCCCGATGATCCCAGAGTGTCCCAGTGATCCCGATGATCCCAGAGTGTCCCAGTGATCCCGGTGATCCCAGAGTGTCCCAGTGATCCCGGTGATCCCAGAGTGTCCCAGTGATCCCAAAGTTTCCCAGTTACCACAGTGTCCCAGTAATCCCACAATAATCCCAGAGTGTCCCAGTGATCCCGTTGATCCCAGAGTGTCCCAATGATCCCGGTGATCCCAGAGTGTCCCAGTGATCCCGATGATCCGAGAGTGTCCCAGTGATCCCGATGATCCCAGAGTGTCCCAGTGATCCCGGTGATCCCAGAGTGTCCCAGTGATCCCGATGATCCCAGAGTGTCCCAGTGATCCCGATGATCCCAGAGTGTCCCAGTGATCCCGGTGATCCCAGAGTGTCCCAGTGATCCCAAAGTTTCCCAGTTACCACAGTGTCCCAGTAATCCCACAATAATCCCAGAGTGTCCAAGCAATCCCACAACGATCACTGGGACACACTGGAATCACTTTGGGAGTAATCCCACGGTGATCCTACAGTGTCCCAGTAACCCCATAGTGACTCAGTGATCCCTGGGTGTCTCAGTGATCTCTCATTGTCCCAGTGGTCTCAGTGTCCCTGTGATCCCACAGTGACCCAGTGATCCCCACAGTGATCCCACAAAATCCCAGTTATCCTACAGTGCTCCCATTGATCCCACAGTGATCCCCTGGCGATCCAGTCATCCCACAGTGCTCCCAGTGATCCCACAGTAACCCAGAAACAACTCACGTGATCCCCATTCAATGCAGCCTGTGGTGAAGGCCTCGCTCAGTCCCCTCTGGAGAGAAAGCTTCTTGTCCAAGGATTCCTCCTCCTCCCAAAATTCCTCTTTCCACAAAAACGTTCCTCTGGATAGAGAGAGAGAAAAGGAATTGATTAAAAACAAAGCAAGGGGTTAAAAAGGCACATCAAAAGCCCAGAGCTCCCTCACTCACTCATTCTGTTACACAGGCAAACTCTCAGCAAACACCATCGACAAACAAAATTCCCAGTTACAAAGGAGAGAATCTAAAGAGAAGAGATAAGTTGGGAGAGAGAGAGAGACAGGAAGACACTCGGGACAGTTTGCAGGGTTTTCTCTCCTGATTTACCGCTCCTCCCTCCCTCCAACACCCTCAATGTTACCGGTCTGCTTCTGTCTGTCTATCTGTCCTGGTCAGTGTTTACTGCAGCGTCCAAACTGTCGCTGAGTTGGTTTTCTCTTCTGTTCCTGGAGCGGGAACAAGAAGCCCGGATATTTCTCGCTACTTCACCCCTTTTTGTTGCAGTTTGCAAAGGTGAACGATCTTTACCTTTGCTCTTTTCTCTTATTTTAATTATCAGCGGACAAAAAGCCTGTAGTTTGTGGTCAACTTACATATTGTGGCTTTAGACAAATTCAAACAAGTTCATGACATTTAAAAGAGCCAAAGCAAAGAAGTTTTAAAAATACACAGCAAGATCCCTCACTCAGTTACAGGATCAACCTCTCGGCGACATTCATTTACACAGAAACAAAGCCCAGTTTATAAAGGAGTAGAATCTAAAGAGTAAAAGATTGAGAGACAACCTTTATAGGCAACAATAACTTGTACGTATATATTACAACAACTTGGATACATAATGTATATTTATATATTACATATAATACAGCACAGCACTGAAACAGGCCATTCGGCCCAACAGGTGTAAGGAAGATTTTCCTGAATTCACTATTATACAACAATAATAACAACTTATATATATAATATATAGTTATACATAATTTTCTAGATTGCAACAACTACTACAAAACTCCCATAATGGCTGTGGAGAAAGAGCAGGAGGCAGGTGAAATTGGACAGCTCTTTCAAAGTGCCGGCACAGGCACAATGGGCCGAGTGGCTTCCCCCTGTGATACTATGATACTATGGGCAACAATTTCGACCTGGGCAACAATGAACCATGGTGAGAGACATGGAGAGGGTCCATTTGCTGTTCCTGTTAAATCACTGTTGCAGTGTAGTTAAAGATACAAACTGAGTGAGAATGGAACTAGCTGGTGTTTAACACAAAGACAGCGGTGCAGTGAGGGGATTAAACACAAAATGTGAACTTCTGCAAAAAAAGGACTATCATTTGATTATTTGGAAGTAATGCTTACAGAGAAGGAAAGACCAGACATTCTGAGGAAAGGGCAAATTAGCCATTTTGTGTACAGAATGTAATTCTAGATTATATTAAATAAATCGGAGTAAAATTGGACTCAATCTGAATGTAGTTCTGATCTGGGATTTGGTTTATTTCTCCATTATTCATGTTTTTCTTTAATCTGAAACAATAACAGTATTTTTAACAGTAACAGAGCAGGAGAGTGCTGCGAGACCCTGTCCAGGCAGAAGGGGTAAGAGTACGTTGTGATTTATTACAGAATCCAGCAGGTCACAGGGAAAGTTACACATGGTACAGATGGAGGAGCAAAAAAAGGTGCAAAGTGATTTTACACTTTCATTTGGGGCAATGTATTTTTATCTGCAAAACTTAACGTAATGGGCTCTTTTTCCTAAAGAAACTTTGGGCACAAAGCGTGGCTTTATAAAAACAACAATCATTTATTATTATTAATAAACTTTAAAATTGCCATTAGAATTTAAACAACACCTTGGGTTTATGTCCGATTTAGGATTAGTTTAACAACAATAAAAAAACATTCTGAATTCCCAAAATGAATAATCGTTTGGAAATCCAGTGTCTATCTTAGACTAAGCCCATAACGAAAGTTATATTATTATGGTTGGCTCAAGCTTGCCGGGAAGATTCCAGGTATTTTGGTGGATACTGTTGTAGTGTAGCGTGGCTTTCTCTTGTAACCAGGTCATTTGCTTCACAGGCAATCTGTAAACCTGCATCGAGGATTCAAGATGGGAGGTGGCGAGCAGTCAGGAAGATTTCAGGTGAGGTGGTGCTGCCAGGAAGCGAAAGGCGAGGTTCGAGCAGTCGTGGTGGATCTGTGTCTCTCCCCACTCAACATCCGCCCAGCTTTTAAAGGCCTTTTAAACACAGAATCACACCTCTGGGGCGGTGGTTTGTCAACAATAGGTTCCTGCAAATACAACCCACGATTGATTGACACTTCACTTGTTTTTTTTCAGTGTCCACAAGGTAACCAAGTTCAGTCGGCAGGTGTTCAAACTTCCTCTAGCCCTCCTGGAATCGTTCTTATTGCTCTGGTGATTTGTCCTCTGCTGTGTGATCTTTTACAATGTGTCATTAACAATCCTTTTAAGAGTCATTTTCCTTCAGACATGCTGAAGCCGATTTAGTCTCAGGCTTTCGTTTTTCAGATGAATGTTTACTACACAGAGCAGCTGGGAAACTCCTGCAGTAAGTAATGGTCAGGGTCAGGTACACAAGACTGAGGGACTTTATTGTGCAGCCTCCAGGCATCAAAATTAAATCCACTGGAGTGTTACCCCGGAACAGACATGAACTGTCCGGCCTGCTCCATCCGCTGCTGTTCTGCTGGTCAGCGCTCTCACACACTCCAGGCTGATTACACAGTTTGTTTGGTTATTTAATGTTTTCTGTGTTTTATTATCACTCCTGTCTCGACGTTCTTGTCACTTTATATGTTTGTCCGTCTTTCATTGTGTCTGTTCTCTGTTTATATCATTTATCTCCGTTTATTTTCTGTGTGTTTTTCTATCTTGTTATTTCCACTTCTACTTCTATCACTTGTGATTCTTTGCAAGTCTCTCTCTCGTTCCATCCATGTCAACTTGCTTTCTCTCTGATTATATATATATACATATGTGTTTTCTTTCTCTTTCTTTCTCTCTTTATTTTTTCTCTCCTGTCTTAATAACGCACTCTTTATTTCTCTCCGTCTCCGAGTAACTCTGTCTCTGCCCCTCCTTTTTTTTCTATCTCTCTCACACACACTCCCTCCCTTTTATGTGAATCTGTCTTAATTTTCTGCGCTTTTTTAATCATTATATTTATTTTGTCTCTGTGTTCACTCTCCGTCTGTCTGTCTGTCTCTCTTTCTGTCCCCTCTCTCTCATAGAGTCATAGAGTTATACAGCACGGAGAGAGGCCCTTCGGTCCATCGTGTCCGCGCCGGCCATCAGCCCTGTCTACTCTAATCCCATATTCCAGCATTTGGTCCGTAGCCTTGTATGCTATGGCATTTCAAGTGCTCATCCAAATGCTTCTTGAATGTTGTGAGGGTTCCTGCCTCCACAACCCTTTCAGGCAGTGAGTTCCAGACTCCAACCACCCTCTGGGTGAAAAAGTTCTTTCTCAAATCCCCTCTAAACCTCCCGCCTTTTACCTTGAATCTATGTCCCCTTGTTATAGAACCCTCAACGAAGGGAAAAAGCTCCTTAGTATCCATCCTATCTGTGCCTCTCTGTCTCTCTCTCCCGCTGTCTCCCTCTGTCTCTCTCACTCCCTATCGCTCTCTCTGTCTCTTTGTCACCCTGCCTCTCTCTCTGTCTCTCTCTCTCTGCCTCTTTTTCTTGTTGCTTCTTTGTCTCTGTCACTGTCCCTCTCTCTCTCTTTTTTCCCCCTCTCTGTCTCTCTCACTGTCTCGCTCTCTGTCTCTCTCCCTATCTATCTATCTCTTTCTCTCTGTCTCGCTCTATCTCTCTGTATCACTATCTCGCTCTCTCACTCTCTATCTCTATGTGTGTCTCTCTGACTCTCTCTCTGTCTCACTATCACTCTCTCCCTTTCTCACTCTCTTTTTTCTCTCACCCATTCTCTCTCTCTGCCTCTCTTGCTTGCTGTTTCTGTCTTTGTCCCTCTCCCCCTCTTTCTCTGTCTCTCTCACTGTCTCGCTCTCTGCCTCTCTCTATCTCTCTGTATCGCTATCTCGCTCTCACTCTCTATCTCTGTATGTGTCTCATAAGAACATAAGAACATAAGAAATAGGAGCAGGAGTAGGCCAATCAGCCCCTCGAGCCTGCTCCGCCATTCAATAAGATCATGGCTGATCTGATCCTAATCTCAAATCTAAATTCATGTCCAATTTCCTGCCCGCTCCCCGTAACCCCTAATTCCCTTTACTTCAAGGAAACTGTCTATTTCTGTTTTAAATTTATTTAATGATGTAGCTTCCACAGCTTCCTGGGGCAGCAAATTCCACAGACCTACCACCCTCTGAGTGAAGAAGTTTCTCCTCATCTCAGTTTTGAAAGAGCAGCCCCTTATTCTAAGATTATGCCCCCTAGTTCTAGTTTCACCCATCCTTGGGAACATCCTTACCGCATCCACGCGATCAAGCCCCCTCACAATCTTATATGTTTCAATAAGATCGCCTCTCATTCTTCTGAACTCCAATGAGTAGAGTCCCAATCTACTCAACCTCTCCTCATATGTCCACCCCCTCATCCCCGGGATTAACCGAGTGAACCTTCTTTGTACTGCCTCGAGAGCAAGTATGTCTTTTCTTAAGTATGGAGACCAAAACTGTATGCAGTATTCCAGGTGCGGTCTCACCAATACCTTATATAACTGCAGCAATACCTCCCTGTTTTTATATTCTATCCCCCTAGCAATAAAAGCCAACATTCCGTTGGCCTTCTTGATCTCCAGCTGCAACTGCATACTAACTTTTTGATTTTCTTGCACTAGGACCCCCAGATCCCATTGTACTGCAGTACTTTCCAGTTTCTCGCCAGTAAGATAATAACCTGCTCTCTGATTTTTTCCTGCCAAAGTGCATAACCTCACATTTTCCAATATTGTTTTGCATCTGCCAAATCTCCGCCCACTCACCCAGCCTGTCTATACCCCCCTGTAGGTTTATTATGTCCTCCTCACTCTCCACTTTCCCTCCCATCTTTGTATCATCTGCAAACTTTGATATGTTACACTCGGTCCCCTCCTCCAAATCGTTAATATAGATTGTAAAGAGTTGGGGACCCAGCACCGACCCCTGCGGAACACCACTGGCTACTGGTTGCCAGTCCGAGAATGAACCATTTATCCCAACTCTCTGCTTTCTCTCTCTGACTCTCTCCCTCTCTCGCTCTCCCTCTCTCTCCATCTCTCTTTCTTTCTCTCTCCCTCCCTCTCTCTCACCAATTATGTGGAGTGCACCCATTCTGATCAGGCCCACAGCAGTCACTTTGATTACCAGCAGTCATTTTGCCCTGCGGCCATTTAGTTAAAGTCCAGCTGAGCTCTTTAGTGCCTCCATTTCGAGCAACAATTCATTTGTCGTCTGCAGAGCAAATCCTGCCTCAATAGGTCAGATGATCAATAAAATATATCATCAAAATCAGATTTAAGATCATTTCAGGGCTCTATGCTGTTAATATAAAATGTACTTTCCATCCCCTGGGAAGTGTAGGGGATGGAGGATTAAATGGGATTTAGTTCCAGTGTTTGAAACCCTTCCCCTCTTTCTATGATTTCACTAATTTAGTAATTAGATTGAGTGGGTATTTCACCGCGTTCTTCAGCTCCTCTCTGAATTTAGTCTGGGTCAGGACATAAATACACGTATTTGTGCAGGAACTGAGAAGCTGTAGCATCTTTGATGTCTGTTCTGAGATATAGTTAGGGTCAGTGTAGGAGTAATAAGACTGAGTGTGTGTAATTCGCACATAGATGTAAAGTACAACCTTTGTCACCCATAACAGTATAAAAGTGCCCGATATACTGAAGAGTAAAATGATGGATTTATTTCGGTTCTCCATCTCTGGGTCCTTGAGATTCTCGCCATTGCTTCGGCCCCGGAGACCCCTCCGGACTCGGCTGGACACTAAAATACGTCTGACCGTCAGGACATTGAGCAGCAAAATCAGACAGATCGGGACACAAGGGGTTAAAATGAGGTCAAACATCTCAAATGCAGCCCATGTGGGGGAAGCGCGGAAGCTCGTTTTAGGCACACAATACCAGGGAATATTATCAATTATATAGTAAGGTTTAATTGTAAAGCACCAGGGGAGACTCTCTAAACAGCCCAGCACACTCACTGTTCCCAGAACCACAGTCCCCGTTCTCTCGGTACAATATTTAATTTTCAGCTTCTCACAACAAATGGCCACAAATCGATCAAAGGTGAAAACGACTGTGGACCAGACAGAAATCCCCGTGGCTGCAGCACCCAAGAAGTAAATAATAGTGCACACGGGAGTAATGCTCAGGAATGATCCTGGGAGATAAATCGGAATAATCCACCCCAAAATCACACGAACAATAACGACCAGGAGATCGGCCACTGCCATTCCCACCAGGTAGACACTGATACATTTGGAGAGACCGCACTTTCCTCGGGACAGGATCACAATCGCCACCAAGTTAACTGTAAGAGAGAGAAAGGGAAGCAGAGAAATTACTGCTCAGACCTGGAGACAAGGCAGCAGTTTGAGAGGATCTGGGGTGAAATTTCCAGCTTTGTTGCTGCATCGAAGGGCGGAAAGTGATTCACTGACCTGGGCAGCGCTTTCAGGCAGAGAAATGTTTTTAAACACAATGATAAACAATGAATTGTGAGATGGATACAGACAGTGAATAAAGTGAGCACCGGATCCACTGGAAGGGCTGAGTGAGGGCGCAGTGCCGGTGGGGAAAGGAGAAAGGGTTTTACACACCGGGAATCCAGCGGATTAAAGACAGATTTGGGATCGAGACGGACGGGGAGGTGAGGGGACAGGGGGAGGTGCAGCTGGTTTGTTGCTCTTGATTAAGGGAGCCGACACGGGCTGGGACTAAACGGGAAAAGCAGCTAGAGACCGAGCCAGTGAGTGAGATTGGGAGCGAGACAAGGAAAAGGACATGTAGGAGCTGGAGGGGAGTCAGGAACAGATGGCTTAGGAAAGAGGATAAACTTTTTTTTATTCGTTCATGGGATGTGGGCGTCGCTGGCGAGGCCGGCATTTATTGCCCATCCCTAATTGCCCTTGAGAAGGTGGTGGTGAGCCGCCTTCTTGAACCGCTGCAGTCCGTGTGGTGACGGTTCTCCCACAGTGCTGTTAGGAAGGGAGTTCCAGGATTTTGACCCAGCGACGATGAAGGAACGGCGATATATTTCCAAGTCGGGATGGTGTGTGACTTGGAGGGGAACGTGCAGGTGGTGTTGTTCCCATGTGCCTGCTGTCCTTGTCCTTCTAGGTGGTAGAGGTCGAGGGTTTGGGAGGTGCTGTCGAAGAAGCCTTGGCAAGTTGCTGCAGTGCATCCTGTGGATGGTACACACTGCAGCCACTGTGCGCGTTGTTGAAGGGAGTGAAAGTTTAGGGTGGTGGATGGGGTGCCAATCAAGCGGGCTGCTTCTTGGTGTCGAGCTTCTTGAGTGTTGTTGGAGCTGCACTCATCCAGGCAAGTGGAGAGTATTCCATCACACTCCTGACTTGTGCCTTGTAGATGGTGGAAAGGCTTTTGGGAGTCAGGAGGTGAGTCACTCGCCACAGAATACCCAGCCTCTGACCTGCTCTCGTAGCCACAGTATTTATGTGGCTGGTCCAGTTAAGTTTCTGGTCAAAGCTGACCCCCAGGATGTTGATGGTGGGGGATTCGGTGATGGTAATGCTGTTGAATGTCAAGGAGAGGTGGTTGGACTCTCTCTTGTTGGAGATGGTCATTGCCTGGCACTTGTCTGGCGTGAATGTTACTTGCCACTTATGAACTGAAGCAAGGGATGAGGAGACATAGAATTCAATGAAGTGGGAGGAGAGGCTGGGATTCACAGGGAGAACCTATAGCAGAATGTTAGATGAAATCTAATCTATCGGTCCCACTAACACAATCCAACTAATACACTCAATGCTTCATTTCTGTGGTTACTGGTTTCAGGGATCCTGTTGGGCATAAAATGTGTTCAATAAATTTACTTTGTATATTCAATTAAAATTAAATTGAGAAGTATTAATTAAATCATCCTCCTAGTTTATTGAATTCAGCCGAGCTTTAAAAGTACGAAGAATTATCCGAATAATTCATTACAATCAAAAAATTACTAACTCTATATTTTAAGTAAATTTTAATTATGTTTACTGTTAAATTGGAAAACAAGGAACATTCACAAAAACAGACTGAGGACCTGACAGGGATATAAACATGAGGAGTGAGTCCCACAATAAAAACTCCCCCAATCTGACCACATCATAATAACACCTTGAAATCACATTTTCTATGTTTAATTCCACTGGAAGGTTCAGCAGTTTATTCTGATGAATTATTCACACCACAGCCTCTCGCTTTCCCTCTCAGTCACCCTCTCTATCACTCACTCTACTCTCTTTCTCAAGTCCATTTTCATATCTGATTAAATCCTATCATCCTGCGCCTGCATTCTGTTCACCAGCCCCGTGTCCCACCGATCCTATTCTCAGTCTCAGTTTGTTAAATAGTGAAGCTCCTTTGAAATAGTTTAATGTTTGTACATATCATCAAGTCTCTATCAATTCACCTACACTGTTCACTTCATCTGCAAATCATGGAATAAACAGAATCAAATGCCTCTTCCAGACAAACCTCACCAAAAATTGAGATTCCTTCCCCTGTAATTATAAAATAAAGCGATAGATGGCGGGATTGTTCAATTAATAAAAGGCCAACATCATACTCATAATCTACAGATAAACAGAAGGGCTCCTGATTCCACAGATACAGTGAAAACTGAGACAACATAACATCAAAACATTTCATTTTACAATGAAGTCCAATGACAGTCACTTATTTCACCCACAGTGAAGCAGAGAAGGAGATGTGAAAGAATCAGCAGTAAACTCAATTCAGTAGCCTGATATCTGAAGCGGCGTCAGATACACACATAATGGAATAATATTTTATAACAGTGATAACCAATAAATACATTGTAATCCCAATTAAACTGGAGCATGTTATTGGGGAGGGAGGACATTGAGCTGCCTCCTTGTAACACTGAGACCGTGAGCTGTCTCATTATCAATCACTGAAAACACATTGATGAAAATATATTCCAGGACAGGTTAGTTCCACAACATGAAACTGATCACAGCTCCTGATGGTCTGATATGAAATCTTAGCCCAGACACCTGATTCCAATATATTCATTAGAGAGAATAATCCAGTAAAAATGCCAGGATGAATGATGGAATGAGTTAAGTCTCTGCCTTTTCAATCTTGCAGGAGCTGCATTATATCTGTAATGAACTTTGTAATTCCAACCTTGGTATTGTTACTGGATAAAAATGCCAGGGTTGGATATACAAAGGTCACTACAGATATAATGCAATTTCTACAAGACAGAATGTTTAGACGTTAAGGAGATACCATTATTCAACAATACATTCAGTACAGAGAATTATCCAGTAACAATGCCAAATTTGGATATACAAAGTTCATTACAGATATAATGCAGCTCCTACAAGATCAAAAGAGCAGAGACCATTCCACCATTCAATCG
Organism: Heptranchias perlo; assembly: GCF_035084215.1. Taxonomy (NCBI): domain Eukaryota; kingdom Metazoa; phylum Chordata; class Chondrichthyes; order Hexanchiformes; family Hexanchidae; genus Heptranchias; species Heptranchias perlo. The sequence continues at coordinate 141,261,972 of NC_090327.1, forward strand.
ATGGAACAGAACAGGCGACTGTGGAAAACATGGTGGGAGAAAAAATACTATGCCAAGTACAGCAGCACAGTTAACACATGAGATAACGGCTTACCCGGAACTCCAACAGCTGCAAGAACAAGATAATAAATGAGTTCTATCTGAATCATTACTGGATGTCCAATTTCTGCAAGGACCAGTGGCGTCTGTTCCCCTGGAAACCACAGGTGCGGCAGGCACTCTGTGTTGATCCATTCCAACAATCCCCAATTTATTCAGGGGACAAGTCTCCACTGACACGGTTATACTCCTGACCATGGCTATTAGTTACAGTCACTCGAACAAACATCAGCAGCTTTGACACCAATGCAAATAATGTGGTGAATATAACACAAACCTCTCAAAGTCCAGGACGTTATCTTAATCAAACCTCTCTCAGCAATAAACTTAAAAATTGTGCTCATACAGGACTGATCCAATAATAATGAACGGTTTCATTTACAGTTTCCATATAACTGTATTGACCATGTTCACTCCTGGCGATTCATTTATAATTTATATGGATTCTCCGCAGTGTAAACTGAATCCAGGGACACAAGCAGACCCGTTTCACTCTGTTCCTGCAGCTTTCCAAAATTCTGTTGGCCGTGTCCAACCAGCACCAGGTCCTGCTTCACGTCACCTACACTCACTGGCTCCCAGTTCCATATCACTTTAACTTAGAATTCTCATCCTTGGTTTTAAATCCCTCCATGGCCCACCCCACCCCATCTCCATACCTACAGCAAACCCACCTGTCAACTCCTCTTTCATCAGACACTGGCCTCTTGTGGTGGGTCTCCCCTCGCTGGGTTCCACTCATCTATCTGATCAGAGCCAGGTGCAGCTTCTCTTCCCACCCTATCACCGTTATCTCTGATGTTTCTAAAGGTTCAATCCTTGGCTCCCTCCTCTTCCTCATCTACATGCTGCCCTTTGGTGACATTGTCCACAGACATGGACCAGCTTTCAGGTGGACGCTGAAAAAACCACTGCCCCTCTTGACCATTCCAATGTCTTTGTGTTGTCAGACCCACATTCTGTTTGAGATGAGCCACAATTTCCTCCAGTTAAAAATTGGGAAGTCACGAGCTTTGGTCTTGCAATTTCCACATCCTTGACAGAGATTCCAAACCACCCCCGAGTCTTTCCTGAATCACCTTATTGATGCAGAATCATAGACTCATGGAATCATAGAATGGTAAGAGCGGAGAAGGAGCCATTCGGCCGGTCGAGTCCTTGCCGTCTCTCTGCAAAAGCAATTCAGCTAGTCCCACCCCACCCTTTCCACATAGCCCTGCAAATTTTCCCTTCAAGCACTTATCCAATTCCCTTTCGAAAGCCACGATTGAATCTGCCTCCAACACCATCTCTGGCAGTGCATTCCAGATCATAACCACTCAATGCATAAAAAAGATTTTCCTCATATAGCCCTAGGTGGTTTTGCCAACCACCTTAAATCTTGTTCTTGAACCTTCCAACAATGGGAACAAGTTTCTCTCTATCTACTCTGCCTAGATCCCTCATGATTTGAACATCTCTGTCAAATCTCCACTCAACCTTTTCTGCTCTAAAGAGAACAACCCCAGCTTCTCCAGTCCAGCCAAGTAACTGAAGTCCCTCATCCCTGGAATCATTCTTGTAAAATCTCATCTGCACCCTCTCTAAGGCCTTCACATCTTTCCTAAAGTATGGTGCCCAGAATTGGACACAAAACTCCAGTTGTGGCCGAACCAGTGTTTTATAAAGGTTCATCATGACTTCCTTGCTTTTGTACTCTATGCCTCTATTGATAAAGCCCAGGATCCCGTATGCTTTTTTAACCGCTTTCTCAACCTGTCCTGCAACCTTCAAAGATTTATACACAGATGCCCCCAGGTCTCTCTGTTCCTGCACCCCTTTTAGGATTGTACCTTTAAGCTTATATTGTCTCTCCTCGTTCTTCTTGTCATAATGTATCACTTCGCACTTTTCCGCGTTAAATTTCATCTCCCACGTGTCTGCCCATTCCACCAACCTGTCTATGTCCTCTTAAAGTCTATCACTATCCTCCTCACTGTTCACTACACTTCCAAGTTTTCTGTCATCTGCAAATTTTGAAATTGACCTTCTGATGTCAGCTAGAGTTTGGCACTGCTCGGGATTAACTACACTAACACTGGCTAGGGCTCAATTCATACAGCCACCTCCAACTGATGTCGGCTGGAGATCTACCTTGGGACTGAACAGGAAAGTCTCGAGGGGGGTCGCTCCGGTTGTTGTCTCGATGGTGGAGAGTGGGACAGGCTGGTTAAGGCCACTCGCCAACCAGTCCCTGCTATCCCAGTCCACACCACTGGGTGATGCCCCAGTACCAACTTGTACTGAGGCCTCCTGGGATATAGAGGAAGATTCAGCCAGAAGTGCCGAGTGGATGATCCATCTCGGCCTCCTCCCGATATCCCCACCATCACAGAAGCCAGTCTACAGCCAATTCGATTCACTCCACGTGATATCAAGAAATGGCTGAATGCACTGGATACATTGGCCCCGACAACATCCCAGCTGTAGTGCTGAACACTTGTGCTCCAGAACTAGCTGCGCCTCTAGCCAAGCTGTTCCAGTACAGCTACAACACTGGCATCTACCCGACAATGTGGAAAATTGCCCAGGTATGTCCTGTCCACAAAAAGCAGGACAAATCCAATCCGGCCAATTACCGCCCCATCAGTCTACTCTCAATCATCAGCAAAGTGATGGAAGGTGTCGTCGACAGTGCTATCAAGCGGCACTTACTCACCAATAATCTGCTCACTGATGCTCAGTTTGGGTTCCGCCAGGACCACTCGGCTCCAGACCTCATTACAGCCTTGAAACAAACATGGACAGAAGAGCTGAATTCCACAGGTGAGGTGAGAGTGACTGCCCTTCACATCAAGGCAGCATTTGACCGAGTGTGGCACCAAGGAGCCCGAGTAAAATTGAAGTCAATGGGAATCAGGGGGAAAACTCTCCAGTGGCTGGAGTCATACCTAGCACAAAGGTAGTGGTTGTTGGAGGCCAATCATCTCAGCCCCAGGACATTGCTGCAGGAGTTCCTCAGGGCAGTGTCCTAGGCCCAACCATCTTCAGCTGCTTCATCGATGACCTTCCCTCCATCATAAGGTCAGAAATGGGGATGTTCGCTGATGATTGCACAGTGTTCAGTTCCATTCGCAACCCCTCAAATAATGAAGCAGTCCGAGCCCGCATGCAGCAAGACCTGGACAACATCCAGGCTTGGGCTCATAAGTGGCAAGTAACATTGGCACCAGATAAGTGCCAGGCAATGACCATCTCCAACAAGAGAGAGTCTAACCACCTCCCTTTGATATTCAACGGCATTACCATCGCCGAATCCCCCACAATCAACATCCTGGGGGTCACCATTGACCAGAAATTTAACTGGACCAGCCATATAAATACTGTGGCTACAAGAGCAGGTCAGAGGCTGGGTATTCTGTGGCGAGTGACTCACCTCCTGACTCCCCAAAGCCTTTCCACCATCTACAAGGCACAAGTCAGGAGTGTAATGGAATACTCTCCACTTGCTTGGATGAGTGCAGCTCCAACAACACTCAAGAAGCTCAACACCATCCAGGACAAAGCAGCCCACTTGATTGGCACCCCATCCACCACCCTAAACATTCACTCCCTTCACCACCGGCGCACAGTGGCTGCAGTGTGTACCATCCACAGGATGCACTGCAGCAACTCGTCAAGGCTTCTTCGACAGCACCTCCCAAACCCGCGACCTCTATCACCTAGAAGGACAAGGGCAGCAGGCACATGGGAACAACACCACCTGCACGTTCCCCTCCAAGTCACACACCATCCCGACTTGGAAATATATCGCCGTTCCTTCATCGTCGCTGGGTCAAAATCCTGGAACTCCCTTCCTAACAGCACTGTGGGAGAACCGTCACCACACGGACTGCAGCGGTTCAAGAAGGCGGCTCACCACCACCTTCTCAAGGGCAATTAGGGATGGGCAATAAATGCCGGCCTCGCCTGCGACGTCCACATCCCATGAACGAATAAAAAACAAATTCCTCCTCTGGAAACAGCTGGCTCTGAGGTGTCCATGCCTACTGGTGCCACAATCAGGCTGGTTCCCCCAAGCGCCGCCAGCTACCGTTGGCGAGTCCTTTACCAGAGGCATCCATTGTGCCCGCTGGTGACCCCAAACCAGCCCCGTGACATTGGTCTCCAGTTGGTGCATTCTCATTTGTGGGCACCACCCTCGAAGGACTCGACCTCACTCAGGGTCACCTATGCTGCGGGTGAGTTCCACTTCGGTGAGGACAGTCACAGGTCTCCGGTAAACTTTTTATAGATATGTGTCTCACCCCCCACCCCCCCCCCGCCCCCACCACTGTGGAGCCATCTGCAGCCGCTCCCTCCAATTCCTGAGGAGCATCCAGGTTCCAAGGGCTCTCACTCCCAGGGAGGTTACGTGTGCCTCAGTGACACCGCCCCCGAGTGGCAGAGGCTCATGTCTCAAGGGTTTAACTTGATTGGTGCTTGTATTCATGAGCTGGTTGCTGTTACAGCCACCCTCATCCCTGTCCCAGGGGTTAACTAGCAACCTTCCTTGTTGGTTTAGCCCGAGGAAGCTGCCCGGAGGCTTCCCACCTTTGGAAGCCCAGTTGGGAGCCTGAGTCGTACTGCAATGTCCAGTTGCTGAGTCTCATTCATGTCTTCAACACAAGGGGGACCCAGAGTCTGAAACTGTCGGTTCCAGTATTCCCGGAACCGAGGGGTTTGAGTCTTTACTTGGGGTCTTGCAAAGGCCTCAGGCATTGACATTTTCTGGTGTTGTCCTAACAATCTCCAGGGCAGTTTGCGTGGACTTGATAAGCACCCTCGGGTTATGGCCAAGGTAGACAGTGTCCATTGTGCCTCCACCACCCTGCTTCACACCTTTCAATTCGCTGATCCAGCTGGTGAACTTCAGTCATGAAAGCATCAGGGGGAAGGTCACCATCTGGGAAACTAGTCATGTTCCACCCACCACAATCCAAATGGTGGGACATGTGTGTCTGGTGGATCTTCTTGCAGGGATTGGCACATATCCCATATTCCCTTTGTCACCAAACCCACTAGGGCTGGCTTCACTTATCATCAGGCTAATGCATTGCAGGTGAGTTGAGGGAGCAATCCCTTCACAGAGTGAGGACCACCATCAGAGAGCATCCACTGTTGCAGACTGTAGGATCAGGGTCTATCGTCCAGTGGGTCTTGCATCACCCCTTAAGCTTGGCTGCACATGTTGGAGTTCCTTCAGGAACTGCAGCAGCAACTACTGCAGCTGCCGTTTGGTGCTGAGGGCTTCTGTGGTGAGAAGTGGAGAAGCTGCTGCAGGGCTACAAGCATCTCCAGCAGAACCTCAGGCATTCCAAGATTGGCACCTAAGGGGAGATATTGTTTTGGCCACCCCCCATCTATAGGCCCCTTCAGGGAAAACTGCCATTTCAAGGCTTTAACCAGACTGCAATGTCCTTTGTACCATGCCATGCCATCATTCCAGATTAAGACCTGGAATGTAGGGAGATCACAACAAGTCACCTTCGAGACCTTGTCCAGCTCCACCTCCTAGCAATAATTCCTGCCTGTGATAGCCCACCACAGTTCTGGATGGGTGGGCCATTTCCAGTCCTTCCATGTGGAAGTGGATCACTCTGGACCCTCAGGTCCAGGGGACCAGTAGTGAGAATCCTCCGCATTTGTAACTTGAGCCTCCATGTTTTCGCAACGTGGTTTGGTTTGATCATCAAAGGAACTATCTACTAGTGGGCATACTGGCAGGTGAGACCAGCATCTTCCCCCATCCACACTGAGAGTGAGTGAGAGAGAGTCACAGTCAGTTTCCTCATCCAGAAGGACCAACTAATGGGGCTATTTCCCCAGTTGAACCTTGCTCCACCAGTAAAGTTTCCACGGGTCCCTTTCAGGTCTCCTTTGTCACAGCATCTGAACTAGAGCTGGTGGTCCTGGGAGCACAGTGTTCTCCTGGGGTTGCTGCTGCAGCCATCAGGCTCTTCAGCTAATACTTTGACAAATGGTTGGGGGCCGCATTCAGGATCGATGGGCTTCTAGGCCAGTGGATATGGATGGGTTCACTTGGCATTTCAACAGGATCGAGGTGTGAATGGTACAATAGGACAATATCCACTTTCAGGCTCGGTGTGGGGTAAGTCAGGGTGTCTCCAGACAGACAACATGACACTTGTCTGGTCTGTCTACAAAGGCGGGGGGTGGGTGGGAACCCACTCCCGTGTCCCTCTGTCAAGATGACGCGTTGCTTCCAATTGGTGCTTGAACCATGGGGTGACATTCTTGGTGCCACATTTGGCCGGGATGGTCAGCACACTCAGCTGCTCTTCAGCCCACCCTGACGTGTAGATGATCCACACTGAGGGAGCCCAGTATATCTTCAGCACTTGGGGGGTGACCAAATTGATTGATTTGTTCACATCACTGGACCATCACCAATCTTCTCGAGGACCTCAGACAGTCAAGGTGGAGGCTGGGACAGTCTTTCATTCTTTTGTTTCTAGATTCTATTGCTCAGCTTTGCCCATCTCCAGGATGCTACAGAAAATTGGACCAGAAAGTGGTTTTGGTTAACCCATTGAGTAGAATGGGCCTATACTCTCACGAGATTAGAAGAATGAGAGGTGATCTCATTGAAACATATAAGATTCTGAAGGGGCTTGACTGGGTAGATGCTGAGAGCATGTTTCCCATGGCTGGAGAATCTAGAACTAGGGGGCATAGTCGCAGGATAAGGGGTCAGACATTTAAGCCTGAGATGAGGAGGAAATTCTTCATTCAGAGGGTTGTGAATCTTTAGAATTCTCTATCCCAGAGGGCTGCGGATGCTCAGTCGTTGAATATGTTCAAGGCTGAGATCGATAGATTTTTGGAATCTCAGAGAATCAAGGGATATGGGGATCAGGCGGGAAAGTGGAGTTGAGGTCGAAGATCAGCCATGATCTTATTGAATGGTGGAGCAGGCTTGAAGAGCTGTATGGCCTACCCCTGCTCCTATTCCTTCTGTTCTTTTCTGGCTCACAAACTGTGCTTTTCAGGCCCCCTGGTGTTGAATGCTGCCAGTTTGACTTCAGGAGCCAACTGGAGAACGCCAAGTCATTTGAAGCGTAAAGACCATCCTACTTTTTTAGGCAATCTTTATACTTCATTCTGACATCCTCCACACACTTCTGGACACTGTCCAACTGGTACTCAGGGTGAGAAGGACTAGCCGTGCAAGGGAACAGACTCTGGCTTCCAGGACAAATCGATCAAAGTGAGTGTTAGTTACGGGCGCTGGATCCAAACAGGAAGCTGAACAGTCAGGGTTTGGACCTAGATCCTGCCAGCTTCTGATTGATGGCCTGGCTGTTAAAATGAAATGCCGATCAGATTAGGGTTTATCAGCAGCGTGATATCGACTGTGGCGGACACACTACTTGTGTCCCAAAAACACCTGCAACATGGAGTCATCATCATATCTCCACCAGGCATCACTGTTCAGACTGGAATTCATGGATAATGTTCACTTTATCATGTCTGTCCTGGTCACTTAAGTCGCAGTTCCCATGCAGGTACCTCCATCCTCCTTGTCCTCACTAGTTGGTTAGTTCCCAGCAGTGAGTGCAAAATGCTTGAATGAAGATCAGCTCCCTTGTTAACCGCTCCCTTGTAAACTCCTCTTCATTCTTCGAGTAACATGGCATTTTCCACCTGCTCGTCTCTTGGGGCCATGTGGGGAATGTTTGGTCTGTTTCTTTTCCTTGTTCTGGGTTGCCTTTGGTTGTCAACAAACTGAGTTCTGTGGTGTGCTAAAAGTTAACACTGCTGGGGAGCCAGGGAGGGAGGGGAAAAACATGTAGCGTGCCCTGCAAAGTTAGGATATCGAAAAAATTGTCTTTAAAAGCAGGTCAAGCTTTAAGTGATTTTCCCAGACAATTTGTGCCAATACATTGCGACGATTAGATTCACATTCTGCCCATCAATGTTTTGGAGCTGATGTTTCATCCAATCACTGCTGGCTGAGTAACTGAATTTTAATCAACTGAGCACAGCACGTTCAAAAGGCATGGGATCAGATCCCAATATATTAAAGACATGGGACCAAATCCCAGTGAATTAAAGGACATACGGTCCCCTCCTCAAAAACTGACAGTCCCCTCCCCGAAAATCCAACAAATCTCCCCTCTCCAAAAATCTGAAAGCACCCCCTCCCCAAAAATCTGACAGTCCATTCCCAAGGAAAATATGACACAGTCCCCATCCCCCAAAATTTGACAGTCACCTCGCCCAAAATCTGAAAATTCCCATCCCCACAAAATCTGACAGACCTCCTCCCCGCAAAAATACAACACAGACTACTCCCCCCAAAAATACGACAGACTACTCCCCCCAAAAATCTGACACAGACCACTCACCCCAAAAATCTGACACAGACCACTCCCCCCAAAATCTAACACAACCCCCCCTTCCCCAAAATCTAACAGTCCCCTCACCCCAAAATCTGACACAGCATCCCTCCCCCAAAAACCTGAAACAGCTGAGATAACAAGAATGCAAGGCTTTAGTTATAAAGACAGACTCGAGAAACTGAGGATCTTTTCACAAACCCAGCCAAAAATAAACTCAAAAAGAGAAGTAATAGAGATGGTTAACATCCAAGTGACTTTGATCAAGTAAAACGTAGAGAAATTCATCAAAAAGCGAGGGGCAGACATAGAGAGGTGGTTTGCTTTTTGTCGATTCAGTAATTGGATGTATTATTCTGGATTCAGTAAATTGTCCAGGTATGTCCTGTCCACAAAAAGCAGGAGAAATCCGATCCGGCCTATTACCACCCCATCAGTCCACTCTCAATCACCTGCAAAGTGATGGAAGGTGTCGCGACAGTGCTATCAAGTGCCACTTACTCACCAATGCTCAGTGTGGGTTCTATCAGGACCACTCGGCTCCAGACCTCATTACAGCCTTGGTCCAAACATGGATAGAAGAGCTGAAGTCCATAGATGAGATTGACTGCCCTTGACATCAAGGCAGCATTTGACCAAGTGTGACACCAAGAAGCCCTAGTAAAATTGAAGTCAATGAGAATCAGGGGGAAAACCCTCCAGTGGGTGGAGTCATGCCTAGCACAAAGGAAGAAGGTAGAGGTTGTTGGAGGCCAATCATCTCAGCCCCAGGACATTGCTGTAGGAGTTCCTCAGGGCAGTGTCCTAGGCCCAACCATCTTCAGCTGCTTCATCAATGACCTTCCCTCCATCATAAGGTCAGAAATGGGGATGTTTGCTGATGAGTGCAGTCCGTGCTCGCATGCAGCAAGACCTGGACAACATCCAGGCTTGGGCTGATAAGTGGCAAGTAACATTCGCGCCTGACAAGTGCCAGGCAATGACCATCTCCAACAAGAGAGTCTAACCACCTCCCCTTGACAGTCAACAGCATTACCATCGCCGAATCCCCCACCATGAAAATCCTGGGGCCACCATTCTCCAGAAACTTAGCTGGATCAGCCACATAAATACTGTGACAAGAGCAGGTCAGAGGCTGGGTATTCTGCGGTGAATGACTCACTTCCTGACTCCCCAAAGCCTTTCCACCATCTACAAGGCACAAGTCAAGAGTGTGATGGAATACTCTCCACTTGCCTGGATGAGTGCAGCTCCAACAACACTCAAGATGCTAGACACCATCCAGGACAAAGCAGCCTGCTTGATTGGGACCCCATCCACCACCCTAAACATTCACTCCCTTCACCACCGACGCACTGTGGCTGCAGTGTGTACCATCCACAGGATGCACTGCAGCAACTCGCCACGACTTCTTCGACAGCACCTCCCAAACCCGGATCTCTACCACCTAGAAGGACAAGGGCAGAAGGTACATGGGAACAACACCACCTTCACGTTTCCCTCCATGTCACATACCATCCCGACTTGGAAATATATTGTCATTCCTTCATCGTCGCTGGGTCAAAATCCTGGAACTCCCTTCCTAACAGCACTGTGGGAGAACCTTCACCACACGGACTGCAGCGGTTCAAGAAGGCGGCTCACCACCACCTTCTCAAGGGCAATTAGGGATGGGCAATAAATGCCGGCCTCGCCAGCGACGCCCACAACCCATGAATGAATAAAAAAAGTAACATTCTCTCACTGCCACAACATTGCCTTTTGGAGGCACTGTGGCTTTGTTAAGGCTGTTTTGACTGTTTTTCCTCTGGTGGGAGAATGCAGAACAAGGGGACTTAACATTAAAATTAGAGTTAGGTCGTTCAGGGGTGATATCAGGAAGCATTTTTTCACACAAAGGGTAGTGGAAATCTCCCACAATAAGCAGTTAAGGCTGGGGGGTCAATTGAAAATTTTAAAATTAAGATTGATAGATTTTTGTTAGGTAAGGGTCTTAAGGGTTAAGGAACCAAGGCAACTCGATGGAGTTAAGATACAGGTCAGCCATGATCTCATTGAATGGCGGAACAGGCTCAAGGGGCTGAATGGCCTACTCTTGTTCCTTTGCTAGAGAGAGAGATAGAGATACAATGATAGACAGAGGAATGGAAAGATAAAGAGTGGAGTTGAGGTTGAGGATCAGCCACGATCTGATTGAATGGCAGAGCAGGCTCGGGGGGGCATATGGCCTTTCCTGCTCCTATTTCTTGTTCTTATGGACAAAGAGAAAAGGAATAACTGTCCGAGAGAGAGAGAGAGAGAGAGACAGACACGTCGGGAGAAACAGGCAGAGAGAGATATGAAAGAGAAGGGAAGGATTCCGATAGAGCAAAAGGGAAACAGAAAACTGTTCACCTCTCCCTCCGCATGGCTCTCTAGAAAGTGAAGACTGCTTCTATCGCGGCATAACTGTGGATCAAAGTACACGGTTAGATCAGGCAGAGGCTCTCTTTCTATCGTTGGGGGTGGGTGGGGTGGGTACAATTTGATAACCAGATATGGTATTTGCCCTCCATTTTTAGCAGATAACATTTTTAGAAATTGATCCAGAAATATTGAGGTTGAGTAAATGATGGCAATGGAGGTTTGGATAACTTGGAGACGTGGAGCTGTGTCCTTCCCTCACTGGACAGACTGATCCTGGGTTTGTACCTCTACAGATTCAGCTTTACCTATTCTGTCCCTTATCATTAAGGTGCACTTCTTAGAGAGTTAATAATCAGTACCGAAACTAGGGCTTCCCTGAGACCAGATGCCGTCACTCTGAGATCTTCATGTATACTGTACCTTCAATCCTATTCATATCTTGACATCTGTAGCGTGGCTCATTCATACAGGTGGATTTAGATTTATTTCCATACTAATGTTAGCTGTGGCTCAGTGGGAACACAATCGCTTCTGAACCTAGCCTGATTTTATTTTCCATTAACTGTTGCTTTCACCCATGAGATATTAAACCAGGGCCCCCTTTGTCTATTTCAGTGGACATAACAGATCCAACAGCACTGATGCAAGAAGAGATGGGGAGACCCCTAGTGTTCCGATGACCATCTATCCCTCAACTTGCTGCTCGGGTGTGAAACTGGCGGTAGAAATCGAAGCCTCAAAGAAACCGTTCGATTTTCATTTCAATGATCGGAAACACTAGTTTTATGCCCAAGTGGTAAGCTTTTTGTTCATTCATTCTCGAGCTGTGGGTGTCGCTGGTAAAGCCACATTAATTGCCCACTCCAATTACCCTGAGAAGGTGTTGGTGGAACTTCTTCAACCATTGATGTCGCTGTTTGATTCAACTGAGTGGCTTACTAGGCACTTCAGAGGGCAGGAAACCTAATAGTCAACCACATTGGCGAGGGACTGGAGGCATATATAGGTCAGACTCGGTAAAGACGGCAGGTTTCCTTCCCAAAACCATTGGGAAACCTGGCGAGAAGCTCAGCACTGAGGATTGTCAGAGATTTAGGGGTCCACGTACATAAATCAATAAAAGCTAGTGGACAGGTCCAAAAATAATTAAATAGGCTAATAGAATGTTGACCTTTATCTCGAGAGGGTCGTACAGAGCTCTAGATAGACCCCATCTGGAGTACTGCGTTCAGTTCTGGGCACCGCACCTCAGGAAGGATATACTGGCGTTGGAGGGGGTGCGGCTCAGATTCACCAGAATGATACCAGGGCTAAAAGATTACATTATGAGTACAGGTTGCATAGACTAGGCTTGTATCCCACGGAAGATTAAGGGGTGATCTAATTGAGTGTTTAAAATGATTAAAGGATTTAATAGGATAGATAGAGAGAAACTATTTCCTCTGGTGGGGGAGTCCAGAACAATGGAGCATAACCTTAAAATTAGAGCTAGGCCATTCAGGGGTGATGCCAGAAAGAACTTCTTCACACAAAGGGTAGTGGAAATCTGGAACTCTCTTCCCCCCAAAAAACTGAGGCAGGGGGGGGGGGATCAATTGAAAATTTTAAAACTGAGATTGATAGATTTTTGTTAGGCAAGGGTATTAAGGGTTACAGAAGCAAGGCGGGGAAATGGAGTTAAGATGCACATAATTGAATGGTGGAAATGACTCGAAGGGCTGAACGACCTACTGCTCTTCCTGCATGCCTATGTTTTTACATGAAACGCTGGTCACTGATACCATTTTTAAAAAAAATCCAGTTTCTATTAAACTGAATTTAAATTCTTAAATTGCTATTTGAACTCATGTTCTTTGGGTCATTAGCACAGCCGCTGGGTTATCAGTCCAGTAACATAACCACTACACTACGCTGATGGTTGAAATCTAGTCCATTAAATGGTTAATTATCTCATTGCAATTTGTGGGATATCAGCACTAATTGGTTGCCTGGTTTGCTTACATTACAACAATTGATACTAACTAATAAATTTAGCAATTGATACTAGCTCAATTGCTAAATTTAAATCTGAGATAGATGGCTTTTTGGCAACCAAAGGTATTAAGGGATATGGGCCAAAGGCAGGTATATGGAGTTAGATCGCAGATCAGCCATGATCTTATCAAATGGCAGAGCAGGCACGAGGGGCTGAATGGCCTACTCCTGTTCCTATGTTTCCTATAACAGTGCCTCATCTCAAAAGTACGTGAAAGGTGTTAAAAATGCAAGTACTTTCCTTCCTCCGATTCCCTGTCCCTCCCACTATATCTGTATTGTCTCCTACTTAGTATATAGTGATTAATAGGACAAATCTGACTTGTAATAGTTGCATTAAGCCAGAGTCAAGTCCCTCAGGCCCTCGATTGGTCAGTCTGTGGTCCCAGGTGATATCTAACACCCGTTCATCCTCCTTGTATGTGTTTGTTGTTCTAATCTGATCATGATTGGTTCCCATCCTATGATTTTTGACTCATGAAGACAGTGAAACTTTGTTTTTTTTATACCAGAGTGGGGGAGAGGAGATAAGGTGCATAGAGTGGGGAATTTAAAATAAAAAATATATAACTTTACAGCAGGCCCATCAGTATCTGAAAATAGTTTCCTTTCAGAAGAGTTACATCACAAGCAACAGGACCCGGAACAGCAAACAATCTTCTCTCTTCTCAAATGCTGATGATCCTGTTCTATATTTAGACCAACTTCTATTTTTGTTTTAGGCCCAGAGTAGTTCAGACTGCAGGGCCCTACATGGGTCCTGTCCATTTACCAGTGTAGTTTCCACTGGCTCATTGCACTTTCACAACTTGTTACTTTATGAGCAGGTGAGTGAATTTACCATGGCAAGTTCTTCTATCTGATTTTCTCCAGTCCCTGTGCGTAGTTGCAGCTGTTTTAAAAATTTACCCTTCAGTGTGTCGAAAACTTAAACTTAATATTACCTATTATATACAATGCATTAACTCCCAAACACTTAATTCAGACAAGCAAGAGTTTATTAAGAAACTTGTACAAGTGGAAGTGTACCCCAAACAATGGTTGAGGCTACGTCTTCGTTGAGTTCAAGAAACAGCTCACGTTTATACAGTTCATTAACAACGCCCACCTGTCATAGAATATGAGCGTACACGTACATTCTTTATTGGTTCAGGCAGTTAGTCAATCAAAATAGGGAACCCATCCTCTGGTTCCCATGGCCGTCTCGATATTTTGGACACAGGCCTGGGAAAGTGCTTTTCCCTAAGGAACGGTCTTTATTATCAGTAGGTCTGTACCTAGTCTCAAGGCTATATGGTCATTCATTTCTGTTAGTCAGACAGTTATCAGCACATGAAAGCTACACAATTGTGCTTCTGTGTATGTTTCGTGAGTAACTATTATGTGAGCTTTAAATTGAATTAGCTGGTCAGTTAATATGGTCAAATATCAATCATGCATTTCTACATTCGTGGGTTAGGTGTATTAGAGAGTTAATATGGTCAGGTATCTCTTTATGCATTTCCACAAGTGTGCAAAAATGACAGGAATATCAATGGGGCAGCATCTGCACTGATGAAATTATTTCAGAAACAGATTAGTTTCCACTTTGGGAAGGCAAAAACACATTGAAATTTCAGTCCGATTCCACAGGTGCACCATTCCTCCAAGTAGGACGCAATCCATGGAAGATTCTAGACAGTGGTTGTTGGTCCCTATTGGATGGTGGGGCCCATCCCAGCTGAACAGGGATTCTGTCCCCAGCCTGAACTGACAGGGTGAACTTTCCAGGAGAGTCACTGCGCACTGATAGTGAGTAGGAACACTGGGTAATGTAACCCCCAAACATAGGAATATGGAGTCCAATTATTAGTGTCCCACTACAGCCCATACTGAACTCCACCCTGGACCCTTCCTGTCTGTACACTGACCTAGTGCCTCATTGGGGATCACCCAGCCCTGGACATCCTGCAGAATCAGCACTGTGGGACTGGGTGAGTGGGTCTCGTGACCCTGTTGCTGGGCCTCTGACATCACAATGGGAGACAACGCTCACTCAGCTCGAGCTGGAAACTGTTAAAGGGCCATTAGGAATTAAACTTGGAGCGTGGCCAGTTAAAGGGGAGGGACAGAAAATCGACCAAAAATGTTCATATAATGAGACCAATATCGCTTATAAGCTGAATTATGTAAACTCCACTTTCGGTCTGGGTCTGGATTCCCCAAAAACCTCCAACTCGTTCTGTCCAGTTGAACTGAACTGATTCCCCAATAGCCTGAAACAAACAGGAAATAAACAGATTGAACAACAGTGTAAATAACGGAGACTGGAGTTAATATTTTACTAATAATTACAGGCAAATATTACCCATGTGACTGAATCCCATTGATATTTTGTTACATTAAACATTAACAAACACTTACCAGATCCACTCCAGACTTTTGCAGTTCTCTATGAGGCTGCGGAGAGTGGGGACAGATCGGTCTGTAAGAGAGTTTAATCTCAGGGACAAAACCTTCAGCGATTCATTGGTACTGAGAGCGGAGGCAAGATTCTCGGTACAAGAATCTGTGAGACCAACATCAGCCAAACTGGGGATCAGAGAAATCACAGGAATCAGAGTAAATCCTCAGTGCTTATTAATAACACCATTACTGATATTAATAAACAATGTACATTATTTGTAACACTATTGCTGATAACACAGTATACATTACATTAGTAACACCATTACTGATACTAATGTAGTGTTTATTAATAACACTATTACTGATCATAAGTGCTAGACATCCAGTTATTATAAACACAATCTGTACTTACCACAGCTCCTGTATTTTACAGTCTGGGTTCCTCAGAGCCGCAGACAGTAGTTCCATTCCTGAATCTCCCAGTTTATTGTAACTTAGTCTAAACACAAACAGACAGAGAGTGAGAAACAAATTGAATCAAACCAGGGATCAGATACTATTTTTCTATCTGATATTACAGGAAACACTGAAAACACTTCAGCAAATTAATAACCAGATTTTTCTGTCACTGACAATGACTCTCACTGTTCCAACTCCCCATATATTCAGGGACTGTTAATAAATGTATTTATTAAATAAAGTGCTGTCTGTGTGAAGCCTTTAAATGTCCATCAGTCCAGTCTCATTCTACCATGATCAGAATTACCCTCCTGGATGTCAGTGACCGGCCTTGTCCTGTTTGGAGAAACATGTCTCATTTCTGCTGCTCCTTATTCTGCCAGATTTGACGGGAATGGGGAGATTTTCGCTGAATTAAATGATAAAGCGGTGATTTCCAGCACTTTATATAGTTGTGTATATTAGTCTGTATAATAGCTTGGAGTGAGTTATATTGTAAAACGGCACTAACTACTGCTGTAAAATCCATCCCACAAGATTTTATGTAACAAGGAGAGTTTATTCTTTCCCGTTACAAGTCTTAAACGTCCCTGTACTCCTCATTTATAGGGGAGGGGAGCCTCTCTCTTTATTCCCCTTTAAACTGGCTCTACATTTATTTTAGGTGTAATAAGCCCAACAGTTTTTGGCGAACTTTCAGAAGTTCCCTCCCCGAGCAGAGCCTCACACAAGGGGCAGATTCCCGCAAATTCCCGGGTTTACCCAGGAGCCTCCTGCTGTGTGCAAGGCCCCACCACTGGCTGGTGTCTGCACTCCTAGGCTAATACCTCATGACCTGTTAGATTTGAACCTTTTGACCGGCAGATTTAAGATTCTAAATGTCATTCTTTACTTAGTGTTCAGGACTGTGAATAATTCTAAACATTTACAGCTGAAAGAATTCCCATTTCCCCAATATTCCCAATCCAGGAAACTTCTCCCTCAACAAGACACCTTGCACAGTATTGGATTAAATATACTGTTAGTTATTTAAACACATGTTCATAGAAATTTACAGCAACAGAAGGAGGCCATTCAGCCCATCGTGTCTGTGCCGGCCAAAAAAAAGCTATCCAGCCTAATCTCACTTCCCAGCACTTGGTCCGTAGCCTTGCAGGTTACAGCACCCTATTTGCATATCCAAGTACTTTTTAAATGCGATGCCTCTAGCCCCTTTCAGGCAGCAAGTTCCACATCACCCTCTGGGTGAAAATATTTCTCCTCAGCTCCCCTCTAATCCTTCTACCAATTACTTTAAAATCAATGTCCCCTGGTTACTGACCTCTCTAAGGGAAATAGGCCCCTCATAATTTTATACATCTCAATTAAATCTCCCCTCTGCCTCCTCTGTCCCAAAGAAAACAACCCCAGCTTATCCAATCGTTCCTCATAGCTAAAATTCTCCAGTCCTGGCAACATCCTCGTAAATCTCCACTGCACCCTCTCTAGTGCAATCACATCTTTCCTGTAATGTAGTGACCAGAACTGTATGCAGTACTCAAGCTGTGGCCTAACTAGTGTTTTATGCAGTTCTAGCATGACCTCCCTGCTCTTATATTCTATGCCTTGGCTAATAAAGGAAAGTATCCCGTATGCCTTCTTAACCACCTTATCGACCTGTCCTGCTACCTTCAGGGATCTGTGGACATGCACTCCAAGGTCCCTCTCTCCCTCTACACCTCTCAGTATCTTCCCATTTATTGTGTATTCCCTTGCCTTATTTGCCCTCCCCAAATGCATTACCTCACACTTCCAGATTGAATTCCATTTGCCACCTTTCTGCCCACCTGACCAGTCCATGATAGCTTCCTGCAGTCTACAGCTTTCCTCCTCACTATGAATCAGATGGCCAATTTTTGTATCATCTGCAAACTTCTTAATCATTACATTTAAGTCTAAATCATTAATATACACCACAAAAAGCAAGGGACCTAGTACTGAGTCCTGTGGAACCCCACTGGAAACAGCCTTCCAATCACAAAAACACCCATCAACCATTACCCTTTGCTTCCTGCCAATGAACACATTTTGGATCCCACTTGCCACTCTCCCTTGGGTCCCTTGCTTATATTTTATATTTGCATTCCGCTGTCCAGCCTTATTAAATATGATTTATTGTAATTAAATTCACAGACTCTCACTGACCTGTATTTACTGATCCGATAAAGAATGTAAAATCCCTACTGGTTCACAAGGATCCATTTTAGATACTCCAGTCCTGAGGGAATTATTTTTCTGACCAGTCTGCCATGTGGGACTGTGACAAAAGCCTTGCTAAAATTCATGTAGACTACATAAAGCTCGCTAACCTCATCAACCCTCCTTGTTGCCTCCTCAAAAAATTCAATCAAGTTAGTCAGACACAACCTTCCCTTAGCAAATTCACGCTGACTGTCCTTGATTAATCCATGCCTTTCTAAGTAATGATTAATACAGTCCGTCCGATTGTTTCCAATAATTTTCCCACCACCGAAGTTAGGCTGACTGGCCTGTAATTACTCTATCCTTTTCTCCCTTTTTAAACAACAGTATGTTAGCAGTCCTCCAATCCTCCAGCACCGCGCCTGTATCCAGTGAGGATTGGAAAATGATGGTCAGAGCCTCCGGTATTTCCTCCCTTGCTTCTCCTAACAGCCTGGGATACATTTCATCCGGGCCTGGCGATTTATCTACTTTCAAAGATGCTAAACCCCTTAATATTTCCTCCCTCACTATGTTTAACCCATCCAATATTTCACACTCCTCCTCCTTAACTACAATGTCTGCATCACCTTGCTCTTTTGTGAAGACAGATGCAAAGTATTCATTAAGAACCATACCCACATCATCCTTCTCCACACATAGGTTACTATTTTGGTCTCTAATAGGCCCTACTCTTTCCTCAGTTATTTTTTGGCCCTTTATGTATTTATAAAACTTCTTTAATTTTACTTGCCAATATTTTTTCATGCCCTCTCTGCTTTCCTAATTCCTTTCCTGTCCTGCTTCTAGTTGAAATGGTGGATGTGGATAATATTTTAAATTAATTATCTGTTCTGCCGGCTTATATTTTATATTTGCATTCCGCTGTCCAGCCTTATTAAATATGATTTATTGTAATTAAATTAGCAGACTCTTTCAGTGATCTGTATTTACTGATCCGATAAAGAATGTAAAATCCCTACTGGTTCATAAGGATCCATTTTAGATACTCCAGTCCTTAGGGAATTACTAACCGATCCTCATGTCATATTTGTGTTGAATGTTTCTTTCTGGTTTAACTGGACTGTATTTCTTGTAATACGGAGCAATAACACAATCCATGACTGTTCTACAATTCGCCTAACAGTTAGAGACAAAAACACAGAGGGTGCAGAACACTGAGGGGGGTGGGGGGGAAGGGGAACAGCCAGAAGTCGTGGTCCATGTGGGAACCAATGACACAGGAAGGAATAGAATCAAGGTCCTGCAGTCAGTTTCAGGAGCTAGGAAGGAAGTTAAAAAGCAGGACCTCAAAAGTAGTAATCTCAGGATTACTCCCAGTGCCACACACTAGTGAGTATAGGAATAGTAGGATAAGACAGGTTAATACATGGCGGGAGGAATGGTGCAGGAGCGAGGGCTTCAGATTCCTGGGATATTGGGATCAGTTCCGGGGCAGGAGGGATCTGTTCATTATGGATGGATTGCACCTGAACTGAGCTGGGACCAATGTCCTTGCGGGGAGGTTAATTGGAGCTGCGGAGGAGGGTTTAAACTAATTTGGCAGAGGGATGGGCACCAGGATGAAACATTAGAGGAGAAAGAGGATGCACAGAGGACTGGGAGGGACAAGTAGCACTAGAGAAAAGAATAGTTCAGAAATTGGAAAGATCCAACAGGGGGCAAATGTGAGGCCATCTAAGATGAGTTTAGAGTGCATGTGTGTTCACGCACATGGTGTGGTAAATAAGGATGGTGAGCTGCAGGCTCAAATCACCACATGGGACTATGAGATAGTGACAATAACAGAGACCTGGTTCAAAGGGGAGGATTGGGTACTTAATATTCCCGGCTACAAAGTATTCAGCAAAGGTAGGGAAGGAAAGAAAGGAGGGGGGTGGCAGTATTGATCAAAGAAACTATTATAGCACTGGAAATAGATGATGTAGTTGAGAGGTCAAAGACAGTATCTATTTGATTAGAATTAAGGAACAATAGAGGAGCTACTGGGTGTATAATATAGGCCACCAAATAGTGGGAAAGAGAACTTTTTTTTTAGGAACTAGAGTGATAGACTTCAATTATCCCAATATAGACTGGGACAGTGACAGTGTAAAGGGCAAAGAGGGGGAGGAATTCCTGAAATGTGTACAAGAGAACTTTCTGGAACAGTGTGTTTCCAGCCCAACCAGGAAGGAAACAGTGCTGGATCTAGTTCTGGGGAATGAAGTGGGGTAGGTGGAGCATGTTTCACTGGGGGAACATTTAGGGAACAGTGATCATATTAGGTTTAGAATAGTTACGGAAAATAACTAGGATCAAATGTGAAAATGCTTAACTGGAGGGGGGCAAATTTCATGTTAAAAAGGGATCTTGCCCAGGTGGATTTGAATCAAAAATTGGCTGGCAAAACAGTAATTGAACAATAGGTGGCCTTCAAAGAGGAGATGGTACAGAGTAGACACATTCCTATGAAGGGGAAAGGAAGGGCATCCAAAGTTAGAGCTCCCTGGATGACTAAAGATATAGAGATTAAATGAAACAGAAAAAGGAGGATTACGATGAATGTAAGGTTCATAATACTGAAAGGGTGGTGGAAGCAGAATCAATAGTAACTTTCATAAGGGAATTGGATAAATATTTGAAGGGAAAAAATTTACAGGGCTGTAGGGAAAGAGCAGGGCAATGGGACTAATTGGATAGCTCTTTCAAAGAGCCGGCACAGGCACGATGGTGTTCTCCTAGGTACACTACTATGATGATACTATGACAGTTACCTCAACCCCTGACATTTGTACAGTACAGGTCCCAGCCGCTGGAATCCTTCATGCTGAATGTTGCAGTTCTGTAGATTGAGTTCTTTTATTGTATCACAGGGCGCAATGACATGAGACAGCACCGCACAGTCAATCGGGGTCAGTCCCAATTCATTAAATGTAAGTGTTTCTACAGACCCCACTGTTGCACGAGCCAGTACTTTATTCTGAGACTCAAACAAGTAATGCAATGTGTTCAGGTAGTTCCTTTTATCAGTAATACTCGCTGTCTTTCCAATCTGTCTTTCAACCTTCTCCTTCACCCAGTCAATCACACTGCAGATTGTTTGATGAACAAATGGACCCAGAAACTTCTCCAGGGGCCAAGCTGACTGTGTGGAGGAGAGACCAGCAACAAAACGGAGAAATATCTCAAATCGCCCATCTTCCTTGCTATAGGCTTCACTGAGGAGTTTCCCGATGTCCCCTGGATCTGGAGTCAGGAATTGTGCGAGTGCGGCTACAAACTCTTGGATTGTGAGGTGAGGGAATGTGTACACCACGCTCTGGGCAGATTCATCTCTCTCCAAAAGTTCCATCATGAATCCAGACAGGAACTGGGAAGGTTGCAGACTGTACTTGATCAAATCTCCATTTCTAAACACAATCTTCTTCTCGGAGACTCCTGCGAAGGCCATCTCACCCACCTTCAGTAACACATCACGGAGGGATTCAATCTCTCGACCATGGTTCTTCAGGATGTTGTAAATATAGTAGGAATATAGTTGGGTGATGGTCCTGGGAACTTGCTGCTGTTTCTTGTCTCTTTGTGTGAAGAAGGGACCCAGTGACAGACCGAGGATCCAGCAGTAGGAAGGGTTGTAACACATGGTGTACAGGATCTCGTTCTCCTCCACATGTTTGAAAACAGCTGTTGCCACCTTCTGATCTTCAAAAAACTTATTGAAATATTCCTTCCGTTCCTTACCAACAAATCCCATGATTTCAGCCCAGACACCGATCTCAGCCTTTTCCAATAAATGTAATGCAGTGGGGCGGCTGGTCACTAGCACTGAGCATCCTGGGAGCAGACTGTGTTGTATTAAACTGTACACAATGTCAGACACTTCACACCAGTCTTCTGGTTCCGTGCACACGTAATCAGCCTCTGTATTTTTTCGACTGTCAAAATCAATACTTCCCTTGAATTCATCCAAACCATCAAATATAAACAGCAATTTCTTTGGATTCTTCCAGACATCTTCCAGAACATTCCGCAAGTAAGGATAAAAAGTTAGTATCAGATTCTTCAGGTTTATACTACAGTCAATAGCGTTCAAATCCCGGAATTTAAAACTGAAAACAAATTGAAACTGTGGGTATATTTTCCCAGTGGCCCAGTCATAAACAATCTTTTGTACCATTGTTGTTTTTCCAATCCCCGGGACTCCGCTCACTGCTGCTGAACTCCCAGAATTGGATCGCTGGAAGAAACTTTGTACTTTCTGGCGCAAACTGCCCCCCCAGGAAAAACTGCTCTGGAACAATTGATCAGTTCGGATTTTTTCCAGCTCTCTCCGGAGAAGTTGCTCTCTCCACTTTTCATGATCTCTGCCTCTTACCAGCAGTTCATGTTCGACAAGTGTCCGATCTCGAACAGTAGAAATAACAGTGAGCTCAGCATATCGATCAATCAGCTGGAAAATCTTAACCTCCTGCTTTATTAGGATCGTGTGCACTCTCAGTGTTTCAGTTTGCACCCGGAGTGTTTCCTTGTGTTTCTGTTGAACATCTTCAATTGAAATAGACAGAAAGTGGCTCTCAATATTAGTTGCAATGACATAAATAAAACTTCTCAATGCCATTTTACTATTCAGTAATAAGATTGCAAGATTTAATTCACAGCTTCAATAGATGTGTGTAAAAAATTCAATTTTGTTAATGGAAACTTCACTTGAAAGTGAACAATGGCCGAGAAAAGTTTCAAATCCTCACTTGATCCTAATATTTACTGAACATGGAGATTTCTATGAAGGTGATATTTTCCCTCTGATGATTAATACTAACAGCCCTGCCCACTAGACATCATTAAAATTCCACACATGATTCTGGTTATACCATAGTAGAGGTTCCAGTGGATCAATCTTTGATATTGTCAGTGGTGCTTACGTTCTGCAGAAACGGGAAATAAGGTATTGGGTATCACCGGAAGAGAGACAGACTGTGAATGGACAGAAGTTTCACTTGGCGTCCTATTTGATCCTGAGCTGAGCTTCCGACCCCATAGCCTCTCCATCACTGAGACCACCTACTTCCACCTCCGTAATATCGCCCATCTCCATCCCTGCCTCAGCTCGTCTGCTGCTGAAACCCTCATCAATGCCTTTGTTACCTCTAAACTCGACTATTCCAATGTTCTCTTGATTGGCCTCCCATCTTCCACCTTCCGTAAACTTGAGCTCATCCAAAACTAGTATTCTAACTCGCAGCAAGTCCCATTCTCCCATCACCCCTGTGCTCGCTGACCTACATTGGCTCCCGGTTCGGCAAAGCCTTGATTTTAAAATTCTCGTCCTCCTTTTCAAATCCCTCCATGGCCTCACCCCTCCCTATCTCTGTAACCTCCTCCAGCCCTACAACCCTCAGAGATCTCTGCACTCCTCCAATTCTGGCCTTGAGCATCCCCTATTTTCTTTGCTCCAGCATTGGCGGCTGTGCCTTCAGCGGCCTAGGTCTTAAGTACTGGTATTCCCTCCCTAAACCAGTCTCTTAACAGAAGTTCCAAATAAAATACATCAAAACCCCTCACCCTAAGCTCTTAATACCTTAAATTCTTATTCGCATCCATACCATCAGAATGGCAGTAACCTTTACCTCTGATCATGTGACTATCAAAGAGCAGGTAATACCCCAGATAACCAGCCCGAGTCCTGAAACAATAGCATTTAACTCCTGTCTAATCATAGTCTGTCCTTCTCAGTGCACACAACATTTTAATGTTTCGCATTTCTCCACCTCTTTCCCTACGGTTTATGATGAGCCAGATTTCTAGAGGTGCGGCAAACCGTTAACATCTGGCTCAAGGCACAGCTCTTTGTGAGCCCAGAGTGACTGGATTCACAGGGTAACAGAACCATGTCGAGAATGCATGGGACCACATATTGCATTAGTTCCAGCCAGCAGCGTATGGGGGCTCACGGCGTGCCAGGGTCCAGCCAGCTGCGTATGGGGGCTCACGGCGTGCCAGGGTCCAGCCAGCTGCGTATGGGGGCTCACGGCGTGCCAGGGTCCAGCCAGCTGCGTATGGGGGCTCACGGCGTGCCAGGGTCCAGCCAGCTGCGTATGGGGGCTCACGGCGTGCCAGGGTCCAGCCAGCTGCGTATGGGGGCTCACGGCGTGCCAGGGTCCAGCCAGCAGCGTATGGGGGCTCACGGCGTGCCAGGGTACAGCCAGCAGCGTATGGGGGCTCACGGCGTGCGAGGGTCCAGCCAGCTGTGTATGGGGGCTCACGGCGTGCCAGGGTCCAGTCAGCTGTGTATGGGGGCTCACGGCGTGCCAGGGTCCAGCCAGCTGTGTATGGGGGCTCACGGCGTGCCAGGGTCCAACCAGCTGTGTACGGGGACTCACGGCGTGCCAGGGTCCAACCAGCTGTGTATGGGGACTCACGGCGTGCCAGGGTCCAGCCAGCTGTGTATGGGGACTCACTGTGTACCAGGATCCTGCCAGGTGTGTACGTCCCACATAAGAGGTTAGTGTGCAAAATTAAAGCACATGGGATTGGTGGTAATATACTGGCATGGATTGAAAATTGGTTAACAGACAGGGAACAGTAGGAATAAACAGGTCTTTTTCGAGTTGGCAGGCAGTGACTAGTGGGGTACTGCAGGGATCAGTGCTTGAGCCCCAGCTATTCACAATATATATCAATGATTTGGATGAGGGAACTAAATGTAATATTTCCACGTTTGCTGACGACGCAAAACTAGGTGGGATTGTGAGTTGTGAGGTGGATGCAAAGAGGCTTCAGGGCGATTTGGACGAGTTGAGTGAGTGGGCAAATACATGGCAGATGCAGTATAATGTGGATAAATGTGAAGTTATCCACTTTGGAAGGAAAAACAGAAAGGCAGAGTATTATTTAAATGGTGATAGATTGGGAAATGTTGAGATACCCCAGAGACCTGGGTGTCCTTGCATACCAGTCACAAAGCAAACATGCAGGTGCAGCAAGCAGTTAAGAAGGCAAATGGTATGTTGGCCTTCATTGCAAGAGGATTTGAGTACAGGAGCAGGGATGTCTTACTGCAGTTATACAGGACCTTGGTGAGACCACACCTGGAGTATTGTGTGCAGTTTTGGTCTCCTTACCTAAGAAAGGATATACTTGCCCTAGAGGGAGTGCAGCGAAGGCTCACCAGACTGATTTCTGGGATTGCACAACTGTCGTATGAGGAGAGATTGGGTCGACTTGGCTTGTATTCACGAGTTTAGAAGAATGAGAGGGGATCTCATTGAAACATAAAATTCCAACAGGGCTAGACAGACCGGATGCAGGTAGGGAGTTTCCCCTGCCTGGGGGGGGTCCAAAACGAGCGGTCACAGTCTCAGGATGCGGGGTAGGACATTTAGGACCGAGATGAAGAGAAATTTCTTCAATCTGAGGGTGGTGAACCTAGGGAATTCTCTGCTGCAGAGGGCTGTGGAGGCCAAGTCACTGAATATATTTAAGAAGGAGATAGATAGATTTCTAGATACAAAAGGCATCAAGGGGTATGGGGAGTGAGCAGGAATATGGTATTGAGGTAGATGATCAGCCATGATCGTATTGAATCGCGCAGCAGGCTCAAAGGGCCGAATGGCCTCCTCCTGCTCCTATTTTCTATGTTTCTATTCACAGAATATCTGGATCCTGCCAGGTGTGTCTGGGGATGCATATCAACAACAGGGTGCATTTATATAGTGCTTTGAACATAGTAAAACGTCCCAGGGCGCTTCACAGGTACAGCAAACAAAATTTGCCACCGAGCCACATAAGGAGATACTAGAACAGGTGGCCAAAAGCTTGGTCAAAGAAATAGGTTGTAAGGACCATCTTAAAAGGCGAGAGGGGTAGAGAGGTTTAGGGAGAGAATTCCAGAGCTTAGGGCCTAGGCAGCTGAAGGCACGGCCGCCAATAGTGGAGCGATTAAAATGGGGGACGCGCAAGTGCCAGAATTGGAGGAGAGCAGAGATCTTAGTGAGTTGTTGGGCTGGAGGTGGTTACAGAGATAGGAAGGGGCAAGATCATGGAGGGATTTGAAAACAAGGATGAGAGTTATAAAATTGATGTTTTCTCGGACAGGGAGCCAATGTAGGTCAGTGAGCTCAAGTTTATTAAGGGTGGAAGATGAGAGGCTGGCCAGGAAAGCATTGGAATAGTTGAGACTAGAGGTAACAAAGGCATGGATGAGGGCTTTAGCAGATGAGCCGATGCAGGGGCAGAGACGGGCGATTTTTTGGAGGTGGAAGTAGGCGGACTTGGTGATGGAGCGGATATGTGGTCGGAAGCTCAGCTCAGGGTCAAATAGGACGCCAAGGTTGCGAATTGTCAGGTTCAGTCTCAGAC
Organism: Heptranchias perlo; assembly: GCF_035084215.1. Classification (NCBI taxonomy): domain Eukaryota; kingdom Metazoa; phylum Chordata; class Chondrichthyes; order Hexanchiformes; family Hexanchidae; genus Heptranchias; species Heptranchias perlo. Next base: position 141,288,320 of record NC_090327.1, read on the forward strand.
AGTGGTCAGGGAGAGAGATGGAGTCGATGACCAGGGAATGGAGTTTGCGGTGAGGACCAAAGACAATGGCTTTGGTCTTCCCAATATTTAGTTAGAGGAAATTTTTGCTCATCCAGTACTGGATGTCGGACAAGCAGTGTGACAAATGAGCGCCAGTGCGGAGGTAGAGCTGGGTGTTATTAGTGTACGTATGGAATCTGATGTCCTGTTTTCGGATGATGTCGCCAAGGGGCAGCATGTACCTGAGAAATAGGAGGGGGCCAAGGATAAATACTTGGGGGACTCCAGAGGTAATGGCGCAGGAGCGGGAAGAGTATCCATTGCAGGTAATTCTCTGGCTGCAACTGGATAGATGAGAATGGAACCAGGAGAGCGCAGTCCCACCCAGCTGGACAATGGAGGAGATATGTTGGAGGAGGATGGTATGGTCAACCGTGTCAAAGGCTGCAGACAGGTCAAGAAGGCTGAGGACGGATAGATTATCACAGTCACAAAGGATGTCATTTGTGACTTTGAAATGGGCCGTTTCAGTACTGTGGAAGGGGTGGAAACCTGATTGAAGGGATTCAAACAGAATTGCGGGAAAGATGGGCACGGATTTGGGAGGCAACAACACGTACAAGGACTTGACAGGAAAGGAAGGTTGGAGATGGGCCGGTAGTTTGCAAGGTGGGGATCAAGAGTGGGTATTTTGAGGAGAGGGTGATGACGACAGATTTAAAAGGGGAGGGGACAGTGCCTGAGGAGAGGCAACTTTTAACAATATCAGCTAACATGGTGGCCAGGAAGGGAAGTTGGGCAGTCAGCAGTTTAGTGGGAATAGGGTCGAGGGAGCAGGCGGTGGGTCTCATGGTCGAGATGAGTTCGGAGAGGGCATGAGGGGAGATAGAAGAGAAACTAGAGAAAGATGCAAGTTCAAGACTAGTGCAGGGGGGGAACCTTGGGGGAAATTTGGCTTAGTGGGAAGGGAGGGAAGCGGCAGAGGCAACTGTACAGGTCTCAATCTTAGTGACAAAAGTCCATGAACTCCTCACACTTTTCGTTGGCGGTAAGGTTGGAGGGGACAGAGGAGAAGGATTTAAGAAGACGGTTTGTAGGGAAGAGAAGCCAGGGGTTATCTTTGCATTCCAGGTGTGTACGGGGATTCACAGTGCACCAGGACCCTGCCAGGTGTGTACGGGGATTCACAAACGATAGCGATGAGCAGCTGGATTAAGTGAAATAATGCAATGTCTGCACATTTACAGGATATGTTAGCAATCATGTGAATTGTAATTTGAATCTACGCAGAATAGTTGGGGATTGATGACAAATCCAAACGAGGTTAATTTCTGTTTCCCCAGCCTTTGAACTTGATTCCCAGATTCTGACAATCTCTAAACCAACGGCTACAGTCGTTCATTCTGATTCTCATTGGTGAGCTAGCCGACTTGAAATCTCCATTTCATCACTTACCTTTCAGGTGACTGGGTATTTCAGATAAACCTCGTCCGATGTCCATATAATCAAATTGATCAGAACCTGATAAAATCAATTAGCTTTCATGAAATCAGATCTGTGTATTATTATAGTAAATTCTGCAGTTTCAATCTGAATTTGAATTCAGTGTGTGATTTTACCATACCAAGTTCCTGTACTTCTTTCAGTATTTTGTCCAACTTTGGTACCGCATGGTGCATTTTCACAAAGGATTCCCACATCTCCCTTCGGGCCCGAGAGCCTTTCTCCATCACCAGATTTAGGAGAAGTTTGGAACTGTCCGCCCGGTTTCCCTTCTCCACGAGCTCGGTGACTTTCTGTAAATAATAATAATGAATATATTGGTCTCTCCTTTTCCCAGTCATATTAAAACTGTTTCCCTTTGATTTCAGACCACGCAAGAGTTATACCTGAACCGTTCCCCTGTCACTGACCGATCCAGTGGGTATTTACACCTCTTTGTATCATTGTTTCAGATTCACAGTATTTTCAGTTTTATCCATTTCTTTCCTATTTGGCCTGTTTCTCTTCTGTAACATTCTATGATTCTATCAATATTCTGTTAGTTCTGTGATGTTTAAATAATCCAAACTCCTCCTGTGTCCCTAAATCAAAAGCAAAATACTGCGGATGCTGGAAATCTGAAATAAAAACGAAGTGCTGGAAAAGCTCAGCAAGTGAGGCAGCATCTGTGGAGAAAGAAACAGAGTTAACGTTTCAGGTCAAAGACCTTTCGTCAGAACTGGAAGATGTTAAGGAGTTAACAGTTGTTAAGCAAGTACAGAACCAGGGAAAGGGGGGAGGGAGGGGAGGAAAGAACAAAAAGGGAAGGTCTCTGATAGGGCGAAGGGCAAGAGTGATTAAATGACATAAGGGATGATGGTGCAAGGCAAGGAGGGTGGGAATGGGACAAGTAAAGAAACAAAAGATTGGTCAAGAGTAGCTGGAAATGGCAACAGCAGAATCATTACCAGCAGCAGTAATCCCACAAAAAAAAACGGGAGCAGTGGTTATGATCTGGAGTTATTGAAATCGATGTTGAGTCCGGAAGGTTGTAAAGTGCCTAAACGAAAAATGACACTCTGTTCCTCGAGCTTCATTGAACAGTATAAGAGGCCGAGGTCAGAGGAGTCAGAGCGTGAGTGGGACAGGGAATTAAAATGGCAAGCGACCAGCAGGTCAGGGTCATGCTTACGAACTAAGCGCAGGTGTTTAGCAAAGCGATCACCCAATCTGCATTTGGTCTACTTAATGTAGAGGAGACCACATCGTAAGCAGTGAATACATTATACTAACTTGAAAGTATAAGTAAATGCTCTTTCGCCTGGAAGGAGTGTTTGGGGCCCTGGACAATGGGAAGGGAGGAGGTGAAAGGGAAGGTGTCGCATCTCCTGAGCTCGCATGGGAAGGTGCGGCAGGGAGGAGAGCGGGTGTTGGGGGTGATGGAAGAGTGGACCAGGGTATCGTGGAGGGAGCGGTCCCTTCAGAATACTGAAAGAGAGGGGAATACGTGTTTGGTGGCGGGATCGCACTGGAGGTATCGGAATACGTTGAATGTGGAGGCTGCTCGGGTGGAAGGTGAGGACAAGAGGGACCCAATCATGGCTCTGGGAGGGAGGGGAACGGGCAAGGGCAGAAACGCGGGGAATAGGACGGACACGGTCGAGGGCCCTGTCAACTATAGTGGAGGGGAATCCTCGGTTGAGGAAAAAGGAAGGCATATCGGAAGCACTGGTGTGGAAGGTGGAAGAGTCAGAACAGATGAGACGGAAGGACTGGGAGAAGGGAATGGAGTCCCTTACAGGAAGTGGGATGCGAGGAAGTGTAATCAAGGTAGCTGTGGGAGTCGGTGGGCTTACAATAGATATTGGTAGACAATCAATCCCCAGAAATGGAGATAGAGAAGTCGAGGAAGGGAAGAGTCGGAGATGGACCATGTGAAAGCGAGGGAAGGGTGGAATACGGAAGTAAAGTTGATGAAATTTTCCAGTTCAGGGCGAGAGCAGGCAACAACACCGATAGTCATCAATGTTCTGACGATGCCACCATCCACACTAGTGCTTCCGATATGTCTTCCTTTTTCCTCAAAATCGAGGATTCCCCTCCACTGCAGGTGACAGGGCCCTCGTGTCTGTCCTATTCCCCGCATTTCTGCCCTCACCCATTCCCCTCCCTCCCAGAACCATGATAGGATCCCCCTTGTCCTCACCAGCCTCTGCATTCAACATATCTTCCTCCACTATTTCCAGCACGATCCCACCACCAAACACATCTTCCCCTCCCTTTTCAGTATTCCGAAGGGGCTGCTCCCTCCGCGACACCCTGGTCCTCTCCTCCATCACCCCCAACACCCACTCTCCACCCCATGGCACCTTCCAGTGCTACCACAGGAGATGCAACACCTGCCCCTTCACCTTTTCCGTTTCCACCGTCCAGGGCCCCAAACACTCCTTCCAGGTGAAACAGCGATTTACTTATACTTCTTTCAATTTAGTGTACTGTATTCGCTGCTCACAATGTGGTCCCCTCTACAATGGGGAGACACAGATTGGGTGATTGCTTTGCTGAACACCTCCGCTCAGTCCACTAGTGAGATGCTGACCTGCTGGACGCTTGTCATTTTAATTCCCCATCCCACTCTGACCTCTGTCCTTAGCCTCTTAAATTGTTCCAATGAAGCTCAACGTAAGCTCGAGGAACAGCACCTCATCTTTCATTTAGGCACGTTACAACCTTCCGGGCTCAACCCTGATTTCAATAACTTCAGATCATAACCACTGCTCCCATTTTTTTTGTGGGACGATAGCTGCTGGTAATGGTTCTGCTGTTGCCATTTACAGCTCCTCTAGACCCATCTTTGCACCATCATCCATTTTGTCAATTAATCACTCCTGCCCTCTACCCTATCACAGACCTTCCCTTTTGTTCTTTCCTCCCCTCCCCCCTTTCCCTGGCTCTGTACCTGCTTAAAAACTTTAACATTTTCCAGTTCTGACAAAAGGTCTTCGACCTGAAGCGTCAACTCTGTTTCTTTCTCCATAGATGCTGCCTCACTGAGTATTTCCAGCAATTTCTATTTTTATTTCATTGTGTCCCTCCCACTTACCCGATGTTCATGTCCACTGAAATGCCTCGCGTATGTTAACAACAAGCTGACTCCATCCACCCCTTCTTCAACCGCCTGTTCTAGTCTGTCCCGGTAGAATTTTGTCAACTGGAACAGCTGGTAATCGTTGCATTTTGTCAGATACTCAGTGATTGCAGTGTTCGGATCTGTGAACAAAAATGGAGAAAACTAAACACATTATCGACTTTCTATCCGGGCAGTTACATTTCCTCTTATACCGATCGGCTGAAGCCTCCTGTGAGCCACGTTATCAAATACCTTCTGAAAACCTCTATACACCGCAGGTGCTACATTCCATCGATCTATATAGTCACCTCTCAGCAAAGCTGTATCAAATTTTTCAAATACGACTTGTCTACAGCTAATCATTTCTCCCCTCATCGTGCCCTGTATCTCTAAATGCTCATTAATTTGCCCTGGAATAACAGACTCGAGGAGTTTGACCACCACTGACAGATTAATTGGTTTCTAGTTACCCGGTTGATCCTCTCCCTATTTGAACACAGAAATTACTTGGACTCCTTCAGTCCGCCTGTATATTTTTGATAAAACGAGGATTGAAAATTGTGGTCCCTCCTATCTCCTCTCAGGCTTTCTTTGACAGCCTCGGATGTGTTATCTCTGGACCCAATGACTTATCCACCTCGGCGATGTTTCTCAGATCCAAATCCTTCTCTACAGTTAGATATAACTATGGTCCCACATCCTTCTCTATTATACCAACAGTCTCACTTCCACCATTATTTTTAGAAACTATAGGAAATATTTTGAATCTCCCCAAAACTTCATCCTCCACAACTAGCTTCCCCCAGTTCCCTCTCTATCACACCTCCACTGCTTGCTGGCCTGCAAAACCCACCGAGAATTGCGCTATTTCCCTTCCTATTGCTTAACTGTGCACCGATGGATTCTATCTTAACATAGCTGCCTGGAACAGCCTTATGTTCTAAACCTCTCCGCCGCTCTACCTCTGTTCTCCTTTAAGACGCTCCTTAAAACCTACCTCTTTGACTAAGCTTTTTGACACCTGACCTAATATCTCCTTATGTGGCTCTGTGTCAAATTGTGTTTGCTAATGCTCTGGTGAAGCATCCTGGGATGTTCTACTACATTAAAGGCGCTATATAAATGCATGTTTGTTGTTCTAGCACTGTCATAGAACCATTTATTAATATGGGCGTCCACAACTATTCTTCTCTCCCCTCAAAATGTTATAACCAGGCGCATTTCGCTCTGAGTCCTGTGAAAACTCAGACTCCATTTTATAGATAATAGATCACATTTCATGATTCTGGCTTTCCAAATGTGTTGGATTTGTAGATTCAGACATAGCACTCAATGCTAACTATAATTTTCTGGAACGTAAACGTGTTTTCATTTTGGTTTTTTAAAAAAAATACCAAATGGCTCTCAATACTTCAAAGCCCCTTTCCTTTTTTCCTGCTAATAACTTTTAACTACTTCATAAATCTTCAGTTTCAGCTCCAACAATTTTATGAATTCCACTCTGGTCTCAGGTCCAGAAATTTCCCACCCTCCAGTCATTTCAGCTGATACCCTTCCCACTCCTCCATTCAGCCAGACTGTAAAACCATTGTTGGTCGGTTCAGACTGTGACCGTCTCTTCCCTTCTCCCTGAACTCACTCTAGTGTCCCAAGACCGTGAACTCTTCCCTCCTGCTCCAGCCCTGCAGCCACACATTGACCTGCCTCATATTTCCCTCCTTAAGTGGCCCAGTGTAAAACAATCTGGAGATCACCTTGAGGCCTTGTTTTTTTTAGTCTAGTGCTTCAGTCTTAATATTCCCTCTATAAACTTATTTCTATCTGTGTTACTGGTTCTGACCATGACTTTCTTTACTCTCCTTCCCTTCTCAGAGATGGTCCCACCCATTCCAGGATGTTCTTCCCTCTGGCACCAGGAGGCAACTTACCATTTGGGACCTGCTCAGGGCTGCAGAAGAGACTGTCTATTCCCCTGACTATAGAATTTCCCACTACTATCGCTCTCCTACTCCTGTGCCCCTCCTGTCTTTCACCCCATCCCCACTCTGGGTGTCCCCCTACTCCCTTGTCTCACACTGTTATTCAGGAAGACCATCCTCTGAGTCACTATCTCCATCCATCTTACAGTCCCCAGTACCAGATATCTATTGGACAGTTCCAGTACTCAGGAGATCCCTCCACCTGTGACTGCACTGTCCCTCTAGATGGTCACTCACTTCCATCTATATTCACAGGTCCTGTGCTGTTTCCTCTTCCTGTGTGAGCTGCAGGTTCTTGCATGAGATCTGGACCCTTTATCGTGAGAGAAATTATATTTTAAAGAATTTTCTGAATCTACCTGTGTCCTTTCTCATTCTGCTTGAAGCTATTAGATCTTCTCCCCTGTTTGGACCTTCAGCCATGGCAGTGACAGCTATGCCAAGATTTCAATGCTCTGTAATAAATATAAAGTTATAGGAGGGTTAGACAAATATTAAAATATGAGCAAAACATTGCCTTGTTGACCATGATATCAAGTCCCTCCTCCCCCATCAGTAAAACAGCTGTTAACTGTCGGATTGAGCATTTCCCGAGTATTATGATCAACACTCCACATCAAGTGTGACACAGCCAGCTGCCCAATGAAATCCTGAGAGTCCCGCTGATCTCCACAACCCAGTTCCAGACAGGTTCCCATCGGCCGAGACGCTGCACTGGGAGCGCCCATTGGTAAGATTTACTCTCAGTGCAGGCCAGCACCAGCCTTATTCCTGAGGTAGTGAATATTCTGGTGGGAAATATGGAGCGGGGTGATCATTGATGAATTAAATGACCCTTCACTTGGTTTTACACAGTCTGGAGCTATTGTATTATTTTTATTCACAGATTTTATATTGAATACTTTTGATTTTGAGTTTTGATATTAAATTCTGGTACTCTACGAACACAATATCAGCCACATAAACTATATATAGTTGAGTGCGATTCCTCTGGTCTCTATGGACAGTGACATTGTCTGTGGAGGTGTGTCCTAGTTGGTGCTTCTATTTGCATATATTGATATCTCGGAGTCAGCACCTGACTTATGAGCACTGTAGGTGAGGATATTTACCAGTTCTAATATTAATACTAGTGTATAATGTTATCATGTAACTTTAAACAGTTAGATGGTGCACGGAATTTATGTTTCGAATATCTTTAGGGGTCTTACAATCTCAAAACGGTATTAATACACAACTGGTAGATTTGACAGCTGTTTCACAATGAATATTCTCCACTTGTGAGTGTGTCTCGCTGTTTGTGTGTATGTTCCCACGCATGTCCGTCCAATCGAGCTATCAGGAAGCGTCTTTTCCTTTCCCCACTGTAGAAATGTAAAAGCGATCAAGTCTCGGATCAGTAATTTCTCCAAACTATAGTTGAAATTATCCTCCGGCATTAATTTATAACCAAGTTTGAGACCTTGTCAAACACAGTTATCTGCTGTTTCATTCACGCAGACACTAGTATAATAAACACACGGCAAAAACAACTTGCATTTCCACAGCGCTTTTAACATCGAACAACATCCCAGGGCACTTCACAGAAGCCAAATCAGACAAAAGATGGGCACTGAATAAAGGAGTTAAAAGGAGGGGTGGCCAAGAGGTTGGTCGAAAAAGTGGGCTTTAGGAGGGTCTTAAAAAGGAGGAGAGGGTGGTGGAGAGGTTTAGGGAGAGAATTGTGGAGCACAGAGCCGGAACAGCAGAAGGAATGGCCGTTGTAGATGGGGTGAGGACAGAGTGAAATGCACAAGAGGCCAGAGTCAGAGGAACAGAGAGGTATTGGTGGTGCAGGTTTGTAGGGCTGAAGCAGGTTACAGAGACCGGGAGGGACGAGACTATGAAAGGATTTAAACACTGGGCTGAGAGTTTTAATTTGGAGGTGCGGGGGACCAGGAACCAATGTAGGATCACAAGGACAGGGGTGATCGGTGAGCAGGGTTTTGGATGCACCTAAGTTTATGGAGGATGAAATGAGCAAAGTCAGCCTGGAGAATATTGGAAACATCCAGTCTGTAGGTGATAAAAGCATGGATGAGGGTTTCAGCAGCAGTTGGGCTGAAGCAGGGATGAAGATGGGCGATGTTATGGAGGTGGAAGTAGGCGGTCTTTGCGATAGAGAGAATATCGGGTTGGAAGCTCAGCTTGGCGTCAAATAGGACACTGAGGTTGCGAACAGTCTGATTCAATTGGAGACATTGGCTGGGACGGGGGATGGCTGGGACGGGGGATGGAATCACTGCCGAGGGAACAGAATTCATGGCGAGGGCCGATGACGATGTCCTCGGTCTTCTCGATGTTTAATTGGAGAAGTATGTAGCTCATCTAAGAATGGATATCAGACGAGCAGCGTGATAAAGCAGAGGCAGTGGCGGAGTCGAGAGAGGTGTTGGAGAGGTAGAGCAGAGCGTAGTCAGCTTACATGTGAAAACTGACTCCTTGTCTTCGGATAATGTCTCCAAGGGACAGCATGTAGATGAAAAATAGGAGGGGGTGAGGATAGATCCATAGGAGACTCCAGAGCGGGAGCGGGAAGGGAAGCCATTGATGAAGATTTTTCGGCTATGACTGGAAGGTAAAAGTGGAACCAAGCGAGGGCAGTCCCATTGAGCCGGACAATGGAGGAGAGGCGTTGGAGGAGGATATCGTGATCGACAGTGTCAAAGACTGCAGAGGTGGAGAAGAATGAGCAGGGACAATTTACCACGGTCACAGTCACAGAAGATGTCATATTTAACTTTGAATATTGCCATTTCAGTGCTATGGCATCAGTGGAAACCTGATTGGAGAGATTCAAACATGGAGTTGTGAGAAAGATGGGCAGAGATTCGGGAGGCAACAAAACATTGAGAGGAAAGGGAGGCTGGAGATGGAGATCCACGTGTCCATGTATTCACCCATGTGTCAAACTGGGCACATCACTTTCTTCAGAAATACACAAGTCTCATTTGTGGTTTAATGTTATCGAATAAGTTACACGCATTTCACTAACATGACATTCAATATGCTCTGACTGGGCGACTGGAATCTCCCAGTTCCACCGGAGCAGTTCACTTGTTGTAGGCTACAGAATTAGAGCAAGTGTAAGAATTAAGCCAATAACGGATAAAATTTAGTATAATTATAATCAATAGTAGAAATAGAATGAAATGTACTATGAATCTATGTATCTATAAATGTAAACTGTACTGTGTATTAATATAATATGAACCATGTAATGTGTATTCAATAAGAAAGTGCTGGTGGGCTGAGAATGATGCATAATAGTTTTAACTGAAAACTTGACTATAATAACCAAGAGAATGCAGACAACATTAAAGTGGGAATTAACAGACCTTGGGGAAATCACAGGCGCTAAGGGAGGAACGTGCTAGAATAGCATAATGTCTAAAAGACATGTAGATAAAGGGACTAAAGGTTAATTAACTCAAGGAGCCACGCAGGCTTAGGCCTCTCTATCTCGAGCCTCCGCAAGCTAGTGAATAGAAGTCTGTTTATACAAACGGTTCTGTGAAGGCTGGCAATGTAAACTCTAAGATAAGGTACCGTTCAGTCCGTAATAACAAGGCACGGATGGTACCAGGAGTTATGCTTGGGATGTAACTTCTGAAGGTTGAGAGACATGATTAATGGTAAGGCTGAGATGTGGATGTGATAGTGAACTGCCACATAGACTGAAACAGGGTATAAGAACAGACCTCAAAAGCTGAGGAAGGCACACAAGATTCTGGCGAGGAAGAGGAGAGCTCTTCAGTCAACAGAACACAGCCAGAGAGAGACTGTGCCGCAGTCACTCGGAGAGATACTTCCAAGGTTTCAAGGAACAGACTGTGACTATTTCTCTTTGTTAAGTATTATGTTTTTGTACTAATTGTGATACGCTTAATAAATCTGTTTTGCCTTTAACCATAATACCAGGATCGTGGTGATCTTGTCGTCACGAACCAGTCCTTGGATTGGATTAAATTATAATCCTGAAAGTAGGGGTTTAAATCCTACACAAGGCTTCTGGTATTCTCTATTATAAAACTGCTTCAAAAAAATGCAGCATCCCTTTTTACATAGAATGTACAGCACAGGAACAGGCCATTCAGTCCAACTGGTCTATGCCAGTATTCATGCTCCACACAAGCCTCCCTCCAGCCCTCATCATCTAACCCAATCAGCATAACTTTCTATTCCTTTCTCTCTCATGTTTATCTAGCTTCCCCTTAAATGCATCCTTTTTTTTTTAAAGCAGTGAAGCTCTGTAACCTGGAGCTTGTCTTCGCACCGACCCTGTACAGTTCATGTGTTGTTGTTCCTCCGTCTCATTGACCCGGTCCCACACAGATACCCCAAACCAACTCAGCCCTACACCGACCAGGCCCCTCACCGATGTCCCGCTGACCCCACCCTACAGCCGACCCCGCCCTACACCGACGTCCCAGTAACAGGGAGTGAGGTTACACTCCAAATTTAATGTCTGAATCGTGAAGTTTATTGTGTAGCAGGAAATGAACGTGACAGGAAACAAGAGCAGTCAGTCTGACGCTTACAGAAAGTCAGCGTTATAAATAAGACTTTTAATTCATTACTAGTGAATCCCGATGGCCTTGCTCACAATTAGATGAACTGGAATGTGTTCCAACTTTTTGTTGAAACAGCCCAGAATGGAAGACGGACACTTGTGAATGTGCAAACAGGCATTATCAATTTTAGAAAAGTTTTATTAAACCATGGCAACAGGAAGTCTTATGAATTACATGCATCTGCACAATCTTATTATAATCAATTATAATCTTATTTTTCAGGCTGAGCAGAAATTGTATTAAAAATTTGTTCCCCATATCCAGAAGATGTTCCTACTGCTGGTCTGCCGAATATATAGATAGGAGTTTACACTGAATGTGTTTTGGTCTGAATATATAGATAGGAATTTACACTGAATGTGTTTTGGTCTGAATATATAGATAGGAGTTTACACTGAATGTGTTTTGGTCTGAATATATAGATAGGAATTTACACTGAACGTTTCATGGTCTTTCAGATATAAATTGGAACCATCGCCTCTTGTGCTGAGATCTGACAGATTGTTACCATGGCAATAGAGGAAATCACTCACTGAAAATAACTGAAATGGAAATAACAAAACCAACATCACGTGTTGGGAGTTTAGTTAAGACGAAGATTAACCCTGAACATTCAGACAGTTTTTCTAACCATGAAGCCACGATTCCAATAATGGATTATTTTTTTTTTACACAAGACCTGATACTGGAGATTTACTGAATGCACCATCAGTTCCAGCTGTGCAGGACATTAAGCAGCACTACATCTACAGAAGGACATCGATAAAATAGTCATTGTTAGAAATAAGCCCCGTCTGTTCTGAAAATCTGATTGTCTTAAATCATCTAAACCTGTTACAAAATCATGATTAAAAAAAGATTTACATATCATTTTATCACCAGTTTATATTTGAATGATAATCATTTAATTCAACTGAATTTGTGAAATCCAGTTATAGATTTACTGATAGGAAATAGCTAAGTAAATCCCAGCATCCAGTTCAGAATTGTAAGATTATTTATTTTGATAGTTGGATATGAAATATATTTGAATTCGGCAGCATCGTCCAGTACTACCTTAACACGCAGTATATATCAATATTATGGGGACCATAAAGGTTGGTTCTTTCAGAGTTGGTGCTGGGGGGCGGAGAGACACTGTATATCTGCAGGGCTCTGCTCAGACTGGAGGCACCTCTTAGATTAAATCCCTTTACTCTAAAACACACACAAGATTCATTTGTGACTGCGTGTTTTCAGTCAGAAACTGATCTCACTTCACATTTTATTGCAGAGCCTCATGCTGGATAATTGTACTTGGTGATCAGACTCTCCCAGTCTCATTCTCACCTTTTCCCCCCTTACCTTGTAACTTTTGTGGACTGTCTACAGGACCAGTATGTATCTGAGTCAATGGGATTTTCTCTTACCTTTCCCCCCAGTCGATCTATGGAAGCTCTTTGAATCAGAAGGGTTCTCACTAGTTGCTGTTCTCACAATCCTGTGCTGGTTCACCTGCTGTTGTTCCTCAGTCTACAATCCCTCTTTACTTACAGCTGTGGACATTTCTCAATTACTCCGTCATTCACCGGGAGATCTAATAATGGCAGGACAGAAAATGAGAAATATTGCAACGTACACTTTTCCTCTAATGTTTAACAATAAAAGTAATTGAAACTTAATTTGAAAAACAACAAACATTTGCTTGAATAAACATGCTGTTGAGGAGCTATGCTCCATCATTTCACATCTCTTTACAGCTGCAGCCACAATATGTGATAGTTTCATCCTTCAGCTCCCGGCTAGAGGCAGTTCATTCTCCATTTCCTGCCTCTGTTTTTGGGATCACATTTGCCATTCCTTTACATTTTCTGACCCAACTCCATCCAGAGGCCAGACTCCCAGTTTCCAAGTGTATTCCAAATGGCATCATCAACAAACAGGGGGAGTTGATGGGACAATATCCTCAGCAACATGGTTCTACCTACAAAAGGCAGCTGTGCTGCCCCAACGCCGTGACTGGGAGGTGTGACTATTGGAGCGAATTCACTTCACTGAATAGTCACATAATGTAACATAACACGGGACTGATTTATCACAGAAACAAGAGATTTTCCTTGCTGTGGGTGTTACTGTTCAGTGTGGACACTCTGATGAGGAAGAGTCCCGTTAGCAGCTGTGGACAGGGTTTCTAACCATCTTGCATTGACAGTTCCTAACTCAGAGGCTGGATGTGTCTCCAGTTAGCTGCAAACTCCAAAGTTCTGGCATGTGGGAGTGGGGAAAGGAACATTTCTCACCACAAGTGAGACTCTTAAGAATATTTAACAGTCAAGATAGGTATTAACTGTATCTCCATGTGGAACTGTCACCATATTTGAGAACAAGAGAAAATAGAACCTATCAGCTTATAACTTATTTCTCTTTTGCTATAAATGGTAATTTATGTACACAACTGGACTATATAATACAGCTCATTTTCATGCCTGTAATAAAATATCTGATTAGAGAAAATCAGAAACCAAATGATTTAAAGTAGAATATCTACTCAAATATGGCCCACTTAGTATTTTGATTTATCCTAAAACAATCTCTAAAAATATAAATAGTAGATGGGGAATTGGAGTTTAAAGATTTATCAGGGCCACTTTCCAGACACAATGGATGTGATCGAAGGATTCAAACTTTGGCTGGAAAAGAAAATATCACCGAACTGCTGCAGTGTGTTTTCCCAATAAACTGCACGTTTAACAACTATACATTTGAGGCTTCAGATCAATATTGTTTCTACAAGCTGCATGCAACTCATAACCAAAAAATAGCTTAAAAAATACACTAGTAAAGGACACAATTCCTTCACTCTTTACATGTTGCCAGAAGATATCTTCTATAAATGGGAAGGTTTAGTTAAATAAGTTACTCAGAGTTCAACTACAGAAACCATCTTTACTGATCAATGCAAAACTATTCAGCAGTTTTCCAAACTTTCCTTCAAAATAATGAACATAAAAAAGGACATTTGTTTTGAGACTTGTTTAGCTTTAATTGAGAGTTTAGAAATTAACATCTACAGAAGTTACAAATCAGACCATACACTTCAGTTTGAAATATACCATGAAATGCCAACGTGTTAATAAAAATACCTTGTGTAACATTTACCTAAAAACTGAAGTTGAGAAATTATAAATTTAAATATGATTTCTGAACTATTTAGTGGAATATTTAAAGGGTTTAATTACCATTTTAAGCAGAAAAGGCAGTAATACCCAATGATACAGTAATATGGTAAAATGTAAGGAATCTTACAACACCAGGTTATAGTCCAACAAATTTATTTTAAAATCACAAGCTTTCGGAGATTATCCCCTTCGTCAGGTGAAGGGGATAATCTCCGAAAGCTTGTGATTTTAAAATAAAATTGTTGGACTATAACCTGGTGTTGTAAGATTCCTTACATTTGTCCACCCCAGTCCATCACCGGCATCTCCACATCACATCTCGGTCTACCGTATTACTGTGAAGTATTACAGGAATGACCAAGATTTGTTGAGGTCTGTAACCAGAGCACCGGACGGTCACAGGTCCGGGTCTGAAAGCAGTGTCTGGGGGGCGGGGGGGGAGAGTGACTTTAACCCCAAGAACGGGAGAGAGTTGAAAAGAGTTGTTTTCTGGGTCGCGACCGCAACCTGGCTTTATTTCCGGGTTTAACGTCGGCGCCTAAAAGTACAGGCACTGGGAACATAAAGTCCGGAAATAAACGACTATTTTCAATCCCGCCCGCCCCGAGGGTTAAAATCACCCCCTAATTAGAACCGAAACTTTTGTGGAAAGTGTTGAGGGCGCGCGCCGGGACCCCAGCCCCACAACTCGGTGCCGGGGGATGTGAATCAGCCCCTAGTCCTTCTCCCTGGGCCCGGGAACATGGAGCGGCTCCGGGGCGGGAGGGAGAAATCTTCAATGAGGAGCCGCCCGCCACATCCGCGTGGAGCAGGGTGGGGTGGGGCGGGGCGGCTCAGACCCGGCTCCCGCTCCCTCCTCCGAGCGGCCTACAGTCCCGGGACACTCACCCGCACCGTCCGAGTCCGTGGAGCTCGCTGTGATCCTCCGCGCCCATCACTCGCCCTCTCCGTCCCGCCGCCTATTTCCCTTCAACCGAACCGTACCGGAAACTGCGCGCGATCCGGCGCCCCATCCGAGTATTGCGGGCCGGGCCGGGCGGGCCGGGCGGGGCGGGGCGGGGCCCGCGCACTGTGTTTAAATGAACAGCCCCCCGCGGTGAGGCCGCCCCGCCTCGTCCACCGGTTAAAAAGGGCAGATCAACATCTCTCCCACCGCGCGGGGGGGGGCAGCTCCGGCTCCGGCTCTCGCGCCTCCTGATTTAAACCCGGGCGGCCGTTAAACCGATTCAGTGTGTGACGTCAGTAACCCGGCAACAGCCCGCGCGTGCGTGTGACGTCAGTAACGTGGGCGGTCAGGATAAACACAGCAAACAACAGGCCAGTCAGTTTAGGCTCAGTGGTGGGGAAACTTTTAGAAACGATAATCCAGGACAGAATTAACAGTCACTTGGACAAGTGTGGATTGATTCGGGAAAGCCAGCACGGATTTGTTAAAGGTAAATTGTGTTTAACTAACCTGATTGAGTTTTTTGATGAGGTAACAGAGAGGGTAGGTGAGGGCAATGCAGTTGATGTGGTTTATATGGACTTACAAAAGGCTTTTGATAAAGTGCCGCATAATAGGCTTGTGAGCAAAATTGAAGCCCATGGAATAAAAGGGGCAGCGGCAGCGGCAGCATGGATACAGTATTGGCTAAGTGACAGGAAACAGAGAGTAGAGGTGAACGGTTGTTTTTCGGACTGGAGGGAGGTGTGCAGTGGTGTTCCCCAGGGGTCAGTACTAGCACCACTGCTTGTCTTGATATATATTAATGACATGGACTTGGGTGTACAGGGCACAATTTCAAAATTTGCAGATGACACAAAACTTGGAAGGGTAGTAAACAGTGAGGAGGATAGTGATAGATTTCAAGAGGATAGAAACAGGCTGGTGGAATGGGCGGACACGTGGCAAATGAAATTTAACGCAGAAAAATGCGCGGTGATACATTTTGGTAGGAAGAACGAGGAGAGGCAATATAAACCAGAGGGCACAACTCTAAAAGTGGCACAGGAACAGAGAGATCTCTGGGTGTATGTGCACAAATCGTTAAAGGTGGCAGGGCAGGTTGAGAAAGCGGTTAAGAAAGCTGATGGGATCCTGGGCTTTATAAATAGAGGCATAGAGTACAAAATTGAGGATGTCATGTTGAACCTTTGTAAAACACTGGTTCACCCACAATTGGAGTATTATGTCCAATTCTGGGCACCGCACTTTAGGAAAGATGTGAAGGCCTTAGAGCAGGTTCAGAAAAGATTTACTAGAATGGTTCCAGGGATGATGGACTTCAGTTACGATCGGCAAAAGAACCAAAGGCGACATGAGGAAAAGCTTTTTTACGCAGCGAGTGGTTAGGACCTGGAATGCACGGCCTGAAAGGGTGGTGGAAGCAGGGTCAATTGTGGCTTTCAAAAAGGAATTAGATAGGTACCTGAAGGAGAAAAATTTACAGGGCTACACGGGGAAAGAGAGGGGGAGTGTGACTAGCTGGACCACGCTTGATGGGCCGAATGGCCTCCTTCTGTGCCGTAGGCATTCTATGATTCTATGAATGGGACCATGTGCCCGTGCAAGCCTCACTCACCAACTAAAACCCACCTGGGATCATCTGACACTTCACCCAGCTTATTTGTCTGAACACCGAGACGGATGGAGTGCCGGGGCAGAGGGGGGGTGGTGTAACACGTGAGGATTCTGCTTTAGATACAGACAGAGAGGAAAGGAGGAATCGAGAGAAAGGAGAAAATAACAAGTCGGTTTAATTAAACTGAGTTTAAAATCTTGAGACGTATCGGAGGGGGGGAAAGAGTACCAGGTAAGATCACTTTGGAGACCTCTGACCCCGAAATACAAAGGAGCTGTAGATGCTTTGTCCTCACGAAGAAGCCACTTTACAATTGAAAACTCTTGGATGGGAATCACGAGAACAAATTTAATTCGACAGTTGACATAGTGGGGCTGGAGAACAAACCAAGGGCTTCTGCAAGCAGCAAATGAGGAGGAGGAAACGGTGCTCTCGCTGTTCTCTGAACCACAACGCATGGAAAAAATGGAGCAACAAAACCTGGTGACGATCGACAACATGTGCAGAAAGCACCTCTGGGATTTGTAACCAGGATCCCCTGTTTATGAGACAGCTGCTTTAACCATTGAGTCACGGTGCCCACAGCATACAGTTGATGACAAGTTTACCTGTGCTGTGTGCTGGTTCCTGTGTGTCTTTAGTTGGTTAAACTGTAGTTCTATCCCTGCAGACATTCTGGGTCCCAAAGCCTTGGGTCCTCCCAATTGGCACTACGTATCTTTAGACCTAGTTACAGAGAGAGGGAGAGATATAGCTCTGTGTATTGACCAAACATAAACTGTAATTGCCTACATTTCTCAGTAGTTGATTCTGAGCCCCTCGACTCCCTAACTCCAACTGAAATTTCGAACTATTTGTCAAACATTGTTAGTCGTTCCCCAGCTTCCCGTGGGAAACATCAAAGCTTGTCGTTTTCCGTCAGTCAAGTGCATGGATAGAACATTCTGACCAACATTTCTGCTGCAACAGCAAAACCAAAAACAGCTGAACACAAAGAAGGAACTGAAAGTTCAAAGTTTAAGGGAGAAAACCAAACTGCTTACGGCGTTACACAGGAACCCATCGACCATGGGAACACACTCTTCGATGAACTACAGTGTCCGGTCATTAAGATACACATCCCTCCTTCTGCTTGTGAAAAGAAATTTGAATGTCTTGTGACAGTGTTGCTGGAGCAGGTTTAACAGCATTCCCTGTGTCTCGGGGTTTCAGTGACGGTCCGTCACAGGGCTGATCCGAATCGATTCCTGATCCAAACTGTGTCTCATCTTTTAGAAACATCGAGAGAGAACAGAAAACAGACGGCTGACTGGATTTCAATCCGCTTCTTCCATTAACAAGAAACACCACGGAATGGGATCGACAGACCGTGTGTTGGGGATTTCAATCCACGGAATGGGATCGACAGACCGTGTGTTGGGGATTTCAATCCACGGAATGGGATCGACAGACCGTGTGTTGGGGATTTCAAGTCAGGACTTGTTGCAATGTCCGAACAGAGAATGGGGAGATGGTAAAATGCAGGAGGGACAGGATGTCTTAAATCTCTGCAGCAGTTACTGGTAACAGAGCAATGGGTGGGATTCTAGTTCAGAACAGGAAATCGTTGACAATGAGAGAGATCATGTGCTTAAAACAGGAAGGGACCTCTTTTCCGCTCCCTCAAGATTTAATATTTGTCTCCATAGGAAGGACGAACAGTTGAACTTTAACGGAACAAATGGTGAAAACTTGGTGAAAATGTAAACATGGGGCTTCTCGGGTTTGTTTGATTCTTTGAGAAGCAAACTAATTGGTCCAGTGGCAGAAAATCATGATGTGCAGCCCAAAGGAAACTGCAAAGAGACATTAATAAAATGGTGGGACGGGGATTGGCAGATGGAGCTCAACGTCAATGAATGTGAGGTTAAAAAGTAACACTGTGGTACCCGCCTGGCACCATTCAACGACATAGGAGCCCACCCACTGTGAATCTTTCCTTGCCACCCCTGTAAGATTATAGTTACCTGTTGAATCTCCCTTGTATTTATTCAATACCCTTTTGTATGTTACTATTGAATCTGCTTTCACCAGCCTTTCAGTGCATTCCAGATCATTACAACTCGCTGTGTCTTTGAAGGTGGTAAGACAAGCTGAAAAGACTGTTAAAAAAGCATATTGGATCCTGGGCTTCATTAATAGAGGCATAGAGTTCAAAAGCAAGGAAGTTATGCTAAAACTTTACAAAACACTGTTTCGGCCTCAGCTGGAATATTGATGTCAAGGCCCTAGAGGGGGTGCAGAAGAGATTTACTAGAATGAGGTACCAGGGATGAGGGACTTCAGTTATGCGGAGAGACTGGAGAAGCTGGATTGTTCTCCTTAGAACAGAGAAGGTTAAGGGGAGATTTGTTGGATATTAGCCCCATTGATTATAAACACAGAAAGCTGCCACAAGGGGAGATCTCACAGTTTTGGACAAAGAGTGAAATACATTGAAGTCTTTACAAACACAGAAAGCTGACAAACATGTGGAGACCTCACATTGTTGGCATGGAGTGAAATACACTGAACTGTTTAGAAACACACAACGCTGATATTCCAGGCAGACCCCTCAGTGTTGGACACAGAATGAAATACATTAAAGAGTTTATAGAAACAGGAAGCTGTCAGGCCAGGGGCGACCTCACAGTACGAACAACATACGAACATACGAATTAAGAGCAAGAGTAGGCCATTCGGCCCCTCGAGCCTGCTCTGCCGTTTGATAAGATCATGGCTGATCTGATTGTGACCTCAAGCCTACTTTCCCATCTACCTACTATAACCTGTGACTCCCTTGTTAATCAGGAATCTATCTAACTCAGCCTTAAAAATATTCAATGACCCTGCCACCACCGCTCTCTGGGGGAGGGAGTTCCACAGACTCACCACCCTCTGAGAGAAAAAAATTCTCCTCATCTCCGACTTAAATGGGAGACCCCTTATTTTTAAACTGTGGCCCCTAGTTCTAGTCTCTCCCACAAGGGAAACATCCTCTCAGCATCAACCCCTTCTGGTCCCCTCAGAATCTTATATGTTTCAGTAAGATCACCTCTCATTCTTCTAAACTCCAGTGTATACAGGCCCAACTTGTCCAACCTTTCCTCATAAGATAACCCCCTCATCCCAGAAATCAGTCGAGTGAACCTTCTCTGAACCACCTCTAAAGCAATTATGTCCTTTCTTACATAAGGAGACCAAAACTGCACACAGTATTCTAGATGTGGTCTCATCAATGTCCTGTACAACTGTAGCAAAACATCTCTACTTTTATATTCCATTCCCCTTGCAATAAATGACAACATTCCATTTGCCTTCCTGATCACTTGCTATACCTGCATACTAACTTTTTGTGATTCATGTACTAGGACACCCAGATCGTCTGTACCTCAGAGTTCTGCAATCTCTCTCCATTTAAATAATATTCTGCTTTTCTATTCCTCCTGCCAAAGTGGACAAGTTCATATTTTCCCACATTATACTCCATCGACCAAATTTTTGCCCACTCACTTAACCTATCTATATCCCTTTGCAGACTCCTTATGTCCTCTTCACAACTTACTTTCCTTCCTACCTTTGTGTCATCAGCAAATTTAGCAACCATACATTCGGTCCCTTCATCCAAGTCATTGATATAGATTGTAAATAGTTGAGGCCCCAGCACTGATCTCTGTGGCACTCCACTCGTTACATCTTGCCAACCTGAAAATGACCCATTTATGCCTACTCTCTGTTTCCTGTTAGCTAACCAATTCTTTATCCATGCTAATATGTTACCCCCTTACACCATGAGCTCTTATTTTGTGAAGTATCCTTTGATGTGACACCTTGTCAAAAGCCTTCTGGAAATCCAAGTCCACCACATCCACAGGATCCCCTTTATCCACGTTGCTTGTTACTTCCTCAAAGAACTCTGATAAATTAGTCAAACACGATTTCCCTTTCACAAAGCCATGTTGACCCGGCCCGATTGCATTGAGATTTTCTAAGTGCCCTGCTATAACCACCTCAATAATAGATTCTAGCATTTTCCCTATGACAGATGTTAAGCTAACTGTCCTGTAATTTCCTGCTTTCTGTCTCTTTCCTTTCTTGAATAGAGGCGTAACATTTGCTATTTTCCAATCTGATGGGACTCTTCCAGAATCTAGGGAATTTTGGAAAATTAATACCAATGCATCTACTATGGGCCTATCTACTATCCGTCTAGACCTGGGGACTTGTCAGCTTTTAGTTCCAATATTTTTTTCAAAACCCTTTCCCTGGTGATTGTAAATGTTTTAAGTTCCTCCCTCCCTTTCACTTTTTGATTCACAATTATTTCTGGCATGTTATTTGTATCCTCTACAGTGAAGACGGACGCAAAATATCTGTTCAATTCATCCACCATTTCCTTTTTCTCCATTATTAATTCCCCAGACTCACTCTCTACAGGATCAATGCTCACTTTACTTACTCTTTTCCTTTTTAAATACCTGTAGAAACTCTTACTATCTGTTTTTATATTTCTTGCTAGCTTTCTCTTGTACTCTAATTTCTCCCTCCTTATTATTCTTTTAGTCATTCTTTGCTGTTTTTTATATTCTGTCCAATCTTCTGACCTGCCACTAATCTTCACGGAATTCTATGCTTTTTCTTTCAATTTGATACTATCTTTAACTTCCTTAGTTAGCCACGGATGGTACGTCCTTCCCCTGGAGTCTTTCTTTCTCACTGGAATGTATCTTTGCTGAGTGTTACGAAATATCTCATTAAATGTCTGCCATTGCATCTTGACTGACCTATCCCTTAACCTAAGTTCACTTTAGCCAGCTCTGCCTTTATGCCCTCATAATTGCCCTTATTTAAGTTTAAAACACTTGTCTTAGACTTAATCTTCACTCCCTCAAACTGAATGCGAAATTCAATCATATTGTGATCACTGCAGCCTAGAGGCTCCTTTACAATGAGCTGATTAATTAATCCTGTCTCATTACACATTACCAGATCTAGAATAGCCTGCTCTCTGGTTGGCTCTGGAACATGCTGCTCTAAGAAACTGTCCCGAAAGCACTCTATGAACTCATCTTCCAGGCTACCTTTGCCAAGCAGATTCTTCCAATCTATATGTAGATTAAAATCACCCATGATCATCGCTGTTCCTTTCTGGCAAGCCCCCATTATTTCTTCCTGAATACCCTGTCCTACTACTGTCCTGTTACTGTTAGGGGGCCTATAAACTACTCCCACAGGTGACTTCTTGCTTTTACTATTTCTTATCTCTACCCAAACTGATTCTAAATCTTGGTCTTTAGAACTCAGGTCATTTCTCCCTATTATACTCATGTCATCCTTAATTAAAAGAGCTACCCCTCCACCTTTTCCGAGCTTCCTGTCCTTCCAAAATGTCAAGTCCCCTTGAATATTCAGGTTCCAGCCTTTGCCATCCTACAGCCATGTCTCTGTAATGGCTCTCAGATCGTACATATTTATTTCTATTTGAGCTGTCAATTCATCCATTTTGTTACGAATGCTACGCTCATTCAGATACAAAGCCCTTAGTGCTGTCTTTTTACTATTTTTGCAACCTCTCGTGTTATCTGCTGGCGCACTCTCAAGTTTGCATGCTCTGTTCCTTCCTGCCACTCTCTGATTATTATTTCCCTTATTGCTACCTTGCTCTTTTGCCTTGTCTTCTTTCTTTAATTTATCACATCTTCACTTACTCGATCCCTCGCTCACCGTTATTTAGTTTAAAGCCCTCTCTACCGCCCTAGTTATACGATTTGCCAGATCACTGGCCCCAGTACGGTTCAGTTGAAGCCCGTCCCAACGGTACAGCTCCCACTTTCCCCAGTATTGGTACCAGTGCCCCATGAATCGAAACCCATTTCTCCCAAATCATTCTTTGAGCCATGAATTTAACTCTGTAATCTTATTTACCCTATGCACATTTGCTCGTGGCTCTTTCTGTGTTTATAAACACAGTAAGCTGACACACTAGGGGAGAGCTCACACTATTGGACATGGAGTGAAATAAACAGAAGTTTTTATGAAAAAAGAAAGCAAATGCTCCAGGGGAGACCTCAGAGAGTTGGACACAGAGTAAAATATTCTGAATTGTTTATAAACACAGAAAGATAACAGCACACGGTTGACCTCACAGTGTTGGTCACAGAATGAAATACACTGAATTGCTTATAAACACAGAAAGCTGACACACCAGGGGAGACCTCACACTGTTGAACACGACGTGTAACGCAAGTGCGTTTTTAAACACAGAGGGCTGTCACCCCAGGGGAGAACTCACCATGATGGTCACGGAATAAAATACATTGATGTGCTTATAAACACAGAAAGCTGACACGCTAGGTGAGACCTCACAGTGTTGGACACAAAGTGAAATACAGTGAAGAGTTTATAAAACAAGGAAGCTGGCAAACTAGGGGAGACCTCAGAGTGTTGGACACGGTGTGAAATACATTTAACGTTTTACAAACACAGAAAGCTGACTGACCATGGGAGATCTCACAGTGTTGGAGATGGAGTAAATTACACTGAATTGTTTATAAACACAGGAAGCTGACAGGCAAGGGGAGTCCTCACAGTGTTGGAGATGGAGTAAATTACACTGAATTGTTTAAAAACACAGAAAGCTGACAGGACAGGGGAGACCTCACAGTGTTGGACACGGAGTGATATACATTGAAGTGTTTATAAATACAGACAGCTGACACACGAGGTGAGATCGCAGAGCTGGACCTGGAGAAAAACACTGAAGTGTTTATAAACACAGAAAGCTGAAAGACCAGGGGAGACCTCACAGCATTTGAGATTGTGTGAAATACATTGAAGCATTTATAAACACAGAAAGCAGACACACCGGGGGAGTACTCACAGTGTTGGACATTGAATGAAAGACATTGAAGTGTTTATTAACTCAGAAAGCTGACACACCAGGGGAAACTTCACACCGTTGGACATGGAGTGAAATGAAATGAAGTGCTTATAAACACAGAACAATGACACTCCAGCGAGATCTCACAATGTTGGACACGGAATGAAATGCAGTGAAGAGTTTATAAAAACAGTAAGCTGACAGACTAAGGGAGACCTCAGAGTGTTTGGTACGGTGTGAAATACATTTAACATTTTATAAATACAGAAATCTGACTGACCAGGGGAGATCTCACAGTATTTGAGACCATGTGAAATACATTGAAGTGTTTATAAACACAGCAAGCTGACAGACCGGGGAGACTTCACACAGTCAGACACGAAGTGAAATACACGTGTGTTTATAAACACAGGGAGCTGACACACCAGGGAAACCTCACAGTGTTGGACACAGAACGAAATACGCTGAATTGCTTATAAACACAGAAAGATGACACTCCGAAAGAGGCCTCACAGTGTTGGATACGGAGTGAAATACACTGAAGTGTTTATAAATACAGAGAGCTGACACAACAGGTGGACCTCACAGTGTTGGAAACAGAATGAAATACACAAGTGTTTATAAACACAGAAAGCTGATACACCAGGGGAGACCTCGCAGTGTTGCACACGGAGTGAAATACACTGAAGTGTTTATAAACACAGAAAGCTGACACACCAGGGGAGACCACAAAGTCTTGGACCCGGAGTGAAATACATTGAATTGTTTATAAACACAGAAAGCTGATACACCAGAGGAGACCACACAGTGTTGCACACGGAGTGAAATGCACTGAAGTTTTTATAAGCATAGAAAGCTGAAACACCATGGGAGACCTCATAGCTTTGGACATGGAGTGAATGCATTAAACATTTTATAAACATAGAAAGCTGACAGACCATGGAGACCTCACATTGTTGGATATGGGGTGAAATACAATGAAGAGTTCATAAACATAGTAAGCTGACACACCGGGGGAGTACTCACAGTGTTGGACACGGAATGAAATACATTGATGTGATTACAAACACAGAAAACGGACACATAGACACACAGGAAGATAGGAACTGGAGTAGGCCATATAGCCCCTCGACACTGTTTCGCCATTCAGTGAAATGATGGCTGATCTGTGACCTAATCCACATACCCGCCTGAGCCCCATATCTCTTAATAACTTTTGTTAACAAAAGTCTTTCGATGTCTGATTTAAAATTAACAATTGAGCTAGCATCAACTGCCATGTGCGGAATAGAGTTCCAAACTTCTACCACCCTTTGCGTGTAGAAGTGTTTCCTAACTTCACTCGTGAAAGTCCTGGCTCTAATTTTCAGATTATGTCCCGTAGTCCTAGACTCCCCAACCAGCAGAAATGCTTTATCTCTATCTACCCTATCGGTTCCCCTTAATATCATGAAAACTTCGATCAAATCACCCCTTAATCTTTTAAATTCCAGGGAATACAACCCTAATTTGTGTAATCACTGCTCGTAATTTAACCCTTGGAGTCCAGGTATCATTCTAGTGAATCTACGATGCACTCCCTACAATATCAACATATCCTTCCCAAGTTGCGGTGTCCAGAACTGAACACAATGTTCTAGATGTGGTCTAACCAGGTCTTTGTATAGCTGTAGCATAACTTCTACCTCCTTGTATTCTAGTCCTCTAGATATAAAGGCTAGCATTCAATTTTGCATTTTTTGATTATTTCCTGTACCATGACGTTTTAATGATCTTTGTACATGGACCCCTAACTCTCTTGTGGTTTTGTGATTTCCTTTCCCATTGCTGTTTTGCTGCACCAGTTACAAAGTCCATATTTGGAACAAGGCTGTAATGAGGTCTGGAGCCGAGTGGTCCTGGCGGAACTCAAACTGAGCATTGGTGAGCAGGTTATTGGTGAGTAAGTGTTGCTTGATAGCACTGTCGATGACACCTTCCATCACTTTGCTGATGATTGAGAGTAGACTGATGGGGCGGTAATTGGCCGGATTGGATTTGTCCTGCTTTTTGTGGACAGGACATACCTGAGCAATTTTCCACATTGTCGGGAAGATGCCAGTGTTGTAGCTGTACTTGAACAGTTTGGCTAGAGGCGCGACTAGTTCTGGAGCACAAGTCTTCAGCACTACAGCCGGGATGTTGTCAGGGCCTATAATCTTTGCTGTATCCAGTGCACTCAGCCGTTTCTTGATATCATGTGGAGTGAATCGAATTGGCTGAAGACTGGCTTCTATGATAGCGGGGATATCGGGAGGAGGCCGAGATGGATCATCCACTCGACACTTCTGGCTGAAGATGGTTGCAAACGCTTCTGACTTGTCTTTTGCACTCACGTGCTGGACTCCACCATCATTGAGGATGGGGATGTTTACAGAGCCTCCTCCTCCCGTTAGTTGTTTTATTGTCCACCACCATTCACGACTGGGTGTAGCAGGACTGCAGAGCTTTGATCTGATCCGTTGGTTGTAGAATTGCTTAGCTTTGTCTATATCATGTTGCTTCCGCTGTTTAGCATGCATGTAGTCCTGAGTTGTAGCTTCACCAGGTTGGCACCTCATTTTTAGGTACGCCTGGTGCTGCTCCTGGCATGCTCTTCTCTACTCCTCATTGAACCAGGGTTGATTCCCTTGCTTGTTGGTAATGGTAGAGTGAGGAATATGCTGGGCCATGAGGTTACAGATTGTGCTGGAATACAAGTCTGCTGCTGCTGATGGCCCACAGCGCCTCATGGATGCCCAAGTTTCAGCTGCTAGATCTGTTCTGAATCTATCCCATTTAGCACGGTGGTAGTGCCACACAACACGTTGGATGGTGTCCCCAGTGCAAAGACATGACTTCGTCTCCACGAGGACCGTGCGGTGGTCACTCCTACCAATACTGTCATGGACAGATGCATCTGTGACAGGTAGATTGGTGAGGACGAGGTCAAGTAGGTTTTTCCCTTGTGTTTGTTCACTCACCATCTGCCGCAAGCCCAGTCTGGCAACTGTTTCCTTCAGGACTCGGCCAGCTCGGTCAGTAGTGGTGTTACCAAGCCATTCTTTGAGATGGACATTGAAGTCCCCCACCCAGAGTACATTCTGTGCCCTTTCTACCCTCAGTGCCTCCTCCAAGTGGTGCTCAACATGGAGGAGGACTGATTCATCAGCTGAGGGAGGGCGGTAGGTGGTAATCAGCAGAAGGTTTCCTAGCTCATGTTTGACCTGATGCCATGAGATTTCATGGGGTCCAGAGTCAATGTTGAGGACTCCCAGGGCCACTCCCTCCTGACTGTATATCACTGTACCGCCACCTCTGGTGGGTCTGACCTGCCGATGGGACAGGACATACCCAGGGATGGTGATGGAAATGTCTGGGACGTTGGCTGAAAGGTATGATTCTGTGAGTATGGCTATGTAAGGCTGTTGCTTGACTAGTCTGTGGGACAGCTCTGTCAATTTTGGCACAAGTCCCCAGATGTTAGTGAGGAGGATTTTGCAGGTTCGACTGGGCTTGGTTTGCCTTTCTCGTGTCCGGAGCCCAGTGGTCCGATACCTGTTCCCCACACTGAGAAGCTGGCTCCTGCCACGCTGGCCGAGCAGACACAGGACTTCCCGTCCAGCTGGACCGTACCCCACCACCTGTCCCAGGTGGAGAAGTTCCTGAGGAGGAAACCCCTTTGACCACAAGACCCACAGATAATAGTCGACTTGGAACATTCTGGGGGTCCTGCAGGCCTTTCCTCATCCAGACTGTCGATGCCATTGGCAGAAAGTCTCATCGGTGGAACTGACCAACAGGCACCAGGAATTAGCTTGGATGGTGGTGAGAAGGGCCATGCAAGTGCGGTCCTTCCAATACGCAAGGAATCTCAGCGCCACTGCCCTCGAGGCTGCAGTGGGGAGGAGACTGCCGTGTATCTCTTGGTGGACTGCCCCTTCGCGCAGAAGGTGTGGAGAGAGATGCGTTGGTATCTGTCCCAGTTCATCCCCAACAGCTCAGTAACACAGGATGCTGTGCTCTACAGGCTGTTCCCTTGGATGCAAACCGAGACAGATGTCACCTGCAGCTGTAAGGAGACCCTTTGGTCCGCCCAAAACCTGCTGGTTTTCCAGCTGAAGGAGCTGTCCGCGACCAAGTGTTGCCGATTGGCACACTCCAAGGTCCAGGAGTATGTGCTGCGGGACGCACTGAAGCGAGGTGCGGCCTATGCAAAGGCTGTATGGGGAAAGGCCATTGTGTAAGGCCTTCTCACCTTTGTACTCTACAGCATGTATTATAAGGTATGTACTGTGCTTCAATTGTAATACTGGGATCGTATTGTTTACGATCTGTATTGCATTGTTTCGAATTGTATTGCTTTGGAATTGTGATACTTACTTTGAACTGTGTGTATTCTTAAATTTCATGAAATATAATATATTTTGAAATAATAAAAAGTTTGCAAAAACTTTCGAGCCAGGTGAGAATCAAACCTACAATTTTCTAATCGGGAGTAAGACACGTTATCCATTGCTCCACTGTCCCAAGTTATGGACAGTAAGTAACAGTTCACACTCCCACAGTGCTGTGGTATCGGCAGGTACCGATTCAGTCTCGGTCATGCCACATGACTCCACGAGTCTGGGAGTGTCAAAAGGCGCACGGTGAACAATCACCAGAACCCCTCCTTTGCTGCTTCCTTTTGATAGCTCAGCTGGTAAAGCAGTGGACTGTAGTAATCAATAAAGTAAAATTGTCCTTAGTTTGCCGTTTAAATTCTGGCTCGAAGGAGCGAGTGTGCTTTTGAAGTAAGCAGCAATTAGCTCAAGGCCGCTTTCTTAATTTTACAGGCAACTTACAACTGAACATAAGAAACATAAAAACAGATCAAAAGAGCTCGTACAAGTATGTACAAAGGAAGAGAGTAGCAAAAGTAAACGTTGGTCCCTTAGAGGCTGAGACAGGAAAAATTATAATGGGGAATAAGGAAATGGCAGAGACGTTGAACAAATATTTTGTATCTATCTTCACAGTAGAAGACACAAAAAGCATAACAGAAATAATGGGGAACCAAGGGGCTAATGAGAGTGAGGAACTTAAAGTAAGTAATATCAGTGGAGAAAAAGTACTGGAGAAACTAATGGGACTAAAAGCCAATAAATGCCCTGGACCCGATGACCTACATCCTCGGGTTCTAAAAGAGGTGGCTGCAGAGATAGTGGGTGCATTGGTTATGATCTTCCAGAATTCCCTAGATTCTACAACGGTCCCAGCGGATTGGCAGGCAGCAAATGTAACCCTGCTATTCAAGAAAGGAGGGAGAGAGAAAACAGGGAACTACAGGCGAGTTAGCCTGACATCACTCGTCAGGAAAATGTTGGAATCCATTATTTCGGAAGTGGTAACAGGGCTCATAGAAAATCATAATATGATTAGGCAGAGTCAACATGGTTTTATGAAAGGGAAAGCGTGTTTGACAAATTTATTAGAGTTTCCTGGGGATGTAACTAGCAGGGTAGATAAAGGGGAACCAGTGGATGTAGTAGATTTGGATTTTCAAAAGGCATTCGATAAGGTGCCACATGAAAGGTTGTTACACAAGATAAGGGCTCATGGGGTTGGGGGTAATATATTAGCATGGATAGAGGATTGGTTAATGGACAGAAAAGAGAGAGTGGGGATAAACGGGTCATTTTCAGGTTGGCAGGCTGTAACTCGTGGGGTGCTGCATGTATCAGTGCTGGGGCCTCAGCTATTTACAATCTATATTAATGACTTAAATGAAGGGACTGAGTGTAATGTTTCCAAGTTTGCTGATGATGCAAAGCTAGGTGGGAAAATAAGCTGTGAGGAGGACACAAAGAGTTTGCAAAGGGATATCGGCAGGTTAAGTGAGTGGGAAAGAAGGTGGCAGATGGAATATAATGTGGGGAAATGTGAGGTTATTCACTTTGGTAGGAAGAACAGAAGAAACAGAATATGTTTTAAATGGTGAGAAACTATTAAATGTTGGTGTTCAGAGAGATTTGAGTGTCCTTGTACAAGAAACACAGACAGTTAGCATGCAGGCACAGCAAGCAATTAGTAAGGCAAATGTTGGACTTTATTGCAAGGGGGATGCAGTACAAGAGTAAGGAGGTCTTACCACAATTATACAGGGCTCTGCAGAGAACTCATCAGGAGTACGGGGTACAGTTTTGGTCTCCTTACCTAAGGAAGGATATACTTGCCTTAGAGGGGTTGCCATGAAGATTCACCAGATTGATTCCTGGGATGAGAGGGTTGTCCTATGAGGAGAGATTGAGTAGAATGGGCCTATATTCTCTGGAGTTTAGAAGAATGAGAGGTGATCTCATTGAAACATATAAGATTCTGAGTGGGCTTGACAGGGTAGATGCTGAGAGGCTGTTTCCCCTGGCTGAAGAGTCTAGAACTAAGGGGCATCGTCTGAAGACAAGGGATCGGCCATTCAAGACTGAGATGAGGAGGAGTTTCTTCACTCAGATGGATGTGAATATTTGGAATTCCCTACCCCAGAGGGCTGTGGATGTTGAGTCAATGAATATATTCAAGGCTGAGATAGATAAGTTTTTGGACTCTACCGGAATCAAGGGATAAGGGGATCGGGCTGGAAAGTGGAGTTGAGGCCAAAGATCAGCCATGACCTTATTGAATGGTGGATTGGGCTCGAGGGGCGGTATGGCCTGCTCCTGCTCCTATTCCTTATGTTCTTATGTTCTTATAACATGTTGCCACTGAGGCACAGGACACCTCTTTTCCTTTTTCAAACCTTAAATCTTTCTGTGTCTGCCCGAACACAGCTGTTTTGCTCGAGCATTGCCTCTGTTCACCAGCAGAGAGCGCCTTTGAGCAACAACACTTCAAGCCACACTCACTTTCAGGCACAGTCTTCTATCAGTCATCAGTCAGGGCTCTCGCTGCTCCCTCAAGCTCGGGGCGACTGTTCCTTTCTGATGACCTCGTCTGCCTTCCCCAGGCTCAGGCTCCTCTCAGCATCATTCATGATTACTGTGGCTTCCCGCCTGTTGTTGCTCACTTGCTGAGGCTCGATCCGGCCGATTGGAGCAAGATTTCTCTGCTGGTCGTGGAGCTGCCTGGAGGCGAGTGTGAAATGGGTACTGTGAAGGGCGATTTACAAGTAGCCACAGGGAATTAGCTCAAATGGTGGAGCGCTTGCTTAGCATGATAGGATCGATACCCACATTCTCAACATTTGCTTTGGGGCAATTGTCCAGAAGCAGAAGTGTTGTAAACCAGTCCATAATGCATGTACTATTAATATTCCTAAGCTTTGTTGTGTACTACAGTATGGAGAGGTCAAGGATCAGCAAATCTTTCAGTGTGCTGCAGTAAGCAAAAGATCTTGACTTTGGTATCCAGCAAAGATCGAAGGATGAGGTGACAGAGGGAAAAACAGCTTCATAAGCCCTGATGCCTTCTCTGAGGATTGAATTTAGGACCTTCAGATTATGAGACTGATGCGCTGCCTGCTGTGTGAAAAAAGCACTTGCCATGCAGCAAACATCAGAAAGCAATAAAATGTTTGTAAAAACCATCCAGCCAGGTAGGAGTCGACACTACAATCTTCTGATCTGATCTCAGACATGTTATCCATTGCTCCACTGACCCAGGTTGCAGACAGTAAGTAGTAGCTCACACTCCCGCAGCGCTGCGGTATGAGCAGATACCGAGTCAGTCTCGATGAGGCCCACTGTGACTCCACGAGTCTGGGAGAGTCAAAAGGTGCACAGTGAACAATCACCAAAGAGCTGCACCTTTTCTGCTTCCTTTCGATTGCTCAGCTGGTTGAGGAGGAGACGATACTGAGAAAACAAAGCAAAGTCATTTTTAGTCACTAGTTCAATTCTGCCTCCAAGAAGCAAGCGTGTTTTAGCAGTAAGCAGCAATTAGCTCAAGGCCGCTCTCTTAACTTTACAGGCAGCTTGCAGCTTAACACATTGGCGCTGAGGCACAGGGCACCTCACCGTTTTTCCTTTCTCAAACCTTAAAGCTTTCTGTGTCTGCCCGAACTCGGTTGTTTTGTTCGATCATTTCCCTCTGCTCACCAGCAGGGAGTGTCTTTGAGCAACAACACTTCAAACTGCACTCACTTCCTTTTTTAAAAATTTCAAAATACACTTTATTTCATAAAATTTAAGGATGCACGTCATTCCAAGTAAATATCACAACTACAATTGAAAACAATACAATACAGATTGTACAGTCCCATTATTACAATTCAAAGCACTGTATATATCTTTAATACATTCTGTACAATGCAAAGTAGGATGGCTTGATATGATGGCCTTACTTGATGGCCTTTCCCCATACAGCCTTTACATAGGCCACACCTCGCTTCAGTGCGTCCCGCAGCACGTACTCGTGGACCTTGGAGTGTGCCAGTCGGTCGCGGACAGCTTCTTCAGGTGGAAGACCAACAGGTTTCGGGCGAACAAACGGACCTCCTTCACTGAGTTGATGATCTTCAAGCCGCAGTTGATATCTGTCTCGGTGTGCGTCCCGGGTAACAGCCCGTAGACCACAGTTACTGAGCTGTTGGCAATGAACTTGGACAGATACCAACATATCTCTCTCCACACCTTCTGCGTGAAGGAGCAGTCCATCAGGATGGACAATGGTCTCCTCCCCGCTGCTGCCTCGAGGCCAGCTCGTGGTGATGCTGAGATTCCGTGCATGTTGGAAGGACCGCACTGGGAGGACCCTTCTCACCACCATCTAGGCTACATCCTGCTGACTGTTGTTCAGTTTTGGTGATGACAGGTTCTGCCAAATGGCATCAACCGTCTGGTCGGTGTACAGCTCAATCGGATCCACCCTCTCCTTTCCTTCCAGGAACCCCAGAATGTTCCGTGTCAGCCACTGTCTGACGGTCTTGTAGTCGAACGAGTTCCTCTTCAGCAACTTCCCCACCTGGGACCAGTTGGAGGGGGAACGGTCCAGCTGAACTGGACGTCCTGTGTCTGCTCAGCCAGCGAGGCCAGACCCAACCTTCTCAGAGTGTTGGACAGGTAGAAATTCAGCATGTGGTAACACTTGGTGTTTGTGTACTGGGGCTGTACACAAATTCTGAGGCAGAAAGGTGGCCATCAGGATCAGAGCAGCACTGGGGACGCTCTTCCCCCCTTTGTCTGGGGGCTTGTACATGGTGTCCCTGCGGACGCGTTCCAACTTGGACCTCCAGACAAGGTGGAAGATAGCTCGGGTGACTGTGATGGCGGAGAGGTGAGGAATGGGTCAGAACTTGGCCATGTAGAGCAACACCTTGAGTACCTCACACATTATCACCAGTTTCCTGCCGGTTATGGAGATGGAGCCCCACCCACATACCAAGCTTCTGTTTGGCCTTGGCGACCCGCTCCACCCAGTTCTTGGTGCAAGCCTGGGGTACCCAAACTAGATCACCAGCACCTTCAGGTGGTCAGACCTGGCGGTGAAGGGGACAAAGGGTCGGGTCTCCCACCTGCTAAAGAACATGGCTTAACTCTTACTCTGGTTCACTCTGGCCCCTGAGGCCAACTCTTTTTTTTATTCGTTCATCAGATGTGGGCGTCGCTGGCGAGGCCAGCATTTATCGCCCATCCCTAATTGCCCTTGAGAAGGTGGTGGTGAGTCGCCTTCTTGAACCGCTGCAGTCCGTGTGGTGACGGTTCTCCCACAGTGCTGTTCGGAAGGGAGTTCCAGGATTTTGACCCAGCGACGATGAAGGAACGGTGATATATTTCCAAGTCAGGATGATGTGTGACTTGGAGGGGAACGTGCAGGTGGTGTTGTTCCATGTGCCTGCTGCCCTTGTCCTTCTGGGTGGTAGAGGTTGCGGGTTTGGGAGGTGCTGTCGAAGAAGCCTTGGCGAGTTGCTGCAGTGCATCCTGTGGATGGTACACACTGCAGCCACTGTGCGCCGGTGGTGAAGGGAGTGAATGTTTAGGGTGGTGGATGGGGTGCCAATCAAGTGGGCTGCTTTGTCCTGGATGGTGTTGAGCTTCTTGAGTGTTGTTGGAGCTGCACTCATCCAGGCAAGTGGAGAGTATTCCATCACAATCCTGACTTGAGCCTTGTAGATGGTGGAAAGGCTTTGGGGAGTCAGGAGGTGAGTCACTCGCCGCAGAATACCCAGCCTCTGACCTGCTCTTGTAGCGACAGTATTTATATGACTGGTCCAGTTAAGTTTCTGGTCAATGGTGACCCCCCAGGATGTTGATGGTGGGGGATTCGGCGATGGTAATGCCGTTGAATGTCAAGGGGAGGTGGTTAGACTCACTCTTGTTCGAGATGGTCATTGCCTGGCACTTGTCTGGTGCGAATGTTACTTGCCACTTATGAGCCCAAGCCTGGATGTTGTCCAGGTCTTGCCGCATGCAGGCTCGGACTGCTTCATTATCTGAGTGGTTGCGAATGGAACTGAACACTGTGCAATCATCAGCAAACATCCCCATTTCTGACCTTATGATGGAGGGTAGGTCATTGATGAAGCAGCTGAAGATGGTTGGGCCTAGGACATTACCTTGAGGAACTCCTGGTAATGTCCTGGGGCTGAAATGATTGGCCACCAACAACCACTACCATCTTCCTTTGTGCTAGGTATGACTCCAGCCACTGGAGAGTTTTCCCCCTGATTCCCATTGATTTCAATTTTACGAGGGCTCCTTGGTGCCACACTTGGTCAAATGCTGCCCTGATGTCAAGGGCAGTCACTCTCACCTCACCTCTGGAATTCAGCTCTTTTGTCCATGTTTGGACAAGGCTGTAATGAGGTCTGGAGCCGAGTGGTCCTGGCGGAACCCAAACTGAGCATCGGTGAGCAGATTATTGGTGAGTAAGTGCCACTTGATAGCACTGTTGACGACACCTTCCATCACTTTGCTGATGATTGAGAGTGGACTGATGGGGCGGTAATTGGCCAGATTGGATTTGTCCTGCTTTTTGTGGACAGGACATACCTGGGCAATTTTCCACATTGTCGGGTTGATGCCAGTGTTGTCGCTGTACTGGAACAGCTTGGCTAGAGGCGCAGCTAGTTCTGGAGCACAAGTCTTCAGCACTACAGCTAGGATATTGTCGGGGCCCACAGCCTTTGCTGTATCCAGTGCACTCAGCCGTTTCTTGATATCACGTGGAGTGATTCGAATTGGCTGAAGACTGGCTTCCGTGATGGTGGGGATATTGGGAGGAGGCTGAGATGGATCATCCACTCGGCACTTCTGGCTGAAGATGGTTGCAAACGCTTCAGCCTTGTCTTTTGCACTCACGTGCTGGACTCCGCCATCATTGAAGATGGGGATGTTTGCAGAGCCTCCTCCTCCCGTTAGTTGTTTAATTGTCAACCACCATTCACGACTGGATGTGGCAGGACTGCAGAGCTTTGATCTGATCCGTTGGTTGTGGAATCGCTTAGCTCTGTCTATAGCACGTTGCTTCCGCTGTTTAGCATGCATGTAGTCCTGAGTTGTAGCTTCACCAGGTTGGCACCTCATTTTTCGGTACGCCTGGTGCTGCTCCTGGTATGCTCTTCTACACTCTTCATTGAACCAGGGTTGATCCCCTGGCTTGTTGGTAATGGTAGAGTGAGGAATATGTCGGGCCATGAGGTTACAGATTGTGCTGGAATACAATTCTGCTGCTGCTGATGGCCCACAATGCCTCATGGATGCCCAGTTTTGAGCTGCTAGATCTGTTCTGAATCTATCCCATTTAGCACAGTGGTAGTGCCACACAACACGTTGGATGGTGTCCTCAGTGCGAAGATGGGACTTCATCTCCACGAGGACTGTGCGGTGGTCACTCCTACCAATACTGTCATGGACAGATGCATTTGCGACAGGTAGTTTGGTGAGGACGAGGTCAAGTAAGTTTTTCCCTCGCGTTGGTTCGCTCACCACCTGCCGCAGGCCCAGCCTGGCAGTTATGTCCTTCAGGACTCGGCCAGCTTGGTCAGTAGTGGTTCTTCCGAGCCACTCTTGGTGATGGACATTGAAGTCCGCCACCCAGAGTACATTCTGTGCCCTTGCTACCCTCAGTGCTTCCTCCAAGTGGTGTTCAACATGGAGGAGGACCGATTCATCAGCTGAGGGAGGGCGGTAGGTGGTAATCAGCAGGAGGTTTCCTTGCCCATGTTTGACCTGATGCCATGAGATTTCATGGGGTCCGGAGTCAATGTTGAGGACTCCCAGGGCCACTCCCTCCTGACTGTATAGCACTGTCCCGTCACAGATGCCCATCAGTCTGTGGACCAACTGCTGATCAGAGCAGAAGATGGTGACTTTGTTCATGTACAGAGAGGCCTTAACCTGAGATCCTCCGCTGCCTGGGATCATCACCCCCCAATTACCCACGTCCTTCCTGATGGACGTGGCAAACGGCTCGATACAACATATGAACAAGACCACAGAGAGTGGACGGCCCTGCCTGACAGCAGATTTGATCGTTAAGGTCTCCGACTTCCATCCGTTGATTAGGACTGTGCTACGGATGTCCAATTAGAGCATTTGGATCGCATTGCGGATTCTCTCCCCAAAGCCCATTTTGGAGAGCAAGTCCATCATGTACGTGTGGGATATTCTGTCAAAGGCCTTCTCCTGGTTCAAGCTGATGAGGCAGTTGTTCACCCCCTGTCCTGCACGTAGGCGATCGTATCCGTGAGCAGCGCAAGGCTATCAGAGATCTTCCTGCTGGGTACAGTACAGGTCTGGTCCGGATGGATCGCCCGCTCCAGAGCAGATTTGAGCTTGTTGGCGATGAGCTTAGACAGAATTTTGTAGTCGATATTTAGTAAGGAAATGAATCGCCAATTTCTGGTTTCTTCCCACTCCCCCTTCCGCTGATAGATGAGGGTGATGATGCCATTCCTCTTGGTGCTCTGACATGCTGCTTGCCAGAAGCAAACCCCCGTACTCTTCCAGTAGGTCTGGGCCTATCCAGTCCCACAGAGCCGAGTACAACTCGACCAGTAAACCATCGCTTCCAGGAGTTCTACTGTTCTCGACCAGACGGCCTTGGTCTGCTCATCCAAAGTCAGTGGCCGATCCACGCTCCCGCTCGCTGTCCTCTAAGACCTCTGTGATAGATGACAGGAAGGACTGGGAGGCCACATGTGGGGCTGTGGGTTTCACGTCATACAGCCCAGCATGAAAGGACTTGCTGATCCTCAGAATATCGGCCTGTGAAGACGTCCTCCTTCAAGCTGCTGATCACAGCAGCCTCTCTGTGCATCTTCTGGAAGAAGAAGTGCGAGCAGTTCTCGCCCTGCTCCACAGAGCGGACTCTGGTCTGGAAGATGATCTTTGAGGCCTCGGAGGTGAAGAGCGAGGCTTGCTGGCCCTTCACCTCTCTGAATGTCACCTCGAAATCGACCCCCATCAACTGCCGATGGTGCAGATCCTGCTTGCTTTTCTGGAGCTGGGACAATTCCCTCTGTCTCTCTCTCTCGCCTTCTGAACATCTTTGACTTGATGCGTCCTGTTGCCTCAAGTCATTGTGACCTGCATGAAGCCCAAGAGTCGCCAACACTGTTTCACCTCAGGGTGAGGCCCCTTTAACTGGACAGGTCATACCGTGAGATCACAGGGGTGAGGCCCCTTTAACTGGACGGGTCACACTATTCGATCAAATCGTGAGGCCCCTTTAACTGGATGGATCACACCATGAGCTTGCACTGGACACAGCTGGACAATCTAAAGTGTCTCCTTCTGTATTGTAATTGAGCAGCA
Organism: Heptranchias perlo; assembly: GCF_035084215.1. Lineage (NCBI taxonomy): Eukaryota > Metazoa > Chordata > Chondrichthyes > Hexanchiformes > Hexanchidae > Heptranchias > Heptranchias perlo. The sequence continues at coordinate 141,325,892 of NC_090327.1, forward strand.
GTAGATGGGGAATGGGCTGGAATGGTCAGTGGGCTACAGTCATCATTTGGTCTAGTGGGCAAATCGAGCAGATTCTACTGTGTGAACATTTGAACAGATCCAGTAACACTGAGGCACAGCAGGGTCGAGTGATTCATTTGATGTCACGGAGAGATCTCCTGTGACTTTACCCACAGGTAGGCCGAGGCCTGGAGTGCGGTTACTGATATTTATTGGGACCCCAAGTGGAAACTTAGGGCTGGATGTTCCCCCTCAGCAATCACCCCACTGGAACTGCGTTGACTGAGCTTGGGACTTGCCCCACTGCTCCTGACACTGGCCCAGGTGGTAACTTCCAGAAGGGAATTGGCAATATACTTGTAAAGGAGACATTTCCAGGCTGATGGGGAAAGAGCGGGGGAGTGGGACTAATTGGAGAGTTCTTTCAAAGAGCTGGCACAGGCACGATGGGCCGAATGGCCCCCTTCTGTGCTGTATGATTCTATGATTCTCGGTGGGATTTCCTCACTCGGCTAATTTAAATATGTGAGGTGGCGAGAATGTTGGAGAAATGAAGACTTGAGATGGCAGAAGCTCAGATCAGGATCTGAGCAGCAGTGGGACCAGGTCTGTACTTTGTAACTGGAGCAGGAAAATAGCAGTGGGAACGGAAATCACAAAATCACAAGAGACTTAGGGGTCCATGTACATAGATCATTAAATGTCATGGACAGGTACAGAAAATCATCAAAAAGGCTAATGGAATGTTGGCCTTTCTGTCTAGAGGACTAGAATACAAGGGGGTAGAGGTTATACTACAGATATACAAAGCTCTGGTTAGACCACACCTGGGGTACTGTGTTCAGTTCTGGGCACCGCACCTTAGGAAGGAGTGCAGCGTAGATTTACTAGAATGATACTTGGATTCCAAGGGTTAAATTGTAAGGAGAGATTACACAAACTAGGGTTGCATACCCTGGGATTTAGAAGGTTAAGGCGTGATTTGATCGAAGTTTCCAAGATATTAAGGGGAACTGATAGGGTAGATTGTGAGAAACTATTTCCACTGATTGGGGAGTCTAGGATTAGGGAACATAACCTGAAAAATTAGAGCCAGGACTTTCAGGAGTGAAGTTAGGAAACACTTCTACACACAAAGGTGGTCGAAGTTTGGAACTCTCTTCCGCAAGTGGCAGTTCATGCCAGTTCAATTGTTAAATCTATCAATCTCAGATTTAAAATTATGTTAACCAAATGTATTAAGGAATATGGAGCTAAGGCAGGTATATGGAGTTAGGTCACAGATCAGCCATGATCTCATTGAATGGCCGACTCCTGTTTCAATGTTCCTATGTAACTATGTACCTATGTGTCAGCTTTCTGTGTTTACAAACACTTCAGTGTATTTCACACCGTTTCCAACAATGTGAGGTCTCCCCTGGTGTGTCAGCTGGAAGTGTTTGTAAAAACTTTAATATATTTCAATCCGTTTCCCACGCTGTGAAGCATCCCCTGGTGTGTCAGCTTTCTGTGCTTATAAACACCTCAATATGTTTCACTCCTTGTGCAACACTGCGAGTTCTCGTCTGGTGTGTCAGCTTTCTGTGTTTATAAACACTTCAGTTTATTTCAGTGCATTTCCAACACCGTGAGGTCTCTCCTGGTGTATCAGCTTGCTGTGATTATAAACACGTCTGTGTATTTCACTCCATGTCCAACACTGTGAGTTCTCCCATGGTCTGTCAGCTTTCAGTGTTTATATTCACTTCAGTGTATTTCACTACGTATCCAACACTATGAGGTCTCCAATGGTGTATCAGCTTTCTGCGTTTATAAACACTTCATTTTATTTCACTCCTTCTCCAACAATGTGAGATCTCCCCTACGTGTAAGCTTTCTGGGTTTATAGATAGTTAAATGTATTTCACTGCAAGTCCAACACTGTGAGGTCTACCCTTTATGTCAGGTTTCTGTGCTTATAAACAATTCAGGCATTTCACTCCGTGCCCAACACTGTGAGGACTCACCTGGTATGTCAGCACTTATCTCTCTATCTATCTCTCTATCTATCTATATATATATATCAATTACATAGAATACAGTATGTCACAGAAACCGGCCATTCGGACCATCTGGGTAAAGAAGTTTCTCTGGGATTCCCTGTTTTACGACAGCAACAACAACATTCTATATATTTGTATATTACATAGAATTTACAGCGGAGAAACAGGGGTCGTTTGGCCTAACTGGCTAAAGTAGTATCCCACAGTGATCCAACACTAATCCACAATGCACCCAGTGATTCACAGTGTCCCAGTGATCCCAGCGTGTCCCAGTGACTCCATAGTCATCCCAGAGTGTCCCATTGATTCCATAGTGTCCCAGTAATTCCAGAGTGTCTCAAAGAGTATGAGTAATCCCACAGTTCACCCAGTAATCCACCAGTGTCCCAGTGATCCTACAGTGATCCCAGAGTGTCCCATTGATTCTATAGTGTCCCAGTGATCCCAGAGTGTCTCAAAGAGTATGAGTAATCCCAGTGTGCCAGTTATCCACCAGTGTTGCAGTGATCCCATAGTATCCCAGTTTCTCAAAGATCCCACAGCGATTAAGTGATCTCACAATGATCCCAATGATCCCACAGTGATCCAGTGATCCCACAGTGACTCAGACACAACTAACGTGAGCCCCATTGGCTGCAGCCTGTGGTGAAGGCCTCGCTCAGTCCCCACTGGAGATAAAGCTTCTTGTCCAACGGTTCCTCCTCCTCCCAAAATTCCTCTTTCCACATCTTCGTTTTGCAGCATTTCCACAAAAACATTCCTCTGGAGAGAGAGAGAGAAAAGGAATTGATTAAAAATAAAGCAAGCAATTTTGAAGGCATTGCAAGAGCCCACAGATGCTTCACGCTCACTCATTCACACACTCATTCCGTTACAGAGGCAATCTCTCAGCAAGCACCATGGGCAAACACAATCCCCAGTTACAAAGCAGAGAATCTAAAGAGGAGAGAAAAGTTGGGAGAAAGAAAGACCCTCAGGACAGACTGAAGAGCACGTGTTGCTTCTCTCTCTATGATACAAGTTTTCAGGGTTTCCTCTCCTGCTTTACCACTCACTCATTCCCCCTAACAGGTGTCGTTCTGTCTGTCTGTCCTGGTTAGTGTTTGGT